>NC_072005.2:10000-1210000 GCF_028885655.2 Pongo abelii | reverse complement strand
CAAGGGAAGCACCCATTAGCAACCACGTGCTGGCCAGTAGGGGCGTGTGCAGGGAGGGCTTTTATGGACAGGAAACTTCCCGTAAAGGTCCAGACAGTAAATTTTCAGTGTCTGCCTGGCAGAAGTAATACATGTATGAATGGGCACAGCTGGGTGCCAGTAAAGCTCTGCAAAAGCAAAGTGAGGCCCAGCACCCACTCCCATTACGCTTTCCTCAGGGAGGGGCCCTGGGGCTTGTTCCCAGCTAGCTGCCTCATGATGGGCACGGCCCCACACATCTCTGTGTCATTTGCTCTGCAGATGGACCTGGTAGCTCAAAAGCTCTGTCATTTCCATTTATCTTTTTCTTTTTTTGAGACGGAGTCTCGCTCTGTCCCCTAGGCTGGAGTGCAGTGACGCGATCTCGGCTCACTGCAAGCTCCGCCTCCCGGGTTCACACCATTCTCCTGCCTCAGCCTCCCCAGTAGCTGGGACTACAGGCGCCCACCACCACACCCGGCTAATTTTTTTGTATTTTTAGTAGAGATGGGGTTTCACCGTGTTAGCCAGGATGGTCTTGATCTCCTGGCCTCGTGATCCGCCCACCTCGGCCTCCCAAAGTGCTGGGATTACAGGAGTGAGCCACGGCGCCCGGCTCCATTTGTTTTTTTTTTAGACGGGGTCTCGGTAAAGACTTCAAGTGTGCACCACGGTGCACCACTAGCACTTTTTATTTCTAATGCTCAGGGTTGAAAACCATGTTGCAGATAAAGCTGTTTCAGCAGGGCATCCACTAATTTCCCACTTTGCTTATCTGAGGTGAAAAGCACCTAACACCTCAGCAATTTTTTTTTTTTTTTTTTTTTGAGACGGAGTCTCTGTCGCCCAGGCTGGAGTGCAGCACTTTCAGAGGCCGAGGAAGGCGGATCGCCTGAGGTTGGGAATTGGAGACCAGCCTGGCCAACATGGTGAAATCCTGTCTCGACTAAAAATACAAAAATTAACCAGGTGTGGTGGCGTGCTTCTGTAATTCCAGCTACTCGGGAGGCTGAGGCAGGAGAATTGCTTTAACCTGGGAGGTGGAAGCTGCAGTGAGCCAAGATCGTGCCACTGAACTCCAACCTGGGCGACAGAGCGAGACTCTGTCTCAAAAAATAAAAAGACAAAAAAAAAAAAGAATTCTGAATGCTGACAACCGAGACTACAATGAACCCTGCCTACACACGCCTTCCCTCCCTCTCCTTGAGCTGGACCCGGGGTGGGCCTTTGAAGCTGGGTCCCGTACAAGCTTCTGCTGTTCACGCTGAAGTGAACCTGGCCAGTGCTGCCCAGAGACCTCCGGCGGCCACCTAGCAGCCAGACTGTAGCAGGACGAGCCGCAGACAAAACTCCTCAGACATTGGATTAAAGAAGGAAGAGGTTTTTATTCGGCCGGCAGCGTCGGCAGACTCGCATCTTAACAGCCGAGTTCTCCGAAAAAGAAATTCTTGGCCTTTTTAAAGGCTTACAACTTTAAGGGGTCCACGTGAAAGGGTCGTGATACATCAAGCAAGCGTGGGAAACGTGACTGGGGGCTGCATGCATCAGCTAACAACAGAAAGTTTTACAATGCTTTTTCATACAGTGTCTGGAATTTACAGATAACACAAGTAGTTTAGGTCAGGGGTTGATATCATTACTTTTTTTTTAACTCCTAGGGCCGGGTGGTGGTGCCAAGGTTGTCTGGCTATTTATCTTACTTTTGCATTTTTTTCCAACTTTTCGCATTTTCTCTCCTCCTGTCTTGTGAACTAGGCAAGGTGTGGGAATGAGGGCAGCAGAAGTAGTAGTGGCCTCCTTAAGACCACACTCCAAACTTTGGACCGCTGGTTTCAAGCCCAGTGGGTTCAGGTCAGCCCACAGGCGAATTTTCAAATATTCTACATATCTCAGGGGCTGCCAGCCAAGACTCGCCCCACTTCTGACTACCCAGCCAGGTCCAGGCCCTCAGTGGCCTCCCTGGTCTTACTTTCTAGCAGGGTTGGCCAGGGCACCCGGTAAAGTGGAGGGCTTGAGAGGCACGGCCAAGTGCAGCACTGTCCCACCGGCTGCGGGCCCCTCTGGACACCAGCCAGGCAGGTCCAGTCCCACCGACTCATGCTGCCTGGGGGGCTGTACTGGAGCCGAGCTTATAACCCTGGGCCGTCCTTCCTCTGTCCAACCCGCCTTTTCCCAATCAGAGAGAAAAACATGGACCCACACTTTGTCCGTAATGTAACTTGATTCCAAATCGAGAGGTAAGAACACAAGCAAATCATGTTTTTTTTTTTTTTTTTTTTAAGGCAGAGTCTAGCTCTTGTCGCCCGGGCTAGAGTGCGACTTCCGCCTCCTGGGTTCAAGTGACTCTCCTGCTTCAGCCTCTCAAGTAGCTGAGATTATAGCCGCATGCCACCATGCCCAGTTAGGCTAATTTTTTTGTATTTTCAGTAGAGACAAGGTTTTACCATGTTGGTCACGCTGGTCTCGAACTCCTGACCTCAGGTGATCCACCCATCTTGGCCTCGCAAAGTGCTGGGATTACAGGCGTGAACCACCGTGCCTGGCTGCAAATCATGTTTAAATATGAAGATACAGCCAGGTGCAGTCTCTCATGCCTGTGATCCCAGCACTTTGGGAGGCAGTGGGAAGATCACTTGAGCCCATGAGATTTAGGCTGCAGTAAGCCATGATCACACCACTGCACTCTGGCTGGGCAACAAATTGAAAAAAAAAAAAAAGTGGAGACACATTATAGAAGAGGGCCCACAGGAAGCTGCTGTGGGGCATTTGAGGGTGAAGGTGGGGCTCCTCACATCTCCCTTGCCCCCACCTGCCTGGCTGAGCTCTCACCCTCCTGTCCACGGCCCAAAGGGAGGGCCCCCCCCCCCCCCATCCCTGGGCCGCTGTGCTGGGTGCTTAGTGAGCAAAGTTACCACCTTCTGGGCTGAGGGTGACTCCAGCATTGAACGGGGTTAGTTCTCACGATGTTCTCCAACCCACGTACGGCCATCAGAGAGGCCACAGAGGGCTGGACGGTGCCCCCCCCCACACAGGCACAGCCACTTTGTCCTGTTCTTTCAAGCATTCTGTGCAAAGGAGACAAAGCTGGCCAGGCCATGGATGGTGCAGCCTAGCCACGGGACACAGCTCTGTCCTGGACATGAAGCCCCAGGCTGGGCGGATGGGGCTGGCGCTGCAGCCATGGAGCCTGCTGGGAGAGGAGATGCCAGCAGCGTGGTGTCAGGAGGAGAGTCAGGAGCTTCTAAGAAGCCAAGAAGCGATGAGAATAGAAGGGAGAGGCTCAGGTGGCCCAAAGGTTCCTGCTACTGCTTCACTTCCTGCGGGAACCCTCCACAGGAAATGAAGGAAGCCAGAAAAGAGAGCCCAGGCCAGGTGAGGGCTTGAGGAGGGGCTGCACTTAGCCCAGGAGTAGCCCCCTCTACGTGGGGCACCCAGCTCCACAGCTGTCCCTGTAGACTGGAGCAGGGGCGGCCGAGTTGGGACGGGGCCCGCACAGCTGTCAGTCTTGGACACCAAGAGACCATCCACACAACACTACCACACACCCCCGAACGTCCAACCTGAACCTCCTCACACCACGAACCTGAAGCAGGCCCAGGCCCCTCCCAGAGCCCGGGACACCGGGAAGAACAAGCTGCGCAAAGGACTGGAGTCATGTGCACCTTTATTAGCTGAGCCACTACTTGAGAGGGATGAAGCGGGAGGAGTGAGTGGCCCCGATGCCGGGCCGGCCGTGCTTTACGGGCTTGTAGGTGATGGAGAACTCGCCCAGGTAGTGGCCGATCATCTCGGGCTGCGGGAGACCAAGAGCAAAGCTGGGTGTCAGCTGATCCCGCCCGCATCAGGCGACCCCAGCCCACCCCAGCCGGCAGGGACGGCCGCACGCACCTTGATCTCCACCTGGTTGAAGGTCTTGCCGTTGTAGACGCCCACCATGCTGCCCACCATCTCGGGCAGGATGATCATGTCCCGCAGGTGCGTCTTCACCACTTCCGGCTTCTCCATGGGCGGCGCCTCCTTCTTGGCCTTGCGCAGGCGCTTCAGCAGGGAGTGCTGCTTCCGCCGCAGGCCCCGGTTCAGCCGCCGCCGCTGGCGCGCACTGTACAGCTGCATCAGCTGCTCGCTGGGGAGGATGCACCAGGCTGCTTCGTGAGCGGCCCGGCCTGGGGAGACCCTACGCACTCCGGGGGACAGAGAACTAAGGCTTGGTTCTCCCCAGGGACACAGCCGCACTGGACTTGTCACTGTCCACTGCAGTGACTATAATGAACACGCCAAGTCCCTCTGGCACCCCCGCCAGATATGCGCGACTCACCCCTCAGATGCAAGAGCCACCGTGTGACTGCAGAGATGCAGAGAGAACAAGCGGCCCGGAGACCACAGCCTCAGACAAGGTGCTGCAGCGTACAGCTCGGGCCAAAGGCCTCTAAAAACGCAGGGGAAGGCAGGGAGGGCGCGGTGGCTCCCGCCTGTGATCCCAGCACTTCGGGAGGCTGAGGCGGGAGGGTCGCTTGAGCCCAGGAGTTCAAGACCAACCTGGACGACATACAGAAACCCTGTTTCTACAAATAATTAAAAACCAAGGCCGGGCGCGGTGGTTCACGCCTATAATCCCAGCACTTTGGGAGGCCGAGGAAGGTGGATCACCTGAGGTCAGGAGTTTGACACCAGCCTGGTCAACACTGAAACTCGTCTCTACTAAAAATACAAAAATTAGCCGGACGTGGTGGTGGGCCCCTCTAATCCCAGCTACTCGAGAGGCTGAGGCAAGAGAATCAATTGAACCCGGGAGTCGGAGGCTGCAGTGAGCTGAGACGCAGCCATTGCACTCCAGCCTGGGCGACAGGATGAGACTCCGTCTCAAAATAATAAAAAATTAAAAAACAAAAGCGCAAGCCAGATGCCCACCACCACCCTGCCTGGAAAGGACCCAGCGACTGCCACCGCGCTTAGAATCTAAGGAGTCTAACGCTGCCCCTTTATTCTAAGTCACGTGGGCTACAGACAGTGGCTACACCTTCCAACTACGCCGCGGAAAACTTAACAACGGGGGGCAGGTTGAAAATAAGCAAAAACCTCAACGTCTCTGGAGAGTTTTCTGGGCGCAAGACCACACTCAGTCCCAAACCCGCGCGGAAACTGTGCTCGCCCACCGCCGCAGGACCCTCGCCCCGCCGCTCTCACCCGGACAAGCCCCACCGCTGGCCCAGCCCCTGCCCGCGACCCCCGCCGGCCGCCCTTACTAGGACATGTCCAGCAGCTGGTCCAGGTCCACGCCGCGGTAGGTGAACTTGCGGAAGGTCCGCTTCTTCTTCTGCTCTACTTCTGCCTGCGCGGGCGCGGGTCGGGCGTCAGCGGGATCCCGACACCCACCTCCCGGGGCCACCGGGCCCGAGGACACCGCGGAAGACGCGCGGCGCCGCCGGGGACAGAAGCCCGACAGGGACACACCGCATCGACCCGTCCCCGGGGATCACGCGCGGCTCCGGGTTAGGGGGACCCGGACATGAAGGCCCGGACAGGCCTTCCCGGCCCCGCGTCGTCCCGACACCCACCAGGTCCGCCCCTCGCCCCAACATCCAGCCGCCTGCAGGGTCGGGATCAAGCCGCCGTAGCCGCAGAGCCGAACTGCGGCCCCCGCGAGACGGTCACAGGTTGGATGGAGCCGGATAGGCCCAGCAGAGACGCGCCAACTTGCAACACTCACCATCTTGCCGGATCCTCAGGAAAGAGCGCTCTAGTCCGCGCCTGCGCAGTTATCGCGAGACTGACCGCGTGTCCCGCCCCCTCGACCGTGCGCGCACACGCGCTTCCGCTTTCCCGGCGGCGAACACGCGCCCTCTGCCGTCTGGAGGGCAAAACACAGGCTGCGGGTATTAGAGCAGCCGCCGCCTGAGGTCTGCAGAGCCGCTTCCTCCACGGAGTGGGACTTTGGACAAGTCGCCGTCTCTGTCTGAGCCTCGGGTTCGTGCTCCGTCATCTACACGATGGCACCCACCTCAACAAGTATTTATGGAGCGCCTACTCTTTGCTCGTAGGTGCGGTTTGGCGGTTCAGGTCCCAGTGTGGGAGGAAGACAGGAGCTCATTACAGATGCTGGAGCAGGGATAGGGCCTCGCTGAAAGAACCATTCAGGCTTTAACAGATAAAATTTGGTATATAAAGTTAGTAAGGGCAACATAGTGAGACTGCCTCTCTACAAAAAAATACAAAAATTTGTGTACACACGGACATAAAAGAATAAAAAATACAAAAATTCCCAGCTACTCGTGGGGCTGAGCCTTGAGCCCAGGTCAAGGCTGCAGTGAGCCGTGATCGCGCCAACGGCACGCCAGCCTGGGCGACAGAGCAAGACTCTGTCTCAAAAATAAAGTTAGGAATATCACTGGGTTTGTTAAGATATGTAAATGTAATATGAATAATAAGGATAGCTCAAAAAGGAAGAGGAGTAACTAGAACTATGTAGGAGTGACTTTTTTTTTTTTTTGAGACAGAGTTTGACTCTTGTTGCCCCGGCTGGAGTGCAGTGGCGTAATCTCGGCTCACTGAAACCTCTGCCTCCCGGGTTCAAGCGATTCTCCTGCCTCAGCCTCCCAAGTAGCTGGGATTACAGGCACCTGTCACCATGCCCGGCTAATTTTGTATTTTTAGTAGAGACAGGATTTCTCCATGTTGGCCAGGCCATGTTGGTCTTGAACTCCTGACCTCAGGTGATCCACCCGCTTTGGCCTCCCAAAGTGCTGGGATTACAGGCGTGAGCCACCGCGCCTGGCCTAGGAGTGACGTTTCTATATCTTACTGGAATTAAGTATAAAGTTGAAGGTGACTATTAACTACGATGTGGCACCTGGCTGGGCGTGGTGGCTTATGCTTTTAATTCCAGCACTTTGGGAGGCTGAGGCGGGCGTATCACCCGAGGTCAAGAGTTCAAGACCAATCTGACCAACCCCAACTCTACTAAAAATACAAAAAATTAGCCAGGCGTGGTGGTGGCATGCCTGTAATCCCAGCTCCTTGGGAGGCTGAGGCAGGAGAATCGCTTGAACCCGGGAGGCAGAGGTTGCAGTGAGCTGAGATCGCACCACTGCACTCCAGCCTGGGCGACAGAGACGACTCCTCAAAAAAAAAGCACAAAACCACTGGGAACCCGAGCTTAGCTGTGGCACTGTCCAGGGAGCTGAGCTCTCCCCAGCCATCCCCACAGTCCCAAGGGAAGCCAATTACACTGTACTCAGGGAGGGCTGAGTCTCCGTCCTGAAGAGCACAGGACCTGTGTGTCGGGACCATCCATGTTGCCCATTTTCCTGCAGCAGATAGCATCCTGGCTGGAAAGCTGATTTTGTGAGTGCTGCTCCTTGGCTGGGGGAGCTAATGTAATGGGAGGGGCTGACACTCAACACCATGACGACCTGTGGTATGGAGAGACAGCTGCCCCCGCCTGGCCCTCCTGGGAACTGGGGCAGCAGCTCCTGAGGACATGGGGGAAGGCTCTGACAGCAGGGAATGGAGCTGGCTTCCTGGGCTGAGGCGTTGAGGGGTACTGTCTCAGTGAGGAAACTGCACTGCACAGGGATGTTGGGGGTACCCCTTTTCTTGGCTCTCTCCAAACTAAGTCAAACCTTCCCTGTCCCCAAAATATGAACTGGGGCGGGGAGGTTCTGGCTGTCGCCTGCACAATCTCACACCTGGCATGCTGTAGGCTTCCAGTTTGGGACTTCACGGTCCTTTTTTTTTTTTCTTATTTTGCTTTTTGAGACAGAGTTTCGTTCTTGTTGCCCAGGCTGGAGTGCAGTGGCGCAATCTCGGCTCACTGCAAGCTCAGCATCCCAGGTTCAAGCGATTCTTCTGCCTCAGCCTCCCAAGTAGCTGGGATTACAGATACACACCACCGCACCCGGTTAATTTTTGTATTTTTAGTAGAGACGGGGTTTCTCCATGTTGGTCAGGCTGGTCTCGAACTCCCGACCTCAGGTGATCCACCCGCCTCGGCCTCCCAAAGTGCTGGGATTACAGTCGTGAGCCACCGCGCCCAGCCCTTTTTAAGTCTCGCCTTCCCTGCCACAGTGACAGAGTATCACTTCCCAAAGATGCCCCTGTCCTAATCCCCAGAACCTGGGGATATGTATGTCACCTTCCATGGCAAAAGATATGATTAAAGGTCTTGAGATGAGAAAAGCCTGGAGCCCACATTCCCCGAGAAAACTGGTGGTGACCACGTCCTAAAAGTCACAGCATCCCAAGACCCACCAAGGGATAGGCCCAGCTCGCCACTCGGCCTCTGCCCTGAAGCCCTCGGGGTTGCTGAGACCACCAAGAGCCAAGGGGAAGGCGAGGGCGTCTCCGCCGCGTTTCAGACCTTTCCCAGGCTCTGGAAGGGTGGGCACAGGCCAAGACCAAGGAGGGAAAAAACGGACACAAAGTGGTTTCTAATCCAAACGCACTTCTCTTTATTCAAACCAGGGTCAAACTGGTCAATGGGAAACGCCCTGAAGCCACGTGCCTGGGGAGAAAGGCTTCCTACTCGGTTCGGTTCAGCGCTGCGTGGGATCCACGCGGCTGGCTGTGCGCAACCCCCACAGTTCACCTCAGACACTACCAAGCAGGTCAGTCGACAAAAGCAAGGAATTAAACAAAAAACAGAAACACACTCAGTAGATTTCTTCTTGAAGCTCCCAGAGTTTCTGGACCACCAAGTCCCAACCCCCAAAGCCAGGAGCGAGGGGACTAACAGCGCACCCCCCTCCACCAGTGCCGACGGAAACCCTGTTTTAAATTAAAAAATAAGCCAGTATACATCGTAGAAAATTTCTCTTAAAAATCTCACAATTTGTAAATGTATATTTTTTCTTTAACATAAAAGTTTACAATATACCGTAAAACAAAAGGCTCAGGAAAATAATTTCCAAAAAAAAGGAAGAAAAAGAAACCTGAAGTTTTGAATTAAAGCTGAAGACATTTTTTTTAAACCCTGTTGTTGAACCAGTGACTTTTTTTTATTGTGCTGATGGGTTAGAGAAAGAAATATTTAAAAACCTCAGTCCAGACGACACCCACAGCCGCTCCAAAAGCCTCACGCCCTCCCCCCGCCCCCCCAAGGTTGAGTCGCTACTTTGCCGCCACATTTGTGATTGTCACGAGTTCACAAGTTTGGAATCCTGGGTCTGGGCCGTGCAGACATCGCGGCGCCGCGGGCTAGCGTCGGTAGGGGTGGAACCCTTGCACGTTGTGGTTCTGCCCTCGTCCAAAGCCGCTGCCACCGGCGGGGGGGCCCCCCGACCCTGGCACGGAGGGACCCCCGTAGGAAGGAGGCTGCTGGCTGGGGTCCGAGAAGCCCTGTCCAAAGCCACTCAAGTCCTGCCCGTAACCTGCTGGGGGAGAGAGTCCTGTGAGCTCAGGGAGGTCCCCGGGCGGTTGGCACTACCATCGAGCGAGGCCACCTGGACACAGTTCCGCTGAGCCTGCCTTGAATCCACAGGCCCCACAGGGTGGGGGTGGGGCCCTTCTGAGGCCAGCACCTGGGCCAGGGAGAGGACCCCGGGCATGTTCTCTCCCTCAAAAACATGTGAGCAGGGGCACACACAGAGAAAAGCGGCTTCTAGAGCCCTCCATGGCCCACATAACCTCACCGCTTCCCTGTTCAATCCCGAAGACGTGGTTGGGGGTGGGGGGGTGAGGGGAGGTGGAGAAGCCTCGGGGCTTGGAGACACACATGGCCCGAGGCACAGCGGACGGGTCTTCTAGAAAGCTGGCTCTCGGAGTTTCAGAAAACCCCTGACGGGCCCTTGCAGAGATACAGGGCCTGCCCTTCCATCGCAGACCAGACCCCACGTTGTCCTTCCTGTCAGGGCACGTCCATCGGTGGCACGCGTCAAGGAAGGGTTTCTGGGCCCAACCTGACTGCCCCAGTGACACCACTGGCTGAGGGGCCAGCACACCCTGCAGCCTGTCCGGCCCACACAGCCGACCTCAGGAGCGTGGACAGCGGTGTCTTCACAAGGACAGAGCTGCTCAGGCTGCTCCCCACCCCGCTGCACACCTTGCAGGAAGCCCCTCCCACGACCTCTGGGTTCCCAGTCGGGTGCACGTGGGCACAGGTGGGCGTGGGCTCTCTCTGGGGGATCCTGGGCCCGCTGAAGGCTTGTGGCCAATGTCTTGGCACCGGCAAGGGCCCCTTCCCAGAGGGCACCGCCAGCGTCCACCCCAGCCCGGGACGGCAGAGGAAGCCACGTCCACCTCCCGGTGCAGGCGGGTGGGAGGACCCTGGAGAAGGAGGCGGCACCTACCTAGGCCACATCACTGCTCAGCCTGACCATAAGACTGTAAACAAAGTGTGGGCCGCAGCCCGGCGGGGCCGGAGAATAGGAACCCAGGCCTGGCAAGAGACGAGACCGGGGTGACCAACCCAAGCAGCCACCACCAAGAGCAGCGGCTGACACACGCCACGCCCCAACTGGGCGCCTCACGCCCCCCTGCCAGTCGCAGACACGCCAGGGTTTGGTGGTGAGTGGGTCAAGAACCCACACATGCGGCAACCTCGGCCCAAGGCCTGGGCGTGGGGGCAGGGGAACCAGAGCCATGCGAGGTGGGTGGGTGGGCACCTCAGCCAAACACAGCTCCCACGCCCCGGCCTCCACCAGGCCTAAAGGAAGCGTGTTCACAGGCACCCCAGAAGCCCATGGCCACCTGGAGACAGGTGCCCCATGTTCTCAAACCCTGCTTGTGAATGACCCCTGGTGCTGGAGTCGCTGACCGTGGTTGGAGCCCTGCCCACTGAGACCACTGCGTTGGTCCTGAGCAAGGCTGCTGTGACTCCCGGCTCGGTGCAGGGCGAGAACTAGACACGCAGACCTTGACCCATGCTGACCCCGCCCCCCACAAGCTCCTGCCCGGGAAGCACATGCGCTGCCTGCAGATCACGTCCAGGCAGACCCAAGGCACGACAGCCATCCGGTCCAGGGAGAAGCCCACATCCAGGCCACGCCTGCTACAGGACCCAGCTTCTGCCCCAAGCGGGGTCTGGACCCAGCGGGAAGCTGATGACGCCAGAAACTGGAACCCACCAAGGGGCCAGTGCACCCGGGACCCACACCAAGGGCCTCAACCTTGAGACAGTGATCACAGCCGCCTGGGACTCACTTCCCTCGACCCAGTCGCCACTCAGGTTCCCACACATGCAGGCCCTGCAACACCTGCTGTGCGACGAATGCTCTGCTGCGACAAGACTCCCACACTCCCTTCTGCCGGGCTCGAGTTGCCACGAGGTCTCTCCAACAACCCCCGCACCCCCCTCTCCTCCCTCTCCCCTTTCCCACCAGGTAAACGCTGGGGGGCATCCAGCAGGGGAGGAAGCAGAAGTAGTCAGGCCGTGCCCAGGGTCCTGGGGCCAGCGGGGACGCGGCATGGCAGGAGACCACTTACCATACTGACCATAGGGGAAGTCTGGCTGAGCTGTTGGGGGCTTGCTCATGTCCGGGGCGGCCTGAGACGGAGGCGGTGGGAAAGCCAGAGGTGCTGCCCCGGGAGTGGCCGGTGGAGGAGGAACCCCCGGAGGGGCAAACTGATCTGGCGGTGGAGGTGGAGGCCCATAGCCAAAACCTGCAGAGACACAAGAGGGCAAGGCACAAGACACGTTGTGCAGCTGGGGGCAGACCAGCAGGAGACCCACGCCCAGCCCAGCAGGAGCTGCCCAGATGGGACTGCCACCCAAACCCACAGAACGCCCAGGCCTTGTGGACATCCACACAATGGACCACAGAGCCACGGTCCCGGGCTGCTCCCCCCAGGAAAAAACACGCTCCTGGGAGCGTGGCGGGATGCTCAGCTGCAGCAGGGCTGCCTCGTTCCTCACGGAGCAGCCGCCAGGTGGGCCTCAGACAAGAACTCAAGGAGCAAGTAACCCCACAGCAAAATTGCTCTTTCAGAAGGACAAAAACCTGCCACCATGCCCAGTCCCCATGTTTAGGAAGCTGCCAGCACAGGCAAGGGCGCATCCTGACGTGCTTGGAAGGGACTGCCATGCTGGAGGTGCTGCCGCCCTTGCCCTCTGTTGCTGGGTATCAGGCGGGCCGAGGTTCCACCCAGCTCCCCTCCTGTCAGTCATCTGGCCCACAGGCCTCTGTGTGCAGAGCCTGATCCAGGCCAGGGATGGACCTGCCTGCTGCTGTGCCACGGCCACGTGGAGCCTCCAAACACCCGAGACGGGACTAGCTGACACTGTGGTATGCCCCAACTGTGAAACACCCCCAGGGCCCAGGGCCCGCAGGTGAAATCAGATCACGATGCCGTTCCTGCTGGCTGCGTGCTGTGAGGTGCAATCCCTGGCTAGGCAGGTAAGGGATGCAAGTCTCCCAGAAAGGACACCCCACGTATGGCCCATGTCCCTTCTTCTCTACTGGAGGGTGCCAAGACCTCACCCTGGGGGCCCCGTCTAAAATTCTGGATGCGCTGAGGTCAGAAGTTCGAGACCAGCCTGACCAACATAGTGAAACCTGTTCTCTACTAAAAATACAAAATTAGCCAGGCATGCGGGCGGACACCTGTAATCCCAGCTACTCAGGATGCTGAGGCAGGAGAATCGCTTGAACCCGGGAGGCAGACGTTGTAGTGAGCCAAGATCGGGGCACTGCACTCAAGCCTGGGCAACAAAAGTGAAACTCCATCTCAAAAAAATAAATAAAATAGTCCGGGCGCGGTGGCTCACGCCTGTAATCCCAGCACTTTGGGAGGCCGAGGCAGGCGGATCACGAGGTCAGGAGATCGAGACCATCCTGGCTAACACGGTGAAACCCCGTCTCTATTAAAAATACAAAAAATTAGCCAGGCATGATGGTGGGCGCCTGTAGTCCCAGCTACTCGGGAGACTGAGGCAGGAGAATGGCATGAACCCAGGAGGCGGAGCTTGCAGTGAGCCAAGATGGCGCCACTGCACTCTAGCCTGGGCGACAGAGTGAGACTCCATCTCAAAAAAACCATAAATAAATAAATAAATAAATAAATAAATAAAATAAAATAAAATAAAACCCTGGGTGTGTCAGCTAATCTTACACTCAGCTTTTCAATTACAACTGACGTGTACAGGAAAATTAGTTAAGAATTAGAGCCTGTGAGGCCAGGCGCGGTGGCTCACGCCTGTAATCCCAGCACTTTGGGAGGCCGAGACAGGCGCATCACAAGGTCAGGAGAGCTGTAATCCCAGCTACTCGGGAGGCTGAGGCAGGAGAATGGCATGAACCTGGGAGGCGGAGCTTGCTGTGAGCCGCGATTGCGCCACTGCACTCCAGCCTGGGCTACAGAGTGAAACTCCGTCTCAAAAAAAAAGAATTAGAGCTTGTGCCCCCTCAAACAAATGCCCCCTAATCCTGAAGTACGAGGCTAAGACACGAAGTCCAGGCTCTGTCTCCTGAGGAGCCTGTGAGGACTGGTAGGGCCCAGACATTCCTGCCATGAGCTCTCCAACCGGGCCGCCCTTTAGCCTAACCAGAGAGGCCACAGGCGACGGAGCCCATCTGCAGGTGAAGGGCCTGGTGGCAGGTGACCTGCTCGCCAGCCGGCACCCCACCTGTGGCTTTCCCTGTGGCTGAGACCGGACGTGTAACACAAGACTCCCCATCACCCCCGCCCACCGCCTGGCGTCTCCGGAGCAGGCGGGGGGCCCTCCCACAAGGCCCCCTAGACTTACTGAACTGTGGTGGGGCACCATAGCCCTGAGGGAAGCCCTGGGGAGGGGGAAAGCCTCCAGGAGGGGTGGACACGATGTAGGAGGTGAACGGTGGGGGTGGTGGGGGGGCTCCTCTTCCTGCAGGGGGCGGTCCATAGCCACCTGAAACACACAGTACGGGGTGATGGACAGAGAGCGCTGGACGACACAGCCTGGCCACAGTTAGACCCAGGCCTGCCAGGGGCCCTAGCAGGCCCCTCACCCTCTCTTCCTCTCCAGCACTCAGGACACAGGAACCAGGCTTTGCCGGCTGCCCCAGGACACCTGGCGAGTCAGCCTGCCATGTGACTTCTGTCCCCGCCTTTGCTCTATAAACAAGGACTTACCAATCGCCTGTCCTGCCGGCACCCACATTCCTAGATAAGAGAACAGAAGAGGAGGTTGGCGCCATGTCCACCCAGCTGTCCGACGCAGAGAAGGAGCCGCAGAGCATGGACGTCAAGGGCTGGGACCAACCCCAGAGCCTCCTGTGCTTAGAGCCTGTTCGTCCTGAGGGCAGAGCCCCCTGAACCCTGAGCAGAGAGGCACTCCCAACCCCTTGTAGAACAGGCCTTAAAGCCACTCTCCTCTGTGCCCTGCCAGGTGGCGGGCACTGTGTCTGCTGACTGGGGCACGGGTGACCTCCCGGCTCCACCTGAGGACCCCAGAGAAACCTGAGACTTCTAAGCCTCGAAAGGGCAGGGACAGTCCCCACAGCACCTCCGAGTTTCCAAGGGAGGCTCCAGAGAAAAAGGTTTTAGACGAGGTGCAGGGAAGCCACAGTCTCGGGACCCGGACGAGGCACATCTGGAACCCTGACCCACAACTCAGGTCGGGCTGCGGCCAAGCCCAGGGGTTCTGTGGCTGCTGGAAGCTCCGAGGACGGCAGGCTGGCCACAACATGGGCCTAACCACAGAGGGCCCACGGTACTGCAGAGGGAACGGCAGATGGCAAGGATCCAAAGCCTGCCGGGTCCTCAAGCCCCCCGGGGGCAGCACTCCGATTCTGAGCTCAGCTTGGCAATACCAGCCCTCTCAGGGTTTCATGCTCACACCCGCCGTGGCACACGGTCGTGAGGTGCAGACGCTCACTGCAGCTCGTCCCGGTGACAATGAGTCCCAGGCCCCAGACAGGCACCTGAGCCGTGGCCACCCCACTACTGAGGAGGCTGCGGGTGCTGCCCGGGAGCTGGCTCTCGGCCGGCACCTCGCGGGGGCTCAAGGTCACTGTGCTGCGCCAGCTCTGCGAACCGCGGCTCTGTGGGTGCACAGCAGAGGTGGGGAGGCCGCAGCGACAGCAGAGCCCAGGATGCCCGGGCCGAGTCTGAGAAGGGGGACATTCCCGTGGGTGCCTCTGCGTCAGCCTTACCTTGCGGGCCATATCCTTGCTGCCACGTGGGCGGGGGCTGGCCTGCCCAGCCATTGGCAGCGTTGGGCACAACCCGGCTCCCCCACTGGCTGGCACCTGGCTGTCCCGGCGCTTGGCTCTTGCTGTCCCGAGGCTCAGCTCGTTTAACTTCCACCTAAACAAACCGAGCTCTGGTTTAGGGCGAGGCTGCGGGTCCCAGCACCCCCTTCCCTTCAGACACACCCTCGGGTAACTTACGACTACACTTAGCATCTTACGACTTAAGACTAAATACTTAACTATAAACCTTATTTAGGCCAGTAGCATTTTTTTCTTAAAAAATTCTTTTGTGTTGAATTTTTTTGTTTAAAAAATGTTTCTCAGGTACAACAGATGCAACTGTAAGACACACAGAGCCCGCCCGCTGCGGGGCAGCAGGACCGAGCCCAGAGCCCTCGGGGGTTTCGTGCGTGATGAAGGGTCTTTCACTCAAGTAAAATGGCAGCGTCCTCCTTCCTCTTGAAAACATGGGGACAAAAAGGGACCAGGATATTCCCAGCAATCGGCATCCTCATCACCCTCTGGACTGCTTGGAGCCCACCCACCTGTGCTTTTAACTCATACCTGAGAAACACGGTTGGTGTTTTACTTAGATTTTTTAATTTAAAATGTCTAATGGAAGATAAAGACTTACCTTCCCCAGGCTAACGCTTAAAGAATCTCAATTAACTCAAAAATAATGTCAGAGGGAATGGATGTGATAAGAGAATCTTACATTACATCTAACAAAAAAAAGGAACAAACATGCAATAAAATGGACATTTGGATCAGTAAGCAATCTTCATACTGTGTTCGCTCAGCAGCCCGGGGCCCTTCCTCTCTAGACGTGTCAGGAGCCACAGCCTTCTCAGGAGGAGGGTGTGGGGCCGGGGACAATGGATGGAGCAGGCCTGACCTACTTATTCTAGGCGCAGTGGCTGACCTTCCTTTAATGCCTGCTTGAAAATATGGGTGGACTAACAACAGAAAGATCCCCCAATTCCGGGGCTGCCTCAGCATTTGAGAATCCTGAATTTGTCTTACTTTTCTGATAAACTGTAATGAGAACAGAGACAATGGATCCACCTGGAGTCAGCCTTGGGGTCTCAGTCTGGAGAGCTGCACATCCTGAGTTCAGAATCCCTCAGTTCTGCCTGTTAGAGAACAGACCGCAGCAGCCGCAGAGGAACAAAGCCCCCACCTGCCCAGTGCCCCAAGGACCGGCCTATGATGGGAACAGGATCCGTTAGCTCAAGGCAATGCGACAGCAGGACCAAGGGACCCATTTCAAAGAACTCAAATGAGCGAGTCTTCACACACCCTCCTCAGGGGACTGCGGTTCCTGCTTACAAAGCAGAGCCGTCCTTGTGCTTAAAAAAAAAAAAAAAAATCTTTCACCCTTTTCTACCTGAATGCAGCAATGCAGTCGCCTGGCATGGAGGGTTAACTACCGCCTGGGACCAAACACTCTACTAACGGAAAACCCCCATGAGGGGCTGGCGACGACGCCAAGTGCCGGTCCAGCCAACCAGTGAAGGCCGGCGCCGGGCAAGCTGGACTCCAACAACTGTCTGGCTTGGAAGGCGAGACCCACGCTGAGGTCGCCCAGCTCAGGAGCTCGCGCAGAACACAGTCATGGCTGGGGGGACCCAGGGGCTGCCCAGGGACGGCAGCAGGTGTGTGCACTGTACAGAGCTCTTTCTGCCCCATATATCAAGACCATGCTTTCCCCAAATTGTCACTGTCGTAGTCCCTTAAAACACTGAGCGCAGACTCCTTGAACCCCTAGGGGCTTGTACTGTCGCGCACCCATGCAGCCTGCATGCTGATTTTAAACTACAAGCTGCACTGAATATCAGAACAAGGATTGTGTCTCCTGTTTTAGTTGGGTTCAAATGGAATTAATGAAGTCTGCAACCATATCTAAGCCACGTATATACAAAAATAACTACACATGCTACCGCTTTCAAAAAGGTTCTGCTGTCGAGACCTCTGGCTGGGGTAGAGGGCGGGGGCAGGAGATGATGAGCGCGACGCTCCCTCCAGGACATTTTAATTGAAAAAACAACCACGGCCTTGTCAGAAGGGCTAAGCGTCTTCTTCTGTTAACGGGAGACGCTGCCACACCAAGGAGGCCGGGTCAGAATCCCACTGGGTGTGTGAGGCGGCCTGGCAGAGCCAGCAGAGCTCCTTGGTTTGAAAGGACCAAGACAGGAATCCTGCAAAAACCTGGACCCCTAAGCTTTTGCTAACTGCAAGAAATTCCACACTGTAGAATTTCTACCAGTTATTTATTTCAGAGTCCACTTCTCAAGAACCTCCAAGGGTCCAGGTAAAACAAGGATTTAGGGACCCCTTTCTGACACACACCTTCCAAGGGCTGGCCTGGGGGTTGGGGGGGTGGCCTCCTGTCCCTCTCATCTCCGGGGGTAACACAGTATGAAGATGACACAACCAGAGGTCACTTGACTGCATGGTGCTGAGTACTACCGAGAGCATGTGGCTGGTGCCGGAGTTCCACAGTAAGTGACCCAATTCAAACAACCAGTCCTTCATGATGTTTCCACTGTGCTTTCGATTTTAAGCGGAACCTCGGCTCTCAAAGGTCCCTTGCTGATCACATTACAGGTCAGTGTCAGACAATGGGGATTTGCAGACATCTGAAGGAGTGGTCGTGGAAACCAAGCCTGAGGCAACGCTGCGGTTTCACTGGAGCCAGCCCCAACACCGCCACAGCCTCCCAGCCCCAGCCCCTACCCGCCCAGTCCCAGGTCACCCAGAGTGAGGGGCTCCAGGAGCAAAGCTGGGAGACGCCCACCCCACAGGAAGGATGCTCGGGAAGGATGGGACCCTCCTCACGTCTACAGACCCAGGCCCACCTCACGTAGCGAAGGTTCACAGGACGAACTCGCCCGACCCTTTCCGTGAAGGAATGTTCCTTTCCAGTGAAACCCCTAAGTTGCCTAAGACTTGGTTTGGTCTTAAGGTAAAATAAAACTACAACTACACACTTTTTTGCCCATGATGTCGTGAAAATGCATGTTGACAGCCTGGTCCACTGATTGTTCGTCCTCGAAAGTAATAAATCCAAAACCTAGCCAACGACGAAGAGTGAATCAAGGTAGCAGGGTGTTGTGACACAAAACAGGATGATGAACAGTATTAGGGACGGGCCGAGGGATCGACCTTGGGTTTCAGCTAAGCTGTGTGTGGGGCGCTGCAGGCCGTGGGGCAGCTGCCTCCCTCCCCAGGAGCCGCCACTTGACTGGACACGGAGTGGACAGACGGTGACGTCTGCACTCCCGATGACGGCTCCGCTGACTGAGGCCTGAGTCAAGCTTCCGCCCCAGACACCCGGGGCTGGGGCTCCGTGTCACGAACAGATTTGGAACAAGGAGCACATCTTAGAAAGCAGCAGCGGAGACAGTGGAACAGTAAGGGCCTCCATCGCTACTGGTAGACAAAGCGCCCCCCGGGGGAGGGTCAGAGGCGCGTGCTGGAATATTCTGGCTCTCGCCTATGGAGAGATTGCCAGTGAACCCTGCAGGCCGGGGGCCCGCGTGGAACGCGCCACCTCAGTCAGGGGTGTGCACCGTGGATGTGTGTCTGCTTCTCTGAAACCCAGGATTCTCCCCCTTGGCTTGCAATTTGCTTTGCAGCTAGTGCTGACAGCAGCCATATATCGTTCTAAAGCGTTAACAGATACAGTATCTATCATAGCTGGTGCCTCACTAGGCTTACGCAACACCGTTGGGTAAGCCCAAGGAGTCCTAGGAGAGGTCATATCGTAGGCATATATGCATATTCTATACAGGTAGATAAACAATGCACAAAGATACAGGCCACAACGGGTTCCAGCAGGTCAGACTCTGCTGTCAGCAGCAAGAGCGAGATGCACCATGGGATCAAAACAGAAAATTTTAAAGGCAAAAAAAATTTAGCATTTCCCAAACACGAGAGTGGCAGTATAAACGAAGTTTAGTGGGTCTGGGGTGGGCGCGGCCCCCGGCTAACGGGGCGGGTCTCCTCCTCTAGGCGCAGGAGTGCGCTGGGCTCTCCAGGCCTCCCCGGCTAGGTGGAGTGTGACACCGCAAAGCACATTGTCCTCCCGAGGCGGGGCCCAGGCGGCACTAGCCCCTCCCCAGATGGAAGTGCCCGGCAGACAGCTGCCCAAGACCTCACAGAACAAAGACGGACGTGGGAAGAGCTGAGACCGGGCTGAACGTGGGCCGCCCGCGCCAGAGGCACAGGGTGCGTGACAAAGCACCACACAGCAGGGGACAGCGCAACACGGGCGTGAGGCGTGAATGAGCGCGGCAGAGAAGGGCCGTGGGGGTGGGAATAGGCAACGGCCCCTGGAAGGAGCAGCCCACCGTGGGGCCTCTCAAGCTGAAGAGACAGGGGCCGAGGCTGCTGTAGCTGGGACCAGGCAGAAACAGGACAAGCAAAACTGGGGGCGGGGAAAGATGGAAATAGGGCAGAAAGGGCAACTCAGACTGTGAGGGGACAAAGGTCACTGTGGTTCAGGAGCCTCCCACCATCCTGAGCACACGTGTGCACCTGAGCGTGACTGTGCACGCAGTGTCTGCAACCAGACGGAGGAGGAGGAGGAGGAGGAGGAGGAGGAGGAGGAGGGACCAGGAGGGCAAGGCACACAGCGAGAGGAGCGCGGGATGGAGAAGACCTGAGGGGAGTGAGAGGCGAACAAGGCAGCGGCTGGAGCGGGCGGGCCGAGGGCAGACGTGGGAGGGCCAAGCAGGGACCCGCACAAACACTGTGTGCCCGAGACACAGGTGGGGTCCCCGACAGGGACATGGCCATGACCTTCAGTCAGTGGAGAGGAAGAGGGAGGAGGTGGCGGGGAGGGGGACACAGACCAGTCTCAGAAGATGCAGAAAGGCCAAGGGAAGGGGACACGCTCTCTGGGAGGACCCGCTAAGCAGCGCCGCGGCGTCTCTCTGGCCCCTCCACTCGCCTGACACCCAAGGGACACTTTCAAAGCACAACAGCTAAGGACATGTGGCCACGTGCTGGCCCCGAAGTGCTCTGTACACCACTGTGGACTCAGTGACACTCGCCACATCCCGTCCACACGGGACAGGACAGGACGCGAGGAGAAGGGGCGCCAGCTCCGGGCAGCCAGAGGGGGACCGGGAGGATCTAGAAGCAACCCTCAGATTCCCGCGCACTCAAGTTTCCCAAGATCAGAGGCAGTATTGGAACACAGCATCGGTGATGAAACAACGTATTTAGAAGTAGACATTTTCGCAAACTGCAGGAGTGTCTGAAACCACAGGGCTCGCCTGGTCCGGGCACAGTGCAAGAGGCGCTGGGTCCTGGGGGAGGCGCCCTGAGCGCTGTCTAGGAATGCGGCTGTCAAGAGGCGACATCACCACTGAGGAAGCGGGACAGAAACACCTGAAACTTCGTTTACACCCCACTGGAGCAAAGCCGCTCCCTCCTCTGACTGCGGGACTGGCCTGTACCTGTGTGATATAATTTAGCACCTGGAGAAGAGAAATCTAAAGAGATATCGTTAATCACACACAATTCACAGAGAGAAAAGGAAAAACAGCTTACTTAACATCACTGTACTTTACTATGAAACACTTAAGTACGTCACTAAGCATGTATGTCTAAATTAAGTTACGACTAAGACTTAACAGCGTAACCGACATGGAGGAGGAGCGCTCCTAACCGTGGGGAGGGAGGTTCAAATGGCAAACTATGCTCCAGCATGGCGGGCATGCTGCGGCGCCACCTGGCGCTCAGGGCTGCCCCGACTGACCTGGGCCGGTGGTGCGGGGGCGGCACAGACGCGGCGGGCAGACCCAGGCTGCAGATCTGCTCACGTGGCCGGCCAAAAGCAGCTGATGAACCAAAACCATGCGGGCGGGACAGACAGCAGCAGCCACGGAAAAGGGGCACAGAAACTGGGCGCCCATCGTCCCAGCTCCACAAACCAGCATGGATGGGCGTGCAGGAAGCTGAGGGAAAATGAGGGGAGGCCCTGAGGTGACTCCTCACCCCTCCTCCCACCTGCCCTGCTGACTTCAGAGACGGGAGAAAACCGAAAAAAAAAAAAAAAGCAAAAAAGAAAAAAAAGAAAAGGAAAGGAAAAAAAAAAAAAAAAAAAAGCATGGGATGGATCACGGAAAGTCCAAGCTCCACACCGAGCCAGCTGACCCAGCTGACGACACGAAATGAGACCGGCCACACTGGGAGGACTGGACGAGGGTGAAGGAAGGTCAAATGCAGAAGGACCACACTCTTCCGGACAGTGAAAAACAGAAGCCAGGCCGAGACTCATGACAAGTCGTAAAAACTTCAAAAGAACGAGCCAAAAAACAATGTGTGACGTCTGACCTCGGGAAGCACAGACAGGCTGAATGGGGTGCACATGAGGAGGAGCCCACGTTTTAGTCATTTGTCTCCAAATCGTCCTTTCCTGAGGCTGTTTGCTACAGCCGCCACCTGTGTGTGCCTGGCGGGTGAGATAGTTTGCCATCTGAGGGAGGAGCAGGGAGAAGGCCGAGGACAAACTAGATCTGCCCTTACCTCGGGGCCTCTGCTTCTCGGCATCATAGATCATGACTACCTCCGTGACCTGGAAGGAGAGAGTGGCGTCAGCCCGGGCACCAGGGCCAGCGCCGCGGGTGCTCTTCCGAGGGCACAGCCTGTTCCTACGAACCCAAACTCTTAGCATAGGGTGCGCCCTCCTTGAGCGGGGGAGGTGCACGGGCAACGACTGCTCCGTGGGGCTGCTGTCTGAGGAAGGCGGGAGCCCCAACACTCCCAGGGCCAGACGCAGGCAGGGAGAAGCAGCTCCAGGGCAGGCGTCTGGATACCCGCCTCCGGGCTGCCCATGGCCCTGCTCATGTGTGTGCTGAGGGACATGAAGGACCAACAATGCCGACCACGCACCCTAGCAGGGGACGTGGGAGCCAGGAGACCCCACAGAAGCCCTTCCCACCCAAACACGGGAAGCAAAGGGCACACTCGGCCCTCACTCAAAGTGGCAGGGCAGCCACACACAGCTCCTCTGCAGACCCTGCTCTTCCAGGCCCTGCTCAGGGACTCTCATTCCTGGCCCAGGCCCGTGGCACCCTCAGGTACCACCTGATGAACGTGCGCAGTACTCAGGCACGCAGGGCTGTCCTGCTGGCGGGGCTCAGCGTGTGACCTGCGGGGCACGGCGTGAGTCCCAGCAGGACCTTGGGGTGACCACACGCCCCTGCCTCAGGTGACTGGGAGGGTTCCCCACCGGCCCCCTCCGGCTGTCCCAGCTCCCTCTGGCACCAGGCTCAACTGAGCTCGGGCATTTTCCCACCTGCCCACTGGAAAGTCAGCTCTGTGGGGCTGGCTCGCCCAGGCCACACTGAACCCCGTTTCCGTGTAACTGCCCTTCTCTGACACTTGACCCCACGGTGTTCACAATGGAATCGGGCGGCCGCCCTGAAGGCTGTCACGCTGGTTCGCGGCCCAACTACCCTACTGGGACATGAAATGGCCATGAAGGCAAAGGCTGGGCTTTCCGTCTTTTCGGAGGGCACAGGCGTCGGGCAAATACGAGACAGCGAGCTCCCAGCCTGAAAGGCCCAAGCACCTGTGGCTCCGCCACTTCAGCCCCAAGAAGGCCCAGGACTGAGCAGAAGCGGCTCTGTCCCAACAGTGCTGCTGGGGTGGGGAGAAACTCACCACTCCGAACTTCTTGAAGTATTCCCTGAGCTCTGTCTCACCACAATTGTGAGGAATTCCACCGACAAATATCTTATTTGATTTACTGTTATCGCTCCTGGGTCCTTTCTGCTGTTGAAGAAGGGAAGGACAGTTAGTTCACGCGGGAACCCTCCAAACCCTCCCGCGAGTTGCATAGGATGTAAAGGCCAATCCGCGCTGGTTTTAAGAGTCAGCTGAAAGCCAGAGCAGAACACTCCACAAGCCTGCTAAGTCCAAAGACACTGGGCTCTGCTGAGACGCTTTCTCATTTTTCTAGAGAGACCCAAGGAGACAGGGATTTAGCATTTTTGCAGGGCTGAATTTCAGCTAAACTGACACACAGCACAGTGCATGCCTTGCCTTCAGTTATTCTGAATCACAACCACTACAAAGTGGAAAAGTGCTCCAGTGCGAAGGCAGGGACTTTAGGATGGCAGGGGAAAGGCAGCAGCGACGATGAAATGAGCAGAGATGAAGCTGGATTTCAGGCTGTAGTTCTCCAGCAGGTGACAACGATGACTACGGAAACCTCCAGCAGCTCAAGAGCTGCGTGAAACACTGGCCCAAAACACACAGCCCCTTCTGCCAGCCTCCCACTGGCGAGGGCGCCTGCTCCTGGACACCACTTCCCGGGGCCTCGTCGCTCACTGGGCGGCCAGAGCCAGGAGTCTCGGGTCCAGCTCCTGGGCTGCCCTTGGGGCTGGGGCTGCTCTCCTCCTGCCCCCACCCACCAACTGTCCTTTTTTTTTTTTTTTTTTCCTATCCAAGGCTATCATATTTTAAGTTGTTCCAACTGCTTTGAATTAAGAGACTATAAACCTTTGGGGGTGAGTGCTTGCTGCCGTGACAGTCGGGATGGTTTCACAAGTGTGTGCGTGGGGTGAGTGCTCACTGCCGTGACCGTAGGGATGGTTTCACGAGTGTGTGCGGGGGGGTGAGTGCTCGCTGCCGTGACTGTAGGGATGGTTTCACGAGTGTGTGCATGGGTCAGAATCCAACAAGTGGCGCAGTTTAACTACGTGCCCATTATATCTTAATAAAAGCTAGAGAGACATTAATTAATAACCAGATGGAATATGAACCTTGGATTCCAGTCTGAAAAAACCAGCTATGAGAGACACTTGTGAAACAATTCTGGAGCTGGGAACACGGCCTCGACACAGATGACACGGGATTCCCTGCAGCCGCTTTCCAGCCTGCTGACGGTGGGTGCGTGCGAGAGGTGGCCGTCATTTTAGGAGACACACCCTCCGGTCCTTAGGAATGGTGTATGTGGACAGAGATGGATGTAAATACATATAGACACATTTGGCAAAATAATAATGGATAAATCTAGATGGTATATTTAGATATTCTTTGTGTCATTCTTCTAATTTTTCTGTAGTTAAAAAGTTTCCCAATAAAAAGTTAAAAAAAAAAAAAAAGAACTGTTCCAAGAGTTCTGAAGCCTGCAGTAGATGGGATTCTGCTAGAAATGCAGATTCTCGGGCCCCGCCCTGCTGCCCACACTGTGGAGAGGCTGGCACCCGGTGCCTCAGCAGGCCTCCAAGTCTGCACTGTCCAGCACGTTCTATGGGGCTAAGAGCTTTTCCACCTGCACTGCCCCACCAGGCTCCTGGTGCCGGTGTGAGAACTGCAGGGCTGGAGGAAAGTGAGGTGTGAGTGGTGGTGAGACCCAAATGCCAAGGAGACCCCATGCCAGGACGGTGCCCTGTCGGCCAGGCAAGCACCAGGGCCGCAGGTCAGAGAACCCAAGTTGCCGCGTCAGGGGATCTCAAGTGGAGCAGTAAAGTGGCCAGCACGAGCTGACACGGCCCGGCCCAGCCCCAGCAGTGGAAGGATAGCCCACCTCTGAGGAGGGCCAGGCAGTGGGAGGGGCAGGCCTGGCACAGAGGGCACACAGGGCACAGAGGAAACATGACTGGCTCCTGATAATCAATGGCATGAGCTGTCATTTTTTTTTTTCCTTAAGATAGATTAGTAAGAATTTTCTTGGCTGTAAAACACTCACGGCACTGATAAATCTGGGTGATCCTCAGCTGCTCGAGTGTCAACCTACAAGACCTGTGTCCCTCTCAATCTTAATGAGCGACAACAGCAGATCGAAGACATGTATTTCCTTTCCATGTGGAGTGGAGAACACACAAGGAAGCTGCCCAGCCCAGCCCCTTACCCATCCTTCCTTTGGCCGTGTTCTCTCTGGCTGCATCCCCCGGGGAGGAGGCCGCCCAGCCCAGCCCCTTACCCATCCTTCCTTCGGCCGTGTTCTCTCTGGCTGCATCCCCCGGGGTGTGCATGGCTTGGGGTCGATCTGTAGGAAATTTCAAATCAGCTGGTTGTGAATAATAAGAGGCTGTTTCTCTAGGAAAGAGGGTGTCAGCACAACAGCAGCCACAGCACAGCAGCCGGGCCCGCCCCGCCCCGCCCCACCAGCTCCATTTACCCTGTATCCTCCTGCAATATCCAGCCTCAGCACCAAGGCTTAATCCTTCCCAATCAACCCCACATTCAAACATGCTCTAACGCAAACATCGGTCGGAGTCCAGGAAAAAATGAAGCAGAGGAAGGACAAGGGAGACAGAGAGTGGGTGTGAGCTCCCAGAAGGGCACTTACGTTTCGGCCGTCTAGCGTGTGCGGTCTGCTGGCCAGCACCGTCCCCACACAGTTTGGGTCTTTAAATTTGACAAACCCAAAGCCTCGAGACTGGTTGGTGGTTTTATCTTTCATGATAACACAATCTACGACTTCTCCATATTGGGAAAAGTAGCTGCGCAGAGTCTCTGCTCAGAAATCGGGAAGAAAACACAAACACACAGGGCCAGAGCATTAGGCACGTGCCTGGCAGTGCTGCCGGCACGCACACTCCTCCAGTCCACCAGCCACGCACCGAGCAATGCTGCACTGGGGGTGGGGGGGTGTACGGGAAGTGCTGGGGAATTCTGCCCAACACACACTTGAGGTCCTCACGTAAATCAGGGGCTGCCAGTGAGCACAGCAGTGGCCAGCAATGACAACCTGACTTTGTGGGCATCCAGGAAGGCAACGTTTAAGGCAAGGCAAACATGACAACTCTGAATGGTGGCAGTGGCCAAGGAGCGCCAACTTTGCTACACACTCTTTCCTCCTATTCTGAACTCAGTAACAGCCTGGCCATCCCCGAGCCCTCTGCACTTCCAGACAACAGCTGTCTGCCTCCACAAGCCACCTCAGCCCGGAGCTAGGAACCTGCAGCCTGAAGTCTTCCCTGTAACTTGGGATGGAAATACCAAATTAACAGTCTCAGAGCAAATACACACTTATTCTGTCCCCTGCCCAGAAATCAGAACAACGTCAAAAGGACTTTAAAACATCTAAGACAGTAGCAAGAGGCGGGCAGACACAACTTGAAGGTCAAGGTCCTAGAGCCCCGTCTGCAGTACCCACCTGACACCCCTTCCCCACCTACCTTGGGTCGTGCTCCAGTCAAGACCGCCCACGAAGAGCTTCCTGCAATTCAATGAGAAAACATTCAGGATCAAGACAGCGCTCGCCTTAGAAATGCCCCCATCCGAGCCAAGCTGAGGTCTTAATTCAAACCACAGAAGCAGTTTATGCGAACGTGCTTGTGCATGTGACGGCACACAAAGCTCACAGCGATGGCGAGTCAGCCTCGCCCATGCTGTCTGCAGACACGAAAGATGATCCCAAGCCTTGCCATGGGGAGAGGACCGTGCCACAGAGCCACACGCCGACCTCAAGTGCAGCGGGCGATGAGTTCCTGCGACAGGCCAGTGGTGACGGCACCACACTCACCTGCGCCGCTGCCAAGCGGGACACAGGCTCGCTTTCCTACAACTTTTGCAAGTATTTTATAACCAGGAAAAAGAATGTAGAAGTCTAGATCTGAAATGATGCACAGTAAACTAGAAGCCTATGCCACACGGCCTTGAATTACAGCCTGGGGCGGGGGTGGGAGGACACAGACAGAAGCCGCCCAATGAGCCTGCACTCACGAACAAACGAGGGGCCCACAGATGAAGGTGAAGGCCCTGAAGCTCCAGTCTCAGCACTGGCCCCACTGACAAACCCGCGCCACCCCCACTCTGGGGCTGTCTCTTATTGGCAGATGAGAAGGACCTGAAATTCAGTCTCAGCACTGGCACTTCCTACCTGCCCCCCACCAAAGACCCACGCCACCCCCGTCCTGGGGCTGTCTCTTCCGGGCAGATGAGTTGGAGCTCTCCCAAGGCGTCCGCCATCGACCCTGCAGCGATGCCCAAGGGCCCACCCACCTTTCTACCTCACTGCCGCTCCAGGTGGCCCCAGGGTCCTTGGCTGTTCCAACTCCCAATGGGTACCGTGCCACCTTGCATCAGCCATGGCACCCACTGGGCATGTCTGAGACACATGGGCCACAAGGCTTACCCAGGCACGGGGCCTTAGATGTCATTCAAGCTTCCCCCAAGCCCAGGAGGCAGGGAAGAGGTGGTTCTATCGGCAACTCTCCCATCCTGCCTGCTTTCCCTGGGAAAGAGGACATGCATTCAGAAATGAAGTCCCTGAGCTGAATCTCAGCTGTGACTCAGTGCCAGCACCATCATCACCCTTGGTCTCCAGAGAGCAAAACACCGTGCAGGCCAAAGCTCCCACCCGAGCCGCAAGAATCCCGCCAGCCTCACTGAAAGCACCATTCCCACGCGGGGCCCCGTATCCCTGACGGCCAACCACACCACCCTTGGCTTCGGCTTTCAGCAAAAATGTCGCTGGCAGGTTGAACACATTACTGCCCCAACAGCAGTCGGGAGCAACGTGCTCCTCCCTGCTCCTGCCAGCTCTCCAGGAGAGACCCCTGCAAGGTGGCTGGCACACTCATCACCTCTCATCAGCCACCACCTGGGGCCTGCGCACTCAGACCCCGCGAGTCAGCCCCTGGTGAAGTGTCTGCCACAGCCAACCGCCAGGAGCTTGTCCCTGTTCCTTCTTTTTTCCCTAAGAAAGGCTAATTTAAATTTAGTGTGTGAAAAACAAAGCATGTTCCCACCACAGGAAAGGCACCCACTGCCGTCTTCAAAATGTCAACAAGCAACCCCCCAGCCCCGTTCTTCGGTGGGGAGGGCTGCGGAGGGAAGAATTAGAGGCGGGGTGTGCCAGCCGCCCTGTGCTTCCTGACCCTTAGAGACGGGATCTGAAAAGGCAAATTTTAGGGAAACCATGCTGATCACACAACAGCAACAGGCTTAGGTTGAGGCCTCATTAACTTAAAATCCTGCGTCTCCCACGCACCCTCCGCAATCAGGCCAGGGAGCGTTGAGGTCAGGCCTAGAGACAGTGGGAGGAGCGAGGCCTCCGCGTGCCTCACTCTCCATAGGCTGAGTCAGGGCCAGCCCCGCCCACATCCCTGCCAGCAGGGCCCGGCACCCAGCAGGAGCCAGCAGCAGCCCCCACCCCATGAAGGAAGGGCCACCAAGGCTGGCTGGAACTGACCGGAAAAATGCTCATTTACACAATCCTTTGGAATTAAAGTTCAAGCATTCTCAAAAAAAAAAAAAAAAGAAACAAAAAAACAAAAACACACACACACACAAAACCCTGAAAACCAAACCAAACCCAAGTCACTTGAAGAAACAGCAGCCTCTAGTTAGCACTGCACCCACCAAACAGCCAGGTAACAGGCAGGTGTCCTCCAAGCAGCCCAGTCCCCCCTCCACCCCCACCTCGCTGGCAGAAGGAACTCGTCAGACCAGTCCAGTTTCAGTCCTCATTTAAATTTCAAAAACTGTGTATTAAGGGGGAAGGGCTAGAAACACACAGCTGAGAAACCTGAAACAGGGCCGGGGGTTAGATAACCTGGCATCAGTACTGTCTTTCTCAGCTGGGCGCAGATCACGCCTGTAATCACAGCATTACGGGAGGCCAGGACTTCAAGACCAGCCTGGGCAACAAAACGACACTCCAGGTGGTGGCGGTCACCTGTAGTCCCAGCTACTTGGTAGGCTGAGGCAGAAGGATTGTTTGAGTCGAGGTCGAGGCTGCAGTGAGCCGTGATTGTGTCACTGCACTCCAGCTGGGGTGACACAGATCTCATCTCTTAAATAAAATAAAATAAAAAATACTCTTAAATAAAAATTTAAAAAATAATAAATAAATACTTTCTCAATTTTTTTTTTGAAAAATTGTCTCGCTGTGTTGCCCAGGCTGGAGCGTAGTGGCGCGATCTCGGCTCACTGCAACCTCCGCCTCCCGGGTTCAAGCGATTCTCCTGCCTCAGCCTCCCGAGTAGCTGGGACTACAGGTGCCGGCCAGCTCATTTTTGTATTTGTAGTAGAGACGGGGTTTCACCATATTGGCCAGGATGGTCTTGATCTCTTGACCTCATGATCCACCAGCCTCGGCCTCTCAAAGTGCTGGGATGACAGGCGCGAGCCGCTGCTCCTGGCCACTTTCTCAATTTTGATCACTGTGCTGTGTTCATGTGAGAGAATGTCATTGTTCTTGGGAAACAACAGATATCTCAGTGTCCACATGAAGGGGACTGCATTGGTCTCCAGCTACTCTCAAATATTTCAGTAGAAACACACACAGTGGGGACGGGTGCAGTGGCTCACGCCTGTAATCCCAGCACTTTGCAAGGCTGAGGTGGGCGTATCACCTGAGGTCAGGAGTTCGAGACCAGCCTGGCCAACATGGCAAAACCCCATCTCTACTAAAAATAAAAAAATTAGCTGGGCTCGGTGGCGCGCACCTGTAATCCCAGCCACTCGGGAGGCTGAGGGACGGGTACTGCTTGAACCCGGGAGGCGGAGGTTGCATTGAGCCAAGATCACGCCACTGCACTCCAGCCTGGGCGACACAGTAAGGGTCCATCTAAACACACACACACACACACACACACCCACACCCACCCACCCACACCCACACACACACACACACACACACACACCCCCCCACACACACACACCCACCCACCACTGGGGGTGGGGCAAGAGGCACCACGTGCCAAAGGGTAAAAGGTCAGCCAATAGTGAGTCTGGCAGGGCCAAGAGGATATGGGAATTTTTGTAATTTTCCTGTAAGTCAGAAGTTATATATACAGTTATGGTATAAAAGACTTTCATTAGTGAGAACAAGATAGAATTTAAGTTTCTTTTGAAATAAGTCTCATTACTTATGAAACCTGAGACAGCAACAGATAGCTTTCGTTTCACATAGCTGTGTCTCGAACTCCTCACCTCAGGTGATCCGCCCGCCTCGACCTTCCAAAGTGCTGGGATTACAGGCATGAGGCACCGTGCCCAGCCACACTGTGTGTTTCTATTGAAATATTTGAGAGTAGCTTCTAACGCTAAAGCTTCCTGTGTCCATGTTTCTTTTACTACTGCTCAGGAGCCACCGGCTAACACCTTCTCCCTGGTCTACAGACGGAAGCCTCCAGGAAGTCCCAGAAGGCAGGGTCATCTCCTCAGTGGCAGGGACTGCCTCCAGGACCCTGGCACAAAGTCCCTACTTCTGAGTCTCAGGATGTTTTAATCAATAAAATAAGAAAGCTCCTGGCTGCCAACCTCACCAGGTTGTGAGTGAGAAACCGGCACCCCAGAAACATGCAGGGCCCTGGGCAGGCACCTCCCAGACACTGTCCATCAACTGCCCAGGCAGCAAAACCAACTCTCACACAAGTAAACGTCAGAGTCCAGGGAGCCGGGCGCAGGCAGAGGCCAACAGGAGGAGCTGCTGGCTCTCATGGGCTTGCTATGGGGCTGGCGGTCCGCTTGTCCTCAGCTCCAGGCTTGCTCAGCCTGTACCTGGGCTGGCAGCGTGTGGACCGAGGACGTTAACGGGGCAAGGCAACACTGGCCTACGCAGATGAAGGGGTCAGCGAGCAATGTGGCTCCTGCACTCTGTCTCTGAAGAGGCCCTGCCTCTGAGGGGCCCGCTGGGTGGGAGAGTCATCACCCAGCTGATGGCATCTCCGACACTGGAAGTCGTGGCTCCTACAGACCTCACACCCCACAAATCCAAAAGGGGTGTTCTCGTCAGTGGGGGAGGCGTAGGACGAGCTCCACTTCTTCCCTTGCAACCTGGAGTCCGGTGTGCAGTCTGCCCACCGAAGGTCATGATGAACATCTCCAGGATCTGCAAGCCTGGCACCCGGGACCTGCAGCTCGACACCTGGCAGGTGCTCAATCCACGGTGGCCGGCGCAGCCACCCTCTTCTGCCTGTTAAAGCAAAAGCCGTTTTGGATGGCAACCTCACTTGCTGCGTGCCATTAGGATGGCTGTGCGATATGTATGCGTAAAGTCCATCTGCAGAGGCTTCCTCTGGCCTAGGCTGACCACAAAGAGCCCTGACCTCCTGGCAGCACCAGAGCGGGCTTCAAAAACCGACGGCCAGCCTGGCCATTCGGGGCCAGCAGCCTCAACGGGGGCAGTTGGTAGGCGACCTTTCCCTTCCTGCTGGGCCGGGAGACCAAGCCAGGAGGAGCCTGCCTCCCCACAGACCCCACCTGGCTCCAGGCTCCGCCAGTCACACTCAGCTCAGTGCACAATCTCAAGAGGCAGAAGTCCAGGCCCAGTGGCGGCTGATGTGTGGGGAGCCCTTCTCTTCTTCCAGAGCATCAGGAAGAGCCTCTAGGGACTTTCCTGCCCCTAAGACCAGGTGGGAACCAGGCCCACGTCACCCACTGCCTCAGGCCAGTGAGCCCAGCCCCACCCTCCACAGCCTGGACTCCCTCTCACCAGCAGGGTAAGATGCCCTCCCCCAGCCCACGCCTGCAGGGTGTGGGGTCCACAGAACACAGGAGCAGTCCGTGAACTGGAACGCACTGCTGTGTGCTGAAGGAGCCCCTAAATGCCCACATCCTGGGTGCTAACTGTGGTCACCCTCATCCTCTCCCTGCCAGCCCCACCCTCCCAGGCAGACCAGTGTCCTCCTTGGCAACGCCTGGAGCCAAGCTGGAAGCTCAGCCCATAAGCATCTTGTCGAATGAGTGGCCTCTGCCAAAAGCCCGTCACAGCTCTCAGGGATTCTGACATCGTGACACAGTGTCACGGGGACCAGGCCTGGATGGGAAAAGGCCTCAGTCCACAGAAGACAGCACAACCTCAGATTGACGGGTCACACCATGCACACAGCCGCCCAACCAGGAGCGCCCTCTGTGCGGGGCGGGCAGTGGAGGAGTGTGGACTCCTAGCTCCGGCTCCTCCACTCCCTGGGGTGACCCCGGGCGCATCCCTCAACTCCTCTGTGCCTCCGTCTCTCTGGCAAAGCCAAGGGTTAGAGCCAAGGCTACAAGCACAGCTGGGCACGCTGCGTGCTGCTGCTAGCTGTGGGCCACTGGGGAGCTGCTGTGTGAAGGGCAAGCACCAGGGTCCATGCCGCTGCCTTTCTAGACACCCGCCTGCTCCAGACCATCGGAGCCAAGGCGAGCCAGTCAGGAGCACATCCAATCTCACGGCCCATTCACAGGAATCAAAGGAGCCGACACAGGACAAGCCATAAACCACAAGGAGCAGCTGCCCCCAGCGCAGGGGAAACCAGGCCAAAAGCACAGATGCTCCCAGACAGTGGCTCTCCCCCCAGCAGGACACTGGGTGATGTCTGGGGACATTTGTGGTTGTCACGACTGGGGGTACTCCTGACCCGGAGTAAGTGGAGGCCAAAGATGCTGCCCAGCACCCTGCAGTGCCCACAGTGCCCCAGAGTGATCCAGGCCAGAGTGCTGACAGACCCCAGGAGACCTGCCTCAGAATAACCCCAAATGCACCAAGAAAGCCCCAGAAAGGCCGGCACGGCCCCATGAGGTTCCCTATCACTCCCCACACTGCAACAGCCTCCCCCAGATCACGGCCCTTTCTGGCCTGACCAACAGTCTTGCCAAGTGCCTCGTGCTCACTCTGCACAGGTACAAGTGGTCACGGCCTCTAGGGGCCCAGCCAGGAGCCCCACTCAGGATGTCTCCTTCCGCGGCCACCCAATAAACCCAGAGACCTGCCGTGGGCCTGGCTCTGAGCTGCATGGCCCCCAGCCACAGTCTTGGGTACCCTTGAAGCTGCCCAGAGGCGGCTTTCTCCTCTCTCCGCTGAGTCCTTCCTCCCTCTATGACTTTCCTACTGTATTTCCAGGTGTCCCCGTCTTACCATTCCCCAGTGTACCAAATAAAATCTTCCATAAACCTCTCTCTCCAGTTCCATGACCGCGTGCCTCCTTGGAGGCCAGCAGAACACAACGGCCTGGGCGCTCGAGGTGACCCCTCTGAGCCTCTGTCCTCTCCCCAGTAAGCTGGGCATGGGCCCTACCCCTGACACCTGGCCTACCACCCAGGTGCCCAGCACCCAGCAGCTACTCAACAGGATGCGGCGACCCTGGCCGCACTGTGTCAGTTTCCCAGAATCCAAGTCATAGGCGCTCAACCCAGACTTTAAGATGACTTCACAAGGCCAGGGAGGGCACACTGGAGACTCAGGCCTTCCTGATCGCCTGTGCTCTGAGCACTCCAGGCCACCTGCTGGTACCAACCCTCTAACCCTCCTGACAGGTCAGTGCCTGTCCCCCACCCTTCGCAAGAGGACCAGGACAGGCCCCGCTCCCAAATGAGGACACTATCCATCACATCCACCATGTAGGGTCCACATGCCAAATCCACCGTGGTCCAGACAGGGACTCCCCACACCCCCACCACACATATGCGCTTCCTCCTGCACGCAGCCCCTCTCAAGCTGACTGAAGTCGGTGTGCATAAGGCATCCGTTATCACCGGCAGGCCTCAGCTGACTTTCATCCCCCATCAGGCTTTACGTGGACTTCTAAGCCGGCACAGGGACCCTCGAAACTTGGGATGACTTCTCAGACTCAAAAGCAGAGCTTCCCCCAAGGATGGCTCCCTAACCCACCTTCCCAGGTGTGGATTCCCAGGGCAGCAGCTGGACGGCCACAAGTGTCCCAGAATAGGGGGCTCCCAAGCTGCAAGTCTCCTGAGGCGTTGACCTCGCACCCATGCATGCTCCAGGCCCAGCCCTCCAAGCGGGGTCCGGCGGGATCTCCTGCCTCCTCCATGGCAGTGAGCAGTGAGGGCTCTGCATCAGGAAGAGGCAGCTCCTCAGGCTGCCGAGCCCCCCAAGTGGGTAAGGGACACCGCATACCCATGGCGTCCTGAGAGTCGCCATCTACTGCAGAGAGGGCCTGCTTCCATCCAAGCTCAGCACCCTCCCGCGTGGCACCCACCACACATGCAGGGGACCTGCCAGGAGGGCGCTTCACAGGGTCACAAGCACTTCACTCACACAACAACTCCACACAGCAAGGAGGTCAGAGTAGACCGTGGACTCCGCATAGAATGAAAGCCGGTCTCCCACTCGAGGGGCAGCTGTGGCAACACTTCTTGCCCAAGGAGTCTGACTTAGAAAGCAGTGGACACTCCTGGCAGCCGGGGAGGAGAACAGGGTCCATGCACTCCAGTCCTCCTCCACGCAGCCCGTGGCGTCCAGGTGGCCTCCGAGCCTACCTATGCTGTGGGTGGGACCCCTCCAGACCCAGGCTGGGACCCCAGCTGCCCCACTTCCCAGGGGTGTCCATGCAGGGAGGGAAGGGACAAGAGCCCTCACCTCTCTCCAGCCTCCTCACGGCCACGGCTTGGGAGGAGCGGGCCCACGTTCGCCCGCGGCTTGAATGGACCTAACCCAGGTACCCCATCTGGGAGCCCTTTCCCTGCCTCACCCCAACGTCGATGGCTCCATCCCCCGTGGCCGGTGGACTCCCTGCTCAGGCCCATCCCTGCAACGTGTCCCACACAGGCACACGGACCCTGCCAAGTCAAAGTGCCTGGAGAGGACTCACAGCACGGGCGAGGCAGGGGCTAAGTGCTTTCATCCTGGTTCTCCAACGGAAGGTGCTCTTTTGTTTTGTCTGGGGAGGGGGAGAACCCACAAAAGGCATTTCCCATCCACAAGTGTGACCTGTAGCTGGTGCGAGAGGGGCCTGCCAAGGCGACCCTCTAGCAGCAACCGCTCCTGCACTAGCCAAGCCCAGCGCTGAGAACACAGGGCGTTGCTCAAAGCTAAGGGCACCGAGAAATTTTCACCAGACCACTAGGAAACCCAACCCAGACTGTTTTGCCGGAAGAATGCAACTCTAAAACAACATCGCTGCTGCAAGAGCCGCTCCTACCAAAGAATGGAGCCGAGCCCCGGGCCACAGCGAAATGAGGTTTCCCGGCCCCGCGGGGTCCGGAGCAGATCAGGCTCCTATGGGAGGGGACGCCTCGGCTCAGCAAAGATCCGCGGGCCCGTCGCCGCCTCGGAAGCGCTGACTCTCCCTTCCGCAGCTCAAGCCCACCCCCGGCGGGGAGGCGCTGAGGCAACGTAAACACAGCAGGCCCCGGCTGACCCGAGCCCCCCGGGCCCTGGGTTTGCGAACCCCTCCCGACCTTACCACTTCGGAGGAGTGGGATGGGAGCGGGGAGCCCGGAGCCCCGAGTGGGATAAGTTGGGCGGTGGCAGAACCGGAACCCTCGGCTCGGCTCGCCACGTGCGCCGCCCGCCAAGTTTGGGCGCGCGCTGGGGGCGCCCCGGACCACCCCCCACGCCACAGTTCGGGGTCCCCCTGACCAAGAAGCCGGGAGGCGGCGGCGAGGGCGCCCTGGACTCCCCGCAGACTCCCTCAGGTTCTCATTCGGGGTCCCCCAGGCCAGGAAACCTACAGGCGGCAACTGGGGCGCCCCAGACCCCCCCAAGTTCCCGTTCGGGGCCGCCACAGCCGGGAAGCGGCGGCGGGGGCCCCCGAACCCCTCTGGCTCCCGTTCAGGGTCCCTCAGGACGCGCAGTCGGGAAGCGGCGGCAGGGGTGCCCCAGGACACCCCCCCCAGGTTGCCGCTCGGGGTTCCCCCGACCAGGAAGTCTGGAGGCGGCGGCGAGGCCCCCCGGACCTCTCAGGCTCTCCTTCAGGGTCCCCCAGGACGGGAAGCCGGGAAGCGGCGGCAGGGGCGCCAGGACCCCCCCAGACCCCGGGCACCCGTCCAGGGTCCCCGGCGCGAAGCCGCGGCGAGTCCGGGTCCCGAGTCCGCCCCCGGCCGGCGTGACCTTGACGGGGCGGCCCCGGGGGGCGGCGTCTGAGGCCGGGCGGCGGGGAGCGGCGGGCCGGGCTCGGGGCGGAGACGCAGGCCCGCGCCGCTCGTCCTCACCCGATCTCGTCGGCGCCCGAGTTGTTCATGGCGGCGGCGGCAGCGACGCTCGGCGCTCCTGGGCCTCCTCGCTCGCTCCCGCCTCCGGAAGGTCACCCGCTCCGTCGCCCTCCCCACAGCCGCGGCCCGGATCTGCGCAACGGCGGCGGCGGCGGCGGCGGCGGCGGCAGCGGCGGCTGCCTCCTCCCCTCGGCGCCAACGGTCACCGCGCGTCCCCGCGCCGCCGCGCCGCCGCCCCTGCGCACGCCCGGGCGCGCTCCCGCACGGGGCCTCCGGGGGCGGGGCCAGGGGTACTCCGTCTGTGCGTGCGTCCCTGCGGCGGATTTCGCGCCGCCGCAGTCGGGGCCGTCGCGCGTTTTCCTTTCTCCTCGGAGGCTCCCGGCGTTGCCGCGGGGCACGCTGGGAAATGGAGTCCCTGCGCTGGCCCCGCCCCTGCGAGGGGAGGATGTGCGCGGGCCTGGCCACGTGCGTGCGTGCGCGCGCGTGCGGGCTTGCGTGCTTGTGCGCGCGTGCGCGTCCGGCGCTCCGGGCTGGGCACCGCGTGCGCAGGCGCGGCTGCCGTTTCCTCTTTAACTCTCCACTCGGAAGCGGTGGAGCCGCGTGGGGCGCTGTGGGGAGTGGGAGTGTACCCGCCCGCACCCCAGGCGGGCGGACGGAGCGGGAACGGCACGTGAGCGTCCCGCGCGAGGCTCCTTCCCCTGTCCGCATTTCACAGAAGAGGATCCCGAGGGTCCGAGAGGCTGAGTCACTTGGCCAAGGTCACCCAGTTCGGGGCTGAACTGGAATCAAATCAAAACAATTAACTAAATTCAATGACTATGAAAAGATATTATTGACCCCCCCCAAGTGCTATTACTATTAATAGCCAAATACTGTTTTAGTTGCATCTGTTAATTGCATACATCAGTGGTTGTTCTTCTGGGTGACTTTGCCCCCTAGGGGATAACTTGGCAATCTCTGAAACACGGTTTTGGTTGTCACAACTTGAGTGCGCGGTGCTGCTGGCATGGAGTGGGTCCAGACGAGAGATGCCGCTCAGCACCCTACAGTGCACAGGATGGCCCCCCAAAAAGAATGATACCCGTCCTCCAATGTCAGCAGAAGGAGGTGGGAAAACAGGTCCAGGCTGACGGTAGTAAACAGGTGACCCGCAGGGTTTGTAAAACCGGGTACGTGCTGCCTACTGCTTTTCTCCTTAATCTCACAGCACATTGACAACCTGATCGTTTGATTTATTCATCATCACAGAATTCAATAAATACAAGGAACAAGGCCGGGTGAGGTGGCTCACGCCTATAATCCCAACACTTTGGGAGGCTGAGGATCAATTGAGGTCAGGAGTTCGAGACCAGCCTGGCCAACATATATAGTGAAACCCCATCTCTACTAAAAATACAAAAGAAAATTAGCCGGGCGTGGTGGTGGGCACCTGTAATCCCAGCTACTCGGGAAGCTAAGGCAGGAGAAATGCTTGAACGCAGGAAGTAGAGGTTGCAGTGAGCCGAGATCGCGCCACTGCACTCCAGCCTGGGCAACAGAGCAAGACTCCCTCTTAAAAAAGATAAAAAGGGCCGGGCACGGTGGCTCACGCCCGGAATCCCAGCAGTTTGGGAGGACAAGGCGGGCAGCTCACGAGGTCAGGAGATCGAGACCATCCTGGCTAACATGATGAAACCCCGTCTCTACTAAAAGTACAAAAAATCAGCTGGGCGTGGTGGCGGGCACCTGTAGTCCCAGCTACTCAGGAGGCTGAGGCAGTAGAATTGCTTGAACCCAGGAGGCAGAGCTTGCAGTGAGCCGAGATCGTGCCACTGCACTCCAGCCTGGGCGACACAGCAAGACGCCGTCTCAAAAAAAAAATAGAAGGAACGAGATCACAGACAAATAGTACAAAACACTTTTTTTTCTTTTATTTTGAGACAGGGTCTCACTCTGTTGCCCAAGCTGGAGTGCAATGATGCAATCATAGCTCACTGCAGCCTTGAACTCCTGGGCTCCAGCTATCCTCCCTCCTCAGCCTCCCAAGTAGCTGGGACTAAAACCCCATTTAAAATAAAACTGGGCCAGATGCAGTGGCCCATGCCTGTAATCCCGGCACTTTGGAAGGCCGAGATGAGAGGATTGCTTGAGCCCAGGAGTTCAAGACCAGCCTGGGCAGCATGACGAAACCCCATCTCTACAAAAAAATAATAATAATAATAATACAAAAATCAGCCAGGTTTGTTGGCACGCACCTGCAGTCCTAGCTACTTGGAGGCTGAGGCAGGAGGATGGCTTGAGCCCAGGACTTGGAGGTTTCAGTGAGCCAACATCGCACCACTGCACTCCAGCCCGGCCCACAGAGCCAAACCCTGCCAAAAAAAAAAAAAAAAATCTGGGCTCAGTGGCTCACACCTGTGATCCCAGCACTTTGGGAGGCTGAAGCAGGAGGATCACTTGAGCCCAGGAACTCGAGACAAACCTGGGCAACATGGCAAGACCCTGTCTCTACCAAAACAAAACAAGACTAGAACATTTGAAATAACCACACATCCATCTATTGGTGACTGGATAAATAAAACAATGAAGCAGTGGGTGGATGAAATGCACAGAATGTGGCCCAAAGAAGGAAGTCGGGCAGAAGCTGATTACAAATAATATATTTTTAAAAATACAGGCCGGGCATGGTGGCTCATGCCTGTAATCCCAGCACTTTGGAAGGCCGAGGTGGGCGGGTCACCTGAGGTCAGGAGTTCGAGACCAGCCTGGCCAACATGGCGAGACCCCCGTCTCTACTAAAAATATAAAAATTAGGCAGGCGTGGTGGCAGGTGCCTGTAATCCCAGCTACTCAGGGGGCGGAGGCAGGAGAGTCGCTTGAACCCAGGAGGCAGAGGTTGCAGTGAGCCGAGATCACACCATTGCACTCCAGCCTGAGCGACAGTGCAAGACTCCGTCTCTGAAAAAAAAAAAAAAAAAGCCAGGTGTGGTGGTGGATGCCTGTAATCCCAGCTACTCAGGAGGCTGGGGCAGGAGAATTGTTTGATCGTGAGGGGTGGAGGTTGCAGTGAGCGGAGATCGCGCCACTGCACTCCAGCCTGGGCAACAGAGTGAGACTCCACCTTAAAAAAAAAAAAGAAAAGAAGAGAAGAGAAAAGAAAAGAACTAGAAGAGCCTACTTCTCCGCTTCTCCCTCTTCCCCATTAATTTCCTTCCTTCCACCCAAGGGCAAGCAGCGAGAAAAAGGCTGTGCAGATAGTGATCCGAATTTACTCCCAATGTGACTATAAACAGATCCAACACACGGTATATAGTTTTGGTCTCCTTTTTTTCTTGTGGTAAAATATATGTGACATAAAATTTTCCATTTTAATTATTTTTGTTTTTATTTTATTTATTTATTTATTTTTTTTTTTGAGATGTAGTTTCTCTCTTGTTGCCCAGGCTGGAGTGCAATGGCGCGATCTCGGCTCACCACAACCTCCGCCTCCCAGGTTCAAGCAATTCTGCCTCAGCCTCCCGATTAGCTGGGACTACAGGTGTGCACCACCACGCCCAGCTAATTTTGTATTTTTAGTAGAGACAGGGTTTCTCCATGTTGAGGCTGGTCTTGAACTCCCGACCTCAGGTGATCCGCCCGCCTTGGCCTCCCAAAGTGCTGGGATTACAGGCGTGAGCCACCGCGCTGCGCCCGGTCAATTTTTTTCTTTTTTTTTTTTTTGAGATGGAGTCTCGCTCTGTCACCCAGGCTGGAGTGCAGTGGTGCGATCTAGGCTCACTGCAAGCTCCGCCTCCTGGGTTCACTCCATTCTCCTATCTCAGCCTCCTGAGTAGCTGGGACTACAGGCGCCCGCCACCACGCCCAGCTTATTTTTTGTATTTTTAGTAGAACCGTGTTGGCCAGGATGGTCTCAATCTCCTGAATTCGTGATCTGCCCGCCTCAGCCTCCCAAAATGCTGGGATTACAGGCGTGAGCCACTGCGCCCGGCCCCATTTTTATTATTTTTAGGTGCACAGCTCAGTGGCATTGAGCACATTCCCACTGTTGTGCAACCATCAACACCGTCCTCTCCAGAACCTTCTCATCTTCCCAAACTGAAACTCTGCCCCGTGAAATACTCACTCCTTGTCCCCTCCCCAGCCCCTGGCACCCCCCCTCCCCCATCCTACGTTCCGTCTCTGTGGATCTGAGGACTCCAGGGACCTCCTAGGAGTGGAATCACATAGGATTTGTCCTGTTGTGACTGGCTTATTTCACTGAGCGTGATGTTCACTGCAACCTCCGCCTCCAGGGTTCAAGCGATTCTCCTGCCCCAGCCTCCTGAGTAGCTGGGATTACAGGCGCCCACCACTACGCCCAGCTATTTTTGTATTTTTGTAGACATGGGGTTTCACCATGTTGCCAGGCTGGTCTCAGGGGATCTGCCCGCCTCAGCCTCCCAAAGTGCTGGGATTACACGCGTGAGCCACTGCGCCCGGCCCTGGCTAATTTTTAAAACATTTTTTTTTTTTTTAGAGACAAGGTCTCTGTGTGTGGTCTAAGCTGGTCTTAACACTTGCACTGAAGCAATCCTCCTACCTCGGCGTCCCAAAGTGGTGGGATCACAGGCCTGAGCCCCTGCACCTCCCCCAGGCATTGGGATCACAGGTGGGGGCTGCTGCACCCAGCCTATCAAGCATGTTCTGTGTGCCAGGATCACTGACAGCCCTGTGAGAGGGACGCTAGGACCATGAAGAAATACCTTCCGTTAGTGAACTACCAAAGAGAGATAAAACAGCTTCTGGCCGGGTGTGGTGGCTCACGCCTGTAATCCCAGCACTTTGGGAGGCCGAGGTGGGTGGATCACGAGGTCAGGAGATACAGACCATCCTGGCTAACATGGTGAAACCCCGTTTCTACTGAAAATACCAAAAAAAAAAAAAAAAAAAAAAAAAATTAGCCAGGCGTGGTGGCAGGCGCCTGTCATGACAGCTACCCAGGAGGCTGAGGTAGGAGAATCGCTTGAACCCGGGAGGCAGAGGTTGCACTGAGCCAAAATCATGCCACTGCACTCCAACCTGAGCAACAGAGTGAGATTCTGTCTCAGAAAAACAAAAACAAACAAACAAAACAGCTTCTGACCAGGACATGCCTGTCCTGGGGCAGAATGGGGGTGTCTCCTAGAGGACACGTGGGCTCAGCTTGAGACAGAAGGAGACAGCGGCCTGACCAGGAGAGAGGCTGTCTAGGCAGGGGGGAAGAGCATGTGCCAAGGCCTGGGGCTAAGGAGCTGTGCAAGAGGTGGCAGGGGCGTGTGGAGGCGTTGAGCCGGCAGTGATGGGACAGGCAGCTGCCCAGACAAGGTGGCGCAGGGAAGGCCGCGTGCGGGAGCTGTTTCAGAGGCTGCCTACGTTCACATCCTGGCTCTGCTGCAACCTGTGAACCTCAACCTCTCTGGGCCTCAGTTTCCCTCGTGTTAAATGGGCATAATGACTGCATCTGTTAACCCGTGCAGAACGCATGGCAGGCAGGCAGTGCTCAGGACTCATGACTGGCCCCACGTTCAGAGGGGGAAGGAAACCGGGTATCAGAGCCAAGACGCTCTTGGGCTTGGGGGCCCCCAGGAAACAGGAGGGGGGTGTGCTTGACCCTAAGGGGCTACCCTGGGCTGGAGGAGGCCTAATTCCACCCCCGCACACCGCAGCTGCAGGGCTGCCCGAGGAAAGGGCATTGCTGGGCCTGAGTCCTGGTCTCCAGAACTGGAGGCGTCTTTGGGCAGAGCCCCCCATTAGGGACCCGGGGTCTCAGATGACCCCTAGCCTATGGGGGTGTGACATGGGCTCACGAAAGAGGGGCATCAGAGCTCTAATCCTGGGTCCCCACCCTCGTGGCCACCGGACCACCGGCTTAGTCGGCTGCTCTGTCTATGGAGCAGCCATTCTTTTTTCTTTCTTAATAAACTTGCTTTCAAAAAAGAAAGAAAGGAAGGAAGAAAGGAAAAACGACAGTCATCATAGAACCTGGCTGGCGCGGTGGCTCACACCTGCAATCCCAACACTTTGGGAGGCTGAAGCGGGAGGATCACTTGCGCCCAGGAGTTTGAGACCAGCCTGGGCAACATAGCAAGACCCCGTCTCCATTAAAAAAAGATAGAACTCACTGTAGCATCTTCTGAAGATTAAATGATTTTAAACACTTAAAGCACTTCCAACAGAGCCTGGAAGATCCTCAGATTCTGACACCCCAGCGAGGAGGGGGCCTTTCTGCGGTGCTGACAGGTGAGGAAACTATGGCACGTAAGCGGCAAGGCGGGGATTCCGGTCCCCGGCCTGCAGGTTCGCGGCCCCGCGCGCGGGGCTGCGGTGCCCGCTCCGCAGAGGGGGCGACCGAGGCCCCGACCCCACTCCCGCCACCTCTCGCGTGGCCGCCGCTAGAGGCCGCTCCTGGAGCCGCGCGCGTCCTCTCGCGGGTCCGCCCCCCGGGCCTGTTAGACCCGCCCCCGGCCCACAAGGCCCTGCATGGAGCGGGCCCGGGCGCGGCGCGATCGAGGTCGGGTCGCTGTCCACCCTGCAGCATGAGCGCCCCCAGCGCAACCCCCATCTTCGCGCCCGGCGAGAACTGCAGCCCCGCGTGGGGGGCGGCGCCCGCGGCCTACGACGCGGCGGACACGCACCTGCGCATCCTGGGCAAGCCGGTGATGGAGCGCTGGGAGACCCCCTATATGCACGCGCTGGCCGCCGCCGCCTCCTCCAAAGGTAGCCCCCGCCCGGCCTGCACCGCCCCCGGGGGCGCAGGGGAAACTGAGGCCGGGGCTGCCCCGACCCAGGGGCTCTGCAGCCCACCCTCCCGCTGGGGCGCCTCTGTCTCCTCCCCTGGGAAGTGGGGCTGCAGGGGAGGCACACGGAGGCGTTCACGGGGGGAGTGCCGCAGGCGTGGGGCCCACACACATTTGCGCCGCCTAAGTATCAGAAACTTCCTCTCCAGGGGGAGTGAGGCCCCCTGCTCTCCGGATGGGGACCTCAAACGTGAGACCTGGGTGAAACTAGGTGGAACCGGGTCCCCAGCTCCCTGTCTGAGATCGGGAGGAAGGGGTCGTGCCAGGGAGAGGCTGCCCTTCTGCCTGCCTGGGAGAGCAGCCCCGACTCGCCCGGCTAAGAATAGCACTCGGAAAGCTGAGCTCAGGGAGACAGCTGTCCCCGGGGTGGCCCTGGCCTGCCTGGCGTCAGAGGCTAAGGGCTGCTGAGAAAGGACTCCCTGGCCCCACACAGGCCCCATCCAGGGGTCGGGCCTCAGTGTTCCCACCCTGAAAATGGGCACGTCCACTGTCCAGTGCCAATCAGGATTGAGGAGGGGGCCCATGTGTGGCCCACTGGGGACCAGTCCTTCCCCTCCCAGATAGTCTCAAGTCCAGGTCTTGCCTGGCCACTCTTGCAAATCCAACTTTCGGATAGAGGGAGGGGGAGAGAAAAGTAACCAACCCGAGAGATAAGGGACCCGGGACAAACAGCGTGGGCTGGGCTCAAAGTCCAAGGCTCTCGCCTCCCCACAGGCCTGGCCCCAAAAGCAGCCGTCTTCGGCCTCCCTGGCTGGTCATCCTCTCTCTGGCCGCTGGCCAGGGCCCACGCTGTTCCCGCTCAGGACTACCGTGTTCCGCCCGCCTCTGTCCATGCTGGTCCAGGGTGCCCTCTCGTCCTGTGGCAAATGTGACTCACGGCCCAGTCCAGCCCTGCACCCCTCCTCCAAGCAGACCCCTAGCTCAGCCCTGCGTTCCTTCCTCCAGGCAGCCTCCCCAGCCCAGCCCTGCCCTACCCTGGGCCCCCTCCTCCAGGCAGCCTCCCCAGCTCAGCCCTGCGTTCCTTCCTCCAGGCAGCCTCCCCAGCCCAGCCCTGCCCTACCCTGGGCCCCCTTCTCCAGGAAGCCTCCCCAGCCCTGCTCTGCAACCCCTCTTCCAGACAGCCTCCCCAGCCCAGCCCTATCCTGGGCCCCCTCCTCCTGGCAGCCTCTCCAGCCCTGCCCTGCGCCCCCTCCTCCAGGCAGCCTCCCCAGCACTGCCCCACACCCCCTCCTCCAGGCAGCCTCTCCAGCCCTGCTCTGCACCCCCTCTTCCAGACAGCCTCCCCAGCCCAGCCCTGCCCTATCCTGGGCCCCCTCCTCCAGGAAGCCTCCCCAGCCCAGCCCTACCCTGTGCCCCCTCCTCCTGGCAGCCTCTCCAGCCCTGCCCTGTGCCCCCTCCTCCAGGCAGCCTCCCCAGCACTGCCCCACACCCCCTCCTCCAGGCAGCCTCTCCAGCCCTGCTCTGCACCCCCTCTTCCAGACAGCCTCCCCAGCACTGCCCCACACCCCCTCCTCCTGGCAGCCTCTCCAGCCCTGCCCTGCGCCCCCTCCTCCAGGCAGCCTCCCCAGCACTGCCCCACACCCCCTCCTCCAGGCAGTCTCCCCAGCCCTGCCCTACGTTGTGCCCCCTCCTCCAGGCAGCCTCCTAAGCCCGGCCCACTTAGTGATGCCGGGCGCCCTGTGTCTGCCCAGGGGGCCGGGTCCTGGAGGTGGGCTTTGGCATGGCCATCGCAGCGTCAAAGATGCAGGAGGGGCCCATTGATGAGCATTGGATCATCGAGTGCAATGACGGCGTCTTCCAGCGGCTCCAGGACTGGGCCCCGCGGCAGATACACAAGGTGCCCCTCTGCCCGCAGGCCCTCCAGGACCCCCACTCCTTGGGGTGAGGGCACTGCTTCCTGGGGGTTGGGGGCCTGGGGCTGCCAGAGGTGGAGGAGGTGGTCTTCTCTCTCGGGAGTCCCCCTGGCCGCTCCCTTTCTCCAGGTGGGGAGATCTTGGGTACCTCTCTACCCTGTCCTCTCTTTTTCTTTTCCCCTCTTCAAGGTCGTCCCCTTGAAAGGTCTGTGGGAGGATGTGGCACCCACCCTGCCTGACGGTCACTTTGATGGTGAGGGGTGAGGGGACGTATCACAGGGTGGGCCTCCCCAGCTCCAGTGCAGCCCCTCCTTTGCTTGTGGGGGGCCCTCTGATGTGCACTGGGGGGACAGAGCCCAGGTAGGTGTGGGCCTGGCTGTGAGGGCTGGCAGGGCACCGGGGATGGGCATGCTCACGGAGGGGCCCTGGAGGCGATCTCGGGGTTCTCAAGCCTGTGTGGGAGCCCCACCTCTACCCACGGCCCCGTCTCACTGCACCTCCACCAGCTCGGGGATGAGCCGGATGAGGCTGGGCGAGGCGCTGAGCCCAGCCCTGACCGCGTGGGCTTCTGTCCTCCGTGCAGGGATCCTGTACGACACGTACCCACTCTCGGAGGAGACCTGGCACACACACCAGTTCAACTTCATCAAGGTGGTTCTCTCTGACTTGCTGAGATGCAGGAGGCCCTCGGGGAAGCCCCTCTGCCCACACCCCCACCTCTGTCCTGACCACTGGCCACTCCCCTTCCACAGAACCATGCCTTTCGCCTGCTGAAGCCGGGGGGCGTCCTCACCTACTGCAACCTCACCTCCTGGGGGGAGCTGATGAAGTCCAAGTACTCAGACATCACCATCATGTTTGAGGTGTGTCCACCTGGAGCTCCCCATGGGTCTCCAGGAAGTGACCTTGGATGGGGGTGGGAAGGGGCTGCTGGAGCCACCTTGCTACCTGGGGAGGGTCCCTTCCTGACCCCCTGGGTGGGCTGGACTGTGCTGGTTCATTTAGAAATCAAAGTCCTTTGCCTGGCCCGGTGGCTGCCAGGAGCAGTGGCTCAGGTCTGTAATCCCAGCACTGTGGGAGGCCGAGGTGGGCAGATCGCTTGAGCCTAGGAGCTCAAGACCAGCCTGGGCAACAGAGCAAGACCTCATCTTTACTAAAAAAAATATAAAAAACTAGCTGGGCGTGGTGGCGTGTGCCTGTACTCCCAGCTACTTGGGAGGCTGAGGTAGGAGGATTGCTTGAGCCCAGGGGGCAGAGGTTGCAGTGAGCCAAGATCGAACCACTGCACTCCAGCCTGGGTAACAGCCAGACCCTGTCTCAAGAAAAAAAAAAAAAAAAGAAAGAAAGAAAATAAAAAAAAAAAAGTCTGGGCGCAGTGGCTCACGCCTGTAATCCCAGCACTTTGGGAGGCCGAGGCGGGTGGATCACGAGGTCAGGAGATCAAGACCATCTTGGCTAATGCAGTGAAACCCCGTCTCTACTAAAAATACAAAAAATAAGCTGGGCATGGTGACGGGCGCCTGTAGTCCCAGCTACTCGGGAGGCTGAGGCAGGAGAATGGCGTGCACTCAGAAGGTGGAGCTTATAGTGAGCCGAGATTGCGCCACTGCACTCCAGCCTGGGCGACAGAGCAAGACTCAGAAGGCCAAGGCAGGTGGATCACTTGAGCCCAGGAGTTTGAGCCTAGCCTGGCCAACATGGCAGAATCCCATCTCTACTAAAAATACAAAAGTTAGCCAGGCGTGGTGGCGGGTGCCTGTAATTCCAGCTACTCGGGAGGCTGAGGCATGAGAATCACTTGAACTTGGGAGGCAGAGGCTGCTCTGAGCCGAGATCGCACCATTGTACTCCAGCCTGGGCAACAGAGTGAGACTCCATCTCAAAAAAACAAAAACAAAAAAAATGGAAATCAAAGTCCCTCACCAGCTCAACAACCTCCCATGGCTCCCCAGGGCCCCGTGGTTCAGCCCAAGCCCGGCGTGTTCCCCTCCCTCCGGCCGCCTCCGCCTGGCTGTCTTTGCTGGTTCAGCAGTGCTTGTCTCGCTGTTCCCTCTGCCTGGTGGAGGCGGCCTGTCTGAGAAGGGCTCTATGTGGTTGCCCTGGGCCGCTGGTGTGAGAGCCGGCTGGGTGCCTGTGGCCCTTGGGGCAGCTTTTCTTCCAAAATGGGAACTAGTGGCCTGTGTTCTTTTTCTGTTGTGATTCTTTGGCTCCACCCGCCACACTGGCAAGGTCTGGAGAACTGTGGAGTAGGTGCCCCGGGGGTGGCTCAAGTGTGGGGCTGGGGTTCCAGGACAGCCCAGAAGCTGCTGCCCGCATTGGGGAACTGGAGATTCCCGTTCGCACCTGGGCTTCCAGGACTGCCCTGCCACGTGCCCACGGGAGCTGCAGCCGCCCACCCGGGCCTTGCCATCTGTAAACACTCTTCAGTGAGGGGTGGGCGCCAGGGGACACGTGACCCCCATGGCCCTCAGAGGTGACCTGGCGCCATCCCCGACCAGGAGACGCAGGTGCCCGCGCTGCTGGAGGCTGGCTTCCAGAGGGAGAACATCAATACCGAGGTGATGGCGCTGGTCCCACCGGCCGACTGCCGCTACTACGCCTTCCCACAGATGATCACGCCCCTGGTCACCAAGGGCTGAGCCCCCACCCTGGCCCGGCCACACCCATGCCCTCCTCCGTGCCTTTCTGGCCGGGAGCCCAGGCTGTCGCACCAGCCCCGGGCTGATCCCAGCTGTGTGTCACCAGCAGCCTTCCCGGCTTCTCTGTGAGGGTCACTGCTGCCCGCTGCGGAGTGCCTGAGGTGAAGTAAACGCCGGCGCTGGGCTTGGCCAGTCGGCAGTGAGTGTGCGACTATTACTTCCAGCGGCTGCTCCCTCACCTCCCGCCCATCCCACAGACACAGGAAAAGTGGGTGACTCCCCTCCAGGTTTCTGAGCGGCTCCAGGACCCCCCCTCCCACTGTCTTGCCCAAGGCAGACACCTCCAGCTGATGCCTGATGTCCCATCCTCAGAGGAAAGCCACCTGACCCTTTGCGGCAGGGTCAGGGAAGGGTGTAACTAGGTCGGGTCTCAGAGGGTGGCAGCACCATGGCCGGGGTGTGGGTGAGACAAGGATCTTTGCCCACCCCAGGCAGGAACCCACTTCTCTGTCCGCCCCGGCACACCCTGAGCTGCCCTCCTCCCACCCCAGGAGGGGCGTGGCTGCTGACAGCCCCCTGCCCCGAGCCTCCCATTTCCAGATGTGGTTTCCTCTCGGGAGGCATCGCCCCCGCTGGGCCCATTGCAGGGGCAGCCCCACCTGCCCTGCCCCAGGAACATCCCGGGTCCTGCCTGTCCGTGCCCTTGTACCCAGCTGGTCACCCCATGCCTCCCGCTTTGCCCCCTGCATCCACATGCGTGCAGCCCACCCATCTTCCTGGGGCCGTCCTGCCCGCCCCCTCCACTGACCTCCTTGCCCTGAGAGAACGCCGGCTCCTGTGCTCTGCACTCGCCCAGGGCTGCCGTTCCGCTGGCTGACGCCCTGTCCCCACCCCAGCATGTCCTGCCTCCAGGCTGCTTGACCCGGCTGGGCTGGGCACCTGTTCCCCACCCCTGCCCCAGTCTCCCGGGCCCCATCCCAGCCTGGCCCGTCATAACTGCCGGTCCCCAGAACTGTCCCTGGTGTGCAGCAGGCATGCAGGGTGGGCCTGCAGAGCGAGGTCCCCAGTACCAGCGGCATCTGGCGCTGAACACAGGAAGATGGGACGTTTGCTGAATGAATGCACGTCCCTGATGAGGACTGGACTTTGACAGATGAAGGGGCTGGTGGGGTGGAGCCAGAGTCCTCCGAAAGCCCTGGGTGGAGAGGATCCCCAAAGTGGGGTCAGATAGCCTGTGAGGCTCACAGCCCTGCCCTGCAGCCCTTTGGTTTGGACCAGGTGCCACCTCCCCATCTCCCTGGCCCCAGCCCTCAGCTAACCAGCCCATCCCACCGCCTGAAAATGGGCCAGAGGGCAGTGGCGACCTGCCCAAGTCCACACACAGGCCACAGGCCACACTCTCAACCCCGGGGCAGGCTCGGACGGGCTTTGCTCAGCCTGCCCTAGGGCACAGAGGGAGACTGAGTCAGGGCCCTCCCAGGAGGGATGGGTGTGCGGCCTTCCATGCTCGGGACTTTGGGCCACGATGTCCACCCCAGGGTCTTCGCAGAGCAGCGGGAAAGGACCCTGCTGGCAGGCACAGTGCCCGTCTCTGCCCCCGGCTCTGCTCCAACCGCCCCCAACCCAAGGGCGGCACGCCGCAGGGGGTCTGTGATTCCCCCCACCTCCCCGGCTCCTTTCACCCACACACCACACTAGGAGGCAGCAGCCCGATGGCAGGTTTATTGACAACCTCACGGGACACAAGCAGGCTGGGGACAGGACGGCGACAGGCTCAGGTGGCGGCGGCGGCGCTACCTGCGGTACCAGATCTGCAGCCTCCGCTCCCTCTTGATCTTCCTCTGCAGCTGCAGGATGCCGTACAGCAGGGCCTCGGCCGTGGGTGGGCAGCCTGCAGGGACCTTGCCTCAGTCTCCCTTCTCGCAGCCAGAGCCTGCATGACCGCGTGCACAGCGCAGCCGGCTCGGCTTTTGAGGGGTCTCCCGTGCCGGCCTCTGAAGGTGGAGGCTGACAGCCCTGGGTGGGCGCAGAGGTCAGGGTTTGGGAGCCGGCGCAGGGGAGGTCCCTGCAGGAAGAGTGGGGTCCTCCCCTGGGCAAGGCCCCACTGCCCTCCACCCATGGCTAATCCCGGGCTGTCACAGGAACCTCTTGGACAAGACGCTGACCTCACTAACCCGGCCCCGGCCCTAGCCCTCAGGACTCCATGGGGGCCAGCGCTCACCAGACACACTTAGCAGTGGGGAGCAGGACCCGGGGCTGCACTGGACGGAGATGGAGGCAGGGAGGCTGGGCGGAGGGAGGGGAGGTGGCCCAGAGCCCAGGCATCCCACGAGGACCCGATGACCCCCTTTCTGAGCTCCAAGCCAGAGGTCTTTGCTGGGGATCCCCTAGCCCCAGCTGCCAGGCAGGCTCATAGCAAAGGGCTTGAGCAAGAGGACGAAGCCCAGGGCCCAACGGGGACAGCAGGAGTGGAAACAGGTGGGGAAGGACAAGGCCACTGCAGGGCCTGGGAAAGGGCGGCCAGGCCCCACCTGGCAGAGCTCTGGCAAGTCCAGGCTGCTCCAAGGGAGGGAGAAGCACAGTCTGCGAGGAGGGAGGGAGGAGCGCAGTCCCCAGGGAGGGAGGAGCGCAGTCCACGCTCACAACCTGCCCCTTTGGTCTGCACTGCAGGGGAAGACACCAGGGGCATGGGCTAAGCTCTTGACCCCGGGATGGACCTCTCTGCGCTGATGAGGGTCACGGGGAGGCCCAGGCTGCTCTGTCCACTGCCCCCAGGTGACCTGAACCATGCAGAACGCTGAACAAATCAACGCCCTTTCCAGGGAAGTGGAATCCAAAGTCAGAGCCTGTTCCTCCACTTTTGAGAGGCGCCAGGATGTGCCTCCTGCTTGCCCAACCCCCCAGACTCGGGACTCAGGGCTGGGCTCTCTGCGCATGCGCTACTGCCGCAGCACAAGGTGGCCAAGAACAGGACCTCTGTCCCCTGTCCCACATGAGCGCCACCTCCAAGCCTGCCTACCGTGGACCATTGTCAAGGCGAGCGCTCCGGGGGGGGTGGCCCTCGTGGGACCACGTGAGGCGCAAGAGTCCCACGGGATCACCAGATATAAAGAATGTTCCCCGTGCGACGTGAATTTCAGGTATGCAGCCAATGCTCTTTTTAGTGTCAGTATAGCCCAAATATTGTTGGGATATACTCGTACTAAACAATTACTACTAATTGTTTTCCTGATGGTCAAATTCACCCTAACCTCACTGTCAAACTAAGCCTCCTACGTTTTCATGTGCCAAATCCGGCCACCCCGGGTCCCAGGGAGTCCTCGTGCCCTTCTGTAAGGCTGAGGGCGCGGGATAGTGTCTTGGCCTCCAGGAACCTTCTCTCTTGGTATTTCTAACTGCAGGTCTTTGGTTTCTGTCAGGCAGGACCATATGAAACTGCTGTAAACCAGGCGAGTGTCAGGAATTCCACTCCGCCTCCCCTCCTCCCTCTGATCCCTCTGATGCCTGAATACATCGCTGACTTCTCATAGGGGACACGCTCCACTAAGAGGGAGAGCCCCGAGTCGGCCCATCCACAGGATGGGGGAGCCCGCCGTCTGCTCGGGGTGTGGGACTCCCTCACAGGGGCCGCCGGGCTCCGTGTGGCACTGGCCCTGTCCCCAGCTCCCTCGTGGGCGGTGCGGTCCCGGCCCTACCTGGGATGTAGATGTCCACAGGCACGATGCGGTCGCAGCCCCTCACCACCGAGTACGAGTAGTGGTAGTAGCCTCCTCCGTTGGCGCAGCTGTGGGGAAGGCGCCGGGAGGGGAGTGTGCCGAGGACCCGCCTGCCCACCCTCCCTCCTCGCAGCTGTGGGGGAGGCGCCGGGAGGGGAGTGTGCCGAGGACCCGCCTGCCCACCCTCCCTCCTCGCAGCTGTGGGGGAGGCGCCGTGAGGAGCACCTGTCGAGGACCCGCCCTGTCCACCCTCCCTCCACGAGGCCTCGCCCCATCCCCACCCGCCTTCAACTGCACGCCGGGCACCTACGAGGCTGGAACTTGTCACGGAGAAGCAATGAGCAAACACATACAGGCTCCCAGAGCCTCTGTGGGACCCGTGGGGCACAAGCACACGCGTGGCTGATAACTCGGGGAAAAGTGCTCCCCTCCCAAGGGGGCTCCTGACCATGGATTCCTGGGGCTGGGAAGTGTCAGATCACATGTGTCAACAAAAAGCCACTTCAAACAGCCACAGTGCCGACACCTAGCCCGTCTATGGGGTGGCTGAGCCTCACACGAGGCCCTCGCCCGATTCCGGCTCTGTCAGTGAGGTGCTGGGGTCCACCCGGGGCAGGTAGCTGGAAACCCCAGGCGACCACACAGTCTCCACTCCCAGCACTGCTTCCTGCAGCCGTAAAAATGGACATAACCTGAATGCCCAGCAGTGGGAGACGGTTATGAAAACTCTGGAATATTCTAATTAACTGTTTAGAATTAGATTAGTAATATGTCCACACAGTGGGATATTACTCAGCCAAGAAAAGGAGCGAGGCTCGGACACAGGCCACAGCGTGGATGCACCTTGAGGATATCACGCTCAGTGAGAGACGCCAGACATAGAAGGTCACACAGTGTGTGATCCTGTTTCTGTGAAATGTCCAGGACGGGCCCATCCACAGAGACAGGGAAGGGAGGTGTGGGCACCGGGGGCTCGGAAGGGGATGCAGAGTGACTGCTGATGGGGACAGCGTTTCATTTGGGGGTGATGAGAATGTTCTGGAATTAGAGGTGGTGGCCTAAAAACCACTGAACTGCTCGCTTTAAAAGGGTAAACTTAGCAACACCCAATCTCTACAAAAATTTTAAAAATTAGGCACCGTGGAGCACATCTGTAATCCCAGCACTTTGGGAGGCTAAGGTTGGGGGATCGCTTGAGCCCAGGAGGTCAAGGCTGCAGTGAGCTATGACTGCACCACTGCACTCCAGCCTGAGCAACTCACTGAGACTCTGTCTCTAAAAAATAAAAATAATAAATATTGGCCAGGCATGGTGGCTCATGCCTGTAATCCCAGCACTTTGGAAGGCTGAGGTGGGTGGATCACGAGATCAGGAGATCTAGACCATCCTAGCCAACATGGTGAAACCTCTTCTTCACTAAAAATACAAAAATTGGCCAGGTGCGGTGGCGGGCGCCTGTAATCCCAGCTACTCGGGAGGCCGAGGCAGGAGAATCACTTGAACCTGGGAGGCAGAGGTGGTAGTGAGCCGAGATCATGCCACTGCACTCCAGCCTGGGCGACAGAGCTAGACTCCATCTTTAAATAAATAAATAAATAAATATTTTAAAACGTTAAGAGACTAAATACCTTTCAATGTTATGGGGAAATGACTAAAAATGATGGCAAGGCCAGGCGTGGTGGCTTACGCCTATAATCCCAGCACTTTGGGAGACCGAGGCAGGCGGATCACCTGAGGGAGTTCAAGACCAGCCTGGCCAACATGGTGAAACCCCATCTCTACTAAAAATACAAAAATTAGCTGGGTGTGGTGGTGCATGCCTGTAATCCCAGCTACTTGGGAGGCCGAGGCAGGAGAATTGCTTGAACCTGCGAGGCGGAGGTTGCAGTGAGCCAAGATCCTTCCACCGCACTCCAGCCTGGGCGACAGAGCAAGACTCTGTCTCAAAAAAAAAAAAAAAAAAAAATGATGGCAAGTTAGAAGTCTGAGATTATAAAACTATCTACAGCACCTGTCATCGCTTATGTGTAAGTAAAGCAGAGAACTGGGCGGAATGTGAGGTCTGCTGCGTGGGGGTGGACGGGAGGAATCGTTCTGGGGAGAGGCCCACCAGCGCATCTGCGTAGGGTGGAGGCACTGAGATGGCTGAAGGGCAGCGCCGGGACCACGTGGGATTTCACTGAATGTAAATGACACTTTTGATAAGCGCCATTAGGGCACAGCTAGGCCAGCACTCACGCTACGTCTGTACCTGGAGACGCCCCGCCCTGCACTCACCTCCCCATGGAGACCACGTAGCGCGGCTCCGGCATCTGGTCGTAGACCTGGAAGAGAGACGGGGTCCGTGCGCAGCTCACTCTGGGGGCGGCTGGGCGGCGGGGACGAGGCCTACCTTGCGAAGCGCTGGGGCCATCTTGTTGGTGAGTGTGCCGGCCACGATCATGACGTCGGACTGGCGCGGGCTGGCGCGGAAGACCACGCCGAAGCGGTCCATGTCGTAGCGGGGTGCGGCCATGTGCATCATCTCCACGGCGCAGCAGGCCAGGCCGAAGGTCATGGGCCACAGAGAACTCTGCAGAGGCCAGGCTCGGGTCAGATGCCACCCCCGGAGCCCCGCGTGGCCCAGCGTGAGACTCCACGTGGAGCACCTAGAACCCCCGACTCATGTCCCGGGGCGGCAGCCGGCAGAGGTGAGAGGCACAGCGGCTCCTGCAGGTGGCTTCCGGGCCCCAAGAGTTTAAAGCGCGCCCCACCAGCCACATTCGAATAAATAAAATAGAGAGAAACGGGTGAGATCTGTCCTTATCACACAGTTCCTCGAACCCAGTGTATCCTAAGTCCCACCATTTCAACAGGGGGCTCCAGCCACTCTCTGAGCGCGTGGGCTACAGGCGATTAGTAGCGCAGGTCTGACCAGGAACTCTCTGCATTAACTAGATCTGGGTCCGCATACCAAGTGCGACGCCTCCAGGAAGCCCTCTCAGATCTCCTTGGCCACTCTCTCTCCTCTCCTCCATCTCTGTAGCTTCTCATTTCCCCCGCGATTCCCGCTCTCCCTGCACGCGGCTCCGAGACCTGGCAGGGGCCCTGCTGCATGTGTTGGCGGGTGACAGGGCCAGACTACAGAGCGAGGCAGGGCTGCCCGGGCAGAAACGGCCAGGCCCACCTGCCCACCAGGAGCCTGTGTTGGGACGGCCCCTGGCCATGCCTCAGGTGCCCTCCATTAGAAACTATCCTGCAGTGGGCATCCTTGTCTCGACCACTGCGGCCCTGGCAGGATGTTCGCAGTGGCATTGTTTAGGAAACAAAAAACAAAAGGAAACAGTGAACGTCCATCAATGGGGGATTGTTGAACCCGGGCTGTCGCGGCAAGTGCCGCAGGAGCTGGAGGGAGCTGCACGTGCTCACGCTGCAGGGGGATGGCAGGGGCTGCGTGGGGACTGGCGCCACAGGTAGGGGAGGCTTTAGACGAGTACCGAGAAGGATCTACTGCCTTCACACGCGCTCCTTTTAACTTAAAACACTGCTTTCACCTTAAAAGAGAAACAAGAGGAACACACAAAAGCCCAAAAGAGAATGACGGAAAGGGAGGGGGTCATCTCAAGCAGGGTCCGAATCCTCAGATGGAACCACAGGCCACTAGGCCAGCACAGGGGCCTCCGGGAGGGTCCACCCTGCTCCACAGCTGCACGGGTGTGTGTGCATCAGTGAGTGTCCCTGTGTGCATGCATGCCAATAGGTGCACATGCATGTGTCCACACAAGGATGTGTGTGCATGTGTGTGCGTGAGTGTGCATACATGTGTGAGTGTGCATGTGTACGTGTGTGTGCATATGTGTGCATGAGTGCGTGTGTAAATGTGTGCATGTGTGTGCGTGTGCGCATGAGTGCGAGTGTGCATGTGCGTATGTATAGGTGTGCATGTGTGCACAAGTGTGTGCATGTGTGTGCATGTGTGCATATGTGTGTGCATGTGTGCGTGTGTGCATGTGTATGTGTCAGTGTGCGTGTGTGCAAGTGTGCATATGTGCATGTGTGTGCGTGAGTGGTGCATGTACACATGTCTGTCCATACATGTGAGCTTGCATGCATGTGTTGTGTGTGTACGTGTCTGTACGTTTGTGTGTGTATGTGTGTGCCTGTGAGTGTGCAGAGAGGCCCTGGCACTCGAGGAGGGCCTGAAGCTCATAGTAGACTCACCCGGCGGGCCCAGTTGATGAGGTCATCCAGCTTGGCCACCACATACTCGCCCCGGCTGCTGGGTTTGGGAGCCACGGCTCTGGCCTTTGGCAGGGCAGGCTGGGTGCTGGCACAGAGACACATGGGCACAGGAGGCGTCAGCCACACAGGTGCATCCCAGAGGCGGATGCCAGCCCCCACGGCCGCTGCCAGAGGCCTGGACCCACATGAGGTCAGGGACTGGGATGTGCGACCCCCTCCCTGCCCCATCCAGGCACCCCAGTGACTGCGGCACTGATGCAGAAAATGTGGAAGGGATGGGGGTGGGGCGGGGGGGGGTACAACCTCCCCCAGAAGGCCAGCTTCACCTGCTTGGGCCATCGGTGGCCACGCTCTGATGAACACCTTGTGCCTGCACAGCTGTGCCCACGCTGGAGCTGCCGGGAGATGGAACGCAGGTCAGTGGCTGTCCCAGGCCCCTCCAGCTCCCCCAGCCCCACTCACTGTTGTCCTGCCTCTCCCCTCCCTGCTGCGAGACTGCTCTCGCCTCTGCCTGTCAGTACTTGGGCCACTGGCCAGAGCCCCTGGGGCCGTGTGGCCATCGCCCTGACCCCCAATGATGGCCCAGACTTGAATGGAGTTTATTTTGTGATGTACCCAGCAGGTCAACAGTGTCCAAGCAAGGACAGTCCCAGGATCATCCACAGAAGGAAACTGGCACCAGACCCTCCACACATGACCAAGGTTAGATCCCTGGGCACACACCCTCACCGCCCTGTCAGTCGCCTGGGTCTCCAGGAGGCCTGCGCCTGGCTGCCATCTGCACAGGGCTCACAGCATGCCTTCCCACCCCAGGTGGCAGTGAGCTCTGACGGCACTGAGCCGGGCCCACAGGGTTTTCCTCCTGACTGTCCAGCTTTTGCCACTGCGTGGACTGTCCCAGGGAGGGTCCCAGCACATCACGGGCAGCGTGCAGACCGTCACCTGCATCCTGTCCCTAACACACCACGTGACCTTCAACAAGGCGCCCCCCCCCGCCCCCCTTTCATCTGTCGCTGCTGAAGGCCCCTCCCAGCTGAGGGCTGGAGACTCAGGTACTCACCGAAGACCAAGGATCCAGAAGCTGCGCAGGCCAGGAGCTGCAGAGAGGACCACAAGGGTGGGGACAGTGAGCTGCAGGCAGCACCAGGGGCCACCGATTCAGGATCTCTGGAAGGGCCGCAGGGCCGGCCTCCAGGCGCTTCCCCGTCAGGCTCCTGCCCGCACGGCCTAGCTCTGACCCCAACTCGCGTGCCACTTAACAAACGTTAGGTAACGAGGGGGTTTTCAGAACACGAGCGAGTCTTAGTCCCTTGCTTGAGACCCCATGGCCCCGGAAGGAACCCAAACACTGCCCCGTCTCCCCGCCCTGGCGATCTTCACTGGCACCTGACGCTTTCCTGCGCCAGGGCCTCTGCAGTGGCTGCTCCCCTGCAGGGGACACCCCGCCTCACACTTGCACACCGCTGGCCCCTTCTCATGAGGCAGGTTTCAGCTCAGATACCAGGGGCATCCCGCCTACACCAGCACCCCAGGTCCTCTGGTTGCCGGCACCCGGTTCTATCTCCATCTATGCGTGCTTGTGGGGTGCCTGCCACTCCAGCAATGCCAGGGCCTCCCTGGGCACCCAGTGCTCGTCCTGGCCTCAGCTGTGCCTGACAAGCATGTGCTGGGTGCTCCAGGCCCTGGTTAGTGCTAGGGGGTTTCCCACGCAGCTGAGCACAGGCCCCATCCTCCAGGAATCTGCAGTCCGCTGAGCAGGGAGGGCGCTGCCCACGTCAACCTACACAGCAAAGCACCCCTAGAGGAGCCAGCCTCAAAGGAAGCGCAGAGGAGGGAACGCGCCTGCACGAAGGCTCCTGGGAGAGCCTTCTCGAGGCGAAGGCTGAGGCCAGAGCAGGGCCTGCCACACACAGGGGCACTCAGCGGGAGGAAACGCCTGGAGGTGCAAGGAATCCTGGCTCACAAGGAAGAAGCTAGAAAGGCAGGCTTGGTGCTGGTGAGGGCTGAACTGTGTCCCTCCACCCGACCTGCATCTGAAGCCCTAACCCCAGGACCTCAGAATGTGACTGCTTTTGGAGATGGGGTCTTTAAAGGGATCATTAATGCCTGGGCATGGTGGCTCAAGCCTGTAATTCCAGCACTTCATGAGGCGGAGGCAGGTGGATCACTTGAGGTCAGGAGTTCGAGACCAGCCTGGGCAACACGGTGAAACCCCGTCTCTACTAAAAATACAAAAATTAGCTAGGTGTAGTAGCAGGTACCTGTAATCCCAGCTACTCGAGAGGCTGAGGCAGGAGAATCACTTGAACCCGGGAGGTAGAGGTTGCAGTGAGCAGAGGTTGCGCCACTGCACTCCAGCCTGGGTGACAGAGGGAGATTCCATCTCAAAAAATAAAATAAAGGGTCATTATAAAGTACAGTGAGGTCATGAGGGTGGGCCCTCATCCGATATGACTTATGTCCTTGTAAGAAAAGGCGATCAGGACACAAACATGTACAGAGAAAAGATGCAGGGAGAAGATGGCCACGGGTAAGCCAAGGACAGAGGCCTCAGCAGGAACTAACCCTGCTGACCCCCAGTCTTGGCCTTCCAGACCCCAGAACTGTGAGAACATCAGCTTCTGTTGAAGCTGCCTAGGTGATGGTACTTTGTTGCTGTGGGTGAGGTGAGGCCCGATGGAGAGGCTGTGGGCAGCCTCCAGGGACCAGGGCCAGGGTTTGATGCCCCTGAAAGCGGCGATCCGTGGGGCCTTCTCCTGCCTCTGAGACCCTCCCTCACCCCAGCCTTAGCCTCATCCGGGGTTGCTGTTTCCCATGGCCCCGTCCAGGCTGCAACTCTCTGAAGGACACAAGCCTGTGACCTACTTCTTGGCATGCCTGAGGCTGGGCACAGCAGACAGGCTAACTGCCCAGCCCCAGGCTCTGGTGGGAGCTGCCCCACTCCAGGTGTCAGTTTCCCAAGCTGAAAATTCAGGACTTTAGGTAAGCTCCTAGCAGAGGAAATGCTCTTCTGAGAACCTCTGAGGGGATGGGATTCTGTGCCTCTAGGTCAGGGGTTTTTTTTGTTGTTGTTGTTGTTTTTGTTTTTTTGAGACGGAGTTTTGCTCTTGTCGCCCAGGCTGGAGTGCAATGGCACAATCTTGGCTCACTGCAACCTCCAACTCCCAGGTTCAAGCTATTCTCCTGCCTCAGCCTCCCGAGTAGCTGGGATTACAGGCGCTTGCTACCACGCTCAGCTAATTTTGTATTTTTTAGTAGAGACGGGGTTTCTCCATGTTGATCAGGCTGGTCTTGAACTCCCGAACTCGAGGATCCGCCCACCTCAGCCTCCCAAAGTGCTGGGATTACAGGCGTGAGCCACCACGCCTAGCTGGGTTTTTTTTTTTGTTTTTTTCCTGAGACGGAGTTTCACTCTTGTTGCCCAGGATGGAGTGCGATGGTGCAATCTCAGCTCACTGCAACCTCCGCCTCCCGGGTTCAAGCAATTCTCTTGCCCCAGCCCCCCTAGTAGCTAGGATTACAGGCATGCGCCACCACACCCAGCTGATTTTGTATTTTTAGTAGAGACGGGGTTTCTCCATGTTGGTCAGGCTGGTCTCGAACTCCTGACCTCAGCTGATCCACCCACCTTGGCCTTCCAAAGTGCTGGGATTACAGGCGTGAGCCACCGCGCGTGGGCCAGGCATTCTTAACAAGGGGCCTGGTGAGGATTCAGAACCGTGAATTTGCTTGGAATAAAAAACAATATGTCTTTGTTGTCACCAGCATCTTATGGAAAATTAGCCCTTCATTCAATTCTTAGCGTAGGCTGGGTGCCGTGGCTCCCAGCACTTTGGGAGGCTGAGGTGGGAGGATTGCTTGAACTCAGAAGTTCGAGACCAGCCTGGGCAACAGGGTAAGACCCCCGCATCTCTACTAAAAATACAAAAACTATCCAGGCATGGTGGCGCATACCTGTGGTCCCAGCTACACAGGACACTGAAGTGCCAGAATCGCTTGAGCCTGGGAGGCACAGGTTGCAGTGATGAGCCAAGATGGCACCACTGCACTCCAGTCTGAGCGACAGAGGCAGACTCTGCCTTAATAAATAAATAAAATAAAAAATTCTTAGCATAGACAACAAAATACGGCAGTATTAGCAGGACCTGTAACTTTTCACCAAGAGGAATCACAGATGTTTCCTAGCCATGGTGCAGGGGCTGCAGACGTTTCCGCATCATCAAAGCCTCATTTCCACTCCTCACTCCTTCCAAACCACAGTCGTAATTAGACCTGCCGCTAGATCGCGTTCATAAGGGAAACATTTAGATTACTAAGTCGCCAATCAGGTTTCAAGACAATCTTTTAATAACTGCCTCTCCGTGTAACTGATTTTCTTGCAATTCTATGGATTTTATTCCATGCATTTAATAACTTTATCTGAGCAGGGGTCCGCAGGCTTCAGCTGATCCCAAAAAAGTCCCTGGAGCAGGACAGGCTCTGCGAGAGGCCCTTACCTCTCAGGGGTGGGGAGGGAGGTGGAGGGTCCAGCAGGGTGGCGTGGATGTCCTGAGTCCTGTTCCTTCCCAGGCCCGGCCCTGTGACCTCGAGGACCCTCAACGGGCCTCAGTTTCCCAGCCTGTCAGGCAGGCCCCGCTCTCTCCAGGGCATCTCAAGGGCAGCCTCGCGGGCCGTGCCCCGGTCTCGGGGACGTGAATGGGGCCCCTCCAGCCTCCGCCCCGAGCGCCTTCCTGAGGCTGGGGGCTTGCGTCATGACCTGCCGGGCCTCGGTTTCCCCGACCGTACTCTGGACGCAGTAACGGAGACCGTTCATCGCAAGCCGGGAGGGAGCCCGAGGAGCGGCCGGCTCGGAGAAGCCGGGAGGGGACCGCGGCCACGACGCCGGCACCGACCCCCGACGCCACCACGGCACCCGACGCTCCCACGGCCCCAGACCCGCGCTGCCCCACACCCGCCGCCGGCGCCGCGCTCACCTGACAGCGCCGCCATCTTGCCCTCGGCCTTCAGACAACCTCTGAGGTCCGTTCTCCTTAGCGCTCCGGGTTCCCGGGGCCGTCGCCCAAAGTGGCTCGGAGCGCATGCGGAAACTGGAACCCGGAGCCAGCAGGTTCCGCTGCGCTTTCGGCCTCCGTGGTTGTGCCTGCGCTGTGCACCCCCGAATCACCCGAGACGGAAACGTCATCGGAGTGCGCGCATAGGGGCCGCGGGTCTGTGGCGGACCGACAAAAACAGAAGCAGCATTCATTTTGTTGTTATTCCGGGGCGGCTAAAAGTCACCGTCCGTCCCTGGGTGGGCTCGAACCACCAACCTTTCGGTTAACAGCCGAACGCGCTAACCGATTGCGCCACAGAGACAGCCCTGCGGCTCGGCTCCCGGGGAGACCTTATAAAGGATGTGGGGCCTGCTGACGCGAAACGAGCTGCGCCTGCGCGAGTAAGGCGCAGCGCGGGACGGAGTCCCGGCGAGAGCGACCCCTGCCGCCCAGCCGAAATAGCTCAGTTGGGAGAGCGTTAGACTGAAGATCTAAAGGTCCCTGGTTCGATCCCGGGTTTCGGCAAAAGTTTTAGCGCCCCTTGCGATCATTGGTGACCTTTGTTCAGGACTGGTCCAGCTGCCTCGCAGCTATCCCGGACCCCTTCCCGGAACATCACCCCATTCTGCAGAGGAGGAGTCGGGACGTGGACTCATCCCAAGGTAGGGGGGCTCAGACCTCACAACCCCAAAGCCTCCTCTTCCCACCTCCAAGAGGTCATACTTTCAGCTCTAACTTCCCCCTTCCCTGACACACCCTCGATTTTCCATCTTGCTTAAATTGATAAGTTTACAACCAGTACCAATGATATAAAAACTAACACTAAACACCCAAACTAGCAAAACAGAGTTTGTAGAACGCTTTCTGCATGCATATCATTTAATTTTCACAATTCCACTGGAGGTTTTGTCTGCCTGTTTTATGATTACGAAAACAGAGGCGAAGGCCGGCGTGGTGGTTCACGCTTGTAATCCCAGCACTTTGGGAGGCCAAGGCAGGCAAATCACCTGAGGTCAGGAGTTTGAAACCAACCTGGCCAATATGGTGAAACCCCATATCTAAATCCCAGCTACTCAGGAGGCTGAGGCAGGAGAATCACTTCAATCCGGGAGGCGGAGGTTGCAGTGAGCTGAGATTGTGCCACCGCACTCCAGCCACCGCACTCCAGCCTGGGCGACAGAGTGAGACTCCATCTCAAAAAAAAAAAAAATAAAGAAAACAGAGGCGCAAATTAGGTAGACACAGGTGAGTAGCAAGACTGGGGGCCCCTTGAGGACCACAACAGGTGTTTACTGAATTCGTGCCATGGGCTGGGGACCCACTGCTGAGCAAAGCCAGGCCTGGTCTCTGTTCTTGGGCAGCTCAAAAGGATTGGAGGGGCCCAGCATGGTGGCTCACACCTCTAATCCCAGCACTTTAGGAAGCCGAGGCAGGAGGATCACTTGAAGCCACGAGCTTGAGACCAGCCTGGGCAACATAGCAAGGCCCCATCTCTACAATAAATAATAATAATAAAGACTTGGAGGAAAAGCTGACGGGAACCTAAGAGGTTGGCAGGTGCACAAAACCCTCTTCCTTCTATAGTTCTCATAGCTGCCCATGCTGTAGCGTTTTGGTTTTATTTTTATTTATTTTTTTGAGATGGAGTCTTGCTCTGTCACCCAGGCTGGAGTGCAGTGGCAAGATCTCAGCTCACTGCAGCCTCCACCTCCCTGGTTCAAGTGATTCTCCTGCCTCAGCCTCCTGCGTAGCTGGGATTACACGCACACACTACCACGCCCAGCTAATTTTTGTATTTTTAATAGAGACAGGGTTTGTTGGCCAGGCTGGTCTTGAACTCCTGACCTCAGGTGATCTGCCCACCTCGGCCTCCCAGAGTGCTGGGATTCAGAAGTGAGGAACTACGCCTTGCCATGGTTTTGGTCTTAAATTTATATAAATATTTTTAGAATAATTTAGAGTTCTGAGTACCCCATGCCCAGTTCATGAGTGTGATACATTTGTTACATGATACATTATTACTGACCAAAATCTACACTCTATCCAAGTTTCCTGGGTTTCCTCTAATGCCCTTTCCTGGCCAGGGCTCCATCCGGGACCCTACGTGGCATCAGGCATGGTGTTTCCTCAGCTCCTGGGACCGTGGCCGTTTCTCAGGCATTCCTGTTTCTGATGCCCTGCACAGTTCTGAGGCAGGACTTACTGTGGAACACTGCTCATTAGGGATTTTGCTTGTGGATTTTTTTTTATACAGTCAGGGACAGCAGAGTGCCTCCCCTGTCCCGGGCATGCCATGCCGGGGTCATGTGTCAGCTGCCCTGGACTCTTCCCGGGAGGAACAATGAAGCCAGCCCAAGGGTTTCTGGCGGCTCTTAGCCCTAGTGGTGGTGGTGGGGGATGGGGTGGGGACTGCAGCTGAGCTCAGTGGGGGCCAAGGGGGACGGTCCTCGGGCCGCTGGGATGACAGGGCCCCTGGGCTCGTGTCTGCTGTTCAGGCTCTTGCCTTCCTATGGGGTCTTTTTTTTTTTTTTTTTTTTTTTGAGACGGAGTCTCGCTCTGTCCCCCAGGCTGGAGTCTTGCTCTGTCCCCCAGGCTGGAGTGCAATGGCACAATCTCAGCTCATTGCAACCTCTGCCTCCTGGGTTTAAGCAATTCTCCTGCTTCAGCCTCCTGAGTGGCTGAGATCACACGCATCCACCACCACACCCGGCTAATTTTTGTATTTTTAGTAGAGATGGGATTTCACCATGTTGGCCAGGCCGGTCTCAAACTCCTGACCTCACGTGATCTACCCACCTCGGCCTCCCAGAGTGCTGGGATTACAGGTGGGAGCCACCGAGCCCAGTCCCTATAGGGTCTTCATGTTCAACCAGGGCTGTTCTGCGTGACCAACAGAATGGCAATGATATTCATGTGCGGCTGCTGTGGCTCCTGGGCCGCTGACTCAGAGGCAAGCTGGCCATTACAGAGGGTGGGCACTCAGGCGGCTTGACCCATGTGGAGGAGAACCGCGGCCTCCTTCCCATCCCTTGCCCCGAGCAAGGCTCCTCAGACCCCCAGCCCCGTTGGAGCCTTCCGATGATGTGGCCCCAACCAGCATCTGGACTGCAGCCCCATGAGCCACCCCAGAAACCCCTGGCCAGGCTGCCCTTAGATCCTTGTCCCACAGAAACTGTGTGGAGAATGTTCCAGGCGCTGGGTTTCGGGGTGGCATTCTGCTGCAAAGGGGGCTGACTGATGGGCGGACTGGACAGAAGGGTGAGGTAGGTGGGGAGAAGAAGAATCTGGTTCAGGAACTCGGGGCCCTGGAGGACACCCCGAGACAGGGAACATGGAGGAGCTGGTTTCATGGGGCAGAGGCAGGACATGAGCAGAGGGCAGGCAACAGTTCCAGAAACAGCTCGGGCCAGTGAGAGGGGAAGGACCCAGAGTGGGGTGAGAGTGGGAATTGGAGAAGGTAAGGAGGGGGCGTGAGGCTGGCACAGGGAGGGAGGCAGACAGTCACAAGAACTCAGGCAGGCCAGCTGCAGTGGCTCTTGCCTATAATCGCAGCACTTTGGAGGCCGATGAGGATCACTTAGCCTCGGAAACACAGCAAGCCCCATTTCTACAAGAAGCACAAAAATTAGCCGGGCATGGTGGTGCACACCTGTGGTCCCAGCTTCTTGGGAGGCTGAAGTGGGAGGATCGCTTGAGCCAGGGAGTTCAAGGCTGCAGTGAGCCATGTTTGCACCACTGTACTCCAGCTTGGGCAACAGAGCCAGACCCTGTCTCAAACCAACCAACCAACCAACCAACCAACCAACCAACCAACCAAAGCAAAACAGAAAATGCCTCAGGCAGTGGGGCCCACAGAGTGAGGTTTCTGTGGTTTGGAATTCTCGCTGCGTGCCTGTGTTGCCCCTTTAAGATGGACGAAGTGCCCCGTGCGGCCACCAAGGCCTCCTTGTTGGAAGTGATCAGACAGGCGCGGCTGCCCCAGTGAGGGGAACCCCAAATTCCCCCTCACACTGCTGGGAACAAGTGAGACCGGCTTCGGAAAAAGCATTGGCAGGGACGTGGGGGTCTCTGCGGCTCAGTGAAGGGGGTTGGGGAGTGTGGGCCAGGTGGTTGGGGGGCTGGCAGAAGCACGCATCCAGGCTCTGAGACACCAGCTGGGCCAAGCCAGAGACGGAAGGGGCAGGGGCAGGGGAAGGACGCCATGGTTTGTGGACAGCAGTTTTCCATGGAGAACCAGGCCATGTATGGGGACATCTGTGGTCATCTCGATGGTAGAGGTGGGAGCTCTGGGCATGGAGCCAGCCGCTCAGCACCCGGCAGGACCCAGGACACCCCACCCCAGTGACCCAGGTCCAATGTCCTCAGTGCCAGGGACAGGCTCAGGTGGGGCTGCAGGGTTGGCTAGCTGCCAGGAGAGGGGCAGAGTGTGTACAGGCTTCTAAGGGCAAGGCTCCTGGCATCTCCCTGCGTGTGTGCACGGGGTCAAGCCTGTCTTCCCAGGGCTACAGTGGCAGTCGAGGCACGCCAGCCATGCTGTGGGGAGGGCGAGCCCAGGACACCCATGCTGGCATCCTCGGGGCCCCGGAACGCTCCTCACTGGCCATGCTTGTGAGGTCAGCACCCCCGACTCCCACTCAACTGCCCGGCCGACAACCCAGAGCACCCACGACCCACCATTACTGAGGGAAGCACCCAGGCAGGGCCTGCCCCAGCGGCCTTGACACCCTCAGAGCCCACAGGACAGAAAGGGCAGAGGGTGCGGGTGGGGTGGGACGCACAAGGGGGCCTCTGGCACGTTCTGGTTCCACCTGCTGGGCAGGGCTTTGCTGCAAGACAGGTGCTCATTGTCATTCAGGCTGGAGTGCGGTGGCGTGATCTGAGCTCACTGCAGCCGCAGCCTCGACCTCCAAACAAGAGATCCTCCCACCTAAGCCTCCCCAGTAGCTGGGGCCACAGGCATGAACCCCAGTGAGGCCCCTGGCTGCTGTTTATTTTTTTGAGACGGAGTCTCACTCTGTTGCCAGGCTGGAGTGCAGTGGTGTGATCTCGGCTCACTGTAACCTCTGCCTCCCAGGTTCAAGCAATTCTCCTGCCTCAGCCTGCCAAGTAGCTAGGACTACAGGCGCCCACCACCACACTCGCTAATTTTTTTAGTAGAAATGAGGTTTTATCATGTTGGCCAGGCTGGTCTCGAACTTCTGACCTCAGGTTATCCACCTGCCTTGGCCTCCCAAAGTGCTGGGATTGCAGGCGTGAGCCCCCGCGCCCAGCCTCTGGCTGCTGTTTAAACAGCACCCTAGGCCCGCCAGTGAGGTGGGAATCCACCCTAGGGCCAGGCCATGTCCCTGGGGATGGCAGGATCACTCTCCCATTTCCAAGCTTGGACAACCCACGCAGTGGGATGTGCTTGGGCGTTCAGAAAAGACAAGCCAGAGGTCTGGGAGGCGTTTAATTCCACCTCGAACAACTTGGCAAGGTCAGCAGAGAAGCAAATGGATAAAAGTACTTCACAACAGCAGAAGAGTTCCAGCAGGGACGCGTGATTCCCACAAAACAGTGGCGATGTGTCCTACCCTCAGGAACCCACAATGGAGGGCGGCTCGGGGGGACTTTCCATGAGGCAGTACGAGGCCCGTACATGCAACGCTGCTGAGCCCCGCCTCAGGCGGTGACACTGGCCGCCCCAAGTCCCCGAAAGAGCGACCAGCAGGGGGCCAAGGCCGACGCCCCTGACCCCCGCCTCCTCCAGACAAGACAGACCCCGGCGTGCGGGCATGGGAGGCAGAGCTGCAGGCCAGGGCCGGTTTTCCTGCTCTCGGAACTGAGCAGAATCAAGTGAAACAAAGGCCAGTGAACACCGAGTTCCAGAGCAGCCGCCGCCTCTGGCACCTCCCGAGTCCCAAGGGCCCGATACGAGAGTCCCTGCGGCCTCGTCCCGCTCAGCGCCCCGCATCTGAGACAATCGTGTTCCGATCTCCTCTCCGGTGGCTGTGGGCAGCTGGGGAGGACCTGGGGGAGGAGGGTCACAGCCCCTCAAAGCAAGGCCTCCAGCCAGGGCCAGATGCAGCCCAGCCAGTGGGGAGAAAGCAGCCCCCAGGCCACCGGGCCCTGGAACCCTGGAAATTTCACCAGCACTGCTGTCTAGGCGCAGCCTGGAGCATCCGCTGAGAATGAACAATTCATCGTCTGTGGCTTTGCTTAACAGCACATCTGACCCTGCTGGAACCTGGCTGAGCCCCACGGAGTCACAGTCTTCAGCAACCTGCAGCCCCGGCACCGTGTTGCGGACCAGAGCCGACCTGACAGCCACACCCCGGAAGTCGTTTCTCCAGACGGGAGCGCGGTTGGGCTTCCATACAAAGGCTGCGCTTCTGCGATGGCGGGCACAGGACAACGCATTTTCTCACTCCACCCCCGGGCTCCCACAGCGACCCTGACTGCTGCGGCCACCCTGGGACCCCAGCATAGCCATCCGGGCCGATGACTGAGACCGCGGTGACTGGCCATGCAGTGACGACACAGTGCAGAGACATCCCGTCAGGACAGGCCAGGCGAGCGGGGGAGGTGCAGGCGGGCTGACCCATGGCAGCCAGGGCGTGTGGCTGCGCGCTGCGGTCCACTCGCACAGTGCGGAGCACAGAGGCCCCTGGAAAGGTGCGTGTCCCGCTCCTCTCCCTGCGGCCACGGCAAACACGACACAGAGCAGCGGCTCGTCTCTGCTCCCGCCTCTAACGAAGGCTGTTTCCTCACAGCTGCAGAGCAGAGTGGGAGAGCAAATTCTGGAACCGTCACGGGCGGAAACCACACAAGGGGGAAACAGACAAAACAGCAAATCCGGAAGAACCATTCCCGCTTCCGAAGCTCCATAATCACGGCAGACGCTTCTTAAAACCTCCCGTTTAATATCAGATGCCACACATAGGAGATAAATGTGCACGTCGGGAGAAACCACAGCACAGCCAGGAGTACTGGCGCACAGTGAATACGCTTCCGTCCTTTCAAAAGCCTTTCCCGAACGGTATCTTGTAAAAAATGCCAAAAATAAAATGAAAAAAACTGCCAGGAAAAGAGAACTGGCTTTCAATGTTAACGAAATGCATTCTCCAGAAGTATGGAAATCAGGACTGCCACGCAGGAGAACGCACAGACAGGTCTAAACGCAAACGTGCCCCCCTGAGCCCCCCATCTTCAGACATGCTCATGCACACTGGAGGCGCTTCCACCGCCAGGCCCCGCTGACAGCACAGCCGGCTGCTCCATCACTGACGGCGCCGGTTCCGCTCTTCAAGGAGCTGGTTGTCAAATATTTCCTTTTCCCTTCAGAAAACAAGACAGTCTTCATTTTAGTAATTAATCATTGTGTTAAAGTATATGAGAGAGAGGACTGGGTGTGGTCGCTCATGCCTGTAGTCCCAGCACTTTGGGAGGCCGAGGCAGGCGGATCACAAGGTCAGGAGATCAGGACCATCCTGGCTAACACCGTGAAACTCCGTCTCTACAAAAAAATACCAAAAAAAACAAAAAAAAAAAACAGCCGGGCGTGGTGGCGCATGTCTGTAATCCCAGCTACTTAGGAGGCTGAGGCAGGAGGATCGCTTGAACCGGGGAGGTGGTGGTTGCAGTGAGCCGAAATCACGCCATTGTACTCCAGCCTGGGTGACAACTAAATTCTGTCTCAGAAAAAAAAAAAAAAGAGTGTGACAGAGTCCAGGCACGTTGGCTCACGCCTGTTAATCCCAGCACTTTGGGAGGCCAAGGTGGATGGATTACGAGGTCAGGAGTTCAAGACCAGCCTGGCCAAGATGGTGAAATGCTGTCGCTACTAAAAATAACAAAAATTAGCCAGGCGCGGTGGTGGGCACCTGTAATCCTAGCCACTCAGGAGGCTGAGTCAGGAGAATCGCTTGAACCCAGGCACGGTGGGGGGGTTGCAGAGGTTGCAGTGGGCCAAGATTGCGCCACTGCACTCCAGCCTGGGTGACAGAGCGAGACTCTGTCTCAAAAAAAAAAAAAAAAAAGAAATATATATGTATGTGTGTGTGTCTCTATATATGTATATGTATATACAAGAGAGGGCAGTTGTTTGATGGGGACAGAGCTGCAGTTTGGAAAGATGAAGAAGTTCTGAGATGAGCAGTGGTGCCAGCTGCATAGCACTGTGAATGTGCTCACTGCCATCGAACCATACACTTTTAACAAGGTTAGGATGGTAACTTTTACACGATGTATAATTTTTTTTTTGAAACGGAGTCTCGCTCTGTCACCAGGCTGGAATGCAGTAGCACAATCTCAGCTCACTGCAACCTCCACCTCCCGGGTTCAAGCCATTCCCCTGCCTCAGCCTACCGAGTAGCTGGGACTGACTATAGGCGCATGCCACCATGCTTGGCTTTTTTTTTTTTCTCAGTAGAGACGGGGTTTCACCATGTTGGCCAGGATGGTCTCGAACTCCTGACCTCGTGATCCACCCGCCTCGGCCTCCCAAAGTGCTGGGATTATGGGCGTGAGAAACCACACCCGGCCTTAACAATGTTTTAAAATAATATTTATTTTTAGAGACAGGGTGTTGCTCTGTCACCCAGACTAGGGTGCAGTGGCATAATGACGGCTCACTGCAGCCTCAAACTCCTGGGCTCAAGGGATCCTCCCACCTTAGCCTCTCAAAGTGCTGGGATTACAGGCATGAGCCACTGTGACTGTCTAAAAATAATTTTTTACGAGAAAGTATGAGATGCCAAATTGTCCTAAGTGACCTCTCTGTAAAGGAAAATTATAACAATTGCTTAGCTAGCAACCCCTCTCAGGAATACGGCTGCCCCGGATCAAAAGAGATCAACAACGGCTGCTGGCTCTGATGTGCGCCCCAGCAGACCCGGAAATAGGTGAGAGCACACCAGCCGCAGCACCAGAGAAAGGCAGGCCTGAGAAGCACAGCCTTGGGAAGAGTGCAGAGCGGCTCATGGTGCAACTCTAAAAGGACAAGAGGGACTGGGAAACGCCGTGCAGGGGGCGGGGACTGGGTCCCAGGACACCCAGTGTGTGACCCAAGGCTCCACTGAGGCCAAAGGTCAAATGCGATGCTACTCACTGGCCTTATTTTGACCATGTCCCCGGCATGATAAAATCATGGCCTGTGTATTCAACCCAATTAACTTCTCCATCACAGCACCAACACCGTTCTCACAGTTCACTGGAGGTTTTGATGGTAACTGGAAGCCGTGATGAACTCCTAACGGGTTTTGATGTCGGCAACCCAGACTCAAAAAAAAAAAAATCAGGAGGATGGAAGATTTCCACAGATGGGAGTGGAGCGGTGAAGAGGCTTCAGAGACGGAGGGAGAGGACAAACCAGCAGGCTGGGTCCAGGTGTCCTGGCTCCGACCTTACCCCCCCGGACCTCACTTATTCTTACGGCAACCATGACGGGAGGACCATGAAGATCCAGCAGGAAAACACCCAGTTTCTGTATCCAAAGGCCTTTCCTGTTTTGGTAAGCCAGCTGGGCCAACACTCCCTAAACAAGGCCAAATTCCACCTTTGGGCCGCTCTGTGGGGGTGGCCTGCCAATGCCACCGAGGCCCCACACCTCCTCCCTGGCCTCTCCAGCAGCCCCTCCTGCCCTGCCCAGGGAGGACATGGGGCTGGTGGGGGGTTCAGTGTCTTCACCAGGAGTCTGCTGTGACCGTGGGCCTGGGAGACGTCGGTGGCTAGGCAAGCCACCCTGGCTGGAGACCCTGTCCTTGACTCTAGTTGAGTCTTCAGCCTGTCACTGCCCCGTGGGCCCCGCCTGGCTCCCAGCGAGGCCTGGCCGCGTGCCCAGAGACAGGATTAGGTGCTCTGGGGGCCAAACATCCAAGGGCGGCTAAGCACACGGATGTGAGAGAAACATCTTGATCACAGCATTCTTCTGGCTGCTGGAAAGCACCGGGCCCTGCTGCTGCTTAATCTTGCTGTATTTCTCACACAGCCATGGGGCTGTGGAAAGAGGAGAAAAGTTCAAAAAGCAAAGATCAGCCCCTGCGAAAAGAGATTAAGAACAGACACAGCCCAGGCACGTGCCCGTGGCCCTGCGCTGCCCACAGCGACCAGCTGGGAGACCCGGGCCCAGCCTTCCTGGGGGGCAGGAGTGACCCACAGGGTGAGTTCAGCATATGGGATCAGCTCACCACCCAGGACCTGGGCCACCTCACGAGGGAGAGGGGCTGCAGCAGCCTGGAGTCAAACTGCCCGTGGATGTGGAAACAGAAACTGCAAGGCAGAGATGCAAGTGGCTGGAGATAGCGCCGGGAGCGGCCTACCGGTAGCTCAGCGAAGGCCCCTTGATGTACTTCTCCTCGGCCGTCTTGTAGTCCACCTCGTCCACTGCAGAGATCGCACAGATGATGGCCTGTGAGAGGGCACGGGGCTCAGCAGCAGCAGGCACTGCCCAACTGACCCCACGTGGCCCGCGGTTAAGAAGGCCGCAGGGAGCCCGGGTCACCAGGTTCCGGCCTCTAGACATGGTCTACCTCATGGTTCAGAAGGTGCAAACCTAGTCCATGAATCCCTGCTTGTAATGATGTTTCTTCATTAAATCAGTATTATCTTTTGGACTATAGACAATAGCTCAGATCACTAAAAGCAGAGAATAAAAGGCAAGACCCAAACCCACAAGTGCATTTCTGAAAAACTTTTAAGTTTTTTTTTTGGTGGTGGTTTTTTTTTGGGACAGAGTCTCACTCTGTCGCCCAGGCTGGAGTGCAATGGCACAATCTCAGCTCACTGCAACCTCTGCCTCCCAGGTTCAAGTGATTCTCCTGCCTCAGCCTCCCGAGTAGCTGGGATTACAGGCACGCGCCACCACGCCCAGCTGATTTTTGTATTTTTAGTAGAAACGGGGTTTCACCATGTTGGCCAGGCTGGTCTCAAGCTCCTGGCCTTATGATTCACCTGCCTCGGCCTCCCAAAGTGCTGGAATTAACAGACGCGAGCCACCACGCCCGCCCTTAAGTTTATCGTAAAGAAAAAAAGAGTATCCTGAATACATAATACGTACCTGACATTAAGAAATCATCCCTATTTTTTACTATTGTGATTATGGTAAACACATTTTTCACACAGTCCATTTGGTTCAGAGCAGAGTCTCTCCCACTCGGCCTTGTGGACGTCGGGGCCAGACTGTTCTCTGAGGTGGGGCCGTCCTAGGCACTGCAAGGCGCTGAGCAGCGTCCCTGCCCCAACCCACTCCATGCCAGAAGCACCCTTAGCTGTGACAAGCACAAATGTCCCCAGACACTGCCAGTGTCCCCCAGGGGGCAGAATCACCCTCCTTTTAGAGACACACACTAAAGTATTTATGAGCTTAAAAAAAAAAATGTGTCCAGGAGCGGTGGCTCATGCCTGTAATCCCAGCACTTTGGGAGGCCGAGGCGGGCGGATCACGAGGTCAGAAGATCCAGACCTTCCTGGCTAACACGGTGAAACCCCGTCTCTACTAAAAATACAAAAAATTAGCCAGGCGGCGTGGCAGGCGCCTGTAGTCCCAGCTACTCGGGAGGCTGCAAGAGAATGGCGTGAACCTGGGAGGCAGAGCTTGCAATGAGCTGAGATTGCACCACTGCACTCCAACCTGGGTGACAGAGCAAGACTCCAACTCAAAAAAAAAAAAAAAAAAGCTTGAGGGTTTTTATGCTCCAAAAAATAATTCTGGGCACATTAGAGTTCATTATGCTATTTTCTTTTTGGGTCTATTTGAAAATTCCCATAGTTATAAAGTTAAATAGTTTTGAGTATGTTTTTTTCCCACAGATGTACACATATGCCCAGCAATGTCCTCTCTGAAATTTCAGATACAAACTTCAAAATCATCTGTATTTGCTCCTCACCAAGCCCCGAATCCACAGCTGAAGTTCGAAATCATAGTCTAATTTGTGTGTTTAACTTACCACGGGTTTATCAGAGTATGAGGTGCATTATCCACTTGCAAGTTTTCAACTTACAATGGGTTTATCTGGGCACTAAATGCGATTCTGACTTGGGAATTTCCAACTCGCAGTGGGTTTCCCAGGACCGACCCACCAAGGCTGGGGACCATCTGTGCGCCCGCGGTGGGGAGGGAGTTCGCACGCCCTGGTGCTGACAGCTTCTAAGCAGCTCCATCTCTGCACAGGGGTCAAGTAAGCGGCTCTATCTCCGCACGGGGTCAAGAGCACGCACTCACATTTCCCAGCACTGACGGGACATAAACACAGGAAGCCTCCGCGCTCCGTCGGCCACCGAATGGCCAGGGAGCCAGGGGCGGGCACCGTGGCCGCCTCCTTGTGCAGACTTTTGCAAAATCCCAGCGCAGGCCCCTCCCTGCCCACGTGACACACCAGTCCGCGGCTCACCTCAGGCAGAAGCACGTCCAGAATGAACCGGATCCGGTCACCGTTGGTGCGCTGGAGCACCTTGGCACCCACCTCCTGGTAGACGCCCTGCAGGTACTTCACCACCAAGTCCAGCTGCCCCTCATCCTCCAGGTAGGTCTCCACGCAGGTGACGTACTGGCTGGAGCTCAGGAAGGTCTGCAGCCAGCGAGATGGCTTCCTGCTCTTTAGGATGGCCCGCAGGTGGCTCTCTGCGCCCTTGGCCTTCACGATGTACTCCACCAGCTTCTGGTTGGCCCGGTCCCGGGCGGCCCGCGAGCGGTCGGGGAGCACTTTCCGGCAGGGCTGCCTCTGCCCCAGGGGGCACCCCACCACGGGCTCCTCGGGGCTCCCCTTGCTCAGTTGAGGAAACTTGGTCCCCAGGACGTCCTGCTGGATGGATTTTCGGACAGGATAGCCTGCAAAGGAAGCACCTGTCGTGGGACCGGTGCGTGGGCTGCCTTCCTCGGGCGGCTGTGGGTCAGGGACAATGGGAGGCTGAGACATGGCAGGGGTTGGGGCAGACCCTAGCGCTCAAGCTCCGTGTTAGCACAGGAGTGGAGCATTCACGCTCCTAAAGATACTTCCTCTGCTGGGACCCCCGGCCTTTCTCCCCTCACTGGGCCCTGCAGCCAGGTTTAACCCTTAGAGCAGAGCAAAGCGCCTGCCCGTGCAGCACTGCCCAAGCAGAATCAATTCAGCCACGTCCACTCCTCCACCAACTAGGAGGCATGGAAAACTCCGCTACTGTCGATAAAGGAAAATGCTGGATCGACAGTGAAGTGGTGGCCAAACATCCCAGTGTTCATGACACGTTCCCTTTTTTTTTGAGACCAGGTCTTGCTCTGTCACCCAGGCTGGAGTGCAGCGGTGCAATCACACAGGTCACCACAGCCTTGAACTCTCGGGCTCAAGCCATTCTCCCACCTCTGCCTCCCAAGTAGCTGGGGCTGCAGGCGTGCAAGCCACACGCCCAGCTCATTTTTTTCTATTTTTTTGTAGAGATGGGGTCTTGCTCTGTTGACCAGGCTAGTCTTGAACTCCTGGCCTCAAGCAATCCTCTTGCTTCAACCTCCCAAAGTGCTGGGATTACAGGTGTGAGCCTCCACACCTGGCCTACATTCTTAACAATATCTGATGTGTGCAGCCACCAGCCACAGCAGGGACAGGCTGGATGTGGCCCATGGGATGAGGGCCCCAAGGCAGGCTGGGGAAGCTGCGCCAGTGGACACCAGCAGCCCCAGGTCCCAGGGAGCCTCAGGGGTCACATCAAAACCTCATAGGGGTTGAACAATGCTGTGTGGCTGTGGACAGTGCCTTGACCCCAACGTCCCCTTCCACAGCTTCAGACATACTTGACCCCAATGTCCCCTTCCACAGCTTCAGACATACAAGATTGTTTTTTCCAAAGGGCTAAAAGGCAGACCACATTTTCCAAGATGTGCCTGTAGACTTACTTATATCAGCCGCGTAATATTCCAGGAAAGAGCCAGCAAAAGACCCACAGCCTGCAGGGGATGGAGGGGAGAGAGCACTCTGTAGACCTAAGAGGAGCCCCAGGAAGTGTGTTCCAGGGGCCGGCCCGGCGTCTCTGTTTAGGAAATAATCAGACCACGCCAGAACCCCAGCCCACCCACAGGGAATGCCCCAGGCCCACGGAAATATGCCCCGCCTCCAGGCAGCTCTGGCCCAGCCCCTCCGAGGGGTCTTCAGAGGCTGGATGCCTGCTGCCCGGCTCCACCCCTCCCCAGCACCCCACGTACCTAACCGGACCCTGTAGTCGGTGATGAGGGAGACGCACCAGCCGATGGCCTGGTCGAAGTCCTCCCTGGCTTGATTCTACAATGAGACCCGGGCAGCAGGTGTCAGTGGGAGGCAGTGCCAAGCACCCTGGGTTCAGAAGCCACAGAGCCCAGGGACCAGCCAGGTATCCAGGCTGCTCACGCTCCAGCCCGCATCTCCGATCCTCCTTGACAAAGGGGCTGGCAGAAGCCTCGCACAGGGATCCTCTGGTAAATGGGAAACGCACCAGGCACAGGTCTGGGCCCTGAGCTGCTCAAATGGTGGGCACGGGGGACCTGATGGCTTCGGCTGATCTGAACGCATCAACGGTGCAAACACCTCCCATGTGGCCACTGTGCCACATGACAGGACATGAAGTCCTGGAAATAAACTGCTCTAACAGCCGTTTTTGTTGGGAGCTGTTACCTGCAGCCAGGCTAGGCCAGCACCTGGGCTGGCAGCAGGGTGGGTCCTCAGAAAAGGACACAGCAGTCCCAAAGATGCCACAAAGCCACGACCATCACACAATGACCCAGGGAAGACTCTGAAGCCGAGGGCCACTAGGGGCATGGGGGCGCCCCATCAGCACATCCCAGGGCCGGGTGGACACTGCTCTCTGCCCACCCAGCAGCCCCCACACTTTCCTAAAGCACGGCTTCCCCACTATCATCCCTCAGAAGCCACGGTGACTACCACTGAATCAAGTGGGCTTTGGGACCACCACACACCTGACTCACAAGCAAATGTGAGCGCACTCTTAGGAAGAAGCAGGCACCCTGTGCTCTCAGAACCCAGGGTTTTTGATATAAACAGCAGCCCTTCTGCGTTTAAGGCACAGAGCTTCCTGCTTTTCTCCTCACCCCACACCGTCATCCATTTTTAGAAAGTAACTCGGTTCCAGCTGGGCGCGGTGACTCACACCTGTAATCCCAGCACTTTGGGAGGCTGAGGCAGGTGGATCATGAGGTCAGGAGTTTGAGACCAACCTGGCCAATATGATGAAACCCTGTCTCTACTAAAAATAAAAATAGCCGGGTGTGCTGGTGCGTGCCTGTAGTCCCAGCTACTTGGAAGGCTGAGGCAGCAGAATCGCTTGAACCCAGGAGGTGGAGGTTGCAGTGAGCCGAGATCGCACTGCTGCACTCCAGCCTGGGCAACAGAGTGAGACTCTGTCTCAAAAAAAAAGAAAAGAAAGTAACTCAGATCCCTGAGAGTGGAAAAGACACCACCACGTTTTCTTTTTTTCCAGAGGAGTAAAAATAACTGCACTGAGTTGATGTGTTGGTGCTGGAAGTCGCTACAACAAAATGAGTATTTCCAGAGGGGAAATAGACATTTCTGAGTTAGACAAATCCCTTGCAGTTCATCGACAGCACATGATGAAAGCTGGCTGCAGATCCAGGGAGCAGGAATCCACTCTGCAGCAAGACGTCTGGCACGTGGTATCGGCCAGGCTCACTGCGGCACTTGAGGGCCCACAGGGCTCCCGACGCTGAGCTAGGGACGCCCCCGGCCGCAAGGGGCTGGCTACCGAGGCCCCCATGCCATGGGGTGGACTGAGACAGTCGGCCGGGGAAGGTGGTGGCCTTGTGCAGGGGCTCTCGGCTGCAGCCTTGCCTGGTGGCCCTGGGTAAACTGTCCTCGACGGAGCCCCAGCTTCCTTACCTTTAAAGCGGAGAAATGGGGCCGCAACTTCCCAGGACAGTTGTGAGAATTCAGCGCAGTGACTGAGCCCACGATCTAACTCTAACGGCCAGAGCGCAGCCTGGCTCTGTTACTTCCCACAAGCATTCACACGCATACACCACAGCCATGGATTTCAAGAGCTACACACAGAGGACACATTTACTAATCACAAAGTAAACCATTTAAAGCAAGCACAAAACATCATCCACCTACCAGAAGTGTCTGTTTCTCTTTACAATCAAAGTGCTTTAAACTTTTAAGAGACACTGTGAAACTTGAAGCAGAGAGAGGGAAAAGTTAACATGAATGAACTTCCTCTAATAAGCTAAAAACCTTTCCCTGCCTCTGATTAAGATCAGTGGAGGCCGCTGGAGGCCCCACCAGCCCCAGCTTATTTATGGAAGGTGACCGTTTCCCCAGCTGCCAAGAAGCCCCCAACGCACCACGGTGGGTCCAGTGACTTCAGCAACACTGACTGGGCCCCGCCAGGACAGGCCGACCTTGGGGCCTGGGTCTCCACTCCATACCTCCCAACCCTCGGGGGCAGCACAGAAGTAACAGATGACACCGGTTCTGCGTGTTCGACTTGGGGATATGCAGTGCGATGGTTTTAAAGGCTGCTTTCAGCCGGCTGATCCATCCATGTGTGCTTTCATCCCATGACTAAGGAACGACCAGGTAACCCAGGGGCAAACTCAGGTGGACGCACGGATGCTGTCTGTACACCTGTGTGGACCACATTTTGCTAGTTTGTGGGAAACGGGGCCCCAGTGAATGTCTGGTTAGGCTGCCTTTCAAAGCCAGCAAATCAAGTTGTGAAAACTGGGGTGTTTGACCAGACCCTTCACACACAGCCTTTGTTTGGCTCACCCTTCCCAGTAAGTGAGAGGTCACAAGAAGGGCACACCTCCAATGAGACCCCACTAGCCCTGCCCAGGCCTGGACTCTTGCCGGGGTATCCCCTCTGCCCCTCCATCCCCAGGCCCACTCTGACTCTGACAGCGGCCAGCCTGCCCCCCGGGCCCATTCACAGAAACCAAGAACAGCGGGTTACCCTTTCTTTTTCGGGTTCATGTTTCCTTCGATGTACAGCACACTTGCTTTCTTATCTCTCTGCCTGATGCTTTTGACCTGTTCACAAATCCAAGAAAATAAAACGTCAAAACAAAAGAGACCGTGGATTTTAAATATTTTTTTGTGACATCACATGAACATCTAACAGGCGTTGACCCCAGCTCTGGAGGTGACCCCAGCAAAGTCTCCCGCAAGGAGGTGCTGAGAAACGGCCCCATGCTCTGCCACACGCATCACTTGAACGCTTTCCCATCTAAGCGGAATCAGCCAGTTTTGTTTGGGTTTTTGAATAAAAAGAACCACAGCTACCGCTGCCAGCTGCCTCTTTAAATAAGCGTCCTGAGATTCTCCAGCGGCTCAGCAGGGCAGGTTTGTCCTCCTCAAGCTCTGGGTGAGTGGAGGAAGTGCAGAAAGGCTCGGGAACAAGCCCAGGCCACACGGGGAGGGGCAGGGACTGCAGGGCACTGCCACCTCCCCACAGCCTCCCCAGTCCTGGCCTGCCAGGACCACCGTGAGAAGGCAGTGAGGAGCGCCGGCGACCAGCGCCTCCGATGGCCCTTCTGCCCTGCACTCTCAGGGAGGCTGCCTGCTCTTATGCCCCAGGAACCTGTCACTTCAGTGACCTGTTAACCCAGCAGGGACCCCAGAAACTGATGAAAACAAGGGAAAGACTACCAAGGTGCAGGAGGGGAAGCTACTGCCAAGGGAGGGCGGAGGGTGCAGAAGCCTGGCCTCCATCACCGCCGGCCAGTAGGCGAAACAAGGAGCCCAGCTAGGCCACAAACGTGTTGAACCTCCCCAGCAAACACCACACAGATTCAATCCCAGGTTTCCTGGAACCATAATCAGTCACATGCAAGGAGCCTGGGTGACTCGGGTGAAGTCGGTCATTAGAGCAACAAAGGTGTCTCTGGATTACTGCAGGGCCAATGCCTTTTGGCATTTGTCTCTTAGGAGGATAAAGGGAAAAAAGGGGTAAAATATGAAGGAGAGGTGAAGGCCAGGACAGCACCTGTGCCCAGGACAACAATCAAACTAATGAACTGCAACTTCCAGGCCTGCAGAGACGGAAGCACAGAATCTGCCCCGGCTTGAACTCATCACCCACACCGGGAACTTGGACAGGATTTCAAATTCCTGTTTGTACACATGCAACCAACCCCACCACAAAATCCAAATTAATGAGCTCTAATGGGGGAAAACGGGGTGAAATGCACAATATTTAAAATGAGCGAATCACAATTTTTTTTTCCTTTTTCTTTCCCCCGGAGACGGAGTCTCGCTCTGTCGCCCAGGCTGGAGTGCAATGGCACAATCTTGGCTCACTGCAACCTCCACCTCTCGGGTTCAAGTGATTCTCCTGCCTCAGCCTCCCGAGTAGCTGGGATTACAGGTGCACGCCACCACACCCGGCTAATTTTTTGTATTTTTAGTAGAGACAGGGTTTCACCATGTTGGCCAGGCTGGTCTCGAACTCCTGACCTCAGGTGATCCACCCACCTCGGCCTCCCAAAGTGCTGGGATTACAGGCGTGAACCACTGCACCTGGCCGCAAATATTTTTTTCGAGCAGGTCTTTCTAAGCCTGCTTGGTGAAAATGTGGCCTATAAACTTAACAGCATTGTGCCTTAATTTAGGTACAGGCATCTCCTGAAGTCTTTTGTAAAAACCCACCAACTTTTCCCAGGAAAAACAAAACAATGAAAACATTTATCCTGATCAAATTATCAAGAACTAAGGATGGGTGGAATAAAAATTTATGAAATTTAAGTAACTGCATCTTAGAAGACGGAGGAAGCTGTTCTTACCACTGCTGGCCAGAAGGGGTATTTTTTATATTTAAGCCAGACTAGCATTCCTACTTCAAACGAACGTGGTTCTAGAATTAAAGAAAAAAGAAAAACAAAAAAAAGAATAGACAAGTCAAATCCATATCAAGCACCGGGTGTAACAGCCTGAGAAAACAGTTAGCGCGATATTGTTGAAACCTGACTTTCTGTCATTCGCTTAAGAGATCAGGAGAATCTGAAAGGCAGATTCACATACCGCACACTACTTGAGTCTAACCACCAATGATGAGACAGTGAAACCAGCAGCTGAGTGGGGTGCTGCACTGGGTTCCCAGCTGCGACAAACACACCCTCGGGATGGGAGGGGTGCCATGAGGGGCGGCTGGGGCTCTGTCCTATGTGTGCGCAACTTTCATAACTCTAAAATAACCCCGCAGGAAGATACTTTTAAAGAGTGTGTGGCACAAAACAGAGGTGAGATAACAGCACGCGGAGAAGACCCAAACACAAGGACTAAGATTCTAAAGAGATTCTGGGAAACTACAGTCAAAAATGGGAAAATTATTTAAATCATAACTAGAAACTATTTATGAATGAAATACTTTCAATGCCAAAAAACGAGTGAATTATTTAAAATTTTAAAACTAAAGTATTAGAAAAACTACTGAAAACAGTGTGTCCTTAGACACACAAAGCCTGTGTCTGACCGCACTGTGGAAGGAAGGAAGTGCCGTGGTCCATGAACACAGATCAAAACCTAAAGGCCTATAAAGTAACCAACGCGACCAGAGGAAAAGGGAGGCCCACTGGGGTGAGTGTCTGCTGTGAACATGGCACAGCGTCGTTTCCCCGGTGAGGGGCATTTAGTCTTTAAGAGAAACTTCCAGGCCCACGTGGACAAACAACCAATTCAGAGGCCGGTCAGGGAACCCTCAGAAAGATGCCCAGCCTGACAGGTAGGAAACAAAACCAAACGGGAGCAAAACCCAGCTCCCACTGCAGGCAGGAGAAGCCAGGCAGCACCAGGCTCTGTATGTCCCAGTGACCCGACAACAGTGGGGCAGCGTGGTCGGAAAGGGCCGTTCCTGAAGGCACTGTGCTCTTTGTGTGTGCCAACGGATCCTGCAGAAATAATTTCCTGGAAGTCTCCAACGGGTGCCCAACAGCACCTGCAGTCCTGGGACCATCCAGACGGGTGCCCAATGGGTGGGGCAGGGTTTGGTGAGTGGTGACTGCTCACCCCAAAGGAAAAGGATCAGAAGAGCATGTGGAAAACTGTTAAAAAGTCTGACCATTAGCATTAGGCAAAAAAAGGGAAAATGTGAGACTGTAATGAAGCCCTTTCAATGATGGAAAAGGACTCAAACAGTGTGGACAAAAAAAGAACGACATAACAAGGCCACAGGCACGCGAGTGTGCGTGGAATGGCGCTCCCGAGGCTGCACATGCACCAGCTTCCTGGCTGGGGGCATCCTGCGTCTTATGGATGCTGCCAGTGGGGAAGCCCGGGTGAGAAGCCCCCTCACCTCCCTGTACTATTTTTGCAACATCCTGTGAATCTATAATTATTTTGAAACTAGAAGGTTAAAGAAAAGAAAAACAAGACTCAGTTAAGAGGAATGGTTCATGGGCGAGTCTAAAGCGGGGCTGGTTCTCGTGACTTGGTTTGCGAAGCTGACTTTCTGTTCATGGCTGGCTCAGATCTTTGGGTCTCTCATTTCTAGTCCCTTCCACGTAGATGCTCAGGGGCACCTAAAGGCAGGTTTTGCTCTGGTGCAAGCAGCTACTTACAGGAGGGGCGCGGGAGCAGTTCTCCCTTGGGCTGAAGACCCTGCCTCCCTGGACAGCCCTCCAAACGCCATCACCAAGTGACAGGAGTAATGCTCTAACAGGGAGGGCTGGGCCGTCTCTTCCCAGGAGTCCCTCTTCCCTTTGTGTAGGTTATTCTTAAGATAGAGGACTGAAAACATGGCACTTCTGAAGGTCCCTTCCAGGTCTCGGTTCAGTGGGAGAGAAATGAACTCGCAGGAGACCTTTCGTGGAGAATGTGGGGCCCGGTCTCAGAGCCCCACCGCCACTGCCTTTGAGTGCACCGTTAGGACTGCAGGCGCACCCCCTGGTCATTTCTTACCATGGTATAAAAGGACTCTTGGTGGCTCCTCATCTACCTCGTCTTCCTCCAGGATAGAACGCATGGAATTAGACCCCATGGACTCTTCGGAAGACTGGCAGTCTGCCAATAACGTGATATTAGACTTTCATTGTCATTGTATTGTCTTGATGACTCATCCCAAGAAAACATTTCACAACACATGACCATCGATGCATAAAGAAAAGGTTCCATGCTATACACAACTCCACATTGCCAAATTCAAACAGAGTGCGCTTCTAATCAACTACATTTTAAAGAAAAATGCAAGAGGGAGGGAGGGAAGGAGGGAGGGAGAGAGGCCTGTGGTGAAGGGAAGGTGGGCCATAAGCAGCAGCCACCTCGGTCACAGAAGCTTCGCGCACTCTGGGTGGGAATCCCTTTTGTCCCAGCCTGGCTGCCCCTTCACATCTGAAGCAATCAGTGAATATGCAGGGAGGGGGCCAGGACAGGAGCTATGGAACAGGACAGGGGTGCGGATACGCAGGGAGGGGGCCAGGACAGGAGCTATGGAACAGGACAGGGGCGCGGATACGCAGGGAGGGGGCCGGGACAGGAGCTGACTATGGAACAGGACAGGGGCGCGGATACGCAGGGAGGGGGCCGGGACAGGAGCTATGGAACAGGACAGGGGCGCGGATACGCAGGGAGGGGGCCAGGACAGGAGCTGACTATGGAACAGTACAGGGGCGCGGATACGCAGGGAGGGGGCCGGGACAGGAGCTATGGAACAGGACAGGGGCGCGGATACGCAGGGAGGGGGCCGGGACAGGAACTGACTATGGAACAGGACAGGGGCGCGGATACGCAGGGAGGGGGCCGGGACAGGAGCTATGGAACAGGACAGGGGCGCGGATACGCAGGGAGGGGGCCGGGACAGGAGCTGACTATGGAACAGGACAGGGGCGCGGATACGCAGGGAGGGGGCCGGGACAGGAGCTGACTATGGAACAGGACAGGGGCGCGGATACGCAGGGAGGGGGCCGGGACAGGAGCTGACTATGGAACAGGACAGGGGCGCGGATACGCAGGGAGGGGGCCGGGACAGGAGCTGACTATGGAACAGGACAGGGGCGCGGATACGCAGGGAGGGGGCCGGGACAGGAGCTGACTATGGAACAGGACAGGGGCGCGGATACGCAGGGAGGGGGCCGGGACAGGAGCTGACTATGGAACAGGACAGGGGCGCGGATACGCAGGGAGGGGGCCGGGACAGGAGCTGACTATGGAACAGGACAGGGGCGCGGATACGCAGGGAGGGGGCCGGGACAGGAGCTGACTATGGAACAGGACAGGGGCGCGGATACGCAGGGAGGGGGCCGGGACAGGAGCTGACTATGGAACAGGACAGGGGCGCGGATATGCAGGGAGGGGGCCGGGACAGGAGCTGACTATGGAACAGGACAGGGACGCGGATACGCAGGGAGGGGGCCGGGACAGGAGCTGACTATGGAACAGGACAGGGGTGTGGATACGCAGGGAGGGGGCCGGGACAGGAGCTGACTATGGAACAGGGTAGGGGTGCGGTCACTTTGTCTTCAGAGCGTGGCAACCTCAGTTCCCTGGCGCTTCCAACATGCTAAGATGATGACCTCAGGAAAGAAGTTCAGAGTACAGACTGAAATATCTACGCAGTAAGTTTGTAGCGAGTAGATTTCCAGACATTTGATCATGTGGTAATTAAGATTTCTGAACTACTGTTGTGGGGTGGGGGGAGGGGGGAGGGATAGCATTGGGAGATATACCTAATGCTAGATGACGAGTTAATGGGTGCAGCGCACCAGCATGGCACATGTATACATATGTAACTAACCTGCACATTGCGCACATGCACCCTAAAACCTAAAGTATAATAATAATAAATAAATAATAAAAAATAAAAACAAATAAAGGATGCTACAATGTTAAAAGGAAAAAAGTCACAGTGCTTGCCTGCAACCACACAAAAATACATCTGCACAGGAATTCTTAAAAAGTCAGTCTTTTGAGTGAGTGAATCACTTTTGAGATTCCTGCCCAATTTAATAGGAATGCGTTATTGCTTCCGTAAAAGAGTTAATCCTCGGGGTGCAGCCGCAGCTGTGGCCTCAGCACAGCCACAATGCTCCCAGCCCTGCCGCAGACAATCGTGGCCTGCCGCCCCTCTACGGGCTCCCCACTCACTCAACTCCCTTCCCTTCTAAACAAAAATAAGACGACAAATATTTAGAAGTTGACGCAATTATAGCCCAGTGGGGAGACAAACAAAAAGGAATGAGGAAGTCTCTGCTCTAAGTCTATTTTGGCAATGATCTCATTAAAATCTGGTCAAAAACACCCACGTGCCTGGCTCCCAGTCTGGCTGCAGAGGGGCAGGACTCCACCCTCTGCGCTCTCCTCCTCCACGAGAAACTTTTACCTTTCTCCAGCTTCCGGGAGTCCGGGCAAGGAGGACATCTGGTTGCATCCACAGAGGCGTGGGAGGGAGGCGGGCCGAGCCTGGCGGTGCTGCGCAGGGTCATCGACTCTCTGGGCCCCGGCCCCGGCCCGGGGGATGGTGCGGCCCCTGCTGCCCTGGGCTCCAGCTGCACGGCAGGCGGCCTCTGGCTGCCATCCAGGCGCAGCCTCTTTTTCACAGGGCACTCTCCGGGCTCTGAGCAAGCCGAGGGCTCAGGGGCTGGGGGCACAGTGAGGCTGCCCAACGGCAGACCGGGGTCGTGTCCCTCAGCGTTGGCACAGGGATCGTCCTCCCTGACCCCAGAGGGCAAGGACCGGGCTGCCCAGCTGCCTCCTTTGCTCCCCATGTCTCTCTCCGTGTCGTCCTCTGAAAGGGAAGATCCACTCGGGCACAAGCTAGGCTTCTGCGCTGAGTTTCTTCCCCTCTTACTTGTAAGAGTCCAATTTTTGTGGTGGATTCTGGACCCGCTCTCATCCTGGGCACCACCTCCAGCTGGGAGGACCAACGGGCCTCTTGGGTTTTCACTTTTCCTGAGCCCCTTCTTGTGGTCCACTTTGCACTCGGGGTCCTTTTCACAAGTGAACGAACTTGACAGGCTTTGTTGCACGCATGGCCTCCTCCTGTGAGGTCTGGAACTGCCCAACACGTCTCCGCGGTGAAGAGATGAGGAGTTCGAATCACAGGGCGAGGAGACATGCTCTGTGGGCTTCCCTCGCAGAGACCGGTCGGCTCTACCTGTCCCTGCAGAGCTTTCTTGACTCCAAATGGACCCCTCGCTCAGAACATCCAGAGCCACGCGAAGTGACCGTCTGTAGGCCAGTTCTTCCAGGGGTGCCGCAGGAACCTCATTCTGTGAGGCTGCAAGGACCGAACAGACACAATGCCGGTTACGTTCACTACGCAGGCACTGCGGTCACGGCATCGCTTTAGAAGCCCGCTTGTCTCATTCTGACGGCTAGTTTCATACCTAAATCACTGAAGGGGAGGACTAACATTTCTCACCTACATTTTCCCAAAAAGGGGACGAGGCTACAGAACAACAGCTATTCATTCCGGGATTCGAAGCTTCATTTTTTTAAAAACCAAATTTACTGACCTTAACCTGATTGGCTAAAAAGATAAATTCCTCCAAGTTACAAAACAATACCATGAGCAAAATGTATTCAAATGTTTTGCAAATCCTCTCTCAGCCTTACAATTTCAAATTCAATCAGGGTCAATAAACCAATGCCAACTAAATAAAGAACTCTGCTGGCAACGTATTCTTGGTTGGTGCGGGGGTTGGTGGTAGCAAGGAATAGGAGATTTAAAAGGCTCATTGTGGGCTGGTAAATTTTCAATACTTCTTTGCAAGGGCATTTCAAAGCCAGCAAAGAGCATCATGGGCCTCTGGTTTCCAGCCCAACCTCCCTGCTGCAGCACTTTTATTTATTCATTCCAACATATAGATACGGCACTATTTATTTGAACAAGATGATGGATGTAATATCACAACTCAGCAGGCATAATGCCTCAATCAGAACAGTATTCTCCCCGTTGAATATTAAAGGCACCCACAAACAACCAGCCCCCCAACACAATCTGCGCCAACAAGGACGACGCCGTCCAGGATGATGGTCAGCCCTGCCTAAGTTATGCAGAGATGGATCCTGCTTTAAACAAGAGCTGTTTTTCAGAAGACACAGGAAAATAGACCTGATTTTATAAACATCATTGGAAGAAGTCCGGTCCATCTTTTCACAAGAGAAACAATTATTTGCAAATGGGATAAACAGTTCCACTTTGAGGAGAAGGAAGGCTGGCAGTTTTGGGTTTGCACAACTGTGGCTAGGGGGCAGGCAGTCGCCAGTGCTCCTCACTTGTCATGTGTGTGCATGACCAGTCCCCGGTTGGGCTCAGGCAAAGCTTTTCTCACCCACAGTGTGCAAAGGAGGTGGGTGCTGAACTGAAGGCCTGGGAGAAAACGCACCCGGATGGATGGGAAGCCGAGAGCTCCACTTCCGATCTGCCTCGTGCCCCCCATGCCAGTGCCTCAAACAATGGGTGCCACCAACCCTGGTGCCAGGCCACCCGTTCTCTCCCTTGGGCTCCGCTCTGGAATTTTAAACACACAACCAACTGCTTCTCAAACCTTGGGCTGAGACCAGACTGGCCAGGCAGCGACAGTGCCACGGAAGTCTTACTATAGGAAGAGGAAAGGAAAAAGGAGAACCTCCCCCCTCATGGCAGCAAACTCCTTCCTCGTCTTGTGTACTGGAGGCCAGTACTGTGTACAGGAGGCCTCATCTTGTGTACTGGAGGCCACGGAGGTACGAGACGGCCTTGATGCTCACCACTGACCATTCTGGGCGTCAAGAATAGGAGTGGTTCTAGGGGCAAATTCGGGAAAGGTTTAAGAAAGCAGATCCATTTTTCCTTCTCCTTCAGCTCAGGGGATTCGCGTTCCCTTGTATGAAGAAAAACATAGTGAACAGGGTGAATTTTTACACAGAAAGCTGAGCCTTCACATTCTCCCAAATGACCTCTTATTTTATGAAAACCTAGTGGCCACTTAAAAATACGCTCTTACCTAACGAGGAAGCAATGGCTTCAATTTGAGACTTCTCTAGGATCTCAACTTCAGTGCTTTTCACCTTAATTCTGCAGAGACAAAATCGACGTTACACACCACCAGCCAAGGCCGCCAAGATGTTTTCAAACATGTTTTCCTTTAGATAACAAAAGAATTAATTTCATTTTCCTCCTCAACCTTCTACTTAAACCAAAAGTCACAGCCAACTAGGAATTCATCTGCCTGAGGTTACAGGCAGCAAGAACCCTGGTGAATGGTTTTTTTTTTTTTTTTTTTCCTTTTAAGACAGAAAAGGTTGGCTGGATTTAAAAGTAAAAATGAATTCAAATTGTGACTTTTATGAAGCAAATCCCACTTTCAACTGCACAAATAACTCCTTTGTTAGATTTTCAGAGTAGATGGTAATGTCACTAAAAGCTGTTTACAGCCCAGCAGGTGTGTTTTGGTTTAAAAGGATGTGCTTTCCTTTTAAACTCGAGTATTCAATTACCTTCCCAGCCGCAGGGAAAGTGTGAGCTAGGGACCAAGCGAGCTTCCGAGGCAGCTCTGAAGATGCAGGCAGGAAGGAGTGGGGCAGGGGGAGCTCCACAAGGAAGAGCAACTGGGGAGCCAATGACTTGGACTACGCGGGATCAGTCTCCTTGCTCTCTTCAGAACTGGGAATTCTCACGACAGACGCACCCTCGCCACAATCACACAGGACTGACTGGGGCATCGGAATCGCCGTCATTCTAGATGATCTACACCTTCCCAGTGCCAGACGCGCCGTCGCCACAATCACACAGGACTGACTGGGGTGTCGGAATCACTGTCATTCTAGACGATCTACACCTTCCCAGTGCCAGACACTCACGCAGCAGAACAATGTGCCGCCTGGTCATCAGTTATTTGCCTTTTGAACGTTAAACACTAGTTTAGAGTGACAGGCTCAAAAACCAAATATTTCAAAATTGATGGGCCTGTCACAGACGTCTGTTTCTGAAAAAAGACACACAGATCTCTGGGAAGGAAATATCCCTATTTTTCTGGCATGGCACTGATTAAGAAATAGTCAAAAAAAAAAAAAAAAAAAGGAAATATCCCTATTTTAACCACAAATAGGGTCTACCCTGAGTATAATTTACATGTATTCAATGTTTGTACCAATCTCTCCATAGATCTCACAGAATGCCTCGTTTGGATCTTCAGCTTCCAAACTGACATAAAATCAAACTAGTTGCTTTCTCATGAGGTTATTATGAGCATTAATGAATTACATAAATGGTGAATAAGCCCATTTAGAGTGGGCTTCAACTGTTTTGGGGGAGTAGGGGATTGAAGTATCAGAAATCTACACAGGAAAAAACGGTATTAAAACAACACACTTAACTTTTCCTCTAGGGAGACGATTTGAACATCTAGAAAATATTCCTTTTTTCTCTTATTTTTTGTTGAAGTCGCAGTTCGGGCCAAAACCTACATTTAAAACAAAAGAAGATCCTTGTTATTAAAACAGCTGACATAGTGAGAAACAGTGGCAAAATTTAGCACAAATGCAGCAGGTAATCCTGAAGGCCTATAACCATGGGATTTCAGATATTTGGTCCAATCCCCATTGTTTCACAGATGGGGAAACTGAGGCATGAGAGGCCAGTGGCAGACAAAGACAAGGACCCGGGCTTTTGCATTGCAGCTGAGCACTGTCTACTGAATTGCTGGAAAGCATCTCCTGAACACGACCATAATTTACTATCACAGGGCTGCTTGCCAGATCTTTCCTTGAGTTACAGCCTTACATGCCTTTTTATAGCTGATTCTTTTTTTTTCTTTTTTTTTTTTTTTTTTTTTTTAAGTGTTGTTAAAAAAGACATTTCTGGAAGTGTAACCTTGGAAGCACTAGACCAAAACCCCATTAAATGGGGAACGAGAATCAGTGCCAACCGTTCTGGCTCAATTATTTCACTGAAGCAAATCCTAGGTATCTCCTGATAAAGATTTTACTTGTCTCCCGAAAGTCATTTCTAATTCCTGAAATTACAGAATAATGGCTGTCACCTTTGCAGGCCATAATCGCTTTTCCCATCGGCAGAGGACATACTTGGCATCCGCCATCATTTACACTCATGTGGCAAGTGGCAATGATTTGGCAGAAAGTACTCCCAGGTCTGACGCCGATGTGCCCTGCAACAAAATTTGCACGGTGGTTTATACAACTGTTTGCTTGCGATGCTAACGCAGACACAGCCCTCAGGGGCAAAGGTTAGCTCGACTTAGCCTCAAGTAGATGGTTCAATTCCACAGTCTTGCATTGAGATGCTCAATGCCAAAAAGCAGACTGACAAACAGAAACGACGGGGCTCGGTATCCAGGGAGGCGCCTGCATTTTTTCATAAATAAAATACAGCGCAGTCCCTCCCAAAGGCTCTGTCCAGATTATTTTTAAAAGGTTCCTGAATAAATCATCTCTGTGCGGAAGACCCGCCTCCGACCTCGGCAGGAGAGGCATTTTACACAATCAAAGCTCACAACCCTCCCCAATTTGGGGAGTTAACAGTTGACCACAGCACAAAAAAAAAAAAAAATAAGAGCGGAAAAACGACTGCTCTTTTGGCTGCCATGTCCCTGAAAGAACGGGGACAGCTGCAGACCGTTCATAGCCATCAATGGGAAGGACTGGCTTGGCTGTTGACAGAAATGAAAAGGAGGTTTGGAGGTGGGGGTGGAATTTAGCAACAACGGAGGGGGGCGTCCCCGCAGCAGGGAAGAGGGGGTTCCCGGCAGAGTTGGGGGTGGCGTTTCAGCAACAGAGGGGATCACAGCAGCAGCAGAAGTAGGGGTCCAGACAACAGGGACAAGATTTCATGGCGGAGGGAGGGTTGTGGCTTGCAGGAACGGGGGATTTAGGCAACAGAGAAGGGGGTCACAGCAGAAGCGGGGGGGCTCAGGGAGCAAGGATGAGGGCTCACGGAGGAGGTGGAGCGGAGGGTCCAGGTGGCAGGGATGGGGGATTTCACGGTTGGGGAGGGAATCCAGGGAAGCAGATGGGGGTCCAGGCAAGAGATGGGGTTCACGGCAGACGTGAGGGGGATCCAGGGAAGGAGATGGGAGTCCAGGCAGCAAGGATGGGGGAGCGGGTCCACCCAAGAGATGGGGTCCGGGCAGTTGCGGAGGGGCCCACGGCGGCAGGGACGGGAAAAGGAGTCCAGGCAAAGTGAGGGGCCCACAGAGGCCGGGACGGGAAAGCGGGTCCGGGCAGAGTGGTGGGTCCACGGCGCCAGGGGCGGGAAAGGGGGTCCAGGCAGAGTGGAAGACCCATGGCGCCAGGGGCGGGAAAGGGGGTCCCGGCAGAGGGGGGGCCCACGGCGGTGGGGACCGGGCGCTCCCGGAGGACTCTCTAGGCCGGGGCCCGCCCTCCCCCCAGGCCCGGCCTCCTCGCCTCAGCCCCGCCCGGCGGAACCGAGAGGACGCATCCCGCGGGCTCACCGGGCCCCCAGCTTTCCCCAACGCGGCGCCCCAAGCCCGGGCAAGGAGGCCGCGGCGGCCCCAACAGCGGAGGACCCGCCCGCCAACCGCTGCCGTCCGCGCCGCCCGCGCTCACCGCCTCCGCCGCCGCCGCCGCTCCCCGCGGGGCCGGGGGCGGGGCTTGTCTCGCGGCGGCGCCAAGCTCCGCCCCCGTCCGCCCGCTGCCCAATGGGACGCGCGCGCTCCCAAGGAGCGCCGGCCTCGCCCTCTCCGGCGTCCACGGCCGCGCGCCGGCCCCGCCCCTTCCGCCGCGCGTCTACCTCTTTTTCCCGAGAGTCCTGCTTGAGGAGAGGGGTTGGCGGGGCGTGTGTGGCCGCTCCCGGGCGCCGCCCTCCCGCGCTCCCGGCCCTTTGTCCTCCAGTCAGACCCCGGACGCCGCCCTCGCGGGTCTCGGTGGGAAAACAGGCTCCCCCGCCCGCGGCGACCCCTGAGAGAACCTTCCAGAACTTTCGAGAATCTTCCAGGTCCTGTGGCACCTCCCAGCCCGCGAGCTGCGCGCTACGGACCAAATTCTGGCTGATCCCAACCGATCCCAAAGCCGGGCATCCCCGCAAAGGCGTCATAAGCTTCTGAACTAGAGCAGGCCCCACCTCGGGAGGGTCCCAAGACCCCAGGGGGCGCCGGAAACAGCCGCGAGTGGCGGGAGCCCGGGAGCAATCACTCCATCAGTGTCAGGCCTTTCCTTGAGCGGTTTTTGATTTTTTTTCAGACGGAGTCTCGCTCTGTCACCCGGGGTGGAGTGCAATGGCGCGAGCTCAGCTCACTGCAGCCTCCTCCTGCTGGGATTACAGGTGCGCGCCACCCCAACCGGCTAATTTTTGTATTTTTAGTAGAGAATACTAAATGTTGATCAGGCTGGTCTTAAACTCCTGACCTCAGGTGATCCGCCTGCCTCGGCCTCCCAGTGCTGGGATTACAGGCCTGAGCCACCTCGCCGGCCCCCCCCACAGGTTTTTAAAAGCAAAGGAGGCCGAATTGGCGGATCCTTTAAGCCCAAGGATTCCAGACCAGCCTGGGCAACACAGCGAGACCCCATCTCTTTAAAAAAGATACAGGCTCACTCCTGTAATCCCAGCAGGAGACCGAGGCGGGCAGATCACATGAGGTCAGGAGATCGAGACCAGCATTGCCAACATGGTGAAACCCCGTCTCTATTACAAATAGAAAAATTAGCCGGGAGTGGTGGCGATGCCTGTAATCCCAGCTATTCAGGAGGCTGAGGCAGGAGAATCGCTTGAACCCGGGAGGCGGAAGTTGCAGTAAGAGGAGATCGCGCCACTGCCCTCCAGCCTGGGCAACAGAGTGGGACCTCGTCTCATAAAAGGAAAAAATTAAAAGACTTATAGCAGCATTCGTCACGCAGTGGCCCCGACTTTTCAAGGGGAAGGGGCGACAGCAAAGCCGGCTCTAACTTCTTTTTCCTTCTCACACTTGGGGGAATAGAAGGTTTGTGTCTTCGGTCGATCCCAGCAACCTCAGCGACTGATTTTTTTCCTTTATTAAGTTGAGAATTTTCACCTTTCACTTGTTTTTTATTTTTATTTACATTTTTGAGTCGAAGTTTGGCTCTGTGGCCCAGGCTGGAGTGCAGCGGCGCAGTCATAGCTCACTGCAGCCTCAACCTCCCAGGCTCAAATGATCCTTCCACCTTAGCCTCCAGAGTAGCTGGGACCACGGTGCGCACCACCATGCCTGGCTAAGATTTTTATTTTTTGTAGAGAGAGGGTCTTGCTATGCTGGCCAGGCTGGTTTTGACTTTTTGGGCTCAAGTGATCCTACCACCTCGGCTCCCCAAAGTGCTGGGATCACAGGTAGGATCCACCTTGCCCAGCCAAGTCTCAGTTTGTCTATAAAATGGGGTGGTGGTATGTGGGTGGTTGGCAAGAACTATGTCTCTGATATCATCCTCTCACGTTAAATCTGAGCTGGCGGTGGCTCAGGCCTGTAATCCCAGCACTTTGGGAGGCCAAGGCAGACATATCGCCTGAGGTCAGCAGTTCTAGACCAGCCTGGCCAATATGGAGAAATCCCCATCTCTACTAAAAATACAAAAATTAGCTGAGCGTGGTGGTGTGCACCTGTAATCCCAGCTATTTGGGAGGCTGAGGCAGGAAAATCTCTTGAACCTGGGAGGCGGAGGTTGCAGTGAGCCGAGATCGTGCCAATGCTCTCCAGCGTGGGTGACAGAGCAAGACTGACTTCCGTCTCAAAAAGAAAAAATCCTGAGCTGGCGTGTGACCTGCTTCAGCCCCGGGAATACAGCAGAAGAGGCGCTGTGCCAGATCCAAGCCTCTGCCTCGAGGAGTGGGGCCCAGTGCGGTGGCTCCCACTTGTCACCCCAGTGCTTTGGGAGGCTGAGATGGGAGGATCACATGAGCCCAGGAGTTCAAGACCAGCCTGGGCAACATAGTGAGACCCCGCCTGTACAAAAACAAAAAAGAATTAGCCAGGCATGGTGATGCACACCTGTAGTCCCAGCTAGCCAGGAGGCTGAGGCAGGAAGATTGCCTGAGTCTGGGAGGTCAAGGCCGCAGTGAACCGTGATTACACCACTGCACTCCAGACGACAAAGCAAGACCCTGTCTCAAAAACAAAACAAATCAAAACACTGAGCGTGGCAACAGCTCACACCTGTAATCCCAACACTTTGGGAGGCCAAGATGGGAGGATTGCTTGAGCCCAGGAGTTCAAAGCTCCTATGAGCTCAAATGAGCTATATTTTTTTTGTTTGTTTTAGAGACAGAGTCTTGCTCTTGTTGCCCAGGCTGGACTGCAGTGGTGCAATCTCGGCTCACTGCAACCTATACCTCCCAGGTTCAAGCGATTCTCCTGCCTCAGCCTCCCGAGTAGCTGGGATTACAGGCACATGCTACCATGCCCGGCTAATTTTTGTATTTTTAGTAGAGACAGGGTTTCACCATGTTGGCCAGGCTGGTCTCGAACTCCTGACCTCGTAATCCACCTGCCTCGACCTCCCAAAATACTAGGATAACAGGCGTGAGCCACCGTGCCTGGCCTCTGGCTCTGGTATTAAATAAATTAATGCTTTTAAAGTACTTGTGCCAGCGGTGAAATGTTAGGTCTTATTTTATTAAATGTCTTCTGCATTCGTCTGTGAGTTCCCTGAGTCCTGTTTTCTTTGCCATTGTACGCCCAGTTCGTGTCACCGAGCACTCACTCAAATTTTGTTTAAAGAATGAATTTCTCTCCTAAACCATAGAGATTCGCAGTTGCAATAAAGGATCTGCTTCTAAGGCAGCACAAAGGCCTGGCAGGTCGCTGCAAGAACGTCCTTTCACAGGCTCCTTCCGGCTGGGCTTGCATGTCAGTTGTGGCTTTAATTAAAACGTTTCCCCTTCTGCTGGAAATGTATCATACACGATTCCCTCTGTTACTCAAGACGTTGTAAAACAACGGTCGCTATCGTATTTTTGTTAACCAGACCGCTATTGTGAGACGTTTCAGCGATTCCTGATTTTTCCATGATTTAAATAAGGCTGCAGAAAGCAAGTCTCGTATGTAAATCTTGGTGCACCTCTGATTATATCCTTACGATAAATCCCTGGAGGTGGAAATTGCTGGGTCTGAGGGTCTGGACATCCTCAAGGCATTTGACAGATAACGTCAAGTTGCTTTTCAGAAAGGTACCAATTCACATCAGCGGCAGCCCCGCATTACCACGGCCCATCTAACTCCCTGCACGAGAGCCGGGCGTGATTATTTCTCTCATCTTTGTTAATTTGATGATGGGTGAAAAATGTATTAAGTTTGTTACTGAACCATGAACTAAATCAAAGATTAAAACACACAGACACACACCTAGTGTGCCAGCCTGAACCAGAACTGAATCTATATTTTCTAAAGTGATTGAACTGTAACATCAAAATAGCCTCTGAACTGAAACTCAACCAGTGTTCCAACCCATTCAAGTCCCTAATTAGGCCATAAGGGGACCACACTGGAAACCTTGACCAGACCTTGACCTTGTTAACACGGAGCTACGACCGCCAGCTTTGACGGGGCCCCACTGCCAAGGAGCTTTACAGATGTGCAATTACCAGCCCCCTTCACACAAGCCAGGTTTACATAGGAAATTCAGAACACGAGAGAGGGCTGTCGCTGGTGTTTCTGGAGACCCAGGGGCTCCACGGAAGTCAGGATTGTCTTGGGGAGACCAGGATGACTTGAGCCCAGAAGGTCGAGGCTGCAGTGAGCTGACATTGCTCCACTGCACTCAGGCATGGGCTATACAGGGAGACCCTGTTGCTACAAAAAAAAAAAAAGGCAGCGGGTGCGGTGGCTCACGCCTGTAATCCCAGCACTTTGGGAGGCCAAGGTGGGCAATCACGAGGTCAGGAGTTCAAGACCAGCCTGGCCAACATGGTGAAACCCCGTCTCTACTGAAAATACAAAAATTAGCCGGGCGTGGTGGCAGATGCCTGTAATCCCAGCTACTCAGGAGGCTGAGGCAGGAGAATTGCTTGAATCCAGGAGGCAGGGATCGCAGTGAGCCGAGATGGTGCCACTGTACTCCAGCCTGGGCAATGGAGGGAGACTGTCTCAAAATACATACATGCATACATATATACATACATAAAATAAAAAACAAAAACAAAGAACAGACTCTTTCACAGGTTCTCGGGATTTGGAAAAGACAAAAACGAAAACAGACTCCTTGTCCAAACGGCAAGCAGACGCTTTCCATGGCATGAGACCTGTGTGAAGGCCCAGGTCATGCAGCCCCAAAGCCTGCTGGGTCTCAGGCGCTGACACAGGTACGCTCTCTCTGGGTCATAGGACAAATGGGTTACAGCAGTCCTCCCTTATGCGAGGGTTTGCTTTACACGGTTCCAGTTAGCTGCAGTCAGGAATTTTGTTTTGTTTTGTTTTGTTTTGTTTTGAGACGGAGTCTCACTCTCGCCCAGGCTGCAGCGCAGTGGCGCTATCTTGGCTCACTGCAACCTCCGCCTCCCAGGTTCAAGCGATTCTCTGGCCTCAGCCTCCTGAGTAGCTGGGACTACAGGCGCCCACCACCACACCCAGCTAATTTTTTGTATTTTTAGTAGAGACAAGGTTAACCGTGTTAGCCAGGATGGTCTCGATCTCCTGACCTCATGATCCGCCTGCCTCAGCCTCCCAAAGTGCTGGGATTACAGGCGTGAGCCACCGCGCCCAGCCTGCATTCGGGAAACCTTAACTGGAAAATTTCAGCCCGGGTGCAGTGGCTCACAACTGTAATCTCAACACTTTGGCAGGCTGAGGCAGGAAGATGGCTTTAGTGAACCAGGAGTTCGAGGCCAGCCTGGGCAATGTAGCAAGACCCCTGTCTCTACAAAAAAAAAAAAAAAGATCGTGGTGTGGTAGCACACACCGGCAGTCCCAGCTACTTGGGAGGCTGAGGCAGGAGGATCACTTGAGCTCAGGAGAAGAAGGCTACAGTGACCTAGGATTGCACCTACACCGCTGTACTCCAGCCTGGGCAACAGAGTGAGACCTCAACTCAAAAAAAAAAAAGAAAAACAAAAGTGGCTGGGCACAGTGGCTCACATCGGTAATCCCAGCACTTTGGGAGGCTGAGGCGGTGGATCACCTGAGGTCAGGAGTTTGAGACCAGCCTGACTAACATGGTGAAACCCCCGTTTCTACTAAAAATACAAAAAAATTAGCCAGGCATGGTGGCAGGGGCCTGTAGTCCCAGCTACTGGGGAGGCTGAGGCAGGAGAATGGCGTGAACCCGGGAGGTAGAGGTTGTGGTGAGCCAAGATCGCGCCACTGCACTCCAACCTGGGCAACAGAGCGAGACTCTGTGTCAAAAAAAAAAAAAGAAATTTTCTGTAGAGACACAGTCTTGCTCTGTTGCTGGTCTCGAACCTCTGACCTCAAGCGATCTTCCACCTTCGACCTCCCAAAGTGTGTGGTCCATGCCTCTTCCTCTTATAAGGACACCTCATTAGATTAGAGCACACCCTTCTCCAATACAACCTCATCTTTTTTTTTTTTTTTTTTTTTTTGAGACAGAGTCTCTCTCTTTCTCCCAGGCTGGAGTGAAGTGGCGAGATCTCAGCTCACTGCAACCTTAGCCTCCCAGGTTCAAGAGATCCTCCTGCCTCAGCCTCCTGAGTAGCTGGAACTACAGGCACGCGGCACCACACCCGGCTAATTTTTTTGTATCTTTAGTAGAGACGAGGTTTCGCCATGTTGGCCAGGCTGGTCTCAAACTCCTGACCTCAGATGATCCGCCTGCCTCGGCCTACCAAAGTGCTGGGATTACAGGAGTGAGCCACTGAGCCCGGCCACAACGTCATCTTAACTAATTATGTCTGTGAAGACTCTACTTCCAAGGAAGGTCACATTCTGAGGTTCTAGGGAGACGTATATTTTGGCTGACACTATCCAACGTGGTCCAGCGAGGGTGAGTGTGGAATCAACCTTAGCTGTGTCTAGTAGCTGCACCATGGGGATGCCCCTCATTTCAGGGCTACCTCGCCCCGCCGCACTCATGTGGGACACTTTCCACACTGGAACGTAATTACTGGTCTACACGCTTGTCCTTCCGCAGGACGCCGGCCTCCTGCGGACGAGCGACCGTGTGTCATTCATTCTTGCATTGTAGAGGATGAGAAAAAAATTAATTTTACCAGCTGGCACCAGAATTCATTTTAGAGACGCAACTGGGTTTGTTTAGGAAAATACCTTAATTAGGGCCAGACATGCGTGAGGGAGGCCTGAGGGCATGAGATAAAAACGACCCACAAAGAGACCGCTGAACTCCTCTGCAGGAGAACACAGCTGCAGTTTGGGGGTCGCCGGAGAGGGGCTGTGGAAGGTGGGGAGCCAGAGAGGTGAAGACACAGACAGACAGCCAGAGAGACACAAGAAGGACAAATGGGGGGGTCAGGACGTCCCCCAGCATTTCGGGAAGGGCAAGGGCTTTCGGGAGCTGGCCTCCCCCAGCTAACACAGAGCAGGATGGAAATGCATGTCCAGCTACTCATGACGCTGAGGCAGGCAGATCCCTTGAGCTCAGGAGTTCAAGACCAGCCTGGGCAACATAGTGAGACTCCCATCTCTACAAAAAAATAACAAAATTAGCCAGGTGTGGTGGTGCACGCACCTGTGGTCCCAGCTACTTGGGAGGCTGGGACATAAGGATCACTTGAGTACAGGAGTTCGAGGCTGCAGTGAGCTATGATTCCGCCACTGCACACCAGCCTGGGTGCCAGAGCGAGGCACTGACTCAAAGAAAACTGAGGCAGAGGCCGGGCGCGGTGGCTCACACCTGTAATCCCAGCACTTTGGGAGGCCAAGGCGGGTGGATCGCCTGAGGTCAGGAGTTCGAGACCAGCCTGGCCAACATGGTGAAACCCTGTTTCTACTAAAAATACAAAAATCAGCTGTGCGTGGTGGTGGGTGCCTGTAATCCCAGATACTCAGGAGGCTGAGGCGGGAGAATCATCACTTGAACCTGGGAGGTGGAGGTTGCAGTGAGCCGAGATCATGCCATTGCACTCCAGCCTGGGCAACAAGAGCAAACCTCCATCTCAAAAAAAAAAAAAAAAGAAAGAAAAAAGAAAATGGAGGCAGAGACAGGCGGGCCTTGCTGGAGCCTGGGTCACCCCAGGGGCCCTGGCTGGCACCCAGCAGATGTGCAGTATGTGTCTGTGTCCCCGTAAGGGATGAATATTAAGGTGATTTTGGGGCCAAGCATGGTGGCTCACACCTGTAATCCCAGCACTTTCAGAGGCTGAGGCAGGTGGATCACTTGAGGCCAGGAGTTTGAGACCAGCTTGGCCAACATGGTGAAACCCCGTCTCTACCAACGTGGGTAGGAGGCGTTGAGGGGCCTGGGGCGGTCCTGGAATAAGGACAGGATCAGTGTCTTTTCCATCCTGTTTCTTAGCTTTGTTTGACTGGTTACCTGGGGCTTGTATTACTTCTGTTATTGTAAAACAAACAAACAAACCGAAGTAAAAAGAATTTTAAGACCCTTGATAGGGTCTGGCTCTGTGTCCCCACCCAAACCTCACCTTTTTTTTTTTTTTTTTTTTTTTTTTTGAGACGGAGTCTTGCTCCTTCGCCCAGGCTGGAGTGCAGTGACGGGATCTCAGCTCACCGCAAGCTCCGCCTCCCGGGTTCACACCATTCTCCTGCCTCAGCCTCCCGAGTAGCTGGGACTACAGGTGCCCCCCCACCACACCCGGCTAATTTTTTTTTTTTTTTTTTTTTTTTTGTATTTTTAGCAGAGACAGGGTTTCACCATGTTAGCTAGGATGGTCTCGATCTCCTGACCTCGTGATCCACCGGCCTTGGCTTCCCAAAGTGCTGGGATTACAGGCGTGAGCCACCACGCCCGGCCCAAACCTCATCTTGTAGCTCCCACAATTCCCACATGTTGTGGGAGGGACCTTGTGGAAGGTGCTTGAACCATGGGAGCAGGTCTTTCCCCTGCTGTTCTCTTGATAGTGAATAAGTCTCACGAGAGCTGATGGTTATATTTTAGAGACAGAGTCTCGCTCTGTCCCCCAGACTACAGTGCGGTGGTGCAATCTCGGCTCACTGCAACCTCTGCCACCTGGGTTCAAGTGATTCTTCTGCCTCAGCCTCCCGAGTAGCTGGGATTACAGGCATCCGCCACCACGCTTGGCTAATTTTTTGTATTTTTAGTAGAGCCAGGGTTTCAGCATGTTTGACAGGCTGGTCTCAAACTCCTGCCCTCAAGTGATCCGCCTGCCTCAGCCTCCAAGTTTCCCTGCACAAGCTCCCTTCTCTTGTCTGCTGCCATGTGAGACGTGTCTTTCACCTTCTGCCATGATTGTGAGGCCTCCCCAGCCACGTGGAACTGTAAATTGATTAAACCACTTCTTTAGGCTGGGCACGGTGGCTCACGCCTGTAATCCCAGCACTTTGGGAGGCCGAGGAGGGTGGATCACAAGATCAGGAGTTCAAGACCAGCCTGGCCAACATGGTGAAATCCCGTCTCTACTAAAGATACAAAAAATTAGCTGGGCATGGTGGTGCATGCCTACAATCCCAACCACTCAGGAGGCTGAGGCAGGAGAATCGCTTGAACCTGGGAGGCAGAGGTTGCAGTGAGCCGAGATCACGCCATTGCACTCCAGTCTGGGCAAAAAGAGTGAAACTCCATCTCAAAAAACAAAAAACAAAAAAAAAAGAGGGGATTAAGGTAAAATGTCATATGTCTGGGCTCTAATCCACTGTGACTGGTGTCGTTATAAAAGAAGAGATTAGAGCTGTGCGCAGTGGCTCATGCCTGTAATCCCAGTGCTCTGGGGGGCAGAGGTGGGAGGATCTTTCGAGGACAGGAGTTTGACACCAGCTTGGGCCACATGACCAGAGACCCGTCTCTACAAAACATTAAAAAATTAGCTAGGCCGGGCGTGGTGGCTCAAACCTGTAATCCCAGCACTTTGGGAGGCCGAGGCGGGCGGATCATGAGGTCAGGAGATCGAGACCATCCTGGCTAACAAGGTGAAACCCCCGCCTCTACTAAAAATACAAAATATTAGCAGGGTGTGGTGGCGGGTGCCTGTAGTCCCAGCTACTCGGGAGGCTGAGGCAGCAGAATGGCGTGAACCCAGGAGGCGGAGCTTGCAGTGAGCCGAGATCGCGCCACTGCACTCCAGCCTGGGCGACAGAGCAAGACTCCGTCTCAAAAAAAAAAAAAAAAAAATTAGCTGGTCAGCTGGGCCCGGGGGCTCACGCCTGTAATCCCAGCAGTTTGGGAGGCTGAGGTGGGCAGATCATCTGAGGTCAGGAGTTCGAGACCAGCCTGACTAACATGGTGAAACCCTGTCTCTACCAAAAATACAAAAATTAGCCAGGCGTGGTGACAAGTGCCTGTAGTCCCAGCTACTCAGGAGGCTGAGACAGGAGAATTGTTTGAACCCAGGAGGCGGAGGTTGCAGTGAGCCAAGACGGTGCCATTGCACTCCAGCCTGGGCAATAAGAAGGAAACTCTGTCTCAAACAAACAAACAACGACAACAAAAACCGAAGTCATAGGCCGAGCACGCTGGCTCACGCCTGTAATCCCAGCACTTTGAGAGGCCGAGGTGGGAGGATCACCTAAGCTTGGGAGTGTGAGACCAGCCTGACGAATATGGAGAAACTCCATCTCTACTAAAAACAGAAAAAATTAGCCAGGCATGCTTTTTCGTCTCTTCAGCATGGGGCGCCTACAACTTGCGCGCTCTCTTTCTGCTGCTCCCCAGCTCTCGGATACAGCTGACACCGTGGGTTTTGGAGACCTGAAAAGCCCCGCCGGCCTCCAGGTGCTCAACGATTACCTGGCGGACAAGAGCTACATCGAGGGGTACGTGCCATCACAAGCAGATGTGGCAGTATTTGAAGCCGTGTCCGGCCCACCGCCTGCCAACTTGTGTCATGCCCTACGTTGGTATAATCACATCAAGTCTTACGAAAAGGAAAAGACCAGCCTGCCAGGAGTGAAGACAGCTTTGGGCAAGTATGGTCCTGCTGATATGGAAGACACTACAGGAAGTGGAGCTACAGATGGTAAAGATGATGATGCTGCTGATCTCTTTGGATCTGATGATGAGGAGAGTGAAGAAGCAAAGAGGCTAAGGGAAGAACATCTTGCACAATATGAATCAAAGAAAGCCAAATTAGAGGAGTGCGTCAGAAGCATGCAAGCAGACGGTTTAGTCTGGGGCTCATCTAAACTAGTTCCAGTGGGATACGGAATTAAGAAACTTCAAATACAGTGTGTAGTTGAAGATGATAAAGTTGGAACAGATATGCTGGAGGAGCAGATCACTGCTTTTGAGGACTATGTGCAGTCCATGGATGTGGCTGCTTTCAACAAGATCTAAAATCCATCCTGGATCATGGCATTTAAATAAAAGCTTGAAAGATTAAAAAAAAAAAATTAGCCAGGCGTGGTAGCACATGCCTGTAATCTCAGCCACTCGAGAGGCTGAGGCAGGAGCATCGCTTGAACCTGGGAGGCGGAGGTTGCAGTGAGCTGAGATCATGCTAGCCTGGGCAACAGAGCGAGACTCTCTCTCAAAAAAAAAAAAAAAAAAAAAAAGCCTTTCATTTGAACTGTTAGGCATTTCAGGGCAGGCTGCACGGTGTCATCTGCATTTCAAAAAAAAAAAAAAAAAAAAAGCACTGCCATTTGAGGATTTGTTTTCTCTCTTCTTTCTCTTTGCTTGTTCTTCTCCCAGACGTGCGTAATCTACAACCGTCTTTTATTTGTTTTCTTCAAGGTCCTACATCATATAATCTTACGTTGTTCTCAGCCAATAACTTCTTTCTTTGTCTGAAACTCTCGCACGCAGACACAGCCTGCAATTCGCAGACAACCTCCCCGTCCTCCCATCTCCCCGCTGAGACTGGGTGACTGCTGCACCTGCCACAGAGAACCCAGAATTCTTAGGGTCACCCCCAACTCTCTTTCAGTTTCTACCCCCAGACACTGACCTCAAATGCAGATCTTGCAGGGTTTTTGTTTTTTTTTTTTTGAGATGGAGTCTCATTCTGTCGCCCAGGCTGGAGTGCAGTGATGTGATCTCGGCTCACCGCAACCACTGACTCCCAGGTTCAAGCGATTCTCCTGCCTCAGTGTCCCGAGTACCTGGGATTATCAGCGCCCACCACCACGCCTGGCTAACCTTTATATTTTTAGTAGAGATGGGATTTCACCATGTTGGCCAGGCTGGTCTAGATCTCCTGACCTCGGGTGATCCACCTGCCTCAGCTTCACAAAGTGCTGGGATTATAGGCGTGAGCCATCGTGCCCAGCTGGATCTTGCCTTTTGAAGTCCCCAAGAGCCTTGGCTCTGACTCCAGGCCGACAAAAACTCCAGGAAGAAGGCCCAGCAGCGCCCAGAGAAGTGTGTGCACAGGATCTGGCTTTCCTCACCCACTTCAGGGCTGGACCCCAGCTAGGAATCAAACCTGGGCTTCCTTCCCCCTCGTTTTGCTTTTGCAATTGTCTGTACCGTAAGTATATTGGCTGTCGTCTTCATCTCGCCCACCGTGGCAGGTGACCACAGTTGTGCAAACATGACACTCTAAATGTGTCCATTCCAAAGTGGATTTGAGGGAACCTTGTTTATTTATTTTTATTTTATTTATTTATTTTGAGACAGGGTCTTACTCTGTCTGCAGCTCAGGCTGGAGTGTGGTGGCATGATCACAGCTCACTGCAGCCTTGACCTCCTGGGCTCAAGCGATCCTCCCACCTCAGCCTCCCGAGTAGCTGGGACCACAGGTGCATACCTCCACACCCAGCTAATTATTTTTTTCTTTTCTTTTGGAGATGGGGTCTCACTCTGGCACCCAGGCTGGAGTGCAGTGGTGCCATCTTGGCTCACTGCAACCTCCACCTCCTGAGTTCAAGCAATTCTCCTGCCTTAGCCTCTTGAGTAGCTGGGATTACAGGTGCCCGGCACCACTTCCGGCTAATTTTGTATTTTTAGTAGAGACGGGTTTCTCCATGTTGGTCAGGCTGGTCTCGAACTCCCGACCTCAGGTGAACTGCCCGCCTCGGCTTCCCAAAGTGCTGGGATTACAGGTGTGAGCCACGGCGCCTGGCTTTTTTTTTTTTTTTTTCTTGAAGCAGGGTCCTGCTCTGTCACTCAGGCTGGAGTGCAGTGATGCAATGTTGGTCACTGCAGCCTCTACCTCTTGGGTTGAAGTGATTCTCCTCCCTCAGCCCCCCAGGTAGCTGGGACTACAGGTGACCACCACTATACCTGGCTAATTTTTTTTTGTATTTTCAGTAGAGATGAGATTTCACCATGTTGTTCAGGCTGGTCTTGAACTCTGACCTCAGGTGATCCACCCACCTTGGCCTCCCAAAGTGCTGGGATTACAGGCGTGAGTCACCGCGCCTGGCCTTGTTCTATGCATTTGATAAAGGTACCATGTTCTTGCACTCTCAGACCGAATAGCTTTACTGCCCTAAAAATCCTCTGTGCTCTGCCTGTTCATCCCTCCCTCCGCCGGCCCCTGGCAGCCTCTGATCTTTTTACTGTTTCTATAGTTTAGCCTTTTTCCAGAACGTCCTATAGCTGGAATCCTGCAGCACAGAGGCTTTTCAGACGGACTTCCTTCACGTAGTCACACGCATTTACAGTTTCTCCATATCTTTTTCTGGCTTGAGAGCTCCTTTTTTTTTTTTTTTTTTTTAGATGGAGTATTGCTCTGTCACCCTGGCTGGAGTGCAATGGTGCAATCTCAGCTCACTGCAACCTCCGCCTCCTGGGTTCAAGCAATTGTCCTGTCTCAGCCTCCCAAGTAGCTGAGATTACAGGCGCCCGCTAGCACACCCGGCTGATTTTTGCATTTTTATTTTATCTTATTTTATTATTATTATTATTGAGATGAGAGTTTCCTTCTTGTTGCCCAGGATGGAGTGCAACGGTGCGATCTTGGCTCACTGCAGCCTCCGCCTCCTGGGTTCAAGTGATTCTCCTGCCTCAGCCTCATGAGTAGCCAGGATTACAGGTGCCCACACCACCACGCAGGGTAATTTTTTTTAGTATTTTTAGTAGAGACGGGGTTTCGCCATGTTGGCCAAGATGGTCTTGAACTCCTCACCTCAGGCGATCCACCCGCTTTGGCCTCTCAAAAGTACTGGGATTACAGTCGTGAGCCACCACGCCCAGCCTATTTTATTTTTTTCAGACAGAATCTCGCTCTGTTGCACAGGCTGGAGTGTAATGGCGCGATCTCGGCTCACTGCAGCCTCCGCTTCCTGGGTTGAAGCAATTCTCCTGCTTCAACCTCCCAAGTAGGAGGGATTACTGGCGCCCACCACCATGCCTGGCTAATTTTTGCATTTTTAGTAGAGAAGGGGTTTCACCGTGTTAGCCAGGATGGTCTCGAACTCCTGACCTCGTGATCCACCTGCCTCCACCTCCCAAAGTGCTGAGATTACAGGCGTGAGCCACCGCGCCCGGCCCCTCTATGTTTCTTTACACCTTTCTGTGATTCTATAATTATTTCAGAATTAAAAGTTTTAAAATACATTAAAACGTGTTTCAAAAGCTAGGCATAGTGACTCACACCTGTAATTCCAAGACTTTGGGAGGCTGAGGCAAGAGGATTGCTTGAGCCCGGGAGTTCAAGACCAACCGGGGGCAACATAGGGAAAGCCTAATAAAACATTTTAAATAATTTTTTTTTTTTTTTTGAGTTGGAGTCTTACTCTTGTCACCCAGGCTGGAGTGCAGTGGCATGATCTGGGCTCACTGCAACCTCTGCCTCCCAAGTTCAAGCGATTCTCATGTCTCAGCCTCCCGAGTAGCTGGGACTACAGGTACACACCACTGCGCCCAGCTAATTTTGTATTTTTAGTAGAGATGGGGTTTCACCATGTTGGCCAGGATGGTCTTGCTCTCCTGACCACGTGATCCACCTGCCTCAGCCTCCCAAAGAGCTGGGATTACAGGCGTGAGCCATTAAATAAATTTTTTTTTTTTTTTTTTGAGACGGAGTCTTGCTCTGTAGCCCAAGCTGGAGTGCAGTGGCGCGATCTCGGCTCACTGCAAGCTCCGCCTTCCGGGTTCACGCTATTCTCCTGCGTCAGCCTCCCGAGTAGCTGGGACTACGGGTGCCTGCCACCACGCCCAGCTAATTTTTTGTATTTTTAGTAGAGACCGGGTTTCACCGTGTTAGCCAGGATGGTCTTGATTTCCTGACCTTGTGATCCGCCCGCCTCGGCCTCCCAAAGTGCTGGGATTACAGCAGTGCGCCACCGCACCCAGCTAAATAAAATTTTTTAAAAGGCCCCCCCAAAGCTGGCGGGGCTGTAGTGTGCAGGGCCGCAAAGGGCCACCAGCGTGGCCACTCCCAGGTGGAGGACCCTGAGTGTCCCCTGCAGCACGGGTGGAAGCAGGGCCCCTGCCTCAGGCGTTTCCCACCCGGACTCTGGGTGCTAGTGACTCTGGGTTCCCCACCCTCCACTCCAGCCAAGACTAACTCCCATCCCTCCAGGAGCCATGGAGTGGTCTCTGTGCAGCCTCGGCCACACCCCTGGGGTCCCTCCCAGGATGTCTGCCTCCACCCAGACCCGTGAGTGAACAGCTTGGGGGGCCCTGGACGGCGGTGGTCACTCGCGGGAGCTGTGGGACCCACAGGCCCAAGCTCTTTGGGGACAGGGCCTTGCAGAGGGGATGGGCTGACGCATCTGGAACCCATCTCCTCGTGGAGAATCCTTCGGCACACTGTGTCTCTGCAAACCCCTGCTGGGACTGGGAACGCCTGCCAGGGAGTGGCTCTGCATCCTCTGTCATAATGAAGGAGAGTGTTCCTATTCTGTAGGACAACCCAGGGGTCCAGAAGCAATGGGAAAAAAACTCCTCTCTCAAAGCACAGACAGGAGAGGGACGCAGGGCTCCAGCGGGGGAAGGTGACCACAGTGTCCCTGCACAGGCGGCGGCTTAACGTGCAAAGCCTCCAGGAGTCACCGTGACCCAAGTGTCGCGGGCGCTGCAGTTCCCATGCTGGTGTGGGGGCTGGAGTGTTTTTCTTGTTTTTGTTTTTGAGACAGAGTTTCGCTCTGTCACCCAGGCTGGAGTGCAGTGGCACGATCTTGGCTCACTGCAACCTCTGCCTCCCAGTTCAAGTGATTCTCCTGCCTCAGCCTCCAGAGTATTTTAGATTACAGGCACGCACCACCATGCCCGGCTAATTTTTGTATTTTTACCAGAGACAGAGTTTCACCACATTGGCCAGGCTGGTCTCGAATGCCTGACCTCAGGTGATCTCCCCGCCTCGGCCTCCCAAAGTACTGGGATGACAGGCGGGAGCCACCGCGCCTGGCCCAGGGGGTTTTCAAGAATCTGGCTGAACGCTGGCTCACCTGCTCCCTGAAGAACCCTGCCCAGCCAGGACGCCTTCTATTCAACACCAGCATAGAGGACACAGAAAGGCAGGACGCCTGCTCCAGCTCCTCACGGAGATGAATGGTGGCAGTCCTGAACCTCCAGGCAGGATGGTGCCCCTGCGGACCTGGAGTCTCTCCCGTCTCCTCAACACAGTGCCAGTTCCCAGGACGGAGGGGGCTTATTAGGAGGAAGCATTTGAGCACAGCTCCCAGCTCCTTCACAGGCCACCTGCAGGAAATGTTCCTGATGCCAAGAAGTGCCTGGGGGTTGTGATTAGAATCCAGGGCGACCTTGACAAGTTCAACAAGGGCTTTGGCAGCAGCTGAGAGTGAGGTGCCAGGCACCCCAGGGGCATCAAACCCACAGAGAGACGGCAGGTGGCAGGCACTAGGGTGGAACCACGTCCCCCACAAATCATCCACAGACTGCAGTTGTAACCCCAGGACCTTACCTGGAAATAGGGTCTCTGAAGATGTAATCAGTTAACACGAGGTCATTCTGGAGTACAGTGGGCCCTGATCCAATATGCCTGGTTTCTTTCTAAAGATGGGAAATTTGACCGGGCGCGGTGGCTCATGCCTGTAATCCCAGCACTTTGGGAGGCCAAGGTGGGTGGATCACCTGAGGTCAGGAGTTTGAGACTAGCCTGGCCAACATGGTGAAACCACATTTCTACTAAAAATACAAAAGTTAGCCAGGCGTGGTGGTGGGCACCTGTAATCCCAGCTACTCGGGAGCCTGAGGCAGTAGAATTGCTTGAACCTGGGGGGCGGAGGTTGCAGTGAGCCCAGATTGCACCGCTGCACTCTAGCTTGAGTGACAGAGCGAGACTCCGTCTCCTAAATAAATATAAATAAATAAATAAAAAAGGGGTGATTTGGGCCAGCCGTGGTGGTGGTCACACCTGTGGTCCTGGCACTCTGGGAGGCTGAGGTGGGAGGATCACTTCAGCCCAGGTGGTGGAGGCTGCAGTGAGCCACGACTGCACCACTGCACCCAAGTCTGGGCGACAGAGCGAGACCCTGCCCTGCAGACTATGAGACGGTGACTGTGTGCCGTTTCAAGCCACCAGGTTTGTGGTCTTTGTTACAGCAGCTTGGCCGGAGGCCCCCACCACACGGAGCCCCGAGGAAACCAGCCTAGGAATCACAACAGTACCCAGGGCCTCCAGGATGGCAATTCCAAACACCACACAAACAAAGCTGATTGTAGAAAGGGCCCATGTTTGAGCTCAAATGGAGGAGACGCTGGAGAGATGCTGGGGGCCCTGGGTGGGTGGCTGAGAACACGGCGGTCCCCGCAACTGCCCCGTGCTTTCCATGCCCTGTGACGGCTGCCTGTCAGTCACAGGGGTCGGGATAGGCGATGTCCCCGATTTTCCCTGTCTTTGCTATTTTTTTTTTTTTTTTTGAGACGGAGTCTCGCTCTGTCACCCAGGCTGGAGTGCAATGGCATGATCTTGGCTCACTGCAACCTCCGCCTCCCGGGTTCAAGCGATTCTCCTGCCTCAGCCTCCTGAGTGGTTGGGATTACAGGCACCCACCACCATGCCCAGCTAAATTTTGCATTTTTAGTAGAGACATGGTTTCACCATGTTGGCCAGGCTGGTCTTGAACTCCTGATCTTGTGATCTGCCTGCCTCAGCCTGCCAAAGTGCTCAGATTACAGGCGTGAGCCACTGTAACCAGCTTTTTTGAGACACAGTCTCGCTCTGTTGCCCAGGCTGGAGTGCAGTGGCACGATCTCAGCTCTGTAACCTCCCGGGATGAACCTCCTGGGTTCAAGTGATTCTCCTGTCTCAGCCTCCCGAGTACCTGGGACAACAGGTGCCCACCACCACGCCCAGCTAATTTTTGTATTTTTAGTAGAGACGGGGTTTTACTATGTTGGCCAGGCTGGTCTTGAACTCCTGACCTCAGGTGATCCACCCACCTCAGCCTCCGAAAATGCTGGGATTACAGGTGTGAGCCACCATGCCCGGCCCCAAGTTGCTTTTCTAAAACCATACTCCCACCTGGCATCTCTAGAAACAGATCCAGGAACTGAAACCCTGATCTCCTTCTCCGGAGTTGGGAGACAATGTATCACAGGAGCAGGACCAGAGTAACACATGCCTTAGCACCCTCCCAGCTGGGAAACATGTTTGCAGTTTTTGCTGGAAAGGGCTTAATAACCCCATCCCAGAGAGCTGTGTCAGATCATGACAAGAGAAATGGTCATTCCAAAAAGATGAGGAGGACGATAACAGAAGTACAAAGGGCTAACGAGCTTGGGAAAAAATATTTTGGCTCCTAGTGGTAAATTTTCTAAAAGGGAGAAACCGGCTGGGGTGGTGGCTCACACCTGTAATCCCAGCACTTTGGGAGGCTGAGGTGGGCAGATCGCTTGAGCTCCGGAGTTCGGGCTCAGCCCAGGCAACATAGTGAGACTCGGCTCTTAAAAAAATGGAAAAAATTAGCTGGCCATGGTGGTGGACGCCTATAGTCCCAGCTACTCAGGAGACGGAGGCCAGAGTCGAGGCTGCAGTGAGCCGAGATCGCGCCACCGCACTCCAGCCTGGGGGACAGAGCGAGGCCCTGTCTCGCTCTGTCGCCCAGGCTGGAGTGCAATGGCGCGATCTCGGCTCACTGCAACCTGGGTTGCACTCGGCTCACTGAAATCCCAGGTTCAAGTGATTCTGCTGCCTCAGCCTCCTGAATAGCTGGGACTACAGGCGCGCGTGACCACGCGCAGCTAATTTTTGTATTTTTAGTGGAGACAGGATTTCACCATGTTGGCCAGGCTGGTCTCAAGCTCCTGACCTCAGGGGATCCACCCGCCTCAGCTTCTCAAAGTATTGAGATTACAGGCGTGAGTCACGGTGCCTGTCCCAAAAATTGTTTAAAAAATCTATTCTACCAGGGAGGCTGAGGCAGGAGGATCACTTGAGCCTAGGAGTTTTTTAATTTTTTTGTTTTCCTTCTTTTTAATAAAAATTTAGATGGGGGGTCTCACAATGTTACCCAGGCTGTTCTTGAAATCCTGGCCTCAAGCAATCTTCCCACCTCTGCCTCCCAAAGTGTTCAGATTAAAGGCAAAAGTCACCAAGCACGGTCAAGCCCAGGAATTTGAGTCTAGCCTGGGCAATATGGTGAGACCCCCTTTTTAAGAAAAAGTCAAAGTAACCAGGCATGATAGTGCATGCCTGTAATCCCAGCACTTTGGGAGGCCGAGGTGGGTGGATCACCTGAGCTCAGGAGTTCCAGACCAGCCTGGCCAACATGGTGAAACCCCGTCTCTACTAAAAACACAAAAATTAGCCGGGTGTGGTGGCATGTGCCTGTAATCCCAGCTACTCGGGAGGCTGAGATTGGAGGATCACGTGAGTCCCGGGAGGTCGAGGCTGCAGTGAGCCAAGATTGTTCTACAGCACTCCAGCCTGGGTGACAGAGTGAGACCCTGTCTCAAAAAGAAAAGGAAAATAAAAAATAAATAAATAAATAAATAATAAAAATAAGATAAAGTCTATTAATAATAGAAAGAAGAAGGGCCGGGTCTGGTGTCTCATGCCTGTACTCCCAGCAATTTGGGAGGCTGAGGTAGGCGGATCATTTGACGTCAGGAGTTCGAGACCAGCCTGGCCAACATGGTGAAACCGTCTCTACTAAAAACACAAAAATTAGACGGGCGTGGTGGCGCGCGCCTGTAATCCCAGCTACTTGGGAGGCTGAAGCAGGAGAATTGCTCGAACCAAGGAGGTGGAGGTTGCAGTGAGCCAAGATCCTGCCACTGCACTCTGGTCTGGGTGACGGAGAAAGACTTCATCTGAAAAATAAAATAAATAATAATAGGAAGAAGAAGAAAAGTTCCACAGAGTGCTTTAAACAGCCATTCCTCTGCCGCGGGGCAGTCAGCCTGCTGACTCCTGCGGGGGCGGCCGAGAGGCACTCGCTAATGGCACAGGTACCCCAAGCTGGAGGCTTTGGAGGCACGACCTGGTCTCCTGGCCCCGGGAAAAGGGGGTCTCCTTGCTTCCCTCCTGCCGCTGCTGGTGACCGTGTTTGGGTGGTGGTCCCTGGCCTGTGCTGAGCTGGGGGGATGCCTTTCTGTAAGCAGGGGCAACGGCGTCATCGCACCCCAGCCCGGGTAGCCCATGTGTGTGCCTGTCTGTGTCTGTCGCCCACGCTGGCCCCAAATCTATTTTGAAACCATTTACATTTTCACCTCCGGGCAAGTGACGGCTTCACTCAGTGTTCGTTTGGGGAAGCAGGTTTCTCTGATGCTATTTGGGGACCTGCCTAGTGCCCGACAGGGTGAGGAGTCCGCTTCCTCCTTGCCAGGCCTGTGCAAAGCTTTACCAGCATCCCTAGATGTGCGAACCCACAGCGTCTCCAGGGCTCCCTTGGGCCAGGGTCCTCATGTGCCACCAGCCCCTTCTCTCACTGGGAGCAGAGGGCGTTCCCAGCAGCGGTTGAGCGACGCTGGGATGAGGGCGGGTCTTGCTGAGAACGGCCTCCTGCTGCACGATTGTGGGTGGACACCCAAGGTGACCCAGGGCCAGTGGGCCCGAGGGGCCAACACACCTCAAGAGGTGCTCCAGGGCCGGGTGCGGTGGCTCACGCCTGTAATCCCAGCACTTTGGGAGGCCGAGGCGGGTGGATCACCAGGTCAGGAGATTGAGACCACGGTGAAAACCCGTCTCTACTAAAAAAATACAAAAAATTAGCCGGGTGTGTTGGAGGGCGCCTGTAATCCCAGCTACTCAGGAGGCTGAGGCAGGAGAATGGCGTGAACCCGGGAGGCGGAGCTTGCAGTGAGCCGAGATTGCGCCACTGAACTCCAGCCTGGGTGACAGAGCGAGACTCTGTCTCAAAAAAAAAAAAAAAAAAAAAAAAAAAATTAGAGCTGCTCCAGGCTTCATTCCACAGAGTACATGCCAGGAGGAGCCCAGAAGTGGACAAAGAGGCCTGAGCCTGACCCAAGGAGATGGCAGGTCCTAGGCCTGTCCAGACAGCGCTGCTGGACGTAGCAGTAAGAATACGAGACAAGCCAGGCACGGTGGCTCAGTAAGCCATGATTTTGCCACTGCACTCCAGCCTGAGCAACAGAGCAAGACTCTGCGATCCACCTGCCATCCTAACAGTGTGAGAGGCCGAGGCGGGCATATCACCTTAGGTCAGGAGTTCAAGACCAGCCTGGCCAACATGGTGAAACCCCATCTCTACTAAAAGATACAAAAATTATGCCTGTAATCCCAGCACTTTGGGAGGCCAAGGCAGGTGGATCACCTGAGGTCAGGAGTTTGAGACCAGCCTGACCAACATGGTGAAACCCTGTCTCTATTAAAAAATACAAAAATTAGCCGGGTGTGGTGGCACATACCTGTAATCCCAGCTACTCAGGTTGCTGAGGCAGGACAATTGCTTGAACCTGGGAGGTGGAGGTTGCAGTGGGCCAAGATCACGCCACCGCACTCCAGCCTGGGCGACAGACCGAAACTCCGTCTCCAAAAATAGCAACAAAAACAAAACACACTTGCGGGTCCATCTTAGCCAGGGAGCTCTAAGGAGAAGCTGGAGCATCCACAGGGACCAGGGCCCTGTAAGCTGCAGCAGGTTCCGGGCACCAGCCATCCTCCAGAAATCCCGCTCTGCCTCCAAGTGACGCACGAACGACTGTAGCCAGCAGCTGGAGGAGGGGCTGTCTTTTTTTTTTTTGAGACGGAGTCTCACTCTGTCCCCCAGGCTGGAGTGCAATGGCACGATCTCGGCTCACTGCAAGCTCCGCTTCCCGGGTTCAGGTCATTCTCCTGCCTCAGCCTCCCGAGTAGCTGGGACTACAGGCGCCAGCCACCAAGCCCAGCTAATTTTTTGTATTTTTAGTAGAGACGGGGTTTCACCGTGTTAGCCAAGATGGTCTCCATCTCCTGACCTCGTGATCCGCCCGCCTCGGCCTCCCAAAGTGCTAGGATTACAGGCGTGAGCCACCGTGTCTGGCCCAGGAGGGGCTGTCTGAGGTGAGGCAGGAGGTCCTGTTCCCCAGCCCCACCCAAGGTTCCATAGCAGGGCCACGGCTGGCAGACCCCTCCACGACTGTGAACACAGCCCTGGTCCGGCCTGACCGCCGCATCTTAGCTCAGAAATCGATGCTGTTTACAAACAGGGCCCAGGCATCCAGCCTCTCTCTTGCCCCCCCAGGCCCCCAACTCCCCTGTGGATGAAATGACGGATCACCCCCAGGAGGGGGAAGCAGTCTCGCCCTCCGGGGCGGCGGGGTCCGCTGAGTGCCTAATGCAGGTCTCAGACTCCTCGCGTTGTCAAACGCATCAGCCCGAAGCCGGGCCCGAGAGGCAATTAGCAGATCGAGCCATGAATCATTGATCGCTGCTGGGGTGCAGCCGCCTCGGCCGCCTCGTCGCGGCAGTTTTGGGCTGATTATGCATTCGCTGTAGGAGAGGAAGCACTAACTCCAGACCTTGTGTTTTATTCATGGATCTGGGCTCCATGCAACCATCACAAGTTTTTAACAGGGAAACCGAGGCCAACAGGCACAACGTGCAAAGCGCTGCTGATCTGGGCCTCCCAAAGTGCCGAGATTACAGGCATGAGCCATGGTGACCAGCTATTTTATTCATTTTATTTAATAAATACATAAATATGGTTGGGCACAGTGGCTCACGCCCCTGTAATCCTAACACTTTTGGAGGCTGAGATAGGTGGATCACCTGAGGTTGGGAGTTCGAGACCAGCCTGGCCAACATGGAGAAACCCTGTCTCTATTAAAAATACAAAAATTACCGGGCGTGGTGGCGCATGCCTGTAATCCCAACTACTTGGGAGGCTGAGGCAGGAAAATCACTTGAACTTGGGAGGCAGAGGTTGCAGTGAGCCGAGATTGCGCCACTGCACTCTAACCTGGGCAACAAGAGCAAAACACACACGCGTGCAGACACAGACAAATCTTTTTTTTTTCCAGGCAGAGTCTTACTCCATTGCCCAGGCTAGAGTGCAGTGGCAAAATCATGGCTCACTGCAGCCTCAACCTCCTGGGCTCAAGCGATCCTCCCACGTCAGCCTACCAAGTAGCTGGGATTACAGGCGTGCACCATCACACCCAGCTCATGTTTTCTTTTTTGTAGAGATGGGGTTTTTCTATGTTGCCCAGGCTGGTCTCAAACTCCTGACCTCAAGTGATCCACCTGCCTCAGCCTCCCAAAGTACTAGGATTATAGGTGTGAGCCCCCATGCCTAGGCTGGGTTTTTTTTTTTTTTTAATTTCATTTGAAAAAATGTTTTTGAGGCTGGGCACGGTGGCTTACACCTGTAATCCCAGCACTTTGGGAGGCCGAGGTGGGCAGATCACGAGGTCAGGAGACCGAGACCATCCTGGCTAACACGGTGAAACCCCGTCTCTGCTAAAAATACAAAAAATTAGCTGGATGTGGTGGCGGGTGCCTGTAATCCCAGCTACTCGGGAGGCTGAGGCAGGAGAATTGCTTGAACCTGAAAGTTGGAGGCTGCAGTGAGCCAAGATTGTGCCACTGCACTCCAGCCTGGGTGACAGAGCGAGACTCCATCTCAAAAATAAATAAATAAATAAATAAATAATAAAAACAAAATAACGTGTATATTCTTTAAAACTCATCACTGCCGGGCCAGGCGTGGTGGCTCACGCCAGTAATCCCAGCACTTTGGGAGGCTGAGACGGGCAGATCACTTGAGATCAGGAGTTCAAGACCAGCCTGGCCAAGATGGTGAAACCCTGTTTCTACTAAAAATATAAAAATTAGCCGGGCATGGTGGCAGGTGACTGTAATTCCAGCTACTCAGGAGGCTGAGGTGGAAGAATCGCTTGAACCCGGGAGGCAGAGGTTGCAATGAGCCGAGATTGCACCACTGCACTCCAGCCACGGCGACAGAGCGAGATTCCATCTCAAAAAAAAAAAAAAAAAAAAAAAAATACGAAAACAACTCATCATAGCCTGAGAGTCCTTGCTGGGAACATTCACAGAAGTGATAGGTCCTTGTTTTCTTTCAACACCATTTTCAGATGTTTCGTTCTGAGTGCCGCAGCATTTTCCATAATCTGCAACACGCAGCTTCCAGGGCTAGGCTGCTGGTGCGTTCCCAAGCCCCTCTCCTGCCACATCCCCCAAGGGGCTGGGCTGATCCCAATCCCAGTCCCAATCCCATGGCAGTGGTGTGTTAAATGCCTGTGTGACACCGCCTCTCTCGACATCAGGGAGACCCTACGTCCCCACGGGGAAATAAACTCAGTTCACAGCTCAGGATGCTGCTGCGGACAATAATCTTCCTGTGGGCAGCACGGGCGGTGCCCACAATGCCTGCAACCAGGACTGAGCAGGGACAAGGGACAAGGGACCAGGAGCCGGGCCCCCTCCTCCTTCCCGAGAGCCCGGTACACGCACCGACGCTGTCACCCCTGCCTCGTCCAGAGGGCGGAAGGGAAGGTGTCCCCTACTGTCTCCCAAAGGATGCTTGAAACAGCCACAAAGACAGCCTGCCTGGAAGGGCTCTCAACCCCCAATTTCCACAGCTGCCCCAGGGGACCCAGACAACGGAGGCGGGGACAGCAGAAAACACGGGACGACAGCAGGCATTGTCACAGCTTTCTGCAGCTGTGTCCATCTGATTTGGGGGGAACTGGAACCAGGGGAGGGATGCAGCCCAGCCCATTGTCTGCCGCTTCCCTTCCAGCCCCTCCCCAGGCAGCCCCTAGCCTCCACTCCGGACTCCCGAGGCCCAGCGTGCCTCGGAGGAATCCACACAGCTGTTTTGTTTTTTGTTTTGAGACGGAGTCTCGCTCTGTCGCCCAGGCTGGAGTGCAGTGGCACAATCTTGGTTGACTGCAACCTCCACCTCCCGGGTTCAAGCGATTCTCCTGCCTCAGCCTCCGGAGTAGCTGGGACCACAGGTGTGCACCACCATGCCCGGCTAATTTTTTATTGTTGTTGTTGTTGTTTTTGTTTTTGTTTTTTTGAGACAGAGTCTTGCTCTGTCGCCCAGGCTGGAGTGCAGTGGCGTGATCTCAGCTCACTGCAAGCTCCACCTCCCGGGTTCACGCCATTCTCCTGCTTCAGCCTCCCGAGCAGCTGGGACTACAGGCGCCCACCACCATGCCCGGCTAATTTTTTGTATTTTTAGTAGAGACAGGGCTTCACCGTGTTAGCCAGGATGGTCTCCATCTCCTGACCTTGTGATCCACCCACCTCGGCCTCCCAAAGTGCTGGGATTACAGGCGTGAGCCACTGTGCCTAGCCATTTTTTGTATTTTTAGTAGAAACGGGGTTTCACCATGTTGGCCAGGATGGTCTCGAACTCCTGACCTCGTGATCCACCCGCCTCAGCCTCCCAAAGTGCTGAGATTACAGGTGTGAGCCACCACACCCGGCCAATTTTGTATTTTTAGTAGAGACAGGGTTTTTCCATGTTGGTCAGGCTGGTCCTGACATCAGGTAATCTGCCCATCTTGGCCTCCCAAAGGGCTGGGATTACAAGTGTGAGCCACCGTGCCCAGCCATTTTTTGTATTTTTAGTAGAGATGGGGTTTCACCATGTTGGCCAGGATGGTCTCAAACTCCTGACCTCATGATCCGCCCACCTCAGCCTCCCAAAGTTCCAGGATTACAGGTGTGAGCCACTGCGCCCAGCCCCACACAGCTTTTTATAGCTGGAGTCTCCGAAGACATCTCGGGCACAGAGTGACCCCCAGTCCATGGCGGCCACGTGGAGACCTCGGCTCCTAAGCAGGCTTCTTCCCACCTGGCCGCTGTGGGTGCCCCCTCTCCAACCTCAGCCCACCTCCCCGACACCAGGGTCTTTCTCGAAGAAGCACCCACCCTACCTCCCCTTCCCAAATGGAATCTGAAACAAGCCTCTGCTGTCTCTCAATGAGTTGCAGTTTGGAAGTGTTTTTTGTTTTGTTTTGTTGTTGGAGACTTTAATCTTGTTTGTGGCAGAGAATATTCTAGAAGGTAAAAGGAAGCAGCACCTTGCTAGAAGCCAAAGATTAAAAACTCAGGGCCGGGCGCAGTGACTCACGCCTGTAATCCCAGCACTTTGGGAAGCCGAAGTGGGAGGATCACTTGAGCCTGGGAGTTTGAGGCCAACCTGGGCAACACAGTGAGACTCCCATCTCTGAAAGTCAAAATAAGGCTGGGCACGGTGGTTCATGCCTGTAATCCCAACATTTTGGGAGGCCAAGGTGGGTGGATCACCTGAGATCAGGAGTTTGAGACCAGCCTGGCCAACATGGCGAAACCTCATCTCTAGTAAATATACAAAAATTAGTCGAGGGTGGTGTGCACCTGTAATCCCAGCTACTCAGGAGGCTGAGGTAGGAGAATCGTTTGAACCCGGGAGACAGAGGTTGCAGTGAGATGAGATCATGCCACTGCATTCCAGCCTGGATGATAGAGCAAGCCTCTGTCTCAAAAAAAAATTTTGTAATAAAAATAAAAACAAATTCTGTCCCAGAAGACTAGTTTACATGGGAAAAGAGCAGCGATATTAATACAGTGTTAAGTGATAAATAGGTACAAATTAGCAGCTAAAACATCACTCTTTGAGAAAAGAAGGTGCACGCGTATGCGTCCGCGCCTGGATACACGCGCCGGGTCATGACTGGAATCGTATAAACAGTATTGGTTGTGGGTGGAGGTGCTAGGAGTCTGAGTTTTGCTGTGTGGTTTGGTTTGGGGTGCTTTTCCGTGTTGGTCAAATTTTCTAGGTTCCTGATGTCCTGTCCTAATTGGCGAGAAGAGCAGGTACATCTTTTTTTTTTTTTTTGAGATGGAGTCTCGCTCTGTTACCCAGGCTGGAGTGCAGTGGTGCAATCTTGGCTCACTGCAACCTCCACCTCCCTGGTTCAAGTGATTATCCTGCCTCAGCTTCCCAAGTAGCTGGGATTACAGGTGCCCACCACCACGACCAGCTAATTTTTCTAGTTTTTTTTCTTTTTTTTTTTCTTTTTTTTTGAGACTGAGTCTCCCTCTCTTGCCCAGGATGCAGTGCAGTGGCACAATCTTGGCTCACTACAACCTCTGCCTCCTGATTCAAGTGATTCTCCTGTCTCAGCCTCCTATATATATATATATATATTTTTTTTTTTTTCAGTAAAGAAAAAAAATTGGGTTGGTCAGCCTGGGTTGGCCAGGATGATCTCAGGTGATCTGCCAGCCTCGGCCTCCCAAACTGCTGGGATTACAGGCCTGAGCCACCGTGCCCAGTCTGTTTTTTTTTGTTTGTTTGTTTGTTTTGAGATGGAGTCTCGCTGTCGCCCAGGCTAGAGTGCAGCGGCGTAATCTCGGCTCACTGCAAGCTCCGCCTCCCGGGTTCACACCATTCTCCTGCCTCAGCCTCCCGAGTAGCTGGGACTACAGGTGCCCGCCACCACGCCCGGCTAATTTTTTGTATTTTTAGTAGAAACGGTTTCACCGTGTTAGCCAGGATGGTCTCGATCTCCTGACCTCGTGTTCCGCCCATCTCAGCTTCCCAAAGTGCTGGGATTACAGGCGTGAGCCTCCGTGCCCGGCCTTTTTTTCTTTTTTGAGATGGGGTCTCACTCTGTCACCCTGGCTGGAGTGCAGTGGCACAATCTCGGCTCACTGCAACCTCCGCCTCCCTTGTTCAAGCGATTCTTCTGCCTCAGCCTCCTGAGTAGCTGGGATTACAGGCATGAGCCACCACGCCCGGCCTTTTTTTTTTTCTTTTTTAAGGTGGTGGTCTCACTCTGTCGCCCAGGCTGGAGTGCAGTGGCATAATCTCGGCTCACTGCAACCTCTACCTCCCTGGTTCAAGGGATTCTTCTGCCTCAGCCTCCTGAGTAGCTGGGATTACAGGCGTGAGCCACTGCGCCCGGCCCCAGGTCCGTTCTTTTTCGGACAGCCAGGCTGACAGCAATGTGATGTTGGAGTCAGCATGGGGGTGAAAGGGTGGATGTCCCAGCAGCCCGCCTCTCGACCCCAGCCCAGCTCTGACACTAATTCCTGTGTGAGCAGGATCTGGGGCCGGCCCGGCTTCCACCCTCTTCTGTACAGCCCTGACATCTGCAGAATCACAGACGGTCAGGTCTTCAGGGAACCGCAGAGAAGAAGGAATCCCTTTAACTAATTCAGGGCACTCAAACCACAACACACACACACAGACGCCTCTCACAGTGGAGGTACACATTTTCCAAAAAATTAAAAACTGCTCGGCTGGGTGAGGTGGCTCACGCCTGTAATCTCAACACTTCAGGCAGCCAAGGCGGGTGGATAACTTGAGGTCAGGCGTTGGAGACCGGCCTGGCCAACATGGTGAAACCCCGTCTCTACTAAAAATACAAAATAGCCGGGCGTGGTGGCAGGCGCCTGTAATCCCAGCTACTCGGGAGGCTGAGGCAGGAGAATTGCTTGAACCCGGGAGGCGGAGGTTGCAATGACCCGAGATTGCGCCACTGCAATCCAGCCTGGGCAACAGAGCGAGACCCCATCTCCCAAAAATAATAATAATAAAAATAAATAAAATAAATAAAAAATAGTTTTATTTATTTATTTTATTTTTTTGAGATGCCGTCTCACTCTGTTGCCCAGGCTGGAGTGCAGTGGCGCAATCTTGGCTCACTGCAAGCTCTGCCTCCCGGGTTCACGCCATTCTCCTGCCTCAGCCTCCCGAGTAGCTGGGACTACAGGCGCCCGCCACCACGCCTGGCTATTTTGTATTTTTAGTAGAGACGGGGTTTCACCATGTTGATCAGGCTGGTCTCGAACTCCTGACCTCGTGATCCACCCGCCTCGGCCTCCCAAAGTGCTAGGATTACAGGCATGATCCACTGTGCCCAGCCAAATAAAAAATAATTTTAAAAAATAAAGTGGGCTGGGTGTGGTGCCTCACGCCTGTAATCCAAGCATTCTGGGAGGCGGAGATGGGCAGATCAGGAGGCCAATAGATCGAGACCATCCTGGATAACATGGTGAAACCCCATCTCTACTAAAAATACAAAAAAAATTAGCCGGGCGTGGTAGTGGGCACCTGTAGTCCCAGCTACTCGGGAGGCTGAGGCAGGAGAATTGCTTGAATCCGGAAGGTGCAGGTTGCAGTGAGCTGAGATCGTGCCACTGCACTCCAGCCCAGGCAACAGAGAAAGACTCTGTCTAAAAAAATAAATAAAAGAAGAAAGTGGTTGCGTAGTGTCAGGGCTGGGGCAGGGGATGGGAGTGAGGCTGATGCAGATCACTAAGTTTACTTTAAAATGGTTACTTTTGCATTGTGTGAATTTCGCCTCAATAAAAGTCACCTTCCTGATGTTCTCTCTGTCGCAAATGTAAGGCAGGCTCACCAGTAAATGAAATGGTAATCAGGGCGTGTGGCTCTCATCAGTCCTTAAAAGCACCTCCAGGGAGATTGGTTTGTGTGAACAGCACCGTTTTTATGTAGCTACCAAAAAGCTATGACAGCAAAGACCTTCAGTCCCCAAAGCCGAGGCCAGCTCCTGGCCACGTCCCTGCTGGCCGCTAAGGCCCTCAGATCCTGCAGAGCGAGGAGCAGCCACCTCTGAGCCAGGGTCTCAGGCCCATCTCATTGCTCCTGGGACCTCTGCTCTCAGGTTTGCAAATCCGAGCCTCCAGTCCGCTTCCAGCCCAGAGGGGCCACTGGGGTTCTGGCTCCAGCTTGGGGAAGGGGGTAGGAGAAACCAAGCCTCCTCCGAGTCCCAGCTCAAGCTCATGGGACCTCACCCCAGCTGGCGGTGATCAGGGGACACCTAGGATGTTGACCAAGACCCCCAGCCTTTCTGGAGCCCAAGCCCCCTGGAGGGCCTATGAATCAGCTTTTTTTTTTTTTTTTTTTTTTTTGAGACGGAGTCTCACTCTGTCGCCCAGGCTGGAGTGCAGTGGCGCAATCTCAGCTCACTGCAAGCTCCGCCTCCCGGGTTCACGCCATTCTCCTGCCTCAGCCTCCCGAGTAGCTGGGACTACAGGTGCCCACCACCACGCCCGGCTAATTTTTTTTTTTATTTTTAGTTGAGACAGGGTTTCACAGTGTTAGCCAGGATGGTCTCGATCTCCTGACCTGGTGATCCACCCGCCTCAGCCTCCCAAAGTGCTGGGATTACAGGCGTGAGCCACCGCGCCTGGCCAAATCTGCATTTTTGAGACAGGGTCTTGCTCTGTCACCCAGGCTGGAGTGCAGTGACATAATCACAGCTCACTGCAGCTTTGACCTCCTGGGCTCCCGAGATCCTCCCACCTCAGCCTCTTGAGTATCTGGGACTGGACTGCACGTGCACACCACCATGCACAGCTAATTTTTGTATTTTTGTTTTTTTGTTTTTTTTTTTTAAATAAAGACAGGATTTCACTATGTTGCCCGGCTAGTCTTAAACTCCTGGACTCAAGCAATCCTCCCACCTCAGCCTCCTAAAGTGCTGAGATGAGGCTAGGCACGGTGGCTCACACTTGTAATCCCAACACTTTGGGAGGCCGAGGCGGGTGGATAACGAGGTCAGGAGTTCAAGACCAGCCTGGCCAACATGGTGCAACCCTGTCTCTACTAAAAGTACAAAAAATTAGCCAGCGTGATGGCACACGCCTGTAGTCCCAGCTACTTGGGAGGCTGAGGCAGTAGAATCGCTTGAACCCGGGAGGCAGAGGTTGCAACGAGCCCAGATCTTGTCACTGCAGTCCAGCCTGGGCGACAGAGTGAGACTATCTCAGAAACAAAGAAGTAAACAAATAAACAAACAAACACCAAAGTGCTTGGATGACAGGCGTGAGCCACTGTGCCCCGTTGGTGTGGGCCACTGTGCCTGGCTGGTGTGAACCACTGTTCCCGGCTGGTGTCAGCCACTGTGCCCGACTGGCATGAGCCACTGTGCCCAGCTGGCGTGAACCACTGTGCCCCGTTGGTGTGAGCCACTGTGCCCGGCTGGAGTCTGCATGTTTAACACAGTGGGTCCCACACCAGACCAGCCCGGAGATTCCTACTCTGAAGGGCAGACGTTGTTCCCATTTCACAGGCAGGAACCCTGAGGCTCATTGGTTTGAAGACAGCCTGGCAGGGGCTGAGCCAAGATCTGCCCCCCAGGCCCCCGCATTCCTTTCTGGGCCTCCCAAAGCCATCCCAGCGCCCACTCCCCGCTCTCTGTGCTCCGGCGCTCAGCTCCTCACACCCCCTGAGCCTCCCAAGCCCCCAGCCCACGGCCGGGCCCTTTGCACGGGGCATCTTTGGGAGGGAAATTGTCTGTTCTCCTTAAGCCTCCACTTTAAGCCGGCCGTTGTCTTGGCAACGGTCTACGGCTGACCTTTGTGCAGAAAAAAAGGGTGACCTTCCCAGCACCGCCCCCCGGCCGCCGCCCCCCGCCGCGGCGCGGTTTAAAGGCATCTGTCTAAACAATGCATTATGGATTTCTCCGCCGGGCGTGCACGGCCCGAGAATTTCAATCCGGGCGGCTCTGCCGTTTCCTAAACTTGAGGCGTCCGGGCAGAGGGCGTTACACACACACTCGCCGGAGCGCTCAGGCCCTGGGAATCAGCAAACGCTGCGGGTTCCAGCCCCCGACTCAGGCCCGGTGAAGATGAGAGTCACCGCCTCAGTGCCTCCATCTGTAAAGTGGGACCAGGAGGGTCCGACCCCCAGGGGTGTGGCTGGCGGCAGCGTAGGTCTTCGGGGCTGCCGACTCCCAGCCTCCGGGACCCCCCTGTCCCGCTGTGGAAACTGGCACGAGGAGCGGAGGGCAGATCCTCTGGGTACCTGCCGAGGCCACTGACCCGGGTCTGGATGTTCCCCGTGGCCCAAGGTCACCACTGGGCCCCCCGGGGACTGACGAGAGGCCTCTGGCGGGAAAAGGGGCCTGGCTCAGGCAGGCTGGTCCTCACCCGGGGTGGGCAGCAGGCCCCAGAACCCCCCCACACACGCGGGCACAGGAAGCTCCAGCAATGCCCCTCCCTCCGATTTCTCAATCCGTGATGGGAAAAGAGAAGAGAAAAGGAAGAAAGATTTCCTCCAAAGCTTTACTGTGGCAGAATTCCGCTCTGAGGTCCTTACCCACCTCCAGGCAGCCCTCCCTGCTCGCCTCTCACCACGGGCACAGGGCACAAATTATGTCCTTCTTCTGCTCTAAACTCTGCTGTGGCTCCCCAGTGCCCTCAGGAGAAAAACCAAACTCCTCCCTGCGGCCCATGAAGCCCTCAGCAGCCTTGGCATCCCCTGCTGCAGCCACATCAGCCACCTGAAGGACACACCAGGCTCCAGGCAGCCCCCAGCCCTTTGCATTGGCAAAGGCTCCATGAGAAACCTGGCTCCTTCTTGCCCTTCTGAACTCAGCTCAAAGGACCCCTCCTCCAGGAAGCCCTCCTGCCTGCCCCCTTAGACATTTCCAAGACAGAGAGACGGGGAGATAACCAGCTCTTTCAAGCTCACGTCCTGTAGGCTCCCCGAGGGTAGGCACCAGCTCTGTCTTTATTTTTTTCTATTTTATTTTTATTCTATTTTCAGACAGTCATGAACGTGGACTCGGTGCCAGACACCCCTCCAAGTGGTTTACAGAGATGAAGTTTTTGGTGCCATGAACACCAGTTATGCGACATCCAGAGGTGGGGGCTGAGGTAGTTCCCTTTCACCAGTGCCCAGTCAATCCATGTGTATTTTATATGGATGCCAGTCATGCTGCACCAGGGCCCATTTGAACGACCTCGTCCTAACTAGGTCACATCTGCAAAGGCCCTTTTTTTTTTTTTTTTTTTTTGGAGACGGTGTCTCGCTCTGTCGCCCAGGCTGGAGTACAGTGGCGCAATCTCGGCTCACTGCAAGCTCCCCCTCCCGGGTTCACGCCATTCTCCTGCCTCAGCCTCCCCAGTAGCTGGGACTACAGGTGTCCGCCACCACGCCCGGCTAATTTTTTTTGTATTTTTAGTAGAGACGGGATTTCACCATGTTAGCCAGGATGATCTCCGTCTCCTGACTTTGTGATCCGCCCACCTCAGCCTCCCAAAGTGCTGGAATTACAGGCGTGAGCCACCACGCCCGGCCGCAAAGGCCCTATTTCTAAATAAAGTCCCATTCACAAGTTTCGGAGGCCAGGATGTGAACAGATCTTCCAGGAGACACCAAGCAGCGTCAGTGTCCACTGATGGATCCAGGCCCTCCCCTCAAGCCTTTTTCCATCCCCCCTCTGCCTCCTACACTGAGACCCCAGCATGAAGCTTCCTCGGGCCTCACCGACCTCTGCTAGGTCCAGGAGATGCTGTGAGCACCTGAGGGCAGGGCCTGAGGCTCCCCGCCCCCACCTGGGCTGGCACCTGGGAGAGGAGGGTTCCCCTGAGCATCTAGCTGTGGGCTGGCTGTGGGTGCGTTGCCAAGCTCCTGGGACATGGGCTGAGCAGAGCCCAGGGTGCCCCAGCCCCTTCCTGAGTCCCGCTGGGCACGTGTCACCCACTGATGGGGAGATGCCCGAGTACTGTGACCTGGGGGGCAGGATGGTGAGGCGGCCCCTGGGGACCCAGAGTCCTGCCCTGCCAGGGCCTCCTGCACCCTCAACCCCAAACCCAGAAAAGTCAGGTGGAACCTGAGGCCAGAGCAGGCCAGTCACAGCTGGGAGGCGGGGGGCCTGGGGGCCAGTAGGGCTGGGATGGAGCGGTCGGCCCATCGCCCTGCACAGCCGCCCCTGCGCTGCCTCTGTCTCCCCATGTCTCTCTGTCTCTCTCCGACTCGCTGTATCTCTGTCTCCCTCTGTCTCTCTGTGTCTCTGTCTGACTCGCTGTATCTCTGTCTCCCTCTGTCTCTCTGTGTCTCTGTCTCTTTCTCCAACTGTCTCTTTCCCTCTGTCTCTGTTTATCTCTATTTCTCTGTCTCTCCCTCTGTCTGTTTCCCTCTGTCTCTCTCTGTCTCTGTCTCTCTCTGTCTGTCTCTGTCTCTATCTCCGTCTCTTCCTCCCTCCATCTCTGTCTCCCTCTGTCTCTGTCTCTTTCCCTCTGTCTCTCTCTGTCTCTGTCTCTCTCTGTCTGTCTCTGTCTCTATCTCCGTCTCTTCCTCCCTCCATCTCTGTCTCCCTCTGTCTCTGTCTCTCTCTGTCTCCCTCTGTCTCTCTGTCTCTGACTCTTTCTGTCTCTGTCCCTCTGATGTCTGACTCGGGTGGGCAGTACCTGTGGTGGTTCTGCTGTCCCTGAAGGAATGACATGTTCTCGCTCTGCCTGAGAGACCTCCTGTGCCTCCTCTGGAGGGTCTGAGAAGACAGGAGGGCGCTGGGCCCACCACAGGGGCAGATGACCTACGCATCACCCTGCCTACCACAGGGCACAGCTGCCACCAAAGGGCTAGGGGGCCGCCGGCCGCGGTGCTCTGGGAGGGACAGGTCTTCCCCTGGCGCCCCCAGGGAAGAACAGGCAGCCCCTCCACCCGCCTCCTGCCACCTGCCTCCTGCCTCACACCCCTTCCAGCCAGCGGGTAAGGGGGCTTCCCGTGCCGCTGGGCGGGCTGCAGGCATCCTTGGGGGCCACCCAAGCTCAGCCAGATTCCAGGAACCCCCTTCTGCCCCCTTCACCCCTCCTTTCCCTGGGATTTCCCGTAGCGGGGACAGGGCCACATGTCACTCCACACAGACCACCCCTCCCGATGCTGGGTCCCACAGCAAGAAAGTCGCCTTCCCAAGGGTCCGAACAGAAAACTGGGGAGCCCTGGACACAGATTCACCCTCTCCTCACGCCCAACCTGCCCTCCAATGCCAGCGGTACGGGGGTGAGACAGCCGTCTGCAGGAGCATGCAAACAGGGGCAGGGACCGCCTGCGGAAAGCCTGCCTCACGTGGGCGAGCCCCCCTGTGTGCAGCTGCCATGCTGCCTGACAACAGCCGCCACCATAGAGTCCCCATCACCGCCGCCTTTGCCGACGGAGAAACAGAGTCACAGGGCAGCCGGGTCACCTCCGGAAGTGGCAGGGCCAGCTGGGAGACACAGGGCCGTGCCTGAAAGCTGTTTCCATGTGTCATGCCCCGAACGCCAGTCCCTGCTGGGGAACGCGCCCTCTGCTTCTGGCCTTGGTGGGACCTGCCCGGCCTCTGCTTGGCCTTCTGTGAGGGTCAAAGGCCCAAATCCAGGGCCATTGGAAGAGTTTGCAAGAACGGCATTGCCTGCACACTCAGAAACGTCTGCAACAGCCCAAATGTCCATCAACACAAGAATGGGCAAATACGGCATGGCCCTGCGCCCACTGGAACACGACTCAGCCGTGAAAAGGAGCGAGGCTCTGACCCAGGCCACAGTGCAGATGCACCTTGAGGACGCCGCACTCAATGAGAGACGCCAGACACAGAAGGCCACAGGTGTGCAATCCCATTTCTATGAAATGTCCAGGGCAAGCAGATCCACAAAGACGGGGAGGGGAAGCGTGGGTGCCAGGGCTGGGGAGGGAACGGGGTTTCCTTTTGAGGTGATGGAAATGTTCTAAAGTTGATTGGGTTGATGGACACACAGCTTTGTGAGGACAATAAAAGAAATCAAGGCCAGGCGTGGTGGCTCACACCTGTAATCCCAGCACTTTGGGAGGCCGAGGCGGGTGGATCACCAGGTCAGGAGATTGAGACCATCCTGGCTAACACGGTAAAACCCTGTCTCTACTAAAAATACAAAAAAAAAAAAAAAATTAGCTGGGCGTGGTGGCGGGCACCTGTAGTCCCAGCTACTCGGGAGGCTGAAGGAGGAGAATGGTGTGAACCCAGGAGGCAGAGCTTGCAGTGAGCCGAGATCGCACCACTGCACTCCAGCCTGGGCAACAGAGCGAGACTTCGTCTCAAAAAAAAAAAGAAATCAATTGTATACTTTAGGCTGGGCGTGGTGGCTCACGCCTGTAATCCCAGCACTTTGGGAGACCAAGGTGGGCGGATCACCTGAGGCCAGGAGTTCGAGACCAGCCTGGCCAACATAGTGAAGCCCCATCTCTGCTAAAAATACAAAGAAAAAAATTGTATACTTTAAATGAATGAACTGTATGCTATGTGAATAACTCAATAAAGCTGTTTTAGAAATTGCCTTCTTGGGCCGGGCATAGTGGCTCATACCTGTAATCTCTGCACTTTGGGAGGCTGAGGCTGGCAGATCACCTGAGGTCAAGAGTTCGAGACCAGCCTGGCCAACATGATGAAACCCTGTCTCTACTAAAAATACAAAAATTAGCTGGGCGTGGTGGCAGGCATCTGTAATCCCAGCTACTCGGGAGGCTGAGGAAGGAGCGGTGGCTCACGCCTGTAATCCCAACATTTTGGGAGGCTGAGGTGGGAGGATCCCTTAAGCCCAGGATTTCGAGACCAGTCTGGGCAACGTAGTGAGACCGTATCTCTACAAAAAAATGAAAAAATGAGACGGGAGGATCACTTGAGCCCAGGAGGTAGAGGCTGCAATGAGGTGATACAGCACCACTGAACTCCAGCTTGGGCAATGGGAGTGAGACCATGTCTCAAAAAAAAAAAAAATTGCCTTCCCTTCTGTCCCTTGTCACTTTTCCTTAGTGACATTGAAAGGTGTCACCTTCACCTTCCTCTGGAGCCACACACAAAGAAGCCTTGTCTAGGACCCTTGCTAGGTGGTGAGCCTGCCGTCTCTGGAGGTGTGTAAGTGGAGAAGACTGAACCTTGGGTGGGGCTGTCTGCCCTGAGTGATGAATGGCCTCTGATTCTCAGGCCCAGCATCCAAAACCCCAAACTCAGCCAGGCGCAGTGGCTCGAGCCTGTAATCCCAGCACTTTGGGAGGCCAAGGTGGGTGGATCACTTGAGGTCAGGAGTTCGAGACCAGCCTGGCCAACATGGCAAAACCCTGTCTCTACTAAAAAAAAAAAAAAAAAAAAAAAATTAGCCCGGCATAGTGGCGGGTGCCTGTAATCCCAGCTACTCTACTCGGGAGGCTGAGGCAGGAGAATTGCTTGAACCTGGGAGGCAGAGGTGGCAGTGAGCAGGGATCACGCCATTACATTCCAGCCTGCATGACAGAGACTCCATCTCAAAAAAAAAAAAAACAAACAGGCCGGGCGCGGTGGCTCACGCCTGTAATCCCAGCTCTTTGGGAGGCTGAGGCAGGCAGATCATCTGAGGCTGGGAGTTCGAGACCAGCCTGACTAACACGGAGAAACCCCATCTCTACTAAAAATACAAAATTAGCCGGGCGTGGTGGCGCATGCCTATAATCCCAGCTACTCAGGAAGGCTGAGGCAGGAGAATAGCTTGAACCTGGGAGGTGGAGGTTGCAGTGAGCCGAGATCGCACCACTGCACTCCAGCCTGGGCAACAAGAGCAAAACTCTGTCTCAAAAAACAAACAAACAAACAAAAAAACCCAAACTCCTGGCTGCTGGAATGATCCCCAACCCTCCTAGCTGAGCAGAGGCCCCGCGTGGGCGCTGTGCAGACAGTGTCCCAGCAGCTGGCCAGGCCAGAGCGCTGCATACACACACATGTGTGTTCATATGCACATGTACAACTGCTGGGGGATTTTCCCCCCTTCTTTTCTTTAAGTAAAGAGGCCTGTCATGGTCGAGGGGAGTCCTGCCACTGTATATTTCACGGTGCTTTCATCACAGCCGGCCAGCGGGGGGAGCCGCCCGACCGGGCTCACAAAGGGCCCTCTAAGCCCTCCGAGTCCGCATTCTCTACGTGGGAGCCTGCCTCATTTCCTATTAACTTCAAAAGTCTCAATCCTATTACGGCGGGGGGTGGAGAAACAGCGGAATGGAAGAGGAGGCCTTTATTCCCCGGCCCGAACTGGGCAGAGGCCCCAGGGACCCTCATTAGGCAGGCAATGTTCCCGAGGGTCTCAGGGGGTCTCTGACAACGGCCCTCCCCACCCCACCAAGAGTCCGGAAACAGCGGTGGGGGCCCTGAGCCGCCCACAGCGTCCCTTCCCTCCCCGGCAGGCATGGCAGGCGGGAGGCGGGTCTGGCAGGGCCCTGACTTGGGTGTTAGCCCCAAGCCCCAGCCTTGGTTTCCTGCCCTGGAAAATCGGGGCAACCCCACTTCCCCCTCTCCCAGCTCTCCCAGGCTCCTATCTGGATAGAAGGAAGCACCTCCCATTCCTTGCTGAGCTGGGACCCTCTGGCCTTTTCAGGTTCTTCTGGCCTTGCCCTGTGCCCAACAAAGTGTGCCGCCAGGCCCGGGAGCGTGCGTTAATCCTGGGGCACACGGAACCACCGCAGGACTGAGGCAGGGGAGGGTCACTGTCCGAGTTTCAGGTTTTTTTCCTTTTTTTGAGATGGAGTCTTGCTCTGTTGCCCACGCTGGACTACAGCGGCACAATCTTGGCTCACTGAAACCTCTGCCTCCCAGGTTCAAGCAATTCTCCCTGCCTCAGCCTCCTGAGTAGCTGGGATTACAGACGCCCACCACCACGCCCGGCTAATTTATTTGTACTTATAGTGGAGATGGGGATTCACCATGTTGGCCAGGCTGGTCTTGAACTCCTGACCTCAGGTGATCCACCCACCTCGGCCTCCCAAAGTGCTGGGAGTACACGCGTGAGCCACCGCACCCAGTCTGATCCCATTTCTATGAAATGTCCAGGACAGGCCAACCCACAGAGGCAGAGAGGGGATGCCTGGGTGCCGGGGCTGGGGTGGGGATGGGGAGCAATGGCTAATGGGGATGGGGTTTCCTTCTGGGGTGAAGAGAACGTTCTGGAACTAGACAGAGGTGATGTTTGCACAACTCTGCAAATACGCTAAAAGCCACTGGATTACACCTTTAAGCAGGTGAACCTCACGGCCCGCGAATTACAGCTCAATGCTTTAAGCAGATGAACCTCATGGTCTGTGAATCATATCTCAATGATCAAAAGCTGACAGCCACTCACTGTTGCAGAGCTGGTTCCTTTATCCCGTTGCTCTGCACTGCAAGCCTTCTGCCTTCTGTGCGTGACTGTGACTTTCTAGAGGGAAGGGAACGTGTCTTCTTCCCCTTGCTGTATCGTCTCTGACTTACTTGTCACAAATATGGTCAAACTGAACATAAAAATAGGTGTCAAGGCCAGGCGGGGTGGCTCACGCCTGTGATCCCAGCACTTTGGGAGGCCGAGGTGGGAGGATCACTTGAGCTCAGGAGTTGGAGACCAGCCTGGGCAACATAGCGAGACCACCCCCACCATCTCAAAAAAATAAAACAGAAAAGAAAAAGAAAAAAAAAATTGGGTGTCTAAAGATTGGAGGGATGCGGCCGGCCACAGGTGGGCAGCGAGGGAGCTGCTGGGCTGGCCACGTGCAGGGATGGAGCAGCCTGTGCAAAGGCCCTGGGGCAGAGACAAAAGCAGCTTGTTCTAAAGACAGAACTGGGAGGCTGGGTTGGAGTGAGTGGGAAGGGGATGAAAGAAGGCTGGATCGATCCCTCCCACTCTATCCCCCAGGCTAAAGTGCAGTGGCACGATAATTCGGCTCAATGCAACCTCCATCTCTCAGGTTCAAGCAATTCTCCTACTTCAGCCTCCTGAGTAGCTGGGATTACACGCCCGCACCACCACACCTGACTAATTTTTGCATTTTCAGTAGAGATGAGGTTTCACTACATTGGCCAGGCTGGTCTTGAACTCCTAACCTCAGGTGATCCACCCACCTTGGCCTCCCAAAGTGCTGGGATTACAGGCGTGAGCCCGCGTCCGCATCCAGCCCAGAGGGCTGGATTCTTGATTCTTGGTGCCTTGAACCCATATGGGGCAAGTGGACAGAGTCGTGGGTCAGGCGCAGAGCAGCAGAGCTCACGGGCGTGGGTCCAGATGGAGCAGCAGGGTGTCCCCTCACCTCCCAAAGCCTTGGGGTTGTATCTGGCACCCCCCCCCCACCTGGAAACCCAAGCCTGCTTGCTCCCAGGTCTTCCAGCTTATTCTTCGAAGATTTGCACATTCCAGAGGAGGCAACTGAGGCACAGAAGTTTCTGTGACTCCAGAGAGCTGCCCAAGAGCATGGCACAGCAGGTGTGCATCACGCCCAGCGGGAATGACAGTGGCGAGGCCAGGAGTACCGGAAATGAAGCAGGATCCCGCAGCAGGGGCCAGCTGAACCCACCAGGGGCCCCTGTGGGTAGGATCCTCTTCTCAGCCGCGGTGTGGGAAGGTGCAGCCACACATGAGACGGCCCCCAGGGTGCAAACGGATCACCAGCCCTGCCTTGCAGGGGCAGTAGAGGGGGAACCCAGACGGTATCCCTACCTGAGTAGAGAGGACTGTCCCAAGGTCAAGAAAACCACCCACAGCACCCACGAGAGGGTATTTGGGGCGGTGACATTCTGCAGCCCAGGACCCAGAAAGTGGACCGGGTGTGGTCACAACACAGCAGGACCCAGAGGTGCTCATCACACAGGAGGGACCCAGCTGTTCTGTGACCTACAAAACGCTCTGTGCCTCAGTTTCCTCCTATGAAAAATGGGTCTCCCAAGAGGGTTATGGCAGAAGCCACTGGTAGGGGCAGTGGAGGGGCAGCAGAGGTGAGGAAGGGCGGTGGGCAGGGCTTGGGGTTCCCGTTGGGGCATCAGACCCAGACCTGAGGCTCCAGGAGGTGAACGTGAAGCTGGGACCCTAGGTCTAGCCAGGGGGGCTCCCCAGCACCTGAGGCCGCCCTGACCATACAGACCTCTGAGCCTGCCTGCTCCGGGATCCAGGTCCCGACGACTCAAACCACGCGCCCCGGACACCGCCCCTCCTGCGCCCGGAGCGCGCCCCTCGCAGACTGTCTGGCTGGGCCTCCTAGGGGCGCTGTCTGCGGGACGGGAGCTCCGAGCGCCGAGGGGCCGCGGGCGTCCACGCAGCCCTGCCCGCGCGCCAGGCCGGCTTCCCGGCCTCTGCAGCTCCCGAGCGCGCGTCTGCCCGCGCCGCGTCTCCACCGGCCTCCTCACTCCACCTAGCGGCGGCCTGAGCCCGGAGCCGCGGGGGGCCCAGAGAGGGCGCGAGGCTGCGGGGGAGTCGGGGGCTCACAGTCCGGCAGGTGCGGCTGGGGAAACTGAGGCACGGGAGGGCCAGGCACGCCCCCAAGGTCACGCAGAATGAGCAGGAAGGTTCAGCTCGAACTCCGGCACCCAGGAGCCCATGTAGGTTCCTCCACCGCCACCCCAGCAAAGGAGGGAAGCCTGGAGGCCTGGAAGGAAGCGGCAGGAGAATGGAGGGCGCAGAGGAAGGAGCCAGCCGCACCGCAGTCCTGCTGGGGACCCGGACAGGTCTGAGCTGGACCAGTGCTGCCAATGCCAGCATGGCCGTGGCCTCCTTCCCTCACCTCCCAGTGGCCTCTGTCTGTGGCCTCAGTCTCCTCATTTGTAAAATGGGTATTAGAGGATCCTTGAGAGGTTGCAGGGAGACGAGGCAGGGAAAGCCTGTCGGCTGACGTTTGGTAGACAGTAAGCCCTCAATAAATGTTGGCTATTGGCCAGGTGGTGGGTGGCTCATGCCTGTAATCCCAGCACTTTGGGAGGCTGAGGCGGGTGTATCACTTGAGCTCAGGAGTTCCAGACCAGTCTGGCAATATGGTGAAACCCCGTCTCTACTAAAATTACAAAATTTAGCCGGGCGTGGTGGCAGGTGCCTGTAATCCCAGCTCCTCAGGAGGCTGAGGCAGGAGAATCGCTTGAACCCAGGAAGTGGAGGTTGCAGTGAGCCGAGATTGCACCACTGCACTCCAGCCTGGGCGACAGAACAAGACTCTGTCTCTAAATAAATAAATAAATAAATTAGCTGGGCGTGGTGGTGCACACCTGTGGTAGCAGTTACTTGGGAGGCTGAGATGGGAGGCTCACTTGAGCCAGGGAGGTTGGAGGTTGCAGTGAGCTGAGATCGCATTACTGCACTCCAGCCTGAGTGACAGAGCAAGACTGTCTCAAAAATAAATAAATAAACAAATAAATAAGCCAGGCATGGTGGGGTGCACCTGTAATCCCAGCTACTCAGGAGGCTGAGGTAGGAGAAGCACTTGAACCCGGGAGGGAGGTTGCAGTGAGCCAAGATTGCACCCCTGCACTCCAGCCTGGGCGACAGAGCGATTCTGTCTCCAAATAAATAAATAAATACATTAGCTGGGCGTGGTGGCACACAACTGTGGTCCCAGTTACTTGGGAGGCTGAGATGGGAGGATCGCTTGAACCAGGGAGGTTGAGGCTGCAGTGAGCTGAGATCGCGCCTCAGCTCACTGTACTCCAGCCTGAGTGACAAAGTAAGACTCTGTCTCAAAAAACAAATACACAAACTTTGGCTGTTGAGGAATATTGTTGCCTGGGCTTGTCCACCCTCCTCTGTGGCCCCACCTTAACTGTTTCCTCCAGGGCTGGATGCTCCCTCCTGCCTCCCTCCCTCTACCCCTCTGCACACAGCCTCCCCCCTGCAGGAACGCCCTTCCTCTGCCTCTGACTCAAGTTTGCCTGCCGTGGCCCCCATGGTGCCTCAGGGTTCAGCCCAGGGTCAGGCCCACGGCAAGCGTTCAGTGACTTCATGAGGTTAGATGAAAACCAGGCTGGCTCCACACTGCGCTGCCCTGTGCCCTCATTCCAAACCCAGAGAAACTGAGGCCGGGAGAAAGAGGCGGCCCAGCAGAGCTTTCTCATCAGGTGAGGGTCCCAGGGACCTGGGGGGAGGGCTGCGGAAGCCAGCAACTCCTTCCCCGCCGCCAGCCCCCAAGGAGGGTCGTGCTGCAGAAGCAGAGACCAGGCCAAATTGAAATTGATCGTGGGGAACAGCTCGGCAGGGTGGAACAGACACACGGCCACCGGGGAGCACAGGGGCGCCCAAGCGTGTGAGCGCATCCCAGCCTGCGACGGAGAGTCTTTTAATCTGCGGTGGATGCTGCTAGCTGAGGCCTCTAAGTAGCCACAAGGCACGGGGGCTAAACTGCAGCAGCTGGCAGGCATGAGGACACCTCCTTCCACTTCACTCATTCATTCATTTCTTCCTCCTGAAGACTCTGGGTAAATCTAGAGCAGCAGAGGGTGGCCAGGAAAGTCCCTCCCCCTATTCCAGACAAGGGGCTCCTGGGACCTCCCCAGGTAACACACAGGGTCCAGGTACCCAGAGAGGTTCCTGAAGACTGGTGGTTTATAAGCTAGCCGCGCTTTCCAGGGCCAGCCAGACGTCCCGGAATTCCTGTTTGGTGACTCAGAGAGGGGCAGCTGCTGGCCCTGTCTCTCTCACTGCAGGTGGCTAGGCCTGGCTCCCACCCCAGAGCTGTGGGGCTTAGGAGGGCTCCTCCACGCCTCAGTTTCCCGTGTTGGCCTCCGAGAGGTGATGACCGGGCACGTGGCCAACGGGGCAGCCGCGCCCTCCCGAAGCCCCTCCGACCCTGACCCGGAAGCCCCCCTCGGCGCCCGGGGCGGGGGTCGTGCCCCAGCTCATCTCCCAGGGCCCCTCTCCGGTGACAGCCTCAACCCTGGGATTAGGGGGCCGGGGTCAGGGGTCAACAGCATTTGCCGCGGCTCCATTCAGGCCGAGAGCGGATCCGTTCTCCCTGCCACCTCGAATTTCCTGGACAAAGACTCAGTGGAGGGACCAGGCAGAGGGACCTCCGAGCACCCTGGGAAAGCCCCGGGAGAGCCTCTGCCCACACAGCCCCCATTCAGCCGCCAATGAGCCGACGAGGAACCCTGTATGCCCATGCTGCAGACAGGGAAACTGAGGCAGCCAGCGGATGGAGCCGGCCGAGAAGCTGCAGGGCTTTGGTCAGGCGGGGGCCACGCGAGGCAGCCCAGCCCCCAGAGAAGCGGGGCTGAGGCACGGGAGGCGGGGTCCGTGACGGCAGGCGGGTGGGGGGCTGGCGGCGGACAAAGGCGGGCAGGCTGGGTCCGCGGGGGCGCGTTCCGCTCGTCAGCCTTGGTTCCACTTCAGTCCACCCTGGACAGGCCGGAATAATCCCTCCCGTGGCTGCTGCTGGGCCGTGACGACTTGAAGGGGGCCCGGCCAGCCTGACTGATGGCCGGACGGGGGCAGGGGCACCTGGAGCCCCCCCACACACACCCCTCAGGCCCTCCGCCCCCACCCAGTGCTGGGAATCGCATCTGGCCGTTGCTGATGACATGGATGAGGAAACTGAGTCACAGACAGGCACACGTCCCCTCCCAGGTCACAGAGCAGGCCCGCCATGGCCTGGACTCCAGGGTCACCCTCACTGGGACGGTCCCACCCTGCTGCAGCAACCCCTCGCCTGGGACTTGGAGGAATTCGGAGGCCCGGGCCTGAAGGAGTCAGAGAAATCACTCGCCATCTTTTCATTCCCCAGCACCTGGGAGGCAGGGACAAGCTGGTGGCTGGACCGGGGCCAGGCCAGGGGGCCCTGGGAAGGCCCCGTCGGGTGCCGCCCGAGGCCTGCAGAAACAGCTGTCAGCTCATGCCTTAATTTTTTCTTTTTGTTTTGAGACGGAGTTTCACTCTCGTCACCCATGCTGGAGTGCAGTGGCGCAATCTCGGCTCACTGCAACCTCCACCTCCCGGGTTCAAGCAGTTCTCCTGCCTCAGCCTCCCGAGTAGCTGAGATTACAGGTGCCTGCCACCACGCCCGGCTAATTTTTGTATTTTTAGTAGAGACGGGGGGGGGGGGTTCCACCATGTTAGCCAGGCTGGTCTCGAACTCCTGACCTCAGGTGATCCACCAGCCTCGTCCTCCCAAAGTGCTGGGATTACGGGCGTGAGCCACTGCGCCCAGCCTCATGCCTCAGTTTCTCCAGCTGCCAGCTGATCCGCAGAGCCGCCTGCGAACTCCACTAGGTGGGGGTGAGGAGGGGCATCGCCCCCCCCCATCATGCACCTGGGCTCCTGGACGGACTTCAGCAGGTGGGGACAGGGTGCAGGAGAGGAAACTGCTGGACCAAGGGCCCTGCAGGCAGGAGGGTGAGCAGGCCCTATGCGAGGGGGCTGGGTGAGCCTGGGAGAGTGTGGGGCCACGCTGAGGAAGCTGTGCTCCTGAGGGAGGCGGGCTTGGGGGTCCACGGTCACGCCACGGATGCTGCAGGGGCCACTTAGGTTCAAGCCCTCCGAGGGCTCCCTGCCACCGTCAGGAGCAGCCCAGCCACGGGGCTTCTCAGCTCACACCTCCCTTCGACCACCAGGCCTTCCCTCGGGCCTGCAGTGGCCTCACTGCACTTCTGTGGGGTGACCTCCTCCTCCCCACCTCCCAGCGGAAGCAGGAGTCCTTGGGGAAGGCTTCTTCCAGCTGCCGTCTTCGGCGAGTGCCCTGAGCTGCCAGGGCACTGGGCTCCCCTCTCCTGTTACCTTTGCCACCTCTGGCTTGGCAAACGGTAGGTGATGAATAAAGACATTTCAAAAGCACCAAAGGATGGAGCAGCTTCAAAGGGCCTGGGACGCCGGCAGAAGATGCGGGCTGGGCCATGGAGCCTTAAGCCGGGTCCAGGGGTCCCACAATCGTAGCCCTGGGGTCCCCAGCTCCCCATCTTTCAAACCCACCGAGGCCACCTTGTGGGAAAATACCCCTGGGTTTGCGACAAAGGAAGAGGCAGCTGGCAAAAGTGCCCTTGACACTGAGAGGGGACCCCTTGGGGGGGGGCCCTTCCCAGCCTGTTTCCCCAGCTATAAAATGGGTGCTTGCTTCTTCAGAGGACCCCTCTCCCTCTGCCCTGGACCTCCGGGGACTGCTCCCCCCAACCCTCCAGGGGCCCTGCTGCGCTAATCCGCCAGGCGGCCTGCGCCTCGGTTTCCCCTCCCGGCGGCCTAATCCCCGGATTGTCGGAGGCCGGTTTTACATACATTTAGAGGCTTTTCATAATAGATTTACTGGGCCCCAGAACGGCCCTCACTGGGAGATTAGCTGCTCCGTAATTGAAAACTGCCCCCCACCCCCTTCGCCCCTCTCCCCTGGGCTTGGGTTGGAGGGAAGGGCCCAGGGAGGACCCTGCAGCTGTGCGGGCCCCACGGGGGCCTCTCTGTGAGCTAGAATGGGGTCTCCCTGGTACCCGACCCGACGAAGGCTGCTCCCAGCCCTTGAGTGCTCAGCCGGGACTTGAACCAGGTCTGCCCCATGCCAAAGACAACCTCTGTGCTGGGAGAAGGGGCTATGGTCTCCCTGTTTCAGACGAAGACACTGACTCACCCAGGGCACCCGGTGGGCAGCTGGTCTCTCTCTAAGCTGGGCCAGATCCTGGGTGCCCAACTTGGGGCTCAGAATTTGGGTCCTTACTCCCTGACCCCCTCAGCACTTCCCAGGGACCTGGCAGGACAGGGGTCTCAGGAATGTTCACGGGATACAATGTGGGAGAGGATGGGACTGAGTCACCGCCCTTGGTAATTCGGCCCCTTCTCCTTCCACCCCCAGCCTTCGCTGCCCGGTCCCCAACTGGGCAACTTAATTCTGCCTGTCACCAGGATGTGGGCCGAGTTTATTTATCTGGTGTATATATGTATTTTAATTTAAACATCTGCCAGCCAGCACGACTGACTCCTGCGGTTCCCCTGCTGGCCCCTCACTTGCGAGAGGGCGTTCCTCACCACCACCCCTGCGCCCCAGGCCTTCCTGGAGGAGTGAGTGATGGAGAATGAGCCCTTTGCCTCCAGTCTTGCCCAGCTGGCAAGAAAGAGCACTTGACTTAGAGTCCACGCACAACACGCTCATTCAGTCATTCAACAAACATCCATGGAGGGCTTGCTGGCATTGCACCAGACAATGGGATCACAAGGAAGGTGGGGGGATCAGGCAACAAAGGGCCTGCCTCCATGGGGCTGGCGATTCTGCTCATCAAGAACCCCCAGGATGTGAGACCCCAACCTGTGTCACTGTAGCCTGTTTTCCAGATGTGCAAACTGAGGCTCAGAGAACAGGGGCCTCATCCACAGCAGGTGGTAGAGAGGGCACTGGAACCCGGGCTTATCCGATGTCTGCAGCTGTGCCCTCATGCAGGGGTCGAGGCGAACCTCTCGGTGCCTCAGTTTCCCCTCCTAGCCACAGAGCTTCTAGAGCCGCAGCCACAAGCGTGATGGACGATGTTAATAACAGCCCCGGGTGCTCGGGGACTCGGACACCACCATCATTAATGCTCAGGCTGGGAGGGGCATGGGATATTGCAAACCATAACTCTAGTGCCTGGTGGGCGGGCAGAGGGGGGCCGACAGCGGTCCCTGCGAGGGGCGGGCCCCCTTCCCATCACAAGATCATAACAAGCTCTGGTTTTCGATGCCTAGGGAGCCACGAGGACCGCCCAGCGCCGAGACCACCCACTCAGGTGCCCCCAGCTCCTCCTCATGTGGGGAATAAACATCCAGATTCGTTGCTTCTCTGGGCACCTGTGCTGCTCTCCCCAGAGGCTGGGGCGGGAGGCCAGGCTGGGGCAACTGGCTGGAGTCGGTAGTGGTCAGGCCGCCTCCCCTCCGCCATCCACTGGACCCTAAAGGGGTCCCGGCTGCGGGGCCCAGGGCCTGGGCACTCGCCTTCTCTGACCTCGTCTTCCTTATCTACAAAATGAGTCTCAGACTGGGCTCATGCCTGTAATCCCGACACTTTGGGAGGCCAAGGCGGGAGGATCCCTTGAGCTCAGGAGTTGGGAAACCAGTCTGGGCAACGTGGGGAAACCCCATTCTACAAAAATAAATAAATAAACACAAAAATTAGTCACGTGTGGTGGCTCATGCCTGCAGTCTCAGCTACTCAAGAGGCTGAGGTGGAAGGATCACCAGAGGCCAGGAGTTCAAGACCAGTCTGGGCAACACAGCGAGACCTCATCTCTACAAAAAATAAACAAAATTAGCTAGCATGGAGCCACATGCCTGTGGTCCCAGCCACTCGCGAGAGGCTGAGGTGGGAGGATTGCTTGAGCCTGGGAGGTGGAGGCTGCAGTGAGCCATGATTGCACCATTGCACTCCAGCCTGGGGGACAGAGAAACATCCTGCCTCAAAAAAAAAAAAAAAAAAAAAAAAGAATCACAGAAGCCCTGGGGGAGGCCGGGTGGGGGCGGAGAAAGCCGGTGAGAGATAAACTCGCCCCATGCCTCCCTCCTCTCTCCTGCCATCCACGCTCCCTTCGGAGCTTGAGCTGGGGAGAGGCAGGGATGGGGGATGCTGTTGAAAGATGCTCACAGATTGTCTCTAGAAGCTTCTCTCATGCCTGGAGACAGGCACTGTGGACCCCAGACCCAGAGGGGATTCCCCACAGCCCCTGGTGGGAGCCAGGACTTGAGCCTAGGGCAGAGCTGTAAGCCCCAAAACCCGGCGGGGCGGTCCGGTCGGAGCTGGGGAGGAGACCAGCCTGGGCGGACACAGCCTGGTGGGGTGTCCCTAATGACCCCCGGAATGAAGGATCCCCAGGCTCATTCCCCTGGGCTGCTCCAGACGCAACCCCTTACCCGGCGGGGCTCACGCTGCTTCAGGCCAGTGACCCGTGGGGCCTGGGAGCGGCCTCAGTTTCCCCCTCTGCACAGGGAAAGGGTGTCTCCTGCGACTCAGCGCCCCTCCCCCCGGGACACATGTCCATTAGGGCGCATTGATCGCTTCTGGGCCGAAGCCCTCCATTTCCGGATCAATGAGGGTGGGGGAGTCTGGAGCTGTCAGGCGGGCAGGCCCCTGGGAGGCCTGGGCAGGGTCTCTCCCTCTCTCAGGCTGTAAAGGGAGGGGTCCGGTCTGAGACGTTCCAGACTCAAGCACAGAGCAGGTGACTCTGCGGTTCTGGCCTCGGAAGCCACCATCTGAGCCCAGGAACGTGCACGGGACAAATGGACGGCGAGCAGCTGGCTGTGGTTTCTGCTCCACCAGGCGACCGTGCAGGAGGGCCCAGAGCTTGGGCCCAGAGCTTGCCCGGCACGGTGGCCCACGCCTGTGATCCCCGCATTTTAGGATGCCGAGGCAAGAGGATCCCTTGGGCCCAGGAGTTTGAGATCAGCCTGGGCAATGTAGCAAGACCCCATCTCTACAAATAATCAAAAATTAGCCAGGTATGGTGGTGCGCACCTGTGGTTCTAGCTACTCAGGAGGCTGAGGCAGGAGGATCGCTTGAGCCCAAGAAGTCAAGACTGCAGTGAGCCATGATCACACCACTGCATTCCAGCCTGAGCAACAAGGGCAAGACCCTGTCTCATAAAGACGGGCCTGGAGAGCTATTCTGACGATGCAGCAAGATGGCAGAGGTACAGCAGCAAAAGAAACAGACCTTCCGCAACTTCACCTACTGCGGCGTGGACCTGGACCAGCCACCGGACATGTCCTCCGAGCAGCTGATGCAGCTGTACAGTGCGCGCCGGCGGCTGAACCGGGGCCTGCGGCGGAAGCAGCACTCGCTGCTGAAGCGCCTGCGCAAGGCCAAGAAGGAGGCGTCGCCCACGGAGAAGCCGGAAGTGGTGAAGACGCAGCTGCGGGACATGCTTATCCTGCCCGCGACGGTGGGCAGCACGGTGGGCGTCTACAACGGCAAGACCTTCAACCAGGAGGAGATGGCCGGGCGCGGCGGCTCACGCCTGTAATCACAGCACTTTGGGAGGCCGAGACGGGAGGATCACCTGAGGTCGGGAGTTCAAGACCAGCCTGACCAACATGGAGAAACCCCGTCTCTACTAAAAATACAAATATATATATATCAGGGCGTGGTGGCGATGCCTGTAGTCCCAGCTACTCGGGAGGCTGAGGCAGGAGAATCGCTTGAACCCAGGAGGCGGAGGTTGCAGTGAGCTGAGATCACGCCACTGTACTCCTGGGCGACAGAGTGAGACTGCGCCTAAAAAAAAAAAAAAAGGCCGGGCGCAGTGGCTCAGCCTGTAATCCCAGCACTTTGGGAGGCCAAGGCGGGTGGATCACAAGGTCAGGAGATCGAGACCATCCTGGCTACCACGGTGAAACCCCGTCTCTACTAAAAATACAAAAAATTAGCCGGGCGTGGTGGCGGGCGCCTGTAGTCCCAGCTACTCGGGAGGCTGAGGCAGGAAAATGGCGTGAACCCGGGAGGCAGAGCTTGCAGTGAGCTGAGATCACGCCATTGCACTCCAGCCTGGGTGACAGTGTGACTCTGTCTCGAAAAAATAAATAAAATAAAATAAATAAAGGCACACATGTCTCCAAAAAGAAAAGGGCCTGGAGCTCCTGGACGCCTCCCAGGCAGCCTCAGGCTCTGCAGCACCCCCCAACCCAGAGTCCACCCCTCATTCCCAGCCTCCAGTCCCACCCCAAAGCCTCCTGAGGCTACCCCGCCCACCTCCTTAGCCCAACCTCGAGGATGCCCCCCACTTAGGCCCCTGACCACCCCCCACCCCACCCTCAATAAAGGCTGGGTGGACAAATGCCTGAATCGCCCACAAGCCCAGCTTCTGAGAGTTTGCCTAGGCTGGTCCCGCCACCTGGCTTCCCTTTCCTGTTCCCCAACTCAGCTCCCTGCGGGGCCCCACCCTGACCACAGCTCTTCCTCCCCAGGCTCGGCTAGCGTCTCCCAGGGGGCAGCTGTCAGGGCAACAGGGTCCAGGAGGGCTACGATGCCTCCTTCCCTGTCCGTGCACCGAGTCTGCGGCTGCCCCGTCCCTCCCGGTGCACCCCAGCCCCCAGCCCCAGTGACTGTCACAGATATTGCTACAATCGTGGTGATCACCTCCAGCCCAGCAGCTCCAGAGAATGCCAGGGGCTACACCACCTCCTCTGGGGTGCCTCTCCACCAGCCACGCCAGCCTGCCTGCGGCCACTTAATTTCCAGCTTGGACGTCTTCTCAGTGGTGATGTCCGGCTATGTAGGGTCCCCTGAGCTGGGAACTTGCTTTCATCTGTGTCCCGGCCACCTGCAGCCTGGAACACAGTCCCTGACACCACGGCCTCCTCCCAGAAATCCCCCAGACCTGGGGCCTGGAGGCCACTGGGACAGCCCCACCATCCTGACCCTGAAGCCACAGATGAGGGAGGGCCCAGCCCTGGCTGCACACAGTAGGTGCTCACTAAGTGCTCACTGGAGATGTTGACATTTTATGTAATTTTCTCTTTTCTGATCATGTTTCTGAGTGTGATATATATATATATATATGACATTCATTCATTCAATCAACAAGCATTTATTGAGCACCTACTGTGTGCCAGGCATGGTCTGGACACTGGGGATCAGGAAGGACCAAGACAAAAATCCCGGCCCCCGGGGACCTGACAGATAAATGAGGAAAATAAAGACAGGGTGCGCCTGGGGTGATAAGCACTGAAAGGCCAGACGTGGTGGCTCACACCAGTAATCTCAGCACTTTGGGAGGCCAAGGCGGGCAGATTACTTGAGGTCAGGAGTTCGAGACCAGCTTGGCCAACATGGTGAAACCTTGTCTCTACTAAAAATACAAAAACTAGCCAGGCATTGTGGCGGGCATCTGTAATCCCACTCAGGAGGGATGAGACACAAGAATCGCTTGAACCTGGGGGGTGCAGAGGTTGCAGTGAGCCAAGATCACACCACTGCACTCCAGCCTGGGCGACAGAGCGAGACTCTGTCTCAAAATACATACATACATATATAAAATAAACGCTGAAAAGAAAAGAAGAAAAAGCAAGGAGAAAGGTGTGGGTGCAGCCTTACGTCAGGGAGTCGGGAGGCCTCTCTGAGGAGGCAAAGCTGGAGGAAGGCCCTATGAAGAGGTGGGGAGAGGCCAGGCACGGTGGCTCACGCCTGTAATCCCAGCACTTTGGGAGGCGAGGCAGGCAGATCACCTGAGGTCGGGAGATGGAGACCATCCTGGCTAACACAGTGAAACCCGTCTCTACTAAAAATACAAAAAATTAGGCGGGTGTGGTGGCGGGCGCCTGTAGTCCCAGCTACTCTGGAGGCTGAGGCAGGAGAATGGTGTGAACCCGGGAGGCGGAGTTTGCCGTGAGCCGAGATCGTGCCACTGCACTCCAGCCTGGGCAACAAGAGCGAAACTTCATCTCAAAGAAAAAAAAAAGAAAGAAAAGATGTGGGGAGAGCCCAGAGGAGACTCGGAAGGGTGTGCCAGCCAGGGCAAAGAGGGAGCACCCGTGAGTGACAGGAGCCCTGGGGAAGAAGCAGGTGTCAGGGCTGGGTTGGGGGACCAGAGGACAGAGTGCTGTGGCCCCTGGGGACGGTGGGGGGTGGGCTTCTTTTTTTTTTTCTTTTTTCTTTTGTTTGTTTTTCTTCTTATTATTTTTTTAATTTTCTTTTCTGGAGCCTCTCATTCCTGCCATGTGGCTGTTGGATCCCTGCAAGGCGATTCTTGTGTTTCAGCCTTCCCAAATAGCTGGGATTACTGGTGCGCGCCATCACGCCCGGCTAATTTTTGTATTTTTAGTAGAGACAAGGTTTCTCTACATGTTGGCCAAGCTGGTCTTGAACTCCTGACCTCAAGTGATCTACCTGCCTTGGCCTCCCAAAGTGCTGGGATTACTGGTGTGAGCTGTTCAGTATTTTTTTTTTTTTCTTGAGACGGGGTCTGGCTCTGTCACCCAGGCTGGAGTGCAGTGGCGTGATCATGGCTCACTGCAGTCTCAACCTCCTGGGCTCAAAGGATCTTCCCACCTGGGCCTCCCGAGTAGCTGGAACCACAGGTGCGTGCCAGCATCCCTGGCTAATTTTTTAATTTTTATTTTGCTGAGATGGTGGCGGGAGGGTCTCACCCTGTTGCCCAGGCTGGTCTTGAACCCCTGGCCTCCAGCAATCCGCCTGCCTCAGTCTCCAAAAGTGCTGGGATTACAGGCAGGAGCCACTGTGCCCAGCCTCCATTCAGTCTTGAGGGTGAAGAATGAGACACCATTTCTAAAAAACAACAAAAATGTGAGCCCCCCTCCATCATGGCTATTTGGACCAGAGGGTGGGGACTAAGGGGTTTTCTCCTCAAACACAGGTGTAGACAGGGACACTGAGGCTCAGTGGTGAGGGCTGGGGGCTGCGCCTCCTCCAAACTGAGATGGCCAAGGTCTGGGGGGAGGCAGAGCCCTGCCCTGGGCCACCAGGGCTGTGGGGGACGGCGCGGTTCCACCCCAAGCTTCACTCAAGAGTTTTGGGCACCTCAGGCCTCCTTTCCCGCAGCAGCCTCCCGCCACCCCCTGCCCGCGGCAGGCACCGAGGCGGCAGTAACTGGCCGGCAGGAGGGAGATGACTTCCCTCAGGATCCTCCGGGCGGAAAAGACTCTGCGCGGGACCAGCGTACCAATGGCTGTCCAGGGCTGGCAGGAGCCGGCGTTGGGGTCTCACTGGGGCTGGGGTTGGGGGTCACCAAGTTCCCCAAGGAGCGCCCACACCCGGCGGGGACATCCCAGCACAGCCCCTGGAGTGAGTGGCCACTCGACACGTTGATGCAACCACTGGGACAGGCACCAGGGTCTGATCAGGGTCTGGCGCGGGAGCAGAGGTCAGTTCCTGAGAGGCTTGGGCCCAAAACACACGTGTCTGGCGACACAGGGGTACACAGGAATGCAGGTGCAAGCGCAGGGCTATGCGTGTGTGTGTGTACACGTGTCTACGTGTGGCCAATGACATGGTCCCAGGAGATTCCCTGCTCTGGGCCCAGCACTGGTCCTGGTGATAACCAGGACAGACCCAGCCCTGCCCTTAGCGGCTGCAGCCTGGGGAGGCGTCAGGTAAGGAAAGAGTCACAAAGGGCACCACAGCCTCCTGGCCAGGAGCTCAGGTGACATCTGAGCTGAGTTGGAAGGGGCTGAGTCGGGGAGCCTGGCTGCAATCTGCAAGAGAGGTTCATCGGGGCAGTGGGGTGGGGGGGGGGGGATACAGTGCGTGCAAAGGCCCAGAGGCAGGAGCTCAGCCATTCTTTGTGTATTTACCCAAAGTCACCTTTTAGGCTGGGTGCAGTGGCTCACGTCTGTATTCTCAGCACTTTCGGAGGCCAAGGCAGGTGGATTACTTCAGGTCAGGAGTTTGAGACCAGCCTGGCCAACATGGTGAAACCCCATCTCTACTAAAAATACAAAAATTAGCTGGGAAGTTGGTACACACCTGTAATCCCAGCTACTCGGGAATCTGAGGCAGGAGAATTGCTTGAACCTGGGAGGCAGAGGTTGCAGTGAGCCGGGTTCGTGCCATTGCACTCCAGCCTGGGTGACAGAGAAAGACTCAGTCTCAAAAAAACACAAAAACAAAAACGAAAAAGCAAAGTCACCTTTTGCTTTGGAACTTTGTCTCAAAAATAATAAGATTGTCACAATATGCCTGTAGTGCCAGCTACTCAGAGGCTGCGGGAGGCAAATCAAATCGCTTGAGCCCAGGAGCCAGAGGCTTCAGTGAGCCGTGATCGCACCACTGCACTCCAGCCTGGGCGACAGAGTGAGACCCCATCTCTAATAAATAATAAATCTAAAAAAAGCATCTTGGCTGGGCGTGGTGGCTCACTTCTATAATCACAAGAACTTTGGCTTATAAGTTTTTGTTCTTTGTTTTTTAGAGACAATCTCTGAAAATGGTGAGATGACAGGGGTGAGCAACCATGCCCGGCACCCCCAGCACTCTGGGAGGCCAGGGCGGGAGGATCACTTGAGCCCAGGAGTTCGAGACCAGCCAGGTAATATAGCAAGACCCCATTTCTACAAAAAACAATAATCATAATAAATTGTATTTTTAAAAATTGTCATAATAGCCAAAAGGTGAAAAGTACCCAAGTGCCCCTGGAGAGATGATTAGATAAACACAGCGTGGTCCTTCCATGCACCGGAATATGCTCAGCTGTGAAAAGGAGCCAGGCTCTGACCCAGGCCACAGCGCGGATGCACCTTGAGGACATCACGCTCAGTGAGAGACGCCAGACACGAAAGGCCACACAGTGTGTGACCCATTTCTATGAAATGTCCAGGACAGGCCCATCCATAGAGACAGGGAAGGAGGGGATATGTCGGTGCCAGGGGAGGGGATAAGGAGTGAGGGCTGATGGGGACAAGGCTTCCTTTTGGGGTGATGGAATGTTCTGGAATCAGAGCTGATGGCTGCACAAGTCTCTGAATGCACTAAAATCCATGCAATTGTACTTAAAATGGAGGGAAGGACACTATTGTGTTTTTGTAACAGCATCACAGTCAGCGCTGGGATGCCTCCTGTGATTCCTGATCTCATTCTGTCCCTGGTCCCCTCTGTCCCTGTGGTCATATTGCAGTTTGGGTTGGGGATCTCGGGGTGAATGGGCTGTGGGGGTCGCCTCCCTCTCTGAGCCTCGGGGTCCTCTGTGGAGTGGGGCATGGTGGGGCCTCCCCCGCGGTGCTCAGCACAGTGGCCGGCCGTCCCTCTGTGCCTCCGTGCGTCCACCCCGCACTGGGCAGGGGCGGGGCGGGGCACACACAGGGGTCTTTGTGCCTGGGCTGCCTCATTAGGAGGCGGCCCCCGTCACTGGGCCCAGTGCAGCTGAATTAATTAGCTGGGAGCGTTCCCGCTTGGCTAATTGTGCCGGAGACGCCATCGTCACGGCGGGTGGGATGCAGGCGACCATCGTCCAGCCCTAAAGACCTCAGTCCCCTGGGCCGGGTCACCTGCCGCGTCACCCCCAGCCTCTCTGTGCCTCAGTTTCTTCAATCGGGGCATGCCTGGTGTGAAGGCCCCTGGGACCCCAGAACTTACACACGTGCCTTTTGCAAGGGGAAGAGGTTAGGAGATGACAGAGCCCCTGCCCGGGCCTGGGGCAGGTGGGGAAACTGAATCACACGGAGGCAGAGCTTGCCAGGGGAGGTTTCACAACATTTGATTGGATCCTGAGGCCCAGGAATTCCACCATGTTCAGGTGTGTGCCGGCCAGCGGCATCCCTGGGGCCAGCCATGCACAGGCCCCGTCTCCTCCCTCCATCCTCCGAGCCACCCCCTCCCAGCCCTAGGTGGGCTGTTGCTACTTCCCAGAGAGGGAAACTGAGGCCCATGGATGGCTATGAAGGATACGGGCCCTATAAAATGCTCATCCCAAGACCTGACCCCAAAACGATGCACAGAACCAATGAATCAGTCAGGTTCGCAGCTCTGGGGATCCCCAGAGGTTCCTCGAAGCCGCACCCCTCTCCCCAGTAGATTCCAGACCCACCTCTAAATTATTATTATTATTATTATTATTATTACTATTACTATTATTTGAGGCAGGGTCTTGCTTTGTTGCCCAAGCTGGAGTGCAGTGGTGTGATCATAGCTCCCTGTAGCCTCCACCTGCTGGGCTCAAGCCATCCTCTCACCTAAGCCTTCTGAGTAGCTGGGTCTACAGTTGTGCACCACCACGCCGAGCTAATTTTTTTTTCCTTTTTGAGACAGAGTTTTGCTCTGTCGCCCAGGCTGGAGGGCAAAGGCATGATCTCATCTCACTGCAACCTCCACCTCCCGGGTTCAAGAGGTTCTCCTGCCTCAGCCTCCCGAGTAGCTGGGATGACAGGTGTGCACCACCTCACCTGGGGTTTTTTTTTTTGTATTTTTAGTAGAGATGCGGTTTCACCATGTTGGCCAGACTGGTTTCGAACTCCTGACCTCAAGCAATCTGCCCGCCTCAGCCTCCAAAAGTGCTGGAATCACAGGAGTAAACCACCACACCCAGCATCTACTGCCAAATTAGGAATGCAAAACTCTCCTTCAAGTACGGCAAGGCCCCCACATACAGACACACGTGTTTGAGGTTTATGCTCATTTTATTATAAAAAAATACAGAATCCAAAGTTGATTGTGACGGGAAGAGGGGAGGCCCGGTCGCCAGCTCCAGGCCTGGCAACGCGGCCCGCCCCGCCGACCCCCTACAAAAGCCCTCTGCCCACCCCCCACCACCGGGCGTGCCTCGAGCCGCCGGCCGGCGGCCGTACACAATATATATTTATATATAATATATATAAAACACAGAGTCAGGAAAGGCGGATAGAAATATGAAATCCGTATAAATGCGTTGTTTCCTTCATTAAAGTGTCTTCGGGGAGGAGTTTCTTTTTTTTTTTTTTTGGTAGTGGTTCCCTCCTTTTTGTCCTTTTTTTCTTTTTCTTAGAAACATTATCAGGTCACAGAGCTGAGAGAGGGGCTCTGACAGACAAAAGGAGCTTATTGCCAAGTGCAGCTTCTACTCTAAAAGTCCACCCCACCCCCCCACCAAAATAAAAGACCCCCTATGAAGGGCTGAAAAAACATAAACAGTCCAGTCCGTCCTCAGGAATACGTGGAAAATAAAATCACAGTTTGCACTTGCTGGCTCTATTTACAGGAATAGAAGGTCTTCTCGGCCTCGGAGAGGGCCGGTGAGGGGGACGGGTAGGGGGCTGTTTGCATCGGCCAAAGCAGTTTCTAAGACATGGCAGGACTGTGATTCCGAAGGGCGCTGGAGCAAAACAGTGTCTGGGAGGAAATTACCAGGAGGACAGGGGTGGGCGATGGGGTATGAGGTCCCCCCAACCACAATTAGGGGCGCTCACCACGTACCCCTTCCGGCTCAGACTCACCCAACCTGGATCACGGGGGGGTCCGTGGTGGGCTGCAGCCAGAACCCCACAAGTGGGGTGCAGAGCAGAGAGGAGCAGCTGTGTTCCCGACCCCGTGTTCCGCGTTCCCCTCCCCCAGGCCAGGGCACAGGGACCCCGCCCCGCTGCAATGGCAGGGAATAAATTAAATTAAAAACTCAAGTCTTTTTGATCCAACCACGAAAAATACACTAAAAAAAAAAATTGCCAAGAGGTTCCCAGGTTCTCCGACGCCCCAGAGGAGATGGCTTGGCCAGGCTCTGCACCCACACCCCAGCCCCTCCAGCCTCGGGGGGTGGGGGGCGCTCTCGGCCGTCCCCTCCCTGAGGGCTGGTCCTGGGGCGGGTGGATGGCCCCTGCCCGGCGGGGGCGGCACCAGGTGAGGGAGAAGCAGCGTCTCTATTTGGTCTCAGAGGCGGGGGCCGCAGCCAGGTCCGGAGGGCCGAGGTCAGGCGGTCCAGGCGGGGCCGTCCAGGCAGGGCCGGTGTCCTGCGGGGCTGGGACTAGGAACCCAGGAGGGTCCAGAGCACGGGGATGGTGCTGAGGAAGAGGCGGCAGCCGCCCGGGCTGCTACACGAGTTATTGCTGGTGAAGATGGGCTCAGGAGCCTCGTACAGGGTCTCGTCTGCGGGTGGCAGAGACAGCACGCTCAGGGGCGGCCCAAACCCCACACGGCTCCCCACATGCCACCCGCCCTCAGGGTGCACATCTGCCCAACGGGCTCATCACCCCACCAGGCAGGCCCTCGGCTCCCTCTTGGTGCTATCCCCGATGCCCATTCTCCGGGCAAAGTCACTTGGCCTCAAGTGGGGGACCTGGCTGTTGAATTCAACCTTCACTCTTTAATCTTTTTTTTTGCTTTATTTTATTTTTTTGAGAAGGAGTCTCACTGTCGCCAGGCTGGAGTGCAGTGGCGCAATCTGGGCTCACTGCAACCTCCGCCTCCCGGGTTCAAGCAATTCTCCAGCCTCAGCCTCCCAAGTAGCTGGGACTACAGGCATGCGCCACCACGCCCGGCTAATTCTGTATTTTTAGTAGAGATGGGGTTTCACCATGTTGGCCAGGACGGTCTCCATCTCTTGACCTTGGGGTCCGCCCGCCTCAGCCTCCCAAAGTGCTGGGATTACAGGTGTGAGCCACCGTGCCCGGCCACTCTGTTTTTATTTTTATTTTTATTTTATTTTTTAGACGCAGTCTTGCTGTATCACCCAGGCTGGAGAGCAGTGGCACAATCTGGGCTCACTGCAACCTCCACTTCCCGGGTTCAAGTGATTCTCCTGCCTCAGTCTCCTGAGTAGCTGGGATTACAGGAGCCCACCACCAGGCCCGGCTAAATTTTGTATTTTTAGTAGAGATGGGGTTTCGCCATGTTAACCAGGCTGGTCTCAAACTCCTGACCTCAGGTGATCCACCTGCCTCAGGCTCCCAAAGTTGGGATTACAGGCGTGAGCCACCACACCTGGCCTGCTTTGTCTTTTAGAGACGGAGTCTTGCTCTGTCACCCAGGCTGGAGTGCAGTGGCGTGATCTCGGCTCACTGCAGCCTCGGCTTCCTGGGCTCAAACGATTCTCCCCCCTCAGCATCCCAAACTGCTGGGATTATAGGCGTGAGCCACTGCGCTCAGCTAACCTTCACTCTCGAAGGTCTGACATGTTCGTCAGATGGGGAAATCGAGGCTGGGGCAAGGCAGGGCAAGATAGGGAAACCCAAGGCCCCCTGTCCTGGCTCTTCTGAACACTCACTGGTTCTGTGGGTTTAGGACACAGGGGTGGGGGCCTGGATCCTGCCCATTCCCCTGAGCACTTACTGGTCGGCCGCACATACACCTTCAGTCGCAGGCAAGGCCGGTCAACAGCATTGGGAGGCGTGGCAGCTAGAAGAGAGGGGATGGGGATGAGTGGGGAAGTGGCTCTTGGTGCCTGAGACCTCCTGGGGCTGTACTCCCTTCCCCACCCTGGTGAATCAACCCTGACCCCAGGTGGAGAGCCACCCATAAAACTCCTAATCGTAAATCAAAGCCCCAGACACAACGCCCCCTATTTCCCAGCAGTCTCCTGCACATTCCCCCTGCTCCTCCCTCTGTCCAATCCTGATCCCAGGACCTGGGGGTGTCTGTGTCTTTGTTCTGCTCTGCCTCACCCCAGGGCAGCACAGGGTGAGCTTGGAAAATGATGTATTTGTTTTCAAGCAATCAGCAAAGAGGTGATATATCAATAGTGAAATGATTGACCTGGGTTCAAATCTCTGCCTCTGAGAGCCTGTGGACAAGCCGCTCCCTCTCTGGGCCTTGCCTGGCAACACAGTAGAGTCTCTGGGAAAGATTCTTTTTTTTTTTTTTTTTTTTTTTTTGTGATGGAGCTTTGCTCTTGTCGCCCAGGCTGGAGTGCAATGGTACGATCTCAGCTCACTGCAACCTCCGCCTCCTGGGTTCAAGCGATTCTCCTGCCTCAGCCTCCCAAGTAAGCAGGATTACAAATGTGTGCCACCATGCCTGGCTAATTTTTGTATTTTTAGTAGAGACGGGGTTTCACCATGTTGGCTGGGCTGGTCTTGAACTCCTGACCTCAGGTGATCCACCTGCCTCGGCCTCCCAAAGTGCTGGGATTACAGGCGTGAGCCACCGCCACGCCTGGCCGGGAAAGATTATTTCCATCTGGTTTTTACGCCCAAAATTCTGGCATCACTGCCCCTACTTTTGGGCCCCCAGAAGCGTCCTGGAGTGCAGTGGGGGTGTCCGCAAGGGTCAAGAGACGAGGAAAAGGACCCCTGAAGCAAGGGCCGCTGGGGTGTGCACACGTGTGGACAATTGAACAGGGGACGGGTCCACGTGCATGCACACATGGATGTGGTCTTGCTGTCTCTGCCGGGCCTGGGGCCCCTGACGGCCTGGCTCTCATGGCTACCACCTCTGTCCGCCCCCTAGAAACCCCTCACACTGGAAGATGAAGATAAAAAGCACGTAATAAAAATAACATTCATCACACAGATAGGACGAATAATTACAGTAATTATCTTTATGAAACTGCCGTCTCAGAAAGAAAAATGTAATTTTTCTCATATTATGGGGACTTAATTTAAACACCTTCCCCCCTCCCCCACCCGCTTCTTCCCTGAATTAAAAGGGAAAAATCCAACTAGAGCAGAGAAAGGAGGCAATGGGGCCTTGTAAAGTTTCATTTCACACAGCAGGAGCTGGGTGTCCAGGCACTGGCCCCCCTGCAGCCTGGGGGCACAGACCCCAGATCCCCGACTCCCCATCCCTCGGGCTCCGAGATGCTGAGAAGCCGGGGTCCCCACTCCACGAGAATCCCTCAGTCTCAGCGCCACGGCGGAAGCCACGAGTGTGATGCCATCATCCCCATCTCAGGTGGGCAGTGCCTGGACCCCACATTCCCCACCAAGGTCACAGATATCAAGCAGGACTGGGACTCCGGCTGGCGCTGCTGTGTTCACCACCTGGCTTTGGCCTTTCGTGGGGACAGACAGGCCAGCTTCGGACCTCCGATAAGTAGCAGGGACTGGCAGCCTCCCTCAGCCTGGTCCACCCAGCCTGGCCCACCATGGAGTCCTGCAGATGTGACTATCCCCAAGGCTGCCGCCACCCAACCTTCAGATGAAGACCCCACGGTCCTCAGGGAGTGTCCGAGCCTGGCATGGGTCCCAGGGAGATACCGGGGTGGGTGCGGGGCAGGGAGGACCTGGAGACCCCCTACCCAGTCTGGGTGCGGCTGGTGCAGCAGGGGCCCTGTGGGTTTTTTTTCTTCTTTTAAAGACAGGGCCTCGCTCTGCCACCCAGGCTGGAGTGCAGTGGAGTGACCAGAGCTCATGCACTCCAAGCAGCCCTCCTACCTCAGCCCCCCGCACAGCTGGGACCACAGGCCCATGCCACCACACCTGGCTAATTGTTTTTATGTTTTTGTAGAGAGAAGGTCTCCCTACGTTGTCCACGCTGGCCTCAAGTGATCCTCCCGCCTCAGCCTCCCAAAGTGCTGGAATTGCAGGAGTAAGCCCCAGCACCCAGCCTAACTGTGGCTTCCACCAAGCTCCCCTCCCCTGCTGGGCTCCGGATGCCTCAGTTTCCCTCCTCAGTGTGCTGGGGCTCGGGCACCCTGGTCTCGCTATCGGGGGGCTGAGCCAGGTCTTTTGGCCTAACCGCCAAGTGGTCTGAGCTGGAGGCCCAAGATCACAATAGCGCAGCCTCAGTCCCCCTCCAAGCCTCAGTTTCGCCATATGCAACGAAGGACGAGGAAAGTCCAGGCCTTCCGGGATGGCTGGGAGGATGGCAAGTCCATCATGCACTTGACTTCTGGGGGGGTCAGTGACCTGGGTGGGTCAGTGGCCAGCGCCGGCCCTGACCCCACTCCGCGGCCCCGCCCACTCTGCGGCCCCGCCCGCCCCTGCCCCCACTCCGCGACCCCGCCCACGGCGCTGCCCCGCCCCGCGGCCCCGCCCACTCTGCGGCCCCGCCCGCCCCTGCCCCCGCTCCGCGACCCCGCCCACGGCGCTGCCCCGCCCACTCTGCGGCCCCGCCCACTCTGCGGCCCCGCGCGCCCCTGCCCCCACTCCGCGACCCCGCCCACGGCGCTGCCCCGCCCACTCCCCGGCCCCACCGCCGCGGCCCCGCCCACTCGGGCCCCGGCAACCCCGGCCCGACCCCACTCACAAATGTAGTAATACTCGTGGCCGGGCCGGAACTCGAAGCCCAGGGAGAAGGGCGTGAAGAGCTGGAACTTCTCCGAGAACTTGAGCGGCCCCCCGGGCGCGGCGGGCCGGTTGCACTCCCAGCGCTTGAAGCCGCGCTGGCGGTGGTCGCAGGAGGCGTGGCCCTCGCCGTTGACCATGTACAGCACGTAGTGCTCCATGCGCTCGGCCGGCGGCAGCGGCGCCCCATAGTGCGGGCAGTAGATGTCCAGGTAGTCATTGATGCTCACCTCCACCGTGTAGCCCCCGCCGTCGTCCCCTGCGCCTGCGTGGAACCTGCGGGGACAAGGCGGCCAGAGGTCAGCGCCCGGAGCGAGGAACGGGGCACGGTCAGGGTGCGCGGGGAGGGCCGGGGTCAGGGGACAGGAGCACGAGGGACGGGTCAGGGTGCGCGGGGAGGGCCGGGGTCAGGAGCACGGGGGACGGGTCAGGGTGCGCCAGGGGGGGACAGGGTCAGGGGACAGGTGCATGGGGCACGGGTCAGGGTGCGCGGGGAGAGATGGCTCAGGCGACAGGTGCACGGGGCACGGGACAGGGTGAGCGGGGAGGGACGGGTCAGGGGACAGGTGCACGGGGAAGTCAGGCCGGGGAACGGGGGAGGGGTCAGTTCGCAAGGTGGACTCCGCCTGGGCCCTGAATGGTGATAGCGGTCAGCAGGTGGGGTTGGGAGCCCACCGTCTCTTGCCTGGCACTGCCCCCCACCTCCTGCCTCAGCGTCCCCAACAGCCCCACGGCAGGGCCAGCAGCGAGGTGGGTGTCCAGGTGGGTGACATCTGGACCCCTGTGTGCAAAGGGCCGGCGGGGGGTTCCTGACTCCGGGCCTCTGCACAAGCTGTCCCTCCACCAAGAATTCCCTCTCCAGAAACTTAGCATCTACCTAACATGCTGAACATCTGTGCTGCCTCCTCCAGGCAGCCCCCAGCCCTGCTTTCCTTCTGCACTCCCGCCTGTTGAGAAGGACCGGGGCAGCGTGGGGGACACAGGTCGGGCATTCCAGCTCGCTCTGGGGCAAGCTCTGCCCCCACCCTGGCCTCAGTTTCCCCAAAGAGAACGGAACTTGGCGTGAAGAATCCCTCCACCCTCCTCTCTCTCAGCACCCCCAGAGTTCCGCCCACGACCCCCTCTCTCTCAGCCCCCCGAGTTCCACCTGCTGCCCAGCTTGGAGGCATCAGCGCCCCCGAGTTCCACCCGCACCCGCCGCCCAGCTCAGAGACATCCTGGGTTCCACTCCCAGCTCCTAAGGAGTTTCACCTGTCGCGCCCCCCGCCCCCCCCCCCCGCTTCAACCCCTGAGTTCCACCTGCCACCCCCCCTCTCAGTCCCGCAGAGTTCCACCCGCTGCCCAGTTTGGAGGCATCCTGGGCTCCACTCCCAGCCCCACCCCTGCCCTCCTGTGTGCCCCTGTGAGCCCCACACCACCCTCTCACATCTGGAACCCAGAAACCTCCCGAGACCTGAGCCCCGGAATCCGGCGGCCTCCTGGTCTCCCTCCCTGGTGCCTGCACTCCTGACACCTCAGCCCCCAGCCCTGCCTCCAGGCCTTTGCCCTGAGGTCCCCCAGATGCAACCCGCAAGCCCCTTCCTCCAGGGAGCCCCCTGACCCGGCCTTGTCTGTGAGGATAGAGGTCAGCCGAGAGAGGGACCGGCGGCTCTGTCCCTCACCGCCTCGGGCGATGGCAGCAGGAGCCCTTAGATCTCCTGGCTGTGGTCCCCAGGGCCCCTGTCATGTAACCGGCGGCCTGGACCAAGCGGGGCACCAGGGGAGCCCTGAGAGGGACTTATTAGCACATAAAAGACCTGAACAGGGAGGAATGGGGGGTCCCCCACACCGCTCCTGCCTCCTCCCTCTATGCACAGGCAGGGGAAACTGAGGCCCCACCAGTGTTGGCAGCACGTGGGTACAGGCTGCTCCGATCCCAGCCCTGGCACTGCCTCCAGGCCCAGCACAGCCACCGCCACTCTGGCCTGCAGGGGTGAACCTGCCGCAGGCCCCACACCGGGGGCACTAATTGGCACAGCAGCTCGAGAAAGAGGGTGGTGGGATTATCAGACGGCATCGGCCCGGCCCCCCGCCACCCCGAGATGCCACTCCAGGCGGGGCTGGGGGTTCCTGGGTCTCCAGGGGTGAGAAGGGGCAGGCAGGCATGCTCACTTGAGCCTCAGTTTCCCCACTAGGGATCCGGCACGAAGATCTCCAGAGCAAAGAATTCCAAGGCAGGGAGGCGGAGGTGGTGAAATCACTCTCCAGCCCTTCCCTACCTGGTTGGATTCGTCCAGGGACGGAGAGCTTCCCAGGCCTCCTTCATCACCCCTGTGAGCCCAGCACAGGGGACAGTGGGAGGGCGTTTTGCAGGGAAATCTCCCCTGGGCACCAGGCCTGGGGGGCAGGGGCCTGTCCGGGGCTTCAGAACCTTGCAGTTCTGGGCTTGGGTCTGGATTTGAGCTCTTGGGTCTCGAGGTCTGTCCTCCTCTCAGAGGCTCCCTTTCCCCTCCGTGCAGGGGGATGGTCCTCCCGGCTGTTGGACACTCGGGGTGCGTCCGCACAGACACGGGGGCAGCCCCCATACAGGCTCAGACGGAGACGGGCTCGACCTCAGCCCACCCCTCAGGCTGCCCCATTGGCCGGCCGGGTACAGGCGTCTCATTGACCCGCTGGCCCCTTGGGCACAATCGATGCAGAAGCTGCTCCAACCTTTTTGAAAAGTCATTTTCGTTCCTGCCCAGCCCAAGTGAAAGCCCATTGATCAGGCGGTCGATGGCAGCCAAGGCCCAGCTCCCGCCTGGGACTGCCCACACTAGGTCGCCCTGCAGGGGAGGCCTCCGTGGAGGAACCACAGGGGCGTCTGGGCTCCCCACTGCCCAGTGGCCTCAGTTTCCCCTCCTGTCCCGGCAATGATCCCCAGGGAGCCACACTGAACCCAAAAAAAGAACCTGGCTCCTAGCAGGACGCTTCTTGAGACAGAGCAGCCTCTGAAGGTGGGCCCACAGCACCAGCCCTGTTGGTCCCCCTCTGGCCTCTTGGTTCCCCGATGGTGCCTCCTTCGCCCACGTCTGACACCACCGTGTTCTCTCCTCCTGTTCTGCCTTCGGTAAAACATCAGAGACCGAGGCTTCTGTGTGGCTGAGCAGCCAGGTGCCTGGGCCGCTCCAGGCTACAGCGAGAGTCTGCCAGGGCCCAGCCTCCCCATATCCCAAGCCTCACTCTTCTGCAAAGCAGACCCTGTAACACATTGGCGGCGGCTCAGACCCTTCCATCCATTCCTGATCCTCAGAATAAAATCCACACCCCTCCAGGCCTGTGTGGCCCATCCACTCCACCCTCCTCATCCTCCTCTCTCCAAGACTCCTCCCTTCCAGCCACACCAGCCTCCCGGCTGTCCCTGTTCCCACCAAGGGCCTCTGCAGGTGCTGTTCCCACTGCCTGCAATGCTGTTCCCTGTGCCCCACCCCATATCACATCTGCTCTTTACAGGGTTTGCTGTCTGAATCCCGGATCCTGATGTTGGCCTCCTCTGTCCCTTCCCCAAGGCCCTACACAGGCCCTGCATACAGTGGTGCTCAATAACGAGTGAATTAAAAAGGTCAAGAGGCGAGGACTTTGCAATGCCAGAGTTGTGAGGAGCAGCCCACAGGTGCGTGTGTTGGGGGGTACGTCCCAGGGGAACCCCCACCCCCGGCTCTGGCTGCCGGAGTGGGGCCGTATTTTTCCCTTTGCGTCTCTAAAATAGTGGCGGCCTTGCTGTGTTGGCATTCCCGGTTCCAAGTTGGCAGGCGAGCCCGAGGCGGGCGCGTTGCCCCTGTTGAGGGTGGCGCCTGCAGGCGGGAGGGAGGAGGGGGCCCCCACCCCCCACTCCAAAACCACACCTGGGGAGAGGCAGACAAAGCCTTCGCTTCCTCCATTAGTGATGAAGCCTCGATATGCAAATCCTCCCCAGAATGGCAGAGAGACTGAAATTCTCACTAAGGGGTTAATGACTGATTTGGGATTTTTTCCCAGACAGAGCGGCGGTGGCAGCTTTTACTCCTCCGGGTTCCTTCTGCCGGGCCACACCTTCCCCCCCATGCTCACTCAACCTGCGGGTGCCAAAGTCCACGCCTCCAGGCAGCCCTCCAGGCCCCAGGCAGAGCCTCACCCAGCAGGGCTCCCCTCCTGCCCACTGGGCCTCCTGGCTGTCACCCCCTTCCAGCAAGCGGCCTGGAGCTAATTAGCTCCAATCGGGCAATTGTCAAGTTATTAGACGCTAATAGCTAAGCGACTAATTAGGAATCTCGCCCAAAACTGGGGTGGGGGTGGGCTGGGCGGCCTTCCAGGACTGGAAACTGAGGCAGCGGTGTGGCCGGCAGCCAGGACCCCGTGGGTGGGCAGGTGCTCTCCTGCACCCGTCCCCATCTCTCTTCCAGGGTGGAGAAGCTCCCGGGGAGGCCCAGGCTGGCCAGATGAGCAGGCAGCGCGGGTCCCGAAGCCCAGCGTGGGGCTGAGGCTGCCCGTCCCCTCCTGCCACCCCCAGCAAGACCTGCTGGGATGACCGCCAGCACCCACACCTGGCTTTTCCAGGGACGGAAGAGATGTCCCCCCTGACTGAGGGAGCTTTTCCTCCTGCTCAGGACCTGGGTGGGACCTGAAGGGAAATCAGTCCCCGGGATGGTGCAGGGTCTGCCCGAGAAAGGACAAGTATGGCCTAGTGGTGCAGGAGGGTAAACTGAGGCAGGGCCTTAGAAATGAAGGAAAATAGGAAAAAGATGGGCCGGGCAGGGTCAGCCCCACCTCAGCCTCCATCACCGTGGGCGTGGGTGGCCCTGGTACAGAGTGCAGCGAGAGCAGCTGCCATCGGCCACCCACCTTCCTGCCCCTCCCAGGGCTATCCCTGGCTCCCCCCGGGCCGGCCCCAGGCGGGACACCCTGGACTGTGCCCAACTTCCAGGTGGCCTTGGGTGAGTCACCGTCTCTCAGGGCCTCGGCTGCTCTGTCCCTGAAGTGGGGGCCCCCGACCCACAGGGCAGGCGGACGAGGGGCACACAGAGCTGGGGGGGGCACGCCGCTGAGTCTCTCGGCCAGACCCCACACCAGCCTGGTCTGGGAGCAGGTGTGGCACGAGCCCCCCACCGGGACCGGCTCGGCCACAGAGTTCAAACGCCTGCTTGAGGTTAAAGCAAAAACCCCGCCGGCTCGTCTGCTCCTCCGCAGCCTGTGTGTCTGGGGCGACAGGACAGTGGGTACAGGGACGGGGGGAGCTCAGCCCTTCCCCCAGCAAGGTACAAAGCCCAGCTCTCCCTCAGGACCCATCCGCAGAAGAGGCTGGTCCCGCACACAGGACCGAGGGGCAAGGCCTGGCTGCATCCCGGTTCCTGAGGAGGAGAGAAGCCGTGTCCCGGGGAACACACGGCCACCGGGGCAGGACCCTCATGGATGAGAAGGAAACCACCAGCTCCACAGAAACGCTGCCACCTGGACCCCCATGAACGCACAACCCGCCGCCTCCGCGTGACCCCGAGGGACCCACGTAGGGCCGGTCCCCTGCAGACCTATGGAGACGTCAGCCCAGAGACGGGGGAAGATCAAATCCCACTGCGTTCACGGCCCCCCGCCACGGAGCCTCTGTTCCCTTCTCTGCAAACTGAGGCCGCCCAGGGAGGCCTGCGGTGGAGGCGGAAGGCCTCGGCCACCCATGGCACCCCAGGATGCCCAGAGATGGGGAAGACAGAGACCCAAAGAGACCGTGAGACACAGAGACCATGGTGCCTCAGTGGAAGCATCCTCCCCACCACAGAAGCTGCCTCAGTTTCCCCTCTGGGGAGGGGACACTAAACCCCTGGGACCACCCTCAGGCCTTTGCCCATCCACACCAGGCCCTATTGGCCGAGCCGCACCCACCGCAAGGCTCCATCACCCCCACTTCACGGAGCAGGCCTGGGGGTTCCAGGCTGCTGAGGCACCTGCCCGACGTCACGCCCAGGTCTCCCAGACTCCAGAGTCCGAGTCCAGGTACCCCACAGCCTCCAGGACCCCACCCTCAGGCCCACCGCCCGGCTCTCCTAGCCCCCCAATGCCGAGTGGACCAGCTTCTCTCAAACAAAACAAAAAACCCTCATGCAGCAGAACACAGCATCACCCCCTTCAAAGCCGGCTCCCCCTGAGGCCGAGGGACGCCGGCGATGCCACGGGGAGTGGGACACCCCATTCACCTCTGCCCTCTGCCGGGGGACGGCTCCTCCCTTGGGGAGTGAGCCCTTGCAAAGGTCACCATTTTCCATCTGGTGTTTGAGGGGAGCCCGGCTGCTGCCCACACCCAAGGGCCATTGGGTTCATGGGGAACCCCGGGAGGGTGGCCGAAGCCCAGAGATGCCCAGTGTGGGCAGGCGCCCACCCAGTGCCCCCAACCCAGGTCCACATGGCTGCAGATTTCCAACCAGAAGGTGGGGACTCCTGGGGACCACAGGTCCCTGCGTCCACCCTGCTCTGAGGCTCGATGGCCATTTGCACACGGGCCCTGGTCCCGTCCCCAGGGGAGGAGGAGAGGGAGGGCCAACAGCGGGGTTGCCATCGTGGACCATGCTGGGGCCACCACTGCCCCCACATTGCAGGCCCTCAGCCAGCCAGCACTGCCCCCAGGCAGACACACTTACATGCACCCCACACGCAAACACGCACACACACCTGCACTCCACACACAGACAAAATTCATGCATGCCACAGGCAGACACGCACAGGGACCTCGGACACTGCAGACGCGGGTGCCATGCACAGGCACACTCATGCACACACACATGCACCTCATATGCAATCACGCAGACACATGTGCAAACACGCCAGAGCTGTGCCCTGTGGATTCACGCAGCCTCCTGCCACACACAGACACATGTAACTTGCAGCTGGATGCGACTCCAGGCACACCTGCACACCACTTCTCCCCACCACTGCACGCAAACACACATGAGCAGCCATGGGAATGCACACGCAGTGTCGTGGCCAGGACAGGTGAGGGCAGCCGGCCAGGTCCAATAGAACAGGTGAGGGCAGCCGGCCAGGTCCAACAGGACAGGTGAGGGTAGCCGGCCAGGTCCAAGCCCTGGAAGCCCTAGCCTGATGCGGGTTGGCTGGGAACAGGCCCAGAGACTCCTGGCGGCCAGTTCAGGGGTACCCAGCTCAGGTTGAGGGGTGGGTCGGACAGACGCTGTGCAGTCACTGGTGGGGGTGGCGGGGCCAACTAGCCAGACCACCCAATGGGGCCCCACCTTATAGCGGCCCAAAAAGGTGGGTGCGGGGTCCCCTGGGTGCGGGCAACGCATCTCACAGCAGAGAGGGTGTGATGTGGAAACAGACCACACAGTTGTCGCCTGGGCACAGGTGCCAGGCCAATGGGCGGAAGGGGTGGCCGGCGACGCTATGGCACTGCCCGGGCCTGCGGGCCCCATCGAGCACACGGTCCCCTGGTGCCCACGCTGCTGTCTGCCCCCCATCGCAGCTGTCCCCGTCTCCCAGTGCCTTTCTGTATGCCCCTCTCAAAGACTTGGGGTCCCCACATCCCCCACACACCTGCCCGACCCCATCATCCCTCCCCGGCCAGCCCAGCCTCACACCTTAGGCCTGCTGGCTGACGCCACTCCTCTCCCCAAGCCGATGTCCCCTCCACAGGGTCCCCTTGGATACGGAGGCCCAGCACCACCCCCTGCCGTGCCTGACACCCCCGCCACCCAGGCACAGGTCCCAGGCAGGTGCCCCTGGACACCAAATCTGAGAACTGCAGAGACCCCCGATGTTGGCGACGAAGCCCTGATTCTGGCTGGATCCCGGCTTCCCGGGAAGGTGCTCACCCAGCCCTGGGCCCCACTGCAGGGTGTCGGCTCCGTCCCCAGCAACCCTGGATACCGCGGGCAGGAGAGGCAGGAGGAGGCAGCCCCGGTGCTGCCCAGGTCGGCTCTACGGACCAGCACGGCCATTCCCTCAGGCAGCGGTCAGAGCTGGGCAACCGGGTCAGACCCGGAGCAACAGGAGGTGGCTGGGCCAAGCCAGGCACTGGGGAGGCCGCTTCCTTCCCCTGGCCGGGGGTCCGGCCCGCAGCCCGCAGCCCGCAGCCCTGTGGCAGGTGGGGCAGCAGGGTGGCCTTGGCGACCCCTTTCCTCCCCCCGGTTGCTGGGTCCTCGTGTGTTTGGCGTTTGCTAGAACAAAGGACAGGCCACGCTGGGGATGGGAGATTCCGCAGCTGAAACCAAAAACTTGGGCCGGGGAAGCGCTGCCCGCTGGACTCCCCGCACGGCCAGCGACAGCCTTAATCAAACCCACATGTGACCAGCACAGCGGGCAGCTCAGGGACCCGCTCTGAGGTGGGCCAGCCGTCCAACAGCAGCCCGGGGTCCCTGCCCTCAGCCCCCAGGGGCCCGATCCGAGGCCGTCGACCAGGGTTGGGGGTGGGCCTGTGCGTGTTCCCCAACCCCACGGCGGAACACGGGCCGCCCTTGTCCCCGAGCCCGCCTCAAAGAGACCCCTTCATGCAACTTTCCTCCCGGGGACCGAGGACAGCAGGAGACAGCGGGGACAAGAAGGGATGGCGGGCTCCGGAGGGTGGCTCGGTTGGCACAGGAAGCGGCTGGAAAACGGAGAGAAAGTGACCAGTGGCAGAAGAGTGGGCGGGGGGGGGTGGCCGCCTCAGCCCCCGATGTGCAGCTCTGTGCACCTTGGGAAGACGGTGACACCCTGAATGCTGGGGCTGACTCCCTACCGAGCCCCAGGACCCCCAAAGCCCCGGCTCCCACGGGACCCCCAGGGAAGCTGCAGCCTGCTCGGGCCTTGAGACCCTGGGATGGCTCGGAGGCTTCTGCCGACGACCAGGCCATGGCCAGGCCCCGGCAAACTTTTCTTGCTCTGACCAACGGGGGCTTCTCCTGTCCCCCACATCGTGCCTGGCCCGGACCTGGTTCAAAACAAGGGGGCCTGCGGCAGGCGGGTGCGGCATCTCGGCCGGGTGTGGCAGGCAGGGCACTGGGCCACCTGGGTCCCGCCCCAAGTCCCCCCTTGCATGACCTTGAGCCAGCCCCTCATCCCCTCTGCACCTCAGTTTCCCGGTCAGCGCCCAGAGGACAGGAGAGGACTCCATCCCACTGCTCCTCCCGGGGCTGACCCCCAGCTCCCCGGCCCCTCAGTTTCCTTTCAAAGCTGGGCCCTTGGCCCCCTGGAGTGAAGCAGATGCTCGGTCTTAAGGGAGGGACACTCCAACTTCCCCAAGTTCATCTGGGGACCTGCGGGCAGGACGCACCCAGAGATCCCTCGAGGGCCACAGTCCCCCACCTCCGGTGCCAAGGTCCCCGGGGATCCCCACCAAATACGAAACCGAGGGGGCTCCCCAGAGAGGCGGGTGGATCAGGGGTCCCCCAAGTCCAGGCAGGCAACTCAGGGGCTACCCGGCATCGGAGGGTGCCAGAGGGGTTCCCCAAACTCCAAGAGACGTCGGCGCTCTGGGGGATGTGGGGCGCGAGTCCCCACAGTCCGTAGGGCAATGGGGCGCCCCGGGGGAGGCAGGCGCGAAAGGAGCGAGTCCCCCAAACTCCGGGGGGCCAGAACTCCCTGGGGGGCTCCCGCGGGAACCGGGCGCCCGCATCCCGGCGGCGGCGCGCGCGTGGGGGCGCCCGGAGCTCGGGGGGCGCGAGGCCGGGCGCGGCGTGGGGGGCGTTGGGGGGTCCCCGGGCGCCCCCCGCGCGCGGCCGCGCTCACCTGGGGTTGCTGCGGTTCCAGTAGACGGCGTAGCGGTCCGAGTTGGCGCGGGCGGCGTCCTCGGCGCGCGCGAAGGGCGGCGGCGGCAGCGGTAACAGCAGGAGCAGCAGCGGGAGCAGCGGGCGCTGCGCGGGCGCCATGGCCCCGGTCCGGCCGCCGCGCTCGCTCGCTCTCCCGGCCGCCGCCTGCCAGCCGTCTCCGCCTCCTCCGCCGCCGCCGAGCGGGCGGGCGGAGGGCGGGCGGGAGGAGGGCGCGGCGGCGCTTGGAGATCCCGGGCCGCCCCCGCCTCCGCGCGCGCGACCTCGGGCGCCGAGAAGTCAGGCGGCGGCGGGGCGGGGCGCCGGGGTCGCCCCGGGCGCGGGACCCGGCCGCGCGGACTGTCGGAGCGCGGGCCGCCGCCGCCGCACCCGCCGGGGAGGGGCCCAGGCTCCGGCCTTTGTCCCGCCCGAGCGCCGGGAGGGCCGCGGGCGCCCCCTCCCGCCGTGCCCCGGCCGCGCGGGGACTGGGCGGGGGTCTCCAGCCTGCGCCCGCCCCCTGCCCCGGCCCACCCCGTCGCAGGCTCATCCCCCGGGGCCTGCCCCCAGCGACCCCGATTCTGCGCGCCCCCCGCCGGCATTCGCGTGGCCCGGTCCGGGGTCTCCGAAGGGCGGGGGCGTACCCTGCCTCCCGCGTCCCCACGCGCTCCACCCGGCCCGACCCTGAGTCCCGGGCCTCTCACCTGCCCGGTTCCAGCGCTATCCACAGCCTCACCAACCCCGACGCACGCGTCCCAAATCGGGCTCGGCCAACTCCAGCCTCCCTGTGGGGGCCGGGGCAGAGTTTCAGATGGGCGCTGGCCGAAGTCCAAAGCTGCTTGGGCTGCGACCTCCCTGGGGCCCTCCTGGGAGTCGCCTCCCGGGACCCGCGCTGTTCCCTGGGGATGGATTAAGTCCCTACCTCAGCCCTAAGGGTGCCGGGCGAATAGTAGGTGGACCAATGTGGAGTGTGAGCAGCTGGGGATGGGATCCAAGAAGCCCAAAGTGAAGCCCTGGCCGACAGCAAATCACGCAGGAATCCTGCAGGCAGGGCAGGGCCGCTGCCCGGGGGCACAGCTTGTGCAAAGGCCCGGGGTCTGATCTGTTTGGGGAATGCCCAGTGATTTCTCCTCCTGGTAGGCTGACACAGGCGGGGAACTGGGGGCCTGGCCTCTGTTTTGTCTTTTTTCCAATCTATAGAGACAGGGTCTGGCCAAGTTGGCCATGCTGGTCTTGAACTCCTGGGCTCAGGCAATCTTCCTACCTGGGCTTCCCAAAGTGCTAGGATTACAGGCGTGAGCCACTGCACCTGGCCCTCTGTTTTTGCCCTTATTCATGCCACAGCCTCCCTCACCAGACTCTGAGCTTGTGGACGGTAGGCTGTCATCAAGTGCCGGCTGGACTTTGCTGGCGATGCCCAGATCGTGTTGTACCTCTCTGAATTAGTTTCATTCACCAGGGCCAGTGCAGGAGAGGGAACCGCAGTGCAAGCACCAACAGCCCTTGGACCCGAAGGTCCCTGTGTGAGGCATTACCCAAACTCCTAGCAGGGACTGTGAACCCAGAGATGGGCAAGCTAACCTATGCCCCAGCAAGGTGGGGTGGGGACAGGACCCACCACCGCCCCACAACTCTGAGACGCGGTGGGCTCTGTCCTGTGTCTCCTGCGTGCCCTCCTCCCCCCACTCCCCAGCGGGCCACACCACCCGACCTTTGTTCAGGCTGGGTCCTGCTGGGAAGTCCTTCCACTTTTTCTTCCTGTTAAAATCCTGCTCTTCCAGAAAGGTCTGTCCCACCCAGTGCTCTAGTGTCCCTACCAGGACAAGGTTCTCAGTTCTCTCCCCTCCAGGGAGCTCAGCCCATCTGTTCTGAGCTCCAGGTCTCATCCCCTGACCCCGCTACAGACGTCCCAGGTTGAAGGCCCAGGGCTGGCCGGGTGTCTCTTCAGTGGAGAGCAGGAACCTGTCCCAGGTGGTGGCTGACGCAGGCCCTAAGTCATCTGCCAGGCCCTCTGGACAGACTCTCTCAGCGCCCCTGGAGTGAGGGCCTGGGGTTCTAGCCACACAAGGCTCTGCAGCCCAGGCAGGCTGGAGAAGCGTCCCGGCAGCTCGGCTCGGTCTGGTAGGGCTCTTTTAGGGATGGGGACGGCCACTCCCGGAGGTGAGCACTTTCGGAGCAGAGGTGCGGCGGCTGCACCCATGCACAGGACAAGGAGCCGTGAGCCTGGGGTCTTGGTGTGCCCGGCCCCAGCATGCCACCTGGCAAAAGTGGGAGTTCTGGAAGCTTCTTTCTACCCTGGGATCAGAAATCCCCTCCTGCTTCAAGGGATCTCATGGGTGAGGAGGGGTGGACCAGGGTCGGGAGGAGGAGGTCTCCTCTCAAACCAGGACTGGGACCCGCACAGGTGGGAGCTGGAAGGGCACCACCTCCGCCCAGGCATGGCAGGGCCACTCATTTGCATGCAGGGGCCACCAAGGCGAGAGCCGCCGCCACCGCCACCGCTGAGCGGATTTGAGCAGAAGCTCCGTTTTCCTTCTGTTCTTGTCTCTCTCTCAAGGTCAGAGCCCAAGCAGGGACGGGAACAAAGGCGGTGCGTCCCCCACTCAACCTCCCCGCGCCCGCTGGCCGCTCCTAGAGGAAGGACCTGGGGACGGGAGGGGAGGGCAGGGCGGCTCCGAGGCCTGGCCCTTGGCGAGGCTGCCCTGGCAAACCCCTGCCTCGCAGGGGGGCCACTGTGGGGGCCCAAGAAGCCTTGTTCCCTCCTGGGCTGGGAGCTGTGCCAGCTTGGGGACACGGCCGAGGCCGGAGGTCACTCTAGAGTAAGCTTCCTGTGGATCCGAGCATCGGACATCAGGCTCACTCTGGGAACAGGGGTCAGCCAAGGTCAGGGGTTATCCAGGGTCGCCCTCAGCCCCTGGTCTGGAGCCAGTACAGGGCTTGATGGGGTCTGGCCCCGCCCCCTGCTCTGCACTCCTGGGCCTGGGGTCTACCCAGACTCAGGAAGGGGCTTGTCCAGCCTGTGCCCAGCACCCACTGCCCACAGGGCCAGGCCACAGGGCTTGGGATCAGCGTCCCACAGCCCCTCAGCCTTCAAAGGCCGCCACGCCAGGAGGAAGCTAAAAATATGCGGGGAGAATTTCTCATTACAGAATAAATTGGACCCAATCCGCTGCCTGCCCTGGTGCCAGCAGCCTTCAGAAGCCCCATCTCAGCCAGGCAAGGATCAGGCGGCAGGGGTCACGGGGCGCTGGGGCCTGGGCAGGTCACAGGCTCCACTCTGGGCAGGAGCCCGACCGCTGTCCATCGCCCCACCTGCGAAGCACTGAGCTGGGGTCTGCACTTAGCCCCAGGGGTCAGGGGCGTTTCCCTTGGGCTGGGTCACTGTCCTTGAAAATAAAAATGTATCCCTTTCTCCAGTGGGTAACATGAAAATCCCCGCCCCCATCCAGCCATAGACCCAAGATTCCCACAACCCCTGCAGCCAGTGGTGGAAAAGAGCAGGCACACAGCCCCATTCCCAGCTCACCCTCCTCCCTCCTCCCCAGCTCCCATCCTTCCCACTCCTCCCTCCCTCCTCCCTCCTCCCTTCACACCCTCCTCCCTCCTCCCTTCACACCCTCCTCCCTCCCTCCTCCCCTCCCACCCTCCTCCCTCCCTCCTCCCCTCCCTCCACACCCTCCCCCCTCCTCCCCAGCTCCCGTCCTTCCCACTCCTCCCCTCCCTCCTCCCCTCCCTCCTCCCCTCCCTCCTCCCCTCCCTCCTCCCTTCACACCTTCCCCCCTCCCTTCTCCTTTCACACCCTCCCCCTCGCTCTTCCTTCACACCCTCCTCTCTCCCTCCTCCCCTCCCTCCTCCATTCACACTCTCCCTCCCTCCTCCCCTCCCCTCCCTCCTTCACACCCTCCTCCCTCCCTCCTCCCCTCCCTCCTCCCTTCACACTGTCCTCCCTCCCTCCTCCCCTCCCACCTCCCCTCCCTCCTTCCCTTCACAGCTTTCCCCTCCCTCCTCCCCTCCCTCCTCCCCTCCCTCCTTCACACCTTTCCCCTCCCTCCTCCCTTCACACCCTCCTCTTCCTCCTCCCCTCCCTCCTTCCCTTCACACCTTCCCCTCCCTCCTCCCTCCCTTCTTTCCTCCCTCCTCCCCTCCCTCCTTCCCTTCACAGCTTTCCCCTCCCTCCCTCTCTCCTTCCTCCCCTTCCCACCCTCCTCCCCTCCCTTCTCCTTCCTTCCCCCTTCATACTACCCTCCCCTCCTTCCTCCCCACTTCCCACTCTCTTCCCCTTAATACCCCCCCTTCCTTCCTCTGTCCCTCTCCTTTTACATCTTCCTCCCCTTCCCAACCCTCCCCTCCCTCCTCCCTCCTTCCCCTTCACACCCTCCTCTCCCTCCTTCCCCCATCCTCTGCACCCTCCTCTCTCTCCTCCTTTTCCTCTTCCCCTTCTCTCCTTCCTCTCTCCCTCCTCCCATCCTTCCTCTCCATTCACACTCTTCTCTTTCCCACTCTGTCCCCTCCCTCCTCCACTTCCTCCTCCTTCCTCTCTCCCTCATCCCACCTTCAGGTCCGGGGCCTGAACACAGACCTGTTCTCCAGTGTCCAGATACCACCAGCATCCAGAACTTCCCAAGACAAAGGAAATGTCCCTGCTCCCACCAATCGCTGTCCAGAGCAGGAGCCTCTGGCTCCCCACAGTGACTGAGGCCCCAGACCTCTCCCCACGGTGACTGAGGACCCCTCCCCACGGCGACTGAGGACCCCTCCCCACGGCAACTGAGGACCACTGTGACTGAGGACCCGGACCTCTCCCCACGGTGACTGAGGACCTCTCCCCATGGTAACTGAGGCCCTGGACCTTCAGTTTTATGTAATTTAATGAAGTAACGTGAATAGCCACGTGTGGCTTTGTGCCCCACAGCAAAGCACTGGGTGCTTCTCAGGGGCTGGCTGGCCTGGGACGGGGATGTCAGTGGCCTTGATGTGGGGGCAATGGTGGCTCAGGCCCCCCACAGAGGAGATGGACACCTGGGGGTGAGATCCCTGGAGGTGGGGAATCGAGGGTACAGGGGTCTTAGCACCCCCAGAAGAGGCACAGAGCCCTCCGTCGCCTGCCAACCCCTGAGTGACTATGATTTGGCACATGGGGCTGCATCCCTGGGGCACCCTGGCACCAGGGTGGCAGAGGAGCCCTGTCTCTTATCTCCCCAGGACGAATGTCAGGCCCCAAGCTGCGGGCACAAGCCGGCGCCGCAAGGAACCCAATGCATCCCGCCTTTGAGGCCACGTCCCCAGCGCCCACCCGTCCCTATTTCACAAGCGGAGAAGCCGAGCAGTGAGTCCACTGGACTCCAGCCTGGGCTGGACCCGTTCCTGAAGCAGAGACCCCCCCCCCACCCAGAGGCAGGGACCTGACATGCTGCTTGTCCAGTGGGCACACCGAGGGGCAAGGGTGGGGGGCATGGGTCTGAGACACTCCCCCGCGTGGGGTTAGGATCTGAGCAGGCCACACCCATGTGTGTGATCGCGTGTCCCGCGGGGCTGCGGGCATCCCATTCATGGAACTGTCCGCGTTGCTTAGCATGTATCTACAAGGTTGTATTTTGCTGGTGCCTGTGCCTGTGCCTGTGTCTGCGTGGGAGAGGTGGAGGAAGCCACTGCCCACCCCCGCAAGCTCCCAGGCACCCGCACACACGCGCACACACGCACACAGGCCGAGCACCAGCTGGGACCTGGCGCCTTTCATTTCTCGCTGACAGGCCCCTCTCCGGCTCTGAGCCGGGGAGAACCCCCGGCTAACAGTGCATTCGCTTTGGGGGGCTGCCAATTACTCTGCACCAACGCGGGGTGCAGCGCGGGCCCTGACAGGCAGAGGGGACGGAGGCAGCAGAGCCCCTCTCCCTGCTCAAGGGGGCGGCGGCCTTTGGGCTGGTGGCTGCGGCGTGTTCCAACTCCGGATGGCAGAGCGTGGGTCTCTCCTGACCTCAGAGTAATTAATGTGCCTTTTGAAGCTGGTGAAAGCGCTCAGAGCTGTGGGACGGGGGGCGCAGATCACAGGGTTGGGGGCCGGGGCCGGTGTCTCCGCACCTGTTAAAAGTGCGTCCCAGAGGGTCAGACATGGAGACAGAGACGGACAGAGACAAAGTGAAGGAGGCAGATAGAGAGATGCAAACGGGAGAGTTTGGAGACAGACGCAACGGCCAGACAGATGGGGAACAGCAGAGCCCAGGGCATAGGTGTGACCTGCTTGTCCCCAGTCCCACACACAGCCAGGCTGAGCCAAGCTGCCCTCCCCATCTGCAGTCTCGGGGGCCTCCCTTGGGCTCTGCCCTCACTTTGAGGATTGCTTCCCCAACCTTCCCTGCAGGATTCCCCTAAAGAACAGGCTGGGGTGGGCAATCAGGGAGGACTTCCTGGAGGTGGCAGCTGAGGCTGGGGCACAGAAGGACCCGGCGCACTGGAAGGGGAAGAAGAAACGTGAGCAGAGTCTTTGCAGGCCTGGTCAGACGGACATGCCCAAGGGAACAGTTAGTACCAGGACAGGGGACCCTGGTCTGAGGGGGCGATAGCCTGGCCCCCAGTGGAGACAGCCCCTCCCAACCCTGGCGGCAGACAGGGAGGGTCAGCAGGTATGCGAGACGCAAACCTGGGGGACTGCCCATCCCCTGGTGGATGTGAGGACACGGCGGGCTCAGGAAGTGGAGTGACAAATGGGCTGTGCTGGACTCGCTTTCCCACATGAAGGGTTAGGACCAGAGACAGCCAGAGGACTGGGAGGCCCAAGGCTGCCACCTGGTGGCAGCTCCTCCTCATGACAGGGCAGTGGCGGCTCCAGACAGGTTGCCTGTGGGGGACTTCAGGCCGTGGGTACCCGCACACCATGGTCTCTCCAAGGCTAACCTCATGGGGGATAGGATGACAGGCCAGGGCTGGACTCCGCCCAGACACAGGCCCCTGCAGGAAGAACAAGGCCCCAGGGAAGCTGATTAAGCACCTTGCCCGGATGGGGTCTCAGGCTCCAAGTTCCACAGGAGGCAGATGGGGGAGGAGTGTCCGGCATGGGGGCCCAGGCCGCAGGGAACTCCAGCCTCCTACAGCAGAGCTCTGGGGCTCCCTGGAATCATTGTCAGAGGTATCCATGAGGGTGATGTGGGGATCCTCCAGGGCAGGGCCCATGAGACCCAGGCTGAAGGGATGGCATAGAGGAGGGGACCCTGGGGCAGGGGCTTTGACAGATGACTAGGAATTTTCTCTAGGAAGAGAGAGGTTGACAGGCAGGGCCTCATCCCAGGCAGCTGGAGATGGGTTCCTCACTTGGGAGCAAGGCTGGAGAACCCAAGCATGGTCGCAGATGGGAAACCGAGGCTGGCTTGAGCCCTGCTCTGCCAACCACCCCCACACTGGCTGTACCGGTACGCATGGGTCTAGAGGTGGCATGGGGTCTGCACCAGCTGCAGAGACATGGCTGCATTTATTGTTCCCAGCCCGGCAAGAAGGTGTTCCCAGAAAGGTTCCTTGGGTCACGTGCCCACCCAGCCTTGGCTCTGGGCTGCCATGTCCCCACGGGGACAGGAGAGAGGCACAAGTCACAGTCAGGCAAGGGAGCCTCAGCGTCCTGGGCAGTGGCTGTTGGGGTCCCTCCAGTCTTCACCTGGGACCCTCCGCCAGGGTGGGGCAGCATCCAGGAGGCGAGGCTGCATGGTCCGGCGGTGGGTGCAGGTGACAACAGGCGGGCGGGCTGTGCAGGTTCCAAAAGGAGCTCTCGGGTTGGCACTGGGTGAGACCAGCCCCGGGGCCAGCAGGGGAATGAGCAGTGGAGCAGGGGGTTGCTGGGCACTGGGGTGGGCCCCATCTCCTGTCCTTCCCTCATGGCCTCCCTGGCTCAGCATCTGAAAGCAGGGGGTCAACGGTGAGAGGTGAGGAGTGAAGGGCCCACCCTGACGGGCAGAGGCTCACCCAGGTCAGGCAGGGGCAGGCAGCCTGTCCAGGCCCGTCGGTCCACCAGGGCCCAGCCTCCCTCCCCTGGCCTCCTGGGCCCTGCTCAACCGCCCACCCCGGGGGAAGGGGCCCCCAGACAGGAGGTAGAAGAAACCTGGGAGGGGTTCCCAGGATGGAGTCAGACCATCGGCAGGGATCCCAATGCCTCCCTCCCTGGGGGTTCAAAAAGTCAGAGCTGTCCCCAGAGGCCGCCCTGTCTCCTGGTCTCCCAGCCTCCATGCCTGCCACCCCGCAACAGGCCAAGATCCCCCCAGCAGCCACACTGCAGCGCAACATACCCATCATTCCCTGCCCAGAACCCTGCTAACCCCTGACACCTGCCTCGATGCCCAGGCCTACCCCAGTCCCGCCCAGCATCTGCCCAGCCCGGCCTCTGTCCCTGCTGTTCCCTCGGCCTGAGACACTCTTCCGGAAGCCAGCCCCATTACACACCAGGGAGAGGCCCTCGCTGACCCTGCCCGTTTAGAAGCATCCTGCAGTCAATTCTCCACCTGCCTTAGACCTCATCCCTCAGGGAGGGGCCCAGATGGAGCACCCACTATCCTAAGCCCTGCAGCCGCTTTCCTGCCTTAAAGAAGCAAGAAGGCTGACCACGGTGGCTCACGCCTGTAATCCCAGCACTTTGGGAGGCCGAAGCGGGCAGATCACCTGAGGTCAGGAGTTCGAGACCAGCCTGGCCAACATGGTGAAACCCTGTCTCTACCAAAACTACAAAAATTAGACGGGTGTAGTGGTGAGCACCTGTAATCCCAGCTACTCAGGAGGCTGAGATGGGAGAATTGCTTGAACCTGGGAAGTGGAGGTTGCAGTGAGCAGAGATCACGCCATTGCACTCCAGCCTGGGCAACAAGAGCAAAACTCCATCTCAAAACAAAACAAAACAAAACAAAACTTAGGTCAGGTGCGGTGGCTCACACCTGTAATCTCAGCCTTGGGAGGCCCAAGCAGGCGGATCACCTGAGGTATAAGGAGTTGGAGACCAGCCTGGCCAACATGGTGAAACCCCATCTCTACTAAATACAAAAAGTTAGCCAGGCGTGGTGGTGGATGCCTGTAATCCCAGCTACTCGGGAGTCTGTGGCAGAAAAATCGCCTCAACCCCGGAGGCAGAGGTTGCAGTGAGTTGGGATCGCGCCACTCCACCTCAAAAATAAATAAATAAATAAACGTTTAAATTTTTTAAAAAAGTTGTAAATGGAGGCTAGGAAAAGGGATGAGCCCTGCCCAGGGGGGGCCGTGGCTTGACTACCGCTGTCAGCTGTGATTGCAGGGACCACTCCATCGCTTGGCCAAGTCCCCGGGTCCTGCTGAGTCTCCAGCCCAGCTTGCCCACCAGGCCCCAGAGCTGGGGAACGGTGCACACCATCTCAGATTCCGGGATTCAAAGACCGTCTCCTCGTCGCTGTCCAGCGAGGCCATCTCGGTGGGGTCCTCAGTGTTGGCGAGGAGGCCGTATCGCCTCCGCTGAGGCTTCTTCAACCTGGAAGTAGATCCAGGCATAGTCAATGGCCCCTCCCAGCCAACCCTGCCTCCTCCTTCCCTCAGGACCCTCACTGCCGTCCTCTACTGGACCCCCGAGCCCTGCTGCAGACCTCCCTGGTTTTGCTGTGCCTGCTTCTTTCATGTCCTAATCGCCAAGTGATTACCATTCGGTCCCATGGCGATGACAGTAAGAAGACACGTGTCCTAGCAGGCCCTCCCAACTCCCCTGCGCCAGGACCCAGGAGAGGCACGCTGATGTCACTCCCATTGCACTGATGAAAACACTGAGGCTCACACAGGGGTGAGACTTTGCCAAAGACAACAGAATGGAAGCCTGTCTCAGGGCCAAGCCCCTAGTGGAACCAGCAGCCCGGGAGGCAGGGAGGGCGCGGGACACAGACAGGGGAGAGCGCGCAGTAGGTGCTTCCACAGGAAGAGGTGTGGAGCACAGGGGAGGCTCTGCACAGGGCCCACAAAAAGCAGCATGGCGGGGCGCAGGTGCTCACATCTATAATGCTAGCACTTTGGGAGGCCGACGAAGAAGGATCACTTGAGCCCAGGAGTTCAGACCAGCGTGGGTAATATGGCGAGACCCCATCGCTACAATAAAAACTTACAAAAAATAAACAGCGGCTTGACTTTGCCAGAGTGGTGATGGGGAGGGATAAGGTCCTCGCTGTGTCGCTCCCACCTGGGAGAAGGAGCCACACTGGGTAGTCAAGAGCCCAGAGGAGATTGGACCCACAGGCCAAGGAAGCCGGGGTGGCCTGAACAGGCAGGAGCCCCTCCTGCCCAGAGGCTGCCTACAGCTGGAGGCCCCCGCGAGGGTCTGGGGACGCAGCTGCACCTCCCGGGCTGTGGGAGCACCCAAGGCGGGCACGCGGCCGACCTTGGCGACAGCCCAGCTTCAGTGGGTAGAAGCACAAAGGAAAATAATCGGGACCCCACGGAAAGGCCGTGGCGGCAGGCGGGAAGATGAGAGAGAGGACGGGCATCCGGCGACAAGGAACCAAGGAGGACCCCTCGCCCCGCCAGGGCCTGACCCCTGCCCGGCATGCTCCGGCTTCAGTGGCTCCACCTGGGAAACGGGCAGCGTCACCCCCGAGTTAAGAGGCGGCGGCGCTGACCACCTCGAACCCCAGCCGCAGGCTGGAGAGCGGGTGAGTCCCGTGGCCCCTGCACCGCCCACACCACGTGACGACCCCGCACAGCACCGCCCACGCCCACTCCAGCACGGAGGGAGGGAGGGGAGGAACCCGCGGCCCGGCACGTGACGCACTAGGCACGCGCTAATTGGCCACGGCTGGGAGACGGCGCCCGCGTGCGCCTGACGCACCTAAACGCCCGGATCAGGAAGTACAGCGCGGTCAGGCCACAGAAGCCCAGGATCACGTAGAAGGAGCGCGTCAGCGCCGAGCCCGACGCCCCCGGCGGACGCGCGTGCGTGCTGTTGTGCGGTGCGCCCGGATGGCTCCCGTTCGTCACGGCCGGCGGCGGCGACGTGACCTGCGCGGGGCGCGGCGGCGAGGCCTCTTCGGCACCGCACGGCAGCACCGCCAGCAGCAGCGCCAGCAGGAGCAGGAGTAGCAGCAGCAGCAGCAGCGGCGGCTGCAGCACGCGCGGCCCCATGGCGCGGCGGAAGCGGTGGCGGCGCCCCGCCCCTATGCGCGCTGTCAGTCAGGCGCGCGGAGGTGATGTCGGCCAATGGGGCGCGGAGGCGGAGCTTGACGCTGGGCCCCGCCTCCGCCTGGAGAGCCCCGGCGCTTCCCACAGTGCCCCGCGCGCCCGCCGCGGAGCTTGTTTCCTCGACCCGCTCGAAGGGGTCAAGATGGAGGCCCGGAGCCCGCCCGTGGGAGCCCCGGCAAGGCGCAGCAGGCAGAGCCCAGGATTGCCAGCCCGGCGTGGGGGGGCGCGGCTTCCGAGGAAATCGGGCTGGCAGCGGGGGGACGGGGCGGACCCCGACCTCAGGACCTCGGGCCGCTCATTCCCACCCGCTTCGGGGCGGCCCCCGCCACTCCTGCCCCGACCTCACGGACACTGAGGACGCCTCGGCCATGTCCAGGGCCCAGGAAGGCGGCTCCCCGCTCCCCAGCCTGCTGCAGGGAACCCGGGGCTCGGCCCAAGACGGGGCCTGACAGCGTCTGCGCGGCCGCCGCTCCCCCGAAGCCGAGTGCGCCTCAGATCCCGCGGGACTGCAGTCTCTTTGCTGCGAACCCCCTCAGTGGCGAGCCCCCCGCGGTCACTGCTCGGACAGTGACCCTTGCAGTCTTCTCTGTCGGGTCCTGCTCATGAGCCGAACCGAGGTCCGCAGGCTTTTTCTTCCAGTGGCCCCGCTCTGCCGACAGACCCCCCTAAACCACAGACTCGGCTTTCTGGGTGCACACGTGGCCCTTTATTCGAATCCGACTTTCACAGGGCTCCACATCGTTGTGGGCAAGGACTGGCCGCCCCCTAAGCTGCCAGCGCACCGCAGCCCGTGCTCCAGGAGAGACTCGAGACCCTGAGCCCGCACCTCACTGGCGAAGCGCCTCCTGGAAGGAGGAGGAGGGAGGGAGAACAGGCGCGGGCTCCAGGCGGGGGACCCGGCGCTCCCGGGAGGCGCTGCCCTGCACCCAGCACACACCGAAAGGCGCCCGCCGCGGGGCCACAGGTGCGGGAGAGCAGGACTCACTGGAACGCCCAGGTGCCGCCCGGGACAGGGCTCAGCGACACATGCCACTCTTCCCGAAAGCACTTACAGGGGACAAGCCTCCGGGGCAAGCGGCTGCCTCCAGCTCTTGTTCCAGGTGAAGTCCCTCCTGGGACAGTGACCCCAGAGGTCATCGCTGCTCTCAGGCCACCCTTCCCCGAGTCCTGGCCGGGCCCCTTCAACCTGCCAAAGCAAAGCAGCGTTACTCCCGACGTCCTCCACGGGGCTCACAGCTGCCCCTCCCGGCCTCCCCGGAAACAGCCACAGCCCCTAGGAAGGTCTCAGGCTAGTCAGGGGGCTGTGACCTCAGGCTCCGTCACAGGCCAGCATGCCCAGGGCGGGTCTGCACCTTGGCGCAGCCGGGGCCAGCTACCCGCATGGGATGGAGCTACGTGAGCCAGCGTGGGCTCTAGAAAAAAACTAATGGCAACAGACATCAGAGAAAGCTAAGAGTATGACTTAAAGAGGTCTGGAAAAGACGGTCAATTGATAAGCAAAAAATCCAAAAGGCGGGGGCGTTCACTGGTCTCCAATCCTGCTTAAGGGACCTCAACTATGAGCCAGGCATGACTGGGCCCAGGCTGCACCTGGCTACACGTGGGGAGCGTAATGGCCGGGCCTGACTTTCGTTCCAGCTTAATTGAAAAAAAAGTTAAAAAAAAAAAAAAAAGGAAAAACAAAAAACAGTCACAGGAACATTCCCCGGGCACATGACTTTCAATGAGCTCTTGACAAGAGGGATGTGGACACGAGCGGAAGGAGTTACCTCGAATTACAGGGCTATTTCCACATATGAGCTAGCCAAGGGAGCAGCTTGCGTCTCAGAGGGTTCTGTTGGGCGCACAACACTTCTGTCCTCCGAGGGCTGCAGCTTCCATAGGCTAGCAGAGAATGCTCAGAACTCGTGAAGCAACAGCAGAACTAGCTAACCGGCTGGCCGTCTGAGGTCGCCCTGGGATGCCACGTGCCTCTGCTCTCTGGCCTGCTTCTAGACTGAGGCAGTCCAGGTCAGCGTCGGGTGCACGTCCACTGTCCCTGCTAAGCTGCCCGCACAGTCCAGCCGTCTGGCCACCACTGCCAGAAGCCTCCCAGGGCTGCCCTGAGGCCTGAGCTGCCCGCTCCCGTCCCCCGCCTGGCTCCCCTACCCTGACCAGCGCCAGTCTGCTGGGCCTCCCTTTCTAGCTCTGCAGGCCCCACGGAAGGCTTGCAGACCCGCTGCTTCTCCACCTTCTCTCTGTCTGCTCAGGTCTGGCTGCAGGAGCCCGCATCAAGGAGTGTGTGGTGCAATGCAAGGGAATTGTCAGAGCAAGGTTCATTTCACACGGTCTTTTAATCGGCTTCGTAAAGCCAAAGAAAACTGCGTACAAGAATTCCTCAGCCACTGCAAATACAACATCGATGGAGTATGCGTACGTCTTCCAGTAAAAAAGGACAATATAAATAAACATCTTCAAGAACCTCTCAGGGACGTCTGCACGTCTACTGTGGGGTGCACAGCACAGATGGACGCAGGGGCTGGGGCTCCAGGGCAGTTGCTGCCACACCCGCTGGGGTCCTACCACACTACACTCAGAAACGTCACACGGAGTTGGAAAAAAGCCACAGCTTGCTCAGCTTCCGACAAAGAGCGGATTCACAGTCCGTTCGATCTCAGAGAAGTGAATGGGGCACCCACTTCATGGGGCAACCCCACTAAAAGAAAAAAAGGCAACGCAACCAGAAACTAAAACAAAAACCAAAAACCCACACAACCCCCGATTTTTTTGAAAACTCATGGCTCGTGGTCAAAAAAGTAAATGCTTTTCAAAATGTTTTGAAAACCCTTAAAAAAAAGACAGCACTTCCTTAAAAACAAAAGTCTAGTAACGAGGCCATCCCGGCGTCAGAAGCGGTCAGGCTGGGTTTGACAAGATCAGAACCGAAATGACTACGAAAGTGGGAATACAAGGAGGTGCGTTTACTACACATTAACGTTCAGCGAAGCTCCCACAATCTTTAAACACACAGCCATTGGAAGGACGATCTTGAGCAGGAAGGGTTTTTACTCGTTGTGTGTAGCTGAGAACAAGAAGCAGGCACAGTGTAAAGGCACCGAAGCAACGAGAGGCAGCTTCACCCCAGAGGCCAGATCAGGGCGCGGCCTGCGGCCGGGGAGCAACCACCCCCCACAGCCGAGGGAGGCTGGCCTGCGGCCACACATGCACCTAGCTGACTGCCCAGCGGGCCCTCGCTCTCCCTTGCCTTTTTGGTCAGTCTCATTTGGCTTTTGCGTCCTGCGATAGAAATGGCTCTGAGAGGACAGATGCGCCTCTTATAGGCAAGCACAGTGACAAGGTCTGAGTGTCCAGCCTAAAGTGCTTGGAGAGGGCACCAAGGTGAACCGAGCTCCCACCGCACGCCACAGCAGCGTGGCGCCCTCGGAGTGGGACTTACCGTAACTGTCGTAACTGTCTCTATAGGACCCGCCCGAGCTCCGGTCACTGTAGCCACCACTCTGACTCCGGCTGCGAGACAAACAAACGTTGAGTACTAGAAGGTACCAGTCTACTTCTGCGCTGCCACAGCAGGCTGAGCCGCCAGCCCCCATACCAGCCGTCCCTTCTGGGGACGCAACAAGGACCCCAGCAGGGTGGAATCTTGGCAATCGTCCAAAACCTCCACCAGCCCCCCCCCCCAGGCCCTCCCACTTCTGCGACTGTCCTCAGCAGTCTCCTCTCCTCTTGGCCTGGGCCCCCACCTGCCTCTGCTCCTTGCCCAGCCAGTCTTATCTCAGCTCCCCCAGGGACCTGGGACCCGGGACTGAAGCTGGCCATCCCACAACCACCCCTGTGCTCTGGCTGGCCTCCCCCTCACCTGCTATAGTAGTCTCTGGAGCCTCCGTAGCCCCCACTCCTGGACTCGAACCGGTTCCCCCCATAGCCTCGGTCCCCTCCTCCTGCACATACAGGAAGAAGTGAGTACCAGCTCCCACCAGCAGTACCTCACAGCATCCCCAAGGGACCCACTCATGGCACTCACCTCTAGAGAACCCACGGCCCCGTCCTCGACCCCCGCGGAAGAAGCCCCGGCCCCCGGCCGAGCCACCACGGTACCCACGGGATCGGTTGTCTGACGACTTGCCTGCCTGGTCTACTCGGATCTGCCGTCCATCTACAGACTGGAGACCAGAGGGCAGAACAGGTTAGCGGGTGGGTGCCCCATCCTCAGGAAGGGACTCCCGCTCAGCACCCTGATCCTCACCTTCCCATTCATGGCCATCATGGCATCCTTAGCGTCGTCAATGTTCTCAAAGGTGACAAACCCAAATCCCCGAGATCTCTGGGTCTCCCTGTCTTTCACAACCACCACTGTGCAGGGGAGAGAGGTCTGCAGTCAGCACCCAGCTGTACCTACAGGTAGGAGGAGCACAAGCCACCCCCGCCCAAGGGCACGGGCCCAGCACCAGCCTCACCTTCAGAGATCTGTCCGTACTTTGAGAAGACCTGCTCCAGCGACTGCTCATTGGTGTCAAAACTCAGCCCTCCAACAAAAAGCTTGCCTTCATCTGATGCCATGGTGGCCTGTGGCAGACACCAATGAAATCCTCAACAGGGGTCATCTCTCACCACCTCTCCCCGCTTCCTATTTTATGTAAATGACATGTGCTTTTTAGGGGAAATATTAGAAAATCAGGTTTTTATTTTTCATTGTCCCAAACTCATACCTAGGACTTATTTTGGGTTGGGGGCAGTGTGTCTAGCTGTCACCCAGGCTGGAGTGCAGGGGTCACTGCAGCCTCCACCTTCTGGGCTCAAGCAATCCTCCTACCTCAGCCTCCCAAGAAACTGGGACTGTAAGTGTACACCACCACGCCTGGCTAATCTTTTTAAATTTGTTTTAGTAGAGATGGGGTCTTGCTCTGTTGCCCAGGCTGGTCTGAAACTCCTGGGCTCAAGCAATCCTCCCAACTTGGCCACCCAAAGTGTTGGGATTACAGGCGTGAGCCACCACACCAGCCACCTAGGACTTCTTAATGCAAATAATTTACACCATCTACCCCCGAGACTGAAGGCAGGCCGCACCCATTTCCACAATGGGTGTCTCCCTTCCCCCACAGCCTTCCAGTTGTGCCCTGGGCAGGACTGCACTCTCAGGTTCTCCTATTTCCGAACTGGTGCCAACTCCTACCCTAACCAACTGACATCTACTTGTTGCTGGACCAGAACGTGCTTCTGTTCACTGTAAAATGCCTCCTGAGACTGGGGGGCTGGCTGTCACGGAGGCGGCCCCGTCCTGGAGGGCACCTCGGGGCAGGTACTGACTTTCATAGACAGGACCTCGGCCGGGAATCGGGAAGGATGGCCCCGGAAGTGATAAGGCAGAATTTCCAGGCAGGAGAAGTGGCATTTAGGAGAACTGGCTATTTAAGGGGGCGGTCAGTGCTGACACAGACAAAGCATTCATTGGCTGGGAATGGCCGCCACCCAGTGGCTCTGAGAACTAGACTTGGAAGTCTGGCACTGGGAGCTGTGCCAACTTGGACCAAACTTTGGGCGCAAAGCACGACGTGGCAGACGAGGAACCACACTAGAACGAGCCACGCCTACCCAAGATTTACAAGGCCGTCCTTTCCCTCATGCAATCGCAATGGGAAAAGGAAACTAAGGCTCGGGAAGCAAAAGCGTTGGTGTGTGGATACCTCCAGCCCCAAGGCCGGGACAGAGGCCCTGGAGACCGGGCGCGCCACATGGCCCCGCCCCCGCCGCGTGCGCATGCGCCCCGCGCGCACCCTGCGCCACTCCATCCGGGCACTCGGCGCTCCCGCCATTTCGCTGGGCACAGCCTCGAGCTCGCGGCCGCCATTTTGCGGCGGCAACCGGGTCGCCGGCGGCCCGGACCGGCGGGGAGAGGCCCTCTGGCCGCTACTCGGCCCAATCTCCCGCTGCCCCTCGCCGCCGGCGGGGCGGACTCCACCCCGGGCCCGCCCCCTCCCAGGGGCGTGCCGCTGCGGCCCCGCCTCGCCTGGCCGCCGCAGGCCGCCCGCCGCCCCGAGCTCCTCGGAGCCGGTGCAGCCAGGGCCCTCACCACTGAGTCGGGCAGGTCCCTGACGCAAGCGGGAAGACGGCGCACCACAACGACCCGAGCCTCCTAACGCGCGAGTGAGGGGGGGCGTCCCGGAGCCCGGCCTTATATACGCCTCGGCCGGGCCCCGCCCCCTGTGCCTCCTGGGCCAATCAGAGGGCGCGTCTGCGTCTCATATTCATGAGCTGGGGGCCGAGTCTATCTCGGTTCCGCCCCCGCCCGCGCGCTGGTGTCGGGTTCTACTATTGGCCGAGACGTTTGCAGTCCGCAGTCCCCCACCCGCGCTCGAGGGGGCGTGACCAGCGCGCGGCGGGGTGGGGCTGACCCAGTTACGCGTGCCCGCTCCCTGGCCTGCGGCGGGGAACAAATGGGCCTCTAGCCCCGGTTCCCAGGCCTCCGGCCTCATGGGGACCTCTGGGTGTCACTGGGACCCCGACTTTGCCTGTGCTCCAGCAGTCCTGACATAATAACCTAGGCCAGATCCCCCACCCAACCAAGCCCCGGCTGTCAAGACATCCCAACTTCATCTGAACCCCGACACCTGTCGTGATATTCTTGCCAATACAACCGACGTCCCAGTTTTCCCAGCATCCCAGCACTCCATTCCTGCCATCAACCCCCATGCCCACCCAAACCCCAACAGAGACAACTCCATTCATGCGAACCCCAATATTCGCAATCCCAAATCTTCCTACATCGCCACACTTTGGTGCACCCCAACTTTACGCAACCCAGTTTGCCTACAAACTCCAACCCGCACCCAAGCCTAATTCCCACTGGAACAGCGATTTCACGGCTGGGTGCGTCGCCCACACCCCCACACTCGCCTGGCCGGATAGTGTTGTGCGTCCCTGCTGTCGGGTGCAAGCGGACACCCCGAGTCCCCACTGCACCCCAGCACTCAGCCCGGCCCTCGGCCTCCACTCCCACCGTGCTGCACACCCACGGCGCACTCGCTCCCCACACGGGGCCAGGCCCACTCTGCTCCTCCACCCAGGCCTTTTCTCTCCTTCCACAGGCCTCCCCTACTGAGCCTGGTTGGCGGAGGGGAGTCTCCAAGCCGCCGCCATCTGGAGAACCAGCTTTGCAAGGACCCTCACTCACTACTCTTCGGCGGCCCCAAAGCCTCTGGGGGGCCCCCTATGGCCACCACTTGCTCCTCGCCCAGGCATCATCTCATGCCGCCGCCTCCCCCGGCCCTGGTGGAAGAAGCCAGCGCGGACCCCTGCCTCTCTGCCCCAGAAAGTCTTCGGAGAGATGACTCTCTGCTGACAAGCTGGGGGAAGTTGGGGTACAGAGACCCCCGTTTTGCTGCTCATCCCAGGGAAATCCCGGCCCCACTCCTGACCTCAGACTCACTCCCACCCTCAAGTGGATCGAGGTGGGGGTAGCTAGGGGCGCTGTCTCCAGTGACAAGGTCTCTGGGACCCCTCATGGGCTCAAGACCCCCTCCCCCAGGCAGCAGCTGTGTGACTCATCACCACCCCCTCTGCACCTCGGGCCCCCCCACTACAGCCGCCCCATTCCCCGTCAGCGGCAGCCGGCTGCTGCGTCAGCCACTCACGCAGGGTGGTTATTAAAGGAGAGAGACATCAGCACCGAGCTCCCCTGCGCCCGCCGTCCATGCGGGAGGGGCCACCCACCCACTGGAGCCCCAGACGCGGGCCCCGCATGCCCAGCCACGGAGCAATTCAGGCCCATTCTTTCTGATCTGCCCCCCAGCCCTCAGCCCCAGCAGTCAGCGCGGGGGACGTTCTCTGCCCAAGAGCAGCCCTTGTAGGGGAGGAGTTGGAGGGGGTGCCTGGTAGTCACAACGGCCCCTGCATAATTGCATAATTCTTGCCGCTCCCCGCAACCCATCGTTCCCTGATTCTGTGAGCCTCTGCCTTTTCCCGGTTTTGTGAAGCGCCGTGTTCATTCATTCATTCATTCTGCCAGTGCCTAGTTATTAAGCGCTTACTACGAGCCGGTTCCTGGGTGCGGGATCTGTGAGTGCCCGCAGCCATCCTGGGTTCCCAGAGTGGCGTTGACACGCACCTGCGCACACCGGCCACTTTGCATCTGCGCCGAGCACTGTGCACCGGCTTCCAGGTGTGGACCTGTGTCCGTACCTGTGCCTCTGGGGTCACCTGCATCTGCGAGTACCTGTGACTCCCAGGTGTCTCACCGCGACCCTGTGTCCCCACCGGGGGTCTCAGGAGGCTGGGACCCCATCATCCAACCCTGCTGGCCACTGACCAGGCGGGACCCGACCGGGGCGCTCTGCCCGTTGCGGACACCAGGGGGCGCTGCGTCCTCGCTCCTTCCGCGGCGTTTGGCTCGAGCGCCCGGGCTCCCGGTGCCGCCCCTCCGCGCAGACGCCTCGCGTGGGAGTGGGGGCCCCGCCGTCCAGCCCTGCGCGGCCACAGCGCACAGTCCTCGAGGGGCCCAATCTCGCGGGGCGAGGACGCAGCCTGCGTGTGGACCCCGAGCCTCCTGCCGCCCCCGCGCCTCGGCCCCAGCGGAGGAGCTCAAAATAGCGGCGCCGGGCGGGGGCGAGGCTGCTATTCCGGGCCCGACGCGCGGGGCTCGCCCCTGCCCGGCGAGGCGCGGGGATCAGTCAGAGTCTCCGAACCTGCTCCCCGCGCGTCTGTCTTGGGCCCCGTGGGCCCATTCACAAATCCGCCCCCTTTCCAGCCTGCCGTCTCGGAGGGGGCGCGCACCTCCTGCACCCTGATACTCCTCCCGGGCCCCCGCCCCTGCAAGGCGTCGCTATGGAGACGAGGGCGGAGCCCCCTCGCTCCCGCACCGCCCACTCCGCCCTCCCCGCGGGGCCCCGCCCGCCGGACGCCGGGTCCTCCCCCGACCCCGACTAATGACCGGGCGGGAGGCGGTAGAGAGCGTGTAGGCCTGGGACGGGCGTGGCCGAGGATGAAAGGCGCGTGGGGGGGACCCCGGGGCCGCATAATTACCGCCCCCTCCTAGCCAGGCGGGGGCCGGGACCGTGCACCTGGCGGCCGCCCCGCGGGGGCGCAGAAATAGGACCGTCCTGGCAGAGGCTGCAGCCGGCCCAGCTGGCCCCAGTACGCGGGGCCCAGAGCCAGGGTGGGGGATGCAGAGACCGGGCGTGCGGGTTGCCAGGTGTGGCGTACATGTGTGCCCGTGGGCAGAGTACAGAGACACAAGCTTGTGTGGACACGAATGTGTAGCTATGTGCGAGTGCACACGGTGTGGTGTGTGCAGGGACCCCAGACCGGCCTGTGTCGGTGCGCAGGGCATATAGGGGCGTGCACGCAGTCTTGGAGGTGTGTGCACGGAGCCCCCGGCACCCGCGTTTGTGCAAAGACACAGGAACCCGTCTGCGTGGCGCTGTGTGTGCAACCCAAGGAGGTGGGCGCTTGGACTCCAAAGTGTGCGCTTATCCGGATGTGGATGTGGGGGCAGCCGGGGACAGGGCTGGGTGTGCGTGACTCGGGTGTGCCGGGACCCACAGAGCATATGTGTCCATGCCTGGTGCTGTGACTCATGTCCCTGGGGTGGGCACGCGTGCTGTGTGTCAGCGGGAGCCGCGCCTCCCAGGGCAGCCCAGAGTTCCAGAAGCCCAGAGGCGGAAGGGTTAAGCCTGCCCCTCCCCCCAGCTCCTATCTGAGTCCAGGGGTGGGATCTCAGGTGCCCTGGGAGGCCCCGCCGCCCCCACCCACCCCGGGGCCTGAGATTCAGGGGCTGCTACACAGGAAAGCCGGACTGAGCTGCTCCCTAGCCTCAGTTTCCCTCCTGTTCCTCGGATGCGGTCGCAGGGTGGGTCGGCTTCTCTTCCCTGTGACTCACCCCCTCCCCACAGGCCTGAGTCACAGCTCAGGAATGTGGAGGCTGGGAGGCCCTGTCTACTCCTGCCCCGGTCAGGCCATCCCAGCAGCCCAAAGGCCAGGCCTGGGCCACAGAGGGACATCCCCGGCACACACACCCCGCCACAGGCCACACACAGGTGCACACCCACACGCCTGCTTCGTACCCACTGGATACAAAGTCATACACCATGCACTCGGCATCCGGAGACCCTGCCTGCCACAGGCACACGCAGTCGACAGGCTGAGGACGCGACGGACCCCGACCTGCCCTGGGGTCACACACCTGTTTGCTCTTTCAGTACACAGGATACTGCAGAGACATATGTGACCCCTTCTGCTCGGGCGCAGACCAGCCAGCACATGTGGCGGACCTGCAGTGACGTGCACCCATGCGTGTCTGTGACGTGCAGATCAGGTGTCTGTGAAAGGCCCAAGACCCTGCATGGCCCACGGACACCCTAAAGCTGACCGAAGCTTAGGCTCGCCTGCGTGGAGGCTGGGGATGCAGCCACCTAGTTTCTGAAACTGGGAAAAGGTCTGGGGGCTCCGGAGCCCCCACCTCCACGCAGCCTCAGATGTTGCTTAGCAACTGATGCCCCGCCCTGGGGTAGGCGGATGGATCTCCACCTGGGCCCAGTTCCCTCTCATGGGACTACAGGTCCTGTGCCTAACAGAGAGGCCAGAGTGGGGATTTCCTGCAAAGACAACCAGGCTCAAGGTGGCCCTGCCTGGGGTGGAAGGTATCTCCATGGCAACAGTGGAGTGGGACAAGTGGAGAGTGTTTCCCCACTCGCCCAGGCAGCTGCAGGGGCTCAGGACCTACGGAGTGCGGGTGAAGACACCTATGTGGCATCTTGCTGGAGAGGAACCTGGCACCTGCCCGCTCCCGCGTGCCTGGAGGGTTCCCACATCCAGGCGGACAGATGGGCCAGGGGACACCTGTCCAGGCAGCCATGGCTGCTCAGCCACAGTCCCTAGAGGGTCAGGGGCCCAGCTGTGAGGCAGGCGTTGCCCAAGACGCTCTCTGGACCTCACTGCTTCATCTGAGAGGTGGGCATGCCAGCAGCACCTCCTGGGGTTAGAGGCGCACGGGGAGGACCTGGTAGGAAGTCGGTCAAGGGCAGTTAGCAGCGAAAGACAGCTCCACGCAGCGCCAGGCTTTCCTTGTTGTTTGCTTCCTTGATGTGGCAGTCCACATGGAATCATCCCGTATGCAGGCCGGGTGTGCTGGCTCATGCTTGGAATCCCGGCACTTTCGTTTGAGTCCAGGAGTTTGATACCAGCCGGGGCAACATAGCTAGACCCTGTCTCTACAAAAAAAAAATAAGCAAAATTAGCTGGGCGTGGTGGTGCTCACCTGTAGTCCCAGCTACACAGGAGGCTGCGGCAGGAGGATCGCTTAAGCCCAGGAGTTCCAGCGAGGCTGCAGTGAGCTGTGATGGAGCCACTGCGCTCCAGCCTGGAAAAAGAGTGAGACCCTGTCTCGAAAATACTAATAATTGGGGCCAGGTGTGGTGGCTCACCCCTGTAATCCCAGCAATTTGGGAGGCCAATGCGGGTGGATCATTTGAGGGCAGGAGTTTGAGACCAGCCTGACCAACATGGTGAAACCCCTTCTCTACTAAAAATAATAAAATTGGGCTGGGCGCTGTAGTTCACGCCTGTAATCCCAGCACTTTAGGAGGCCGAGACAGGCAGATCACTTGAGATCAGGAGTTTGAGACCAGCCTGGCCAACATGGGGAAAGCCCGTCTCTACTAAAAAAATACAAAAATTAGCCGGGCATGGTGGCGGGCGCCTGTAATCCCAGCTACTCCGGAGGCTGAGGCAGGAGAATCACTTGAACCCGGGAGGCAGAGGTTGCAGTGAGCTGAGATGGCGCCAATGCACTCCAGCCTGGGTGACAGAGCGAGACTCCGTCTCAAACAAAAACAAACAAAAATAATAATTGTCCCTTATGCTAACTCTCCTGTTTCATTTGTATTTCCAACATGAACAGAAAGACTTCTGGAAGGCATAGGTTGGGGCTCGCCTGGGAACCCCTCTCCATCCCCCACCCAGACTCCAGCAGGCCGGAGTCAAGCTTGGCTGGGCAGCGGAGGATCACTGGTGCACAGAGGGGTGAGTGGGTGTCTGTGGCTGGAGACCCTGGGGGTGTTCCTGCCCCCGCCCAGGCTTGTGTTGGTTGTGGGGGAAGGCTGCTGCCCTCTCTGTATCTGGTCAGGGCCCTCTTTGTATCTGGTGACAGCTGCAGGGTGTGGCGTGACTCTGCAGGCTGGAGTTTTGTTCAGGGAGGCCTTGGCCCGGGCTGAGCGAGGAGGTTCTGTTTGTTTTAGGGTCACACAGTGGATTGAGGTTGGGGGCAGGTGTATGGGGTGTGTCGGGGGAGGGGTTGTGTATCTGGGAGCCTGGCACACCAGTCGCACCCATAAATGCGTGGCCTGTGGAGGGCTGTCCCGGGCATGCTGGTCGGGGGTGTGGGATGGCTGTGCAAGCCCCGCGTGGGATGGCACCCGTTGGTTTTGCTTGCTCTCCCCCAGGGCTGAGTGTGGGTAGCGTCCTGGGTATGGGGTGTGTGCCCTCCATGGCAGCCAGCTGTCTCCCTCGCCACGCTCCGCCCACATTCCAGAGGGGTTGTGGGTGCCCTCCCAGGCTCCCGCCCGCTCCTCGACCTCCGACCTCAGCCCAAGCCCACTCCCTCTGCTCTGGCACCCGAGGAGGCAGCTGGCTCCAGGGAGGCACTGCAAGGCGGGGGAGAAGGCTGGAATGTGCCCCGGGGTGAAGGGGGCCCCCAGAGAGGGGGCGGAAGCAGGGGAGGGACGGAGGGGCGGAGATGGTGGTACTGGGTTGGGGAGAGCGCCAGAGATCGGGATAGAAATAGAGAAAGGCAAAAGAAAGAGAAATGGAGGGAGTGAGAACCAGAAAGAGGGTGGAGGCGGGGCCCAGGTGACAGCCTCCCCTCCCCCACCCGCTGGGCTGGGTTGCTCACCTGTCCCAAGTGACCCCAGAGGCAGCCAGTTCTCTGCCCTTCCAGGGCTGGGCGGCCCGTGGGTGGGGCTGCACCGGGCTCCTGGGTTGGGCCCCAACGCCCTTGGCCACGGGGTGGTGGCGTCCCCAGCCTCCAGCCCGGTAACTCCCATTCCCATGGTGCTGGGGGGGCCAGGCCCTGTGGGGGCGGCTGTGCCCGGGCACTGGCTCAATCCCTCCAACCCAGTGGCTCCAAGCCAAGGGCCTGGCTTCCACTGCTGTCCACCCTATCCACCTCCCAAGGCAGCTCCAAGGGCCCATTCGGCCACCCCCAGAGGACTCTGGCCTTAAGCCAAAAGCCATGACCTCCACTGACCTTCTCCTGCCCGCCCACGGCTCCGCGTCTCCCCAAGCACCGCTCACCTGTGAGATCACCGCCCGGCAGGAACGCCAGCACGGGCTCCCAGCCACAGGGCAGCTCCCACCCTGCGAACTCCAGCTCTTCCCAGGCCGCTCCAGAGGCCAGGCTGCACAAACACCTTGGCTAGTCTCCCCACCTGGCGCAGGCCCTGTTCACCCCAACCACTGCCTTCTCTGAGCACACACCAGGTTGGAGCCCACAGCCAAGCAGCGGGCGGCCACGGGGGATTCCTGCCTCCTGAGTCCTCAACTCTCTTGGCCCGGAGCTCACACCGGCATTTCCGATTTCCTCCTCCATCCCCCTGTTATCCCCGCCTTGCCAACTACCTCCCTGGGGACCTAAAGCCACCACCTTCCGGGCACACCGTAGCTCCTTTTTCGTCTCTACCTCCCCCAGGGTGAGGCCGCCAGGGTCCCCATCGATCATCGATCCAACTCGACCGCCCCCCAAAGTCCAGGCCACGGGTCCAGCCACCTCCCAGATGTCCTGGCCTCTGCTCCCCCTCACCTGCTCTTCCTCCCTGGTCCCCCAAGTCATCCCTCCAGTGGCCGACTTGGGGAATCACCGTTTAGGGTCTTTGTCAGCCTCGCCTTTCCTCCCATCTTTGATTTTTCTCCACCAACTGACTTCCCGGTTGCCCCCGAAAAGCACTCGGTTTCACGTTTCCGGGCCTTGGCACACGCCGTGCCCCCTACCTGGCGCACCCTTCCCGCTTCCTACAACACTTGGCAAACTCCTGCTCCTTTGGCAAAGCCTCAGCCCCAAAGTCCCCCTCCTCCTGGCCTCGTGTCTGAGCTCCCCCAGCCTAGGGACCGCGGGGAGGCTGGGCCGGGGTCTGGGACGTGCAGTGGTGCAGGGGTGGGGGCAGCAGGAAACGCGTTGGCGCGAAAGAACGGGTGCACGTGAGCGTGCCCGTGCCGGGGGTCCACGTGCGGCGCCCCGGGGCTCGCCCCCTCTTCCGTCCAGGCCCCGCCGAAGCCGTCAGACCCTCGGCTGCGCCTCCCGCCCCCAAGTTTGCAGACGCGCGGGGAGAGAGGCGGGGCTGCAGCGCCTCCGCGCTTGCGCCTGCGCACTCGGCCCTGCCGGGCTGAAGTCCCGCCTTCTGGAGGCTGCGTCTCGCTGCTACTGGGGCACGCAGATGAGCGAGCGGTGCGATCACCAATGAGGCTTCCCCGCTGGTGGGCGGGGCCTGGGCTGCCCGACGCGCGGACGGGGGCGGGCAGGGCGCCCTACCCGAGGTGACGTCAGGCTCCTTTCGCGGCGCGTTGCCCTGGAAACCGCGTTTCCATCCCGGCGGGTTTCCGGGGGCCGCCCCCTCCCATTCAGCTTTTTCCTCAATGGTGGGGGGAAGGGAGCGATCCAGGGCCGACCCCGCCCCCCGCGATCCCAGCGGTCCCTGCCGTCTTTGTGCCTCAGTTTACCTCTCCGTGCCTCCCTACGCACACTTGGCCTCCGCCTGCCGCCCCTCCGCTCGCTGCACCCCTGGTTGGGCTGACCCTACCAGGCCGGGGCTCTGAGCCTGGAGCTCCATACCCCACGCCACGCCCCTAGGGCACAGCTTTGACCCCCGGGATCCCCAGGCTGGGGTGGGGCTCGGCATCCCGAGGGGCGGGTCCTGGAGTGCAGGGGGCGCGCCCCCCACCCTGCAGGCTGCAGACAGCCCCTGTGATTCAGCAGGTGCTTCAGACAACATCCTCCTTCCTCCTTCCCACCCCGCCCAGCGAGGGGGCGGTGGCGCCCTGGGGCCTTCGCCCTGACCCCAGGCCGGGTGTCGGTGACCTGCACCCCCACCCTGAGCCCCGAGGGGACATCCGCACCAGGGACGGGGCGGGGGGGGGGGTGCCGCCTGACTGGGCATCCGCCTTCCTGCCGTGGGCGTGGGATGATTTGGGGTTGACTGGGCGTTGGGAGGGGCAGAGGGGTCTCAGGAAGGTGCTCCCAGGCCACTCCCTGGACCTGTGCCCCTTCCCCTGGGGGCTCCCGGTGCTGGGGCCCCTAGAGGTGGGATAAGGGGTGGAGGTCACATCATTGAACAAACACCCCAAATCCTCTGGGCCAAGTGATGTTCCTCTTTGGGCCTCTGTTCTCTCATCTATAAAATGGGAGCCCAATTACTTCTCTTAGGCAATTCTTGTTACCTGAGAAAATACAGGTTAAAAAATAAAATTAAAAAAAAGGACATGAAATAGTATTATTGCCCCATCTCTGCCCAGCCCGGACATGGATGGAGGTGGGACCCCAGAGAGGACTCAGTTCTGGTGAGGCTCTCGGGGAGCTCCAGGCTAGGGGCAGAGAGACGGAAGTGTGGGGTCTGCGGGACGGGGTGGACAGGGGTGGAAGGCGCAGGCTGGGGAAGTTCCCAGACAGCAAGGGACAGCCGGACCAGGGGTGTTCCTAGACAGGGGCAAAGGCCGGGAGGTTTGGAGCTGAAGGCCAGGTCTGGGAAGGGCTGGAATGTCAGGAGGTGTGGCCAGAGAGGACCCCCAGGGCTGGGTCAAGCCAGGCCTCTATCACCAGCCAGCCCAAGGTACCCTGCGGAGTCCTGTGTCCTCCCAGGCGGGCTGGTGATCTCCCTGCAGCAGGCCACACAGATGTGAGACTCCAGGAAGGGGAGCGGGTGGGTGTGGAAGAGTGGGAGTCCCCGACTCTTGTGGCTGGGGAGAGCTGAGGGTCGCGTCTCCCGCCCAGGCCACGAAGCAGGCAGAGCAGGCCCTTGCCCCACACCCTAAGGGACTTCCGGCCTTGGGTACCAGGAAGTGGCTGGGCTCCTCCCTCCCACATCCTGGCTGCTTCCTGCCGACCCCAGCAGCCAGGGAAGGAGCGTGGGAAATTCTCAGGGCCCTGACCCCTGCCCCACCCCCTCCTCGGGGCCTTGGGACCCGGGTCTGGCCCTCTGACTCCCTGAGCTGACATCCCACCCCAGGAACCCTCCCAACCAAGGCCAAATCCCCCCACTAGGTGAGCAGGCGGGAGTCAGTGTGTGTTTCATTTTCTGTTTATTACTTGAAATCACGGTGCTCGTGTAGGTTTTTTTTTTTTTTTTTTCAATTTTATGTTTTCATACATGAAACTCACGCCAGGTGCCGGGACCCCCACAGCCCGACCCCCCGAGGGCGGGTAATGCTTTCTTGGGCAGCCCTTACCGGGCAGAGGGTGGCGAGCCGGTTCCTGCCTGGAGGTTCCACCCTCAACCCGCGGAGGCACAGACGTTATTTAAAAATCGTTAAAAAACAAAACAGAACACACATTTAAATAGGTATCCAAGACAGTTCTTCAAAAAACAAACCCGCCCCTTTTTCTCCTCTTTTTTTTTTTCTATTTTTTTTTCTTTTTTTGGAAAAACGAAAACAAAACAAAACCCAAAATCCTTGAGCGCTACCCTCTGGGACCCCTCCCCGCCCACCCTCCCACAGAAAAATGTACAGAGCTACGGTTATAACACGTGATGCTCACATCTGAAACCATTAACTTTCAACACGTAAAGAGGGGGAGCTGAGGACCTGGGGTTCACCTACGAGAACAAATGGAGGGGGACTGGCGGGGCCAGGACAAGACCAACAGGCGGGGTGAGGAAGGGTCCAGACATCTCCATTATCATTAAAAAATAGTGAGTGGGGAAAAAAATCCAAAAACTACCCCATTGAAATGGCCCCAGTAGGGGATTTGTCCCTCCCCTCTGGAGACAGACACCCCTTGGGCAGGGGCACTGAGGGGCGGGGGGTCCAAATTAGACCAGCAGCGGACCCCGCCACGGGGGTTAATGCTACACGGAGTTGTTGCCCCCTGCCCAGAGGATTCACAGCTCAGCACCCCCTCCCATCCTGGCTGCAGGAGGGGCCCCCAGACAGTCCCAAATCCACATCCCTCAGGTTGGGCCGGGAAGGAGGCTCGGAGGGGGGAACTCCCCAGCACCCAGCCATTCTCTCCCCTTTTTCAAGAGTTCCCCAACCACTATTGGCTCAGTCAGAAAATTAATAGTCTATAAATACCCCAAACTCAGGCAGGAGGTCAGAAAACACGGGGGTGGGGGCGGAGGAAACAGCACAGTCCGCCGGCTGGGGCGGGGCGGCGGGCAGGCTGGGGGGGGGGGTAGTTCCCCTCTCCCTTCCCAGCAGGAAAGGGTGCCACGCCCCTGCACCCAAACCCCGTGTGGACCCCAGCCCCAGCCTCTCTGCTAAAACGGCTTTGCTCTCCTTGTTAAAGAAATGAAGGAAAATGCAAAAAGAGACCAAGAAAAGAGGATAGGAGTGGAAGAGAAACAGTCCCCTCGCTGGCTTCTGTGTGACCTGTTGGCTTGCTGTAGCCCAGTGGGCGCTGCTGGCCTGGGGTGGAGACCCCGAAGTCTGCACTGGGGGGTGGGATGGGTTCTGCGCGCTGCGGCCCCCTCATCTGTAAAGTGCATAATGACACATCGACATTTTTGACTTAAAACCTGAATAGGGTCGGGGGGGGGAAAGGAGGCGGTGGAAGGGATGGGGCGGGTTTCTCCGTCTCCTTCACTCTCCGCCATCCAGAGAGACTGCTACATTTTGGAGCTGGGGAAGGTTGGCAGGGAGGACCGACCCGGCGCAGAGGTGAAAGGAGACAGAGGAGGAGGAGGAGGAGGAAGTGAAGGAGGAAGAGGAGGGCAGGAGTGAAGGGTGAAGGAGGTAGGAAGCAAAGCCCATGAGGAGTCCAGGAAACCACGGTCAGAACGTTTTAAAAAAAGAAAATAATAATAAAAAAGAAGAAAAGAAAAAAAGGCTTCTGGCTGGGGGGAGTGGCCGCCTGCCCTCCAGGGCTGGGCCACGTTCTCTCCGGGGCTCTCGGAGTCCCCGCCGCCCTGGGCTGGGGTGCGAGGGGCGAGGGTGGCCGATCCGAAGATCCTAAGCCACCACGAACTCTGACTTGATGTCAGGGTTGACTTCTGGCTTCCACACGGAGTCCTCGAAGTCGAGGCCCAGGCCGGAGGCCTCGCTGGGGCTGCCGCCGCCTCCGCTGCTACTGCTGTCGCTGCGGCCGGCCTTGCGGCTGGGTGACCAGTGGTACGGACCCCGCGCGTCCCGCCGGGCCTTTCTACGGAGCCGTTTCTGCTGCAGGAGCAGCTGCAGCCGTTCCACCTTGCAGCGCGTGGCACGGTTTTCTGTCTGCCGAAGCCGGTCCCCTGCAAAGGAGGTAGTGGCCTGTGACTCCCAAAGCCTCCACCTGCTGAACAGAGGACCACCCCAGACCCCAGCAAATGCCCCTGAGGTCAGACACAGTTCTGCCCTCCCTGGAGGGAGGTCAGCAAAGGAAATGATCGAGGACGTCCACCATGCCGGGCACAGTGGCTCACGCCTGTAATCCCAGCACTTTGGGAGGCCGAGGCAGGAGAATCGCTTGAGCTCAGGAGTTCGAGACAGGCCTGGGCAACCTCAGGAGTTCGAGACAGGCCTGGGCCACAGAGCGAGACCCCTCCCCTACAAAAATTACAAAATTAGCTGGGCATGGTGGTGTTTGCCTGGAGTCCCAGCTATGCAGCTGGCATCTAATTCTCCAGCTCAACCATGAGCTGGGGAGGTCAGGACTGTCCTGCTTCATTCTTCCTGGAGTCCTACATGGAGGGCGCTTGGCCGCTTCTGTGATCCAAGGGGAGATACTTGGGGGTTGTACCTTGGTTTTTTTTTTTTTTGAGACGGAGTCTCGCTCTGTCGCCCAGGTTGGAGTGCAATGGCGAGATCTCGGCTCACTGCAAGCTCCGCCTCCGGGTTCACGTCATTCTCCTATCTCAGCCTCCCGAGTAGCTGGGACTACAGGCGCCCACCACCACGCCTGGCTAATTTTTTGTATTTAGTAGAGACAGGGTTTCACCATGTTAGCCAAGATGGTCTCAATCTCCTGACCTCATGATCCGCCCACCTCGGCCTCCCAAAGTGCTGGAATTACAAGCGTGAGCCACCGCGCCCGGCTGGTTTCCCACTTTTAAACTGAGCTGGGAGGAGCCCCCGCGATGGGTGCGGAGTCCCAGGGCAGTACAGTGGCCATCTTCCGGTGAGACTCTGGAGGGAGTAACCCGCCGTTTGGGAGTAGCTGGGGCCAGGTTGGGGGGCGGGTTGTGTTCCTTGCTTTTCCAAGTCACTGAAATGATTAGGGGTGGGCTCTGGCCCCCCCTCGGCCTGCCAGGCCTGACTTGGCCATTCACAGAGGCTCCAAATGCCATCTGGAGATGATGCCCTGGGGTGGGGGCCAGGAGGAAGTGGGCCTGGGGCCCCCCGGGAGCACACAAGGACACTTTGTGCCCGGATACACATGCTGCCTTCTCTCCGGGCTGGAGCAGAGCAGTGGCCACGGCAGCTGCCATCCCCCCCGGCCCCTGGGCAGGTCAGCTGCTCCTGTGCCCACCAGCTCACACAGAGGAGCCTTGAAAAGCCTGGGCGGGCGGGGAAGGCAGGACCCCCAAGGGCGGCCACTCACCCGGGGGCTTGCACATGCGGATCTGGCTCTGGCCCTGCAGCAGGGAGGCTGGGGGGGCGGCCGCGAGCTTCTCGCAGGAGGTAGTTCTGGCGGCCAGGTCGGGGGCCGGCGAGGCCGGGGAGCACTGGGCGTGGCAGCGGAGCTGGGCCAGCGAAGGGGGCATGCCCTGGTAGTGCCGGGTGGCGCTCAGGAGGTCGTTCAGGATCTGCAGGATGGTGCCGATGTCACGCCGCGGCCGCCCGCTGCTGTCTTGGCAGTTGGGGTGTAGCGTGCCTGCGGGCAGAGGTGGCCGTGAGTCCCCAGCACGTGCACAGTCCCGCATGTCCAGGGCGGGTGTCTACGGGTGTGGGCTCATGAGCTCAGACAGCGGGGTGGACATGTGGGCTGATGTGCACGAGGGACCACAGGGCGGGAGCGGGACACGTCCCCAGTATGCAGGTGCCTGGTGACCCGCAGCCTCCCAGGCAGGGCCAGGCGTGTGTGTGGGGGATTCCTGGGGGACATGTGAAGTGACCAGACGGACACAGCCTGTGTGTGCCCAGAATATGTGGAGTCACCTGTAGGTGGATGTGGGCACCAAATGCACAGGGTCACGGGACACACGTGACCTCACACGGGTGCTGTACCACCTACCAGAGAAGGTCCCTGAGAAGACCCCCGGGGCATGATTCACAAAGCTCTCGATGACGGCGCCGGGTTTTCGGGAGCGGGGGGCAGGGCTGGCCCCTGGGGTAGACGCGGTGCTTGCACCAGGACCGGCACTGCTGCTGGCCGTGGGGGAGCAGTCCATCTGCTGTCCGGAGAAACGGGCACGTGAGCACAGGGTCCAGGGTCAGGGGATCACCACCAACCCAGGGTCTAGAGATAGCCCACCAATCTAGGATCCGGGGATCACCACCAACCCAGGGACCAGAGATCACCCACCAGCCCAGGTCAGGAGATGACCTGTCAACACAGGGTTTAGAGAGAAACTAGCACGGGGTCACGAGGTCACAACCAACCCAGGACACAGAGATGACCCGTGAGTCAAAGGTCAGGAGATGACTATCAACTCAGGATCTAGAGATATCCCACCAATCTAGGTTGGGGGATCACCCATCAGCCCGAGGTCACAGGACAGCCCTTAATACAAGGGACTCACCTGGGACTAAGAGCCCTTGTTCTCCCCAAGCCCTCCCCAGGACGGCCCACCCTTTGGATTCCAACCAAGGGTCACCCTTCCCTTCCCGAGGCTCACCTCCGGGCAGGTGGTGGAGGCTGCGTGGGACCGGAAGGAGCCGGCTGTGATGGGCGAGGGAGATGCAGGGGACGGGCTGGTGGGCACTGGGGGGACTCGGGCGGCACTGGACACCGGCCGGCAGGGCGAGGACACGGGGGAGGCTATGCTGGGGTCCCCCCGCGCAGCAGCGGCGGCGGCGGCCGCGGCGGCCAGCACATGGCGGTGTTGCAGTGGAGCGTGCTGGGCCGCAAGCTGCAGCTGCACGAACATCATGTGATCGCCCACACGCAAGGCCAGTGTCAGTGGCGAGCGGCCCGACAGGAAGTCACTGACCTGCAGGGAGAGCTGTCCGTCATCTGGGAGCCCCAGCTTGCGGCGCCCCCAGCCCAGCCCGGCCCAGTCCCCCCGCGCTGTGACCTGGGGCCTCTCGCCGCCCCTCTCTGGGCTCTGGGGTCCCTGTCGGTGCCACGGACGCTTAAATAAAATGAATCTGTATTTCCGGAAGCCTCCTCCGCCAGCCCGGCCCGGCCCGGGCGCCGCTGGGGGCTGTGGGGACAGAGGCGGGTCAGACGGGGGCCTGCCCCTCCCTGGCCAACTCGGTCGGTCTTGCAAAGGGAAACTGAGGCCAGAGGGGGTGGGGCCCAGCTGGCAGTCACTGACCTCAAACAACCTTCACTTTGCCTTTCCCCCACCCTCATGGGCCCCTAGATCCTCTTTGCCTGTGGATACGGGAGGGGCTCCATCTCAGGCCCCCTCCCAGCTAAGTCACCAGGGCCCGCAAGTGGGTGGAATTCCTGGACGAATTCTTCTGTCCTAACCTTTGCTTTCTCAAGATAAATATTTATCTGTCCTGGGCGGGGCGGAGACCGAGGGGGCTGTGGCAAGGCTGCAGGAAGGGGCCCCGACCGCCCTGGGGCTGGAGTCCCAGAAGGCACAACCTGCTCCAAGCACAGAAACCCTCAATCTGCCCCCTTTCAGGGTGGGTGTGCGTTGGATATGACCCTGTTCTCGCCAAGCCCCCTGCTCTGGGTCCAGGCCAGAGCCCTGCTCTCCCCAGGGGCTGGGATGGGGGGGCGGGGCGGAGGTTTCTGAGAAGTGACATAGGCTGGGATGACTCAGAACCGACCGCCTCCCAGCTCTCCCTCCCGGGCTCTCCTCTCCACTGGCAGTGGCTGGCGTAACCTTCTCTGCTTGGGGCCCACGGGGAGGGAGGCAGGGAGGAGGGTAGGGTGAAGCCCCCACCCTGCGGCCCAGCCTGCCCAGCCCCCCGCCCCCCTGCCCCAAGACAGCCTTTGCAGGAAGGGCCCGGGGTGGCTTCCCGAGAGCAGCTGGAGTCCCCACCACCACCCGCCCTGCAACTTCCTCCCTGGGGAGGGCTAATGGGCGGGCATGACTCGGTGCCAGGCAGGGAAGCAACCCTGGGGAGCCCAGTGTCTCCGCCCAGCCCCCCCCACCCCAGCCCCCCCAACTCAGCTCCTTCCTGACGCAGGCGCCCAGGGAGGAGGGTGTGAAGCCAACACACCCTGGGCTCCCTGCCAACCGCAGCCCCCCAGCAGTGGGGAGCTCTGCTCACACTCGCCCCAGGAAATCACCTGCAGCCCCCACCCTGGCTCGGGACCCCGGCTCTGCCCCCACGCCACTGCTGCTGCTGCTGTGGCCACCCCTATGAGCAGACCACCCAGCTCCCGGCCCCCGCCCTGCCCCCGCAATGCAGGGAAAGGGCAGGACTCTACATGCCGCTGGGAAAAAGGAAGGGGGCGCGGGCCTCGGGGCCAGGGAGGCCCGGGAAGCTGGCCACCCCTTGCTGGGGCGGGTGGCAGCCTGCGTCCCCCACCCTGGCAGCGGGCGGATTGCTGAGGCCTGTGTCACCCTCCTGGGAGGTGGCCAGGGCCCTTGTCTGAGGAAGGCTTGGCCGCAGCCAAGAAAATGAGGAAAGAAGGAGGAAAAAAAAAAAAGTCCGCAGCAAAACCGGGAACCGGGTGAGGGCCAGCCCCAGCCTCCCTCCTGGCCGCTTACTAAATATTTTCCTAACATCCTGTCTAGGCCTTGCTGGCCCCAGGGCTGGGCGCCCCCGCCCCCTCCCCTTTCGGGGTAGAGAACAAAGGCCAGAGAGAGGAGGGGGGGTGACGAGATCCCCACCCTCTCACGATGGGGTCAAGGAAGGCGGAAGGAGTGTCACCCAGGCCGCCGCCCCCAGCCCCCAACAGAAATGTAAAAAAGGAGAAACTCGCTCTGGGGAAGCCACAGCGGCCTGGGAGGGGGGGGGGCTCCTCGGTGGGGGCGGAGGGGGCTGGGGATGCAGGCCGGGGTGTGAGCGGGGATGAGGCTCCATGGGCCAAGGTCACTCTGCAGGCAGTGTTGTGAAAGCCAGGTCCCCTTCCCCCAGGGCAGCCACCGTGGGAGAGAAAGCCCTCCGGGTCAGGTGGTGAATCTTGGGGGAGAAGAGGTGGGGAAGCCAGGCCAGGCTGGCACCCAAGCGGGGTGGCGCGTCGCCTCCCCTCCCCCAGCCTCCTGGGAGCACAGACAACCCCAGGCCCCGTCGGTGGCCGAGGCACCCTGCCCCCGGGACTACCCTGTTAGGAAGGGGCTGGCGAGGTCTTACCTGCGTCTCCGTGAGACTCTCGAGGGCTTGCATCACAGACTGTTCCGGCCTTGAGGCCTGAGACTACAAAGAGAGGCAGGAGAGGGGCCTGAGTGTGGGCTCGGAATCGTGGGCTGGAACATGGTGTGGGGAAGGCCCTGCTGGCTGGCGGGGTGGGGGCCCCAGGTGGTGTGTGTGCGGACAGGTGCCGAGGGAGGGGCTACTGCCTGTGTGCGGGGGCCTCGGGGTACACGCAGCCCCATGGCCATTTACCATGAGGCCCGCTTCCACGGTGGGTACCAAGGTCAGCTTGCTGCCATCACCCACGCCGAACTCCTGCAGCTTCCCCGAACTGAGCCGGCTGGGGGGAGGAAGGAAGAGCATGAGACTCCGCGGAGACGACACAGGGACGCGGAAGCAGAGGCCGCGGGGGAGGACTGTGCTTGTGTGGGGAGAGACGGATAAGTTCCCACCCCCACCCCTTCCCGGCTTCCAGATCCAGGGCCCCAAGCGCGTGCAGAGAGGTCTCCGTCTGGTGCTGGGAGCCCCATCCTAGCGATTCGGACCCCTTCCCTCCAGTGGAACCCCCGCCCTGGACTCTGGCACCCCCTCTGCACCCCAGCCAGGCACTTTCTCCTCGTCTGGGCCCCAGTGTGCTCTATGCCACCTTCCCCGGCGCCGCCAGGGCAGCCCCTACCTCCAATTCCCTAATTCTAGTCCTGGCTCCTCTTTGTGGGCACCACGGGCTTCGGCCCGAGGAGAGGCCCTGGTGATTGCACCGGGCCGGGCTCCCCCTCCTCCTCCCTCCCCGGCGCAGGCGGCCGCCGCCGCGCAGACAAAGGAGACCCTCCCCCTCCGCCCCTCCCCCGATGGGCCCCTCCGCTGGGATGGACACTGCGTGTCCCCGGAGGCCCGCGGGGGGAGGGCTCCGGGCCTGCAGGCGATTTAAATACCAGGGGGGAGGGGAGGCTGCGGGGAGCGCTCGGAGGCGAGAACAAAGGGGGGAGAGAGACGCAAGTGGGGGGAGACAGCCAGACGCAGAGGAGGCCGCCGAGCAGATGCGGAAGCCGGCGCGGACGCAGGCGGGAGGGGGCGGCGGCGGCGGCCCACACACCCGCACCCGGGACCCCCGCAACGCCCTGGGATTCCTGTCGGCCCCCAAGGGGGGCCGCCGAAGCTCGGCCCGGGACGCCCTCGCAGCCGCCTTTGTGCGGCGACCCCGGGCGGGGGAGGGGGCCGAGGCAGGCGAGGCCGAGCAGAGGGCGCCCGAGAGCGCGCGGCGCGCCCCCGCCCCCCGTCTGGCCGCCCCCTGCCTTCCCCGCGCGGCGCGCTCTTTGTTCCCGCCCGGGGGCCGGGGCCCGAGGGGGCGGCCGGCCGGGGGCGCGCGGTACCTACGTGTCTTTGTGGAGAAGCGCCAGGCGCTCCTTGGGCACTTTGAGGCGCTGGGACAACCGCTTGCGCAGCCCCTCCACCGTCTCGTCGGGCGGCACGGCCAGGTCGTAGCGGGTGCCCGTGGTGCTGTGGATGGCCAGGCTCATGGGCGCCGCCTCGGCCGCCGGGCCCAGCTCGCAGGCGCCGCCGGGGGCACCGCGCCGGCAGCTCCGGGCGCCGCCGGGCTGCGGCTCCATCCCCGGAGCGCGCTGGGGGGCTGGGGGCGGCGGGCGCCGCCAATCCTCGCCGCGCCTCCGGGACAGGGGCGAGGGGCTCCCCGGATGCCGGGTCCTCCGGGCACTCGGGGGCGCGGAGCAGCGCGCGTCCTCCTCGAGAAAGTCCCGGCCGCGGAATGCGAGACCGAAATCCAAAATCCGACTGGCGCTCCGAGGTCGCTCCGGCCCCTGGGGGAGCCTTCCGGGGGTGGGGACGGCACTTGCTTCTCCTTTAAAGGGCGGCGGGCGCGACCGGGGCGCGGCGCGGGGAAGGGTCCTGGGGAGGGGGCGCCGCTCGGCCGGTGGCGCTGGGTGCCGTCTGCCGCCCGGGTCGCGCTTCCTCGCGCGTCCCCTCCCTTAGCAACAGCCGCCGCCGCCGCTCGGAGGATCTGGGGGTGAAAGTAACAAGAAAAAAAAGTTATAATGTATCAACGTTCCAGGGGGCGGGGCCGCCGCCCCCTCCCATTCACTACTTACTCCGCCGGCCCCGCACCGGCCAATCGCCGCGCGCCGAGCGCCCAGTCGGCCGCGAGCCCGGGCCTATGAGAGCCGCCGCGGCACCGCCCCACGTGGCAGTCGGACCCGCCCCCAGCGCCCAGGCGACCAAGGGGAGCACGGCGGGGGCGGGGCTGGCGCCTCTCCTCGCCCGCCCCCGCCCCGCCCGCGCCCGCAGCCATTCATAAGCGCCCGGAGCTCGCAACAAAGGGCGGGCGCGCCCCGGGGGGCGCGGGACCCCGGCCTCGAGACCCGTCTCGTACCCCTTGCCATCCCCGGGGAGCGGCCCGGGAGCGGGAGGGGGCGCGGGCCATTGTTCCCGACGCAGGGAGGGACAGGAAGTCGTGGGGCCACCCCGCCGCGTCCGTCCGGGAAGAGCCGCGAGCGGAAGCGAGAGCGCGAAGTCCGCGCCTCGTGGCCGGGATCCCGGGGCGGGCGGGCGGGCGACGGTGAGGCTAGGGCCGCGGCCCCGGGGAGGGCGTGGTGCGTGGGGGCGGAGTTGTGGCCGGGGCGGGGCGCCCGCACCTTGGTGACGTGGCCGGGTGGCTGCTGCCGGGGGCCCCGCGCGCCCACCCGCCGGCTCCGGGCAGAACTCGTTTCCCCGAGGCGCGCCCGCTCGAGCCGTGACGTGACGCGGCGTCCCCGGCTGCGCCCGCGCGCGCTCGGGGATGCGGTGAGTCAGCAGCTCGGGCGCGCCCTCTGTCGGGCCCGCCTGGGAGCGCCGCCCGGAGTCCCGGGCAGGGGGCGCCGCGCTGCCCCTAGCAGGGGAGGAAGACTACGGGGCTGCGCGCGGGGGAGGAACCCCGATCGGGGACGAAAGACTCTAGTCGGGAGACTGGGACCGTGTGGCTGGGAAACGGAGGGCGGAACGGCAACCAGTTCAAGGTCACCCGCGGTGAAGGGGGAGTGCCCCGGGGGGCGGGGCGGGGGCTGAGGTCCGGCTAGGGCGGCGCTGGCTGCGCGGAGCCCCTCCCATCCCGCACCCCGGGGGGGCTTCCCAGGACCGGAGGCTCCCCGATCCCTCCTGTCCCAAGAACAAAGAAAAGTGCGGGCATCCTGAGCCATCTAGAGTGGGGACCCTTCCTCGGCCCGCAGGTTCCCCCCCACACACTCACCGGGCGCGGCCGGTTCTACGCTCCAAGCGCTGCGAGTACCTTCGTCCGGGGCCGAATGCGCGCTGGCCGGGCCGGTCTGGGCCAAGCGGGCGTCCCCCAGCCTTTATCCGCGCCGCCTTCCCTCGGGGTGGAGTTAGGGCGGGCAGGGGGGCGGGGGACCGGGCGGGCGGTGACGCAGACTGGCCCCCGCCCCTGCCTGCCGGCCCGGGCCCTGGGGCGCCTTGACGGCTAGGCCACCCGGTACCCAGGCTTGGCGCAGTTCATGGAGGGACTCCCCTTGAATGCCCCGAGCCAAGGGTCTCCGCCTGCCTCGCCGCGGGCTGGGATGCAACCCGAATCGTCACCGGGACAGGGTTGCGTGGTGTACAGCGCGACTCGCTGCCCCGCACCCTTCCTGCCGCCCCAGGCCCGGTGCTTCCGCCTGGGGGCGCCCGCGTGGGGGGTACGGGAAGAGGGGCCTGAGTCAGCGGCCGTCGTCCAGGAAAACAGGCTGGAGTCACCTGCCGTAGAGTGGGGGTGCCCTGGCCAGCCCCGGCCTCCTGCATCTGTCAATGGTGACCTCAGAGAGCATTTATGGAGCGATTAGCCAGTGCCAGGCCTGCCTTGTGCCCAGCCAGTCACCAGCCGGCTATGCTGTGACCCCGGGAGGTAACTGGCCTCTCCAAGCCTCAGTTTCTCCAGGGTGGGTGGGAGTGTGGTGAGGGGAGGCAGCAGGATCACTCTGGGGCCATCTCCCCCCATTAATGCAGGATACGCACTGGTTCCCAGCCTTTAGGGTGGGCATTACCCCATTTTACAGACGAAGAAACTGAGGCCACAGCCAATGAGACACGAATGTGGTGTGCATCTTACCCTTCCCCGTCGGCCTTTTAAGGATGGCCCTGGTTGAGGTGGGCCCTGTCCTGCCCCTCTATCCAGTGAAGGGGACCCCATCCCTACTGGAGCACCTCCTGTCCACTTATCTGGCTCCTCCCTTTATCTGGCCTGACCACCTCCACCCCCACCCTGGCCATAGGCGCCCCTCCCAGGGCTGCGCTCCTCCCCAGGTCTCCTTCCGGCTGCCACCCATGCTCCCGGCAGCTGTGGCCCCCACCTTGACAGGCACACCCAGCCCCGAAGGGTCAGGGCTAGGCCAGAGAGGGAGAGGCTGGGATAACCCTTGGAAGGGGGTCACGGGGGCTGCGGTTTGAGGAATGACTAGGAGTTTGTCACATAAAAAAGATGATGCGGCTGGGCGCAGTGGCTCACGCCTGTAATCCCAGCACTTTGGGAGGCCGAGGCGGGTGGATCACAAGGTCAAGAGATTGAGACCAGCCTGGCCAACATGGTGAAACCCTGTCTCTACTAAAAATACAAAAATTAGCTGGGCATGGTGGCACGTCTCTGTAGTCCCAGCTACTCAGGAGGCTGAGGCAGGAGAATCGCTTGAATCCAGGAGGCAGAGGTTGCAATAAACCCAGATCATGCCACTGCACTCCAGCCTGAGCGACAAAATGAGATTCTGTCTGTCTCAAAAAAAAAAAAAAAAACGCCGGGCGCGGTGGCTCATGCCTGTAATCTTAGCACTTTGGGAGGCCAAGGCGGGCAGATTACAAGGTCAGGAGTTCGAGACCAGCCTGACCAACATGGTGAAACCCTATCTCTACTAAAAATACAAAAATTAGCCAGGCGTGGTGGTGTGCGCCTGTAATCTCAGCTACTTGGAAGGCTGAGGCGGGAGCATTGCTTGAACCTGGGAGGTGGAGGTTGTGATGAGCTGAGATTGTGCCATTGCACTCCAGCCTGGGCAATAAGAGCGAACCTCCGTCTCAAAAAAAAAAAAAAGACGATGGTCCAGGAAGTGGGAGTGGCTTGAGCAGTTCTTGGAGCTTAGTGAACTGGACCCAGTTGGAGGGAGGAGGGACAGAGTCGATGAATGGGGCCTGGACGACGGGCTGGGGCCCCAGGTGGGACCTACAGGGCCAGGCTCATTCTGCTTCCAGTGAGAACAAAGGTGGCGGAGGGAGCTGTGGGCTGGTGCCAAATGAGCAGCCCGGGCAGGACATTGGGGTCCCCTGTGAGTGGCCAGCAGCCCCCACCTCCCTCCCTGCCTCTTGCCTCTCATGTGTGGCTCTGCCACCTGGACACCATCACCTCGGTCTGATCAGGAGTGGAATGGGAGACAGGTTGTGGGAGAGCCCTGGACACCGTCACCTCAGTCTGGTCGGGAGTCGAATAGACACGGTCACCTCAGTCTCGTCGGGAGTGGAATGGACACCGTCATCTCAGTCTGGTCGGGAGTGGAATGGGACACGGGTTGTGGGGACATGCTGGGCTTCACAGGGGCCACTGTGTGGCCCATTGGGGACCAGATGTCCAGAGCCAGTCTAAATGAATAAACGTCCTAAAACGCTTCCCCACCATTTCCCATACTTGGCGTCCCCATAGTTGAGTGGGTTGTTCCTGGGTGTGATGGGGACAAACCTTGTGCTCTGTTCTGCCCCACTGAGCCCGGGGCTGCCCTCACAGAAGGGCCTTGACCGCCTGGTTCCCGGCCCCACCCTGGCTGCCTCCTGCTCCAGGACACATCCAGCCAGCACGGGCTGTTCCCTCCTGGTGTCAGGTGTCTCGGGTGTCCTGAGGCCTGGCTCCAAGGTTCACACCCTCCCTGGTGGTGGGGGCAGGGGGGTCCCCGGAGTGAGCAGCTCCTCCCACTGGGCCCCTGCTAAGTCCCAGCTGTGCCCTTGGTCTTATTTATAGGGTCCTGGTGGCCTGGCAGGAACTTGAAGACCTGGGGCTGGAGCTGGTGGCGGGGGCCGGGGGGAGGGTGGGGCCTGAGCAGAGGCTGCTCCTGTGACCTGGTGGCTGGCACAACCTTCCCTGGGCTGCAGATTCCTGGATAAGTGGGGGCCTGGTCACTCGTGCCCCGAGGCCCAAGCAGAGGGGGAGCCAGGCAGGGGACCCTGGGCTGTTCCAGAATACCTGATCTGCTGACCGGCGGCCTCAGAGTCACAAGGCCCCCAACGGCACCTCGCCTCAAGTGCAGCTGTGGCCAAGTCACCCGCATGGGGCCATGACGTGCGAGTGAGCTGCCCGTCCGTGCTGACAGGCCCGGGGTGGCCTCTCTGTCACCATCCCAGCTCCAGTGACACAAGCAGGCCCACCCTCCCCACTCACCCCCCTGGAATTCCTTGCCTACCCCACTCCACAGGCCCTGTCCCAAGGAGGGGAGGAGGTCAGGAGACCCAAGCCCCCGCCGTCCACACACCACCTGGAGCCAGTGTTGCCCGCCCCCAGGGTTACAGAAAGGAGAAGAGGCAGGCCCAGCGGGGCAGTGCCAGGGAGCCGCCCCCTCCTGGGCCCAGCCCACTCCATCTGGGGCCAACCCAGAAGCCTAGGTGCCCACGGAGATACCAAAAACACTGCAGATTTGGCACCCAGCCAGGCAGGGCCACCCACAGGACCGGCTGGCACAGGGCGGGGCCAGTGTGGGAGCAGGTGGGGCCCGCCTCTTCCCAGAGGCTGGTGAGCGGGGCCAAGGGCCAGCAGGGCTCAGGGTCAAGGCCCGGAGACCCGGAACTCTGCAGAGGCGCCAGGAGAGGCGGGGACACCCCTCCCTGACTGACGTCCCCATCACTGGTGACCTTCACCCTCCCCACCCTTGTAGGGTGAAGGTCAGCAGCCTGCCCGCCTGGCTGCACCCCACCCACCCCCTCGAACCTGCTTCCTACGGACCTCCAGGTGCCCTAAGGGACATTTAGTCCAGGGGAGCTCAAAGGCCCTATTTGCAGGGGACACAGTGGACGTGAGCAGAGACCCAGGACGCTCCCGGCTTCACTGGGCTAGGTGGAGTAACAAGAACCGAGCACACAGTCAGGCTTCCCGGTCTTTAATGGGGCAGGGGCTGGGGGCAGTTCATCCAGAGGTGGCTCCGAAGCTGAGGTCAACCTTGGCGGCTGGCTCTGCAGGGCAGAGGGGATGGTATGTGGCCCGTCAGGCTGGGGGGATCTTGAGAGGCGGAAGGAGAGCCCCATGGGTGGCAGCCACAGCTCAAAGCTGAGGAGGAGCTTCCCTGTCCCAGTTCTCAGGGCTTTCAACACAGGCAGGGCCTGGAGCCCAGGCAGAAGCCTGCACTGCCCTCTGGTGGCCTCCTTGGCAGGCACGGCTTCCCCAGCTGGCTGGGACCCCACGAGCTGGCTGGGCCCACCTGGCACCCCTGCGCAGCCCCTAGCCGGGCCTCGGGACACCGGGTACGCACCGCCTACTCCAGGGCCTTCACCAGGGCCTCGTTGGCCTCGATTCGGATCTGGATCTCTGCTCGCGTGGCCTCGTCAGCCGTCCCCAACAGCTCCGCCTGGGCCTTCTCCAAGTTCGCCTTGGCTGCCTGCAAGGGGTTGAAGGGCGGTGAGGGGCCAGCAGGGACCCCAGCCCGGCTCCTGGTCCCCCAGCGCTCCCTCCCCCGCAGCCTGGACAGCTCCCACCTGCTGAGCCTCAGGTCCCCTCTGACACTCACCCCCAGGTCCAACATGTCCAGCGTCACGGCCTCTTCGGCCAACAACTGCACTGAAGAGTCGGCGTTCACTGCGATGGAACCGCTGCTCACTGGGGGAATGGGGCGGTGGGAAGGCGTGAGACCCCAAAGGGCCGGACAGCCTCAGGGACTCCCCTGGTCAAGTCCAGAGCCCCCTGTGAACCAGGAGCTCCACAAACATCCAAGTCTGTGTCCTGAGTGTGCGAACAGACCCACAGGACTGGCCCTGGGCCCAACATGGCGGGCAACTGCGGCCCCAAGAAAGGACTAGAAGCTGGAGGGACCCCCAAAAGCACTGCCTGGGGACAGAGGCCCTCCCTCTGACCCACCACCCATGGGCTGAGCTGGGGTCAGGGCCAAAGGCAAGCTGAGTTCAAATCTGGTCACCACTGGAAACCAGTGAGGCTTAGAACTGCTTTTTTCCTGCACAAATGATCTTCCTTCCCTAATCTGATCAGCCCTCCCAACATGGTTTTTTGAGGGGTTTTTTTGGCACAGGGTCTTACTCTTGTTGCCCAGGCTGAAGTGCAGTGGCATGATCTTGGCTCACTGCAGCCTTGACTTCCCCGGCTGAAGCGGTCCTCTTGCTTCAGCCTCCCAAGTAGCTGGGACTACAGGTGTGCACCACTACAACCAGCTAATTTTCTGTAGTATGGGATTTCACTATGTTGCCCAGGCTGGTCTCAAACTCCTGGGCTCAAGAGACCCTCCCACCCCGGCCTTCCAAAATGCTAGGATTACAGATGTGAGCCACCGCACCCAGCCTCGCTTGGTTAGTTTCTTTTTATTTTTTGTAGAGACAGGGTCTCACTATGTTGCCAAGGCTAGTCTCAAACTCCTGGGCTTAAGCGATTCTCCCACTTCAGTCTCCCAAAGTGCTGAGATTACAGGCATGAGCCACTGGGCCTGGGTGGTTTTACATCTCTTGCTTCCACCATCATACGTTGGTTGGTCCAGAGCCAATCATAAACCGGCTGAGAGCAGGGTCCCCTCTGGTTCGCTTTCATCACCGCCCAGCCCAGGCTCCTCAGTGGACAAACCTGCTAAAACTGTATTTTTCTTTTTTGAGATGGAGTTTCACTCTTGTTGCCCAGACTGGAGTGCAGTGGCGCGATCTCCTCAGCCTCCTGAGTAGCTGGGACTACAGACGCCCGCCACCACGCCTGGCTAATTTTTTGTATTTTTAGTAGAGACGGGGTTTCACCATGTTAGCCAGGATGGTCTCGATCTCCTGACCTCGTGATGCCCCCGCCTCGGCCTCCCAAAGTGCTGGGATTACAGGCGGGAGCCACCGCGCCCGGCCAGTTTTCTGTATTTTTGGAAGAGACGGGGTTACATCATGTTGGCCAGGCTGGTCTCTGAACTCCTGACCTCAGGTGATCCACCTGCCTCGGCCTCCCAAAGTGCGGGATTACAGGCGTGAGCCACCGTGCCCGGCCTAAAACTATTTTTTCTCGCAGCCTCAACTGAGACGGAGACTGACCTGGGATGTGGAGCCCCAGCCTGGCCTGGCCCTGCAGCCCTCCACCGGACTCACCAAAGTATTTGGAGGTGGTGCCGTCCTCTGCATGCACCACCACCAGCCCCGGCCGCAGGACCTGCAGCGTGGGCACGTGGGCCGCCAGGATGCCGAAGGCTCCGGTCAGCGTGGGCACGTCCACCTGCCGGACGTTGGCACCGTTGAAGAACACCTGCAGACAACAGCGTGGGGAATGATGGCGGGGCAGGCCGGCCCCGCGCCCACCGGGGACTCGGCCTGTCCTGCTAAAAAATGGGTCAGGGCAGGACCTGGCGCTGATGTGAGGCACTGAGACAACCCAGCGCAGGGATCCGAGGTTGCAGCTTTGGTCCTCAACAGTTGCGCCTCATTCTACTGATCCGCGAAATGGGAATGCAGCGATCCGGCGACACCCAGGCTTTGGCCAGGGAGATCGGGGAGGACACCCAGGAGACGCTTATCTCGGGGAGGTGCCCGAGACGAGGGCAGCGCAGGGCTCGGGCAGCAGAGGCAGGGCCGGGGGTCCAGGGCTGAGTGGCCTCGGCTTCCGGGGCGCACGGGTCCGGGGGCCCGGAAGCGGGGGTCGCGCCCTGGGGGTGGGGACCCTGGACTCCGGGGGCGGCGGTCACGGAGGGTCTCGACCCGCAGCGCCCGAACCTGCGTGGGAGAGGCGAAGGTGAAGGACATCTGGTTGGGGCCAGAGGCGGCAGCCGGGGCGGCGGCGGCCTCGGCATAGGCACGGGCGTGGCGGACGAGGCGGCCAAGTCCCGGGCGGCGGAGCAGCGCGGCGGGCAGCATGGCAGCGGCGGGAAGCAGGAAGCGGGTAGCTGGCGGACAGCGGACTCCGGCGCGGCGCGGGCGGCCTGGAGGGCGAGGAGGACGACGCGCACGGACGTCTGGGAGGAGGAGTCCCGGCGAGAGCGCAAGCGCGAACTACGACTCCCGGCAGGGCGCACGCGACGTTGACGACGCAACGCCCCGTCGTGAGGTATTCTGGGGGTTGCAGTTTTGTTCCGGCCCGGACTGCGGCAGAACCGGGGGGCGGGTCAGATAAGGGCGATGAAATGGTCCTGGGAGGTGGAGGAAGTAAAACGAGCTTCAGTGAAATTCAAGATTCGGCTGCGTGGTGGCTCACGCCTGTAATACCAGCGCTTTGGGAGGCTGAGGCCAGAGGAACACTTGAGGCCAGGAGCTGGAAACCAACCTGGGCAACAGTGCAGATCGTCCCCACCCCCGACCCGTTTGCACAAAAAAAAAGAAAGATTTTTGGGGCGCTCATTGGATGCAGGGCCCTGGATAGACATCAAGAAAACATCAAGTTTCCTGCTCTGGGCCAGGTGTGGTGGCTCCAACCTGTAATCCCAGCAACTTGAGAGGCCGAGGCAGGAGAATCACTTGACCCCAGGAGATCGAGACGAGCCTGGGCAACAGAGGGAGACCCCGTCTCTACAAATAATCAAAATTAGCCGGGCGTGGTGATGCACGCCTGTGGTCCCAGCTACTGGGGAGGCTGAGGCGGGAGCATCGCTTGGGCCTAAGGAAGTTGAGGCTGCAGTGAGCTATGATTGCACCACTGCACTCTAGCCTGGGCAACAGAGTGAGAATCCCGCTCTGGGGCCGGGGTTGTTTAGCAGACATTTGAGATCATTAAGCAGATCAGGCCGGGCGCGGTGGCTCACGCCTGTAATCCCAGCACTTTATCCGATCCGGAGGGTGAGGCAGGCGGATCACCTGAGGTCAGGAGTTTGAAACCAGCCTGGTCAACATGGCGAAACCTCGTCTCTACTAAATATACAAAAATTAGCCGAGCATGGTGGTGGGCGCCTGTAATCCCAGCTACTCGGGAGGCTGAGGCAGGAGAATAGCTCGAACCCGGGGGGCGGAGGTTGCAGTGAGCCGAGATCGCGCCACTGCACTCCAGCCTGGGAGATTGAGCAAGACTCTGTCTCAAAAAAAAAATAATAATAATTTAAAAATAAGCAGGTCGTAGTGGTAGGTGTCGGCAAATGCCAAAAATAAATAATAGTAAAATCCGAGAAAGAGTGCAGGACGGGACAGGGTGGAAGGCTGCAGGTGCAGCTGTTCTAGGAAACGGCGACCACGGCGAGGGTCACAGCGCGGGCGACGCGCGAGGGCTCGCTGGGGACCCCGGACCCCGGACCCCGGCGCGCTGCTCCCCGACGCCGGCAGAGGGCGCTCCGCGCCCGGAGATGCGCTCGCCGCCCCCCACCTCCTGCCTGGCCCTCGCCCCCGTGCACCTCTGACGCAGGAGCGCGTGCGCGGGCGGCTCGGGGCTCCGCTGCCGTCAGCCAGCGGCCCGCGCAGCCTCGCTCGCGGCTATGACGTCACTGCCCCGCCCCCGCGCTCACGCAGGTCTGCGGCACCCGGCCGGGCGCCCAGCCCCGCTCCTTAGGATCCGGGAAAATGCGGAATCGGGGATGGTGGGGGTTGGGGCTCGGGCTCCCCGGAAAGGGCCTTGATCCTGGCGCGGTGGGCTGGACCCCAGGGGTGCAGGGAGCAGGGGAGGGCCTGGGGCTGCGGCTTTACAAGGCTGCAGCCAGGGAGATCCAATGCCTCCTGCTGTGGGCGAATCCGACACCATCCATGGCTCCCTACACCCGGAGGCTGCACCCTCGCCCCCTGCCCGTGTTCAGGCCAGTGCAATGGCGGCCGCCACTGTCCCCTGGAACCCAGGCATCTGAAGAAGGCCCTGCTGGTCCGACTCAGGATGAAGGCGTGGGCCTGGCTCCTCCCCCCGGGGCCAGCGCTGTGACTGTCACTTGGAGCCTGGTCATTCTGGCCCTGGCTCGGGGGGTGCAGAGGAGGAGGCCTGCTCACTTTTCTAGGCGTGACCTGTGCACCACATCCTCTCCTGGCTCTCAGGACCGCATATCCTGCTGCCACTCCAGGAAACTGGGAGGCCTAATAGACTCAATCTCACTCGTGGAACCACTTCCCTCCAGTCCCCACTCCAGGGTCGCCCACGGGTGAGGGCGCCATTACTCCAGCCCCAAACCTGGGGTTCCTCTGGAATTCCGCCCTGTCCTGGCCTGTGCACCCAGCATGGCCACCGCGGCTACCATCTCTTGCCTAGCAGGCCCCAGCCTCCCCCCGTTTAGTACAGATACCTTTTCTTCACACAGCCATAGGGAGTCTTTATTAAAAATCGGAAACCTGGCGGGGTGTGGGGGCTCACACCTGTAGTCCCAACACTTTAGGAGACTGAGACAGAAGGATCTCTTGAGCCCAGGAGTTCGAGACCAGCCTGGACAACATAGCAAAATTCCACCTCTACAAAAAAAAAAAAAAAAAAAAAAATACAAAAATTAGCTGGGCATGATGGCACGCACCTGTAGTCCCAACTACCTTCCGGGCTGATGCTGGAAAATTGCTTGAATCCGGGAGGTGGAGGTTGCAGTGAGCCGTGATCACACCACTGCACTCCAGCCTGGGCGACAGTGCGAGACTCTGTCTCTCCAAAAAGCAAAAACAAAATACAAAAACGCCTGAAGCCTGCCCATGTCATGGTCCTGCTGGGAACAAGACGATTTCTCTGCTTCCTCCATAAGCATTGACTTGCAAACTTTTTTGCCTCAAAACCTTTGACCATGAAATTCCCATTTGCCTGGCACCAGGTTCCCTGGGGCTGCCCCTCTGCCTGTAGGGCCAACCATAAGAGAGGGGCTGCCCTTGGAGTTCACAGCTAGCTGAGTGGTGGCCCCACAGCACACAGGAACAGGCAAGGCGCAAGGCATAGGGCCTCGGAGAGATGTAGCAGAGGAGGGGACCCAGGCATGGGCTGGGAGCCAAGAGCAGAAGCGCTGAGATTGTGAAGCTGGGGAAGGAGTTGAAGGAAACCGGGGTGAATCTCTGGCTGAATGGACAGAGGCCTGGGTACGGGGCACCTGCAAGGGCAGAGGCGGGGAGGCTGAGCTGGGCCAGCCACGTCCCGGAGCGGTGTACAGCCTTTCGGATGAGAAAGAGGAGGCGCTGTGGGGTGTTAGGCGTGGGCTCACAGGGGTTGGGGTGGTGCTCGGGCCAGGCTGGTGGCAGGTGTGTGGCCTGAGTATCTGCAGGGTGAGGTTCAATGGTCTAAGAGGGAGAAGCGGGGGCAGCTTTGGGCTTTGGGTTTCTGCGGGTGTCGTTCTGATGTCACCCCACGAGGAGCAGGCCTCTGTGAGTGCACGTTTGGGCCCCGATGGGCTCTGCTCAGCTTTGTGCCGGGGTCTGTGATCCCTGTCACACAGGAGAGGGGACAGGAGAGGCATGGCGAGCCCTCCACAGTGCCAGAGAGGACCTGCGTGGGGAAGCAGGCGGGGCGCCTGTGTCCAGAGATCTTGGGCTGCGCGCTTAAAGGGGAATTGTGCCCGAGGAGCCCTGGCTGTGCCGCCCCAGAACCCCTACGGACCAAGCAACGTGAGAGGGGAGTCCGTGCCCCCCCGGACCCCACCCCCTCCTGCGCACGCGGCGCACTTCGGGCTGCAGAGTCGTGAATTCCAGGACACCCCGAGCTGCGTCCCTGGGACCTCAATACCGGGCGAGGTGAATCGTGCCGATGGGCCGGGGGCGGGGCTCGGCCGCCGCGGCGGGTGCGGGGGGCGGCTCCGCGTGCGGAGTGGGCGCCCGGGAGCGCAGGCTCCGCCCCCCGCCCCCGCCGGAAGGGAAGGGGAGGCGGCGGCCGGCGCGGAGCCAGCCAGACCCAGCGGCGAGCGCAGCGGGGGCGGCGGGCCGGGCACCGGGCAGCACCGGGCGCGCGGAGCGGGCGCGCCGCCAACGCGGTCACGTGCGCGGCCCCTCCTCTCGCGCCGGCCTCCCCCGCGCCGCGCTCTCCATTCATAAATTCTCCGCCTGCTCCGCGGCCACCGGGCGCCGGAGCCAGCCGGGAGCGCCACGCAGCCGCCCGCCGCCCATGGGCCGCGCGTCCCGGCGCTGAGGTAGGCGCGGCGGGCTCGGGGCTGCGGGGGGCGGACGGGGGACAGGCCGGGGATCGCAGCCGGCTGGGAGCTGAGCGGCCGGAGGGAGAGCGCGGAGGAGTCCAGCGGGCGTGGGGACCGAGATCCGTGCCTTGCGCCCCCCACCCGGCTGCCTGGAGAGGGACCCCCCGCTCAGGCCCCGCCCCAGCCTCAGTTTCTCCCTGTGAGGTCGGGCGAGGACGATGGCGTCTCGGCTCAGCCCTGGCGTCGGGTCCCTGCCTCCCCTCGCTCGCCATCTCCACCCTTGGCCGGCTCGGGGGCGCGGTGCTGCCCCGTGGGGAACCTCTACCCTCGGCTCCCGCAGCCGCCTCCCCCAGGAGCCCCCCTCTTCCCTTCGGCCTCCTGCCATCTTCCCCGGCCTCCGGTCACCATCCTGCGCCTGTGCCCCACCCCCTCCAGCCTGAACTCATTTCCCGACCTACATATGCGGCCCCTTCCCCCAGTACCAGGGCCCGGGCAGCCTGTGACCGGGAGCGCTGAGGACACCAGCCCCCGCCGGGACCCTGCCCGGCTTTGGGCCTCAGTTTCCCGCTGTCGCGTGTGGGAGGAAGTCCGGGAGGGGCAGGAGCGGCTGCCGCCTGTGCGCTCCTCTCGCTCCGGGAGAGGCCTCGCGCGTGTGGTACTGACCTGGGGCCGCCGAGCACCCCGGCGCCAGCCCCGACCCCCTGCGATTCTCGGGCCTCCCCGCCCGGCTGCGCCGCGCAACGTCCAGGCGGCTCCTTTCCCTGGTGCCGCGCCCCGCCTCAGTTTCCCCCGAGCGTAAGGCGGCCGGGGATGCTCCGGGCGCCCGCGCTGGGCACGGCGGGGAGGCGGCCGCGGCCATCTTGCGGCTCCGCGCGCGCCCCCCCGAGGCCGCCGCGCCCCCCCCCCCGGCCGCCGCCCCCGCGCCCCCTCCCCGCCGCTCCCTGGCAACCCGCCCCCCAGCCGCGGCCTGCTCCGCGGTCGCTATGGGAACCAGCTTCTCCGGGGCTGGGAACAGATGCGCCTCCTTTGTCCCTTGCACTCCCACCAGCGCTCAGCACCGGGGAGACTTCCACCTCCCGGAGTCGTGACCCGGGGGCACGCGCCCAGCCCCTGCGCCCTCCCCCGCGCGCAAGCAGCGGGAGGTCTCCCTCTACCCAACCATGGCCGGGTGGGCCCTGCCAGGGTGTAGCTGAACTTCTTGGGGTGGGGGTAGCCCCCCACCCCCGTGATGGGGCGGACAGGGCGTCTGGAGTCCCTCTCGAGCCGGCTGCACCGCCTTGGCGTCCCCATTCCTCCGAGTGCTTGCCCTGAGCTCCAGGGCCTGGCGCTACCTTGCAGGACAGGCCGCACCGGCTGTGTGCAGTTGTGATGGGCACAGGCGCACCCTCAGAGGGCCAGGCCTCCTCCCCCGCCATGGGGATGGGAGATGGAGGTCCAGAGAGAGCCCCTGGGGCCCGCTGGGCAGAGCCAAGCCGGGTGGAGGCTGCCTCCGGCTCTGCTGCCTCTCCATGAGTCACTGCTCCCTGTGTGGGCTCCTGCTCCTGCAGGGAAGACCCGGCTTCTCTGCAGTGGCTCCTGGAGGAGAAGTAGGTCTAGCTAGAGCCGACCAGGCCTCCTCCCCACAGGGCCCTCCTCCCCAGTTCAGAATGCAGCCCACAGCCACCATGGCCACAGCCGCCACCACCACCACCACCACCACCACCACTGCCACAGTAGCCCTGACGACGTCGTGGGACAATGCCACTGGACGCCCCACGGTGGGTGCAGGGGACAGGTGGGAAGGGCGGGAGGTCGTCCAGGCCAGCAGCACCTGACCCCCCCTGCACGCCCACAGGCAGAGCCAGACCCCATCCTGGACAACTACGTGCTGCTGGTGGTAGTGATGTCGCTGTTCGTTGGGGGCACGCTGGTGGTGTTGTCCGGTGTCCTGCTCCTCTGCAAGCGCTGCTGGGACGTCCACCAGCGCCTCAACAGGTGCGAGGTCCCCACCTCGGCTGGGCAGGTGCATGGTGGTTGTGGGTGCCATCGGGTGGTGGGGGGTCTACCTCACTGGCTTCTGAGTCACAGGGTGGGCTGTGCCTCTGGAGACTGGGTGATGCGCAGGGCTTGGCTTGGGGCAGAGAGCCGAGACCTACTGTGGCTATCTGGGCCCTCCGTACCACTGGGCTCTCCCGATGTGTCTCCCAGGGCCACGGAGGAGATGGAGAAGACTACCACCACCTACCTGGACAACGGCACCCACCCGGCCCAAGGTGAGGTGCTGGCCAGCCTGGCTGAGCGCTCGCCTGTCCATCCGCCCCTCTGCCACCCGCCGCCCCCTCGGGCTGCCTGACCGTCTGTGTCTGTCTGTCTCCCCCACCAGACTGGGCGCAGCTCGATTCCGACTCATCTCTGTTTCCTTAACGCCCAGGCGTAGGTGGGCCCAGGCGCGTGCTGAGCGAGTGAGTGTGTGAGCGGATGGACGAGTGTCCCTCGCCCCGCCCGCCCGGCCGCCCGTGCCGCGGCCGCAGCCCTCCCCACCCCAGCCGCCCTGAGGAGCAGCCCTCTGGGGACCAGGCGCCTGGCATGGCCCGCCCGGGGCCCACCCTCTCCTGCCTCTCCACGCAGACCCCGACTTCCGGGGAGAGGACCCTGAGTGCCAGGATGCGGAGACCGAACGCTTCCTGTCCACCAGCTCCACGGGCCGCCGGGTCTCCTTCAATGAGGCGGCGCTGTTCGAGCAGAGCCGCAAGACGCAGGACAAGGGCCGCCGGTAAGCCGGGCGGCATCGGGAGGCACCCCAGGGCCTATCTGAGGTCCCGTCCACCGGGACGGGGGAGGAGGTGGGTGCGGAGGCTGCAGGGACCAAGGCGGAGGCCCCTGGACTGGGACCGTGGGGTGGGGTGGCCTTGGCCAGTTGCCCCCATTTCGCCTGCCCCTGCCCAGGCCGGCAGGGTGGATGGCAGAGCATGGCAGCTGGGGCATCGGGCATGGGAGGTGGGCGGGCTCTGACGGCCAGATGCTGTCGCAGGTACACACTGACGGAGGGGGACTTCCACCACCTGAAGAATGCCCGGCTCACACACCTGCACCTGCCGCCCCTCAAGATCGTCACCATCCACGAGTGTGACTCAGGCGAGGCCAGCTCAGCCGCCACGCCCCACACAGCCACCTCTCCCAAGGCCACTCTGGCCATCTTCCAGGTGAGCCTATGGGCAGCAGCCCCGGTTCCTCGGGGGATGGGGGGCAGCCCCGGGGACTCCCGGACCCCCACACCCTCACCCACTCTCTGGGTGGCCCTCATCTTGGGATGGGCGGGGTGGGGTGGAGCAGGGCAGGGGGCCGAGCCCAGCATGCTCCTCACCCGCCCATGCTCTTTGACCTGTCACTGCTTCCTCCCCCACCTGGCTCTGTCCCACAGCCCCCGGGGAAGGCCCTCACGGGCCGCTCCGTGGGCCCCAGCTCCGCCCTGCCAGGTGACCCCTACAACTCAGCTGCGGGCGCCACTGACTTCGCGGAGATCAGCCCCTCGGCATCTAGCGACTCTGGGGAAGGCACCTCGGTGAGGGCCCCTGCGTGTCCCCCGTGGTGTCCACAGCCGGGGAGGCTCCTTCCCCTCCCTGTCCCCAATCCAAGACCAAGGTCAACCTATGACCTACCACCCACCGCAGCCCTCCTTGGCCCTCCGGGTCACTGCACACGGGAGAAAGAGGGAGCTGGCCGCACACCGGACACAGGCGTGTCCTCACACATGCAGGGGGCACCCCAGGCTCCCACCTCATTTGACATTCCCTAGGCGCTGGAGAGGGTGCACCACCCCAGCCCTCCCTCACCTGCAGCCCACGCCGTGGGCGAGAGAGCTTCTAGACACACAACTCCTCTTCTCTCCAAACCCCATATCCAGGGACCTTCCCCAGAGGGCAGAGCACCCTAGTGTAGCCCACCCAGCCACCAAGCGCCCCTCCTCCCGCCTCTGCCCGTCTCCAAGCAGGTACCCCTCTCTGTCCCAGTGAAGGGGGGCCCTTGGGACTGTCTCCCAGACCTAGGGCCATCTGGGGCCGGCACGCGGGCCCAGGAAGAGGTCTTAGCCTGAGTGCCATCTCTGTTCCCTGCCAGTTGGATGCCGGTACCAGGAGCACCAAGGCTGGAGGGCCTGGGGCTGCAGCGGGGCCTGGGGAGGCGGGCCCGGGATCCGGGGCAGGTACCGTTCTGCAGTTCCTCACCCGCCTGCGCCGCCATGCCAGCCTGGACGGGGCCAGCCCCTATTTCAAGGTCAAGAAGTGGAAGCTGGAGCCCAGCCAGCGGGCAGCCAGTCTGGACACAAGAGGTGAGCTGTAGCACCTGGTGGAGAGTGGCCTCTGTGGGCTGGGTGGTGGCTGCCAGGGGCTGCCCTGGACATCTAGGAGCAGGAGGTTGTGGGCTGGGTGGGGAGCCAGTGCTCTGGGGCCTGGCCCTGCCCAGTCTGCCAGCAGGCGTGCTGCCTGAGGTTCTGCAGGTGGCTGGGAGGGCTGAGTGTGCGGGCGGCCTGAGCCAGACCCACCCAGCTCTGGGGCCCTGTGCAGGAAGGCTTTGCGCACCCCGACTGCTCTCGGGCCATTGGGGCATCCAGGATGAGGTGGTAAAGGAGGGTGTTGGGGGCCCCCTGGTCACTGGAGTGCAGAGGGTGGGGCTTGTGGCCTACATCCCCTCCCAGCCATGCTCGACTCTCATCCCTGGGAAAGTGAGTGGAAGGTGGGTTCCCCAGGGGATCCTCCCTGGCCCGCTGGCCAGAGCATCAGCTGCTGTGTGAGCTTGGCCAAGGCCCTCTGTCTGTCTGGGCTCTGACTTCCTCTAACACGAAGTAAGTGTTGGACTGGGCCAAGAGTCAGCAAACATTTCCCATCAGGCCCCGGATGGTAGTATTCGTGGGGTTATGGTCAGAGAGGCTGTGTCTCCACAACTCTGCTGCTGTTGAAGGGAGGAAGCAGCCAGAGGCGCTGCATGACGAATGCACGTGGCTGTGTGCCAGTAAAACTTACAGAAGCTGGGGGGTAGGGGGGTGCTTTTGCCCTCTGGGCTGTAGCACATAGATCCCTGGACTATTTAACAGTAGCCCTTCAATTCTGCAGGCGTTGGGTTAGGAAGGATACTGGAGACAGGGCTGCCTTATCTGGGTTCGAAGCAGGAGTTTGTGTGGGGAGCAGAGGGGTCCCATCTGTAGCACTGGCAGCAGGCACCAGCCCTGCTCAGCCAGCTCAGCAGGGCTAGGGCAGCCCAGAGGGGCTGGGGCCCTCTCTGCCTTGTGGAGGGGGTGGCAGGTCCTGTCGTCAGGTGAGGTCGGGACAGGGGACAAGTGCAGAGAGAAGGTGCTGTCAACATGACAGAGGACACATCATCAGACAGTGGGAGACCCCATGTTGGGGCCTGGCTCCAGCCAGCGGGGGTGGGGTGAGTTCTCCCAGCCCCCACCCCCAAGGTAGCTAGGGGCCAGGGAGGGGAAGGCCTCCTCTGGCTGCCCCGGTCCAGCTGAGAGAATCCAGATCTTGAGATGAATGGGGCCTGGTGGCGACTAGAGACATTTAGAGTCCAATGTGATTGCAACGCAGCCCAGAACCTGTTTGCTGGGTACCTGCCTCCCTGCCCCTGGGGCCTGCCCACTCAAGCTTTGCTGGGGAGGCTGTTGGGAGAAGGGGACTGAGGCAGGGGTGGGGCAGTCCCCCAGTGCTCTCCAGACCAGGGTGGAGCTGGCAGGAGAGGGCACCTCTCTCCCTCTCCTCGTTGGCCCCCACCAGCCTGTATGTGACTCTCTCATGCCTTCTGTAGTTTCAGCCAGGCTGTGCAGGCCACCAGGTGTCCAGGACGCGTCCTTATGAGTGGCCACATGTTGGCCAGGGCTGCCCCAAGGCACTACCAGTGCCTGAGGCCCTTCCACTCACTCGCTTCCTGGCTCTGCCCTGCTCAGGCTCTCTGGTCCTAGCACCTCTGCCCTCCGTGCCTCAGTTTTCTCACCTGTACTCCAGGGTGTACACACAGCCACTGTCCACACCCACCTGACCCGGGGAGATGCCAGCTAGGGTCTGGCCCAAGCCAGGGCCCACTCCTATGTGTGTGTGAGATAGGGTACACGCGTTCTGTGTGTGGGGGGCCCACAGGCATGTGTGACACACGCATTCTGTGTGTGGGGGGCCCACAGGCATGTGTGACACACGCATTCTGTGTGTGGGGGGGCCACAGGTGTTCTGTGTGTGGGGAGGGTACAGGCGTTCTGTGTGTGGGGGGGGCCCACAGGCGTTCTGTGTGTGGGGAGGGTACAGGCGTTCTGTGTGTGTGGGGGGCCCACAGGCGTTCTGTGTGTGGGGAGGGTACAGGCGTTCTGTGTGTGTGATGGGGGGGCACAGGTGTTCTGTGTGTGTGGTGGGGGGCACAGGTGTTCTGTGTGTGTATGGGGAGCACAGGTGTTCTGTGTGTGTATGGGGAGCACAGGTGTTCTGTGTGTGTGTATGGGGGGCACAGGCGTTCTGTGTGTGTATGGGGGAGCACAGGTGTTCTGTGTGTGTGTATGGGGAGCACAGGTGTTCTGTGTGTGTGTGTGGGGGAGCACAGGTGTTCTGTGTGTGTGTATGGGGGGCACAGGTGTTCTGTGTGTGTGTATGGGGGGGCACAGGCGTTCTGTGTATGGGGGGGCACAGGTGTTCTGTGTGTGTATGGGGGGGCACAGGTGTTTGTGTGTGTATGGGGAGCACAGGTGTTCTGTGTGTGTATGGGCGGCACAGGTGTTCTGTGTGTATGGGGGGGCACAGGCGTTCTGTGTGTGTATGGGGGGCACAGGCGTTGTGTGTGTATGGGGGGGCACAGGCGTTCTGTGTGTATGGGGGGGCACAGGCGTTCTCTGTGTATGGGGGAGCACAGGTGTTGTGTGTGTATGGGGGGGCACAGGTGTTCTGTGTGTGTGGGGGGGCACAGGTGTTCTGTGTGTGTATGGGGGGGCACAGGTGTTCTGTGTGGGGGGGGCACAGGTGTTCTGTGTGTGTATGGGGGAGCACAGGTGTTGTGTGTGTGTGGGGGGGGCACAGGTGTTCTGTGTGTGGGGGGGGGCCACAGGTGTTCTGTGTGGGGGGGGGCACAGGTGTTCTGTGTGTGTATGGGGGCGGCACAGGTGTTCTGTGTGTGTGTGGGGGCACAGGTGTTCTGTGTGGGGGGGGGCACAGGTGTTCTGTGTGTGGGGGGGGCACAGGCGTTCTGTGTGTGTATGGGGGGGCACAGGCGTTCTGTGTGTGGAGGGGGTCACAGGCGTTCTGTGTGGGGGGGGCACAGGCGTTCTGTGTGTGTATGGGGGGCACAGGTGTTCTGTGTGGGGGGGGCACAGGCGTTCTGTGTGTGTGTGTGTGTATGGGGGGCACAGGCGTTCTCTGTGTGTGGGGGGGCACAGGCGTTCTGTGTGTGTGTATGGGGGGCACAGGTGTTCTGTGTGGGGGGGCACAGGCGTTCTGTGTGGGTATGGGGGGGCACAGGTGTTCTGTGTGTGTATGGGGGGCACAGGTGTTCTGTGTGTGTGTGTATGGGGAGGCACAGGCGTTCTGTGTGTGTGTGTATGGGGAGGCACAGGCGTTCTGTGTGTGTGGGGGGGGCACAGGCGTTCTGTGTGTGTATGGGGGGGCACAGGCGTTCTGTGTGTGTATGGGGGGGCACAGGCGTTCCGTGTGTGTGTATGGGGAGCACAGGTGTTCTGTGTGTGTATGGGGGGGCACAGGCGTTCTGTGTGTGTGTATGGGGAGCACAGGCGTTCTGTGTGTGTATGGGGGGGCACAGGCGTTCCGTGTGTATGGGGGGGCACAGGTGTTCTGTGTGTGTATGGGGGGGCACAGGCGTTCTGTGTGTGTGTATGGGGAGCACAGGCGTTCTGTGTGTGTATGGGGGGGCACAGGCGTTCTGTGTGTGTGTATGGGGGGGGCACAGGCGTTCTGTGTGTGTGTATGGGGGAGCACAGGCGTTCTGTGTGTGTATGGGGGGGCACAGGCGTTCTGTGTGTGTATGGGGGGGCACAGGCGTTCTGTGTGTGTATGGGGGGGCACAGGCGTTCTGTGTGTGTGGGGGGGCACAGGGGTTCTGTGTGTGGGTGGGGCACAGGCGTGTGTGTGATGGGGGGGCACAGGCGTTCTGTGTGTGTATGGGGGGCACAGGCGTTTGTGTGTGGTGGGGGAGCACAGGTGTTCTGTGTGTGTATGGGGGGCACAGGTGTTCTGTGTGTGTATGGGGGGGCACAGGTGTTCTGTGTGTGTATGGGGGGCACAGGTGTTCTGTGTGTGTATGGGGGGGCACAGGTGTTCTGTGTGTGTGTATGGGGGGCACAGGTGTTGTGTGTGTGTGGTGGGGGGCACAGGTGTTCTGTGTGTGTGTATGGGGGGCACAGGTGTTCTGTGTGTGTGTATGGGGGGGCACAGGCGTTCTGTGTGTGTGTATGGGGGGCACAGGCGTTCTGTGTGTATGGGGGGGCACAGGCGTTCTGTGTGTATGGGGGGGCACAGGCGTTCGGTGTGTGTATGGGGGGGCACAGGCGTTCGGTGTGTGTATGGGGGGGCACAGGCGTTCTGTGTGTGTATGGGGGGGCACAGGCGTTCTGTGTGTGTATGGGGGGGCACAGGCGTTCTGTGTGTCTATGGGGGGGCACAGGCGTTCTGTGTGTGTATGGGGGGCACAGGCGTTCTGTGTGTGTATGGGGGGGCACAGGCGTTCTGTGTGTGTATGGGGGGGCACAGGCGTTCTGTGTGTGTATGGGGGGGCACAGGCGTTCTGTGTGTGTATGGGGGAGCACAGGCGTTCTCTGTGTGTATGGGGGAGCACAGGTGTTGTGTGTGTGGTGGGGAGCACAGGCATTGTGTGTGTGGAGGGTGTGGAGGCACATGCCGGCTGACGCTGAGGGCACATCCCCTGCGCAGGTTCCCCCAAGCGGCACCACTTCCAGCGGCAGCGGGCAGCCAGCGAGAGCACGGAGCAGGAGGAGGGGGGCGCCCCCCAGGAGGACTTCATCCAGTACATCGCCCGGGCCGGCGACGCCGTGGCTTTCCCGCGCCCCCGCCCCTTTCTGGCCAGCCCGCCCCCTGCTCTCGGCAGGTATTTTTCAGTAGATGGAGGTGCTAGGGGTGGACCTGTGGGCCCTTGCCCCGCTTCGCCCCCCCCTAGGCGGCCCAGGGAGCGCTCTCCAGGCCCCGTGGACACGCGCTCGCCCGCCTCCAGCGGCAAGGCCCCTCCCAGAGGCGGACTCACTGGGGCCACCTCTCCAGCATGGACCAGAGGAGGGAAGCAGGGAGAGACTGGGTAAGGGTAGGGGGGTGGGTGGGGAGGGGCCCCCCCGAGGATGGCGCTGGTACTGCTGCTTGCTGGTGGAGTCCGAGGCCTGAAGGGTTCTGCTGTGGTCCCAGACCCTCTCCCACCCCCGCACTGCCCTTGCTCCTGAAGGCTGGGCAGACTCTTCTCAGAAGCTGCTGTGACCACTCCGACCAGCAGCACCCCTCCCCCAACCCAAGGGCAACTTTCCTGAAGCCCAGGGCCCACGTCGGTGGGATGGGAATGGGGCGTGGGGCTGGGGCAGAGCAGGGTTCCTGGGGCAGCCCTGGTCTGGTGGGTGACCCTCACGTCTGTGCACTGTCCTCCTGCTGGTTATCCAGCATGGGTGGGCAGAGAGCCCTAGCCTGGAGCAGGGGCTGAGCTGCACTCAACCGCGTCCAGTCTGTCCCCTGCGGCTCCCATGTTCACTGGGAGGCTGGGAAAACGTGACTCCCGGGGAGAAGCATGTTGACTTTTCCTGGGGGCTTCCAAGGGAGGGGGCCCCGCCGTCTGCACTCCAGCATGGAGGTACCCTGCTTGAGAAGCAGGCTCCACAGCTCAGGGTCAATGCAAGACCCATCCCCTGCAAAACACACTGGCCCATTTTAAAGCTCTCACCTTCCAAGGCCTGCCCGAGTCCCAAGTCCCACCCGCGCCCACCCTCCCTGATCCAGAGGCGGGATGGCCGGCCGGGTAGGGGGCGCGGGGCTCGGCGGGGCTCTGACGGCGCGGCCTGGCTTGCAGGCTAGAGGCGGCCGAGGCAGCGGGAGGAGCGAGCCCCGATTCCCCCCCGGAGCGCGGCGCGGGCGGCGCGGGGCCTGAGCAGCAGCAGCCGCCACTGGAGCCGGACGCCGAGCGGGACGCGGGCCCCGAGCAGGCCCAGACCAGCTACCGCGACCTGTGGAGCCTGCGCGCCTCGCTCGAGCTGCATGCGGCCGCCTCGGACCACAGCAGCAGCGGCAACGACCGCGACTCGGTGCGCAGTGGCGACAGCTCGGGCTCAGGCTCCGGGGGCGCGGCGCCCGCCTTCCCGCCGCCCTCCCCGCCCGCGCCGCGGCCCAAGGACGGCGAGGCGCGCCGGCTGCTACAGATGGACAGCGGCTACGCCAGCATCGAGGGCCGCGGCGCCGGCGACGACACCGAACCACCTGCCGCGCCCGCCCGGCCCCGCAGCCCGCGCGCCTGGCCCCGCCGCCCGCGCCGCGACTACAGCATCGACGAGAAGACGGACGCGCTGTTCCACGAGTTCCTGCGCCACGACCCGCACTTCGACGACACGCCGGCTGCCGCGCGACACCGCGCCCGCGCGCACCCGCACGCCCGCAAGCAGTGGCAGCGTGGCCGGCAGCACAGCGACCCCGGCGCCCGCGCGGCCCCGGCCCTGGCCGGAACCCCGGCGCCGCCTGCCGGCGCGGCCCGACCCGCGCGTGCCCCCTTGCGGCGCGGCGACAGCGTGGACGGCCCGCCCGACGGCCGCACCCTGGGCGGCGCCGGCGACGACCCCGCCATCCCCGTCATCGAGGAGGAGCCGGGCGGCGGGGGGTGCCCCGGCTCGGGCCTGTGCGTCGTACCCCCCGAGCCGATGCTGGACAAGCTGGCGGCCGGCCTCGACGAGAGACTCTTTCCGCCGCGCCTCGCCGAGCCCGTCGTGGCGACTCCCGCGTTGGTCGCCGCCGCCCCCACGTCCCCCGACCACAGCCCGGCCTAAGTCCCGCGTCCTGGGCCCATCTCTCTGGCAGCTTCTCCGGCGCCGCGCGGGGCCTCGGCAGCGGGAGAGACGCGGGGGCGCGACGCCCCGACGCGAATGCGCGGGGACCGCGGGCCCTTCGCGCACGCGCGGGGCGACGCAGGCGCGCTCGCCGCTTCAGGGCGCACGCGCAGAGCCCCGGCCGCTCTCGGACCGCCGAAGTGCGCACAGCTCTCTCCGGTGCTTGTGGGGTGCTGGGCGTCGTGAGGCGCGGGCCGCGGAGACCCCGGCTTGGGCGGGAAGGAAGGGGCGTGAACGGCTCTCAGCTTCGGGCTCCTGAGGACAACGACCACTCGCCCTCAGTCCCGGACGGCGCGGCCGCTTAGACACTCGCAGGACCCGCCACCCGAGGGACGCGCAACCCACCGGGTCCGGTGGAGCCGCCGCGTGCCGGGCGCGTGCGCGAGCTCGCCCGGGCTGGGGCCGCGGGGCGCTAATAGTCGCAGACGAGTTCGCCGCCCTGGGCCGGGAGGCAGCTCAACGCCGTGACTGCCGGTCTCCGAGACCGTTTACCTCACTGCGGCGTGTGCTGGCGGCAGCCCGCGCCGCCTCTGAGCAATAACCGCGCCGCCACCGCTGCTGCCGCCGGCCCTCCCGCGCCCCGAGTCCCCACTGCCCTCCGCATGTGAACGGCGCCCGCCGCGCTGCCGCCCCATCCATGTTGAGACGCGAACAAAACCCAGACGGCCAGGTCCAAGCTTCCCAAGCTTTATTTATTGCCAAATTTGGGCGGCCTCGCCCGCACGGCACCCTCCAAGTCCCCGCCGCGTCTGCACCATCCCGCGATGGCGTTTCTCGTGTTTTTCTTTTCTGGATGATATAAATATTGACTGCACACTCCAGCTTGCTCCGGGTTTTCTCTGGGGTCCCAAGGGCGCAGTGGCCTTGGGGGAAGAGGTGAGGGTCCTGCCCTCCGGCCGGGCCGCCAAAGCGGGGTGACCCGAGAGCGCAAAGGCGGCTGCGACGTGAGACCGACCCCACAGCCCCCTGCCACCCAGCAGCTCCCAAACACCCCTCACAGCCACAGCTCAAATCCACCTTTTATTTTTTCTTAAAAAAAAAAAAAAAAGGAAAATGGAACCAACCAAACAAAAAACCAAAGCGGCCGCGCGGCTTCCAGGTGGTGCTGCATGCATGGCGGGGTCAGGAGCCTGGTCTCCACACCCGCCAGCTGGTCTGCGGCGGGGCCGCCGGACGGCGCTGGGCGCCCTGCGGAGCACGAGGCCACGGGCGGGGCCAGTAGTCTCCACATAAAGTGCATCGAGGCCGCCTCCCTCCTCCCACGCCCGCCCGAGAAGGCTCCGCCCGGGGCTGCAAAGTCAACAAGCCGCGTGCACTGCCGGGCGGCCGAGGGGAGGGCTGCGCCCGGTCCCTGCTGTCCCCCTGCCCGGCCCTGCAGGGTGCTCCGGAGGTCCTGGGGCGTGGTCGGCACAGAAGCATGGCGGCCACCTCTCCGGGAGGGCGGGCGGGACCGGCAGGAAGACTGAGGAGGGCCTGGCGCGGGCACCTGGCGGGGCTCCTGGACACGGGCTGCAGGGTGCAAGGAGGACGGAAGAGGTCAGCCTGGGCACCGGTTCTCCGCCTCCCGCGGGCCCCTGGGAGGATGGAGAAGCTGAGGTGCAGTCATGGGCCTACCGGACTCCTGGGGGGCAGCAGGGGAGGCCAGGAACGCCACCCTTGAGTCACTCCGGGGGTACATTAAGTGTGGCCTTTTGCAGTGGGGCCTGGCGGGCTCTGATGCTGGTGGATGGGCTGTGGGCACCCATTTGGGGGACAGACATGTAACTCAGGCGGTGGCCCACAAAACCTGGGAGAGGAACTGTGGCAAGGCAAGGGCTTCTGCCTCGGGCCCCCATCCACCCCGCATCCTCGGCAGGTGACAAGGGTCTCTGACACCTCTGGGGCTCCGTCTCCGACCTGGGGCTGCGGCTGGGGCTGGGAGAGGAGGCAGGCGCACAGGGAGAGACAGGGCAGCGTCTGGCGCGACTCAACCTCAACCATACTTGGCAGCTGCCTCAGAGCCTGGGGCACCCCGGCAGGGCCATGGAGGCTGCGGCCCCTCCCCACCACCCACCACCCACTGGTGCTCAAAACCCTCTGGGCTGAGCCCAGCATAAGCCTTTCCTGGGAGCAGTCCGGGCATGGGGAGGGGGCGCCAGGCCCAGGGCAGGGTCCTTGGAATGCACCCACTCTGAGAGGTGGCTGTGAGGATGGCACGCCCCCCAAGAGCCCCGCCACACGTAGGCCTCCGTGATCAGCACGCCGGCCAGACACCAGGCCCTGAGACAGCACCCTCAATGGGGATTGCTAAGTGGCCAAGCCACCCAAAGGCCACATGGCAACTACGCGCAGCCATGTGACAGTCACCATGACTGGCGCAGGCTATGCTCACGGCTGGCTGTAGCATCCATGTTGTCCCCACATGCCCCCCCCCCCCCCCCCCGGCCCCGCCGCGCCCCACCTGCAGGCGGCCACCCTCACTGCTGCTTGCAGGCCGACAGCCGGCGGATCTTGCTGCTGGCGGAGCAGGCCTTGCGGGCAGGGTTGGGGGCCCGGCCCTCCGCCTTGGATTTGGTGCTCAGCTGCGCCGCCTCTGTGCCGTTCATACACACGGCCTTGGGGAGGCCCCGGCTCTGTCCATTCTGACTGGCCTCCTCTTCTGGGACCTGTCCTGGGAGGGAAACGGCAAGTGTGGCCTGAGCTGAGGGGCGCACCCCCAGAGCCGCAGGGACCTGGCTGGCCCCCACCACAGGGAGGCACTTACAGCTGCCGCCCAGGCCATGCCCACCCCTGGGTCAGGCCCAGGTGTCTCCAGCCTGAAATGCTGCCCCCCAGCAGCTCTGGGAGGCACCCCCCGGGGCTGAGCCTCCCACAGATGGCCTGGGCAGGAGTGTCCCCTCCACCCCGTCTGTTGCACCTGCCATGACCCCAGGTGGGACCCCACCCAGGTACTGACTGCAGGGACCTCCTGAGTAGGAGGCAAGCTGACAGGGCAGGACCCTCCCGTGCTCCCCTGGGGCACCCTGGCCCATGGTTGGTTCTAGAGGCACAGGAGCCGCCACATGCTCACCTGTGAGGACACAGGAGGGTCAGGCTCAGGCCAGGCACGCGAAATGCCAGCACACAACCATGCGGGGAGCAGAGCTCAGCCTGCCAGGGCCCCCAGCTGCCCCCAGTCCCTGCCAGCCACCAACCATCACCAGCACCCTGGTGAAACCCACAGGCCTGGGGCTGCCCACCCTGCCCAGGTGGACGCTGTCCTCACAATGGCAGGGAGAAGTGCAGGAAGCTGCCCACGTACTGTCCCTGCCAGGAACCATGGTGGTCGGCGAGGACTCCGCGAACACACTGGCTGCCGAGCCATCCCCGAGGCCCCTCCCGGGCGAAGTCAGTGGGAGGCTGCCCCGGGCTGCCCCAGAGCTCAAGTGCCCAGTGCAGAGCCCCAGCTCCGAGAAGGGACCAGTGGCTGACTCAGCAGCTTCCAGAACTTGCCACACACCCGTCCCATGTGCACAGGAAGTCACTGGCTTTAAAAAAGCACCTTGGGCCGGGTGCGGTGGCTCACGCCTGTAATCCCAGCACTTTGGGAGGCCGAGGTGGGCAGATCACGAGGTTAGGAGTTTGAGACCAGCCTGACCAACATGGTGAAACCCCGTCTCTACCAAAAATACAAAAATTAGCCGGGCGTGCTGGCACGCACCTGTAATCCCAGCTACTCAGGAGGCTGAGGCAGAATTGCTTGAATCCGGGAGGTGGAGGTTGCAGTGAGCCGAGATCGCACCACGGCACTCCAGCCTGGGCGACAGAGCAAGACTCTGTCTCCAAAAAAAAAAAAGATTAAAAAAAACCTTGGTGAGGAGGCACCAACTGCACCCATAGGTCTGAGCTTGTGCCCAGCCCGTCTCTGGTAGGGCAGGCTCTGTGGACAAGGTGCCCCAGCTCTGTATCAGTGGGCACAGCCACCACTGGGCCCTTGTCCCACCCCACACTCCTGTCTGCACTGGTGCCCAGGATCTAGCCCAAGCCCCTTCCCTGGGCTCTGGGTGTTGGCAGCAGGACCCCCATCCTGGGTAGGGACAGGTGGGGCCAAAGCGGAGGCACACAGGGGCTGATGCAGCAGCCCTGGCCAAGTGTGGAGGACGGCCTGACCCAAGGGCGCCGGGCTGTCCTGCCCCGATGCAAGGGGGCTCTGCAGGTCAGGGATGGGGCTCACGCTGAAGCCTCAAGTTGAGCTTGTCCCCAGCATCTGAGCAGTGGGAGGGGCGTCCACCTGAGTACCCAGTACTGAGTACTGAGGCCTCAGCCATGCGGAGTGGTCCGGCGGCCCTTCCCCCTGCTGGGTACTCCTCACCACCCACAGTGGGCTCAGCAGGGTCATGAAAAAGGTGGCCCAGCCCCTGCCCTCCTCCCAGGCACCTCACCCCAGGGCAGCCCAGGTCTCACACAGGCCTGAGGGTCCCCAGGAGGGAAGCCAGTGCCAGGTCCTGACTCAGGGATCCTGGCATGCAGGGGCGGCCGTGGGGGTCAGCGTGTGGTCCACGTCCCAGTAGGGACTCTGGCGACCTGCCTGGGCTGGCCCTGCCCTAATTGGCCCTCCTGCCTGGGATTTGCCTGGCTGCCCGTCTCAGGGCACCAGGGCTCTGAAAGACAGAAGACCCTGGGCCTGGGGTCAAATTGCAGCCAGGCCCCAAGGATGGGTGCCATAAGGGGCCCCCACCTCCCAGCACACTCCGTTGACCAGGGTGCCCAGCAGTACCTCCCATCCCAACAGACCAGACGCGACGGCCACAGTGCTGCAAATGCAAGAGCCCAGGAGTCGAGACCCTGTGACCCTGGGGGCCCCACACATGCTGTATCCTCCTGGGGGGTCTCCACATGCTGCATCCTCCTGGGGGCCCCCCCAGACACTACCCCCTGGGGACCCCCATACACTGTGCTCTCTCAGGGGCACCCACACTGTACCCTCCTGGGGACCAGCTACTGGGCTGAGCCTAGGGATTTGATGAGGGACCCGGGAGTGCTGAGGGACCTAATGGAGGGCTCTCTGCAGGGCCCCCACTATTCTGGGACCCTCGGGCCCGGGGGTGGACTCTGTACACTGGGTCCTCACATCCCAACCTGCCTGGCGTACCCCCCTTCTCAGGCCGGCCCCTGCCCACCACTTCCCGCTGAAATAGTAAAACAGAAAGTCCCCTCAGGCTCCAACCCAAGCGCAGCAAGCATCCACCTGCAGATACACTGCAAAACTCTTTATGACACGGCCCAGCCCTGGGCCGAACACAGCCAAGCTGGGAGCATGGCGGGGAGGGGCTGGCTGCCAATGTGGGCCGCCCCTACGCTAAGGCCCTGAGCTCCTCCTCAGGCACTACTGCGGCGCCGGCCGCGAGGCTTCCTCTCCTGAAAGGTCTGAGCCCTCGCTCTTCTGCAAGCCGCGCTCCGCTCTAAGCCCTGCCTCAGACGCCTCCTCGCCACCTAGGGAAGAAGGGCGGCCGGCATCAGGGCCAGCGGGAAGGCCTCAGGGATGACGGGAGGGAGGGCCACTGGACCCTCTCTCATGCCGGCTGTCTGAGGGGCCACCCTGCACCCTGACTCTCACCTACCCTCCCCCGACCCTGGGGCTCCCCCACTCAGGCCAAGGCTGGTGGGTGGTGCCTGGCTGGGCAGCACCCGGAGAGACGCCTGAGGAACCCTCCTGGCCAGGCAGGCCTGGGCTGGTGCCCCCGCTGACCCCACGCCTTTTAGCCGTGTCCCAGCGGCCCACAGGGCGGAGGCAGCCTGCAGGTGGGCTGGAGGCTTTGGGGACGTGGGATTGGCCACCAGAGGGCAGAAGCTGTCCTCGTTGCAGACAGGCGGCACCCTGCTCCCGTGGCACATCCCAGCCGAGTCAGCAGAGCCGGGCAGGGGCCCCCGCCGGACTCACCGGGCACCGTGAAGTCCTGAGTGTAGATGATGTCATCCTCGATGTCGAAGAGGTCCTCGTCCTCGTCCGCGCCGTGCAGGTCCTCCAAGTACGGCACCACAGTCATGCTGCGCCACCGGTCCTTGGTGTCTGGGCTTGGTGGGATGGGCACTGGTGCCTCAGCTGGAGGATGTTTCTTCCTGAACCAGCTGCAAACGCCCAGAAGCAGTGGTGCCCGTCAGGCTGGCACCAGGGCAGTCCAGTTGCCCGACCCGGCTCCTCCATGCCCAGGGTACCTGCCACACACTCAGGAGCTGGGACCAGGCCGCGCAAGGGATGGCTGTGACCACAGAAGCTCAGCTATGCCCTCCAGGAGCAAGCAGGCTGCCAGGATCTCAGTCTGTAGCCCTGACCTCACTCCAAGCCTGACAGATGTCCCCTCCACCCTGAGGCCTGACCCCCCCGGGCCAGCCTCACTGTCTCCCAGGTGGCAGCCAGCAGCCAGCACTCAGCACCCACCAGATGGACGTCAGCAAAGGCCAGAAGGGGGTCTGGGGGGGCCATGAGCACACCCCAGCCCAGGAGGCTATCGGGGGGCAGCCCCAGTCCCCGCCAGGCTCCCAGCTGCCCCGAGCTGTGCAGAGACCCCCAAGGCACAATCAGCACCAGCGCCTCAGGGGTCCGGACACTCCCACTCCCAGAGCCGGTCTCAGTGGGGCTCCGGCAGAGGGCTCAGGGGCCTCCAGGGGCTGGTGTGGAGGAGCAGAGCCCACGAGGTGAGGGAGGCGGCACTGTGGGGCCTGCTGACCCCACCCGCCGCTCTGTCTTCCCTGTCATGGAGCTGGGGGCCCTGGGCTGGATTCCAGCCACACCCTGCTGCTGGGAGCCCCAGGAGGAGGGAAAAAAAGAGAGGCTCTCGCCAGTGTTCGGGACCAGCTGTGCCCTTCCCGGCACGTCTCCATGCCGAGGGCAGGGACGGACGCACGTCCTCACTCACACTCCAGTTCGGACACGGCCTGGGTCTGGCCAGTAACAGGGCAGTGCCCAGAGACCCCACTCGGGCCCTGAGAACTGCGGGTGCTGCACGGGGTCTGGCCCCAGCCCAGCCTGGCACCACCATGCCGTGCTCTGGCGCCCACTCAACTGGCTGCCCACATGGCCGGCCTCCCTGCAGCCTCGGCCCCACGGCCCCCAGGGGCCGCTCACCTGTGCTGCCGGATCTGCCGGATGGAGAACCTCTTGGCCGGCTCATACTCAAGCATCCCTGAGGAGAAGCCGGTGAGGAGCCAGTCAGCTGGGCACAGGCCTGAGACCCCCGCCAACCGTCCCCGCCTGCCCAGCCTCTGTTGTCAGGCCCTGGGTGATACCTGGATGCTCCTAAGGGGTGGCCCCGCGCACAGGCGGTCTCCCTGACAGAGGCCACTCCACGGGACATGCCGGGGACAGCCTGTGCGTGGCTGGCAGGGAGACAGGGCTGGGCTGGACGGCCAGGGCGGTTCCATTCTCCCAAGGCCACTGGGCAGATGGACAGATGGCCAGTGCCACCTGCTGCCATGCGTAGGAAGTGCAGCAGGACAAGCCTGACAGACCCTGCAAGCCAGGGAGCCCCCGAGGGCGGGGCTGGGGGAGGCGCAGGGCAGCACTGCCCTCTGGGGTGGGAGTTCAGAGGGTGAACGGGGCCCAGAAGCAGGGTGGAGCTGAGGGACCCGGCAAACCAGGCCCTGCGGGGAGGCCGGCCTCTCCACTCAGTCCTCTCAATGCCTGCTGGGATCTCGGGGCCAATAGCCCCCCACCTGACACCCCCAACCCTACATTTCTGCACAAAAGCCCCGCCTCCCTGGGGCTGCAGGCAGAGGGACGAGGCTCCCACCTTTCAGCAGGTCAGAGAGCGGGGGGCCACAGTCGCCCGGGATGGCGTAGCTCCCCTTCCCGATGTTCTCAAACAACTTGTAGATGTTGTCCCCTTCGAAGGGGTACAGACCCGTGGTGATGTTGTAGCTTCATTTCGAGGGGAAGGAAGAAAGCCGTGGTCAGTCAAGGTGGTTGACGCCCTAGGAGCCCCAGCTCTGCCCCAGGGACGGAGCTTTCGCGTGGCTGCTGGACCACAGGCCCTGTGGACTCAAGGACACCTCTGTCTTCACCACCTCCCACTAGTGGAGGCTACGGGGCAGGAGGGGAGTGTCCTCTGGACCCACCCGGGGAAGGGGCCTGGAGCTGCTGTCACCCGCCCGGCTTCCCTGTGGGGCTCTGGGAGGAGGATCGGCTGTGCCACTCTGTGAAGATCCCTGGTGGGCCAGGCTGCACTTCACACGGGTGAACCACCGTCTGCCATGTGAGTTACATTTCCATAAAGTAAGCACCCCCAGCGGCTGTGGCCAGAGAGGGTCTGGGCTGGTGGCCACGCCCTGCGCCCACAGGCCAGCAACTGCCCAAGACGCAGAGGCCCCTCGGAGTGTGTGTGTGGCGAGTGCCGGGGGGGCCGGGGCACTTACAGGGTGACCCCAGCCGACCAGATGTCCACCTTGAAGCCGGAGAAGGTGTCCAGGCCGTTGGCAATCTCGGGCGGCTGGAAAGCCGGGGAGCCCTGGCTGGTCCGGCAGGTGTCATCCACCGCGAACGGGTGCAGTGCCTGTGGCGGTGCCGTGCAGCCCTCAGGGAGTGCCCGGGAGGGGGCGCCCCAGGGCCCCCCCTAGCACGTGCCTACCTCGGCCACGCCCAGGTCCGAGATTTTGAGGGTGCCCCCGGTGGTGAGCAGCAGGTTCCCGGGCTTGATGTCCTTGTGCACAATGCCCTGGCTGTGCAGGTACTCCAGGCCGTCAATCAGCTGACAGAAGTACCTGCGGGCAGCACACACCTGTCTTGGGGCCGAGGCCTCCCTGCCCCTCACAGGGGTCCCCTTTGCAGCTGCCTGGGAGCCTCCCAAACACCACAGGCCCAGCTTGGAAGTCACAGAGGTCCAGGCACACAGGATAGAGGAAAGGCTGGGTCCAGCAGGGAGCCACACCTGCACCTGCAGTGACCACCCTCGTCCGGCCGAGCCATGTGTGGTAGGGCCCCGGATGTCCACAGGTCTCATTTTCCTGTGGGCCACAGGCCGGCTGCACCCCAAAGTCTTGCTGGAACAGCAGGCCCCTCCCTGCCCCTGCGGTCCTGCAGCAGCAAGGGGCCCTGACTCTGAGGCCACCAGACCTGCATCCAGGAGATCCGGTTAGGGCAGGCGGCTGCCAGCGACGGGCTGGAAGCAGGCTGCTGGCCTCAGGCAGCAGGCCCAGCAAAGATGGAGGCGGGAGGTTGGCAGCAGCCCTGCCTGTGGATGCCACACATGGGGAACCCCAAAACTGTTTTTAAAAACTTGGGCCTTCACAGGGCCGGGCGTGGTGGCTCATGCCTGTAATCCCAGCACTTTGGGAGGCCAAGGCGGGCGGATCACGAGGTCAGGAGTTCGAGACCATCCTGGCTAACACGGTGAAACCCCGTCTCTACTAAAAATACAAAAAATTAGCCGGGCTTGGTGGCACCTGTAGTCCCAGCTACTCGGGAGGCTGAGGCAGGAGAATGGCGTGAACCCGGGAGGCGGAGCTTGCAGTGAGCCGAGATCGCACCATTGCACTCCAGCCTGGGAGACAGAGTGAGACTCCATCTCGAAAAAAGAACAAAAAAACAAAAAAACTTGGGCCTTCATGTCAATGAACATCAGGACAAGCAGTGTGGCCACACGGAAAGGAGCCTGCCCTGCCTGGCCCCCGGCCCCCGCCCCACCCTGGCCCCTGCCGTGCGCACGCACCCGTGGGCCTGGCACACCGGGAAACGCTTCTCCGGCACGCTGTCCAGCATTTCCTGCATGCCGCACACGCAGTACTCCATCACCATATACGTGGGGCGCTAAGGACACACAGCTCAGGGGGCGGCCCCACTCATAGGCCCGGGGAGCACAGGGGCCAGAGAAGGGACTCCGGAGGGACCCTCTGCACCCACCCTGCCCCTTCTTGGGACCAGGGCCCACCGTGCCCTCAGCCACCCCTCTGAAAAGGCCCAGGGGCCCCAGCGTCCCAGGAGGAAGGAGCCTACGGGGAAGTGGAGGACAGGGCTGACTCTTGGGGCAGCGTTCCTGCTGGGCTCACGTCCCCCACCCTGCCCATGGGTGGGGGATGGTGCCTCCTGGACGCCCCCGCCAGCAGGCTCGGGTCCATGCAGGACGGGCCCAGGGCCCCTGACCGCGTGGTTCAGGGAACACAGCCCCAGCCTCAGGACCCCTTCTGGCTCTTGCTCTGGGCACAGCACCTCAGGAAGCAAAGTCCCCGTAGGGAGGCTGTGCCCGTAAGACCCATGGGGGTGTCCACAGATGACACGAGGACACGCCCAGCCACGACCAAAATGGCCCACAACGCTCAGCCTGCATGGCCTGTCTCAGGCAGACCCTGGCCACACCCCTGGTTAGCCTGGGAGGAGACTATGAGAAAAAAGGGTCTTGACACCCCACGGGCCCAAGACACAGGAGCCGGGGCTCAGGGCCCCTTTCAGCAAGCTGCTCAGCCACTGCCACAATGGCTGACTTCCGGAGAACCAGGGAAGGCCACGGCCCTCGTGTGCCAGTCTCCTTCAAGGAGACGGGAAGGGGAGCAGGCCTCGGGGCAGGCGGACCCAGGGCCCCAGCCCCTCCCACGGAGGCCCCACAGCCCCAACACCAGAAAGGATATATTTTCTGCTTCTCTTCGTTGTATAATACATCCACCAGCTGGATGACATTTTTGTGCCGTAACCTCCTCAGTAGTTGAATCTCCCTGGGACAGAGAGGACAGGGGTGTATCAGCCGACCCGACGTTAGGATGATGGCCTGGATCCCTGGAGTCGGCCTCCCCATCTCCCCGTGGAAGTGGCGTACCTCCTCCCTTCCCTAGAGAGAAGCTGTGAGTTCACAGTGCTGGGGAAGGGCCCTGCAGGGGCCACACGTCCAGGCTCAGGACAGTAGGGGGTGGGAGCACAGCGCCCTCCAGTCTGTCATCAGCCGGCGAGGGCTTTGGAGAACACAGTTAAGACACTCTTTTTTTTTTTTTTTCTGAGACGGAGTCTTGCTCTGTCGCCAGGCTGGAGCACAGGGGCCCGATCTCAGCTCACTGCAACCTCTGCCTCCCGGGTTCAAATGATTTCCCTGCCTCAGCCTCCTGAGTAGCTGGGACTACAGGCACGTGTCACCACAGCCAGCTAATTTTTTGTATTTTAGTAGAGACAGAGTTTCACCATGTTGGCCAGGATGGTCTCGATCTCCTGACCTTGTGATCCGCCCGCCTCGGCCTCCCAAAGGACACTCTTAATTGAGCTTTGTAACTCAGTAACAGTTTTGCTTCCTAGAAACCAGACTATTGCAATGGTAGCACAGATGGAGCCCAGACCGTGGCAGGAACCAGGGTGAGTTGGAGCCCTGGTGATGGCTCCGTCACACTGTACAGTCCCCCGCTGCCAAGGGCTCCCAACTCTGAGGGTCCCACTCCTTGGAGGGTGGGCGGCAGGTGAGCTGGAAGGATGGCCCATAGGAAGGGGCACACGGAGAAGGAGACGCCACAGGAAGAGACATTGTGGGGTCCTGCCACACCCACCCGCCTGTCACTGCCCCCTCTGCAGCTGCCGCCCAGTTAGCCACGCCCACCTGCCTGTCACAAGGGTCGGGCCCAACAGGCCAGAGAGCACGGCCCCCTCCGCAGGCCAGAGAGCACGGCCCCCTCTGCAGCTGCCGCCCTGTCGCACACACTTCATTTCTTCCAGCACTATAGGAGGCCGAGGCGGGTGGATCACCTGAGCTCAGGAGTTCGAGACCAGCCTGAGCAACATGGCGAAACCCTGTCTCTACTAAAAGTACCAAAATTAGCCAGGCGTGGAGGTACGTGCCTGAAGGGAGAGGATCACTTGAGCCTGTAGTTACCTGTGATCGTGCTACTGCACTCCAGCCTGGACAACAGAATAAGACCCTGTCTCATAAAAGAAAAAATAAAGCAAAACAAAAACAAAAATGACGAGGAGCAAGGCCCTCACACCCAGTGGGTGGGCATGGAGGCGTCTGCAGCTTCTCCGAAGGTCTGTTACCCTGTGAGCCAGCAGCTCCACTCCCAGGTACACACCCTGAGGAACAGTACACGCCATGCAGAAACAGAGCACAAGATGCTCACAGCAGCAGGAAGCACAGCAGCCGAGATGTGGAACCACCCAGGGGCCCTTCCACAGACGAGGATCAGCACAGCCCATCCACGCACTCAACGCGACTCAGCCACAAAAACCAGTGAGGCTCTGACTCCAGCCACAGCCTAGATGCACCTTGAGGATGTCACACTGAGACACTAAAGGACACACAGTGTGTGATGCCCTTTCTTTTTTTTTCTTTTTTTTTTTTGAGACAGGGTTTCCCTGTCGCCCAGCCTGGAGTGCACCTCCCAGGCTCAAGCGATCCTCCCGTCTCAGCCCCGCAAGTAGCTGGGACTACAGACGTGTGCTACCACGCCCAGCTAATTTTTGTATTTTAGTAGAGACAGTTTCACCGGGCTGCCCAGGCTCGTCTCGTTCGAACTACTAGGCTCAAGTCATCTGCCCACCTCGGCCTCAGAAAGTGCTGGGATGACAGGATCCCATTTCTTGTTTCCTTTTCTTTCTTTTTTTTTTTTTTTGAGACGGAGTCTCACTCTGTCGCCAGGCCAGAGTGCAATGGCATGATCTCAGCTCACCGCAACCTCCGCCTCCCGGGTTCAAGCGATTTCTCCTGACTCAGCCCCTGAGTTGCTGGAACTACAGGTGCCTGCAACCACGCCCAGCTAATTTTTGTATTTTTAGTAGAGATGCGGTTTCACCATGTTGGCCAGGGTGGTCTGGATCTCTTGCTCTCGTGAGCCACCGCGCCCAGCCGACAGGATCCCATTTCTATGCAATATCCAGGACAAGCCAATCCAGAGCCAGGAAGTGGATTCAGAGTGGCCAGGAGCTGGTAGAGGGGATGGAGAGTAACACAATGGGAATGGGGCTTGCTTTTGGGGTGACAGAACGTTCTGGAATTAGAAGTAGTGGTTGCATAGCCGTGTGAATGTACTTAATACCACTGAATTGTACACTGTGAACGAGCGAGTTGTATAGTATGCAAATTCCATCTCCATAGTTTTTGTTTTTTGTTTTTTTCTTAACAGGAAGCCCAAGCATGGAGCATAAAAAACAGCTGGGGGGCTGGGCGCGGTGACACACACCTGTAATCCCAACACTTTGGGAGGCCGAGGCGGGAGGATCACCTGAGGTCAGGAGTTCGAAACCAGCCTGGCCAACATGGTGAAACCTTGTCTCTACTAAAAATACAAAAATTAGCCAGGCATGGTGATGGGCGCCTGTAATCCCAGCTACTCAGGAGGCTGAGGCAGGAGAATCACTTGAACCTGGGAGGCGGAGGTTGCAGTGAGCCAAGATTGCACGACTGCACTTCAGTCTGGGCAACAGAGCAAGACTCCATCTCAAAAAAAAAAAAAAAAAAAACCAAACTTGGGGTGTCCCATCACCCAGCCTTCCCCACCCCCAGCTCAGGGCTGCCTCTTGCAGGAAGCCTTGGCTCACCTTTCCCTCCCAGTGCATCAGTCCCAAGGCTCACTGCTCACTGCCCTCAGGGCAATCTCAGAAGGCCAAGGCCTGGGCTCTGCCAGGGCTTGTGCTGGGGCTGGGCCTGGACAAGGGGCCGCCAGCTTGGGGAGGGGCTAGGAGAGCAGGATGAAGGGAAAGGAAGGTGGGTGATGGGGACGGGGCACAGAGGGACACAGTCCCCCAGAAGAGGAGCCAGTGAGCAACTGGTTCCGGCCCCTGGCTGTGCCTGGTGCCCTGCCAGGCTGCCCAGCCCTGAGAAGCGTCCCCCACTTCCACTGGTCACCGCGGGCCTGGTCTGCTCGCTGGGAAGCCCTGTGTTTCCGTCCTCTCTGGGCTATGTGGTGGTGGCACCAATTCCCAGCAGGGACCGGCAGCGTTATTTATAGAGCTGGCCGGGGCCTGTGTCCACAGCCTGGCAGGCGCCCAGGGCATTGAGGAGGACGCTGAGGGCGAGGCTGGGCTCAGCAAAGGCCCCGGGCCCAGCGCCTTCCTGCCTGCCAGGCTGCTCAGGAGAGCTCGGGGTGGGCCCGAGAGGCCTGGCTCAGCCCCAGATCCCCTTGTTCCCCAGGGCTCTGTGTGCCCCTAACCTCCCCCACTGATGAGGGTCACAGGCCATTCCTGGGAGGCAAGACTTGCCTTCTATTCAGAGGAGATGCGGTTGGGGGGCGGAGCAGGGAAGGTGCTGTTTTCAGACAGCAGAGGCCAGATGCTCGGACGCACAGGCCCCAAGATCCTGATGCTCCACCACGAGGCGAAAGCACCCCCTGCCTCGGCAGGAGTCGGCTACCGGCAGGAAAGGTGGCCCAGGACACTGTTCCAGCCTCCTCAGTGGGGCTGAGGGAGCCACGGGCCCTCAGGTCCAGCACCGCTCTGGCCCACCTCCTGCTGCCTGTGCAGGGACCACCCCACACCCACCCAGGCTCCAGCACAGTCCTAACCCTGAGGAGGGGCAGCGAGGCCAGGGTTTCAACCTGCATGCAGCCTCAGAGCCTCGTGGGGGCCACTCGGGAGGCTGCATGGCCCTAAAAGCAAATGAGGATGGAGGACTCCCCCCCAGAAACCTCCCTGCGCCGGCCACCACCTGCCGACAGCACGTCTCCCCCACAAGCCCTCATTCTACAGATGGGGAAACGGGCACAGGAGGAACCCGCCCTCACCGAAGGTGCCCTGCCCTGCCTCCACCTCAACGGGGACACTTCACAGCAGCAGGACGCACAGCAGCTGAAATGTGGAAGAGCCTAGGCACTCCTGAGCAGGTCGGCATAGACCAAGAGACACTGGGTTGTCTGTTTAATTAAAAGGGACCAAGGCATTCTGCGCAGGCATGTGCGCCCCCGATTTATGCCAGGGGAGGAGTGGGGGTGGGGCCGCCCCCCGCCTGGTAGCAGTCACCTCTGGGATGCTGGGGGCACATCAGCTTCTCTAGATTGCCAGGCTTCCTCTGGCGTCTCCAGCCAGAAAAAGAGCAGAAGAGGAGGCCCAGAGAAACCTAAGAGCTTGGCGAGGAACAGGAAGAGCCTCCAGGAAGGGGAAGCCCGGCTCTTGGGGCATCACCAGCCGCTCCGAGGTGCCACGTTAGGGGCCTACTGGGCTTGCCCAGGCAGTGTGGACTGTTTAGCTGACTTGTTGATTAGCAGGACAGGAAATAGGAAGGAGAGTCATAAACGCCACTCAAGCTCACAGAGAGGTGCGGGTAGGAGCCTCCATCTGCCTAGAAACAGATCATACAGGGAAGAGATGGGCCCGGCCCTCGCCCCGGCCTCCGACGGCTCAGAGCAGGACTGGGAGGCACATGGAGACCCAGGAACTCCCAGCTCCAGACCCGCGTGCCCTGGTCCCTGAATCCCTCCTGATGCGGCTGAAACAAGGCCCTCGAGGATTCTAGAGGGACGCTGGCTGAGCGCAAGTGCACCAAAGCAGCCACAATTCACAGGCAGAGGCAGGAGCAGCCCAAGTGTCCAGCCACAGATGAGCAGTCAAACGCAGCATGGCCCTCCACACACTGGAATGTGACTCAGCCGTGACCCAGGCCACGGCGTGGATGCCCCTTGAGGACAGCACACTCCGTGAGACAAGCCGGACACAAAAGGCCACGCGGTGTGTGACGCCACTCATGTGAAATGCTCAGGACAGGCCAATCCAGAGGCAGGAAGGGAATGCATGGGTGCCGGGACTGGGGAGGGAATGGGGAGTGATGGCTGACAGAGACGGGGTTTCCTTCTGGGGTAACAAGAATGTTCTGGAAGCTGATAGAGGTGACAGTTGCGCAACTCTGTCAATGTACTATATGCCACTGAATTACACACTTTAAAAAGGTGAACTTTGCCGGGTGCGGTGGCTCACGCCTGTAACCCCAGCACTTTGGGAGGCCGAGGCGGGTGGATCACGAGGTCAGGAGATTGAGACCATCCTGGCTAACACGGTGAAACCCCGTCTCTACTAAAAATACAAAAAAATTAGCCGGGCATGGTGGCAGATGCCTGTAGTCCCAGCTACTCGGGAGGCTGAGGCAGGAGAATGGCGTGAACCCAGGAGGCGGAGCTTGCAGTGAGCCGAGATCGCGCCACTGCACTCCAGCCTGGGCGACAGAGCAAGACTCCATCTCAAAAAAAAAAAAAAAAAAAAAAAGTGAACTTTAGGCCCAGTACTATGGCTTACACCTGTAATCCCAGCACTTTGGGAGGCCAGGGAGGATTACTTAAGGTCAGGGGTTCAAGACCAGCCTGGGCAACACAGCAAGACCTTGTCTCTATAAAATAAAAAATAAAAAGGTGAGCCGGGTGCGGTGACTCGTCCCTATAATCCCAGTACTTTGGGAGGCCGAGGCGGGTGGATCACAAGGTCAGGAGCTCGAGACCATACTGGCTAACACGGTGAAACCCTGTTTCTACTAAAAATACAAAAACAAAATTAGCCAGGCGTGGTGGCAGGCACCTGTAGTTCCAGCTTACTCGGGAGGCTGAGGCAGAGCTTGCAGTGAGCCAAGATCGTGCCACAGCACTCCAGCCTGCGGGACAGAGCGAGACTCCGTCTCAAAAATAAATAAATAAGTAAATAAATAAATAAATAAAAGTGAACGTGGCTAAACAGTGGCTCATGCCTGTAATCCCAGCACTCTGGGGGAGGCCCAGGCAGGCGGATAGCTTGAGTCTAGGAGTTTGAGACCAGCCTGGACAACATGGCGAAACCCCATCTCTACAAAAAACTAGCCGGGTGTGGTGGCGCACATCTGCAGTCCCAGATACCTTGGGGGCAGGAGGGTCACCTGAGCCCAGAGCTATGATTGCGCCACTGCACTCCAGCCTCGGCGATACAGTGAGAGCCTATCTCAAAAAAAAAAAAAAAAAAAAAAAAAAGCTGTTAAGAAAATTGAGTCCAATTTGAGCAACACGGTGGCGTTTGTGGGACATACAGGCCGTCCAGCCGCCTCACTGATTCCTCGACAGCTACAGCAGCGCCCCAGATCCTGGGCGAGGAACCAACATTCCAGGCCTGCCCCAGCTGGCTGGGCACCGGAAGCCCACTGTGTGCACAGCCCAGAACCCCCAGTGGACCCATCACCCCGCTGTTCTGCGGCTGCCCAGCCCCTGAGCTCCCGTTGGGTCTCAGAGCTGTCCCTCCCGCTGCCCAGAGAGGGGCACAAACAGAGGCCTCGAAGACACCCAGGCCTCACATGGCTGGCGCAGGGGCCTGAGCAGATGCTGGAACCCCATAAAGGCCGCCTGTGATGTAAAGACCTACAAAGTCCAGGACTGACTCCCAACTCGCGAAAATCCTCTTTACCATAGGTCCAAGCATCTGCCAATCATCGCCGCAACCACGCACACTGAGTGCCGCCGGCCTCCCACCTCCTGGCTGGACACCGCGGGGGCGGTGCGGATGGGAGAGCCACAGCCCGGATCTGGGCCCGTTTCCTATGGCAGCGGTGATTTTCACATTTCCAAACAGGTAGAAAGAAAAGACACGACAGCACAGTGTTTTGCAACAGGTGGAAGTGACAGGAAAGGGGAGGGCCGTGGGACGCCGCCAGGCTGTGCGCTCACGGCAGCCCTGGGTGCCTCTGCGGAGGCTCCACAAGGCGGGCACACTCCCTGCCTTCGAGCCCACTCTCACTGGAGTGGAAAGGGGGAGGGAGGCATGGCGGCCTTCTGCCTGCACCCCCACAGAACCCCACTGTGGGCTCCGCAGCAGCAGCCAGCCCTGCTGTCCCCCAAGAAGCAGGGGGAGCCGGGCTGGGTGCTGGCGACCCCTTCCAGCCCTTCTCTGCTCCACCCTAGGAACCCACTGCCTATCAGAAACAGCCTATGGCACTGATTTATTTTATTTTATTTTAATTAATTGTTTTTTTGAGACAGAGTTTCGCTCTTCTCTCCTAGGCTTGCCCAGCCTGGAGTGCAACGATGCGATCTCGGCTCACCGCAACCTCCGCTTCCCAGGTTCAAGCGATTCTCCTGCCTCAGCTTCCCAAGTAGCTGGGACTAGAGGTGCCCACCACCACGCCTGGCTAATTTTTGTATTAGTAGAGACGGAGTTTCGCCATATTGGCCAGGCTGGTCTTGAACTCCTGACCTCAGATGAGGTAGCTGGGATTATTGGCATGTGCCACCACACCTGGCTAATTTTTCTATTTTTAGTAGAGACAGGGTTTCACCATGTTGGCCAGGTTGGTCTCGAACTTCTGACCTTGTGATCCACCCGCCTTGGCCTCCCAAAGTGTTGGGATTACAGGCGTGAGCCACTATGCCCGCCCCGGCCCTTTTTTTTTTTTTTTGAGACGGAGTTTCACTCTTGGTACCCAGGTTGGAGTGCAATGGCATGATCTTGGCTCACCGCAACCTCTGCTTCCCAGGTTCAAGTGATTCTCCTGCCTCAGCCTCCAGAGTAGCTGGGATTACAGGCGTGCACCACCACACTCAGCTAATTTTGTATTTTTAGTAGGGACAGGGTTTCACCATGTTGGTCAGGCTAACTCCCGACCTCAGGTGATCCATCCGCCTTGACCTCCCAAAGTGCTGGGATTACAAGCGTGAGCCAACATGCCCAGCCCTCTTTTTAACTCATTGATGCTTTCTGGAACTTTCCCATTTCTAATAAGATTATACTTTTTGCCAGTGAGAGCGGGACAAGGCACGGACTCCAGGGCTGCCTTTCTGGGAAGGAAGGGAAGGGACGGGACTCATGCCGGCTCCATCTGCCCCAACCCACCCCCCTTGGTGATCGCCCACACTTTCCACACCAATTAGAGGACCGGACGCCTGAGGCTTGTCTGGAAGGTTCCAGACACTCGCTGCGAGACACAATCTGAGTGGAGTGTATTAAGCTTCCCACACACAAAGGAGGCTTTTTCCCTGCAGCGCTGGCAGCAAGGCTGGCCAAGGCCTTGGGCCCCAGGGCTGGGCAGTGGACACCCCTTCTCCTTGACAGCACTCTGCACGTGGCAGCCTCCAGTCAGGACACACCAGCTCCCAGAGTAGGGGGACCCCCTGGCAGCACCCAGGGGGCTGGAGGAAGTGCAGTGGCTCCTGAATCACAGCTGCAAGCGGGGCAGCTCCTGATGGCAGACGGTGACCAGGAAGGGACAGGGCTCACCCTTCATCCCAGGGGGCCCCGCAAGGGCAAAGCCATTACACACTCAGGGCCAGGATGAAATTGGACGCTGAACACTAGTGAGGGTCCATCACTCACTTCAAGGCAGTGGGGTCAAGCTGTGGGTAGCTGCGACGCACAGTCCAGTCCAGGTCCTGCCAACCCCTCTGCCTCCCTGCCTCCGTGTTCCCTACTGTTCTCCCAGGCACTGGGCCAGACTAGGTTCCTGCAACCCTCTGGCCTGTCTCCACCAAGACCTTCAGGCTCCGCCCTACCGTTCAGGTGCTCACCTGAGCTCCCAGGACCTCCTCCACTGACTGTTCAGGAAAGCAGGGGGCTCACACTCACAGTCGGGCTTCTTCCCCCCAGCGTCTCTCTTCCCATTGACCCTGCATATACATTTGTCAAAACTCAAGCCAGATTTATTTATTTTTGAGAGAGAGTCTCGCTCTGTCGCCCAGGCTGGAGCGCAATGGTGCGATCTCAGGTCACTGCAAGCTCCGCCTCCCAGGTTCCAGCAATGTTCTGCCTCAGCCTCCTGAGTAGCTGGGACTACAGGCACGCGCCACCACACAGGGCTAACTTTTGTATTTTTAGTAGAGACGGGGTTTCACCATGTTGGCCAGGCTGGTCTCGAACTCCTGACCTCAGGTGATCCACCCACCTCAGCCTCGAAAGTGCTGGGATTACAGGCATGAGCCACCGCGCCCGGCCCCTAAGCGTGGGTTTCTGACTGCTGGGAGAGAGACTGTCACTGGCCCCTTTAGAGGGCACCTGCTACCCCAGCACAGGCTCTGCCCAGCCCCTGACCAACCCATCTCACAGAGACCAGGCACGGGCAACTGCTCCACTGACCCAAGGCACTGGCCACGCCTTCTACCCGTGTCAAGACTGGGCACTGAGACATCAGAAAGGCCTCGTGGAAACACGCCCTTCCCAGCTGCTCCCATTTAACCCTGACTGCTCCAGCTCCAGAGTACAAACTTCAGAGCCTGTGTCCCTGGTTTCCGCTTGTCACAGCCCGCATGCTGATTAAGAAGTGTGTTGGCCAGGCGCGGTGGCTCACGCCTTTAATCCCAGCACTTTGGGAGGCTGAGGCGGGTGGATCACGAGGTCAGAAGTTCAAGACCAACCTGGCCAAGATGGTGAAACCCTGTCTCTACTAAAAAAAAAAAATATATATATATATATATATATATATATATATATTAGCAGGGCGCGATGGCAGGCAACTGTAATCCCAGCTACTCGGGAGGCTGAGGCAGGAGAATCACATGAACCAGGGGGTGGAGATTGCAGGAAGCCAAGATCACTCCACTGCACTCCACCCTGACCAGCAAGAGTGAAACTCCGTCTCAAAAAAAAAAAAAAAAAAGGCCACGCGCGGTGACTCACGCCTGCCTGTAGTACGAGCACTTTGGGAGGCCGAGGCGGGCGGATCACGAGGTCAGGAGATCGAGACCATCCTGGCTAACACGGTGAAACCCTGTCCTACTGAAAAATACAAAAAATTAGCCGGGCGTGGTGGCGGGTGCCTGTAGTTCCAGCTACTGGGGAGGCTGAGGCAGGAGAATGGCATGAACCCGGCAGGCGGAGCTTGCAGTGAGCAGAGATCGTACCACTGCACTCCAGCCTGGGCGACAGAGCCAGACTCCGTATAGAAAAAAAAAAAAAAAAAAAAAGTACGTGAGCCCCAGGGCCCCTGAGCAGGAGAGAGGTGAGAGCAGACACGGCAGCAGCCACTCCCCGGACCTCCTTCCAAGGTCATGGTGCCCTGCCCAGGATGTCCCTGCCAGTCCCTCGAGGCCTAGCCTAGTAGATAGATAAGGTCCTTTCTTGGAAACAGGAGGCAAAGTTTTGAAAGTTAAGAGGGTTGGGAGAGGATTGGGAGAGGAGCAGGGCCTGGGCAGGGCCCGCCAGGCGGCGACAGGTGCAGCGTGTCTGGTTGCGATAAGGCAGGGACACCCCCCCGCCACCCCCACCAGCTGGGAGAGGCTCAGGCCGGCCCGTGCTGCCCTGGGTAGGAGCTTCTCCCGCGCACAGATGCAGAGGCGTCCGGGATGCCCAGCGGCAGCCCCGTGCTTGAAGAAGTCAGTTGGAAAAGTAAGGTCTTCCGGATGCAATTCGGGAGGGAGGCACAGTCCCCCTCGGGCAGGGCTGCCAGCGCCGGGGGCCAGGGATGCTTCCAGCGTCACATCCCTGGCAAATGAGGAAAGGCTACGTTTCCCTCCTGCTGACTGATAAGCCGGTGCAAACAGTTATTTTTGGCAGCCCAGGGTTCCCCTCTGACAGGATAAACAAATCACATTTCGCCCGGCCCCGGTAACAGCCACACACTGCGCAGAAAACCTGCTGGCGGCCGCACACAAACTCTCGGGGCCCAAACAAACACAGGCTGATTCCACTGGGCGCCTCTGCTCCTTGGACAGCTGGGGGAGCCAAGGGGCTAGTCTTAGGGGATTGGGGGCCGCTCCCTTCTCAGGAGGGTTTCGCTACCAGAGCATTTTAACTGGAGTCCAAGAGCCCATGCAAACGCACGCCCCGCTGCGACAACTGGCCTTGCCTGAGTGAAAGTCCGTAACGCAGGCCCCCAACCACGCTCTCCCTGGCACGGAGGACACAGGCGCCGGACGGGTCCAGTTCAGGGTGTTAAGAGGAAGTAACGGAGAGAGGAGAGAAGGAAGGAAGACAGAACCATCCGCACAGTGACTGGCCCGGCCCGGCCCCGACCCCAGCAAGCCGTACTTACTTCTTCACGTTGGCCTCCCCGTTGGGGATCCTTCGCAACTTCTTCTTCTTGAGGATCTTGACGGCCCTCCTGCACAGCGTCTCCGAGTCCAGCACCTCCTTCACCTTGCCGTAAGAGCCTTCCCCCAGCAGGTCCCCCATCAGGTACTTGCCGATGAGCTTGGCCCGCTTGCGGCGCGGCTGGTAGATGACCTCGGTGGAGTCGATGCGGTGGATGAACGTGTCCATACCCACCGACATCAGCTCGCCCTCCGTGAACATGCCCAGCTGCTGCGGGTCCACCACCTCCATACTGGACCCAGGGTCCTGGAGTCCCGCCGCCAGCCCTGAGTCCGCGGGTGAGCGGTCCTTCCTTGGGTTCCGACTTCCCTTCTCCAAAATTTTACAAAGAAAAAAGAAAAAAAAAAGGCAACAAAAACCCCAAAAGGAAGAGAAAAACCCTTCTTCAAACAGAAACGATTGTTCTACACGTCAGTCCCGGCTGCGAGTCCGAGCCCGGTGCAGGGTCTGCGGACCGGCGGGCACCGGGCGTCCGGGACGGCGGCTCAGATGCGAGTTCCAGTGGGACCCGGGCCTCAGAACTGGGAGACGGCCCGGTCAGGGTCAACTTCGTCCTCGGGGGCCCTGGGGAGGCCGGCCGGGGCTTCTCAGTGCTAGGTCATCCTCCGGGGACCTCAGGCCCACGGACAAGCATGAACACGGCCGAGCGCGGTCTTCTCCGGGCCGCCCATCCCACAGGCCGGGTCCGCGACGTCGCTGCCCCCCAGGACCCCCACACCTGGAGAGCCCAACTTCGCTGGGGGCGTTTCCGGCGACACCCCGGTCCCACCGCCTGTCCTAGGCGCAAACGCTCCGCCGCGGACGACCGAGCGGACCTCCCGGGGGTCGCCGACCCCCGCCGGCCCGGGCGAGCGTTCGGGGGGCTGGGGGCGTCCGGGCGGCCTCCCGCCACGGCCAACAGCTCCGCTCAGGGCTGGTCGCTGCCCGGCGCCCGCGAGGGCCCGCACTGGGCGCCCCCCGAGCCGGCCCGCGACCCCCGCGGTGGTCGCCGGGGCCCGGCAGGCGCCCCCCTCCCCGCAAACGTCTGCCCGAGCGCGCGCCCCGCCCCGAGTGCCCTCAGCGTCCGGTCCGCGGGGCGGCGCGGCGGCGGGGGCTCCACGGGGCTCCGGGCGGCCGAGGCGGCGCAGGCCGCAGGCTCCGGGCCGGGGGGTTCCCGAAGGTGCCGGGCCCCGGGCGGCGCGTCCCCCTCGCCGCGGCCGCCGCGCGTGTGGAGGAGGCGGAGCGGCGAGGGGGGCCCAGCCCATCCAAGGCCGCGGCAGCAAGTGCCGCCACCCGCGCTCCCTTCGCCGCCCCGCGCCTCACTCGCGGGCGCCCCGGGCCGCCTCCCCCTTCCCCGCCCGACACGCCGCCGCCATCTTGTTTACCTCCCTCCCCCTCCCTGCGCCGCCGCGGACACCGCACGCCCGGCCGCAGGGCACGCCTCCTCGCGCGGACGACGTGCCCACCCGTTGGCTGAACCTGCCATCCCCGGCCCTCTGCCCGCCCCGCCGCCGCTGACGATTGGGGCGTTTGGACCCGGCCGGGCGCCCGAGCGGGGATTGGTCGGCGTTTGGCCCCGCCCGAGGGGTGGATACAGCGCGCTCATTGGTCCGCGGAGACGCCCGTCATGGGCAGTGGGCGGGAAGCAGACATGAGGAGGCGAGGCCACGGCTGTGACCTCGGAGGGTCTTGGGAAGGGGGTCGTAGGTCACGGGTACCAACGGCCTCCCTGAACGGCCGCGGGGTGGGCTGAGCCCGGTGGGCGGGAACCTGGGCTTGCGGACCTGGAAGGAGCGGGGCCACCCCTGCCAGAGCCCCTCCCCCGGATCCCCCTTTGGGGCGAGGTCAAGGGTCAAAAAGTAACTCAAAGTGGCCAATTCCAGTCAAAAATCCTTGTTTTGAGCCACTCTTGGACCAGGGGAGAGAGAAACGCTCAGGGCGGCCTCTGCCCTATCGGAACTCATGGGGGAAGCCTCAGGACAGCGCTGGGAGGAGCCCAGCGGGGGCTTCTGGTGAAAAACAAGAGTTGCCAAAATATGGCTTGATAAGGTTGAAAATATTGAACCCTCCTGTGCTAGCCCCGTGCTTTCCACCTTTTCCTGCACTAGGGCCAGGTTGTTTAGCTGGAACAAACTATCTTGCTACAACCTCCGCCTCCTGAGTTCAAGCGATTCTCCTGCCTCAGCCTCCCGAGTAGCTGAGATTACAGTCGTGCGCCACCACGCCCGGCTAATTTTTGTATTTTTAGTAGAGATTACAGGTGCATGTCTGTAATCCCAGCTACTCAGAAGGCTGAGGGAGGAGAATCGCTTGAACCCGAGAGGCGGAGGTTGCGGTGAGCCGAGATCGTGCCATTGCACTCCAGCCTGGGCAACAAGAGCGAAACTCCGTCTCAAAAAAAAAAAAAAAAAAAAAAGATCTCTCCCAGAAAACTGAAGATGAAGGAACACTCCCCAACTCAAACTTATTTTGATATCTCTTTTCTGTACTGATTGCTGGCTCACACCCCAACTTCTTGGAATCTGGAGATAATGCTGGATAATTGGCATCGGTAGGTCCCACGCCCCTTCAGAGAAATGCAGGACACATGGAAGTGACTCAGGAAATATTTGGTGACCATTACAGAAAGAATCCTTGAAGATGGATTCTCCGCTCAAAGACCACCTCCTCCAAGAACCCCTCCTAGTCATTCTATCAAGTGCCTGGACGGAGATGTGCTGTGAGTGTGAACTACACACGGAATTTCTTTTTTTGTTGTTTTGATATACATAATTTTATTACAAAATGTTAAAAAAAAAAAAAAGCAACATCTTAAAAAACGCAAAATGTACTGTTGATACTAATTCCTACAAGTTTGCTGTGCTGCCATACACAATAAATTTTTTAAAAACCGTTAAATATTTAGGGACATTAGGCAGGGCGTGGTGGCTCACACCTGTAATCCCAGTATTTTGGGAGGCCGAAGCGGGCGGATCACGAGGTCAGGAGTTTGAAACCAGCCTGGCCAACATGGTGAAACCTCATCTCTACTAAAAATACAAAAATTAGCTCGGCGTGGTGGCATGTGCCTGTAATCCCAGCTACTCAGGAGGCTGAGGCAGGAGAACTGCTTGAACCAGGACCCAGGAGGCGGAGGTTGCAGTGAGCCGAGATCATGCCATTGCACTCCAGCCTGGGCAACAAGAGCGAAACTCTGTCTCAAAAAAAAAAAGAAAAGAAAAGTATTTTCTGTACAGAGAATCTTATGAGCTATACGAAAATCTGTACAGTTTTATACTGAAGCTAATACTGAGCTGCACTTGAATTCACATTCTTAGCAAAACAAGCACACTGCATAGGCATCATTAAAGGATAGCCATTTATTCTTCATCTTCACCCTCTTCCTCCTCCTCTTCATCTCTTTCTCCTCCTCCTCCTCCTCCTCCTCATCTTCTGGTTTGTTCTTCTTTGAGCCCTTCTTTCCTGCTTCACTTTTGCCCTTGGCACGATATGGAGCAATACCCTTTTCATATCTCTCCTCTAGCTTAACTGCTTTCTGTTCATATGGTTGTTTATCTTTGGCCGACTGCCCAGACCACATTTCACCCAGTTTCTTTGCAGTTTCCACGACAAATAGGCCTGGGTGTCCACTTTTGATCTTTGGGCGATGTTCAGAGCAAAACAGGAAGAAGGCAGATGGTGGCCTTTTAGGAGCATTGTGATCCTTTCTCTTTCCTTTCTTATCCTTTCTTACATTTCGGGGGAATGTAATTTTTAATCTCCCTGTCATAGCGAGCTTTGTCACTTTTTGCCTTCTCTTCAAACTTCAACTTCTCCTTTGCAGACGTGGTTTTCCATCTCTCCAAACACTTCTTGGAGAATTCCACGAAATTGACGGAAGAGTCCAGGTGTTTCTTCTTCTGCTCTTCCTGGCAGGTCTGCACGAAGAGGGCGTACGAGGACATTTTGCCCCTTGGTTTGTTGGGGTCTCCTTTACCCATGGTGACAGAACAGGGTCCACCTGGTGCGAGCTTTTCCTCAGAGTCCCGCAGAGCAGCCGGACCAACAGAGACGCTTCCCTCCACACTGACTCTCTTTTTTTTTTTTTGAGACGGAGTCTCACTCTGTTGCCCAGGCTGGAGTGCAATGGCATGATCTTGACTCACTGCAACCTCTGCTTCCCAGATTCAAGCAATTCTCCTGTCTCAGCCTCTGGAGTAGCTGGGACTACAGGCAAACACCACCATGCCTGGATAATTTTTGTATTTTCAATAGAGACAGGGTTTCACCATATTGTTCAGGCTGGTCCCGAACTCCTAACCTCAGGTGATCCACCTGCCTCGGCCTCCCAAAATTCTGGGATTACAGGCATGAGGCACCATGCCTGGCCTACACACTGAATTTCCAAAGTTAGGAAAGAAAAAAATGGGCCTGCCAGGCACAGTAGTTCACACCTGTAATCCCAGCACTTTGGGAGGCCCAGGCAGATGGATCACCCGAGGTCAGGAGTTTCACACCAGTCTGGCCAACGTGGTAAAACCGTCTCTACTAAAAATACAAAAATTAGCTGGGCGTGGTGGCAGGCGCCTGTAATCTCAGCTACTTGGGAGGCTGAGGCAGGAGAATCACTGGAATCTGGGAGGCGGAGGTAGCAGGGAGCTGAGATCTTGCCATTGCACTCCAGCCTGGACAACAACAACGAGACTCCGTCTCGAAAGAAAAAAAAATGGGCCTGGTATGGCGGCACTTGCCTGTAATCCCAGCACTTTGGGGGGCTAAGGCAGGCGATCACCTGAGGTCAAGAGTTCAAGACCAGCCTGGGCAACATGGTAAAATCCCTGTCTCTACTAAAAATACAAAAACTAGCCAGGCGTCGTGGCGCCCACCTGTAATCCCAGCTACTCGGGAGGCTGAGGTAAGAGAATCGCTTGAACCTGGGAGGCAGAGGTTGCAGTGAGCCAAGATCGTGCCACTGCACTCCAGCCTGGGCGACACAGCGAGACTCTGTCTCAAAAAAAAAAAAAAAAAAAAGGCACAAATAAAATACCTCACTGGCCAGACACGGTAGCTCACGCCTGTAATCCCAGCACTTTAGGAGGCCGAGGTGGGCTGATCACGAGGTCAGGAGTTCGAGACCATCCTGGCCAACGTGATGAAACCTGGTCTCTACTAAAAATACAAAAATTAGCCGGGCATTGTGGCGGGCACCTGTAATCCCAGCTACTCAGGAGGCTGAGGCAGGAGAATCGCCTGAACCTGGGAGGCAGAGGTTGCCGTGAGCTGAGATTGCGCCACTGACTCCAGCCTGGGCGACAGAGTGAGATTCCGTCTCAAAAATAAATAAAAATGCAGTTTGGGAGGCCAAGGCTGGCGGATCACGAGGTTAGGAGATTGAGACCATCCTGGCTAACACAGTGAAACCCCGTCTCTACTAAAAATACAAAAAAAAAAAAATTAGCTGGGTGTGGTGGCGGGCGCCTGTAGTCCCAGCTACTTGGGAGGCTGAGGCAGGAGAAAGGCGTGAACCCAGGAGGCGGAACTTGCAGTGAACCAAGATCACGCCACTGCACTCCAGCCTGGGTGACAGAGCGAGACTCCGTCTCAAAAAAATAAATAAATAAAAATAAAATAAAATATCTCATTAATAATTTTAATAATGAGTGCATGTTGAAATGATGTAATTTTGGATATGTTAGGCTAAAGTAAATGTATTATTAAAATTAACCACTTCAGGGCCACACACAGTGGCTCACGCCTGTAGTCCCAGAACTTTGGGAGGATCTCTTGAGCCTAGGAGTTTGAGGCCAGCCTGGGCAACATAGCAAGACCTTGTCTCAAAAAAAATAAATACATAAATAACAGGCCAGGTGCAGTGGCTCACGCCTGTAATCCCAGCACTTTGGGAGGCCGAGGCGGGCGGATCACGAGGTCATGAGATCAAGACCATCCTGGCCAACGTGGCGAAACCCCGCTCTACTAAAAATACAAAAATTGGGCGTGGTGGCGCACCCTTCTAATCCCAGGTACTTGGGAGGCTGAGGCAGGAGAATCACTTGAACCCGGGAGACAGAGGTTGCAGTGAGTGGAGATCACGCCACTGCACTCCAACCTGGTGACAGAGCAAGACTCTGTCTCAAAAAAATAAAAATAGATAAAATATAGATAAAAATAGATAAAATATATAAATAACAAAAAAAAATGGACCATAACAAGTATTGGTGAGGATGTGGAGAAACCAGAATTCTCATAAGTGGGGCAACCCCTTTGGAAAAGAGTCAAAATTTTAAACGTAGAGTTGCTATATGTCCTGGCAATTCCACCCCAAGATATATGTCCAAGAGAACTAGAAACCTGTTCACACAAACACGCATGAATTTTCGAAACGGCGTTATTCACAAGAGTCAAAAAGTGAAACTAGGGCCAGGCACGGTGGTTCATGCCTGTAATCCCATCACTTTGGGAGGCCGAGGTGGGCGGATCCCTTGAGGCCAAGAGTTCCAGACCAGCCTGGGCAACATGGTGAAAGCCTGTCTCTACTTAAAAAATACAAAATTTAGCCAGGCATAGTGGTGCACGCCTGTAATCCCAGCTACTTGGAAGGCTGAGGCAGGAGAATTGCTTGAACCAGGAAGTAGAGGTTGCAGTGAGCTGAGATTGTGCCTCTGCACTCCAGCCTGGGTGACAGAGTGAGACTCCATCTCAAAAAAAAAAAAGGCTGGGTGCGGTGGCTCACGCCTGTAATCCCAGCACTTTGGGAGGCCGAGGCGGGCAGATCACGAGGTCAGGAGATCGAGACCATCCTGGCTAACACGGTGAAACCCCATCTCTACTAAAAATACAAAAAATTAGCTGGGCGCGGTGGCAGGCGCCTGTAGTCCCAGCTACTCGGGAGGCTGAGGCAGGAGAATGGCGTGAACCCGGGAGGCGGAGCTTGCAGTGAGCCGAGATCGCGCCACTGCACTCCAGCCTGGGCGACAGAGAGAGACTCCGTCTCAAAAAAAAATAGACCAGGAGCAGTGGCCCACGCTTGTAGTCCCAGCTACTCAGGAGGCTGAGGCAGGAGGATCAATAGAGGCTGGGAGTTTGAGGCTGCAGTGAGCTGGGATTATGTCACTACACTCCAGTCTGGGCAACAGAGCAAGACCCTGTCTCTATTGAAAAGAGACGGTGAAACCCCGTCTCTACTAAAAATACAAAATTATCCGGGCGTGGTGGCTGGCGCCTGTAATCCCAGCTACTCGGGAGGCTGAGGCAGGAGAATGGCCTGAATCTAGGAGGCGGAGGTTGCAGTGAGCCGAGATCGCGCCATTGCCCTCCAGCCTGGGCAACAGAGTGAGACTCTGTCTCAAAACAAAAACAAAACAAAACAAAAAAAAACAAAAAATAAAAACTCACCAGTCATGGTGGCGGGCGCCTGTGGTCCCAGCTACTTGGGAGGCTGAGGTGGGAGGATCACCTGAGCCCGGGAAGTGGAGGTTGCAGTGAGCCATGATCACGCCACTGCACTCCAGCCTGGCAACAGAGCCAGATCCTGTCTCAAAAAAAAAAATTTATTTTTATTTTTATTTTTTCACACTTAATTCACTTTATTTTTTCTTGTATAAAAATCCTATGTTGTAGCCACAGCTGGAGCCTGAGTCCGCTGCACAGAGACTCTGGTGTGGGTCTTGACGAGGTGGTCAGTGAATTCCTGATAGGGAGACTTGGTAAATACAGTCTCCTTCCAGAGGTCAGGGGTCAGGTAGCTGTAGGTCTTAGAAATGGCATCAAAGGTGGCCTTGGCGAAGTTACCCAGGGTGGCAGTGCAGCCCCGGGCTGAGGTGTAGCAGTCGTCGATACCAGCCATCATGAGCAGCTTCTTAGGCACAGGTGCGGAGACGATGCCAGTGCCCCTGGGTGCAGGGATGAGGCGCACCAGCACAGAGCCGCAGCGGCCTGTCACCTTGCAAGGGACGGTGTGGGGCTTGCCGATCTTGTTCCCCCAGTAGCCTCTGCGCACGGGGACAATGGAGAGCTTGGCCAGGATGATGGCCCCACGGATGGCGGTGGCCACCTCCTTGGAGCACTTAACACCCAGACCGACGTGGCCATTGTAGTCCCCGATAGCAACAAACGCCTTGAACCTGGTGCGCTGGCCGGCATGGGTCTGCTTCTGCACCGGCATAATCTTCAAAACCTCATCCTTGAGAGAGGCCCCCAGGAAGAAGTCAATGATCTCTGATTCCTTAATGGGCAGGGAGAAGAGATAGATCTCCTCCAGAGACTTGATCTTCATGTCCTTGACCAAGCGGCCCAACTTGGTGATGGGCATCCACTCCTTATCCTCGGCCTTGCCTCCGCGAGCTCCGCGGCCTCAGCCCCGGCCCCGTCCCCGGCCGCGACCCCGGCCCCGGATGCCCCTGCCGAAACCTCCGCGGAAGCCACCGCGGTTCCCCATCCCAGGGCCACCAGGGCCTCCGGGCCCCCCCGCTGCACCGGCGTCATCCGCCATTTGGTGTTTTTTCGGAAAAGAAGAAAATTTTTTTTTTAAAAGAACTATTCTAACATCCTCCCTCACAGGTGAGCCCACTGCAGCTGGCAGAGAGCAAGCTCCCTGCCCAGGACTACACTCCAGGTTCCTGGTGGCTCTGGGACTCCCACCTGGAGAGCCCTGGAGCCCCCAGGAGTCTCATTCAGGATGCCGGCTCCATTTGCTTCAGGGTGACGGGGCTTTGGGCATCGGAGCAGGCATCCAACCCAGGCCAGGCTGGGCCAGCACGGAACCGGATCATATGGGGGAACCAGATCAAAGGGTCCTTCCTGGCACTGTGGGGCCCGAGTCCCCCAGCGGCTATTCTAAGGGTCTCCTGCAGGGCCCTTTTCTCTGGCCCAGCCCTTTGTCCCACAGAAATCTTCAGCTGGGAGGTCCTGGCCTCTAACTTCCCATTTCTCTGGATGGAGGATTAACAATGACCCTGTCATCAAAGATAAGACACGGTTGGGAATGAGATGCACTATTGTATGAATCCCCACCGAACTCATAGATATATACATATTTTTATTTATGTATTTATTTTAGATGTAGTCTTCCTCTATCGTCCAGGCTGGAGTGCAGTGGCATAATCTCAGCTCACTGCAACCTCCGCCTCCTGGGTTCAAGCGATTCTCCTGCCTCAGCTTCCCGAGTAACTGGGATTATAAGCGTGCGCCACCACGCCTGGCTAGTTTTTTTGTATTTTTAGTAGAGACGGGATTTCACCATATTGGCCAGGTTGGTCTTGAAGTCCTGACCTTATGATCCGCCCGCCTCGGCCTCCCGAAGTGCTGGGATTACAGGCGTGAGCCACCGTGCCCGGCCTATGTTTTTCTTTTTTTGAGACAGAGTCTTGCTCTGTCGCCCAGGCTGGAGTGCAGTGACGCAATCTTGGTTCACTGCAAACTCTGCCTCCTGGGTTCAAGCCATTCTCCTGTCTCAGCCTCCTGAGTAGCTGGGATTACAGGTGCCCACCACCATGCCCAGCTAATTTTTGTATTTTTAGTAAAGACGGAGTTTCACCATGTTGCCCAGGCTGGTCTCGAACTTCTGACATCAAGTGATCCGCCTACCTCGGCCTCCCAAAGAGCTGGGATTACAGGCATGAGCCACTAAGCCTGGCCTTGAATTCGTAAATTTGATGACACTCTGGATATAAAGAGGCAGAGTGAGCTGGGTGCGGTAGCTCACGCCTGTAATCCCAGCACTTTGGGAGGCTGAGGCGGGCAGATCACGAGGTCTGGAGACTGAGACCATCCTGGCTAACATGGTGAAACCCCGTCTCTACTAAAAAATGCAAAATTTAGCCGGGCGTGGTGGCAGGCGCCTGTAGTCCCAGCTACTCGGGAGGCTGAGGCAGGAGAATGGTATAAACCTGGGAGGCAGAGCTTGCAGTGAGCTGAGATCGCGCCACTGCACTCCAGCCTGGGCGACAGAGCGAGACTCCACCTCGAAAAAATAAAAATAAAAATAAATAAAGTGAAAAAGAGGCAGAGTGACCTCGGATGGGTAAACTGTGAAAAATGGTAATGCTATGGTAATAGGAAAAAGTGATGCTTATGACTATTTATGGTAGTCCTGGGGAAAATGCTTTCTCTGCATTCTCTCATCCTCACCAAACTGCAGGTTCTGTTAAGGGAACTGGCTTATGGGTGGGGGCCCCGAGTTATAACAGAGAGCCCCAGGTTACAAGTGTGGGCTTAAGTTACAGGTGAGGGCCTCAATTATAGGTTGGGGAGGCCCAGGTTCCAGGCGGGGTGTAGGTTTACAGGTGCGGAACTGGGGTTTCAGGTGAAGGCCGGGGTTACAGTGAGTGCCACAGGTTACAGTTGCAGGGGCCCAGGTTCTAGGTGAGGGCCTGGGTTACAGATGGGAGATGCCCAGGCTCCAGGTGGGGGCTGCAGGTTACAGATGAGGGCCTCAGGTTCCTGGTAGGAACCCGAGGTTACAGTTGCAGGGGCCAAGGTTCTAGGTGGAGGCCTGGGTTACAGATGGGAGAGACCCAGGTACTAGGTGGGGGTCCCTGGTTACAAGTGGAGGGGCCTAGGTTTCAGGTCGGGGCCTGGGTTCTAGGTGGGGAACTGGGTTTTCTTTCTTTTTTTTTTTTTTTGAGATGGTATCTTGCTTTGTTGCCCAGGCTGGAGTGCAGTGGCGCAATCTCGGTTCACTGCAAGCTCCACCTCCCGGATTCATGCCATTCTCCTGCCTCAGCCTCCCGAGTAGCTGGGACTACAGGTGCCCGCCACCACGCCTGGCTAATTTTTTTGTATTTTTAGTAGAGATGGGGTTTCACGGTGTTAGCCAGGATGGTCTTGATCTCCTTACCTCGTGATCTGCCCGCCTCAGCCTCCCAAAGTGCTGGGATTACAGGCGTAAGCCACCGCGCCCGGCCCGTAACTGGGTTTTCAGGTGAAGGCCAGAGTTCCAAAGAGGGGGCACAAGTTCCTGGTGGAGGTCCCAGGCCCCAGGTGGGGGCTGGGTTCCAGGTTCAGAGGTCCCAGGTTCTAGGTGAGGGCCTGGGTTACAGATGGGAGAGGCCCAGGTCCCAGGTGGGGGCTGAGTTTCAGGTTCAGAGGTCCCAAGTTATAGGTGGGGGCTTCTGCCAGCCCCGCCCAGGGCTCAGGCCTCCTCTCCATCTCTTCCTCCAGGCTGTCACCTGTCATCTCTTCTACCCACCCATGACTCCCCCCAAACACATAGATCCTCCCCTGCAGCCTGCAGGGCAGGAGCTCTCCCACCATTTCTTCCCCTAGACCCCCTCGCTGGCCCCACGTTTCCCCCGGCTCCGATGCCCAGGCCCCCGTTCACCCCCACCCTGCGGAGAAATGCCCGCGAGTCCTCTCTCTGGCCGCAGACCCCAGTGTCCCTCCTCCACTAGTGGTCTAAAAGTCGGGGCCTTGATCGCAACCGCCCCGCTTCACGGACCTAGCTCAGCCCCCCACGCAATGGAGTGGGGTCGAGCCTCGCACCCACTGGCCCCGCAGCAGCCAGAGGGGTCTTTCCTAGACCCCGGCCAGGAATCCGGTCGCGGATAGAAAAGGGGCCAGGGGTGTGTGTGGACCGCTGTGGCCGCCAGGGGGCGGGCGCGGGCTGCGGCGGAGAGGCCCGCGTCCGGCTTGAGTGCGCGTGCGCGAGGCTGCCCGCAGGGCCGAGCCCCCTCGCGCTGGACCCCGCCCCGCGGTGAGATCCTCCGGGTCCGGAGGCCCCTTCAGGAGCGCAGGGCAAGAGGCAGGAGGAGGGGACATATAGGATCCGCTGCAAATAATCCGACAGCCGTCCACGCCACATTCGGCTAAAAAAAAAAAAAAGTGAAAAATAGGCCGGGCGCGGTGGTTCGCGCCTGTAATCGCAGCACTTTGGGAGGCCGAGGCGGGCGGATCACCTGAGGTCAGGAGTTCGGGACTGGCCTGGCCAACATGGCGAAACCCCATCTCTACTAAAAATACAAAAATTAGCCGGGCGTGGGGGCGGGCGCTTGTAATCCCAGCTACTCGGGAGGCTGAGGCGGGAGAATTGCTTGAACCTGGAAGGCGGTGGTTGCAGTGAGCCGAGATCATGCCACTGCACTCCAGCCTGAGCAATAGAGCAAGACTCCATCTCAAAAAAAAAAAAAAAAGTAAAAAATAATAGGCCGGGCGCGGTGGCTCACGTCTGTAATCACAGCACTTTGGGAGGCCAAGGCAGGCAGATCACGGGCTCAGGAGATCGAGACCATCCTGGCTAACACGGTGAAACCCCGTCTCTACTAAAAATACAAACAATTAGCCGGGCATGGTGGCGGGCGCCTGTAGTCCCAGCTACTCGGGAGGCTGAGGCAGGAGAATCTCTTGAACCCGGGAGGTAGAGGTTGCAGTGAGCCGAGATCGCACCACTGCTCTCCAGCTTGGGGACAGAGCGAGACTCCCAAAGTGCTGGGAATACAGGCGTGAGGCACTGTGCCCTGCCACGAAACATATTTTAGAATTCTGATAAAATATATGTAACATGACATTTATTCCCTTTTTTTTTTTTGAAACGGAGTCTTGCTCTGTTGCCCAGGCTAGAGAGCAGTGGCGCGATCTCGGCTCACTGCAACCTCTGTCTCCCGGTTCAAGGGATTCTCCTGCCTCAGCCTCCCGAGTAGCTGGGACTACAGGCACGCGCCACCACGCCTGGCTAATTTTTATATTTTTATTAGAGACGTGTTTTCACCATATTGGCCAGGCTAGTCTTGAACTCCTGATCTTGTGATCCACCTGCTTCGGCCTCCCAAAGTGCTGGGATTACAGGCGTGAGCCACTGTGCTGGGCTGTTTTTTTTTTTTTTTTTTTTTTTTTTTTGAGACAGGATCTTGCTCTCTCACCCAAGCTGGATTACAGGTGGGGGGCTGGGGTTTCAGGTGGAGGCCAGGTTTACATGTGAGTGCCACAGTTTCCACAGAGCCCCAGGTTCCAGGTGAGGGCCTGGGTTACAGATCACAGAGGCCCAGGTTCTAGGTGGGGGCCCCAGGTTCCAGGTGAGGGCCTGGGTTACAGGTTGGGGAGGCCCAGGTTCCAGGTGGGGTCCTGGGTTCCAGGTGGGGGACTGGGTTCCAGGTGTGGGACTGGGGTTTCAGGTGAAGGCTGGGGTTACGGGTAAGTTCTACAAGTTCCAGGTGGAGGGACTGACAGTGTAGGTGAGGGCCTGGGTTACAGACGGGAGAGGCCCAGGTTCCAGGTGCAGTGGTGTAATCATTAGCAGCCTCAGACTCCATGGCTCAAACAGTCCTCCCACCTCAGCCTCACAAGTAGCTGGGAGTGCAGGTGCATGCCACCAGGCCTGGTTAATTTTTTTAACATTTCTTTTGTAGAGACAGGGTCTCGCTATGTTGAACTCCTGGGCTAAGTTGATCCTTCTGAGTCAGGAGGATCAGTTGAGGACAGGAGTTTGAAACCAGCCTGGGCAACATAGTAATAACCCATCTTGACAAAAATAGCAGTTAACCATGCCTAGCTAATTTTTTTGTATTTTTTGTAGAGATAGAGTCTTGCTATGTTAGTCAGGCTGGTCTCAAAGTCCTGACCTCAAGTGATCCTCCCGCCTCGGCCTCCCAGCGTGCTGAGGTTGCAGGCATCCGTCCCCGTACCCGGCCTCCGTTTAACTTCTTGCGGAGCTACCACACTCTTTTCCCCAGCGGCTGCAGTCTGGGTATGCTTTTGACTATTCAGTTTTACGACAAGGGAATGCATCACTATTCAAAAACTTAAATTATCACAGAAAAAAAAATCAGCAAATTCTAGACTGTGGGAAACTTAACAGGAAAAACAACTGGGTTTCATACAAAAGAAAAAAACAAAACAAAAACAAACCACAGAAAGAGAGAGGGAGGGCGAGCCTACAGATTAAAAGGCACATAAGAGGCCGGTGAGGTGGCTCAGCCTGTCATCCCAGCACTGTGCGGGGCCAGGAGGGAGGATCACTTGAGGCCAGGAGTTCGAGACCAGCCTGGCCAACATGGCAAAACCCCATCTCTACTAAAAATACAAAAATTAGCCGGGCATACTGGCAGGTACCTGTAATCCCAGCTACTCGTGAGGCTGAGGCAGGAGAATCGCTTGAACCCTGGAGGCGGAGGTTGCAGTGAGCTGAGATCGCACCACTGCACTCCAGCCTGGGCGACAGAGCAAGACTCTGTCTCAAAAAATATATATAAATAAATAAAAATAAATAAAAAGCACGCAAGAGGTTTATAAACTGTTCACTAATTGCAGGCTTTATTCAGATCCATAACCCAGAAACTATTTTTAAAAATTAGACAATTTGGGCCGGGCACAGTAGCTTACACCTGTAATCCCAGCACGCTGGGAGGCTAAGGCGGGTGGATCACTGGATCCCAGGAGTTTGAGACCAGCATGGGGAACATGGCAAAACCTTGTCTCTACTAAAAATACAAAAAAATTAGCCAGACGTGTCCAGGCTCGGTGGCTCACGCCTGTAATCCCAGCACTTTGGGAGGCCAAGGCGGGTAGATCATGAGGTCAGGAGATCGAGACCATCCTGGCTAACACAGTGAAACCCCGTCTCTACTAAAAATACAAAAAATTAGCCTCGCAGTGGCGTGCGCCCGTAGTCCCAGCTACTCAGGAGGCTGAAGCAGGAGAATTGCTTGAACCGGGCAGGCAGAGCTTGCAGTGAGCCGAGATTGCACCACTGCACTTCAGCCTGGGTGACAGAGCAAGACTCTGTCTCAAAAAAAAAAAAAGCATAAGAGAAGCGTTTGCTACTATGAAATTTGTACATAGGCTTTTCCGTGAGTGTTGATCCTCCCATGGGTACTTGGGTATTACCTGGGATGGAATGACTCGGTTATATCCTGCATCAGTTGTGTGTGGTGGTCTGGACCGTGGAACCCTGGGCCTGTGGTCATTTTCTTCCAACTCTAATAATGTCCTTTTTTTTGACGTATAGTCTCACTCTATCTTTAACTCACTGGGTTAAAGTGCAGTGGAGCTATCTTGGCTCACTGCAACCTCCGTCTCCCCAGTTCAAGTGATTCTCCTGCTTCAGCCTCCCAATTAGCTGGGATGACAGGCACCCACCACCACACCTGGCTTATTTTATTTTATTTTATTTTTTGTATTTTTAGTAGAGACGGGGTTTCTGCATGTTGGCCAGGCTGGTCTCGAACTCCTGACCTCAAGTGATCCACCTGCTTCGGCCTCTCAAAATGCTGGGATTACAGGCTTGAGCCATCATGCCCACCCTTTTTAATTTTTATTATTTATTTATTTATTTATTTATTTATTTATTTGAGATGGGATTTTTGCTCTTGTTGCCCAGGCTGGAGTGCAATGGCGCGACCTCGGCTCACTGCAACCTCCACCTCCTGGGTTCAAGCAATTCTCCTGCCTCAGCCTCCTGAATAGCTGGGATTACAGGCATGTGCCCCCATGCCTGGCTAATTTTATATTTTTTGTACAGATGGGGTTTCTCCATGTTGGTCGGGCTGGTCTCCAACTCCCGACCTCAGGTGATCCGCCCGCCTCAGCCTCCCAAAGTGCTGGGATTATAAGCATGAGCCATTGCGTCTGGCTTTATTTTTTTATTTTCATTTTTTCTTTTGAGACGGAGTCTCGCTCTGTCACCCAGGCTGGAGTGCTATGGTGCAACCCCGGCTCACTGCAACCTCGCCTCCCGGGTTCAAGCGATTCTCTTGCTTCAGCCTCCTGAGTAGCTGGGATTACAGGCACTTGCCACTGCGCTCAGCTAATTTTTGTATTTTTAGTAGAGACGGGGTTTCACCATGTTGGTCAGGCTGGTCTCGAGCTCCTGACCTCATGATCTGCCCGCCTTGGCCTCCCAAAGTGCTGGGATTACAGGCATGAGCCACCGCACCTGGCCCAATTTTTTTTTTCAGACAGGGTCTCACTCTGTCCCCCAGGCTGAAGTGCAGTGGCATGATTACCACTCACTGCAGCCTCCACCTCCCTGGGCTCAGGTGATCCTCTGACTTCAGCCTCTCACACCCAGCAAATTTTTAAATATTTTTTTGTAGGCCAGGCTAATCTTGAACTCTTGGGCTCTAGTGATCCTCCTGCCTCAGCTTCCCAAAGTGCTGCAAACACAGGTATGGGCCACCATCCCCAGCCCCACTGTCCTTTAATCTTCCCTCATCAGGGCTGGTTCCCTCCTGCCACCTCAAAGGCTCCTCCCCATGGACCCACATAACTGTCTCCTTCAAGAATCACTTGAAGTTGCGGGGCGCGGTGGCTCATGCCTGTTAATCCCAGCACTTTGGGAGGCCAAGGCAGGCGGATCACCTGAGGTCAGGAGTTGGAGACCAGCCTGGCCAACGTGGAGAAACCCCATCACTACTAAAAATACAAAATCAGCTGTGCATGGTGGCGGCCGCCTGTAATCCCAGCTACTCAGGAGGCTGAGGCAGGAGAATCACTTGAACTCAGGAGGTGGAGGTTGCAGTGAGCCCAGATTGCGCCATTGCACTCCAGCCTGGGCGACAAGAGCGAAACTCCGTCTCAAAAAAATAAAATAACCGCCTCGTTCACTCATTCAGGTCATAGCTTAATGGTCACCTCCTCCGAACAGCCTTTGCTGGCCCCCTGTCTGGGTCCCCCACATCCCCACACCCTGCCCCCATCAACCCTGTCTGCAGGCCTCTGCTGACTCACCCGACTTGAGAGGTGCTTAGAAGGTTCTGCTGTGGTTCTCACACACAGGAAGGTGTGACTGCCTGCTCCTACCGGTGCCTGGAGGAAGAGGGAGGAGACCTCCCAGCCCAGACGACCTGAAGGCTGATAGTAACAATGGCTGACATAGACTGACCTAAAGTTTCTCGTCCAGGGCTAAAGTTCCTCCATACCATCCACCACCACTTTACCAATGAGACCCCAGTGGCTCTGAGATGTCCCTGAATCCTTGCCCAGGGACAAAGAACCACATAGAGCAGGGGTCAGCCCACCTATTCTGTTAAGGGCCAGGGAGCAAATACTTTCTGCTTTGGAGGCCAGCCAGTGCAAGCAGCCACTGGCTGGGCATGGGGGCTCACCCAGTAATCCCAAGGTTTTGGGAGGCTGAGGGGGGAAGATCACTTGAGGCCAGGAGTTTAAGACCAGGCTGAGCAACATAGTGAGATCCCCATCTCTACTAAAAAAAAAACCTTAAAACTATTACCTGGGCATGGTGGCTTGTGCCTGTAATCCCAGTTACTCAGGAGGCTGCGGTGGGAGGATCCCTTGATCCTGGGAGGCAGAGACTGCAGTGAGCCGTGTTTGCGCCACTGCCCTCCAGCCTGCCTGGCAAAGTGAAACCCTGTCTCAAAAAGAAAAAGAAAAAAAGAGGCTGGGCGTGGTGGCTCATGCCTATAATCCCTGCACTTTGGGAGGCTGAGGCGGGCAGATCACTTGAGGTCAGGAGTTTGAGACCAGCCTGACCAACATGACAAACCTCGCCTCTACTAAAAATACAAAATTAGCCGGGTGTGGTGGTGCGCACCTGTAATCTCAACTACTCTGGAGGCTGAGGCAGGAGAATCGCTTGAACTTGGGAAGCGAAGGTTGCAGTGAGCTAAGATCATGCCACTGCACTCCAGCCTGGGCGACAGAGTGAGACTCCATTTCAAAACAAACAAACAAATAAACAAACAAATGAAAATACAAAAAAGTAGCCGGATATGGTGGCAGGTGCCTGTAATCCCAGCTACTCGGGAAGCTGAGGCTGGAGAATTGCTTGAACCCGGGAGGCGGAGGTTGCAGTGAGCCGAGATCGCGCCACTGCACCCCAGCCTGTGCGACAGAGCAAGACTGTGTCTCAAAAAAAACAAAAACAAAAACAAAACAACCCACATGTATTCACTGAGCAGCACTGGATCCCACTCATTCATCCTCTGATGTCTACTGGTGCTGCCTCCATGCCAGCCCTTCCATGGGATGGGTGGCCTGCTTAGCACAGCTGGGCCTTCTTTGCCCACTACTATCCCACTCCTGCCAATCATGCCTCTGTCCGTAGAGGTGTGTTTTTTTGTTTTTGTTTTTTGTTATTATTATTATTTCCTTTTTATTTGAGACAGAGTCTAGCTCTGTCGTCCAGGCTGGAGTGCAGTGGCGCCATCTTGGCTCCCTGCAAGCTCCGCCTCCCAGGTTCACGCCATTCTCCTGCCTCAGCCTCCCGAGTAGCTGGGACTACAGGCGCCCGCCACCACGCCCAGCTAATTTTTTGTATTTTTTGGTAGAGACGGGGTTTCACCGTGTTAGCCAGGATGGTCTCGATCTCCTGACCTTGTGATCCACCAGCCTCAGCCACCCAAAGTGCTGGGATTACAGGCATGAGCGACCGTGCCCGGCCTGTTTTTTTTTTTTGAGAAGGAGAGTCTCACTGTGTTGCCCAGGCTGGAGTGCAGTGGCGCAATCTCAGCTCACTGCAACCTCTGCCTCCCAGGATCAAGCAATTCTCTGCCTCAGCCTCCCGAGTAGCTCGGATTACGGGCATCCGCCACCATGCCCAGCTAATTTTCGTATTTTTAGTAGAGACAGGGTTTCACCAACTTGGCCAGGCTGGTCTTGAACTCCTGACTTCGTGATCCACCTGCCTCGGCCTCCCAAAGTGTCGGGATTACAGGCGTGAGCCACCACACTCGGCCCTTTTTTTTTTTTTTGAGACAGAGTCTTACCCTGTCACCCAGGCCGGAGGGCAGTGGTGTAAGCTCAGCTCACTGCAACCTCCACCTCCTTGGTTCAAGAGATTCTCCCTCCTCAGCCTCTCTAGTAGCTGGGACCACAGGTGTGCGTCACCATGCCTGGCTCATGTTTTGTACTTTTTTTTTTTTTTGAGACAGAGTCTTGCTCTGTCGCTCAGGCTGGGAGTGCAGTGGCACGATCTCGGCTCACTGCAAGCTCCGCCTCCCGGGTTCAAGTGATTCTCCTGCCTCAGCCTCCCGAGTAGCCGGAATTACAGGCTGCGACACCACGCCCAGCTAATTTTTGTATTTTTAGTAGAAACAAAGTTTCACCATGTTGTCCAGGATGGTCTCATCTCTTGACCTCGTGATCTGCCCACCTCGGCCTCCCAAAGTGCTGGGATTACAGTCGTGAGCCACCACGCCCATCCCGACCATGAGTTTTCACCCAATTGGCTCACTCCATACAACCATGTGATCCCAGCCTCGCAATCTGGGCATCCCCTTACCAGGCCACAGCCCTTGGTTCAACCAGGACACGTGACCCAGGCTGGGCGAATGAGAACCTCCCTGGCACTTTGGTGCCCCCACCTTGGGAAGAGGTGTTGACTCCTGCCAGGGCTGTTAAGATGATGAGCAGATGAGATTTGGGGCTTGTGGCATCACCTTTTCCCCACAAAGGCAAAGTCTGTTGAAGAAAAAAAAAACAAGAGAGGCCGGGCGCGGTGGCTCACGCCTGTAATCCCAGCACTTTGGGAGGTCATGGTGGGTGGATCACCTGAGGTCAGGAGTTCAAGACCAGCCTGGCCAACATGGCAAAAGCCCATCTCTACTAAAAATACAAAAATTAGCCAGACATGATGTCGCACACCTGTAATCCTAGCTACTCGGGAGGCTGAGGCAGGAGAATCGCTTGAACCTGGGAAGCAGAGGTTGCAGTGAGCTCAGGTCACGTTATTGCACTCCAGCAGAGGTGACAGAGCGAGACTCTGTCTCAAAAAAATAAAAAAAGAAAGGAAAAGAAAAGAAAAAAGCCAAGAGAGGGGATGGCAACGCTAAGAGATGGAGAATTGGACACATCCTTGTGACACTCATTGAGCATCCTGGATCCAGCTGTGTCTGAAACCCGCCAGACCAGTAGGGCTCAAACAAGGGTGATTACACCCCCAGGGGACACTCAGCCATGTCTGGAGATATTTTTGGTCACCATGACCGGGTGGGGACTCTACGGACGTTGACTGGGTGGAGGCTAGGGTCATTGCTGAGCACCCTGTGTGCCCAGGACGGCCCCCACCCTAGTGAATGGTCCTTTCCAGAACATCAACAGTGCTGAGAGGGGTGGCCTTGAGTTAGATCTATCCCTAAATCTTTCAGTTCCATGAGCAAAAAATTCCTGTTTTTTAAAAAGGAGCTAGTTATAGTTTCAATTTCTGTCACTTGCAACCACATGATTCTTGTTTCTTGTTTTTTTTTTTTTTTTTTGAGGTGGAGTCTGGCTCTGTCGCCCAGGCTGGAGTGCAATGGCGCGATCTCGGCTCACTGCAAACTCTGCCTCCCAGATTCAATAGATTCTCCTGCCTCAGCCTCTTGAGTAGCTGGGACTATAGGCATGCGCCACCACGCCTGGCTAATTTTTGTGTTTATACTAGAGGCAGGGTTTCACCATGTTGGCCAGGCAGATCTCTAACTCCTCACCTCAAGTGATTTGCTCGCCTCGGCCTCCCAAAGTGCTGGGATTACAGGCATGCCCCACTGTGCCCGACTTGAAGGTTTTTTTTCTTTTTTTTAATATAAACTCTTCACCATACCCCAAGCCCCACTCCAAACACTTAACACATACCAGAACTTACCAAATTCTCACAAAAGCCTTCCAAAGGAGGTACCACGATTATCCTCATTTTATAGATGGGCAAACTGAAGTGTGGGAGGTCATGTGCCTTCCTGAGGTCACAGAGCCCCAGCGGGGAGTGGCAGGATTTGAACAGTGGAAGTCTTCACTACTTGCTTCCACACTTCTGTTTTGTTTTTTTGAGATGGAGTCTTGCTCTGTCACCCAAGCTGGCGTGCAGTGGTGCGACCTTGGCTCACTGCAACCTCCGCCTCCCAGGTTCAAGCAATTCTCCAGCCTCAGGCTCCCAAGTAGCTGGGATTACAGGCATCTGCCACCAAGCCCGGCTAATTTTTGTATTTTTTGTAGAGACGGGGTTTCTCCATGTTGGCCAGGCTGGTCTCGAACTCCTGACCTCAGGTGATCAGCCTGCCTCGGCTTCCCAAAGTGCTGGGATTACAGGCATGAGCCACCGGGCCCAGCCCTGCTCCCTGACTTTTGTTTCAACTCTGCCGGTCTCTCTTGCAACCCTGCGGACGTGAGAAGGCCTGCAGGGAAGGGAAAACACTCTCCACCCATTGCAACCCCCCACCCCCCAGTTCTCACCTCCTAGAACCCAGATTCCCACTTGTGTCCTATAGATGCTGGCCTGGGCTGAGCACTGTGGCTCACGCCTGTCATCCCAGCACTTGGGGAGGACGAGGTGGGTGGATCACCTGAGGTCAGGAGTTCAAGACCAGCCTGGCCAACATGGCGAAACCCTGTCTCTACTAAAAATACAAAATTTAGCCAGGCGTGGTGGTAGGCGCCTGTAATCCCAGCTACTGGGGAGGCTGAGGCGAGAGAATGACTTGAACCCGGGAGGCCGAGGTTGCAGTGAGCTGAAATCCCACCACTGCACCCACGCCTGGGCAACAAGAGTGAAACTCTGTCTCAAAAAAAAAAAAAAAAATGATGCCAGGGCTGGGGCTGGGGAGTCCAAGTTTTCCCCAAGTCCCCGTGGGAAGCAGCAGAAACTGGCCCTCAGAGGAGGTGGTCAGACTCCGCAAAGTTCTCCAAATGCCCCCAGGCCCCTCCATTGCCCAGCCCCTCCCGTGCTACTGGCACCTAGAATGAGTCAGCCAGGAGTGGCCCTGGCTTCTCTGGAATTTCCCTCGGGGTCGGGCAGCGGATCCGAGGTGAAGGTCCAGGAAGTCCCCGCACAGGTGACATCAGCACTGGGCTGACCACTGCGTACACTCAGGACAGCCATGGTGGGGCCTGGAGCCCGTTCCCCCTCCTGGGACCCTTGCCCCGAACTCACGTGGCAGGGGCCCGCCCGCGAAGGGCCAAGGTGTCTGTGTCCTAGGCTGCTCCAGCATCCCGCTTCTTCGTGGCCTGGGGGCCCCCTCGGGGTGTGTCTGTTCTCTGTAGTGGCCCTGGCACCTGCAAGTGGGGCCTGGCCCTGGGTGGCACTGAGAAATTCATCTCAGATGAATACATGGCCCCAACCAGCCCTCCCCACCTTGCAGCCTCATCCAATGCCCCTGCTCTGCCCCCAGCCCTTTGCTCTGGCCCCAGCCCTGGCAGAGCAGATTAGCCCTGGCAGTATCTCCTCTGGTGCCCTACTTCTGCCCGTGTCTCCCCACCACGCCGGGGACAAAGCCACAGGACTTGGCACTTGAGGCCTCTGCCACGTCGCCCGTAGACGTGGGCCCAGGGGGTACAGAGTACCGGGTCGGGGGCATCCTGGGGGTCGTCTCCCCCTCCTCTGCATTTTCTGCAGCTCAATCCTGGCTCATGATGAGCACTTGATAGAAAGTTCAGGCCGGGTGCGGTGGCTCACGCCTGTAATCTCAGCACTTTGGGAGACCGAGGTGGGAAGATCACTTGAAGCCAGGAGTTCAAGATTAGCCTGGGTAACACAGTGAGACCCCTTCACTACAAACAAGGTTTGTTTGTTTGTTTGTTTGTTTATTTATTTATTTTTGTTGAGACGGAGTCTCGCTCTTTCGCCCAGACTGGAGTGCAGTGGTGCGATCCTGGCTCACCGCAACCTCTGCCTCCTGGGTTCAAACAATTCTCCTGCATCAGCCTCCCGAGTAGCTGGGATTACAGGTGCGTGCCACCATGCCCGGCTAATTTTGTATTTTTTTTTTTTTTAGTAGACAAAGGGTTTCACCATGTTGGCGAGGGTGGTCTCAAACTCCTAACCTCAGGTGACTCACCCGCCTCGGCCTCCCAAAGTGCTGGTATTACAGGCATGAGCCACCGCGCTTGGCCAACAAAATTTAAAATTTAGCCAGGCATAGTGGTGCGCCTGTCATCCCAGCTACTCTGGAGGCTGAGGAGGGAGAATTGCTCCAGGCAAGGAGTTCAAGGGTGCAGTGAGCCGAGATCGTGCCACTGCACTCCAGCCTGGGCAACAGAGCAAAACCCTATCTCAAAAAAGAAAAAAAAAAAGAAGTTCAAAGTTTGGCTCCTTTTTTTTTTTTTGAGACGGAGTCTTGCTCTCTGTCACCCAGGCTGGAGTGCAGTGGTGCAATCTCGGCTCACTGCAACCTCCACCTTCCTGGTTCAAGCGATTCCCTTGCCTCAGCCTCCCGAGTAGCTGGGATTATAGGCGCCTGCCACCACGCCCAGCTAATTTTTTTGTATTTTTAGTAGAGACAGGGTTTCACCGTGTTGGCAGGCTGGTCTCAAACTCCTGACCTCAGGCAATCCACCCACCTTGGCCTCCCAAAGTGCTGGGATGACAGGCGTGAGCCACAGCGCCCAGCCAAGTTTGGCTCCTTTCTTCATCTTCGGGGCAGTTCAGCCTCCTCCGGCCTCAGTCTTACTACTAGATGAGCCTTCTGATCTGAAATTCGGTCCCTGTGCCTCACCCCATCCAGTACACCTCTAGCCCCACTGTGACTGTACCACTCCGTTGCTCCAGAACCCTCAATGGCTCCCTAGTGCCCCCAGAATACAGGCCATGTCTAGCTTCCAGGCCCTCCAGGGTCCCATCCCTCTTTCCCAGTCCATCTATCCTCACAACCTGGGCCCCACACACTCTCCCCTGAGTCTTTGTCCCTGCTGAGACTTTGCATGTGCAGTGCCTTCTCCCTGTTTATCCTCCCCTCACAGGGCGACAGGCAGATTGCTGATCTTCCTTCACCCAGCCTGCCCTGGGTGCCCGACCTCAGACACAGCCCTGACCCAGACTAGGCTGCTGCAGCCTGTGCCCAGCCTGGGGTGCTACGTCAGGGGTGTCACTGGGCCCCTTCAACCCAGCTGTCCTAGCGTCAGTGCGGAGGTGGGAAAGTCTGTCCCACGTGGAATCTCAAACCCGTCAGACAGGTTTGCTGTTCCCTAAAGTTGTCTTGGCACAGAGGCTGCCCCGACCTGGCCTGGCAGGATCTCACTCTGGGCCTGGCCCTGGTCGAGCAGGTAGCTGCAGGGCCCGGGAACACTCCGGCCAGCACCGGCCTGAGGACACCCTGGAGCAGGTGGCCCTGACCGCAGGGAGGGTATGGTGCTGACACGTGAGGGCGGCCACGGGAGGGGGATGGTGGCGAAAGAAGGGACTGAGACAGAGATAGACAGAGATAGAGAAACAGAGACAGAGAGACACAGAGACAGAGACAAAGAGAAAGCTAGAGAAACAGAGAGACAGAGGGATACAGAGACAGAGAGATGAAGACGGAGACAGAGAGACACGGAGACAGAGACAAAGACACAGAGAGAGATAAACAGAGAGACAGAGGGACACAGAGACAGAGACAGAGAGACAGAGACAAAGAGAGAGATAGAGAAACAGAGAGACAGGCTGGGAGCGGTGGCTCACGCCTGTAATCCCAGCACTTTGGGAGGCCGAGGCGGGCAGATCACGAGGTCAGGAGATCGAGACCATCCTGGCTAACACGGTGAAACTCCATCTCTACTAAAAAATACAAAAAAAAAAAAATTAGCCGGACGTGGTGGCAGGCGCCTGTAGTCCCAGCTACTCGGGAGGCTGAGGCAGGAGAATGTCGTGAACCCGGGAGGCGGAGCTTGCAGTGAGCCGAGATCACGCCACTGCACTCCAGCCTGGGGGACAGAGCAAGACTCCGTCTCAAAGAAAAAAAAAAGAAAGAGAAACAGAGAGACAGAGGGACACAGAGACAGAGACAGAGAAACGAAGACAGAGACAGAGAGACACAGAGACAAAGAGACAGAGAGAGATAGAGAGACAGGGACACAGAGACAGAGACAGAGAAACAGAGACAGAGACAGAGGGACACAGGGACAGAGACAAAGAGACACAGAAAGAGACAGAAATAAACTGAGACACAAAGAGACAAAGAGAGCCAGAAACAGAGAGACGAAGACAGAGAGACAGAGAGACACGGAGACAGACAGACAGAGAGACAAGGAGACAGAGACAGAGAAAGAGACAGAGAGAGACAGAGAGACAGATAGAGACAGAAACAGAGACAGACAGAGGGGTGACAGATGTAGCCTCCTGGGTCGGGCAGGCCCAGCTGCTGTGGAATCAGTTTTCCCTTCTGCACACCAGGAAGGGCCTGACTGGGAGAGAAAAGAGGAGAGAGGCAGGAGGGGAAGGGGCGGGTCCGAGGCCAGTCCGCTGGGGAAGTGGGTGGAGAAAGGAGAAGTGGTGAGGAGCCCGGCGCCCAGGAGGGCTGGCAGGGAGGAGGTGCCCCCTCTGCTCGGGAACACAGGGACTTTCCAGAATGTGGAGAAACAGGAAGTGGCTCCATCCCATCCCTGCCCCCGCATCGGGCCGAGCCGGGCCAGACCCACCTGCCCACCTCACCTGCCCAGGTCTGAGGCTCTGTGCGGGAGCCGCCCGTCACCACCACGCACCTCCCCCTCCCTAGGCACCTGCCTCGCCCCCGTGGAAGGCAGAACGGGCACGGTCCCAGAGTCCTTCTTGCCGCCCAGGAGAGACACTGAGGCCGGGAGGGGAATCCAGGCTGGCATCTCCCAGATGGGGAAACTGAGGCACAGCCCAAGAAGGTCCTTACAAACAACCTTCATGTTTGTCTGAAGTTTTCTGCAATTTGAAATAATTAAGACAGTCTGGACAGAGTGGCTCATGCCTGTAATCCTAGCATTTTGGGAGGCCGAGGCAGGTGGATTGCTTGAGGCCAGGGGTTTGAGACCAGGCTGGGCGACATGGTAAGACCCCATCTCTACAGAAAAAAGAAAGAAAGAAAGAAGGAAAGAAAGAGAGAGAGAGAAAGAGAGAGAGAGAAAGAAAGGAAGGAAGGAAGGAAGGAAGGAAGGAAGGAAGGAAGGGGCCAGGTGTGATGGCTCATGTCTGTAATCCCAGCACTTTGGGAGGCCAAGGTGGGAGGACTGCTTGAGCTCAGGAGTTCAAGACTAATCTGGGTAAAATGGTGAAACCCCGTTTCTATAAAAAGTAAAAAAATTAGCCAGGCATGGTGGTGCATACCTGTAGTCCCAGCTACTTAGGAGGCTGACTGGGGATGATTGCTTGAGCGCAGCAGGCGGAGGCTGCAGTGGGCTGTGACTATACCACTGCACTCCAGCCTGGGCGACAGGGTGAGACCCAGTCTCAAACAACAACAAAGCCTGGGTGCAGTGGCTCATGCCTGTAATCCTGGCACTTTGGGAGGCTGAGGCAGGTGGATCACGAGGTCAGGAGTTCAAGACCAGCCTGGCCAGGATGGTGGAACCCCGTCTCTACTAAAAAAACAAAAAATTAGCCGGGTGTGGCGGTGGGTGCCTGTAGTCCCGGCTGCTCGGGAGGCTGAGGCAGAGAATTGCTTGAACCCGGGAGGTGGAGGTTGCAGTGAGCCAAGATCGCGCCACTGCATTCCAGCCTTCTTGTCAACGGAGCGGGACTCCATCTCAAAAACAACAAAAACAACAACAGCAACAACAACAAAAAGTACTCGTCGCGTACGTACAGTTGAATTTTAACTGGGTGTCTTGTGTTTGATCTGGCAACCCCACTTCCGCAATTCTCTCGAAGGGGCTGGGAAGACATTTAGGAGGACCCTGTATGGGATGGGGAAGAGGGAGGGTTTGGGGAGTAGAGTGTTGACGTCAAACACAGCCCCACCAGAAAACCTCCACAAATGGTACAACTCTGTCCCCCAGGAGAGCTCTCCACCCTTCACAGGGCACCCAGGACCTGGGCCTGGGCCAGAGCTGGAAGCCTGAGAGCTCTCTGCGGGGTGGGACTGCTGGAGGATGGGGCTATCCACACCTCTGACCAGTTGAGCGTCTCCCCTGGGGGGCTCCTTCCAAAGTCTGAGCCAGGAGAGCTGGTGCCGGCCAGGACCCCCAACCCATCTCTGCCCATCTGTGGTGTCAAAAATGCCTCCTCTCTTGAACTCCACCTGCAGCCTTCATCCTTATTATTTTCTCATTGAACATCCACTTCAGTGACACCACGGACTGGACCGAGGAAAATCAAGAATTTCCCTAGGGCGGCTCACGCCTGTAATCCCAGCAGTATGGGAGGCGGAGGCAGGTGGATCATGAGGTCAAGAGCTCCAGACCATCCTGGTCAACATGGTGAAACCCTGCCTCTACTAAAAATACAAAAATTAGACGGGCGTGGTGGCACGTGCCTGTAATCCCAGCTACTCGGGAGGCTGAGGCAAGAGAATCACTTGGCCCCAAGAGGCAGAGGTTGCAGTAAGTTGAGCTCATGCCACTGCACTCCAGCCTGGGCGAAAGGGCCAGACTTCGTCTCAAAAAAAAAAAAAAAGAATTTCATCTGGAAATATTCACAGTGGTTAAATTCTATTAGGCACTGTCTGTCTAGTGAGTTGTCTGAACAACCTAGCAGCTAGTTGCTATTATTATTATTATCATTATTATTATTATCAATTTTTAGACGGAGTCTTGCTCTGTTGCCCAGGCTACAGTGCAGGGGCACGATCTCAGCTCATTGCAACCTCCGCCTCCCAGGTTCAAGCGATTCTCCTGCCTCAGCCTCCCGAGTGGTTGGGAACACAGGCACGTGCCATCATGTCCGGCTTATTTTTGTATTTTTAGTAGAGACAGGGTTTCACCATGTTGTCCAGGATGGTCTCGATGTCTTGACCTTGTGATCCTCCCATCTCAGCCTCCCAAAGTGCTGGGATTACAGGTGTAAGCCACCATGCCTGGCCACTAGTTGCTATTATTATCACCCTCCCCATTTTACAGGTGGGAAAACCGGGGCACAGAGAGGTTAAGTAACTCTCCTTGGGTCGCACAGCAGATTCACAGCACTGTGCTCCAGGCTGGGCCATGAGCCCCAGTACTGTGTCCCTGCTGCTTTCCGGAGCCACCCCCTGTGATTTCCTGGAAATCCCCGCATCTGACTAATTCCCTAGGCATCCCCCGACTTGGCGGATTCCTGCCTGCTGAGATGGCTGGACCCACCCCGGCCTGGGCAAACTGCCCCCACTTTAGGCAAAATTACCCATCGAGACCTTGTGGTTTCCCGAGGTGGATGTGGCAGAGATAGAGCCCACGCCTCTTCCTGGCTCACTTGGTGCCCTCAGGGCAGCTCCTGAACAGTTCGTGCCTCAGTTTCCTCCCTCGTGAAATGCAGGTAATACCAGTCGCTACCCCAGAGGGCCGCTGTGGGAACAGGGCCGGCGTCATGGGTGTGTGTCTTGGGGCTTCGCCCACCACCTGCACTCAGAAGGTCCCGGTGCTCAGCGTGATGCTTTGCTGTTGCCTAACCCAAGCTATGAAATACGTTTTGTGCCGGGGTACCGCGTTTTCATTTCCACTGATCCTCAAAAGTTGTGTGGATGGTCCAGTGTGGGAGGAAATGAGCAGATGCAGCCGCCACCTTCCAGCCCTCAGACTGGCTTCCTCACTCTTCCAAATCTTTAGTGCCTATTGCTCAATTTAACTGCTGTTCAATTTGCCGTGAAAAGAGTCTCGGCAGGGCACGGTGGCTCATGCCTGTAATCCCAGCATTTTGGGAGGCCGAGGCAGGCGGATCACCTGAGGTCAGGAGTTTGAGACCAGCCTGACCAACATGGAGAAACCCTATTTCTACAAAAAAATACAAAATTAGCTGGGCATGGTGGTGCATGCCTGTAATCCCAGCTACTTGGCAGGCTGAGGCAGGATAATCACTGGAACCGGGGAGGAAGAGGTTGCAGTGGGCCAAGATCGCATCAATGCACTCCAGCCTGGGCGACAAGAGTGAAACTCCATCTCAAAAAAAAGAGAAAATAGTCTCACAGTTGAGATGAGCACCTAGTTTGCCAAAAACCGGGAGGCAGAGGTCATGCCATTGCACTCCGGCCTGGGAGACAGAGCGAGACTCCATCTCAAAAAAAAGGAGATTTGGCCGGGTGCGGTGGCTCACGCCTGTGATCCCAGCACTTTGGGTGGCTGAGGCGGGCGGATCACGAGGTCAGGAGATTGAGACCATCCTGGCGAACATGGTGAAACCCCGTCTCTACTAAAAATACAAGAATTTAGCCAGGCATGGTGGCAGACACCTGTAGTCCCAGCTACTCGGGAGGCTGAAGCATGAGAATGGCGTGAACCTGGCAGGCGGAGCTTGCAGTGAGCCGAGATCGCGCCACTGCACTCCAGCCTGGGCGACAGAGCGAGACTCCGTCTCAAAAAAAAAAAAAGAGATTCAGTGTGGAGGGAAGTATCTCTGTCGGGTCTGGCTGCTCTGCGGGACTCTGAGGAAAAGCTCACACCAGGTGGACGCCATTCTGTCACCATGGGTAAAGGAGACCCCCAACAAGCTGAAGGACAAAATGTCCTTGTGCCTCTTCTGCATCTCACTCTGGACATACCACTTCTGCCTTCTGGGTCTCAGTTTCCCCATCTGCCCCCTTGTGCTTTTGGGTTTGATGACAGGGGTCCTTGGCCTGAAATTTTTTTTTTTTTTTTTTTTTTTTAGACGGGGTCTTGTTATGTCACCTAGGCTGGAGTGCAATGGCGCAATCTCGGCTCACTGCAACCTCCGCCTCCCAGATTCAAGTGATTCTCCTGCCTCAGCCTCTTGAGTAGTTGGGATTACAGGCACTCACTACCACACCTGGCTAATTTTTGTATTTTTAGTAGAGACAGGGTTTCACCATGTTGGTCAGGCTGGTCTTCAACTTCTGACCTAGGTGATCCACCCACCTCAGCCTCCCAAAGTGTTGGGATTACAGGCGTGAGCCACCATTTTTTGTTTGTTTGTTTTTTGAGACCAAATCTCACTCTATTGCCCAGGCTGGAGTGCAGTGGCGTGATCTCAGCTCACTGCAACCTCTACCTCCTGGGTTCAAGCGATTCTCCTGCCTCAGCCTCCCTAGTAGCTGGGACTACAGGCACGCACCACCATGCCCAGCTAACTTTTTTGTACTTTTAGTAGAGATGGGGTTTCGCCATGTTGGCCAGGCTGGTCTCAAACCCCTGACCTCAGGTGTTCCTCCCGCCTCGGCCTCCCAAAGTGCTGGGATTACAGGCGTGAGCCACCGTGCCTGGCTTTTGGCCTCAGTTTTTTAGAGAGGTGCTAAAAGATTTTAAATCTACTTATTATCTGCCTTACCAGGCCTTCTTTGCTCGAACTGTTCTTCCTACTCTTGTCTGCCTGGCACACTCCTACTTGAACTTCAAAACCCCAGCTTCAACACCCTCTTCAGCATGCAGCCCTCTATGAAGCCCTAGGCAGACATTTCAACCCTCCCTGAGATCCCGCATATTGGAGTGTCTGGTCTTGGTTCTCTCTCCCCTCGACCAGGGGCTTTCTGATGTTGGGACAGAGAGCTGAGTCCTCTGTGAGACCCTGGGTTTTCCCAGCTCATGACCAAGCACAGAGCAGCATCGATTAGAAGTCACTGAATGAATTAACAAAGTCATGGACAAATCAACTCTAGTTTCAGGGGGTTGGAATGGGGGCAGAGGCCTCCAGCTTGTGGCTGCATGGGTCCAGGGAGCTGTATCAGTATTGTCATGGCTGAAATTGGGCTGGGGAGGCAGTGGTGCCTCCCACACTGGATCTGCCTTCACTGGCTCAAGTCACAGGAGAAGTGCCCCGAGGCTCAAGTCACAGGACAAGTGCCCCGAGACTCCAGCTCCCCACGAAGGGCAGCCTCCCACCACAGCCACCCAGAGGAGGAGCCCCTCAGGCCCCCGTGGCCCTGCCTGAAAGGATCCTGCTGTCTTGGGGGTAGCCCCTGGGACTTACCCAAACCCCCATGTGCCAGTCACCATTCTGCAGCGTCCAGAACTGTATTTGGTTAGGGAGAGAGATTAATGAACAGAGATAACTTTTGGTGAGAGGGTATGTCTGACAGGCCCAGAGGTGATTATTTTATTTCATTTTATTTTATTTCATTATTTATTTATTTATTTTTGAGATGGAGTCTCACTCTGTTGCCCAGGCTGGAGTGCAGTGGTGCAATCTCAGCTCACTGCAAAACTACCTCCCAGGTTCAAGCGATTCTCCTGCCTCAGCCTCCTGAGTAGCTGGGATTACAGGTGCCCGCCATCATGCCCAGCTAATTTTTGTATATTTAGTAGAGACGGGGTTTCATCATATTGTCCAGGCTGGCCTCAAACTCCCGACCTCAAGTGAGCCATCTGCCTCAGCCTCTCAAAGTGCTGCGATTACAGGTGTGAGCCACTGCGCCCGGCTGGTGATCGTCTTAGTAGCTTTTGAGGGAGTCTCAGTTTAAAAGTCTCGGGTGAGTGAGCCCCAGTGGGGGACGCGGCACATGCAGAGGCCTGGAGGGGGTTCTGAGGAAGGAGGAAAAAAGGGGATGCTGTACCACAAAGCAGGTTCCATTTCACCAGCACGGTGCAGAAGAGGAAACTGAGGCTTGAGGAGGTGAAAGCACGTGCTGGGGTCTCAAGAGAACCAGGCAGGGCGGGATTCGAACCCAGAGCCGTAGGAGTCCCAGCCCCTTCCGAATAGCAGAAGGACCTCAAGGGATTGGCTTGGAAGGTGGCCCCGCCCCCGAACCGAGACCACGCCCCCACAGCTGGAGGCCCCGCCCCGCGGCATGACCGGAAGTGCGCGGGGCCCCCAAGATGGCGCCCGAAACCCGGAAGTGAGCGGAGGCCGCTGCGAGGCTCGGAGAAAGTGAGGCGCCGCGGGCTCCGCGCCCGGCCAGACCCGGGCCCGAGGTGAGGCTCTGGTTGCGACCGCCGCCCCGACTCCACCGCGACCCCTGCCTGGCCCGACCCCGCTTGTGGGTCCGGCGCTCCCCGCGGAACCCTGCGCCAGGGGCTGGGGGTTCTGGGGACCGTGGGGCGGGGGCGAGCGCGGCGCGACCCCCGCCCTCCGCCGCGACCCCTTCCGAACCCGCCCTTCGCCGCCAGCGTTGACCCCGAGCTGCCCCGCGACCACCGCCGTGAACCTTGACCTACCACCCCCCCCCCCCCGGCGACCCCCTACCGTGAACCTTGACCCCACCTTCCGCGACAACCCTCCCAACCTTTCCTTCCCGCTCTTCCCGGTGACTCCCTGTCCCGCGTTGCTTGGTGACCCCCGACCTTTCGTTTTCTGGTAACCCTTGACCCCGCACTCATCGGTGCCCCCGAGCCCCTTGGTGACCCCGCACCCGCTTTTCCTCGGTATCCTGGCCTTCCTTTTTGGGGACTCTCGACTCCGTGCGCCTCGTGACCTCGACCCCTTCGTAGGAGTGACCCCCGGTCTCTCCCGCCTCCCCGATTCCTGACTCCAGGCTCCTTGGGCGTTCGTGTCCCTTCCTCCTCCTTGTCCCCGGTTCCAGGACCCCTGCCCTCTCGGCCCCGCAGCGCAGCCCTCTCTCCCTCCCTCCCCTTGCTCCCCGCCCCTCCCGCTCCTGGGGCCTCCGACTTCTCTTCTGGGGCAGATGGTTTCTCGGTTTCTGCATGGAGGTCCCCCGGTTTGGGATGGGGGCTTGCTGATATTAGGTGACCCCGGGGCCGTCTGGGCGGAGTCTGCAGAGCGTGTTGGGGGTGGGAGTGCGGGTCGCATTCAAACCCGGCTTCCAGGGACAGGCAGGAGGGAGGGTAGCGGGCTGAGATGGCCCGAGTGGGGCCCGGGAACAGCGTGTGTCGGTGAAGGGGAAGCGCAGGCCTCTTGGTGGGTCCTGTCCCCCGTAGGGCACTCTTCCCACCACCCCAGAGTCCCGAAGAATAAGGCAGGTGGGGCCTGGAGGGACCAATCCCCAGACTGGCCTGGGGCGTGGGGGGCAGGCGTTGTGGAGAGCCCACCCAGCGCCTCCAGGGACGCCGGGCACGGATGGTGCTGGGGCAGGGACGGTGGGTGTCTCCTTGGATGAACTGATTAACATTCTGAAAAGTAAAAAATAAATAAATAAAAAATCTCTAAAATGTGTAGCCGGGGCCTCCCCTGGCTGCTTGTTCCCGGAATGCCTGTTGTTCCCGCCTGCTCAGAACGTCCTTCCTGCTTGTGACTGCTGGGACGGGTCGGGATGGGTTTGGTGCCATCTGTTGCACGCCCTGTCAGCGAGAGTGCCCGGCCTCGGAGCTGGCCTGTGCTGATGCTGGCTGCCAGTTTGTGGGGGGTGGTTACAGTGAGTGTTTCACAGAGGGGCAGAGGGAGCCAAGATTCAAGAGAAGAGCATGGGAGGGGCCGAGGACCCAGGGCCGCAGACCCCGTGGGCAGCCAGCCCGATTACACGGGGATTACAGGCTTCAAACTTTCTTCCAGGCCTCTTCCTCCGGGCCAGGGCAGCCGGCACTGCTTCGTGACTGAGGGGTGATGTGCTGTTTCGGGTGCCCTCCCTGGGATGGCTCTCCCTGACTTGGCCCTGGAAGAGGAGCAGCGGGGACCTGGGACCCAGAGAGTTTGTGGCAGGCCCGGCAGGTGCCGTCCACGCCCTTTCTTCCCAGACATCCTCTGGTCTTCAGGGATCTGGCTGCCCAGCCCCAGATTTTCCCAGGGGTGGCCCTGGTCGTGGGGTGATGGCTTCTCACAGTGGCCTGCTCCGGTCCACCTTCAGAGTTCTTGACGAAAAAGGGCGAATTTGAGATCTGGGCCCCTCGGTGGGTGGGATGGAGAACAGCAGGATGGGGGCCTCAGGGCCTCCCACGGCAGAGGAGACGCAGGCGGGCTCTCGTCCTTGGAGAGGGAAGGACTTGGAAGGCGTCTGCCAGCCCCTGGAGTGTGATTTCAGAGCACAGGGAGGAGGCTTTTGTTTAACTCTGAGGATCCCGGCAGACATCTGCCCACACCTGCCAGGAGCCAGGAGGACCCTGGTGTGGAGGGGGCTGTGCAGGCAGGGGCTGGACTTTCAGGGGGAGGGAGCCTGTCAGGCAGAGCACAGAAGAGGTAGCAGGAGCTTTGCTCATGCATTCACTCTCGGTTTGCTTTGGGGTCTGGCCTCTCCGTTCGTCCATTCACTCTTGGTTGGCTTTGGAGTCTGGGCTAGACAGGAGGCACCCAGGTGTGCAGGTGCGGAGGAGAGGGTGCATGTTCTCCAGTCGCGTGACCATGGGCAGTCACTGCCTTCTCACCTGGTGGGGAAACCGAGGCGGAGAGAGGTTGCGCCAGCCACCCCTAGACCCCCCACCCACTTGCTGCCTAAGGCCTTCCCCACCCCCAGGGGTGTGAGGGGTGTGACCAGCTTGGGCTTGGCCCAGCCTGGCTCCAGCAGAGTCACGGATGCCCCTCCGGCAGGGCCCAGGCGGAAACGCCAACACTGCCAGAGTGAGCTCTGCCCCAAACAAAGAGGCGACTGTGTCGGCAGAACCAGTCCGGCTCCCAGAGGCCCCCTCCCAGGGGGCCCCCATGCTGGGGGGTGGGATCAGCTCTGGGAAGGGGGCGGTATCATGTAATCCACAGCTGTAAACACTCCTGGAGGCGGTGTGGAGGCAGCCCCCCATGACGCCAGCGCTGCCCTGGGGACTGTGCATGTGTGTGTACACGTGTCTTTGTGTATCTATATGTTGTGCCATGTGCGTGCACATGTGTGTTGTGTGCCTGTGTGTTGTATGGATGTGTGTATTCTGTGTGTGCATTGTACGTACGCATGTGCATTCTGTGTGTGCGTCGTGCGGACGCGTGTGCATTGTGTGTGCGTCGTACGGATGCGTGTGCATTGTGTGTGCGTCGTACGGATGCGTGTGCATTGTGTGTGCGTCGTACGGATGCGGGTGCGTTGTGTGTGCGTTGTACGGATGCGGGTGCGTTGTGTGTGCGTTGTACGGATGCGTGTGCGTTGTGTGTGCGTTGTACGGATGCGTGTGCGTTGTGTGTGCGTTGTACGGATGCGGGTGCGTTGTGTGTGCGTTGTACGGATGCGTGTGCGTTGTGTGTGCGTTGTACGGATGCGTGTGCGTTGTGTGTGCGTTGTACGGATGCGGGTGCGTTGTGTGTGCGTTGTACGGATGCGGGTGCGTTGTGTGTGCATTGTGCATGCCTGTGGCTGTGTGCTCCTGTGCATGTGTGTGTTGTTCGTGTGTTTCATACGTGTGTGTTTTATGGGTGCACGTTGTGTGTGTCTGTGCACCCGTGTTTGTGTGTTGTGTGTGCCTGTGCACCCGTGTTTGTGTGTTGTGTGTGCCTGTGCACCTGTGTTCGTGTGTGTGTGTGCCTGTGTACCCATGTTCATGAATCTGTTATGCGTGTGTGTATTTTGTTGTGTGTTGCCCGTGCCTGTGTGACCGTCCTCGTGTGTTGTGTGTGTGTATTTTGGTGGTTGCGTGTATTTTGTGTGTGTGCTCATGTTATGTGTGTGTTGCCTGTGTCCATGTGCCCATGCTTGCGTGTGTTGCTCACACATGTATTTTGTGTGTGTGTGTGTTGTGGGTGCATGTGTATCACCTGTGCACCCATGCTTGTGCAAACGTGTACTTTGTGTGCATGTTGTGTGTGCACACATGTTGCCTGTGCACCTGTGCCTGTTATGCATGGGTCCATTGTGTGTGTGTGTTGTGTGCATGCTGCGTGTTTTCATGCACCCCTGCTTGTGCGTGTCTTGTGGACGTGTGTTTTTTGTGTGTGTGTGTTGTGTGCACATGTGTGTGGCCTGTGCCTGTGTGCACATGTGTGTGTGATTTGTTGCGGGCAGGCCTGGAGTGCCTCCGGTCACTTTTTCCACAGCCGAGGGCTGTGTGGTCAGACAGCACACGGGGAGGGCTGGGTGTGTCCAGCTGCCAGTTGAAGCCTAAGAGCGAGGTCACCCCGACCTGGTTCTTGTCCTGGCCTGCCCGCTGTCTGCCCAGCAGTGTGGGTGGACTCTCAGCCTTGCCCCTCACCTCTGCACTCTCGCCCCCAACCCCCGGGAGGTCGGCCGGCACCTGCACCCTCGGGCTGGGACGAAGAGCAGACTGCCAGCAAAGTGGTCACCTTGCCTCCCTGCTGGGAGGTGCGGTCACCTGTCACAGGGCCCAGGACTCAGGAGAGGGCTCAGCCCTGGGGGCGAAGGCAAACCTGGGGTTCTGGCCAGACGGGGATTTCGGACGCGTGGGTCCCATCAGCTCTCACCCCGGGCCTCCTGGGCCCTGTGAGGAGGCGGGGGTTAGATCTGTCGTCTGCGCCCGGCATGGATGCTCTGCGTAGACGTGCTCGCGGAGAGACGCCAGACGCAAAAGTCCACGGCACGTGACTCCGTTCATGTGACGTGTCCAGAGCAGGTCAGTCCACAGATGGGAAGTGGACGTGTGGTTGCAGGGGCTGTAGAGGGGTGGGGAGTGACTGCTGTTGGGGACAGGGCTGTTTTTTGGGGGAATGGAATGTTTTGGAATTAGAAGTTATGGTGGTCTGCCTTAGAATACGTTGAAACCATTGAGTCATATGCTCCGGACTGGTGCCTCTCCTGGCGTGGATTGTATCTCAGGGAAAATAAAAGTGTTTAACAGAAAGTAAGACCTCCCTGTCCTTCGGAATCCCCTGTTGTCACCACAGGGTTGAGCGCGGTGTCCCCGGGAACCGGTCAGGCAGCCCTGCAGCCAGCTCGCATCAAGGGGTGCTGGGCAGCTGTCCTATCCCGACCCGTAGAACGGCAACAGTGATGGCGTCACCCCACCCCCCGGGGGCCCCTCGCCCAGGCCCAGCTCTGCCCCTGATCCACTCGCTGCTTCGGGGGGGCAGGGAATGCTGCATTCTACTCGAAGGGGCCCTACGGGACTCCTGGCATGAGGGGACGGGCCTTGGGGCATGAGGGGGACGGGACTCCTGGCATGAGGGGGACGGGCCACATGGGTGGTACACGGGCCAGTCAGCCTGAGGGTGCCTGGTGGTCCAGGCGGAGGCCCCGTGAGAGCTCAGCGTGGCAGCGTGGCCCTGAAGCTCAGTCCCACGGAGGCCTCAGCCTGGGGCCACGCTCGTTCCCTGTGCCCTGGCTCTCCTGCGGATTCCCCTGGGCCTCTCGCTGGACAACCCCGTGAGTGATGGGGTGGGAGGAGGGGCTCAGAGAGTCATTGCTGAGTCAGCTCCCCTGCAGGCACCATGCCGGGCAGCCTCGTGCAGTGCGGGGCATGGGAGTGCTGGGCCCTGGCTGGGGTCAGCAGATCGCACTGGCGGGCCTGGTGCCACTGTCTCAGTGACCTGCTTCATGACTCGTGCCCGCGCTTCCCGGAGCCCTGCGAATGACCTCCATCCCCAGCAAGAACAGGCGTCCAAGTGAAGCTGAAAGAGGCGGCCTTGGCCTTGGTTCCAGGCCCCGCTGCGTTTTGAAAGTGATGTGCGCCAGGTTCCGGAAGGCGGGTCACTCGCGTTTCCTGGGAGTCGCTGCCGCTGCGGGCTCCTGGGGCCAAGGCCCTGGGTGCTGGGGCGTGGGGAGGGGGAGCCGGTGAGCCGTCGGGCCTGGCGGGCAGTAAACATTTCTGGAACTGACTCACTTGCTGGGGAGGGGCAGCTAGGGAGGGTCACGGAGAAAGTCCTTGCCCGCCATGGCCCCAGACCGCTGTCGGCTGCCCGTCCAGCCTGGAGTGAGGAGGCGTCTTCCTTTGCGTGTCAGGTAAACTGAGGAAAGCTGCCTCTGGGGTCCGCTGCACTCGCTGCCTGGCCTCTGGTGCCCAGGGGCCGGGTGGAATGGGTCGCAGGACCCATGCTGATGACCGCAGCCTCCCTACGCTGTGAGAGGCCCAGGCTCTGTGGGGACAGAGAGCCGCCAAGGTGCCTGGAACCCGTGGGTGTGAAGGGGGTTCCAAGGCCACGGGGGACGGTGAGGAGCTTCTCAGGGTGGCATCACTGTGACCGGAATGTTTTCACTGGTGGGGCAGGGGCCCAGCCCCGGAAGCTGCCGAGTGGGTCTCACTCAGCTGGGCGCTGGGGCCCGGGTGGAGAATGGCTGTCGGTGTTGCCCGGGTGTGGCTGGGCTGACCAGGGGCATTTTTGGGGGCTTTTATCAGATCCTGGAATGACTGTGAGCCGCCAGGAGCTCGGGGGAGCTGTGAGCCCCCAGGTGGATGCAGGAGCTGTCGGGGTGGCCCTGAGGGCTGGGCACCCAACACTGCCCCGGGGTGGGGGTGTGGATGCTTGAATTGCTTGCCGACTTTGGAACACCAGGGGCTGCCACCCTCAAACCCAGACTTGTGGCTTCTCTTGAAAAACCAGATGATCTAGAAACCCCGGCCACATTCCTGCCCACGAGTCTCCGCTGCCCCTCCCCAGGGGTGTACCTGTGTGGTCCCCTCCCCCAGCTCTGGTGAGGCAGCTCCTGCCCCACTTGGAGGACGTAGGAGGGGTGGGGAGGTTATGCTGAGAGGAGGACACTGGAGCTCCACATCCACAGCCTCTGGGCCCCTAAAAGGAGCGGTACTGCGTCCCCCGGAGCCTGCTCCCGTACTCAGTGGCCGGCTTTGCTCCTGGCTGGCCATTCAGGAGCCTGGGTTTCCGTGCACACGGCCTGGCGCTGTGTCCTGCGGGTCTGGGTCAGCCCCAGAGATGCCACCATCACCTCCAGCCCCTGGAGCCGTGGGTGTGGTGCCTCCCGGGGCACAGGGGCTCTGCAGAGGGGTCGCCCTGGATTCCTCGGGTCCCGGCATCGTCACAAATGTCCTCATGCGTGAGACCCTTCTCCAGCTGGAGAAGGGAAGGTCAGGTCAGAAGCCTGAGAGGGACCTTGCCCTGCTGGCTTTTAGGAGGGAGGGATGGCGTGATGGGGGATGTGGCTCCCTGAAAGCAGGGAAGTGGGGCCTCGGCCCAGCGGCCACAGGGAGCAGAATCCTGCCCCCTGGCCGAGCTCAGGCGCGGACTCTCCTGGAGAACCCAGACCAGGGCCCAGGACAGCAGTGCCTTGACCTTGGCCTTGGAGCCGTGGCTGTGGAGCAGCCGGCCCACCTGGACCTCTGACCTGCTGGGCCCACAGAGGGCGCGTGGGTGTCGCTGTCAGCGGCTAGGTTTGGGGGAAGATGGATCAGGCCGCGCTGGCGAACCTGGGGTTCCTGCTTCTGTGATTTCGGGCCCTCTGTTCCCTCCCCCAGGCGTGGACCAGCGCCCGACGATGCGGCCATTGTCAGGACAGGGCCGGTAGCTCCAGCAGTCAGCGCTGAAGCCTCGCTCTGAGCGGTCTTGGAGCTGCCGTCTTCAAGCCCAGCCTGAAGCCAGAAGGGACTCTTCCTCCTCCTCCTCCAGGACCTGATGCCCTCTGGGCTCGGATGCAGGTCCTCGTGACATTTTTGTCACCAAGGCTGGACTTGAGGAGCTCAAGGACAGTGGTGACCGGTCGGGCCACTAGCCTGGGATCAGCATAGCCCGGCTGCCGGCAACGCTTGGCACTCCCCCAGGAGTCAGGTGGGGAGACCTTGTGGCCTGAGGCCACCGATGTGAGGCAGTGACGATAGCAGGTGTGGGATGGGCCAGACTACCCTCCATACGGATTGAAGACACACAAGGGCACCTCCATTTCAAAGGACCGGAAGTCTGGAGTGAGTGGGGATTTGGCTTAACATCTGCTCAGGAGAAAAAGACGTGTGGGTTGGAGGGGACCACAGGCTCAAGCTCAGCGTGTTAAAAGGCTTTTAGCGTGTGTGTGTGTGTGTGCGCGTGCGTGCGCGCGCTTGTGTGCAGTTGAGGTCTCGCTCTGTTGCCCAGGCTGGTCTCCACCTCCTGGGCTCACGCAGTCCTCCCACCACTGGGATTACAGGCATGGGCCACCGCGCTGGCCCCAAAAGACTGAAAATAAACACGAGACCTGAGCAGGCTCCTCACAGCAGCAGAAGCCGCGTGGAAGCTGCTTGGCTGCCACAGAAAGCCGCACCACCCTGGCCAGGCGGACAGGCCTTTAACCGCCAGGTAGCAGTGAGGCCCGGCCATGGGGACCCCACGTTAGAGTCCCTGCAGCCCGGCCTGGAGGCTCTTTCTGCATAAGCATTTGTGTCGCGGGAGCTCCTTTCCGCTCCCTCACCGGGGCCTCCCTCTGGGGTCTGGGGTCTGAGATCTGGGGTCTGGGATCTGGGGATCTGAAGTCTGGGATCTGGGGTCTGGGGTCTGAGATCTGGGGTCTGGGGTCTGGGTACTGGGATCTAGGGTCTGGGATCTGAGGATCTGGGGTCTGGGATCTGGGTTCCGGGGTCTGGGGTCTGGGATCTGGGGTCTGGGGTCTGGGATCTGGCAATCTGGGGTCTGGGATCTGGGGTCTGGGATCTGGGGATCTGGGGTCTGAGGTCTGGGATCTGGGGTCTGAGATCTGGGGATCTGGGGTCTGGAGATCTGGGATCTGGGGTCTGGGATCTGGGGTCTGAGATCTGGGGTCTGGAGTCTGGGTACTAGGGTCTGGGGTCTGAGATCTGGGGTCTCGGATCTGGGGTCTGGGATCTGGGGTCTGGGATCTAGGGATCTGAAGTCTGGGATCTGGGGTCTGGGGTCTGAGATCTGGGGTCCGGGATCTGGGATCTGAGGTCTGGGGTCTGGGGTCTTGGATCTGGGGTCTGGTTCCCCAGATGTGGTTTCTTCCTAAAAGGCATCGGCCTCACATTCCTGGCTTGGGACTCTTGGTCTGTCCAAGGGCACGGGGCTGAGTGCCAGCAACCACCACTACTCCGCTTGGCCCTGACTCTGGACCTGGACTTCTTTCTGTTCTCAGGGACAGCAGTGCTGCCTCGGGGGTGCCCAGCACCCTGCTTGCATCTCGGCCACGATGTCCCCCTGGCCCTGTGGCGTCCACTTTCGGGGTTGGCTTGGGATGAAGCACCAAGGCCCCTCCCCCAGGGCCTCCTTTATTCCCTTTCCAGGCCTTCATTTGGCGCCGTGCTGACCGCGCCAGGTGGGGCTGTGGGGTCAGCTGAACAGCCCTGACCTGGTGGAGCTTCCAACGGCGGGGTCAGATGTCAGGCGGGGCCACACTCAACTCCGGGTCCTGCCTCACATAGCGGGGGGTTGCTGCGCAGGGGTCGCTGGATCCTACCTGTTGGGCGTGTGGCCCTGGCTATGGCTGGACACCTTGTTTGCTTCAGGGCACTGGAATCTTGACCTCCTCGGGGCACACCCTGTGGAAGACCCACAGTGCCGCTGCTGCCTCCTCCTCCTCCTCCTGTCTCCAGTGTCCCTGGCGTCTGAGACGTCCCCACAGTGTCCTAGCACCTGTTCCTCCTCCTCCTCCTCCTCCTGTCTCCAGTGCCCCTGGCGTCTGGGATGTCCCCACAGTGTCCTAGCACCTGGCCCTGTGCACGGGGGAGGCTTTGTGCTGGAGCAGGACTGGAGGTTTGGCAAGAGAAGCTGTCAGTTCGGCCGCCCACTCAAGCTGTTTCTGCTCCTGGTCATCTCCGAGCTTGGGAACTTTCCCTCCCACGGCACCAGCCCCTTGGCCCCTCCGGAAGGCCCCGGAAGCCATGGGCAGGGGCTTCCCTCGAAATCACGGGTGCAGTGTGAAGCCCCCACGGCCAACACCCATGAGCCCTCCCAGGAGAGGGGCAGTGATGGCCGCGGGCCCGACTTTCCAGAGGACCCACCTGGAGTGAGGCCCTTGGTTGCGGGGAGGGGAGCTTCCTGGGCGCTGGGTTCCGACCCCGTCCACAGGGCCCTGAGTCCGGCCAGTACATCTTTCCCCATGAGAGAAGCACGTGGGCTCCTGGGGTATGGGGCGGTGAGGCTGCAGTGCCCCTTCCACCTCCAGGCGCCCGGGGCCACTGCTGTTCCTCGTGGGGTGGGGAGAACTTGTTTGCCCTGGACCCTGGCTCCTGCCCTACTGCCAGGCCCACCTCGTCCTCATCCTAAATAGAGGGGCCGTCCCCCAGCGTGCTTGAGAAATGTCAGGCGGTGCTGGGCCGGTCTGGGGCCCCCAGGCTTCCCCGGCCCCGCCTGGCCTGTGCCTGTGCATGGCAGGGTCCAAGCTTGGGAGCGGTGTCCTCTGCCCGTGGTTGGCAGCCTGGAGCCACTGCGGTCCAGACGCCTCCTGGGACGCTGTGGAAATCCACAGACAGCCTCGTGCCGCCTCACCCCAGGGCACCCGAGTCCTTGTGCTCACAGGAGTCGCGTGGGGGTCAGGGCTGGAGCAGCCTCCTCCCTGAACGAGCTTCTCGTGGCGGCCGCAGCAGTGCTGCAAACTGGGTGGCTTAGAGCAGCCTCTCCCTGTCCTGGAGGCCAGGAAGCTGAGGTCAAGGAGTAAGACCCTTCCTGCCTCTCCCAGCTTCCGGGGCTTCAGGCGCCCTTGCTCTGCATCCACGTCACTCCAGCCTCTGCTGTGTCTCCATGCGGCCGTCTCCTGATGTGTGGGTGTCCACGTTCCTCTTTCCTCTTAAGGCCATCAGTTGTTAACAGGGATATAGACCACCCTACTCCAGCATCCTCATTGTAACCAACCACATGTGCAAAGACCCTGTATGCAAATAAGGCCCCACTCACAGGTGCGGGTGGACGTGAGTCAGGAGGGACCGTAGTCACCCCGGTGCCCTCTCTGTCCCTGGCAGTCCCTCCTGCACCTGAGGACCAGCCTCCAAATCGTCACTTACCAGACCCTGTCTTGGCCTTGTGGCCCGCGGGCACTGTGGGGTCTGATCCTGCCCCCATACGTCCCCAGCACAGGCTGTCCCTGGGGCTCTGCCCTGTCCACATTGGTGGCCCTGCAGCCCTGACTTCCCCTCCCTTCTGCCGGTTGGAGTCTGGAATGAGAGCGGACGATGGTCTGCTCTCTTCCTACTGAACGCTGTCCGGCGGCTAGCCTGGGTGTGCATGTAGCTGGTCTACAGGGTCCTCACACAGGGGCCTCAGAGAAACCTCCGTTTCTCTGTGTGTCAGATGAGGGGCTAGACCAGCTCTGGGGAGATCTGGGGATGGGGTTGAAGGTCAGGATGGCGTCTCTTGGTCTGAAGGTTGGGCTCTACCCCACGAAGCTGGGAGAAGGTTCTCGGCCTGGAGAAGTCTAGTCCCTCAAGGCCGATGTCAGCTGGTCCCTCCGGGGCATCAGCCTCCTGCCTCTGGTGGGCTCATTTGGGTGAGAGGAAGCCAGATTTCCCCCTTGCAGGGGTTGATATCCAGGCCCCTGCCCCCCACAGTATTTCCTTTTTTGTTTGTTTGTTTTTTTTTTGAGATGGAGTCTCGCTCTGTCGCCCAGGCCAGAGTGCAGTGGCGCCATCTCGGCTCCCTGCAAGCTCCACCTCCCGGGTTCACGCCATTCTCCTGCCTCAGCCTCCCTAGTAGCTGGGACTACAGGTGCTCGCCACCGCGCCCGGCTAATTTTTTGTATTTTTAGTAGAGACGGGGTTTCACCATGTTAGCCAGGATGGTCTCGATCTCCTGACCTCGTGATCCGCCCGCCTTTGCCTCCCAAAGTGCTGGGATTACAGGCGTGAGCCACTGCACCTGGCCTCTTTTTTTTTGAGGAGTTTCATTCTTGTCGCCCAGGCTGGAGTGCGGTGGTAGGATCTTGGCTCACTGTCTCCTCCAGCTCCCGGGTTCAAGCGATTCTCCTGACTCAGCTTCCTGAGTAGCTGGGATTACAGGCGTGCACCACCATGCCTGGCTAATTTTTTGTATTTTTAGTAGAAATGGGGTTTTGCCACGTTGGCCAGGCTGGTCTCAAACTCCTGACCTCAAGTGATCCACCCGCCTTGGCCTCCCAAAGTGCTGGGATTACCCAAGGTGTGAGCCACCATGCCCGGCCCCCCAACAGCATTTCTGAGGACAGAGAGGGAGGGTGGCACCCTCTGGAGGAGAGGCGGGGTCTGGGACCCCAGGGGCTGTGGGTCTTCATCCCGAGGTCTTTAAGCTGCTGCTGGGCCGGAGCGGAAGTGCGGCCCCATCGGGCTGGGCTGTGGTTTAGGTGGACACCCCTGGTCTGGTGGGCAGGTGGGTGTGGAGGACGGAGGGAAGACGGACAGTTCCTACAGCTTCTTCATTCATGGACGGGCAGTGTGGCAAGGGGTGGGGGACCCAGCTGGCCCTGGGGGAGGAAACACGTACACATGGCACTCCAGGGATCCTGAGACACAGGCATCGGCATGTCAGTCAGCGTGACGTACACGTGGCACTCTCAGGGATCCTGAGACACCGGCATTGGCGTGTCGGTCACACATGGCATTCCAGAGATCCTGAGGCACAGGCATCGGCATGTCAGTCACACGTCACTCTCAGGGATCCTGAGACGCAGGCATTGGCGTGTCGGTCAGCATGATGCACACGTGGCACTCTCAGGGATCCTGAGACGCAGGCATTGGCATGTCGGTCACATATGGCACTCCAGAGATCCTGAGGCGCAGGCATCGGTATGTCAGTCACACGTCACTCTCAGGGATCCTGAGACGCAGGCATCGGCGTGTCGGTCAGCGTGACGTGCACGTGGCATTCCAGGGATCTTGAGACGCAGGCATTGGCATGTCGGTCACATATGGCACTCCAGAGATCCTGAGGCGCAGGCATCGTTATGTCAGTCACACATCACTCTCAGGGATCCTGAGACGCAGGCATCGGCATGTCGGTCAGCATGACACACACGTGGCACTCTCAGGGATCCTGAGACGCAGGCATCGGTGTGTCAGTCACACGTCACTCTCAGGGATCCTGAGACGCAGGCATCAGCGTGTCTGTCAGCGTGACGCGCACATGGCACTCTCAGGGATCCTGAGACGCAGGCATCGGCGTGTCGGTCAGCGTGACGCACACGTGGCACTCTCAGGGATCCTGAGACGCAGGCATCGGCGTGTCGGTCACACATGGCACTCCAGGGATCCTGAGGCGCAGGCATCGGCGTGTCAGTCACACGTCACTCTCCGGGATCCTGAGACGCAGGCATCGGCTTGTCGGTCAGCGTGACGCACACGTGGCACTCTCAGGGATCCTGAGACGCAGGCATCGGCATGTCGGTCAGCGTGACGCACACGTGGCACTCTCAGGGATCCTGAGACGCAGGCATCGGCGTGTCGGTCGGCGTGTCGGTCAGCGTGTCGGTCGGCGTGATGCGCACGTGGCACTCTCACGGATCCCGAGACACAGGCATTGGCACGTGAGTGTGACGCACACACACCACTTTCGGGGCCCCTGGGGTGCAGGTGTCCGGCATGTTGGTCATTGTGCACCAGTCGAGGTGCCCTTGGGAGACCTGGCCCTGCGCCTTGTGGTAAGGGGGGTCCACCCGGGGTCCGTGCTGCCTGGGCACAGCCTGGGCCAGTGGTGCCCTGGTCCTTTCAGGGGCAGGCTGGGCTCTGAGCAGGCAGCGAGCCCGGGGAGGGAGGACTGGGTCTGGGCCCAAGCCTGGGGCCTCCCCCGTGATTGGCTTTTGGGCTGCACGGGGGAGGAGGGTCAGAGCTGCAGCCCGTGTGGCCGGGTGCCACCCGTGTGCCTGTGGTTTGCCAGGCTGGCCTCCTTTTCCTGCGTGAAGGTTTGCGGCAACTGAGGATGCGGCTTCTCCCACAGCTGGTGGAGGGCCTGGCGGGCAGTAGAGCCATGAGCCCAACATGTTTTCCCAGTTCATGCTGGGAATTACGCTTTTTAAAATTTTTATTTTATTTTATTTTGAGACGGAGCGTCACTCTGCTGCCCAGGCTGGAGTGCAGTGGCGTGATCTCGGCTCACTGCAACCTCCGCCTCCTGGGTTCAAGCGATTCTCCTGCCTCAGCCTCCCGAGTAGCTGGGATTACAGGTGTGCGCCACAACACCGGCTGTTTGTGTGTGTGTGTGTGTTTAGTAGAGACGGGGTTTCGCCACGTTCCTCAGGCTGGTCTGGAACTCCTGACCTCAAGTGATCTGCCTGCCTTGGCCTCCCAAAGTGCTGGGATTATAGGCGTGAGCCACCACACGCAGCCACACTTTTTACTTTTGAGATAATTGCAGATTTGTGGCTATGGTAACAAGTGATACAATTATGGTAAGAAGTGATACAAAGAGATTCCACTCACATGTTTCCCTCAGTGGTAAGGTCTCCTAAAATGAGAGAACAATGTTACCAACTGGATATTGACGCTGGAGTGGGCCACCTTCCCCATTGTGTGGCGGCAGGTGTGTGTGTGCAGGTGCAGGTGGGGGGGGGGGTGCCTATGCAAATGGGTGTGTGTGCAGGTGCAGGTGGGGTGCCCGTGCAGGCACAGGTGCCATTGGGGTGTATGTGCAGTTGTGGGTGGGGTGCGTGTGTGGGTTCATGTGTGGGTGCAGGTGTGGATGCCTGTGCAGGTGTGTGTGGGTGTGGCACACTCATGTCTGGCTGTGCACTGGGATGCCTGTACAGGTGTGTGTGGGTGTGGCACACTCGTGTCTGTGGCCGTGTGCTGAGATGCATGTGCGGGTGTGTGTGGGCATGGCACACTCGTGTCTGTGGCCGTGTGCTGAGATGTGTGTGTGGGTGTGTGTGGGTGTGACACACTCGTGTCTGTGGCCATGTGCTGAGATGCATGTGTGGGTGTGTGTGGGCGTGGTACGCTCATGTCTGTGGCTGTGTGCTAGTTCCTCAGTACTCAGTGTTGCTGTTTTTAGGATCATGGCTTTCCTAGCTGGGCCACATAGTATACTATGATTCTGCATTTGTGTTGTTTTTTTTTCTTTGAAAATCATCTGTAACCGTTGTTTTTATTATTTTATTTTATTTTTTAAGTTTTATTTATTTTTTTGAGACAGGGTCTTGCTCAGTTACCCTGGCTGGAGTGCAGTGGCACGATCATAGCTCACTGCAGCCTCAAACTCCTGAGCTCAAGCAATCCTCCCACCTCAGCCCCCCGGGTAGCTGGGACTACAGGTGCGTGTACCACGCCTGGCTAATTTTTAAATTTTTTTGTAGAGATAACGTGTTGCTATGTTACTCATGCTGGTCTTGAACTCCTGGCCTCAAGCGATCCTCCCCCCTTGACCTCCCAAAGTGCTGCTATTACAGGTGTGAGCCACTGTTCCCAGCTGTATTATTTAAAAAAAGAAGAAAACCTTAACTTTGAAAGACCCCATCCCTCCTCCTGTCTAGGGTGTGGAGTGGTCCCTGAGCTCTGTGTCCCCGACAAAGGAGCCCCACAGCCTCGGGGCCAGGAAGATGCCTGCAAAGGCCCCAGGCGCCATCTGTGGCTGTGACGAGGCTGTGCCTGCTTACCTTGGGCCAGGACGTCCATCTGTCTGGCCGGCTGCTGGGGAAGCTGTACGTCCACTCCTCCCCATAGGCCTGGCCCAACTGCCCCCCCAACCCCCCGCCCACCGCGGCTCCCCAGGGAAGGGAGTGGATCAGCTTTCACCCTCCTGGCCCTGCCGCCTGACTGACGACTCTTTCACAAGCCAGCAGAGTCATGACACCCACCACCTGGGTCAGGGAGGCTCCGGGCCTCACAGGTGACCCACACAGCTCCCTATGCAATTCTGATAACCTTTGCAGCAGACTTGAGAACTTTTGGAAAATTTCAAGAGGAGAGGTGGAAAGTGTAGTATGACGTGGCCATTCCTAAAGTGGGGGTCTTGGGCATCCTGAGACCTGCTTCATCGGACCCGAGAGGTTAAAGCTGTGTTGCGACAGGAAGGCACCCCCACCCCCAGTACTCCAGTACTCAGGCACCCCCACCCCCATTTCCAGAGCTCAGGCACCCCCACCCCCAGTACCCCAGTACTCAGGCACCCCCACCCCCATTTCCAGAGCTCAGGCACCCCCACCCCCAGTACCCTGGTACTCAGGCACCCCCACCCCCACCCCCAGTGCTCAGGCACCCCCACCCCCAGTACTCCAGTACTCAGGCACCCCCACCCCCATTTCCAGTGCTCAGGCACCCCCACCCCCAGTACCCCAGTACTCAGGCACCCCCACCCCCATTTCCAGTGCTCAGGCACCCCCACCCCCAGTACCCCAGTACTCAGGCACCCCCACCCCCACCTCCAGTGCTCAGGCACCCCCACCCCCAGTACCCCGGTACTCAGGCACCCCCACCCCCAGCCCCAGTGCTCAGGCACCCCCACCCCCAGTACCCCGGTACTCAGGCACCCCCACCCCCATTTCCAGTGCTCAGGCACCCCCACCCCCAGTACCCCAGTACTCAGGCACCCCCACCCCCACCTCCAGTGCTCAGGCACCCCCACCCCCAGTACCCCAGTACTCAGGCACCCCCACCCCCACCTCCAGTGCTCAGGCACCCCCACCCCCAGTACCCCAGTACTCAGGCACCCCCACCCCCATTTCCAGTGCTCAGGCACCCCCACCCCCAGCCCCAGTGCTCAGGCACCCCCACCCCCAGTACCCCAGTACTCAGGCACCCCCACCCCCAGTACCCTGGTACTCAGGCACCCCCACCCCCAGCCCCAGTGCTCAGGCACCCCCACCCCCAGTACCCTGGTACTCAGGCACCCCCACCCCCAGCCCCAGTGCTCAGGCACCCCCACCCCCAGTACCCCGGTACTCAGGCACCCCCACCCCCACCTCCAGTGCTCAGGCACCCCCACCCCCACCTCCAGTGCTCAGGCACCCCCACCCCCAGTACCCTGGTACTCAGGCACCCCCACCCCCAGCCCCAGTGCTCAGGCACCCCCACCCCCAATACCCCGGTACTCAGGCACCCCCACCCCCAGCCCCAGTGCTCAGGCACCCCCACCCCCAGTACCCCGGTACTCAGGCACCCCCACCCCCAGCCCCAGTGCTCAGGCACCCCCACCCCCAGTACCCCGGTACTCAGGCACCCCCACCCCCACCTCCAGTGCTCAGGCACCCCCACCCACAGTACCCCGGTACTCAGGCACCCCCACCCCCACCCCCAATACCCCAGTACTCAGGCACCCCCACCCCCACCTCCAGTGCTCAGGCACCCCCACCCCCAGTACCCTGGTACTCAGGCACCCCCACCCCCAGCCCCAGTGCTCAGGCACCCCCACCCCCAATACCCCGGTACTCAGGCACCCCCACCCCCACCTCCAGTGCTCAGGCACCCCCACCCCCAGTACCCTGGTACTCAGGCACCCCCACCCCCAGCCCCAGTGCTCAGGCACCCCCACCCCCACCCCCAGTGCTCAGGCACCCCCACCCCCAATACCCCGGTACTCAGGCACCCCCACCCCCACCTCCAGTGCTCAGGCACCCCCACCCCCAGTACCCTGGTACTCAGGCACCCCCACCCCCACCTCCAGTGCTCAGGCACCCCCACCCCCAATACCCCGGTACTCAGGCACCCCCACCCCCACCTCCAGTGCTCAGGCACCCCCACCCCCAGCCCCAGTGCTCAGGCACCCCCACCCCCACCCCCAGTGCTCAGGCACCCCCACCCCCAATACCCCGGTACTCAGGCACCCCCACCCCCACCTCCAGTGCTCAGGCACCCCCACCCCCAGTACCCTGGTACTCAGGCACCCCCACCCCCAGCCCCAGTGCTCAGGCACCCCCACCTCCAGTGCTCAGGCACCCCCACCCCCACCTCCAGCCTCCAGTACTCAGATACTCCCATCCCCAGTGCTCAGGCACCCTCACCTCCAGCCCCCAGTGCTCAGGCACCCCCACCCCCAGTGCTTAGGCACCCCCACCCCTACCTCCCAGTACTCCCGGTCTGGCTGTGCCTGGCTGGCGGAGCAGCCAGAGCTTTCTGGGAAGCACCTCAGGACCCTCCACCCTTTCTTTCCTACCTTGGGCCCTGCCCACCCTGGGAGGGGCTGTCTAGAGCAAATGCCCCCTTGTGGTCCTGGCAGAGCTGCCCACAGGTTTCCCTGGCCAGTCTAGTGAGTTACAGAGATTCATGTTACTACGAAAATGATTTCCATTCGGGCCGGGCCTGGTGGCTCACGCCTGTAATTGCAGCACTTTGGGAGGCCGAGGCGGGCGGATCACCTGAAATCAGCAGTTCGAGACCAGCCCTGGGCAACATGGTGAAACCCCTTCTCTTATCCGGGTCGTGGTGGTGGGTGCCTGTCATCCCAGTTACTCCAGAAGCTGAGGCACAAAAATCACTGGAACCCGGGAGGCGAAGGCTGCGGTGAGCTGAGACCCCCGGTGGCTTCACAAAAATCACTGGAACCCAGGAGGCGAAGGTTGCAGTGACGAGACCCCCGGTGGGTCCAGCCAGCTGCCTTTGCTCTGTAGCCACCCCCTGTGTGTCTTCCCCCGGGTCTCCCCACTGCCCTTCGAGGGTGTCCACCAGGCACTCACTGCAGCCAGGTGGCCGCCATTGTAATACTGGGCCTCCTGTGATTCCACTGTGCAGACCCCCCGAGGCCGCCCCCCCCGCAGACCCCCCCCAGGCCTGGGCAGGGGTGTGGGAGTGGTTTCTTCACGGGCTCTTGGTGCATGAAGCTGGATGTAGCCAGTGGGTGGGGGGCTGCCCATGAGGGCCTGGGGACCGTGAGCGGCTTGCTGGGCCCCATCCAGGCTGCAGGGATATGGGTGAGCGGCTGGTCTTCCTCAGCCAGGCGCAGCCCTTCCCGCTCCCTCAGCCTCACTGCCAGGGCAGCTTCCCCCATCACGAACAGGCTCCAGGCGCAAGCTGCCCACCAGCACCCACAGCCAGAGGGCGGGTGCTGCCCCCGGGGTGGAACGTGTGAGAGGGTGGTGCGGGAATGTGGCTGCGTGGCGGGGCAGGCGGGGGCACGCAGGGCAGGCGGGGGCACCCGGAGGCTGATGGCTGCAGAGAGCAGCACCGACGTGGGTGGGGGCAGCACTGAACACTCTGGGGTCTCCCTCACCCACCTCCCTTCCCTGGCCCCCTCCTCTGCCACTGCCCAGCTCTGTGGGGGGTGAAGTCATCTCAGGCACCTTGGCCCAGGAGCAGGGGAACCTCATGGATGTCTTGACTGTGTCCCCTGCTGTCCCCCCGCTGTCCCTGTCCCCCCGCTTTCCCCCTGTTGTCCCCCCATCCCTTGCTGTCCCCCCACTGCCCCCTGCTGTCCCGCTGTCCCCCCACTGTCCCCTGCTGTCCCCCCACTGTCCCCCATTGCCCCCCGCTGTCCCCGTCCCCCTGCTTTCCCCGTTGTCCCCCCATCCCTTGCTGTCCCCCCGCTGCCCTCCACTGTCCCATCCCCTGCTGTCCCCCCACTGCCCCCCACTGTCCCCTGCTGTTTCCCTACTGTCCCCCCGCTGTCCCCCCACTGCCCCCCACCATCCACTGCTGTCCCCCCACTGCCCCCACTGTCCCCTGCTGTCCCCCCACTGTCCCCCGCTGTCCCCTGCTGTCCCCTGCTGTTCCCCCACTGTCCCCTGCTGTCCCCTGTCCCCCTACTGTCCCCTGCTGTCCCCAACTGTCCCTTGCTACCCCCTGTCCCCCCAAGGTCCCTCATTGGGCTGACCCTGCCTTGGCTCTAGCCCTTCAGGCCTCCCTTGCCCCAGGCTCCATGTTGAGGGATGAAGTGCTCAGTCTGCAAGGGTCAGGACCCGAGACGGCCTGCAGTGTCCTGCCCACCAGATGGTCCTGGCGGCCAAGTTGGGGCCTGGCCAGGTGCCTGAGCTTGCAGGGCTCTCTGCCCCATATTAGCTGAGCCTTGTGAAATCTGCCAGCACCCCCCCAGCCCCACCCGGTCCTAGGATGCCAGGCTGCACACCCACCAGGTAGAGGGTGATCGCCCTGTCCTGAGCCCGTCTGGAGGCCAGTGGGTGGCGGTTGTAGCTGTATGTGGGGTCACGGCTGCGTGGTGGGGTCGCGGCTGCAGGTGGGGTCACAGCCGTGGGGTGGCGGTCATGGCTGCAGGTGGGGTCACGGCTATGTGGTGGGGTCGCGGCTGCAGGTGGGGTCACGGCTATGTGGTGGGGTCGCGGCTGCAGGTGGGGTCACGGCTATGTGGTGGGGTCGCGGCTGCAGGTGGGGTCACGGCTATGTGGTGGGGTCGTGGCTGCAGGTGGGGTCACGGCCGTGGGGTGGCGGTCATGGCTGCAGGAGGCCATCACGGCTGTGAGGTCACCGGAGGCCGCAAGTCTGCTGTGTCTCGTGGCCGTGGCTCTGTGCGGGGTTCCCGGGACACCGGGGGCCTGCTCCTTGCTGTCTTCAGGTCCTGGGACGCAGGGAGCGCCTTGTGCCTGCCAGGAGGACCTCGGCTGAGGTAATGCGGCCTCCAGGGACTGTGCAGCGGCCTCTGCTGGGCTCCATCACCACGGCCGCGCCCGCTCACCAGGGCCTCGCAGCCTCCTCCTCAGGCCTCCATGTCCACCTTTGCTGGCGTGGGCCTTGAGATGCCGCCGGGTGTGCCAGGAGACCAGAACCCGGGCCTGGGCGGAGCGCTCTGGGGTGTGCCGCGCCCCGGGTCCTCCTGTGCTCTCGGTTATGGCTCTGCGGCCGGCGTCTTCTCAGGGTCTCCACTTTGCCGTCGCGAACGTGGGCACAGCGTGGCCTGAGCTCCGAGTCCGGCTCCGGGGGTCACGTCAAGACTCCACCTGGGGCCTCCGTGTCCGCGTCAGAAAGTGCTCGGCGAGAGGACGGCAGGAGAACCGGGCCCTGAGGACACAGCTCCCCATCTGCAGACGGCTCGGGTCTGAGGGAGGAGCGCGCGAAGGGGCTCCACACAACAGGTGCTCGGGGACCCCCAGGTGGAGGGTCCGCACAGTGGCCAGTTCTGAACATCAGGAGGCTGAGCTGTCGCTGCACAGCGTGGGTTGAGACCCTGGGGCGTCCAGCCAGGAAGACGGGGACTTCGGCAGGCTCAGAAGACGGAGGAGGGAGGCGGCCGCAGTTACCCGGACCCAGGAGAGAGAGGCGGGAGGCGGACACAGTTACCCGGACTCAGGAGAGAGAGGCGGGAGGCGGACACAGTTACCCGGACTCAGGAGAGAGAGCTGGGAGGCGGACACAGTTACCCGGACCCAGGAGAGAGAGGCGGGAGGCGGACACAGTTACCCGGACCCAGGAGAGAGAGGCGGGAGGCGGACACAGTTACCCGGACCCAGGAGAGAGAGCTGGGAGGCGGACACAGTTACCCGGACCCAGGAGAGAGAGGCGGGAGGCGGACACAGTTACCCGGACCCAGGAGAGAGAGCTGGGAGGCGGACACAGTTACCCGGACCCAGGAGAGAGAGCTGGGAGGCGGACACAGTTACCCGGACTCAGGAGAGAGAGCTGGGAGGCGGACACAGTTACCCGGACCCAGGAGAGAGAGCTGGGAGGCGGACACAGTTACCCGGACCCAGGAGAGAGAGCTGGGAGGCGGACACAGTTACCCGGACCCAGGAGAGAGAGCTGGGAGGCGGACACAGTTACCCGGACTCAGGAGAGAGAGCTGGGAGGCGGACACAGTTACCCGGACCCAGGAGAGAGAGGCGGTAGGCGGACACAGTTACCTGGACTCAGGAGAGAGAGCTGGGAGGCGGACACAGTTACCCGGTTCCTCGGATTCTCCCGGATCTTGGTCCTGTCTGAGGTTCTGCCTTCCCAGCGGTTGTCCTGTCTGGGCCACCAGCACCTTCATCTTTCTTTTTTACAACGACTCCCTTGAAGACCTGATTTCAGAAGGAAGCCACATCCCCCTCTGGGTGTCAGCGTGCTGATAAAGCGCGGGCCCCCTCCCCAGGGTGGGAACCATGTGACCCCCGCCCTCCCCACCCCCACACCACGCATCCCTCCAGTCATGGGACTCATGCCCAAAAATAAAACCAGGTGGGGCACACAGCTCTGCTGCCCGCTGGACGTTTGGCTGGCCCGTGGCTCTGAGGCTCGGGTTGGGCTGTGTCACCGGGGCTGCGTGGCAGAGGGTCTCCAGGGCTGCGTGCGGAGAGCGTCTCCGGGACTGTGTGGAGAGAGGGTCTCCGGGGCTGCATGGGGAGAGGGTCTCCATCTCGGGGGCCGCGTGGGGAGAGCGTCTCCGGGGCTGTGTGGCAGAGGCTGCGTTGGGGTGTTCTCAGGCCCCAAGACCCCGCCCAGTGCCCCACGGGGGTTTATCTTGGGGATTGGGGCAGCTGGATGCCCCAGGGACATGGTGTGGTCACAGCTGCTGCAAGAAACGGTGGTGGAGTCAATGGGGGAAGGGTCCGGAGGGCTCAGGACCATGGGGCGGGAGTCAGCCCTTGGGGGCGTGGGCCCTCGGACAGGACCGAGTCTGCAGGCAGGGCTGGGGGCTGGGGGCTGCGGGCTGTGGGAGGAGGGCCTGGGGATCAGGGCGGCAGGGGTTGTGAGATATGGCTGAGGACAGGGCGGGAGGCGATGGGGGGCTGGCAGTGCGCGGAAAGGCAGGGCTGTGGGTCCTGAGGGATTGCAGAGGGTGGGCGTTCTCAGGAGTGGGCACAGCCTGAGGTGTTGGGGTTGTGGGGGGACGTGGAGATGGGCCCCAGGAGCAGGGTCACCCCAGCCCGGCACCCACGCATCCCCTTCTGTCTCTGGATGGGCCCGTCCTGGACAGTTCATAGTAGTGGGATCACACACTGTGTGGCCATCTGTGCCTGGCGTCTCTCACAGAGCGTGATGTCCTCAAGGTGCATCTGTGCTGTGGCTTGGGTCGGCCTCGCTGCTGTTCACGGCTGTGTTGTGTTCTGGCACGTGGATGGGCCACACCACATGCTGGTCCACTCGCCCATCCGTGGACACTGGGCTGCTTCCGTGGGTGTGCTGTGGAATTGCTCGGTGTTGTGGTGACTCCAGCGTTAGCCTCTTGAGGAATCCCAGACTGCCAAGCAGCCGCGTGTGAGGATCCGGCTTCGCCTCTGCCTCCTGGTTTTGGGCCCCGACTCTTGGTTGGTTGTGCCTGGTGTCCGCATTGCTCTCCTGCCCCCATCCCCTCCCGGTCCGGGTGTCCACACCCTGCCAGGTCCCCAAGGCATGGACTCCAGGTCACAGGCCATGTGTGAAGCCCTCCCCTTGAAGAACCTGGTCCCCTGAGCCTCCTGGAGTTGCCGCCTGGAAGGGGCGTCCACAGAGGTGGGGGGCTCAGAGACCACAGGGAGGGAGGAGCTGCCGGGAGCACCGTGCTGGCCTGGGGGACTCGGACATAGGCGAGCTCAGGGCCCCTGCTGCTGGAGGGGTCCCTCAGCTATGGTGTACCCCGAGGATGGTCATGGGGTCACCCCAGAGCTGCCCAAGGTGCCCCCTCCTCAAGCTCGTCCACTGTGGGCCCTGGGCCCCGCTGCCCATCAGCTCAGGACCGTGTGGCCTCAGAGCTGAGGAGCGCCCTGGGTGTGGAAAGGGTCAGCGTGGCTCTGGGTCTGTGGCTGCCATGAGATGGAACCTGCAGCAGGAAGGGGTGCTGACAGGAGCTGAGGGGAGTCCCTGCAGGGGAGGGGCTGCTGAGCCCTAGGGCAGGGGGTCAGCCACCCCCCAGCACTGGTGAGCCCCTGGATGGGGACCCCGGTATCAGCAGCTGCCTTGGGCCCAGCGGAAATGTTTGTGGCCACTAGCGCATGGGGCCGGGGGGATCCCAGGCTCTACCCAGGTAACCTGTCTCCCAGAGGAACATACCGAGGCTTGGAGGAGCTTGGGTGTCTGAGGTTATTCAACTCAGAAGGTGGAGCCAGGCTTTGATCCTGCCTGCCTGACCCAGAATCTTTGACAAGGATTGGCCAAGACCCCAGATCCCAGCGGGCCTGTCCCTTCCCCTAAAGGGCAGTTCTGGCAAGGGTGTCGCAGGTCCCTGTGGGCAGCTGGAAGGGCCGCCAAGGGTCCCAGCTCTGGTGGCAGTGGGTTGTGGCGTCCTGACCTCAGGGAGCAGGCAGAGGCCGCAGACGGTTGCGACGGCCTGGCAGGGTGGCGCCCACTGTGCCTGACCACCTCCATATGGTCTCTGGGACAGGAGTCCCGACCCCCAGCCCCTGTTCCCCAGCCACTGTCTCTGGAGCGCCGGGCAGAGGCGTGCCTCTCCCCCACGGGATTGCACAAGTGCCTGCGTGTGGCTGGACGGCAATTACTGGAAGTCCCGGAGATTTCTTCACTCCAGGGCTTGGCCGGGAGTGGCCGCCGCCTCCCCTTCCTGCCGCCCTCGGCAGCGAGCACGCTGGGCGGACGCCTGGAAAGCTTTCCCTGCCACCACAGGCCAGCCTGGGTCCCTGCACTCGCCGGGTAGGGCCTGGTGGGGGCTCAGCCTGGCGGGTGTCTGGCCGTGTGCCAGAGGCCGCGGGGCGCGTGGGAGCTGTCCCTGGCGTCTGATGGTGTGGGGCTCGGCTCTCTAGCCCAGGAACGTTCTCAGTGGGGACGCTGGTGTGTGATTAGCCTGAAACAAGGTCTGGGTGCTCTTCCAGCTCTGCGTGGCCCCTGACTCCCCTCCTTGGGAGACCCCACTGTGGAGCCCCTGCTGCCTCTGAGGGACAGGGTCCAGCACCCCCTGGGCTCCCATGGGTGCCGGGCCCGGGTTGGACTCTCCCTCCATGTTCTCAGACCGGCCGGTGACAAAGCCAGGTGTGGGGGAGTCAGCCCGCAGCTCCACTGCTCACGGCCGGGGTGCCTGGTCCTATGGCTGCCCTGTGACCTGGGCAGCCCCGTTGGGCCCACCTTAATTGTTGTAGTTGAGGCCGAGGAGGCCAGGAAAAGCGCTGTGGACAGCACAGAGGGGTTAGGTGGCGCTGCTGACGGGGGGTAGGGATGAGTGGGGAGGGGAAGGAGCACCTTTTGGTTCCAGCCTAGGGGGTAGCAGGAGCTGCAGCCCAGGCTGAGACCGGTCACGCCCGAGGGAGAGGCGGCTGGAGAGCACAACTCTCCACCACCGTCGGACTCTCAGGACGTCCGCGTCTCCCTCTGCAGATCATGATGCCGCCATCACCACCGCCACCACGGAGCGAGAAGCCCAGATAGACACCCCGGCGGCCCCGGGTCCCGGAGCCCCGCTGCCTGCTGCCCGGCCGAGGACCCCACCCCGCCTGCCACCCGATGCTTGCAGTGGGGCCCGCCATGGACAGGGATTACCCGCAGCATGAACCCCCGCCGGCGGGCAGCCTCCTGTACGGCCCGTCGCCCCTGCAGGTGAGCCCCACCCCCAGCCCCGGCCCACCCGACAGGGTCAACGGGCGCTTGCCCCCCGCTCCGAGTGCCCGGGGTCACGTCGTGCGGAGCGCTGCCCCAGTGGACACGGCGCAACCTCCACCTGACCTTCCTGGCCCAGAGCCTGGCTCCACCCGTCCCCGTGGGCCCTGGAGAGGGTCCCCATGGGGATGTGAATGGGGGGCTACTCATGGCCCCAGCTTTTCAAGAAGCACATTTGAGGAGATTCTCTCTCCTGCAGAGCTTCCAGTTCCTTCACCGTCAGCTGTAGTGGGGCTCAACTTTACTTGTAGGAACCTGTCAGTGAGGGAATTACTTAAAAAATATGTTTCTGGCCAAGCATGGTGGCTCATGCTTGTAATCCCAGCACTTTGGGAGGTGGAGGTGGGCAGATCACCTGAGGTCCCGAGTTCGAAACCAGCCTGGCCAACATAGTGAAACCTCACTTCTACTAAAAATACCAAACTTAGCCAGGCGTGGTGGCGGACACCTGTAATCCCAGCTACTTGGGAGGCTGAGGCAGGAGAATCACTTAAATCTAGGAGGCAGAGGCTGCAGTGAGTGGAGACTGCGCCACTGAACTCTAGCCTGGGCGACAAGAGTGAGACTCCATCTCAAAAAAATAAAAAATAGGCCTGGTGTGGTGGCTCACGCCTGTAATCCTAGCACTTTCAGAGGCCGAGGCGGGCAGATCACTTGAGGTCAAGTGTTTGAGACCAGCCTGGCCAACATGGTGAAACCCTGTCTCTACTAAAAATACAAAAAATTAGCCAGGCATGGTGGCGCGTACCTGTGGTCCCAGCTACTCAGGAGGCTGAGGCAGGAGAATCACTAGCCTGGGAGGCAGAGGCTGCAGTGAGCAGAGATTGTGCCATTGCACTCTAGCCTGAGTGACAGAGCAAAACTGTGGCTCAAAAAGAAAAAAAAAATTTTTAAATTAAAAATATATATACGTGTATATATATTTATTTTTATTTTATTTTATTTTATTATTTTTGAAACAGGGTCTCGCTCTGTTGCCCAGGCTGAAGTGCAGTGGTGTGATCTCGGCTCACTGCAGCCTCTGCCTCCCGGGCTAGTGATTCTCCTGCCTCAGCCTCCTGAGTAGCTGGGACCACAGGTACGCGCCACCATGCCCGGCTAATTGTTAAAATTTTCTTGTAGAGATGGGGTTTTGCCCTGTTGGGCAGGCTGGTCTCAACTCCTGGGCTCAGTTGATCCGTCCGCCTCGGCCTCCCAAAGTGCTGGGATTACAGGCATGAGCCACTGCACCCGGCCCTGCCTGGGGATTTCCTACCTGGAGACAGAGGGGCTGCCCTCTCCTATCAAGCAGCAGGACCTGCTCCAGGACTCCAGGGTCTCCTGGGCACTCCCTAGTCCAACACCCAGGTTGGCTTGTGGGGCGAACATCACAGACACCCCTCGGCAGTCCATCCTCAGAGGGCTTTGGGCAGCTTCCTGCCATGTTCTGACCGTCCAGAGGGAGCTCCGAGCCGGGGCCAGGGTACCCCTCTCGTAGCAGGATCCGTGTTGTGGCCCAGACCCCTCCTGTCTCCCTCCCTAGTTCCTGAGTCCCTTGGGGTTGAGGCTGGATCCTCACAGCTGCCCCGGTGGAGCTCGAGTACCGGCCGTCGGTCAGCCTCCTGGGCCACCATAAAGGGGACTGGCCAAGCCACATCCCCACCGGAACAGCTCCATCCCCTGAAACCCGCCAGGAGCTTGTTCCGACCCAAGAATTCTATCTCGGAAACACACCCTGGGGACTAATCCAGGAGGGAGGGGAAGACAGAGTGGCACTATTTATAGCGGCAGGAAACTGGAATCTCCCCAGAGGCTCCACAGTGGGGAAATAATTAAGCGAATTATGGGATGTGGAGACAGAGGAGCCATCTTCAAGGATCCGAGCGGGAGCAGGAAGGTGTTAGTAGTGACAGTTGGGGGATGCGACAGGGCTGGAACCCGGTGGGGGCACTGGACACCAGCCACAGGGCTCAGGCCGGGGTGCACCCATGCGCGTAACCGGCTTTGCTCCCCGACCTGTGTGTGAGGCTCATCCCACCCTCCCTGTTCCGGGTTCCGTCACATTCGGGTACATCATGGACACCTCTGGGCGGGGTCGACTGAGTTCACACACGCACGGCCCAGCCTCTTCCCGTGCCCAGAATATTCAATTGGAAATAACAATACACTGGCCAGCGCAATGGTTCACGCCTGAAATCCCAGCACGCTGGGAGGCCGAGGTGGGCAGATTGCTTGGGGTCAGGAGTTCGAGACTGGCCTGGCTAACATGGTGAAATCCCATCTCTGCTAAAAATACAAAAGTTAGCTGGGCATGGTGGCTGGCACCTGTAATCTCAGCTACGCATGAGGCTGAGACAGGAGACTCTCTTGAACTCGGGAGGTGGAGGTTGCAGTGAGCCACGATCGTGCCACTGCACTTCAGCCTAGGTGACAGAGTGAGACTCCGTCTCAAAATAAGGAAAGGAAAGAAAATCCCCAGGCAGGCTCTGATAGGCTGGGCAGGGTCAGGTGCCCATCTCTGGACCAATTATGTGCTAGGGCCTGCCGTCTAAAGGTGAAGCCACACCCTCTGGCTGCCAGAGAAGGTCCCAGGGAAGACTCTGATTGGCCTGCCAGGCCCATGGCACCCCTGTGGGGCGGGACTAGGGTGTCTGTGGATGGCGGGTCTCAGAGGAGCCACGGGCTGTGGGAGGGAGGAGGTTGGGATAGAGGCAGTCATGACTTTCCCCCCTGTCCCAGCCCCTAGCCTGGCCTGGGCACAGGTGGAGCATGTTGGGTGAGCCAGGGACCCCCAGGTCCTCCCACCCTGGTACCCCAAGCCCCCCGCCCCCTTCTTGCAGCTGCAGTTCCCTGGCCGTGGCCATGCCCAGCCTGGCCCAAGGCACCAGGAGTGCCTGAGACAGGGACTCCAGCTCATCTGAGGAGGCTGGGTTGGTCTGGAGTCAGAGTTCTGTTCCAGAACGTTCCGGATGTGCCACGTGGCCTTGGGAAGTTCCTGTTTCTTTCCAGGGCTGGCTTTCTCTCTTCCCAAAAGGGCAGGAGGAGGGGAAGGATCAGGAGACCCCGGCTCTGGAGCCCCTGTGGCTGGTGGCCCTGCTTCCTGCAAGCCGCTTGCACGGGGTCTTCTCACGGGTGCAGGAGCTCAGGACGCCCAGGCTGCCGGCCTCTGTGCAGGGAAGGAGTTGTGGGCTTTTGCTGATAAACTTATTTTATGCAAAAGCTGGAGGAGCAGGGCAGCGGTCACCCCGAGGGCTTTGCCTATCTCGAGGCTGTCGGGGGTCCTGGAATCCCCCACCCAGCACCTGCGGGTACAGAAAGCAGCCCCCGGCCATCTGGGCTGGTTCCCAGCCAGTGTGAGGTGAATGAGGGGCAGAGGTGGCCGAGCCCCAGGGAGTTGCATCAGGGCCTCACAGAGGAGCAGGGCTCGCGTGGGCCTGGGAGAGGTCACTGGGGAACTCGGGGAAGCAGGCGAACCCCCTACCCTGTTCTGGAAGCCAGCGTGGCCCCCAGTCCTGCTGGGATAAGCAGGATGATGCCCCCGGCCGGTGGTGTCTCCCCCGTGACTGCGGGGGCGTCCGTGACGGCAGGGTCTCTCTGCTGCAGGTGGGGTTGGCCCTGTGCAGGTGGGGGCCCTGCTGAGGGGTGCCCATTCTGCAGGGCACAAGGTATCCACAGCCCTGCCCCCGAAGTCGCAGGTGCTGACCCCGGGCCCGCTGCCGCCCTTGGGCCCGCTGCTGCCCCGTGTGCTCCTTATCCTCAGGTTTTGGGGCCTGCCGTGTGCCCCACGCCGCTCTCATTCCCAAGGGCAGGCATAGTGAGCTTTTCCCAGAGAACCATGGGGTGGGGACGTCGGCTCCTGGCGAGGGTGTTAGGTAAGCCTGGCCTGGAGTCAGACCCACCAGAGATTCGGCCAACCTGGAGCCACTTACGCCTCCACTGACCTCGGGCTGAGCCTCCAGGCCACTGGTCACCATTTCCCAAAGCAGGCTCCCTGCACCCCAGCCCCGTGCAGGTTCTGAGAAGTCAGGGCCCCGTCCCGCAGCAGCAGCCTGAGCTTCCCGGGTACATCAGCTCGTCCGAGGGGCCTGGAGGTGGTGTGAGGCCCTCGCCTGCCCCAGGCCCTGCCCGAGGAGCCCCCCACACCCACCCTCCACCACAGGCAGCAGGTGCGCGTCTCCCTCATGCGAACAGTGCGATCCTCCACCTCCTAGAATGGGGCCTCCAAGCAGGGTCCTGGGGCCAGCAGTACCCCCAGGTCTTGTGTGAGATGCAGACTCCCGGGCTGCGGGCCTGCACATGGGGCTGCTAGTAGAGCAAGGCCTGTGCTGAGCACTTCACGCAGGTGGTTCCGTGCCTCCAGACCACACCACAAGCCTTGGGTGGGGTCTTGTGCAGGTGGGGAAACTGAGGCACGGGGCGGTTAAATGACTCCCCAGGAGATACCAGCAGGGGCGGGATGGGACCCTGACTGCAGGGCCTCCCTAGCCTCTCGGCCCGTCACCCTGCTCGGAGAGCTCAGCCGGGCTGCACCGCAGGTCCTCCGCTTCCCACTCACTGATGCTCGCCGTCTCTTCTAGAGTGCCATGCTGCACTGCCCCTACTGGAACACCTTCTCGCTGCCGCCGTACCCCGCCTTCTCCAGCGACAGCCGGTGAGTACCGAGACCCTCCCCACCCGGCCCCCAGATTTGCTCATTCTGAAGTCACAGCTACAAATGGAGTTCTGGGTGCAGGGCGCGAGGGCCCAGAGTCCTGTTGAGGGGTTTGGAGGGTGGTGTGCACGTGGTCCTGGAAGGCTCCACCCCACGGGCCGGGTCCAGGTTGAGACCCCTGTTTGTGGAACGCTGTTTTGTGATCCGTGGCTTCCGTCTCCTCGAGAGCCCAGCTTGGTAGAGGGTGGGGAGGTGTGGGCTAGGGGCCGGGGGGGCCTCCTGTGGAGGTGACCCCAGGGTGGTAAGGGGTGAGAGGTTTTCCGGGGTGAAGGAGGGTGGGAAGGGGTGGGAGGTTTTCCGGGGTGAAAGAGGGTGGGAAGGGGTGGGAGGTTTTCCGAGGTGAAGGAGGGTGGGAAGGGGTGAGAGGTTTTCCGGGGTGAAGGAGGGTGGGAAGGGGTGGGAGGTTTTCCGGGGTGAAGGAGGGTGGGAAGGGGTGGGAGGTTTTCTGGGGTGAAGGAGCCAGAGGGGCACTTTTCCCACAGAAGGCAGCAGCTGGGCTGGGTTTTGCAGGGGGGGTAGGAGTTGGCCAGGCGAGCAGGCAAGCAGGCTGTGCAAAGGGCTTAGGAGCAAGTGTAGCCAGAGCCTTGGGAGACTCCAGGAGATTGTGGAGCAGCTGTTTGTGGCCCGAGAGTGGAGTGGATGCTTCTTTCCTGCTGGTGTTTGCAAACCTTTCTGTACAGGAGGAGAGTGGCCCCCAGGCGGTCCCTGCCCCGGGAGCAGGTCTGCCCAGGGCCACCTCCAACCCAAGGCCTCTGGTTCTCACTGGGCAGAGACCTGGGCCTGCTGCCAGCCCTGCTGGAGAGAAGCTTCTGGAGAGAGAGCCTGGGGAGCCTGGCAGGAGGGAAGGAGGCCCTGGGGATGGCGGCCACCCCAATCCTGAGCTCAGGAGCTGGCCAAGGGGGCTGGAGTGGAGAAGGGCAGAGAAGCCTCCCTGCAGCGCTGCCCGGTGCTCCCAGCCAGCCGCACTTTACTCCTGGGTTCTGGAGAGAGGCGCCCTTGGGCGGGGGGCCCCCAGGACCTTCTCCTTGCTGTGTCCTGTGCCATCCTCAGGGTGACAGGGCGGGGGGTCCCGACCTGAGCCCTCCCTGTAGGACGGTGATCCTGGATTGCTGCCCGTAGCGCTTTCCTCCTTCGAGGCGGGAGTGAGGTGTGGGTCAAGGGGCCTGTGTGTGGGGCAGGGAGAGCCAGGCTGGGGTTCTGAATCGCCAGAATGAACCCTTAGCTGAGTCCTGCTGATGGAGCAGAGAGGGCGGGATGGTGGCCCTGGACACCCCCCAGCCCACCAGGCAGCTGTTCCGTAGGAGCTCGGCCGGGCTGTGCCCAGTGCGGGTGGGAGGGCAGCCCCAGGCTTGACCACCAGACCCCTGGAGGCCCCTCCATATGTGCAACGGGGCCGTGGGTCCTGCAGGGCCTGGGCACACTCCAGTGGGGCCTTGAGGGGCCACTGAGGGAGTGGGTTGAGCCCCCCATCTCACCTCCCCACGTCTCCCTCCAGCCCGTTCATGAGCTCCGCCTCCTTCCTCGGCAGCCAGCCCTGCCCAGACACCAGCTATGCCCCCGTGGCCACCGCCTCCAGCTTGCCACCAAAGACCTGCGACTTTGTTCAGGTAGGAGCCCCAGGAGCTCACCGTGCCGTGGGGGGCAGGGTGGAGTCTGGGCCACCCCTCCAGCTGCCCTGCGACCTCTCTCGCTCAAGCCTGCCTGGAACTCAGTGACCTCAGCTTGGGCCTCCGGCCACAGGGTTTACGGTGGGGCGGTAGGAGCCCAGAGATGTGGCTTGATTTTGGGGAAGAGCCGGTGACCGGCCCTTCGTGTCAGCAGTGAGCCCCGCCCAGCCCTTGGGGTCCCTGCGAGCATCTGGGCAATGCCACAGAGGGAGTTGCGGGGAGGGCGGTGCTGGGAAAGATGCCCTTGGCAGCCGTCGCCCCCATGGCCCTTTCTCTAGGCGGGTCCAGACAGCCTGCACATTGGAGTCCCAACCCCTTAACAGCCACCTGAAAACAGAACTCACACACCAAAGGAGGAGAACCTTCAACCTCCTTCTCCCCAGGGTCGCGGGGGGGCTCCCAGCCTCCCCCTTCGGCATGAGGCGGACCCCACCCCCACCCTCACAGCCTTCCCCAAGGGGTTCCCAGTGCCCCAGCTTCCTCTCGGCAGCTCTGGAGCACCCAGTGCCGCAGAGATCCGCTTCCCTGGGACAGTTCAGATACCACAGCCTCTGTGTGGGACTCGGGGCCAGGGGCCGCTGCTGGGCCGGACCACGCCCAGGGCCTGCCGGGGAGCGAGGGTCACCCGGTGCTCAGCTCCCCCAGGCCTCCGCTTCGCCTGTGTAATGGACATGTGAGATCTGCCTGGGTCTCAGAGCTGGTGGGGGGATGGGCACAAGCCGGCCAGATCCAGAGAGAAGCGGTCAGGTGTGGCTGCAGCAGAATGGAGCCAGTTCAGGTCCCAGGGCTCACCCAGACCCGGGCCCTGCAAACAGCTCGCCGGGTGGACCCCGGGCCCAGTTTTCCCCACTCGGGGCCGTGGCAGAGCGGGGCAAAGCCCGCCGGAGCGTGGGTCTGTGTGGGGGTGACTGCGTCCGTCAAGCCCGCCTCCCCCGAGAGTCTGTGAGGGGACCTTTCTGGAAAGTAGGGTCTTTTTGGATGTCATTGAGTCCGTCAAGCCCGCCTCCCCCCAGAGTCTGTGAGGGCCTTTCTGGAAAGTAGGGTCTTTTTGGATGTCATTGAGTCCGTCAAGCCCGCCTCCCCCCAGAGTCTGTGAGGACCTTTCTGGAAAGTAGGGTCTTTTTGGATGTCATTGAGTCCGTCAAGCCCGCCTCCCCCCGAGAGTCTGTGAGGGCCTTTCTGGAAAGTAGGGTCTTTTTGGATGTCATTGCGTCCGTCAAGCCCGCCTCCCCCGAGAGTCTGTGAGGACCTTTCTGGAAAGTAGGGTCTTTTTAGATGTCATTGAGTCCGTCAAGCCCGCCTCCCCCGAGAGTCTGTGAGGGCCTTTCTGGAAAGTAGGGTCTTTTTGGATGTCATTGAGTCCGTCAAGCCCGCCTCCCCCGAGAGTCTGTGAGGGCCTTTCTGGAAAGTAGGGTCTTTTTGGATGTCATTGAGTCCGTCAAGCCCGCCTCCCCCCGAGAGTCTGTGAGGACCTTTCTGGAAAGTAGGGTCTTTTTAGATGTCATTGAGTCCGTCAAGCCCGCCTCCCCCGAGAGTCTGTGAGGGCCTTTCTGGAAAGTAGGGTCTTTTTGGATGTCATTGAGTCCGTCAAGCCCGCCTCCCCCCGAGAGTCTGTGAGGGCCTTTCTGGAAAGTAGGGTCTTTTTAGATGTCATTGAGTCCGTCAAGCCCGCCTCCCCCGAGAGTCTGTGAGGGCCTTTCTGGAAAGTAGGGTCTTTTTGGATGTCATTGAGTCCGTCAAGCCCGCCTCCCCCGAGAGTCTGTGAGGGCCTTTCTGGAAAGTAGGGTCTTTTTAGATGTCATTGAGTAAGGATTAAGATGAGATGAGGTAGCCCTGAAATCCAGCACAAGGGTCCTTAGAAGAGACAGGAGAGATGGGGAGCTGGCGCCATGCCGGAGGCGGGGCTGGGGCAGTGTGGCCACAGGTCGGGTTCGCCTGGAGCCCCAGGGCAGGAAGAGGCGGGTCAGAGCCGTGGGAGGGAGCACGGCTCTGAGACACCTCGACCTCAGACTCCTGGGCTCTGGGTCGGGAAGAGGGTGGATTCCTGTCCTGTAGCCCCCGGTGTGTGGCCTGGAAATTGGCCTACCAGCTGTGTTCGGGGCGGGGGCGCCCCTGCTCATCTTGGGGCTGAGGTCAGCGGGGTGCACACAGGGGCTCTGTCCTCACCCGCAGTAGCCCTGGACCCCCATGTGATCTGGTCCTGGCCAAGGTGTGATGAACCGCTGTGCCCTGCCAGCCAGACACAGGAGGAAACTGAGGCAGGCGAGGCACCTGTCCAGGGCCAGCATCCGTGCCGCACCCTTCAGGGGACACACAGGGGAGGAGCCTGGGGTGTGTCTGATGGCGGTGACTCCTTCCTCACCACCACCACCTTCCTACCAGCCCCAGCCCTGGCTCAGCCTGTCCTTGCCCCTCCCCCTTCTTCTCTTTCATCCCTTCTCTGCCTCTTTCTGTGTCTTCTTTCTCTCTTTCTTTTTTTTTTTGAGACGGAGTTTTGCCCTTGTTGCCCAGGCTGGAGTGCAATGGCACGATTTTGGCTCACCGTGACCTCCACCTCCCAGGTTCAAGCGATTCTCCTGCCTCAGCTTCCTGAGCAGCTGAGACCACAGGCATGCACCACCACGCCCACGCCCGGCTAATTCTGCTTTTTTTTTTTTTTTTTTTTTTTTTTTTAGTAGAGACAGGGTTTCTCCATGTTGGTCAGGCTGGTCTCAAACTCCCGACCTCTGGTGATCCGCCCGCCTCGGCCTCCCAAAGTGCTGGGATTACAGGCATGAGCCACCGTGCCTGGCCTGTCTCTTTCTTTGTCTCTCTCTCTCCCTCTTACCCCTGCTCCTAGTCTCTCTCTCTGTCTCCCTCCCTCTCAGTCTCTCTCTGCCTGTCTCCCTCTCTGTCTCTGCCTCCCTCTGTCTTCCTCTCTGCTCCGTCTCTGTCTCCCTCTCAGTCTCTGTCTCTCTGTCTCTGCCTCTGTCTCTCTGTCTCCCTCTCTGCCTCTGTCTCCCTGTCTGCCCTGTCTCTCTGTCTCCTTCACTGTCTTTGTCTCTCTGTCTCCCTCTCAGTCTCTGTCTCTTTGTCTCTGTCTTTGTCTCCCTCTCTGTCTCTGTCTCTCTGTCTCTGCCTCTGTCTCTGTCTCTCTGTCTCTGCCTCTGTCTCTGTCTCCGTCTCCACCTCTGTCTCTCTGTCTCCCTCTCTGCCTCTGTCTCTGTCGCCCTCTCTGTCTCTGTCTCCCTCTGCTTGTCTCTGCCCCTGTCTCTCTGTCTCCCTCTCTGTCTTCGTCTCTCTGTCTCCCTCTCTGTCTCTCTCTCTCTGTCTCTGTCTCTCTGTCTCCCTCTCCGCCTCTGTCTCTCTGTCTCCCTCTCTGCCTCTGTCTCTGTCGCCCTCTCTGTCTCCGTCTGTTTCCCTCTCTGTCTCTATGTCTCTGCATCTCTGTCTCACTCCATGTCTCTGTCTCATGAATTCTCCCGCTCCTCTCCTCCTGAACAATTGCTGCTGCGTCTGTTTAGCCCGGAGCCCTCGGGGCCACTGTGCTCCCTTCGTCCGCTCTGCGTCTAACCCGTGCTGGTCACCGTGGCCGCCCATGACCCTCTTCAGAGCACGCCACATCCATCCAGCAGATGTTGGTTCTGTGAGCACCACCCCCCTGGCTCCCTGCCCACCCTGCCTACAGCCGCCTCGCGCTCCAGCGTCTGTGTGTGGGGCAGCTTGGACCCAAATCTCCCTGTTAAAGCAGCAGAACTTCATTCGGAAGAAGTCTAACCCAGGTGCCGAGTGCGGGATGGGCCGCGTGGTCACCCGGTGCCGAGTGTGGGATGGGATGGGTGTAGGTCAACCCAGGCCTGTGGGCCGGGCCGCGTGGTCCCCCGGTGCCGAGTGTGGGATGGGATGGGTGTGGGTCAGCCCAGGCCTGTGGGCCGGGCTGCGTGGTTCTGCAGTGCTGAGTGTGGGACGGGGCGGGTGTGAGTCCGCCCAGGCCTGTGGGCCGGGCCGCGTGGCTCTGTGGTGCCGAGTGTGGGTCGGGCTCCGTGGTCCCCCGATGCCGAGTGTGGGATGGGACGGGTGTGAGTCAGCCCAGGCCTGTGGGCCGGGCCGTGTGGTCCCCCGGTGCCGAGTGTGGGACGGGACGGGTGTGAGTCCGCCCAGGCCTGTGGGCCGGGCCGCGTGGTCCCCCGGTGCCGAGTGTGGGATGGGACGGGTGTGGGTCAGCCCAGGCCTGTGGGCCAGGCCGCGTGGTCCCCCGGTGCCGAGTGTGGGATGGGACGGGTGTGGGTCAGCCCAGGCCTGTGGGCCAGGCCGCGTGGTTCTGTGGTGCCAGGAAGGAGTCCAGACCTGAGCCTGGCGTTCGAGGCCCTTGGCGCCGTGCCCCCCAGTGCAGCCCAGCCTGCCGCGGAAGCCTCTGCTCCCGACTCAGACCTAAGGAAATGTGCTGGCCATGCGGTTACAAACCCCAAGACGTCCCCGTCCTGATCCCCAAGACCTGGCGCCGTGTCGCCTCTGATGGCAGACGGGACCTGCAGATGGGACTGAGTGACGGACCCGAGACGGGAGAGCGTCCTGGGTGACCTGGAGGCCCAGTGCCCTCACAGGGCCCTGCAGATGGGACTGAGTGACGGACCTGAGACGGGAGAGCGTCCTGGGTGACCTGGAGGCCCAGTGCCCTCACAGGGCCCTGCAGATGGGACTGAGTGACGGACCCGAGACGGGAGAGCGTCCTGGGTGACCTGGAGGCCCAGTGTCCTCACAGGGCCCTCACGAGAGGAGGCGAGAGGGTGAGAGCCAGAGAGATGGGAAGAGCCTGTGCTGTGGCCGTGGAGGGGAGGAGGGGGCCCCAAGCCAAGGGATGTTGGTGCCTCTGGACACTGGGAAAGGCGGGAACTGGGTTTTCCCCTGGAGCCCCCGGGAGGGACCTGCCCTGCCCACCCTTGATGTTACAACTTCTGCCCTCCAGACTGTGAGAGGATAAGTGTGTGTTTCCCTTATATATTTTTTTAATTTTTATTTTTAGAGACAGGGTCTGGCTCTGTTGTTCAGCCTGGAGTGCAGTGGTGCAATCTCGGCTCACTGCAGCCTCCACCTCCTGGGCTCAAGTGATGCTCCCACCTCAGCTTCCCCAGTAGCTGGGACCATAGGCACGCACCACCACGCCCAGCTAATTTTTTATGTTTTGTAGAAATGAGGTCTCACTGTGTTGCCCAGGCTGGTCTCAAACTTCCAGGCTCAAGCGATTCTCCTGCCTGAGCTTCCCAAAGCATGGGGATTACAGGCGTGAGCCACCATTTTCAGCTTGTTGGAGCCATGAGGTTGACAGCTTTTCACGGGAACGAGGGGAAACGGAGGCACCATTCGAAGCCATCGTGTGACCTGTGGCATATGAGCATTCCCTGCAAATGTTTCCTGCTGTTGTATAAACCAGGAGGGATTGGTAGGGAGAACCCGTTCCTGGGCTGGGGGTGAGGGTGAATGTAAAACCCCACAGGCCATAACGAGCCAGCTGGTCACTACCTTTTTTTCTGGAGACCGAGTCTTACTCTTCCCCAGGCTGGAGTGTAGTGGCGCCAGCTTGGGTAACTGCAACCTCTGCCTCCCGGGTTCAAGTGATTCTCATGTCTCAGCCTACCAAGTAGCTGGGACTACAGGCACCTGCCACCATGCCTGACTAATTTTTATATTTTTAGTAGAGATGGGATTTCTCCATGTTGGCCAGGATGGTCTCGAACTCCTGACCTCAGGTGATCTGCCCGTCTCCCAAAGTGCTGGGATTACAGGCATGAGCCATCGTGCCTGGCCTATTCTTTTTTTTTTGAGACGGGGTCTCGCTCTGTCACCCAGGCTGGATGGAGTGCAGTGGTGCGATCTCGGCTCACTGCAACCTCTGCCTCCCAAGTTTGAGCCATTCTTCTGCCTCGGCCTCCTGAGCAGCTGGGATTACAGGTGTGCGCCACCACGCCTGGCTAATTTTTGTATTTTTGGTAGAGACGGGGTTTCACCATATTGGCCAGACTGGTCTCGAACTCCTGACGTCAGGTGATCCACCTGGTAACTATTAATACACCTGAGCCCTGAGTTTCTTGGTAGCCAGAGCAGCAAGGGAAAACACATGAGCTGTGGACCTGGGCAGTTCCCAGGGGCCAGTGGACTCCGCAGCACTGTTGGTTCTGCTGGAGAGCCTTCAAGGCCTGGGGAGGGAGGCCATTGAGGGGCAGATTGATGGTGGGGAGGAAGGTGATTGAAGGAGGGCTGATCGTGGGGAGGGAGGTCATTGAGGGAGGGTTGATGGTGGGGAGGAAGGTCATTGAGGGAGGGTTGATGGTGGGGAGGAAGGTGATTGAGGGAGGGCTGATCGTGGGGAGGGAGGTCATTGAGGGAGGGTTGATGGTGAGGAGGGAGGTCATTGAGGGAGGGTTGATGGTGGGGAGAGAGGTCATTGAGGGAGGGTTGATGGTGGGGAGGGTTGATGGTGGGGAGGGAGGTGATTGAGGGAGGGTTGATGGTGGGGAGGGAGGTGATTGAGGGAGGGTTGATGGTGGGGAGGGAGGTGATTGAGGGAGGGTTGATGGTGGGGAGGGAGGTCATTGAGGGAGGGTTGATGGTGAGGAGGGAGGTCATTGAGGGAGGATTGATGGTGGGGAGGGAGGTCATTGAGGGAGGGTTGATGGTGGGGAGGGAGGTCATTGAGGGAGGGTTGATGGTGGGGAGGGAGGTCATTGAGGGAGGGTTGATGGTGAGGAGGGAGGTCATTGAGGGAGGATTGATGGTGGGGAGGGAGGTCATTGAGGGAGGGTTGATGGTGAGGAGGGAGGTCATTGAGGGAGGGTTGATGGTGGGGAGGGAGGTCATTGAGGGAGGATTGATGGTGGGGAGGGAGGTCATTGAGGGAGGGTTGATGGTGGGGAGGGTTGATGGTGGGGAGGGAGGTCATTGAGGGAGGGTTGATGGTGGGGAGGGTTGATGGTGGGGAGGGAGGTCATTGAGGGAGGGTTGATGGTGGGGAGGGTTGATGGTGGGGAGGGAGGTCATTGAGGGAGGGCTGATCGTGGGGAGGGATGTCATTGAGGGAGGGCTGATCGTGGGGAGGGATGTCATTGAGGGGAGGGTTGATCTTGGCTCCCGTGGTGGTCTTCACAGACTCTGAGTAGGGCCACTGTGCCTGGGAGATTCTGCCCCTGGGAATGCAGGAGGTCACGTCTGAGTCAGGACTGGGCGCGGTGGCTCACGCCTGTGATCCCAGCACTTTGGGAGGCCAAGGCGGGAGGATTGTTTGAGCCCAGGGGTTTGAGACCAGCCTGCACAACATAGTGAGACCCTATCTGTATAAAAAATAGAAAAAATTAGCCGGGCATGGTGGTGCAAGCCTGTAGTCCCAGTATTTGGGTCCCAGCTATTTGGCTGAGGCGTGAGGATCGCTTGAGCCTGGGAGTTCCCAGTGGGAGGCACACTGTGTTTGTCCGTGTGCCCGTGATGGAGGCGTGGAGGGGCCCACTGTGTCTGTCCATGTGTACGTGATGGATGTGTGGAGGTCCCCACTGTGTCTGTTCATGATGGACACATGGAGGTACCAGGTTCCACTGTGTCTGTTGGTGATGGACGTGTGGAAGACCCACTGTGTCTATCCGTGATGGATGCGTGGAGGGGCCCACTGTGTCTGTCCATGATGGACGTGTGGAGGGGCCCACTGTGCCTGTCTGTGATGGACGCGTGGAAGGCCCCACTGGGTCTGTCTGTGATGGACGGGTGGAGGCCCCACTGTGTCTGTTCATGATGGACGTGTGGAGGCCCCACTGTGTCTGTCCATGATGGACGGGTGGAGGCCCCACTGTGTCTGTCCGTGATGGACGCGTGGAAGCCCCACTGTGTCTGTCCATGTGTCCGCGATGGATGTGTGGAGGCCCCACTGTGTCTGTCCGTGATGGACGCGTGGAGGGCCCCACTGTGTCTGTCCGTGATGGAGGCGTGGAGGGCCCACTGTGTCTGTCCGCGATGGATGTGTGGAGGGCCCCACTGTGTCTGTCCGTGATGGAGGCATGGAGGGCCCACTGTGTCTGTCCGTGATGGATGCGTGGAGGCCCCACTGTGTCTGTCCGTGATGGATGTGTGGAGGGCCCACTGTGTCTGTCCGTGATGGATGTGTGGAGGGCCCCACTGTGTCTGTCCGTGATGGAGGCATGGAGGGCCCCACTGTGTCTGTCCGTGATGGAGGCATGGAGGGCCCACTGTGTCTGTCCGTGATGGAGGCATGGAGGGCCCACTGTGTCTGTCCGTGATGGAGGCATGGAGGGCCCACTGTGTCTGTCCGTGATGGATGCGTGGAGGCCCCACTGTGTCTGCCCATGTGTCCGTGATGGACGCTTGTGCTGCTTCCACCCGTGGCCGTCGTGAGTTGTGCTGCTGTGAGCACGGGTGCAAACCTCCGAGTGGACACGTTTTCGTTTCTCTTGGGCTCATACCCAGGAGTAGGTGTGGGTTGACAGCAGCTGTGAATCGCTGTTAGCAGCGCCCATATGCAGGTCTGTGTCTGTGTGTTCCAGGCGTAACTGGGTCTGCCTGGGGGGCGATGGGTTCCTGCTCAAGGATAAGAGGCCCTCGGTGCTGCAGCCCACCCTCTGCGCCCAGAGCCTCCCGTGGGTCCCCTGCTGCAGGCCCAGCCCAGCCTCGCGGCCCCACCCCCAGGCTCTCTGGCACCTGTTCCTGCGTGGGGTGAGCGTCCCCCAGGGCAGCCCCTGGTGCCTCTTCTGGGGTCTTCCCCACCGCATCCCAGCCGGAGCCTCCCCCCACCGCACCCCAGCCCGAGCCTCCCCCCACCGCACCCCAGCCCAAGCCTCCCCCCACCACACCCCAGCCCGAGCCTCCCCCCACCGCACCCCAGCCCGAGCCTCTCCCCAGCCTGTGCCCCTGCACAGGACATTCCCCAGGTCCTGCTCGCCTCACTGCCCCTCGCCCATCCCTTGCCGCCTGTTCCTGGGGTGGGGGTGCTCCTTCACCCCTCCCGACATCACCCAGATCCCTTGTGTCTCTGCTGGGCTCCTGGGGCTCTCGGCACCCACAGCCCATCCCCGTTCCCCAGGTACTGCCTCCTTGCCCACCACCTGTCCCGTGAGGACATCTTCACCTGCCGGGCATCCATCCCGGGTCCCCACGGGGCTGCAGGGACCATGGGGAACGCAGCTGTCCGGTAACAACACTCTCTGCCTGGCAGCCCGGGGGCTTCTGGGAAGCTCAGGATGAGCTCACGGCTCAGAAAAGCGCTTTGCAAACTCTGGCTGCTTTCAGGCAGGGAGGCAGGCGGCATTGACTGTTCTGCAGATGCGTTTCAGCAGGGGTCAGAGGCCTCGGCCCACCCGCCACTACGGAGCCCCCACAGTTACTGGCATTGGGCAAAAAAGAGGGAGAGAGATGAGGGAGCGAGGGAGGGAGAGGGAGAGAGGGATTTCTTACAGGAAGCCTTTGGTTCACACCCAGCCAAGGCCAAGAAGAGCCACCTCTGTCCCCTGGTCTGTGCTGAGGCCACAGCCCCCCAGAGGAGGAGCCTCCGCCCAGGGCCTGGGCAGGTGCAGGAGGGGCTGGCAGAGCTGCCCACAGACAGCCTTAGAGAGGGAGACTCAGCAGGAAGCTGTGCGCCAGGGTTCGGCCCTGCCCAGCTGCAGCGCCAGAAGGCACTGAGGCGGCGGCCCCATGGCCCATACCAGGCACCTGGCCGGAACCCTGACAGAAGGGAGCCCAGTTTCCTGGGGAGCCATGCCAGCCTCCCAGGGCTGCTGTGAGGAAGCAGCACACGCAGCTTCAAAGGCCAGGACTCTGTCCCCTCCCAGCCCTGGAGCCCGGAAGTCCAAAGTCAAGGTGCGGACAGGGCCGTGCTCCTTCCGGCCCCTCCAGCATCTAGGGGACCCAGGCACCCCCTGGCTGTGGCCGCAGGGCTGGGATCTCGCCTCTGTGTCCCGCGGCCTCCTCCCCGGGACTGTGTCTCCTTCCTATGAGGACACCAGGCACGGATCACCCCCTCGGCCAGCGCGGCTTTTTTTTTTTTTTTAACCACTCACATCTGTGAGGACCGGATTCCCAAATAAGGCCACACACACAGCTTCCAGGCGCCAGGACTTGATCACACCATTTTGGGGACACAGTTCAGCTCTGCACGGGGCACTCTAGTGACCAGGCCTGCTGAGGAGCCCTTCTCCTAGCCACCAAAGACTGGCAGTGTCCAGGAAGTGCCACCTGTGCCCCACGACCACCTGGAAGCCTCTTCTCTCTGTCTGCCCCCCAGCCCCCTCCAGGAGGAGCCCCTCCCGTCCCCGTTGCCTGTTTCCCTCACTGTAATGCAGGGCAGGGTTCCTGTGAGGGCTGGGGCAGCGGGCACTCAGCCAGGCTTACACGGAGCCCTCAGTCAGCGTTGCTGCGGGACTGGTCAGTGAGGGGTGCACCCTGGACAGAGGCAGAGGGAGAGACCGGGCCACGGGAGCCCAGGACCGGGCGCAGGGTCCCGGAGGTGGGTGGGGGTAGCGCCCAGCAGGTCCCTAGGCGGCGCACCCCTATCCTCAGCCTGACCTGCTCCAGGGACCCCAGGCTGCGCTGTCACATTGGGGCCTGCGGAGCAAGTTGGAGTCTGTGCTTGTTCTTTCTGTGTTTCGTTGCTTTCCAGGTCTTCTAAAAACTGAGACAAAATTCACGTGCCATAAAATCCTCTTTATTTATTTGAGACAGTATTTTGCTCTATTGCCCAGGCTGGAGTGCAGTGGTGTGATCATAACTTACTGCAGCTTCCACCTCCCTAGCTCAAGTGAGTCTCCTGCCATGGCCTTCTGAGCAGCTGGGACCGCAGGTGCCCGCCACCATGCCCACCTGGGACCACGGGTGCCTGCCACCATGCCCAGCTGGTTTTTGTATTTTTTGTGGAGATGGGATCTCACTATGTTGCCCAAGCTGGTCTTGAACTCCTGGGCTCAAGCTGTTCGCCCACCTCAGCTTCCCAAAGTGCTGGGATGGCAGGTGTGAGCCACCACGCTCGGCCAAATCCACCTTTTTTTTTTTTTTTTTTTTTTTTTGAGACGAGTCTTGCTCTGTCGCCCAGGCTAGAGTGCAATGGCATGATTTCAGCTCACTATAACCTCTGCCTCCCGGGTTCAAGCAATTCTCCTGCCTCAGCCTTCCAAGTAGCTGGGATTACAGATACCCGCCACCACACCTGGCTAATTTTTGGTAGAGACGGGGTTTCACCATGCTGGCCAGTTTGGTCTCGAACTCCTGACCTCGTGATCCGCCCACCTCGGCCTCCCAAAGTGCTGGGATTACAGGCGTAAGGCACCGCGCTGGGCCCAAATCCACACTTTAAAAAAGTATATTCACAGAGTTGTGCAACCACCACCTCTGTCTAGTTCCAGAACATTCCATCACCCCACAGGAAGCCCCGTTCCCATCAGCTGTCACTCCCCGGCCCATCCCCACCCCCTGATAACCCGAACGCTTTTCCTGTCTGTGTGGATTCCTGTTCAGGACATTGCATAGAAATGGCCTCACACACTGCGTGGCCTTCTGTGTTTGGCGTCTCTCACTGAGTGTGACGTCCTCAAGGTGCATCCGTGCTGTGGCTTGGGTCAGAACCTTGCTCCTTTTCATGGCTGGGTCGTGTTCCAGTGTGTGGATGGCCTCACTGTGCTGGCCCCGTTCCTCCGTGGGTGACCGCACTGCAGGAGCCAGGCTGTCATGAGCTGTTGGTCCAGGCGCCTATGAGCTGTGGGTCCACCTGTGAGCTGAGGGTCCACCCGTGAGCCGAGGGTCCACCCGTGAGCCGCGGGTCCACCTGTGAGTTGTGGGTCCTGTGAGCTGTGGGTCCTGTGGCTGTGGGTCCACCCATGAGCCGTGGGTCCACCCGTGAGCCGCGGGTCTACCCGTGAGCTGTGGGTCCACCCGTGAGCTGTGGGTCCACCTGTGAGCTGTGGGTCCAGGCGCCTATGAGCTGTGGGTCCACCCATGAGCTGTGGGTCCTGTGAGCTGTGAGTCCACCCGTGAGCTGAGGGTCCACCCGTGAGCTGTGGGTCCACCCATGAGTTGTGGGTCCTGTGAGCTGTGGGTCCACCCGTGAGCTGTGGGTCCACCCATGAGCTGTGTGTCCACCTGTGAGCTGTGGGTCCACCTGTGAGCTGTGGGTCCTGTGAGCTGTAGGTCCACCTGTGAGCTGTGGGTCCTGTGGCTGTGGGTCCACCCGTGAGCTGTGGGTCCACCGTGAGCTGTGGGTCCCCCCGTGAGCTGTGGGTCCACCCATGAGCTGTGGGTCCTATGAGTTGTGGGTCCACCTGTGAGCTGTGGGTCCCGTGGGCTGTGGGTCCACCTGTGAGCTGTGGGTCCTGTGGGCTGTGAGTCCAGCCGTGAGCTGTGGGTCCTGTGGGCTGTGGGTCACCTGTGAGCTGTGGGTCCTGTGGGCTGTGGGTCCACCTGTGAGCTGTGGGTCCTGTGGGCTGTGGGTCCACCTGTGAGCTGTGGGTCCAGGCGCCTGTGAGCTGTGGGTCCACCCGTGAGCTGTGGGTCCTGTGGCTGTGGGTCCACCCGTGAGCTGTGGGTACTGTGAGCTGAGGGTCCACCCATGAGCTGTGGGTCCTGTGGCTGTGGGTCCACCCGTGAGCTGTGGGTCCACCCGTGAGCTGTGGGTCCACCTGTGAGCTGTGGGTCCAGGTGCTTATGAGCTGTGGGTCCACCCGTGAGCTGTGGGTCCACCCGTGAGTTGTGGGTCCACCTGTGAGGGGTCCAGGTGCCTGTGAGCTGTGGGTCCACCCGTGAGCTGTGGGTCCACCTGTGGGCTGTGGGTCCTGTGAGCTGTGAGTCCACCCGTGAGCTGTGGGTCCACCCATGAGCTGTGGGTCCACCCATGAGCTGTGGGTCCACCTGTGAGCTGTGGGTCCAGGCGCCTGTGAGCTGTGGGTCCACCCGTGAGCTGTGGGTCTTACCTGTGAGCTGTGGGTCCAGGTGCCTATGAGCTGTGGGTCCACCCATGAGCTGTGGGTCCACCAGTGAGCTGTGGGTCCTGTGGGCTGTGGGTCCACTTGTGAGCTGTGGGTTCACCTGTGAGCTGTGGGTCCACCTGTGAGCTGTGGGTCCACTCGTGAGCTGTGGGTCCTGTGAGCTGTGAGTCCACCCGTGAGCTGTGGGTCCTGTGGGCTGTGGGTCCACCCATGAGCTATGGTTCCACCTGTGAGCTGTGGGTCCAGGCGCCTATGAGCTGTGAGTCCACGGCTTGAGCTGTGGGTCCTGTGAGCTGTGGGTCCACTCGTGAGCTGTGGGTTCAGGCTTTCGTGAGCTGTGGGTCATCCTGATGGCACCTGGGAGTGCAGCTGCTGGGTTAACTGTTACTCCCCATTCGCCTCTTTGAGGAGCTGCAGGGTGGTTCCCAGGCGGCTGCCCCGCATCCTCAGCAGCACTTGTGGTTGTGGGTTTTTTGCGTGGAGCTGGTGTGGAGCGGTCTCTGGGAGTGGCTGTGATTGGCTGCTGGGTTGAGCGGTGGCTGTGATTGGCTGCTGGGTTGAGCGGTGGCTGTGATTGGCTGCTTGGTTGAGCGGTGGCTGTGATTGGCTGCTGGGTTGAGCGGCTCCGTGGGTTTCTTCCCCATTGGTTGTTTTCCATTGGCGGGCGGGGTGCCTGGCAGGCGGGCCCCTCGCCCCAGCCGCACAGACCGTGTTGTCGCCCAGCTTCCAGGAGGTGATGGGTCGTGGCAAGGGGTGTGGGCGACGGTCTGCACCAGCCTCCGCTGCTGCGGTGCCTGGTCGCGGGGCCCCAGTGGGGCTGGCACAGGGCCTCAGGGTCTAGAACAGGGTGAGCCCGAGGGAGCGGAGCGCACAGGGTTTGAGGGCCCCCTGCTCCCACTCTCCCCTCAGAGCCCTGGCGGGGGTCCTACAAGCCCAGAACTGTCCCCACCCCTCCGGCCCAGCCACGGGCTCCCCTGGCCTCTCAGGGCGGTTTCCTTCTTTCCCAGGGCCCCTGGCCACAGGGCCGGGCCCTTCCTCCCCTCACAGAGGAGGAGCTGTGGCCACCTGCGCGGTCTCGGCCGCGGTCTCGTGGGAAATGCAGCCTCTGCCGCGTCAGTCGCTGAGTACAGGCAGATGGGGCCCGTCTTCTCCACGCCCGGCCGCCCTCCCACCCCACCCATTCTCCTCCAAGGACACCGAGAATGACCGCCTGTGGCTCGGTGTGCGGTCCCATCAGGTGTCTGCCCCGCGGTGTCTGGGCCCCTGTGATGCGCCAGGTTCCCGCAGTGCGGGCAAGAGTGTGGCCGCCGGCGGGTTCGCGGCCCGGGGTTGCCCCAGCAAGTGCATCATTGACACTTGGTTTTCTACCAAAGCAAGAACGTTCTTTTCCCAGGACGCTACCACTTGTTCCTGCGCTGCTGTGCCAAGGGGGCTGAGGCCGGGTCTGGCCAGAGCCTGGAGAGGAGGGGCCCAGGCTCAGCTCTCCCTCCGCCAGCCCCAGGTCAGGGGAGGCCACAGGGCCCCCGCTGAACCCCTGGGCACGGACAGCAGGGAAAGAGCAGGGAGGGGACTTTGCTTCGGCGGCAGGGGCTTCTCAGGGACCTCAGCCTGCAGAGGTGTGGTGGGGAGAGCCCCAGGGGGGTGCAGCAAGGCCTGAGGTGCGCTCGGCATGGGTGGGGTGCTGGGTGAAGGGAGGCCGTCCTGGCCTCAGTTTCCTTGCCTGTGGTTTGGGGGCACCAGGAACAGCAGCTGGTCCCCGTGGAACGGAACCCAGCTCCCTGCAATCTGCGGATACCGAGGCCCATGCCCACCTGGGCACTGTGCATGTCCCCCGGGTGCCCCAAAGGGGGCTGGTCCTGCGGCCGGGCACGGGTGGGGGTGCCTGTTGACAGCGCCTGTGGCAGATCCGCCCCGTACAGTAATTCTCCTCGCGCGCTGCCAGTAATTGCCCTGACTTACGGGGCCGGCATCATTTCCTGAAAGTCAGTCCCGGCCTTAGAGGAAGTAGGCGCCGGCGGCGGTGACTAAACCGACATGCAAATACAGCCGGGCGGAGAGCCGCCCCCGTCCGCCCCGGCCGACCCAATGCTGGGGCTGCTGCCGCGGTCATGAGGGAGCCGCTCCCGGGCAGCGCTTCCAGGGGGACCCCTGGCCCCCCGAGCGCCGGGACCATGTCCCAGCTGCAGTTCTGGCTGCAGTTCGAGGCTCTGAACAAGGTAACACTCCCTTCCCGGGGCGGGCGAGGCCCTCGGGGGCAGGGGTCTGGGAGGTGGGACCCCCATTCAGGATGGCCGGGCCACCTGCCGGAGCAGCCGGCATCTCATCCTAGAGTGCGAGGCCGCCAGGCTCTAAAAAAATTCCCACCCCGCCCCGTCCGTCTCTTCTGGCAGTGAGAGGGAATCTGCCGGAAGGTTCCGAGGCAGAGATTTAAGACTTCGGGCTGGGAGCGGCGCCCTGTGCGTAGGCTGGGGGAGGCGAGCGGAGTGGGGGGTCGGGCTCAGCCCCGCCTGGACGGGGGCCCTCAGTGACACTGGCAGTGGCTGTTGGGAGGGCTGTGTCCCCCTCCTTTTGCCCCTGGGGTAGGACCCAGAGCTGTGGCTTTCCTCTGGAGAAGCCTCAGGTGGAGGGGCTCTGGGTGTCTTATGGAGCTCTCGTAGGGAGCGGAGGCTGGGTGGGCCTGATCAGGGCTGGCTCTGGTGGCGCAGGCGGGCAAATCCCTGTGGCTCCCCAGGGGTGCTGGAGCACAGGGCAGCGGCAGCACATCAGGTCTGGAGTCAGTTCTGGAGTCAGATCTGGAGTTGGCTGCCCAGGGGCAGGAGGAGCTGTGTCTGCTGCTTTTGAAGGGGGCAGAACTAGGTCCTGCCAGCTCCCCGCCTCAGCCCAGGGCTCCTGAAATGCTACAGAGACAAGAACCACAGCGGGCAGGCCCGGTCCTCCCTGGGGCCCCAGAACTGGGGGCTGGCGGGGAGGGGTGCAAGTGTCACCCCTGAGGGGCCTTGGTGCTTGTCCTCACTGGAGACTACAGAAGGGCCCGGTTCCCCGGGGAGGCACCACGTCCGCTGAGCTGAGGCTGGAGGGTGGGTGGGGCATGTGGTGAAGGATGCAGGAGCCTGGACCGGCCTGGAGGGGCTGTAGAGGGACACACAGGCGTGGGTGGGACTTAGGCTGTCTCTGAGGTGAGCTTGTGGCTGCTAGGAGTCAAATGCAGATGTGGGCAGAGGACGGAGCCACTGTGGGGGGAGCTGGCCTGGCTCCGTTCAGCTTCCCACACGTAAACAGGGCCAGCCCTGGGAACCCTGTCTCCCTCTGTCCCTAATCGCTGAGGGCACCTGCTAGAGGTGAAGGCTTCAAGGTCTCATGCACCTGGCGGGGTGTCCTGTGCTGGGAAGGACCGGACAGGGAGCAGGGCAGGGCCTCAAGCCTGCGTTCTTGGAGCCTGAAAGCTGCAAGCACTCCCTCATTATTAGACTTTCACTTTTATTTATTTGTTTTTGTGACAGGGACTTGCTCTGTCACCCAGGCTGGTGTGCAGTGGCACGATCTCGGCTCCCTGCAACCTCCACCGACTGGGTTCAAGCAATCCTCCCACCTCAGCCTCCTGAGTAGCTGAGACTACAGACACATGCTGCCATGCCCAGCTGATTTTTAAACTTTCTGTAGACATGGAGTCTTGCTGTGTTGCCCAGGCTGGTCTTGAACTCCTGGGCTCAAGCGATCCTTTCACCTTGGCTCTAAAACGCTAGGATTACAGGCGTGAGCCACTACGCCCTGCTTGACTTTAACTTTTTTTCTGAGATAGGGTCTCGCTCTGTCTCCCAGGCTGGCGTGCAGTGGTGCAATTATAGCTCACTGCTGCCTCGACCACCTGGGCTCAAGCGATCCTCCTGCCTCAGCCTCCTGAGTAGCAGACGTGAGCCCCCCCGCCTGACTTGACTTTAACTTTTCAAACTGTTTTAGAATGACAGAAAATCTGCAGGGACAGTGCAGAGTCCCCGCACCCCCACTTCCGGGCTCCCTGCTCTTCTGTCTCCCGTCTGTGGCTGTCACGGCTGATGAACCAACATCCATACGCCACCGTTAACTCCTGAGGCCCACGCTTTGCTTGGGTTGCCTCAGTTTCCCCCATGTCCTTTCCTGCCCAGGACCCCACGTGGTGTTTAGGCATCTCCTCAGGCTCCTCTGGGCTGTGACGGTTTCTCAGAGGCCCGTGTTTCAGATGCACTGGGCGGTCCTGGGGCTGGTCGGGTGGTGTGGATGCCCTGGAGTAGTTGGGCTGGTGTTTCCTCAGACTGGGGCAGGAGTTTTGGGAGGAGGACCTTGGGCAGGAGGACCCTGATGTCCTGTCTTCTTGGGCTGAGGGCACCTGGTGAGGGCGTGGGGCAGGTGTCTCTGCCTGAGGTCCCTTCCCTCTGTCCACGCTGAGCTCCGGGGAAGGACTCGCCATGTGACCCACGCATTTGGGTTTGGGGAGTTCTCCTCCGCTCTGCCTGTGCTCCCTGCACCACCAAGGCCTGGGTGGTTCTGGGCCCGATAGCAACTCACCCCCCGCTCCTGGCTGGGGCCTTGATCAACTCAGGAGCCCCTGACCTTGCCCGGGAAATGCTTCCACGGAGGGTCCGGGCCACAGGTCAGCGTGACCAGGCCCTCTGCAGCCTGGGTGGGCAATGTCCGGAGGGCCCTTGTGTGCCTCAGTGGGGCGAATGCTCCCCAACCCTGCCGATTGAGGCCTCCAGAGGCTCTGGGAGGTGGGCTGCTCCTACCCTCCTGGGGTGGGGGGCTGCACCCTACCTGGCTCTGGGCCTCAGGTGAGCAGCATGGACACCTCTGTCCTGGGGGTCTCTGTTTGTTTGGGAGCAGGTTCCTGAAAGTCCCTAGTGATCAGTGCCCAGGTGCTTGGGTCTGACAGGGTGGGCAGTGGGCAAAGCTGAGCAAGGTGAGGGGGACAGAACCCACAGCTTCCAGGGAGAAACAGCGCCCCCTTGACATGCATGGTTTTTTTCTTTGTTTTTCTTGAGACGGAGTCTTCCTGTGTCACCCAGGCTGGAGTGCAATGGCATCTCAGCCCGCTGCAACCTCTGCCTCCTGAGTTCAAGCAATTCTCCTGCCTCAGCCTCCCAAGTAGCTAGGATTACAGGCACACACCACCATGCCCAGCTAATTTTTGTGGTTTTAGTAAAGACGGGGTTTTACCATATTGGTCAGGCTGGTCTTGAACTCCTGACCTCAGGTGATCTGCCCACCTTGGCTTCTCAAAGTGCTGGGATTACAGGCGTGAGCTACCATGCCCAGTCTTTTTTTTTTTTTTTTTTTTTTTTGAGACAGAGTCTTGTTCTGTCACCCAGGCTGGAATGTAGTTGTGCAGTAACAGCTCACTGCAGCCTTGACCTCTCTGGACTCAGGTGATCCTCCCGCCTCAGCCCCCCGAGTAGCTGGGACTATGGGCATGCACCACCACACCCAGCTAATTTTTGTATTTGTAGTAGAAATGGGGTTTCGCCATATTGTCCAGGCGAATCTTGAACTGCTGGACTCAGGCAATCTTCCACCTTGGCCTCCAAGTGCTGGGATTACAGGCGTGAGACATCACATGTGGCCAGGCATGGTGGCTCACTCCTGTAATCCCAGCACTTTGGTAGGCCAAGGTGGACGGATCACCTGAGACCAGGAGTTCGAAACCAGCCTGACCAATATGGAGAAACTCCGTCTCTACTAAAAATACAAAATTAGGCCGAGCACGATGGTTCACGCCTGTAATCCCAGCACTTTGGGAGGCCGAGGTGGGTGGATCACCTGAGGTCAGGAGTTCGAGACCAGCGTGGCCAACGTGGTGAAACCCCGTCTCTACTAAAAATACAAAAATTAGCTGGGCGTGGTGGCATGCGCCTGTAATCCCAGCTACTTGGGAGGCTGAGGCAGGAAAATCGCTTGAACCTGGGAGGCAGAGGTTGCAGTGAGAGGAGATCACACCACTGCACTCCAGCCCAGGCAACAGTGCAAGAATCCTTCTCAAAATAAAAAAGAAATGATGTACATGCATCTCCTCCACTGGGTGGGCTGTGTGTGTGTGTGTGTGTGTGTGTGTGTGTGTGTGTGTGTGTGTGTGTGTGATCCCCATGGCGAGCCCCACCTCTGGGCGTGGCTGTCCCCCCACCTGGCACAGGGCAAGGCACCAGGCTCACCCCAGACCCGAGCTGCTCAGAGTTCCTGTAGCATCGCTGCCCTTCAGGTGCCGCAGAAGTCAGACACCGTCCTGCGTGGCCCTGAGGGCTGGTGTTTCTCACCCATTGCTTGTTTATTTTTTTCTTTTTTGAGACGGAGTCTCACTCTCTGGCTCTGCCACGTGGTGGCTCACGCCTGTAATCCCAGCACTTTGGGAGGCCGAAGCAGGCGGATCACTTAAGGTCAGGAGTTCAAAACCAGGCTGGCCAACATGGTGAAACCCCGTCTCTAGTAAAAATACAAAAAAATTAGCCGGGCATGGTGGCGCGCACCTGTAATCCCAGCTACTTGGGAGGATGAGGCAGGAGAATTGCTTGAACCCGGGAGGGCCGTGGTGTCTCCCATCCCCACGTGCTCCAGTGCGTGGAGGGCCGTGGTGTCTCCCGTCCCCACGTGCTCCAGTGCGTGGAGGGCCGTGGTGTCTCCCATCCCCACGTGCTGCAGTGCGTGGAGGGCCGTGGTGTCTCCCGTCCCCACGTGCTCCAGTGTGTGGAGGGGCCGTGGTGTCTCCCGTCCCCCCCTCACCGGGCCTGGCCTTGTCTTCCAGGACTCCTCCTATTTTGAGGACTTCTCCAACATCTCCATCTTCTCCTCGTCCGTGGACTCCCTGTCAGACATCGTGGACACGCCCGACTTCCTGCCAGCCGACAGCCTCAACCAGGTGTCCACCATCTGGGATGATAACCCTGCTCCCTCCACCCACGATAAGGTCAGTGCGCCCGACACCCCCAGCCAGCCCCGACCCACCAGCGTGGCCTCCCCAGCCCAGGACCCACACGGTCCAGTGAGGTCTCAGTCTCCCCCAGTCTGCGTGCCGATGGCTGTGCCTGTCACTGTCGGCGCCGTCTGTGGCCATGGATGAGGTGGTTAGGTGAGGGTCCTCTTGTGTCCTGAATAGGAGAAGGCGATCTCCAGGACATCTGTGGCTACCACATCCAGGCGGTGCTCCTGGCATGAAGTTGGGGGGGGCCAGGACGCTGCCCAGCACCCTGCAGTGCCCAGTATGGCCCCACCCGAGAGGGACCCTGCCCCATGTCCACCGCACCCGGGGAGTCCCTGGTCTAGAGAAGCACAGGAAGGTGATGGGACAGAGAAGCGTGGTCAGGGAGGGCCCCGTGGAGAGGCAGCGCCCAGCGGGCCCAGGCAACGTGGCTGTCCAGGCAAAGGAACAGAACCTGTGGTGGCATCCAGTCCCATGGTGCCCTGGGTCAGAAGTGGCCGTGTCCCCGCCGGGGGGAGCTGAGAGGGCAAGGTTGGCAGAATCCTGTCCCAGGGTGGGGAGTTGGACATTGTCCTTGGGGGCTGCGGGGCTGGGGTTTGCCTCCAAGAAGCTCCTGAAGGACCTGGGTGGGCCAGGCCTAGAGCAGGGGTTGTAGGGCAGCAGGGCCCTCAGGTTCTTTGGACCTAGCCTCTAGCCGTGCCACATTGCCATGCAGTGGAGGTGTCTGGTGAGGGAGGCATAGCCAGGAGCCAGGCCTGGGGAGTCCCTTCCCCTATCCGGACCTGTCCAGGAGAGAAGCTTCTAGACTTTGGGAGCGGACGTTGGACATGTGTCTGGGGCTGAGCGCCTTCTGGTGAGGGCCCATGCCAGCCTCCCTACGCTCCCGGCACACTGGTGGGCTCACACCCATAGGCCGCTCTCCCGGGCCCTCAGGAAGGATGCAACCCGGGCAGCAGAACTCACGAGCTTGGGAGCCCAGGCAGGAAGCATCAGGGCACCCCACAGCCACGGTGGGCAGCTCAGGAAGCGTCAGGGCACCCCGCAGCCACGGTGGGCAGCTCAGGAAGCATCAGGGCACCCCGCAGCCACGGTGGGCAGCTCAGGAAGCATCAGGGCACCCCGCAGCCACGGTGGGCAGCTCAGGAAGCATCAGGGCACCCCGCAGCCACGGTGGGCAGCTCAGGAAGCATCAGGGCACCCCGCAGCCACGGTGGGCAGCTCAGGAAGCATCAGGGCACCCCGCAGCCACGGTGGGCAGCTCAGGAAGCATCAGGGCACCCCGCAGCCACGGTGGGCAGCTCAGGAAGCATCAGGGCACCCCGCAGCCACGGTGGGCAGCTCAGGAAGCATCAGGGCACCCCGCAGCCACGGTGGGCAGCTCAGGAAGCATCAGGGCACCCCGCAGCCACGGTGGGCAGCTCAGGAAACATCAGGGCACCCCGCAGCCACAGTGGGCAGCTCAGGAAGCATCAGGGCACCCCGCAGCCACGGTGGGCGGCTCAGGCTTGGTCCCTCTGGCACAAGGGCCCAGCGGAGCACTTCACCCAGCCCAGGGCCTGTGCCTTCCCGGCTAGCTCCCAGGTCCTCAGCAGGGCGTGAGGAAAGAAGCCAGGGCCTGACCAGCCTGCTGTGGACGGCACGAGGGCATCTGAAACCCAATGCCCGCCAGCCCCACCGGGAATGGTGACTCAGCCTTCCAGGAACCCGTGTGGCATCTGTTTTTTTGTGTTTTGTTAATTTAAAAAAAAAAAGGAGAGGGCAACTGAGTACAGGTTTCTAACCTTCCTGTGCCACGCTTCCACTTTCTGTAAAAACCTTCAGGAGTGTTCCTAGTGTCAGAAAACGCAGAGGCTGTGGAAGTCAGTTCATTAGCATCACTATCCCTGTGGTTCCCACACACTGCTGAGAACCTGGCCCGGGCTCAGGCAGGCTTGGGCGGAAACCTCACCCGTCTCAGGACGTTGGGGTTCAAGTGGGGGACCGGGTCTAGAAGAGGTGCTCTTATTTATTTATTGATTTTGAGACAGGATCTCACTCTGTCGCCCAGGCTGGAGTGTGGTGGTGCAATCTCAGCCCATTTCAGCCTCGACCTTCTGGGCTAAAGCAATCCTCCTGCCTCAGCCTCCCGAGTAGCTGGGACCACAGGCACACGGCACCACGCCTGGCTAATTTTTGTATTTTTTGTAGAGACAGGGTTTTATCATGTTGCCCAGGCTGGTCTGGAACCCTGGCCTCAAAAGATCTCGCCCGTTCTGCCTCTGCCTCCCACAGTGCTGGGATTACAGGCCTGAGCCACGTACCCGGCCGGGATTCTCTCCTTTCCAATTCTTCACACTCACTTTTTTTTTTTTTTTTAAGACAGAGTCTCTCGCTCTTGTTGCCCAGGCTGGAGGGCAATGGTGCGATCTCAGCTCACTGCAACCTCCACCTCCCAGGTTCAAGCTATTCTCCTGCCTCCTCAGCCTCCCTAGTAGCTGAGATTACAGGCATGCACCACCATGCCTGGCTAATTTTGTATTTTTAGTAGAGACGGGGTTTCTCCATGTTGGTCAGGCTGGTCTTGAACGCCCAACCTCAGGTGATCCACCCGTCTCGGCCCCCCAAAGTGCTGGGATTACAGGCGTGAGCCACCGTGCCCGGCCCACGCTCACTTTTTTTTTTTTTTTTTTTTCTGAGATGGAGTCTCGCCCTGTCACCCAGGCTGGAGTGCAGTGGCGTGATCTCAGCTCACTGCAACCTCTGCCTCCTGGGTTTAAGCGATTCTCCTGCCTCAGCCTCCTGATTAGTTGGGATTACAGGCGCCCGCCACCACACTTGGCTATTTTTTTTTTTTTTTTGTATCTTTAGTAGAGATGGGGTTTCAGCATGTTGGCCAGGCTGGTCTCAAAATCCTGACCCCCACTCTGGGAGGCCTCGGCCCCCCAAAGTGCTGGGATTTACAGGCATGAGCCACTGCACCCTGCCCATGCTTACATTTTTTATGGTTCGTATTACCGTTAGGATTTTTGCTTTTTAAGGGTGGGTATATTCCAGAATCACACAGACCTTAGTTTGGACCCTGCCATCCCCCAGCCATCCGTCCCGGGGTCCACCCTGTCTCAGTGTTGGCGTCTGGACAGCGGGCATGACGGGCCACACCACCCCCCTGACCCACCCGTTCACAGGCTTTACACGCCCAGTCAGTTCAGAGACTCCCGGGTGGGCCACAGACTCATCCAGAGGCCTGGCACACCTGGCTGCCCAGGCCTGGGGTCAGCTCCCTGAGGACAGTGCCACTGCCCACCCCGGTGAATCTGCATGGGGCTCCGGGCAGTCCTTCTCCCCCGGGTGGGGCCGCAATGGGACGTGTCCTCTGGTCACTACAGTGGCAAGCGTCCTCGCCCCATCCCTCACAGAGGAGCTGCTGCCCTCAAGGGGCCTTGGGGACTGCACCCACGGGGGTCCTTGGCGAGTGCAGGGCTGCCCTGGGCCACCCACCCTGTGTGCTGGGAGCTATCGGGTGAGGGACAAGGCCCACGCCCGCCCGCCCCCACTGCCTCTGTCTCCTCTTCCCCCTCGAGAGGGAGCTCCCAACCCCTTGTCTCCCAGGCCCCCGAGGGCCTCCTGCACTGCATGGGGCTGGCACACAGTGGGTCACTCCTGTCAGACCCCTGTCCACAGCCTTCCCAGCAGCTCCCGCGGGACCATGCTGTGTTGTCTGTCAGAACTAGCCGGACACCTTCCTCCCAGGCACTCCAGGCAGGCACACCAGGCATCAGTGAGAAGGCAGCCAGGTGCTGGCCAGGAGGAGCGAACCTTAGGCCCCAGGGAGGTGCCCACTGGGGAGGCTTGGGAGGCACCAGGGTCACCCTGAGAACAGCAGGAGAGCAAGACCCAGGGCCCTGGGGAGCGAGGATGGGGAGCGAGGATGGGGCAGTGGGGAGCCTCCCTCTGGTGGCCAGGCTGCGAGGGCCCACCAGCTGTGACCTGTCCCCTCCGGCCCGGGCCAACATCCTGCTCCCCTTCCAGCTGTTCCAGCTCAGCAGGCCGTTTGCAGGCTTCGAGGACTTTCTGCCCTCCCACAGCACCCCACTTCTCGTCAGCTACCAGGTGAGCTGGGCCCAGCCAAGAGCTCCCTCCCCTGCCCTCTCATGGGACCTAAGGAGAGGGCTCAGCACAGGAATCTCCATTGTGGGGAGCGCGTGGCTGGCCTAGAAGCTGGGAGTGCCCATTTTACAGCTGAGGAGACGGAGGCCCTGGGGGAGGGCAGACAGAGCCATTTCCCACCCCTGGGTCACTCAGCTGCCCATGGTCAGCCTGGCCCCTGCCCCTGCGGGAGCCCAGTGCCCACGGCCACTCAGGCTTGCAGTCTCCACTGAGCTCCCACCACGCACACAGGAGCAGAGTGTGCAGAGCCAGCCAGAGGAGGAGGACGAGGCTGAGGAGGAGGAGGCGGAGGAGCTAGGGCACACAGAGACCTACGCCGACTACGTGCCGTCCAAGTGTGAGTGGCCTGGCTGCACCCAGCTCTGGGACAGGTTCAGACCCTTTTGTGGGACCGAGATCCTGCAGGTGACCACCGCCCGCACAGCTCCACAGGGGGAATGTGAAGCTTCAGGGAGGGCCGGAGAGCCCTGGGGACAGGTTCTACAATCCAGGCTTATACAAAACCGGGGTTCGCAGGGGGGAGAAGTGAAAAGGAACCTCAGAGGCACTGGGAAGATTTTTATGCATTTCCCCTCCTGCAAGTCGCTGGCCACGCCCCCAACCAACCCAGCAGGCCGTGGCCACGCCCCCAACCCAGCCAGCCCTGACCACTCCTCCACCCAGGCATTCCTGGCCACGCCCTAAAACTGCCAGCTCTGGCCACGCCCCAGACCCGCCCAGCGGGCCATAACCGGCTCTGGTCACCACTTGGCCATACCCTTTACCTTGCCCTCTGTCCTTGCCTCTCCAGCCAAGATTGGGAAGCAGCACCCAGACCGCGTGGTGGAGACCAGCACACTGTCCAGCGTCCCGCCCCCAGACATCACCTACACCCTGGCCCTGCCCTCGGACAGCGGGGCCCTGTCTGCCCTGCAGCTAGAGGCCATCACCTACGCCTGCCAGGTGACCGCATGTCCCCACCCCAGCCCAGCCCGTGTCCGCGAGGGCCCTGGGGAGGGGCCGGGGCCGGCACCCCCAGGCCCTGACGCCTGCTCTCTGGCCACAGCAACACGAGGTCCTGCTCCCCAGCGGGCAGCGCGCGGGCTTTCTCATCGGCGACGGGGCCGGCGTGGGCAAAGGCCGGACAGTGGCCGGAGTCATCCTGGAGAACCACCTGCGTGGCCGAAAGAAAGCATTGTGGTGAGGCCCTGCCTGGGGCAGGGGGTGGTGGCGGGGGGGGGGGGCAGAAGCAGGGGCGAGGGGGAAGCGTGGGCGCCCCTGACGCCCCCACCCCGCAGGTTCAGTGTCTCCAACGACCTCAAGTACGACGCGGAGCGCGACCTGCGGGACATCGAAGCCACGGGCATCGCGGTGCACGCGCTCAGCAAGGTAGGGGCTATGCTTGGCAAAGTACGGGGCAAGGTGGGGACCGTGCCCTGCAAAGCGGGGGCTGCTCAGCTGGGTGGGCCGGCAGCCAGAGCAGGCTCTGCCCAGCACTGCTACAGATAGGGAGACCCAGGTCCAGAGCCTGCTGAGCCGGGGCCCCATCCCACACCTGTTCCGTGCGTCCCCAGATCAAGTACGGTGACACCACTACCTCAGAGGGCGTCCTCTTCGCCACCTACTCCGCCCTGATTGGGGAGAGCCAGGCCGGTGGCCAGCATCGCACTCGCCTCCGGCAGATCCTGGACTGGTGTGGGGAGGCCTTCGAGGGCGTCGTATCCTGCTGGGGGCAGTCGGGAGGGGAGGGCTGGATAGGGGGTCGGAGGGAAAGGGAGGGTGGAGGAGTGGGAGAGGAAGGGTGGGAGTCAGGAGAGAGGAGGGAGGGGAGGGATGGGGCTGGGGAAGGGCTGGAGGCCACTGGAGCTCACTACCCTGGATGCGGCCACCCAGCCCCCAGCTTTGCTCAGGGTTTAGGACTCCGGATAGAAGACTTTTCTGGTCCTGGGAGGCTGGCCCTGTGGGTACCACACAAGTGGCCATCATCATTCACCACAGGGCTCTGGCTTGGTTTCTTGGTTCTAGTAAGTGGGATGAGTGACCATAGATGTGGTCATGATGTTTGCCACGATGCCTTGGGCAGAGGGTGGCCACTGAGCTGCTCCCCAAGGCAGGAAGGTGCCAACCCCAGCTGACAGTGTGGTGGGCACAGTTCACTCCCCAGCATCCCAGGGCTCCCATCGGCAGGCTGTGGTTCGGAGGGGCTCCCCCACAGGAGACCCAGGACAGTTAGCAGCAAAGGCATGGCAGGGCACCCCCTTGGCCAGGCTCAGCCCTGGTGCTCGGCCCTGCAGGGTCCACCTTGGGTGTTGGGGTGTTGGGAGCACAGGCTCAGATAAGGGAGGGACGTTGGCCTGCAGCATCCACTTCATGCACAGGACATGGCCGTGGCTTTGCTGTTCAGTTAACGCCGAGACACAGAACATTCAGACTGGCCAGAAACAGAACGGGAGACTGCTGGTGTCTTCACACCCGGCTGAACAGTCTATGTGCAACAATCTACGAAATAGTGATAACCCTGAGATTATACCTCACTGAGCTGCTACGTGGCGGCAGGGCCGGCCGTTTAATTTGTATTCTCCCAGTTTTCCTTCCTCAGACTGCTTTCCTGGAACTTGCTTGCTTTCGTCCTAAAATATTAAGAACGTGGCCGGGTGCAGTGGCTCACGCTTGTAATCCCAGCACTTTGGGAGGCTGAGGCAGGTGAATCACAAGGTCAGGAGTTCGAGACCACCTGGACAACATGGTGAAACCATGTCTCTACTAAAAATACAAAAATTAGCTGGGCGTGGTGGTAGGCACCTGTAATCCCAGCTACCCGGGAGGCTGAGACAGGAGAATCGCTTGAACCCGGGAGGCAGAGGTGGCAGTGAGCCGAGATTGCACCACTGCACTCCAGCCTGGGCAACAAAGCGAGACTGTGTCTCATCTAAAAAAAAATTAAGAGTTCCAGACCATCTTGGCCAATATGGTGAAACCCCATCTCTACTGAAAATACAAAAATTACCCGGGCGTGGTGGCGCACACTTGTAATCCCAGCTACTCAGGAGGCTGAGGCAGGAGAATCGCTTGAACCAGGGAGTCGGAGGTTGCAGTGAGCTGAGATTGCGCCACTGCGTTCCAGCCTAGTGACAGAGCGAGACTTCATCTCAAAAAAGAATTAGGGCCAGGCACGGTGGCTCACACCTGTAATCCCAGCACTTTGGGAGGCTGAGGCAGGCAGATCACTTGAGGTCAGGAGTTTGAGACTGTCTGGCCAACCAAACGGCCAACCCCGTCTCTACCAAAACTACAAAAATTAGCCGGCTGTGGTGGTGGCACACACCTGTAGTCCCAGCTACTTGGGAGGCTGAAGCAGGAGAATCACTTGAACCCGAGAGGCAGAGGTTGCAGTGAGCTGACATTGTGTCACTGCACTCCAGCCTGGGTGACAGAGCAAGACCCTGTCTCAAAAAAACAAAAAAGAAAACAGGTTCCAGGTACCCTCCTCCGATGGCAACGTCCTGCGATACCATGGTTTAGGGAGCCCACCCTTCCTCGCTGGAGGCCCCATCCTCGGTGTGTGTTGTTTAGAGTCTGGGAGGAGCCATCCGAGCCCACACCGATATAATGGTCGTGTAGGGGCCGCCTGCCCGCCCACCCCCCGTGGTAGCCGGCTGCCACTCCGACCTGGGCTTCCCTTGTGGAGTTCTCAGTCGCATGGGTGTTTGCCCCCCACCAGGAAGGTGGGGTCTCGGGTGGTCAGGACCTGGGCTCCTGGGGTCGCCCCCGTCCTTCAGAACACTCCTTAATCCACGCGTGCCTCAGATCGTGTTCGACGAGTGTCACAAAGCCAAGAATGCTGGCTCCACCAAGATGGGCAAGGCCGTGCTAGACCTGCAGAACAAGCTGCCCCTGGCCCGTGTCGTCTATGCCAGCGCCACAGGTGGGGCAGTGCGGATCCCACGTGAACCCCCCGCAGCAGCGTCTTTGCCTGGCTGTCCCCGTGAAGGGGTGTCCCACACGCGTGCTCAGCCTCCGTCTGCACCCTGCTCCTCCTCGGACACTGGGGCACCTCTGCGCCTGTCCCAAGGCCACACTGGCTCTCCTCAGGCCCCTGGTTCCAACCCCTCGGGGCCCCTCATCGGGCGGTCCCAATTTAGTCATCCCCTGACCCGGCCTCCAGGCCCTCCTGGGTTGGGGAGCTGACGGCAGCTTCCCCCCACAGGTGCCTCTGAGCCTCGAAACATGATCTACATGAGCCGCTTGGGTATCTGGGGCGAGGGCACACCCTTCCGGAACTTTGAGGAGTTCCTGCACGCCATCGAGAAGAGGTGAGTGCCCTTCCTGCCCACGTGGAGGGGCGGCGGGGGGTGGGGAAGAGGCCTCAGGCCCATCAGCCCAAGGCCTGGCGCTGCCACGTGTGCTTCCCTGGCACCCAGAGGTGCCGAATGTGCGTCGCTCGTTTCACTGCCTCGGGCTGCCCAGCCCTCCCAGGGAAGCCAGCCCCTCCGCAGCCCTTCCTGCCCCATCCCCGCCAGGCTCAGCTGCCAACTGTGTCTGTGGCCACCAGGGCTCTGCTCCTGCTGACCCTGCTGTCTCTGCGACTGGCTCTGCCTCACGCTCTGAGGGGCTTCATCCCTGTGGGCTCTGGCTGTGCTCACGGGTGCTGTGTCCGTCCGCAGGGGTGTTGGCGCCATGGAGATCGTGGCCATGGACATGAAGGTCAGCGGCATGTACATCGCACGCCAGCTCAGCTTCTCTGGCGTCACCTTCCGCATCGAGGAGATCCCGCTGGCCCCAGCCTTCGAGCGCGTCTACAACCGCGCGGCCCTGCTGGTGAGCCTGGGCGCCTGACCCGGGGACCCCTGTGTGTTTCCCAGGTGAAATTGCTCCCCCGTGGCCTTGAAGATACCGCAGGCGTCATCAGGTGACGGCCCACCCTGTCCTGCCCTGGGGTTTTGTTTTTGTTTTTGTTTTTTTTGAGACACAGTCTCGCGCTGTCACCTGGGCTGGAGTGCGGTTGTGCGATCTCAGTTCACTGCAACCTCTGCCTCCTGGGTTGAAGCGATTCTCCCCCCTCAGCCTCTCGAGTAGCTGGAACTACAGGTGCCCGCCTCCACACCCGGCTAATTTTGTGTATTTTTTGGTAGAGAACAGTGTTTCACCATGTTGGCCAGGCTGGTCTCAAACTCCTGACCGCAAGTGATCCGCCCGCCTCAGCCTCCCAAAGTGCTGGGATTACAGGTGTGAGCCACGTGCCTGGCCATCACTGGGGTTTTTACGTGGGTATGATAACGAGGAATGGGACCAAACCACCGCCCCCCTTCCCGTGGTGCCCAAGCCCTTTGCCCCCAGGTCCTGGCCCACGGCTGGTAGTTGGTAGCCATGTTCAGCATCCATGTTGCTGTGGGCCACATGGCTTGGTCGTTCCCTCCATATTTGGACAGGTCCTGTTTTCTCCCCCTCAAACCCAACAGCCCTGTATGTTCCATGGTTTTTTTTTTCTGAGATGGGATTTCCACTCTTGTTGCCCAGGCTGGAGTGCAATGGCATGATCTTGGCTCACCGCAACCTCCGCCTACCGGGTTCAAGCAATTCTTCTGCGTCAGCCTCCCATGTAGCTGGGATTACAGGCATGTGCCACCAGCCCGGCTAATTTTATATTTTTAGTAGAGACAGGGTTTCTCCATGTTGGTCAGGCTGGTTTGTCTGGAACTCCTGACCTCAGGTGACCTAACTGCCTCAGCCTCCCAAAGTGCTGTGATTATAGGTGTGAGCCACCACACCCAGCCTCTTCACTGGTTTCTTTAGGTGACACAGCCAGCATCTCCCGTAACCCCCAGGGCCGGGTTGCTGTCTGGGGTGGGGCCATCCTGAGCACTTTGGGGTGTGGAGCAGCATCCCTGGCCAGAGTCCCAGCCACCCTAACCCAGCCCACCCAGTCCATGCCGGGACCAGCCCCCAAACCCGACCACCACAGCTGGCCCCAGACATGCCCAGTGTCCCCTGGACAGGATCACACCTGGGTGAGACCCTGGTTGAAAGCAAGAGAGGCGTGACTTCGAGCACCCTGTGTTCTTGGAAGGAGCTGAGCTTGTTTGCCGCAGGCGCGGAGTCTGTGCCGTTTGCAGCACGGCTTCCCCACCACGAGTGTTTTAGTTTTTCAGGTTTTTACCGTACAGGTAGAGGCAGTGCCTCTTACAGTGCACACCCCCAGCGCCCCCATCCTGCCCTAAATTCCACCCGGCGTGGGGATGCCTTGCCCAGCGCTGGTGACAGGTGGGCCGGGGCCCGTGTCGGGAGCCGGGAGCCACAGCTCAGGGGCGCCGTGTCACGTGTCATTGCAGTGGGCCGAGGCCCTGAACGTGTTCCAGCAGGCGGCCGACTGGATCGGCCTGGAGTCGCGCAAGTCCCTGTGGGGCCAGTTCTGGTCGGCACACCAGCGCTTCTTCAAGTATCTGTGCATTGCCGCCAAGGTGCGCCGGCTGGTGGAGCTGGCCCGAGAGGAGCTGGCGCGAGACAAGGTGAGCGGCTGCAGCCTTCAAGGGCTGAGGGCGGCTGGGCCTGCAGGGGCAGAGGCTGCTCTTCTTCCGGGTCCTTCCTGGCTCCTCCCCAGACGTGGGCGGGGGCTGCACCCTGGTGGGCGAGAGATGCCCAGATGTCCGTCTTCCCATCGGAGCCAGCCAGGGTGTCAGAACACCGGAGTGTGACCACACAGTGGGCAGCTCACCATCCCGAGACAGGCAGCCAGCAGACCCGCACCCTGCAGTGCGTGTTGTGGGGAGGCGAGCACAGGAGCAGAGTGAGGGATGTGGCCGTCACCCCAGGCCTGGCAGGTTCTGGCCCCACGGAGGCCCCACAGCAGGGCTGGTGGCTCACAGTCCTCTGCCGTCCCACAGTGCGTGGTCATCGGGCTGCAGTCCACGGGCGAGGCGCGCACACGGGAGGTGCTGGGAGAGAACGACGGGCACCTCAACTGCTTCGTCTCAGCCGCTGAGTAAGTGTCACGGTGGAGACGGGACTGTGGGCTTCCTGCGCTCATGGCCGCCCCTCTTTGTGGCCACCTGTGGCATCACCTTGCCCTCGGCCCCACCAGCAGGAGGCGCTGGGGTGGGCTTTGCTGGGACCCCAGCCTCGGCCACAGAGGCCTTCACCTCTGCTCCAGGTCTAAAGCAGAGGCTTGGAGGTGGACCCCAGACATGGTGGGCCTGGAAGGTTTGGGACATGGTCTCCAGGGGTCTCAGAAGGAGGCTTCCTGCATCCATGCCGTTTTAACAAGGCTGCTGTGGATTTTAGGGGCTGGCCCTCCCAGCTCTCCGAAGCCCCAGCCTCTCCCCTCTCTCCCCTGTTGGTTGAGAATGCCCCGGGAGGGTCACAGCAGCCCCCCTAGATCCCCCCATTGCCTGGGGGTCGGAGCTCCCCAGTGCCTGGTATCCCTTGGCGGGGAGCCCCCAGCTACTCCCTCACCCTACCCCCTGCCCCTGTCCTGGGAGCCGTCATCATATCCGGCCACATTCCTCAGAGCAGGGGAAGCCTGGTGGGCCGAGGTGGCCCTGTGACACCAGGAGGCCAGAGGAAAGCTCACAGGCAGCCCCCAGTCCTCCCCAGCCCACTCCACACAGGAGACCCTCTGCCCAGGCCCGGCCCTGTCCGGGACCCCCACAGGGACCCAGGGGTGTGTCCAGCTCTTGGAGAGCAACCCCGCCTGGCCTTAGTTCCTCGTGTGAGAATAAACTCCGCATCTCACTTTCAGAGGCGTGTTCCTGTCGCTAATTCAGAAGCACTTTCCGTCCACCAAGAGAAAGCGGGACAGAGGAGCGGGCAGCAAGCGGAAACGTAAGCCCTGCCCCCCATGGCCCCACCCACCCCTGCCCCTCTGCTTTCTCCCCCCACCGGGGGCCGGCCGGTCGTTCCCTGCTTCCCCCACTCCCCAGTCCACTCAGTCAAATGCAGGTCCTGTCCGTGCCAGGCAGGCTCAAGGCTCTGCTGCCAGTGGCAGGTCTTGCGTGGACCCTGCCATGGAACGCTCAGGGAAGAGGAAGCAATGGACAGCCTGAAGGACACAGACGCGGGTACCGAGCGAGACCCGGGGGGCGGGACACAGACGCGGGTGCTGAGCGAGACCCCTCCCACCTTCCATTTTCAGGGTCTCCACGGTCCCTTGGGGAGCCCATTGATAACTCCCAGGCTTCTGTCACAGGGAAGCCCAGAGCTGCCTGTCGAAGTCTGGTGTATGGCCTCCCCAGGCACCCCGCGTATCCACCATACTGGCCAGGCCTAAAAGGACGTCGGATGTGGGTTTATTAATATTGTCTCCTTCGCTGGGTGCCTCACGCCTGTAATCCCAGCACTTTGGGAGGCCGAGGCAGGTGGATCACCTGAGGTCAGGAGTTTAAGACCAGCCTGGCCAACATGGTGAGACCCTGTCTCTACTAAAAATACAAAAATTAGCTGGGCGTGGTGGTGCACGCCTATAATCCGAGCTACTTGGGAGGCTGAGGCAGGGGAATCGCTTGAACCTGAGAGGTGGAGATTGCAGTGAGCCGAGATCACACCACTGCACTCCAACTTGGGTGACAGAGAAAAACTCTTGTCTCAAAAAAATTAATAAAAATAAAATATTGGCCAGGCGCAGTGGGTCACGCCTGTTGTAATCCCAGCACTTTGGGAGGCTGAGGCGGGCAAATCACCTGAGGCCAGGAGTTTGAGACCAGCCTGGCCAACATGGTGAAACTCCATCTCTACTAAAAATAGAAAAATTAGCCAGGTATGGTGGTGCATGCTTGTAATCCCAGATACTCAGGAGGCTGAGGCAGGAGAATTGCTTGAACCTGGGAGTTGGAGGTTGCAGTGAGCTGAGATCGCACCACTGCACTCCAGCCTGGGCAACAGAGTGAAACTCCATCTCAAAAATAAATAAATAAGCCAGGCGTAGTGGCTCACGCCTATAATCCCAGCACTTTGGGAGGCTGAGGCAGGTGGATCACAAGGTCAGGAGATTGACACCATCCTGGCCAACATGGTGAAACCCCGTCTCTACTAAAATACAAAAAATTAGCCAGGCGTGGTGGTGCACGCCTGTAATCCCAGCTACTCAGGAGGCTAAGGTAGGAGAATCACTTGAACCCAGGAGGCAGAGAGTGCAGTGAGATGCCACTGCACTCCAGCCTGGTGACAGAGTAAGACTCCGTTTCAAAATAAAATTAAATAAATAAAATAAAATAAAATATTGCCCCCTTACACCGTATCCTCCTGGCCACAGGGCACAGGGTTCCCGAGAGGGCGTCCCCGGAGAACAGCTGAGCTGCTTGCCCAGAGGCAGGGGTTTCTCGGATGGACCTCCCCAGCTCGGACCACTGGCCTTGCTCTGTCCTGCTGCATCTCCTCCACCTGCTCCTCCACCCTGCTGTGGTCTGGCCCTCGGTGATTCTGTCCTTCCCTGCAGGGCGACCTCGGGGACGCGGGGCCAAAGCCCCCCGGCTGGCGTGCGAGGCAGCGGGCGTCATCCGCATCAGTGACGACAGCAGCACAGAGTCGGACCCCGGCCTGGACAGCGACTTCAACTCCTCCCCTGAGTCCCTGGTGGATGACGACGTTGTCATCATTGATGCCATCGGGCTCCCCAGTGACGACCGGGGTGAGGGCTCGCCCAGGCTGGCCAGCCACCTGTGGGTCAGGATTCCAGCCCGAGGCTCCCCCGGCCTCCTGGCGGTCACCACCTGCCCCAGGTTGTAGCCCTCAGTCCAGCCCACCTGAGCCCAGCTGCTGTTATGGTGCCCACTTTACAGATGGGGGAAACTGAGGCCCAGAGAGGGGAGGTCAGGGGTTATACCACTGGTCAGAGGCAGAGCTGGGGCTCGGGGCTGGGCAGTCCCTACCCCCGTGGAGGCAGTGAGGTCGCAGTGTTTGGTCCCTGACAGGAGGCTTAGTCTCGCCCCAGCTGGTCTCAGGGAGACAAGTGCAGAAAAGCAGTCCTGGGCCACGGTGCTGGGCTTCCCCGCCACCCTGCCGTCCCTCAGGGTTGCCCCGGGGCCCTTGTCCTCACCTTCCAGGGGCCAGCCTTGAGTTAGGTGGGCCCTAGAAGGCAGCCAACGTGTCCTGCCCTGACCCTCCACGTCCTCCCTAGGACCCCTGTGCCTCCCACAGAGAGACCCGCATGGCCCGGGAGTCCTGGAGCGGGTGGAGCGGCTGAAGCAGGATCTGCTGGACAAAGTGCGGCGGCTGGGCCGGGAGCTGCCAGTCAACACCCTGGACGAGCTCATCGACCAGCTGGGCGGCCCCCAGCGGGTGGCCGAGGTGGGTGGGACGTAGCAGCCTGAGTATGTGGTAGGCGGGGCATGGGCAGTGGGCGGGGCCTCACGCAGGCTCTACGCAGCTCTGGTGGCCCCTGCTGGTCACTCTGCATCACCGCGGCCCTGCGAGGAGGGGGCATTCGGGGAGCCCTGGGGCAGCAGCGTCCTGTCCAGTTCAGCCCGGGAGGCCACGACCTCCTGTGGACTGCCTCCCCCATCCCTCTAAGCCCCAGATCCCCCAGCCTGGCCTGCACAGGCCTCTGCTTAGATCACTGCCTGAATGCACCCCTGGGGTGCCCGGGGCCAGGACTCAAGCCCCTGGGCCTGGCTCTGCGGCCTCCTACTCCCTGCCCCCGCCCAGCTTCACTTTTTCATTCCGTGGCGCCGGCTGGCTGATAATACCAGGCCTTGGACGGGCACACATCGCCTGGGTCCAACAGTCCCACTCTCCCTCTCCCAGCACCCCCACCTCCCGTCCACAGCTGGGAGCCCATGACCACTGTAGGACATAGGGAAGCTGAGACACGGGTGGCCAGACTCCTGCGAGGCCACAACACTGACGGCCGGTTTTGTCCCTGTCTCGGCTGCAGATGACCGGCAGGAAAGGCCGCGTGGTGTCCAGGCCTGACGGGACGGTGGCCTTCGAGTCGCGGGCAGAGCAGGGTCTGTCCATCGACCACGTGAACCTCAGGGAGAAGCAGCGCTTCATGAGCGGCGAGAAGGTGCGGGGCTGCAGTGCACTGGGCGCGGCCCATGGGACCCAAGAGGCACAGAGGGGCCCAAGGGTCCCCGGGGACTGCGGACCCACGCACTTCTGCGAGTGTGTGTGTGCCAGGTGCGGGCGCGAGTGGCCGTGTGACGGGTGGTGTCCGCGCCGCGCAGGCCTCTCGCTGCCCCGGGACGTCCTGGTGACCTGGAGCGGGGGCCGAGCGGGTGAGGAGGCGGCGGCAGCGCTGGGGCGGGCCTTGCACCAACCGCGTCCCGGCCCCTTCTGTCCCCCCAGCTCGTGGCCATCATCTCGGAGGCCTCCAGCTCAGGTGTCTCCCTCCAAGCCGACCGCCGCGTCCAGAACCAGCGGCGCCGCGTGCACATGACCTTGGAGCTGCCGTGGAGCGCCGACCGCGCCATCCAGCAGTTCGGTGAGTCCGGCCCCGCCCCCAACGTGGTCTCGGCCCCGCCCCCGCCTGGCCGGGCCCTGAGAGCAGCTCTGCCCCCAGGCCGCACCCACCGGTCCAACCAGGTCTCAGCGCCAGAGTATGTCTTCCTCATCTCGGAGCTGGCCGGGGAGCGCCGGTTCGCCTCCATCGTGGCCAAGCGCCTGGAGAGTCTGGTGAGCAGGTGGGGGCGGGGCTGAGAACCAGGGACAGGCCCAGGAAGGCTCTCCAAAGCTTTGTGGGGTGCTAGAGGCCAGACCCCAGGTGACCAACTGATGGCCTCCCCACCCCTGGCAGGGGGCCCTGACCCATGGAGACCGCCGCGCCACGGAGTCCCGTGACCTCAGCAAGTACAACTTTGAGAACAAGGTACTGTAGGGAAGGCAGGGCGGGGGGGCGGGGCAGGGTCAGAGGTCTAGGGAGGGCCGGATCTAAGAGCCTGGGGGAGGGGGTAGATGGGGGCTGGGGGACGTGGGGCTCAGGGGTCTGGAGGAGGGCTGGGTCTAGGACCCCCCAGGGGAGAAGGGGCGGCTAGGGGCTCAGGGAGGCGGCATCCAGGGGTCTGGGGGAGGGCCCAGTCTAGGACCCCCGGGGGAGGAGGTGGCCGAGAGCTGGGGGAGGTGGGGTCTGGGGGTCTAGGGGAGGGCAGGGTCCAGGGGCCTAGGGGAGGGTGGGGTTCTGGGGAGGCCAGCCTCGTCCCTGGGTCTCCTCCGAGACTCACCTTCTCCCCCTAGTATGGCACCCGGGCCCTGCACTGTGTCCTCACCACCATCCTGAGCCAGACTGAGAACAAAGTGCCTGTGCCCCAGGGATACCCTGGAGGGGTCCCCACCTTCTTCCGGGGTAAGTTGGGCTGGTGGGGGTCTTCCTGGGAGGGGCAGGGGTTGCAGAGCACCGGGCTCCAGAGCAGCTGAGGCAGCAGGCTTCGTAGGCCGGTTGTGTGTTGAATGACCCCTCCCCACACACGCACAGAGGAAGCTGTGAAGGCAAAGGGAGCCAAGGCGGCCCCCAGCGGCTGCCGGGTGGGTTTCCAGGCCAGCTGAGGGGCCTGGGGTTTGGGTTTACTCCCCAAGAATATACTGTTCTCACTCCTGTAAGTCAGGCAAAAGGCTCCGCTCCTGGCCCCGGCCCCGGCCCCGACCCTAGGCTGCAGCTGCTCCTCAGCCCCCCAGGGAGCTGTTGGTCTCTGGAAAAGGAGCTAGGGGCCTCGCGGGAGGGGCAGGGGTGAGAAGACCAGCATGTGAGGCCCCTCTCCCCACAGACATGAAGCACGGCCTGCTGTCTGTGGGCATTGGCGGCCGGGAGTCCCGGAATGGCTGCCTGGACGTGGAGAAGGGTGAGTGCCCCACACCCAGGCCCAGAGGTGCTCCCGTCTCTCATCTCATGCAACCTTGGCCGCGGGTGGGGAGCAAAGCAGGGAGGGGGATTCCCAGCGCAGCCTGAGGCTTGGCTCCCTCCCCTGCCAGACTGTTCCATCACCAAGTTCCTGAACCGCATCCTGGGGCTGGAGGTGCACAAGCAGAACGCCCTGTTCCAGTACTTCTCAGACACCTTTGACCACCTCATCGAGATGGATAAGCGGGAGGGCAAATACGACATGGGCATCCTGGGTGAGCGCGGGTGCCGGGGGGTGTGGGTGGGTGCGGGCATGGGGCTCATGGGAGCACCGTGCATTGTGGGTGAGCACGGGGAGGGCCTAGGTGGGCGAGGGGCTCGTGGGAGCGCCATGCATCCTGGGTGAGCGAGGGTACTGGGTGGGCCTGGGCGGGCGCAGGCACAGGGCTCGTGCGATCACCGTGCACATCTGTGGAAGGTGCTCAGGCCAGTGCACGCTGCCCACCATGCTCATCCCCAGGCTTCACGGGGCACCTGCTACGTTGTTGTGAACCAAAGGCCAGCGAGCCTGTGCTTCCAGCCTCATGGGGCCAGCCCTGTCCATCAAGACCACTTCCCTGTGTCCAGATGAGGGTCAGGGCAGGGCCACGGCTACTTCACTCATGAACAGTGCCACAGCCCACCAGGCTCCCACGATCCCCCACAGCCTGCTTGGGGTCACCCAGCACCTGAGCAGCCCCCAGGCTCCCACAATCCCCTCACAGCCTGCTCGGGGTCACATAGGACCTGAGCGGCCCCCAGGCTCCCACGATCCCCCACAGCCTGCTCGGGGTTACCTAGGACCTGAGCGGCACTCAGGCTCCCACGATCCCCCACAGCCTGCTTGGGGTTACCTAGGACCTGAGCGGCCCCCAGGCTCCCACGATCCCCCACAGCCTGCTTGGGGTTACCTAGGACCTGAGCGGCACTCAGGCTCCCACGATCCCCCACAGCCTGCTTGGGGTTACCTAGGACCTGAGCGGCCCCCAGGCTCCCACGATCCCCCCCAGCCTGCTTGGGGTTACCTAGGACCTGAGCGGCCCCTAGGCTCCCATGATCCCCCACAGCCTGCTTGGGGTTACCTAGGACCTGAGCGGCACCCAGGCTCCCACGATCCCCCACAGCCTGCTTGGGGTTACCTAGGACCTGAGCGGCCCCTAGGCTCCCACGATCCCCCACAGCCTGCTTGGGGTAACCTAGGACCTGAGCGGTTGCCAGGCTGGGGCCCATATGCACCATCCCCATGCTGGGCCAGGTCAGGCCAGGCTCCAGGACACCCTCTCCTGTGCTCTCGTGGGGGGTCGTATCTAGGGTGCGCCCCGGCTACGGGACTGACCCTGGCCCCAGCCCGCAGTCCCAGGCCCGGACACCACTCACTCTCCACCCGCCCCCCTAGACCTTGCTCCCGGCATCGAGGAGATCTACGAGGAGAGCCAGCAGGTGTTCCTGGCTCCCGGGCACCCGCAGGACGGGCAGGTGGTCTTCTACAAGGTCAGCAGGAAGCCCCACAGCCCCTCACACTCTGCCCACCCCGCCCCCACCACACTCACACACCCCCACCCCGTGCCGTGGCAGATCAGCGTGGACCGCGGCCTGAAGTGGGAGGACGCCTTTGCCAAGTCGCTGGAGCTGACGGGCCCCTATGACGGCTTCTACCTCTCCTACAAGGTGGGGTCGGGCGGGGTTACCACCCCAGAGGAGGGCCCACGGGGGGCGGACCTGGGCGCGGCGGCCTCAACGCCCCCCTCCGCAGGTCCGCGGTAACAAGCCTAGCTGCCTGCTGGCGGAGCAGAACCGCGGCCAGCTCTTCACGGTGTACAAGCCCAACATCGGCCGGCAGAGCCAGCTGGAGGCCCTGGAGAGTCTCCGCCGCAAGTTCCACCGGGTAGGCGGCCGCCGGGCGCAGCTTTCCCTTGGGCTGCCGGCCCTGGCCCCGCCGAGGCTCATGCGGCCCTGTGTCCCCAGGTCACCGCGGAGGAGGCCAAGGAGCCCTGGGAGAGTGGCTACGCCTTGTCGCTGACGCACTGCAGCCACAGCGCCTGGTGAGGGCGGGCCGGGGACCAGGGGGAAACCGGCAGATGGCGACGACCCAGGCGGGGATCAGGGGCTCCCGAGACCCTGAGAGGAGGCGGGAGATCTCAGGGCACCTGGGGAGCCTGCGGGCGCCTGGGACCCGCCTCAGCCGAGATGACCCGTCTCGTCCGCAGGAACCGGCACTGCCGGCTGGCGCAGGAGGGTAAGGACTGCCTGCAGGGGCTGCGGCTGCGGCACCACTACATGCTGTGCGGCGCGCTGCTGCGCGTGTGGGGCCGCATCGCCGCCGTCATGGCCGACGTCAGCAGCAGCAGCTACCTACAGATCGTGCGGCTGAAGACCAAGGACAGGAAGAAGCAAGTGGGTGAGTGGGCGGCGGGCGCCCCGGGAAGGCCCGAGCCCCCAGCCCCGGCCCTGACCCCGCCGCTTTGCCCGCAGGCATCAAGATCCCCGAGGGCTGCGTGCGCCGCGTGCTACAGGAGCTGCGGCTGATGGATGCGGACGTGAAGCGCAGGCAGGCGCGCGCCCTGGGCTGCCCCGCCCCTCCCGCCCCGCGCCCGCTGGCGCTGCCTTGCCGCCCCGGAGAGGTGCTGGACCTCACCTACAGCCCCCCGGCCGAGGCCTTCCCGCCGCCCCCGCACTTCTCCTTCCCAGCGCCACTGTCCCTGGATGCCGGCCCCGGCGTCGTGCCGCTGGGCACCCCCGACGCCCAGGCCGACCCTGCGGCCCTCGCGCACCAGGGCTGCGACATCAACTTCAAGGAGGTGCTGGAGGACATGCTGCGCTCGCTGCACGCGGGGCCGCCCTCCGAGGGCGCGCTGGGGGAGGGCGCGGGCGCGGGGGCGGGGGGCGCGGTGGGCGGTGGTCCCGAGCGGCAGAGCGTGATCCAGTTTAGCCCACCCTTCCCCGGCGCGCAGGCTCCTCTCTGACACGCCTTTAGGCGAAACATGCCCCTAGACACAGGGACCGTTTTTCCCCTAGGAGCAGCGGTGGGGAGCAGGGCCAAGGTCCCCTGACCACAGCTCAGAGAAGCCCCAGGCCCCGGCCGCAGTGCCTTCCGCACCCAACTCGGGCCCCCACCTGGTCAGCCCTGGCGGGGCCCACTCAGGACAGCTGGGGGCCGGGGCGTGGCAGGGCTCTTTCTGTGCCTCTCCTCCCAAGTAGGAAGGGGCTCCGGGTGGCTGCTCTGGGATTGGGCACCCACAAGGGCTCAGTGGGCCCAAACCCTTGAAATCCGTGAAACTGGGTGGTCCCAAGAGCTAGAAACTCAGGAAACCCCAGGTGCTCAGGGCCCCCCCGCGTCTCGGGGGCTCTGTGGGGCAGACCCCCGCTAATATATGCAATTCCCCCTCCCCCAGCCCTTCTCTGACCCCTAAGTTATTGCCCGCTCACCTCTCCCAGGCCCCAGGCCGCAGAGCTGGCAGGGTGGCGCCTGCGGTTTCTATGTATTTATAGCAAGTTCTGATGTACATATGTAAAGGACTTTTTTAAATATATGTGCCTTTTACCTACTTCCCACGGAGTCTCTTCCTCAGCCTGTGGGACAGGGAGGGAAGGGCAGGGGTGCGTGGGCATCCCCCCAGGCTCTCCTGGTTACCAGGCCTTTCTGCCCACTGCCCTGTGCTGGCCCCATGTGGATGAGGGGGGACATCCCCACCACCAGGGCCACGCTGTTCCTCCAGCCTCTGCACTTCTGCTTCCTGGCCAGAGGAGGCCCCAGTAGCCACCTCCTAACGGTTAAGGCCCGGGGCCAGGAAGAACAGCCACTTAGAATTATCTCCTTGGCCAGAGGAGGCCCCAGTAGCCACATCCTAATGGTTAAGGCCCAGGGCCAGGAAGAACAGCCACTTAGAATTATCTCCTCCAAGACTCGGCCCTACCAGGCCCTGCCTGTGCACAGCAGGTGGGGCTGCATGGATTAAGAGCCAGGGCTCCGTGTCCAGTGGGCCCAGATCTCGCTGCACCCCAGCACCCCAGCCAGCACAGCCCCCGAGCCTGGAGGAAGAGGGGGCAACAACACTCCACCTCCATGGCACCCCCAGCCTGGCAGCTGACAGCAACTGGCCCTGACATGGAGGGGCCCCTGACAAAAGGGCCCCCCCAAACCCGTAGGCAGAAAGATCCAGCAGACCAATTTGTCTGTTTATTCCCACAAGGCAGCCAGGGGTGGGGGCGCCGAGCCAAGCCCAGCGGGCCACGGGACCTTCCTCCGGCGGGGTGCACGCTGGATTTTCGGGTCTGCCCCACCAGCAGCTGGTTTGCAGGCAGGCCGTCATGGGTGCCGGTGGAAGGCTCCGAGGGCGTGGGCAGGGGGCTCAGGCGGGGCCACACACTTGTGGAGCTAGAAATAGTGGGGCAGGTCCTTCTCTATCACCTGTCAGGGAGGAAAGCTGGGTTAGGGCAGCTACCCCCCGAGCCCCTGCCCCAAGCAGTCTCCCTAGAGAGGACCTACCAGGGGCTCCTCCATGGGTCCATAACGCTTCACCACGCAGCCGTTCTTGTCAATGAGGAACTGTGGAGAGATGGTGTCCAAACTATGGGGCCACCCCTGCAAGGGGCTGAGGCTGCCCTTCCTGCCTGCTGCCCATCTGAGCCAGGGCTGTGGCCGGGGGAAGCTGGTCCCTACCCCCCACAGCCCCCTTACCTTGGTGAAGTTCCACTTGATGGCACTGGAAAAGAAGCACACGGACGTGTGAGCGTCCCCAGCAGCCCCCCACAGTCCCCAAGCCGTCCTGTCTCCAGGAGGCCACAAGGGTGTGAGCTTCCCTGGCTGCCTCCACAGCCACAGTGCCCCCACGGCCCCCCAGAGTCATCTTACCCCCAGGAGGCCATGCAGTGTGAGAGTCCCAACAGCCCCCCACAGCCCCCCCAAGCCATCCCGTCCCCAGGAGGCCACAAAGGTGTGGGCATCCTGGCTGCCTTCACAGCCCTCCATGGCCCCCTGAGCCATCTTACCCCCAGGAGGCCACACGATGTGAGTCCCAGCACCTCCCCACAACTGCCCCCTAAGCCATTCTGCCCCCAGGGAGGTGTGAGCATCCCAGCAGCCCCCCCCCACCCCCACCCCGGCAGCCGTACTGTCCCCAGAGGTCACGCACTTTCCCAGGATGCCCTTGCCCTTGGGTTGGATCTTCATCCACTTCCACAGCGGGTGGGCGTCGTCCCCGTTCACGCAGATCTTGCTGAACATATCGAATTTGACGTTGTAGCCCGCGGCGAACTCTTTGATTTCTTCGTTACTCCCTGGCTCCTGTGGCGGCCAAGGTGTGTGAGGGAGTCGGGGGCCTGGCACCCCCAGTCCGGGCCCCCTGCACACTCCCAGGCCCTCTCCAGGCTGGAGCCCACCCCGACCCCCACCCATCGGCCTCTGCAGGCCCGGGGGACGCAGCAGCCGCCCACCTGCTTCCCGAACTGGTTACACGGGAAGGCTAGGATCCGCAAACCACACTCAGCGTATCGGGCGTGCAGGTCGACGAGCTGAGTGTAGTTCACCTCGGTCTTGCCTCACTGGGAGGCCACGTTGGTGACGATGCACACGAAGCCCCTGGGAGGGTCGGCGGCGTCAGCGCAGAAGAACAGGGCCCCCTCCCAGGGCCCGGCCCTGCGCCCCACCCCAGGCGAGCGCCCACCGGTACTTGTCCAGGTTAACCATGTGCCCGTCGATGTCCTTGGCGGAAAACTCGTGCATGGAGCGCGCACAGCGCCAGTCGTCCCGGGACGCGCACTGCAAGGCAAAGGAAGCTGAGCAAACAGCGTGGCCGGGAGGCTGAGCCCGGGACCCTGAGGCAGGAAGGGAGCGGGTCGGTGGCGGGGACACCGGGGCCCTCCGGCCCTGAAAACATGAACGCTCCTCCTCCTTAAACGCACACGCCCCCTTGTACTTCTGGTCCGGTTTTACCGGAGACCCGGAGGCCAAGAGAGGGTTCCAATCCCAAAATGTGCCACAGCAGCCGGTGTGGGAGCCCCGCGCGCACCGGGTCCTGGGACTCGGGACATTCGTGGATCTCCAGTCGCAAGCTGCGGGGACAGGGCTCCTTCCGCCGGCGCCGCGCCCTCCTGCGCCTGCACGCTGGGGCCTTCCGCCGCCGAGGGGCTCGCGGCCGCCGCCTTCCCCGGCTCTGGCACCGCTGCCTGCGGCGCCCGGGGGAACTTGCGCCCCCGCGGCCCATACCTGCCCGTCTCCCGCCCCGCCTGGCTCCCCCACCCCGAGCGCCGCTACCGGGGACAAAGGCCCGGAGGCCGTAGTCAAGGCTGCGCGACTGTGACGCCACCGCGCTAGGCCAAGGTGCGGGGGCGGGGCGGCGCCCGGGGGCGCGTGATCCGGGATTTCCAGCCCTCCGCGCCCCCAACCGCTCGGGCGCAGCAGCCCCGCTCGGCCCGGAGACGCCCACCCGTGGCCCCCAACGGTCCAGCTCCGCCCCAGCCGTCCCGGACCCCGCCCCCTGGAAGCCTGGACCCCTGACCCCGGCCCTGGCACGCACGCGCGCAGTGGCCTGGACAGCCCCTTCCCCGACCACGATCCGCGCGCGTGGAACAGCCCCTTCCCCTTCCCCGACCCCAGCCCGCGCGCCCGCAACGGCCTGGACAGTCCCTTCCCCGACCCCAACCCGCGCGCATTGAACAGCCCTTTCCCCTTCCCCGAACCCAGCCCGCGCGCCTACAACGGCCTGGAGGGCCGCGGAGCGCGTCGCAGTGCGGTCACCCGCGTCCGTGCCCGGCCGGGGGTGGGGAGGGGGAGCCCCCAGACGCCCCCCACCAAGGTCACTGGAGCCCGAGGGTTCCCCGCGCCGGCAAGCGGAGGCAGGGATCGCGCGCCCGCCCCAACGGTCACTGGGCCGGCAACAGCCGCGGCGCTCGCTCACCATGGTCCCGGCCAGGCCAGGCGCGGCCAGAGCCCCACAGAGCAGCGCCGGCTTCAGCAGGCGGCAAAGGCGGCCGAGGCTCATCGCGGCGGGGCTGGGAGCCAGCGGCTCCTCCCCTCGTCCAGCCGACCAATGGACGCGCGTCGGCTTTCCGCACCTCTTTTCCCACGGCCACGCCCTCCAGAGCGCTCATTGGTCAAGCTGCGTCGGTGTTGAGCGCTCGCGCCAACGTCAGCCAATGGGAGGCCGGAATGGGAAGAAGGCGGGGAAGGGGGGCGGGACCGACGTGCGGACTTGTTGTTGGCGACTGCGCATGCTCGCTTGCGCCCAGGAGGCCGCGTCCTGGCAGGCGGCACGTTGGGCAGCAGCAGCGCAGAGTTATCCGGGTGGTTGACCGCAGCGCGGCGGCAGGCCAGACAGCTTGAGAATACTACTTAAGACTCGTCGAGGGGGTTTCTCCAACTCGCAGAAAAGTCTCCCCAACTCTTATTTACCTTTTTTTTTCAGAGACGGGGTCTTGCTGTGTTGCCCAGGCTAACGTGCAGTGGCACGATCAGGGCACACTGCAGCCTCGACCTCCCAGGCTCAAGCGAACCTCCCGCCTCTGCTTCCCGAGTAGCTGGGACAACAGGCTCATCCACCATTCCTGGCTAATTATTGTTTTGTAGACATGGGGGTCTTGCTATGTTGCCTAGGCTGGTCTCAAACTCCTGACCTCAAGTGATCCTCCAGCCTCAGCTTCCCAAAGTGCTGGGATCACAGGCGTGAGCCAAAGGCCCGGCCGAGATTTGCCTTTTTTTTTTTTTTTTTTTTTTTTTGAGACACAGTTTTGCTCTTTTGCCCAGGCTGGAGTGCAGTGGCGCTATCTCAGCTCACTGCAACCTCCACCCCCCCCCACCCCCCCACCCCCCACCGGGTTCAAGCGATTCTCCTGACTCAGCCTCCTGAGTAGCTGGGATTACATGAGCGAGCCACCACACCCAGCTAATTTTTTTGTATTTTTAGTAGAGATGGGATTTCACCATGTTGCCCAGGCCGATCTCAAACTCCTGACCTCAGGTGATCTGCCCGCCTCGGCCTCCCAGAGTGCTGGGTTTACAAGTGTGAGCCACTGCATCCGGCCAAGAGATTTGCCTTTTTAATGTAAATGAAACCAAACTGAGTTGGGTTTGCTTCTCATCACAGCCCCATCTTATGGGGGTGTCCAGAGAGGGCATGGGGGTGTCCCCTCACCCCTGCCATGGGCGCAGGGGGCCAGTGACTCCGCATCCCTGGGTCTGGGTGCTGAGCCGCTTATATAACGTGGGTACTGGGACCTGAGAGTCATCAAGACAGTAACCATTTAACTGAGAACCTGGAGTTTCCTGGGCTCCCACCCCCAGGGGCAGCTGCCCACGCAGGGACACGCAGTATGTGCTCAGAAAATAAACACAAATCTGGAGGGTTTTCTTACAGTTCTAACATTACAAGGTATGGGCACACCCAGAGCCCATACTGCCCCACATCTTGGCTTCCAACTCTGTTTTTCACTTCGTGGCTTGGACATTTGGCAACAGAAACACTCACCTCATACTTGGGAACTGAGTCACTGTGATTGGACTTTGACCCCTGTACAGGCAGGGGTTTGGATTTTTTTTTTTTTTTTTTTTTTGAGGAGTCTTGGTCTGTTACCCAAGCTGGAGTGCAGTGGCTCCATCTCAGCTCACTGCAACCTCCGCTTTCTGGGTTCAAGTGATTCTCCTGCCTCAGTCTCCAGAGTAGCTGGGATTACAGGCATGCGCTACCATGCCCGGCTAATTTTTGTAGTTTTAGTAGATATGGGGTTTCACCATGTTGGTCAGGCTGGTCTCAAACTCCCGACCTCAGGTGATCCGCCTGCCTCAGCCTTCCAAAGTGCTGGGATTACAGGCGTGAGCCACTCTACCCCGCCTAGGTGCTTGGGATTTGTATGTTGCCCTCAAGGTCTTAACCTTTTCTGACCCTGCACTGAATATTTCTTCAGAGACAGACTCAGGGCCGGGTTGACTTGGGGGGACCTGTGAGCCAGCCCCTGCCACTGCCCCCAACTCAGGCCTGCCAGATGCAGCCCAGAGGCGTCATAGATGGTTTGGTGGCAGAGGCAGTGAAGCAAGGATCCCTGAGCAGGGCTGGCAGAATCCTGGTCTTGCATAAGCCTGTTCACATGGCTTTGTTCCCGCCCAGCCCCCAGAGGCCAAGTTCTTGGAGTCAAACCCCATTGTCTGACTTCTCAGGAAACCCCCCCATCTCCTCCCGCCCTGGCAGTGCCGGGTGACAGGGCCACACTGGTGACTCTGTTCTTACCCTTGCGAAGGCTCAGCTGTTTGCAATTTTGCCAGAGTTGTTTTCCTTAAGTTTGTTGCAAACATGTGCACTGAAATGGGAGTTTATTTCAGGGTTGCCAGAAAAACAGCTCAGCACCCACAGCTCCGCGGAGAGACTTTATCCCATTCCTGACTTCCTGCCAGTTGTGATAAGGTCAGAAGTGGGGAAAACACGGGATCGTGACCTCCGATCTGAGAACGGGGCCCAGGCTCTGGGAGAGATTTGTGCTGGGGGCTTCACAGCTTTTCCCAGAGTGTCCCCATTTCACAAACAGGGAAATGGAGTCTTGGGGACCTCTCAAGGCTCCAGCAAGGCTTCCCTGTGAGGGCGGAAGTTCTTGAGTGTCCCTGCAGGAAGCTGTGTTGCCACAGATCTTTCTAGAGCAGCCCCTGGCTCCAGGAAGGACTGAGGAGGGGCTGTCCTGTGGCTTGATTTCTTTTTTAAGAACTTTTTGGCCGGGCTCGGTGGCTCACGCCTGTAATCCCAGCACTTTGGGAGGCCGAGGCGGGCGGATCATGAGGTCAGGAAATGGAGACCATCCTGGCTAACAAGGTGAAACCCCATCTCTACTAAAAATACAAAAAATTAGCTGGGGTGGTGGCGGGCCCCTGTAGTCCCAGCTACTCAGGAGGCTGAGGCAGGAGAAGGGCGTGAACCTGGGAGGCGGAGCTTGCAGTGAGCCGAGATCACGCCACTGCACTCCAGCCTGGGCGACAGAGCGAGACTCCATCTCAAAAAAAACCTTTTGGCTGGGTACGGTGGCTCACATCTGTAATCCCAGCACTTCGGGAGGCTGAAGCAGGCCTATCACCTGAGGTTAGGAGTTTGAGGCCAGCCTGGCCAACATGGGGAAACTGTCTCTACTAAAAATACAGAAATTAGGGCCAGGCATAGTGGCTTACGCCTGTAATCCCAGCACTTGGGGAGGCCAACATGGTGAAACCCCATCTCTACTAAAAATACAAAAATTAGCCGGGAGTGGTGGCGCGCACCTGTAATCCCAGCTACTCAGGAGGCTGAGGCAGGAGAATTGCTTGAACCCGGGAGATGGAGGTTGCAGTGAGCCGAGAGCGTGTCGCTGCACTCCAGCCTGGGGGGATACAGCAAGACTCTGTCTCAAAAAAAAAAAAAAATTTCTGAAATTCAAACAAAATACGTATGAAATTCAACATTTTAACCACTTCAAAGTGTACAATTCAGTGTTTTTAGGACGTGTACAATGTTATGAGACCATCACCTCTATCTAGTTCCAGAATTTTTTTTTTCTCTTGAGACAGAATTTCGCTCTTGTTGCCCAGGCTGGAGTGCAATGGCACGATCTCGGCTCACTGCACCGCCACCTCCCGGGTTCAAGCAATTCTCCTGCCTCAGCCTCCCGAGTAGCTGGGATTACAGGCATGCGCCACCACACCCGGTTAATTTTGTATTTTTAATAGTGACAGGGTTTCTCCACGTTGGTCAGGCTGGTCTCAAACTCCCGACCTCAGGTGATCCACCTGCCTAGGCCTCCCAAAGTGCTGGGATTACAGGCATGAGCCACCGCACCCAGCTCAGAATATTTTCATTGTCCCCAAAGGAAGCCCAGACCCCATCAGCCTTCACTCTCCATCTCCTCCCCTAGGACCTGGCACCCACACATCCCCTCGTGTCTCCATGGATGGGCCTGTCCTGGACATTTCATAGAAATGGGATCACACACTGCATGTTCTTTTGTGCCTGGCTTCTCTCACTGAGCATGAGGTCCTCAGGCTGCATCCACATTGTGGCCTGTGTCAGAGCCTCGTCATTCCTTTTCATGGCTGAGAAATATTCCCGTGTGTGGAGGGATCACGTTGTGTTCATTTATTCATCTGTGGGTGGACATCTGGTTTGTTTGTTTTTTTTTTTTGAGACAGAGTCTCACTCTGTTGCCCAGGCTGGAGTGCAGTGGCGCAATCTCAGCTCACTGCAACCTCCGCCTCCCAGGTTCAAGTGATTCTCCTGCCTCAGCCTCCTGAATAGCTGAGATTACAGGCATGCGCCACCATGCCCAGCTATGGGTTGTTTTCACTTTTTGAGTTTGTAAAGCTGTACAAGTGTTTGTGTGGGCGTATGTTTTCATTTCTCTTGGGTGTATGCCTAGGAGCGGAATTGCTGAGTCATATGGTGACTCTTTGTGTAACAATTTGAGGATCCACCAGACTGTTTTTTTTTTTTTTTTTTTTTGAGATGGAGTTTCACTCTTTTTGCCCAAGCTGGAGTGCAGTGGTGTGATCTCGGCTCGCTGCAACCTCCACCTCCTAGGTTCAAGCGATTCTCCTCCCTCAGCCTCCCAAGTAGCTGGGATTACAGGCCTGCACCAACACGCTCGGCTAATTTTGGTATTTTTAGTAGAGATGGGGTTTCACTATGTTGGCCAGGCTGGTCTTGAACCCCTGACCTCAGGTGATCCGCCTGCCTCAGCCTCCCAAAGCACTTGGATTACAGGCATGAGCCACTGTGCCTGGCCGACCAGACTGTTTTCTATAGCGGCTGCACTTTCTTACGTTTTCACCTGCCCTGTGTGTGGATCATGGCCTGACTTTTGGGCCTCTGGCTCTGCTGTTACCATCCAGGCCGCCCCTGGCTTGGGCTTAGCCTCTCTTAATCCACCTCTGCCCCCGGATTTGCAGGTCACTACTGGGTCTTTATTGCAGGTGCCCTTTCTTCTGTCATAAAATTCACCCCTGAGCCCTGTCCGTCTCCTGACCACCCCCCAATGTATCTGCCCTACAACTCCAATTCCCCTCCTCCCTCAAATCTGTCCTGCCAGGCACTGGCCCCCTTCCCTGAGTCACACGCAATGTCTGCTAGGCGAATCCCTGCTCAGTCCTCAGGCTGACTTGGCGGTGGCATCACATAGCCACTCCCTCCCTCTGCCCCTAGACACCTTCCTCACCGGGTTTCCAGGAGACCTGGCAACCTCCTGCCCTTTATCCTATTAAGGAACACTTATGCAGTGCTGGTGCCAGGCGCTGCTCTATGTACATTGCAATTATTAGCCAATTACCCTATGAAGTGGGTGCTGTTCTTGTCCCTGTTTTACAAGGGAGGGGAGGGGGAGGCACAGAGAAGTTGAGTAACCTGCCTGAGATCACACAGCCAGGTCTGCAGCTCAGGGGCTGCTCCAGTGTCTGTGCTGAGCCTCCCTCCCCTCCTGCTGCTGCCTCCTCTCCTTCTCCGGGCTTCTGAACACCAGCAGGGCTGGACTCACTCTCCCGGACTCTGCTCTGCTCCCAGGACCTGGTCCAGGCTCCCGGCTCTAATCTTCACCATGTGGCCACCCTGCCTGCACGTCCATCCCCTAGACCTTGCCCTGAACTCCAGAGCTCACCTCGACCTACAGTCCTCCACCCTCCCACTCCTCTTTTCACTGCTCACAGGGACAGCTTTGTTCCCTTTCTCCCTCTTTTTCTCGCCCTGTGGCACCCTCCCCGCTCTGTGCTTGCCTCTACCATAGTTGGAGCCACCCCGACTTGTGGCAAGTTTGTCTTCCCAGTCCCTCCGTGGTCTCTCGCTTCTGCCCCGGTTCCCGACAGTCATTTCCCAACACAGCAGCTCCAAACATTTCACCCTGACCAGCAAGGCCTCATGGGACCTGCCCCACCTTGCCCTCTGACCCCCTCTCCTGCCCCTTCCCTGCCAGGAACACTCCAGGTGAGGCACAGCCTCAGGGCCTCTGCCCTGGCTGTGCTGTCTGCCTGATACAGCTATCCCCAGGCAACCCCAGGTTTCCTCTCTCTCCTCTTCTGGTTTTTGTTTTCTGTTTGTTTGGAGACAGCGTCTTGCTCTGTCACCCAGACTAGAGTGCAGTGGCACAATCACAGCTCACTGCAACCTCAACCACTGGGCTCAGGTGATCCTAGATCTTCCCACCTCAGCCTCCCAAGTAACTGGGACTACAGGTGCACCCACCACGCCCAGCTAATTTTTAAATTTTTTTGTAGAAATGGGGTCTTCCTGGCTGGGTGCGGTGGCTCACGCCTGTAATCTCGGCACTTTGGAAGGCCGAGGCGAGCAGATCATCTGAGGTCAGGAGTTCAAGACCAGCCTGGCTAACATGGTGAAACCCCGTCTCTACCAAAAATACAAAAAAATTAGCCAGGTGTGGTGGCTCACGCCTGTAATCCCAGCTACTTGGGAGGCCAGGGCAGGAGAATCATTTAAACCCAGGAGGTGGAGGCTGCAGTGAGCTGAGATTACGCCACTGTACTCCAGCCTGGGTGACAGAGCGAGACTTGGTCTCAAAAAACAACAACGAAAAAAGAAATGGGGTCTTCCTATGTTGCCTAGGCTCGTCTCAAACTCCTGGCCTCAAGGTGAGAAAGAAAACTTAGGTAGTTAGATAAGAAAGCCTGCACAGACCGGGCGGGGTGGCTCACACCTGTAATCCCAGCACTTTGGGAGGCTGAGGCGGGCGGATCATGAGGTCAGGAGATTGAGACCATCCTGGCTAACATGGTGAAACCCCGTCTCTACTAAAAATACAAAAAATTAGCCAGACGTGGTGGCAGGTGCCTGTAGTCCCAGCTACTCGGGAGGCTGAGGCAGGAGAATGGTGTGAACCCGGGAGGCGGAACTTGCAGTGAGCCGAGATGGCGCCACTGCACTCCAGCCTGGGGGACAGAGTGAGATTCTGTCTCAGGAAAAAAAAAAAAGTAGCCCCCGGCAGCCCCCCAAAAAGAATCTCAAATATCAGTGTAAAAAAGTCAGTGACAACTAAAAATTGCAAAACTACAACAAAGGGATCCTCCCCACTCAGCTTCCCAAAGTGCTGCAATTACAGGTGTGAGCCATCCCGCCCAACGGGATTTTTTTTTTTTTTTTCTCGATGGAGTCTTGCTCTGTCACCCAGGCTGGAGTGCAGTGGTGCGATCTCGGCTCACTGCAACCTCCGCCTCCCGGGTTCAAGTGATTCTCCTGCCTCAGCCTCTCGAGTATCTGGGAGTACAGGCGCCCACCACCAAACCTGGCTAATTTTTGTATTTTTAGTAGAAACAGGGTTTCACCATGTTGGCCAAGCTGGTCTGGAACTCCTGATCTCATGATCTGCCCGCCTTGGCCACCCAAAGTGCTGGGATTACAGTGATGAGCCACCACTCCTAATAGGATTTTTGCTTGAATCTGTCCTCACTGTATTCGCTGACCTCCCCATCTGATACTGCAGTTCTCCCCTTCTCCCCATGTCACTTAGCCTTTCTGCTCTTTCTTCTTCCGTAGCTTTGTCGCTTTCTAACGTTGTTATTTATTTTATTTTATTTTATTTCATTTTATTTTTGAGACAGAGTCTTGCTCTGTTGCCTAGGCTGGAGTGCAGTGGCACGATCTTGGCTCACTGAAACCTCCACCTTACAGGTTCACGAGATTCTCCTGCCTTAGCCTCCTAAGTAGCTGGGACTACAGGCACCCGCCACCTGGCGCAGCTAATTTTTTGTATTTTTAGTAGAGACGGGCTTTCACCGTGTTAGCCAGGATGGTCTTAAACTCCTGATCTCATGCTCTGCCCGCCTCAGCCTCCCAAAGTGCTGGGATTATAGGCATGAGCCACCGCGCCCGGCCACGTTATTTATTATATTTTACTAAATCTTGTCTGTATCTGAATGCGAGGGATACTTGGCCTGTTTTATTCACCATCACTGTAGGTTGCTGAGTAAATGTTGAATTAATGAATGCATCACTGAATAAGTTACTGATTGCCTGCACACAGCAAGTGCTGGGCTGGGGTTCTCCTTGAACCTGGGGAAGTGAGGAGGTTTGCAAAGACAGGAAGAGTCTGGGGTGGGGAGATACCCAGGCTAGGCTGGTGGCGCTCAGGGGAGAGGACAGAGGTGAGGGGACTTAATAAGCACCTAGAGATATGCCTAGCTCTACCTAAGACTCTCAGTTAACCGTCTAAGGTAGGGACACTTTATTGCCATTGCACAGGTAGGGAAACTGAGGCCCAAGGGAATTAACCCTGACCTGGCCTGGAGCCAACGGAGGAAACCCTGTACAGTTTGATGCACAAATATTTATAGAGTTCCCACTAGGCTCCCAGACCATCCCTAGGAGCCGAGCTGCCCCTTGACCCCATCCAGGCCTCAGTTTCCCCGTCCACACTTCGCCCCCGCCTCATGGATTCTAAACTGTTGCCCCAAGGTGGGAGTTGAACGGAAACTACAACTCCCGAGAGGCCGTGCGGCCAAAGGCACACGAGAACTACGGAGGCGAGAGTCTCGCTCAGCCAACTGCCGCTCTCGTAAGGCTCGGGCTGCCCTTGGTGCTGCCGATCCCAGACGTTGCTGCATTCAGGCATTCGCCGACGACAGCCCAGCGCGGGGCGGGGTTAGGTGGAGGGGGCCTGATTCGTATTCGGCGCAGGCGCAGTCCGCGCGGGTTCTCGCACGCATAAGGGGTGCGAGCGGCGGCGGCCATGGACGACGAGGAGGAGACGTACCGGCTCTGGAAAATCCGCAAGACCATCATGCAGGTGAGTCGCGCGTGGTGTTGGGGGCGGGGGCGCGGGCGGCGGGTGCAGGGGCCCGAGGTGGGGTCGAGCTCGGCGTCTCGTAGTCCCGTCGGAGCAGCAGCGACGAAGGGCCGGGCCGATACGGGAGGCCCCGAGGCCGCCGGGGATGCCAGGCGCTGGACCCGACCTGAGCCGGCAGCGGGGAAGGGAGGGGGTTTCGAGACGTCCGGATGCGGGGCTTAAGGGTGGGCGGGCGGCTCCGGCTGGTGCGGCGCGCATGGCGGCGAGAGGAGGAATGGGGACGGGGGGCGCCCCCAGACTCTGCCCCTCTCTGCGATTCAGCGTCGCCATTTGTCCTTGCGTCCTGAACGCCAGGGAGTCTCAGCATCCGAGGCTGGCAGAGTTGGTGGTTGGGAAGCAGCGGGCGAGCTGAGGCTTTCGATGGGGACGTGGAGCTTGGAACCCGTGCCTTGGGGTCTGGGGCAGATGGAGGCCACTGGGCCGAGTCCGGTTTGGAAGCCGGGCAGAGGCCTGAGAGCCTGCGGTTCAGGGTCCTGCCTCAGCCATTGGGGCCGTTTGAGAGCTTTTGCTTTGTCTTGCTTCCCACTCCTCGCCCTTGTCCTCAGCGAAGCCCCCCGCAGCCTGATTCTCCTTCCTCCGGGCCTCAAACATTGTCAGCCTGAAGTCACATATGTTTCGGTCCCTGTCATTTTTTTTTAAGAGATAAGGTTTCACTCTGTCGCCCAGGCAGCAGTGCAGTCGTGCAATCATAGCTTACTGCATCCTTGAACTGGCCTCAAGCAACCCTCCTGCCTCGGCCTCCTTAAGCACTGGGATCACGGGCGTGAGCCTCCGCGCCCCGCCTTTGTCCCTGCCTTTAGGGTAGCTCTGCAAAGTGGTTTGGAGGGCTTTGCTCCCTGCCAGGTTCCTGTGAGGCTGGATGGACAGACGGTCTTGGTCAAGGCTGGACATCTCTGCGATCCTCTCAGGATCACACTGGTCCCATCCTGTGGTGTGGGGCTGTGGGGGCCGGGGTGGCTCTCATGGGGCACACAGTGAGTGTTCAGCCCATTTGCTGTTCACCTCTGTCCTCTGCAGCAGCCGCAGGTCTGACTTCCGGGTCACGAGCTCTGGCCGCCTTCCTCTCTCTGCCCTGGGGTCAGCTGGTTCTTTCTCTCTGCAGCTGTGCCACGACCGTGGCTACCTGGTGACCCAGGACGAGCTTGACCAGACCCTGGAGGAGTTCAAAGCCCAATTTGGGGACAAGCCGAGTGAGGGGCGGCCGCGGCGCACGGACCTCACCGTGCTGGTGGCCCACAACGATGACCCCACCGACCAGATGTTTGTGTTCTTTCCAGGTGAGCAGCGGGTCCCGGGGGAGTTCCGGTGGAGCCACCCGAGCACCTGCCGAGGAGCCGGCTGCTAGCACCCACCCCCCACTCGCCTGGTGCCCAGCATTTGTCTCTCTGCCCAGGCTGGGAGGAAAACTCCCCTCCCCTTCCTTGCTGTGGGCGATGCCGTTGACCTCTGACCCCTCTCATGCACAGCCTCTTTCTAGTTTCCCTCTCAGTCCCCTTCTCTCTTCCCGCCAACTAGGAGAGTCCCAAGGACCTCCCCACTCACTCCCAGCCCCCCATGACCTTTTTGCCCTTGTGTGTCCCTTGGCTCCCCCATCCTGGCCGTTGGGTGCTCTTCCAGCTTCTTGGCCTGGCCCAGGAGGCCCCGTCTGGGTCAGCGCAGCCTCCTTGTGAGCTGCGGCCCCTGCCCTCCCCAGCCCATTCCTCCGCACCCCATGCCCCTTCTCCCCTGTCAGCGTCCGCTACTCATCCCTCGAGCTTGTGCTCGGGCCTCTTTTCCCAGGAACCCGGGACCCTCGGTTTCAGCACCTGCTTTGCGGAAGTCTCCCCACCTGTCTGCCTCCCCACTATGGCTCTAAAGCCCTCAGCGGTTGGGGGATTGCAAGCGCCTTAGGGGCGCAGCCCTGCACCCAGAGTTAATCAGTGGAGTGACGGAGCATGTCGGTCAAGCGGACCTGGTGATGCTGCTGAGTTTTGTTTTGTTTTTTTTTAAACAGAGTCTCATTCTGTCGCCCAGGCTGGAGTGCAGTGGTGCCATCTCAGCTTGCTGCAGCCTCCACCTTCTGAGTTCACGCGATTCTCCTGCTTCAGCTTGAGTAGCTGAGATTACAGGCACCCACCACCATGCCTGGCTAGTTTTTCTTTGTATATTAGTAGAGATGAGGTTTCACTGTGTTGGCCAGGCTGCTTTCAAACTCCTGACCTCAGGTGATCCACCCGCTTCAGCCTCCCAAAGGGCTGGGATGACAGGCGTGAGCCACTGCGCCCAGTCTTCTTTTTTTTTTTGAGACTGAGCCTGCCTTAGTCACCCAGGCTGGAGTGTGCAGTGGCGCAATCTTGGCTCACTGCAACCTCCACCTCCTGGGTTCAAACAATCTTCCCACCTCAGCCTCCTAAAAAGCTAGGTTGACAGGCATACACCATCTCACCTGGCTACTTTTTCTTTTTGTATTGTTTATTAATTAATTAATTTTTTTGAGACAGAGTCACGCTCTGTTGCCCAGGCTAGAGTGCAGTGGCGCAATCTCCGCCCACTGCAAGCTCTGCCTCCCGTGTTCACGCCATTCTCCTGCCTCAGCCTCCCGAGTAGCTGGGACTACAGGCGCCGGCTAATTTTTTGTATTTTTATTAGAGACGGGGTTTTACCTTGTTAGCCAGGATGGTCTTGATCTCCTGACATCGTGATCTGCCCGCCTCGGCCTCCCAAAGTGCTGGGATTACAGGCGTGAGCCACCACTCCCGGCTTGTATTGTTAATTGAGACGGGGTTTCACCACGTTGGCCAGGCTGGTTTAGAACTCCTGATTTCAAGTGATCCACCTGCCTTAGCCTCCCAAAGTGCTAAGATTACAGGTGTGAGTCACCGCACCCGGCCTCAGGTGATGCTTCTTAAAGAGAGTGTCCTGGGGTGTGAGGTGTGCTTGTTGCAGAGGCTGGTGCTGAGTCACCCGCCTCCCCAGAACTGCCCAGGGTGGGAGCCTCTCAGAGTTGAAGGTCTCTGCTTCTCCCTGGTCTCTGGGTGACTGAGGGGTGTCAGCCCCCTGTCCCTGTCTCCGGGTGAATGAGAGGTTTCAGTCCTCTCTTCCCCTGTCCTGGGATCCTGCAACTCAGGCCTCATTTTGCAAACGCGGAAGCCGAGGCCCGAGCAGGAGAAGCACCTGTGTGGAATGGGGCTGGAACTCGGGTGCTCTGGGGTCTGGGTGGGTGAGGGCCAGGAGGGCCCAGGGTGGTGCAGGCCAGCACGCTCTCTGTCTGCAGAGGAGCCCAAGGTGGGCATCAAGACCATCAAGGTGTACTGCCAGCGCATGCAGGAGGAGAACATCACGCGGGCCCTCATCGTGGTGCAGCAGGGCATGACACCCTCCGCCAAGCAGGTGGGCACCCCCGCCCCACCCCGCCAGCCTCTCCCCCTCCCCAGCCTCCTCCCCCGAGCAGGTGGGCACCCCTGCCCTGGCCCACCCCACCAGCCTCTCACCCTCCCCAGCCTCCTCCCGCGAGCAGTACCCACAGGCGGCCATATGCCTTGGGCTTTGGGCTAGGCCAGCCAGGGTGCCCTGGAGGATGTGGCCGGGATGTCCGACAAGCCCCGACTGCCTCCCTCCCACCGCGTCCATGGGCCCCACCCCAGGCAGCCGCCGTCCTCCCCCATCCATGGGCCCCACCCCAGGCAGTCGCCGTCCTCTCCCGTCCATGGGCCCCACCCCAGGCAGCCGCCGTCCTCTCCCGTCCATGGGCTCCACTGCTGACCCCAGCCCCACCCCAGGCAGCCGCCATCTTCCCCCAGCTCTCAGGAGGGGTGTCAGGGTGGAGGGCACTGTGCTTCTCGCCAGCTCCTGTGGGCTTCAGCCCTCGGCCTGGTGCAGATTCCAGGAGCCGGAGGTTCTTTGTCCTGAGCTGATGTCCAAGGGGACTTGCAGAGGAGGCCTGGCATGGGGTCCTCCAGGGGTCTATCCGTGTTGCCCATCTGTCTGTTGGACACTCCTGAGCTAGACTGCTGTGCTGTGCTGTGATGGGCAGTCAGCAGAGCAGTTTAGTCCCTGGCCCACCAGCTGTGGGGTTTACGCAGCCACACAAAGCAGCACCCCTGTATGGGGAAGAGGTCGCCCTGCCAGCTCTGAGGGCCGCCCCTGGAGGCGTGTGACAGATGGAAACACATCCGAGTTTCCACGGCCTCATCACTGCTTGTGACAGGAGGCCCTTGATGAGCAGAGAGGCTGGGGAGGGGCGGGCTGTTCAAGGCTCCTGGGCTGGCGGTGGGGTTTTCTGATTTACGACGTGGGTGTGATGTTGGGGCACACGAGTGAGCCCCAGGTAGCTTGAGGCAGGAAATGGAGGTCGGGTTGTCTGGGCCTCTCCAGGCCCGTGCCTGAGAGCCACTCTCTTCCAGTCTCTGGTTGACATGGCACCCAAGTACATCCTGGAGCAGTTTCTGCAGCAGGAGCTACTCATCAACATCACGGAGCATGAGGTGGGCGCCTGCCGCAGAGTCCCGCCTGTGTGGGGCCGGCAGAGATGCAGGGTTTGTGGGTGGCCAGGAGGATGTGGGATCTGGGGCCCAGGGCAGGTGTTCCCATTAGTGCATGGAGGACAGGGTTCACAAAGGGTGGCCCTGGGCCTGCAGCAGCCGAACCCGGGAGCTTCCTAGAAATGCAGATCCCGGCTGGGCGCGGTGGTTTATGCCTGTAATCCCAGCACTTTGGGAGGCCGAGGTGGGTGGATCACGAGGTCAGGAGATCGAGACCATCCTGGCTAACACGGTGAAACCCTATCTCTACTGAAAATACAAAAAAATTAGCTGGGCGTGGTGGCGGGCACCTGTAGTCCCAGCTACTCGGGGAGCCGAGATTGCGCCATTGCACTCCAGCGTGGGAGACAGAGCAAGACGACTCCTCAAAAAAAAAGAAATGCAGATCCCCAGGCCCACCCCAGCCTGTAGAATCTGGACTGCTGGGAGTGTGGAGGGACCCTAGTGCTGGGACAGGAGGAGTGCCAGCAGGAGGTGGCTGTGCCCAGCCCGTCTGCCTCAGAAGCTCCAGGAGCTGTGACTCCATCTCCCGCCTGTGGAGCCGGGGTGGGGTGGTTGGGCTCCCTGAGTGCCGGGGATCGGGGTGGGGTTCAGGGCTCTTGTCCATCTGGAGGTGCAGGAGTTGTGGTGGCATCTGGGAGCCATGTGGGGTCTGACCAGCCCTTGGTGATGCCTGGTGGCTTCCTCTCTTGGCAGCTGGTCCCTGAGCATGTCGTCATGACCAAGGAGGAGGTGACAGAGCTGCTGGCCCGATAGTATCCTTTCCAGCCCCACTGGCCCTGCCCCTCCCTGTCCCTCCCTGTCCCTCAAGACTTCCGCATCCCCACTCCCCCCACCCCCCCCACAGCCCTGTCTAGCATTTTCCTGACTCTGCTTCGCAGTAAGCTCCGAGAGAACCAGCTGCCCAGGATCCAGGCGGGGGACCCTGTGGCGCGCTACTTTGGGATAAAGCGTGGGCAGGTGAGTCCTGCAGGGAGAAAGGGCACTAGGGCTGCTCTGAGCTGACCACTCAGAGAAGGGGGCTTCTGTCCCTCCCCGACAGCCCCTCCCCCTGGACCCAGGGCCTGGAGGGGACCTCGAGACCACACCCCCAATCTCCCCCTCTTAAAGCCAGGGCCACTGGGTCCAGAGAAGAGCGTGACCCAGGTTCCCAGGGAGCGAGTCCCGCAGCCCAGGGTCGGCATCTCGGACCCCTGCCGGCCATCCCCAGCCCGTGTGCTGTCCGCCTGCTGTCTGGTGACTGCAGTGAGGTCCGTCAAGTATTCGCAACCCCTGCTCTCTGCCTCTGCAGGTGGTGAAGATCATCCGACCCAGTGAGACGGCGGGCAGGTACATCACCTACCGGCTGGTGCAGTAGCTGCCGCCTGACAGGTGAGACGGCCGAGGGACAGGCACCGAGGTGGGGTCAGAGACGGGTGTCGTCCCCTCCGCCGGTGTGCAGGGCTGTTCTTGCTTCGTCCAGCAGCAAGCCCTTCCTAGCACCAGCCCAGTTGGGCCACCAGGCGCTCAGGACACCCCCAGACCCCACCCGACTGCAGGCTGCAGCTCCTGGGGCTCTGCACCTGGAAGGGAGAGTCCTGGTACGCGGGGCGTGTGTCTCTGCCACCGCTGACCCACCTTAGAAGCGGGAGACAGTCACCTGCGTGGCAGGTGTGTGGCGGGACTTTCCAGAAGAAGGTTTAGAAACCTGCCCAGAGACCCCAGACCTGAGAGAGGAGGCACAGCTTCAGGCCAACCCTTCCCTGAGTGGGCACCTTGGGAGGGACTGGCCGGAGTCTCAGGAGCGGGACAGCCTCTGCCCATGGCGAGAGCCTCCCAGCTTCCCCTGGACTCTGGTCATGGCGAGGTGCTGTCCTGGCAGGCCGCCCCACTTCACACTCAGCCCAGGAGTGGGGCTCGGCCCGGTCTGACGCTGGCACGGTTCCTTTGAGGTCAGAGCTACTGCTCACGCCTGTGTGACCGCTGGGCACAAGTGAGCCGCCTCTGCACTGTGGCCTGGGCCTCCTCCTGCCAGGCCTCCCGCACCCCCTCACGCTGAGTGGGCGTTGGGCTGTCCTGGGCACACTGGATCTGCCCCTCTCGCGTGACCACCCTCCTCCTCTTTGCCAGCCCCTGGAGGCGGACAGACAGTGACCCCCATCCCTGCAGGACGAACGCCCCTGTCCTGCCAGAATCCGGCCCCCCAGCTCTCACAGCTGCTGCTCCTCCGGACTCCCCAAGGCAGGTGGCCTCCACCCAAGTTTTCCCGTCCTGGGGTGAGGCTTCCTGTGGCCCAGCCCGCCCCATTCACCTGTGGATTTGTGCGAGATGCAGCCTCAGAAGGGACAAGGCCCCCAGAGGGAGGTCACCTGGGCGCAGCTGGTGCTGGGTCCCATCTGTTGGGGGTTTGGGGTCCGGGTCTCCCACCAGCCCCTGCTTCCTCCTGGGCTCCCCTCGTCTTCCCTCCCTCGGGGGCCCTGATGCGTGGTGGCCCCCGCCTGGCCTCAGCTCCTCACTCCACTCACAGCCGTGCACGCGCTCAAGCCACCAGGGTGCAAGATTCCAGCTCTGGAGTTCTCGGTTGTTGAAGGAGGTTGGGTGTTTTCAAATGTTAAAGATGTTTTGAGCAAATAAATGTGCTTGGTATAGAAACCAGGCCGACTAACAAGGTTTTCAGCAGGTGGCCTTGCCTCACCCCGAGCACACGAGGGCAGCTTGGCAGGTGGGCCCTCCTCGCGCTCGCTTTCTCTGGCCCTGGCTTCGGGGGTCAGCGCCTCCCCAGGCCCTCACCCTGCCCTCCCACTTCGTGCTCCTGGGTAAGGCGTGAGCCTGTCTGTCTCTCTTCCTTTCCCGTGAGGGTGTGGAGTTGTTCTCTGGCTTGTGCAGCTGCGGTTTGCAGCCAGTTCCTCGTATAGACGTTTGGGATCTGGCTCTACTTCCCCCTTTGCTTACTGTCTGATTTCAGAAGGCCTCGCCTGCCCAAGTTGAACCTGGCCGCATGTGTTTATTCACAGCAGCTTTATTAAGATGGAATTCTCCCTCGTGTGATCGGTGGTCTGTATTGCGCCCACTGTTCTGCGCAGCAGGGTCCCCAGATCCCCGGGCCGCGGACGGCGGGTGTGATGGGGATAGTGCTTCCCCTTCTCTGCAAATGTACTTTTTTCAAAATTGTCTCGGCCAAAGCAAGCCAGACACAAAGGGACAAACACTGATGTCACTCCTAGGAGGTCGCTAGAGGCATCAGAGACTGGAAGTAGGATGGGGGTTCCCGGGGCTGGGGAGTTGGGTGGGGACAGAGTGTGTCATGTACACAGTCTTAGTTTGGGAAGATGAGAAAATTCTGGAGGTGGCCGGGCGTGGTGGCTCAAACCACTTTGGGAGGCCGAGGTGGGCAGATCACCTGAGGTCAGGTGTTTGAGACCAGCCTGGCCAGCATGGCAAAACCCTGTCTCTACTAAAAATACAAAAATTACCCGGGCGTGGTGGCACATGCCTGTAATCCCAGCTACTTGGGAGCTGAGGCAGGAGAATCGCTTGAACCCAGGAGGGGGAGGTTGCAGTGAGGCTTAAGTGGGGAGGATCGCTTGAGCTCAGGAGTTAAAAGACCAGCCTGCGCAACACAGAGAAACCCCCCACCCCCCCACCTCTACAAAAAACTTAAAGATTACCTGGGCACCGTGGCTCACACCTGTAATCCCAACACTTTGGGAGGCTGAGGTGGGAGGATCATTTGAGCCCAGGAGGCCGAGGCTGCAGTGAGCTACGATTGTGCTACTGTACTCCAGCCTGGGCCACAGGGTCACACCCTGTCTCAAAAAAATGCAGTTCCGCAGGCGCATGGGCCACATTTCCAGTGCTTGGTGGCCATGTGGGGCTGGTGTGCAGAACCTTAGAGCCTGAGAACACATCCGTCATCTAGAACGTTTTCCTGGACTGCCCTGGGCTGCAGGTGGACATGACATGGTCAGTCAATGCCTGATCGTCTGCACAGCCTGTGGTGAAGACCACCTGGGCTTCCACCTCACGGGGCCCCATGGCGGGGGGTTCCCTTCCTCACACATCCCTCCCCTGGGAGGAGGCCCAGGGCCACGCTACGGGGCTCTCTCTGTCCCCTCCCTGGCACCTTCCAAGCTTGCAGCTGCCACAGAAAACCGACCCGATTAAAAACTTTATTTCAGCAAAATAAACGTGCCTGTGAAAGAACTACACGGTGGCTTCGGAGAGGCCCCACTGCGCACCTGAGCCCCAGGTGGCCACACCTGGTGTTCTGGAAAAGGGAGTCCAGGGCCAGTGTTCAGGCCCTGCTGTACTGCACCCTGGAAACTGCACCAAACCCCAGCCTCCACCCCCATCCACGGCTCCCAGAACGGTTTCTGGAGTCCCTGCAACAGACCTGTGAGGAGAGGGCGGGGCAGGGCCTGCCATCCCTGTGATGACCAGGGGGATGCGCTGGGCAGGGACAGCTTCCTCCATCCACACAGCCCTGTGGGCACCGACAAGGCCACCGTGACTTCACAAGACAGCAGTGTTCTCCAGCTCAGCTGAGCCGGGGTGCAGGGGAGAGCACAGAGCAAACTCCTGTGCCCCAAGGCCCTCGTGCTCCTGGAAGCCTCTGGGAGGAGGCGCATGCTGGTGGGACATCGAAGTCCAGGCGCTCTTGGCAGCGACCCCAGGATGGCGCACCTAAGCTATGCCGTGGCGCAGGGGACGTGCTGGAGGGACAGGAGCAGGCAAGAGAGAAGCCACCTGTGGTCCCAGCCCCACCCCAGCTCACACAAATTCCGGCTGCCTCTCCCTGCAGGAGCCCAGCGTGATCCGCCCGCCACGGAGCCTCATAGGGGGCAGTGGGGTCTGCAGCACGTTGTTGGACTGGTTGGTATTGAATCCTGAAAGCTGCTGGGCCGGGCTGTCCTCGTCCCCGTCCCCATCCTCCCGGGCCGTGGTCTCCAGCTGCTCCTCACTGCCGCTGTGGCTGCCAGAAGCCTCCTCTAGGCTGGCCTCGCTCTGCTGCTGCTCCAGGAAGCTGAGACGGCACAGGGCACTGGCCTCTGATGAGGACAACAGCTCGGAGGCCTCCTCTAGGTCCGAGTCTGAATCGTTGGACACAACTCGGGATTCTGAGAAAGGGAGACAGAGATGGGGGAGAGACAGGACAGATGGGGAGAGAGAGATGGAAGAGAGATGAGAGAGGCAAGGGGAGGGACGGGGAGAGGAGGGGGAGAGAGAGAAGGGGAGAAACGGAAGGAGAGAGGTGTTGATAGGGTCTGGCTCTGTGTCCCCACCCAAACCTCATCTTGTAGCTCCCATAATTCCCACGTGTTGTGGGAGGGACCTAGTGGGAGATAGTTGAATCGTGGAGGTGGGTCTTTCCTGGGCTATTCTCATGATAGTAAGTGGGTTTCACAAGATCTGATGGTCTAAAAACTGGAGTTTCCCGACACAAGCTCTCCCTTTGCCTGCCACCATCCATGCGAGACGTGACCTGCTCCTCCTTGCTTTCTGCCATGGTGGTGAGGCCTCCCCAGCTACGTGGAACTGTAACTCCATTAAACCTCTTTTGTAAATTGCCCAGTCTCAGGTATTTCTTTTTGAGACAGAGTCTCACTCTGTTGCCCGGGCTGGAGTGCAGTGGCACGATCTTGGCTCACTGCAACCTCTGCCTTCCTGGTTCAAGCGATTCTCCTGCCTCAGCCTCCTGAGTAGCTGGGATTACAGGTGCCCACCACCACACCTGGCTAATTTTTGTATTTTTAGTAGAGACGGGATTTCACTATGTTGGTGAGGCTGGTCTTGAACTGACCTCAGGTGATCCCAAAGTGCTGGGATTACAGGCGTGAGCCACCGTGCCCAGCCTCAGGTATTTATCAGCAGTGTGAAAACAGACTAACACAGGTGTCCCGTAACTAGATGCAGCACTCAGGGCCAGCTGCCTCTGACAGGTGGCGCCGGCCCCACCTGGGTCAAACCCCCAGCCCCGCGCCCTTCTCTAGAAAAAGGTGCTCCTGCAGGAAAGGTACTTAGCCTGGCCCGGTGCCTGGTGCACCTGGAGCCTTACACGGTATCAGCTCCACGTTCACGTTACTGGTTTCTGGGTGTGGGGTAAGCACCTCAAAAGGCACTGCCTTGCCTGTTTTTGCAGCCGGTTAAAGGAAAATGACTTGAGTAGCTCATAGGTGTGGTCTCCGTGGCAGACAAAATCCACAGAATGTGCTGCGCCGTGGACCCTGCCACATGTGCACAACTGGGTCATGGCACCTGCACCCATGGGTGGCACATGCCAGCCTCCCTTGGGGCCATTCGGGCAGCCACACACTCACCTCTGCACCCGTCCTCTGCCGCCTCCTGCAGGGGGTAGACCACCCCCTCGCCCGCCTCCAGGTACGGCACCTGGACGACTACCTCGGCTCGCTGGTTGGATGACTCGTCCTGCAAGGGCAGAATGGAAGTCAGGGAAGGGTCGGGGCTCCATTTTCCATGTTATAAATTAACAAACTCACCCACACAGCCCATAACAGCTACTGACACCCGCACTGCCCAGGCTGTAACCACACTGGCCATTCCCACGAGGTACACAGGACGGGCATTTCTGAAAGTCCACTCCTCTCGCCACCCACGGCTGCTCATGTCCCCAACCCATCTGGGGTTTCTCCCGAGAGCTCCTTCAAGAGGAGCACAGGATGGAAAGGCTGTGCCCAGCGCAGACACCGTTGGAGCTGCGGGCCCCACTGTCCTGAGGCAGCACCCCAGGCGGTCTGTCCTCAGCCAAGAGCAAACCAGGGAAACTGCAGCCCCTAAACACCCAGGGAAGATGGATTGAAAAAATACGAGACGCCAGGTGCAGTGGCTCACACCTGTAATCCCAGCACTTCAGGAGGCCAAGAGGGGTGCGGATCACTTGAGGTCAGCAGTTCGAGACCAGCCTGGCCAACAAAGTGAAACCCCATCTCTGTTAAAAATACAAAAATTAGCCGGGTATGGTGGCCGGCGCCTGTAGTCCCAGCTACACGGGAGACTGAGGCTGGAGAATCGCTTAGAACCTGGGAAGCGGAGGTTGTGGTGGGCTGAGCTCGCCCCATTGCACTCCAGCCTGGGCAACAGGAGCAAAACTACAACTCTCAGAAAAGAAAATCTGAAGCGGGGAATTGACCTCGCAACGGAGTGCAGTGGCAGCTCGGGCGGGCTGTGGACACCGGGCCAGCGTGGAGCTTGTGGCTGCAGGCAGCACCGGGATGGGAAACGGGGAAGGAAGCTGGGGCTGAAGGGTGAGGCCCAAGGCCAGCCCCAAGGGAGAGTGGAGGGGCGGCCGCAGGAGCCTTTGCACCTCTGCCAGATTCAGTGCAGACCTCGCTGAGTTCTTTGCATAAAAGACACAAAAAGACAGAGGCCTCCCGAACAGCCCTGTCCAAACCAAATTATCTCCCTGTGGTTCCTTGGGCTTCATCCCACAACGACTGTCCCCAGCAGCGCCCCCTGCTCCCCAAGCCCCGAGTGGACAGCCCTGGTCAGGCCCACACCCTCACCTGGCCCCCGGGGATCTCCTCCGGCTCCTCCTCGAAGACCAGACCGTAGTGGACGATGAGAGTCTCGATGACGCGGGCCTGGTGGGGGTAATCCACCAGGGAGGAGAGGGACACGGTGGCCTCAGTGGGCCGTGGCCGAAGCAGCGTGGGCCCGAACACGATGCCCAGGTTCCCGGGGGTCATCTTGTTGTCCTGCTCCACCTCCACGATCCTGCGGGGTGGGCAGGGGCCAGGTGCTGAGCGGCTCCCGGAACCCCGCGCTCTCCACCCCATATGCCGGGACTCACCTGCGCAGGTGCCGCAGCAGGTACTGCAGCGAGGCCCGGTTCTCAGGCGGCAGGTCCCGCAGGAGCTCCCGCAGCCGACCTGCCATGGCCACCGCCACTGCCTCGCTCTCCGAGCTGTCCTGCCGGCCCCGGGACGCCGCCTTGGCCTCAGCCTCTGCCTTCAGGCTGTCCTTGGCCAGCCCTACGAGCTCATGGTAGAGGCGAAAGGAGATGAGCGGCTCGGGAAGCTGTGCAGAGTTAAGGGTCAGCAGGTGTTGGTGGGACTGGCCCAGCCCGCACGTGTGCCTGCCGCGCCCCCAGCCTCAGCCCCACCCCCACCAAGCACTGGCCACGCCCCACCGAGCTCGGGTTCCACCCAGAACAGCGTCAGTCCCCTTTCCCAGCCCAGCATGAGCCCTGCCCCTCCTACCCGGGCCACGCCCCCAGCCCCACTCCCTTTCTCGCTCTGGCCACGCACACCCCGCCCTGCAGGTACCCTAACGAGCTCCGGCTCTACTCAGCATAGTCTGACCCCTTCCCCACCACCTGCGAAGTGCTGGTCCCACTCCCATCCCAGCCCTGCTCCGCCCTTCCCCAGACATGACCACGCCCCTAGCCCCAGTCCCGCCCTTCCCCGGGGATGACCACGCCCCTGGCCCTAGCCCCGCCCCTGCCAAGCCCTGGTCACGCTCACCCTGCCCCAGCCTCGCCCCACCAAGCCCAGGCCCCACCCCCAGCCCTGCACTTGTCTAGCCTCAGCCCCGCCCCTAGCCTCATACGGGTCCCTGCCAAGCACTGAACACGTCCATCCCGCTCTGGCCACGCCCCACCGAGCCCCGGCCCCGCCCCCGCCCCAGCACAGCGTCAGGTGTGCTTCTGCCGTGGCCACACCCCTGCCACGTGCTGACCAAGCCCCACCCCGCCCCTCCTGTCCCTGTCCGTGCCTCCGCACAGAACTGGCCCCGCCCCGCTCCTACCGTGACCACGCCCCCAGCCTCAGCCCTGCCCTGCCAGGCACTGTCCCGCCCACTCTGTCCTCCCCAGGCCCCGCTTGCGCCAGTCCTGCTCCAGCTCAGTCCTGCTCCAGCTCCCGGACCCCCACCCCACCTCCTCCTGCCTGGCTACGCCCCTTCCAGGTTCTGCCTGGCCACCTCTGGTGGGTCTCACCTGACGCAGGTAGAGCTTGAGGACGTTGCTGATGTCGTGGGGCGAGGCCTGCGACAGCTCGACCAGCTCCTTGCCGTTCTCGAAGGCCTGGCACAGCTTCTCCACGCGTGTCTTTACCCCATTCACCCGGTAGATGCCCTGCGGGAGCCCGGGGGTGGGGAGGCCCATCAGCCTCGGCCCACGCCCGCCTCCTCGCTGGGAGCCGCCTCCTCCCCCGCCTCACCTTGGTGCGCAGCGCCCGCCGCTCGATCTCGCAGACGCACTTCTTGACGATGAAGGGCACGCCGTCGGGGGCGCTGCGGGCCGCGTGGCTGAAGTCCTGGCCGAACAGCTGCAGGCGGCCCTGCAGCTTCTTGTGCCCGCACTGTATGGCCAGCGTCTCCAGACATTTCTTGTGGCAGGCCAGGCAGCACTGGGGGCGGCCAGAGTGAGTGAGCCCAGCCCCGGGGCGCCCAGCTCAGCGCAGCCCCCAGCGGCTCCACCCCACCTCCCCGGGGCCGCTCACAGCCCCCACACGGCAGCTTCTGCAAACACAAGCTGGACAGTGGCTTGTGGCTTCCACCCCAGGGGTCATCCCGCCTGCCACTCTGGCCTCCTCTCCTTCCCGCCCCTTGGTTTTCTGGCCACAGGTGCAGGGCCTTTGCCCTCCAGGTCTACCCCCCGCCTCGCTGCCTCAGAGAGCCAACCCTGCCTGCCCCCCAAAACTAAAAGAGCCCACCCCACCCCCTTCATTTGCTTCCTTCCAAAGGCGCACGACTGCTCCCTGCTCTGGGCCGGACCTTCCCGAGGGCACACAGGCCGGCGGTGCCGGGCACCCCAAAGGCTCCCGAAGGCTCCCAGCTGTCCGTCGGGGCGTCCCACTCACCTCTTCACACTCAGCACCCTGGAAGTAGACGTAGCTGTTGCACTCGCGGCACTTGGCGGGCGTGCGGAGCTTCCGGAGCCGGTGAGTACGGGCCGCCTTGGACAGCCCCTCGTGGCGGAACGGTCCACTGGGCACGGCCACCGGCAGCTCAGGGGTCATGCCGTTGAGGTCAGCTGCGGGCAGCACAGGCAGCCGGTGTCACCAAGGCAGGTCAGGGCCAGGCCCATGGACTGTGTCCAAACCCCCCTCTCTCTCCAGCCCCCGTCAGGGGACCCTCACCCTGCTCAAAGGCTGAAGCCCCGGCTCCACCCTCTGGGTCCACCAGCTCCTCCGTGGACGACATGGTACCACTGGATGACGTCCGCTCGAACTTCTTAAAGTCCCCTGGGCGGGAATCAGGGCCGTTCAGACTCCCCGAGCCGGGGGGGCCCCCTCCATCACCCCGGTGCGTGGTGAAACCCTGAGGCCCAGGAGAGGCGGCAGCTCCACACCCCAGTCCGCCAGAGAGCCTCCCTCACCTGCGCCAGGGCCGGGGTCCAGCCCACTGGCCGAGTCTGAGATCGAGAGCGGCCATGACTTGTGAACCTGGTGTCCTCGCCCGGCTGGAGAAAGAGGCGTCTCTGGTGAAGGACCAGGGTGGGTCGCAGGGAGCCAGCGTCCGCCCCTGGGCCCCGCCGGACACTCACCCCTGTGGCCCTTGACAGGTGTGCCCTCAATGCACCCGCCTTCTTCTGGGGGGCTCCCGGCAGCCTCGGGCCCCGCCACATCACTCACGTTGAAGCTGCTCTTCCGGGCACGCATGACGGGGGACCTAGTGAAAGAAACCGGGAAAAGGAGGGGTGGTGATGGGGGGCAAGACGGATTCATCTTCATGCCCTCGACAGAGGGAAGCCCGGCTCCCAGGCGGGCCTTGTGCGCCTGGGACAGGGCAGCTGGGTGGCGGTACCAGGCATTGGCGGAGACGTGGGGCTCAAAGTCGTAGTGCACATCGGGCTCCTGGTCCCGCTGCAGCTGGCGCACGTGGGAGGCGTACTGCTGGCCTGGGTCATACAGCTTGCTGCTCTCACACAGCATCTGGAAGTGCACGGGCAGCGGCGCCGTCTGCATATGCATCATCTGGTAGTAGGAGATCGTGGCCTGCGGGCGGCACAGGAGAGCGGAGGGGTCAGGAGAAGGCCGCCTTGTCCACCATCCCCGCCCGGGCAGCTGGAGCACCCTACGCACCGACTTGATGGTCTGGTCGCTCTGCCGGATGACCTCCTGGATCTGCCGCAGCGCCGTCACCTTGGTATCCTCCAGCTCCTGCTTCTGCGTCTTCGCGTCGGCCACGCAGGTGCGGTAGGTGGCCATAGCTTCCTCCGCCTGCGGTGGGGGCGGGGCACACAGAGAGAGGCCTCAGCCTGGGGTGCAGGACTCAGACAGAAACCTCAGGGAGGCCGGGCTGATGCCTGTCATCCCAGCGCCTCGGGAGGCCACAGTGGGAGACTTGCTTGAGGCCAGGAGTTCGAGACCAGCCTGAGCAACATGGTGAGACCACCCCCCCCCCCCCATTTTTTTTTTTTTTTTTTAAATGGAGTCTCGCTCTGTAGCCCAGCCTGGAGTGCAGTGGTACGATCTCGGCTCACTGCAACTTCCACCTACCGGGTTCAAGCAATTCTCCTGCCTCAGCCTCCCGAGTAACAGATTACAGGCGCCCCCAACCCATCATACCCGGCTAATTTTTTGTAATTTTAGTAGAGATGGGGTTTCACCATGTTGGCCAGGCTGGTCTCAAACTCCTGACCTCATATGATCTGCCCTTCTCAGCCTCCCAAAGGGCTGGGATTACAGATGTGAGCCACTATGCCCAGTCTGAGACCCCCATCTTTATAAATAATTTTTTTTTTTTTTTTTTTTTTTTTGAGATGGAGTCTCTCTCTGTCGCCCAGGCTGGAGTGCAGTGGCGTGATCTCGGCTCACTGCAAGCTCCACCTCCTGGGTTCATGCCATTTTCCTGCCTCAGCCTCCCGAGTAGCTGGGACTACAGGCGCCCACCACTACACCCAGCTAATTTTTTGTATTTTTAGTAGAGACGGGGTTTCACCGTGTTAGCCAGGATGGTCTCGATCCCTGACCTCGTGATCCGCCCGCCTCGGCCTCCCAAAGTGCTGGGATTACAGGCCTGAGCCACCACGCCTGGCCAAGAATTTTTTAAAAATTAGCTGGATGTGGCGGCACACGCCTGTGGTCCCAGCTACTCTAGAGGCTGAGGCGAGAAGATTGCTTGTGCTCAGGAGGTGGAGGCTGCAGTGAGCCATGATCACGCCACTGCACTCCAGCCTGGGTGACAAAACAAGACACTGTCTCAAAAATAATAATTTAAAAATCGGGGTCGGGTGCGGTGGCTTACGCCTGTAATCCCAGCACTTTGGGAGGCCGAAGCGGGTGGATCATGAGGTCAGGAGTTTGAGACCAACCTGGCCAAGATGGTGAAACTCTGTGTCTACTAAAAATACAAAAAAATGAGCTGGGCCTGGTGGCAGGCGCCTGTAATCTCAGCTACTCGGGTGGATGAGGCAGAGAACTGTGTGAACCTGGGAGGCGGAGGTTGCAGTGAGATCTCACCACTGCACTCCAGCCTGGGCAACAGAATGAGACTCTGTCTCAAAAAAACAAACTGGCCGGGCGTGGTGGCTCACGCCTGTAATCCCAGCACTTTGGGAGGCTGAGGTGGGCGGATCACGAGGTCAGGAGATCGAGACCATCCTGGCTAACACGGTGAAACCCCGTCTCTACTAAAAATACAAAAAATTAGCCGGGTGTGGTGGCGGGTGTCTGTAGTCCCAGCTATTCAGGAGGCTGAGGCAGGAGAATGGCGTGAACCTGGGAGGCGGAGCTTGCAGTGAGCCGGGATCACACCACTGCACGCCAGCCTGGGTGACAGAGCCAGACTCCGTCTCAAAAACGAACAAAAAAACAAAAACAAAGGCCTGGAGGTAGTAAATGTCACACCAAGCATTGGGTCTCCTCTTCCAGGGACCTCCAGCCCTGCCTCCACCCGCCCTCACCTTGTTCTTGGCCTCCTCCTCCAGCCGCCGCCGCTTGTCCAGGGTCTTGGTGGCCGTGCTGCCCGCTCCCGGCGCGGTGCCAGCCTGCTCCTCCTCCGCCTTAGCCACGAGGAAGCGAGCCTTGTCGTGGTCCTCGCAGCGCTGTGTGTAACCCTGCTTGGCCTTGCGCAGGTTGGACTCCGCCTCTTGCTGTGGGTGTGAGAGCCAGGAGGCCAGTTCCAACCCCATCCTCGGATGGGACTCAGTCTCCCCAGCTCCTCCTTTCCTCCCCACCCCCATCTCTCTCACCAACACCCCATGGCCCAGCTAGGCATGCAGAGGGCCCTACACAACAATCGGCAATGGAAGAACAGGAGGAGTGGCCGGGCACCGTGGGTGGCTCACGTCTGTAATCCCAGCACTTTGGGAGGCCGAGGCAGGCAGATCACTTGAGGTCAGGAGTTTGAGACCAGCCTGGCCAACATAGTGAAACCCCGTATCTACCCAAAATTAAAAAAAATTAGCCTGGCATTGTGGTGCATGCCTGTAATCCCAGCTACTCGGGAGGCTGAGGCACAAGAATAGCGAATAGCTTGAACCCAGAAGGTGAAGGTTGCAGTGAACCGAGATTGCACCACTGCACTCCAGCCTGGGCAACAGAGATTCCAGCTCAAAAAAAAAAAAAAAAAGAACGGGAGGAGGCACCCGTAACAGGACCCTTAGAGAAATGGGTGTCCTGTGTGCCCACACTGTAGCCCGGGAAGCTGAGGCGCAGCTAAGCTCTGAACAGAGGCTCAAACGGCAGCCTCTGCAGACACCCACACCAACCCCCACGGGAGCAGGCCAGCGTCTCCAGGCTCTGTTGCTTTCACTTCCCTCCTCACAGACAAGAACAGAGAAGCCGCCCAGGCAGGAAGCCAGGCGCCCACAGGTTGGCAGGAAGAGCACTTAGTCAAAAACCTGTGGGCTCGAGGGCCACACCTCACAACCTGCACCATCAGATTCACACACAAACAAACGGACTCATCCAATTACTAGGAGACCTCCAGGCGCCATGGGTCACACCTGTAATCCCAGTGCTTTGGGAGGCCAAAGCAGGAGGATCACTTGAGGCCAGGAGTCCGAGACCAGCCTGGTCAACATAGTGAGACCCCATCTCTACAAAAAAAAAAAAAAATTTAGCCAGATGTGGTGGCACACACCTGTGGTCCTAGCTACTTGAGACCAGCTTGACCAACATGATGAAACCCCATCTCTACCAAAAATATAAAAATTAGCCGAGCATGGTGGCTTATGCCTATAATTCCAGCACTTTGGAAGGACGAGGTGGGCAGATTACCTGAGGTCAGGAGTTCGAGACCAGCCTGGCCAAGGTGGTGAAACCCCATCTCTACTAAAAATACAAAAATTAGCCAGGTGTGGTGGCTGGCACCTGTAATCCCAGCTACTTGGGAGGCTGAGGCAGAAGAATCGCTTGAGCCCAGGAGATGGAGGTTGCAGTGAGCTGAGCTCGATCCACTGCACTGCAGCCTGGGCGACAGAGTGAGACTGTGTCTCAAAAAGAAAAAAAAAAAGACTACTGCTAACAATCACAGGTTTCTACCTGGCAAAATAGGCCACAGGTAAAAATCAAAAGTCAAACAGTAAATTGTGGGAGGGGAATGGGGGGAGTCTAAAACTCACATGATTAAGGCCTAAATTCTCTAATATGTAAAAAGCTCTGACAAATCAATAATAAGCCACTGTCCAGTGCAAAGTAAGCAAAGGATAAGAACTAAGCAAAGGTTAAGAACTGAGGGTTCACAGAAGAGGAAAAGCAGGGCTGTGGCCTGGGAGGGTAGCTCATACACGCACGCCCCTTGACCCAGCAGTTCTATTTTAGGCACTGATCCCAGATAAACCCTTAGGCATCCTTGAGACAGGGACACAAGCTTGTCATAGCAATGGTGTTCGTAACAGCACCAGCTCAGCCACTCCCAAGATGTCCATGAAATAACCTACTCAATCTCCTCAGCTGAGCCCTGCACAGCCGAAAAAAGGGGTTCAGGCTGCTTCATGCTGACTGATATGGGGTAAGCCTCTCTATATGGAGGTGAGGATAAAAATCAGGAGCAGAACAGGGCATGAGGTGAGCTGTCCTCGCATGTACAAAAGAGGGCAGATATGTGTTTGCCGGTATGTGCTGGAAGGAGCTAGGAGGGTGCGTTTCACTGCAGACCATGTTAACACAGCTAAAAAGCAAACAAAAACTGGGCAACATAGTGAGTATACAAAAAATACAAAAAAATGAACTGGGTGTGATGGCTGGTGCCTGTAGACCCAGGAACTCAGGAGGCTGAGGTGGGAGGATCATTGCAGCCCAAGAAGTCAAGTCTGCAGTGAGGTATGATTGCGTCACTGCAGTCCAGCCTGGGTGACAGAGCGAGACTCTATCTCAAAGAAACAGACAAAAAGGCGCCGGCGTCTTTGAAATAACCCAAAAGCGAAGTGGGAAGAGAATACAGGCAGGAGGCCGGGTGGGTGCGGTGGCTCACGTCTGTAATCCTGGCACTTTGGGAGGCCGACGCGGGTGGATCACCTGAGGTCAGGAGTTCGAGACCAGCCTGACCACTATGGTGAAACCCCGTCTCTACTAAAAATACAAAAATTAGCCAGGTGTGGTGGCGTGCTTCTGTAATCCCAGCTACTCGGAAGGCTGAGACAGGAGAATTGTTTGAACCAGGGAGATGGAGGTTGCAGTGAAAGCCGAGATGGTGCCATGGCACTCCAGCCTGCAGCCTGGGCGACAGAGCGAGACTCCGTATCAAAAAAAAAAAAAAAAAAAAAAAAAGAATACATGCAGGAACATGGCGCTTTCCCAGTCCTGAGAGACCATCAGTCTCCCTCAACCCGGAGACCTGCTGCTTACAACCGAGGGAGGCACGGCTTCTCCCCATTTCTGCAGGGACAACAGTGAGCGCCGGGCTCCTGGGTCCTTCCAGGCAGAGCTGGGGGCGATGGGGCTGGAGCGTCTCCGACCCAGTTTGGGGCGCAACCTGCGAGGCCGCGCATGCGCAGGCGGCCGCCCCGTGTGCGGAGCTCGCCGCAGGGCCCTGGCTCTGGGGCTGGGGCTGGGACTGCGCCTGCGCCGAGGCCCGCTGCCCTCCGCCGCCCACCCTCTCCCGCCCGCCTCACCAGCTTCCTCTGGGCGCGGTGCCAGGCCTCCTTGATCTCCTTCCTGCGCTTCTCGTGTTCAAGCCGCCGCAGGGTCAGGGGCTAGGGCGAGATGGGCCGTGAGTGGGTACCCTGGTGACACCCCCGCCCAGCCCGCCCTCCCAGGCACCACGCACCTGCATGAAGGTCTGGGTCTGCAAAGTGCCCACCGCCTGCACCATGCCGTGGCCGAACTCCAGGTCCTGCTCCAGGGCCAGCGAGTAGATAGACAGGAGCGGCATGTGGGGCTGTGGGTGGGGTACCGGGTCGCTGGGTGGGGAGGGATGGAGGCAGGGCAGCCCCAGCACCCCCAGCCACCAGCTCCCTGGTCCCTGCAGCCACCCCCGTTAATGTAGAGGGGAAGCCCCTGCTCTTGGTCCCTGGGCCTTTGAAATGGGGCTGAGACTCACACTCGGGCCCAGGGACCCCCGCCCCATGCCCGCGGGGCCCCCACCTCCTGCGTGACGCTCTGTCTGCAGTTGTGAGCCATCTTCTGCAGGCCCTTGGCAAACTCCATCTCTGCGGGCCGGAGAGGGGTGTGAGATGCTGGCACAAGGCCTTCCCAGCTCACCCAGAACCCACTCCCTCCAGACCCACCCTGCTGGGACCCCAGCTCTCACCCAGCGTCGTCCGCTTCTCCAGGTAGCTGATGAGGTCCTTCATGTACTTGGCCATGTTCTTGGCATACAGCAGTGCGGCATCCACGCCCCCCTCACAGCGCTGCAGCAGCACGTCCACCTCCTCGGCAGGCAGGCAGCCTGCAGGGAACGGGGGCCTGCTCAGCCTGGCCCGACCCCCGCAATGGCCCACCCCTCAAATGCCTGCCTGCCGCTGGGTGGGGGCTTACCGGCGTCACAGTCATCCAGGCTGGGAGGGGTGCCCTCACTGCCCGATCCATACAGGCTTTCCATGGACTGTTGGATGGAGACGCAGGTGAGACCAGCCCCATGCGGGGCCCTGTGCAGTGCCCACCCTTCAGGGGATGGTTGCTGCCCCCCCAGAGAGGGAAACCAAGGTGCACAGGGGAAGCAGGGTGACTGGCCGGGCCCTGCAGACCTGAACCCGGCTGGCCTCCAGAAGCTGGACACAGGTGGCCCTGGGCCACCCCACTCACCTGGCTTGAGTCCCCGGGAGGCACTGCTAGGAGGGTGCTGCTGTCCACTTCACCCATGAGGAACTCGGACACTCTGCAGGGCCAGCGGGGTCACCATCGAGAGACACCCGGGCCCCCCACGCTCCCTTGCTTGCCCCACAGGCTCCCGTGCTCACGTGCTACTGAAGGCCACAGCAATCGTCTCCAGGGCCTTCTCAAACTCCTGTTTCTCCAGATCATTGTTGCTCTCATAATGGAAGGCTGGGAAGCAGAGATAAGGACAAGGAGGTGGGCCCACTCTGGGAGGTGACCATCCCTGCAAGAACTGACTGGAGCCCTTAACCCAGGGGGAACAGCAGGGAGCTGTTGTGCCTGTCAAACTCTTATGCATCCTTCAAAACCCACTTCAAATATCCCCTCCTCCAGGATGCCCTTCTAGGCAGAGAGCCCTCGCAGCCCTGTTCCAGCAGGCTGACCTTTGACCTTGGCAATGAGGGTGCCGGCTGCCGTGAGCGTCTCCACGGTGTTCAGCAGCGGATACTTGGAGATGATCTGACGCATGACACGCAGGGCCTCGCCCAGACACTCGTGGGCCAGCGGGCGGCGGGCCTCAAGGAGGTCTGCTGGGCAGAGTCGGAGTGAGCAGTGGGGTAGGGCCCGGTCCCAGGGAAAGTCTGTCCACCTCCTCCCTCTTCAGAGCTCCTGTTCCCATATGGGGAAACTGAGGCAGAGGTGGAAGACGGCAGATGCCTGGGGCTCATTTCAAGACCGCGGGGAGGGCACTGTCCCTCCCTGGGCTACCGGCCAGATCAGCAAAGGCTGGACCTTGGCCTAGGCACTCTCTGCTGCTCAGTACACTCTTTTCCTGTCCCTCCAGAAAGCAAACTGCCTCTTCTCCTTCAAGCTACAGTCCTGCAGCCGCTTCCTCCATGCAGCCCACCAGGCTCCTTCCCTGCCCTAACCCCTCAGGACTGCTCAAAGCCCTGTCCAGGTCTCTCTCTGCGCTTCCTACCTGAGTGAGGAAACTTAGGCATAGAGAGGGGAAGCCATTTCTCAACAATCACACAGCTTTTCCATCTACACTAGCTCTGAGGGATCCTGCCTGGCTTTATCTCCAGGGCAACAGGGAGCCATAGAAGGTGTTAGAACAGAGGAGGGTGGTGGTCAGATCTGACTGTTGGAACCTGGCTTTCACTGCCCTCCTCAGCCAGGGGCGGTGGCTTACACCTGTGACCTCAGCACTTTGGGAGGCTGAGGCAGGAGGACGGGTTGAGCCCAGGAATTCAAGACTAGCCTGGGCAATACAGTGAGACCCTGTCTCTGTAAGAAATAAAATAAAGAACAAAAAGGTAAATGCCCTCATCGAACGTTCTCAATTGGAAGAAGAAAAAAGCAGAGAGGGCCAAGCACGGTGGCTCATGCCTGTAATCCCAGCACTTGGGGAGGCCGAGGCAGGCAGATCACTTGAGGTCAGGAGTTTGAGACCATCCTGGCCAACATGGCAAAACCCTGCCTCTACTAAAAATACAAAAAGTAGCAGTGTGGTGGCACTCCCCTGTAATCCCGGTTACTCGGGAGGCTGAGGCAGGAGAATCGCTTGAAGCTGGGAGGCGGAGGTTGCAGTGAGCCGATATCGCGCCACTGCACTCCAGCCTGGGTGACAGAGTGAGACTCCTCCATCTCAGAAAGAAAGAAAGGAAAGAAAAGAAAGAAAGGAAAGAAAGAAAAGAAAAGAAGGAAAGAAAGAAGAAAAAAGCAGAGAGTACAGGCGAAACATCGAGAGCCAGGCACACACCACGTAGTGGAAACAAACCCACGGAATTCGTAGGAGGGGAAAGGTGCCCGGGAGGGCAGAGGCCAGCGGGAGGGGCAGCTTTGACGCCTGACTGTACCGCTCAGAGGACGCCCCAAATACGAAATGAAATCTGAAAAAGTAAGTGCCCCGTCCCTTTCGGCACCGAAGACCCCAGGTGAATGTCACCTCCGGGAAGAGACGGCCCGAGTCACCCGCCAGAGATTCCCCCCTGGCCGCCGCCGGGCCTGAGACCCCGGACGGAGCATGTCTTCGCTGCTGGATGCGAGGCGGACTCCGGGAATGGGATTGGGGCTCCAGGAGCTCCGGGAAGCCGCTGGGAGGCCCCGGCCACGCCCCTTCTCGGGACCTTCCTGCCGGGCACCCGGCACTCCGCGCGCGCGGCCGGCGCCTGGACCCCCGCTGTCCCCGCACACCCCGCACCCGGGAAGCCGGCGGCCGGCGCGACCCCTGCGCAGCGCAGGGATGCCCAGGTGCGCACGGCCAGGCCAGGCGCGCGGCAGCCGCTGCTCCCCCACCGCGGGCGGCAAACGGCCCGAGCGCCACGTGCTCCCGGACGCGGGGGATCCCAGCGCCCGGCACCTGTCCCCTCACCTCGGGGGCCCGCCCGGCAGCGCACGGGGCCCTCGTCCAGCACCGGGTGCGCCGTCCCGCAGATACACATGGCGCAGCCGTCGGGGCGCGGAGACCGCGAGCGCGTGGGGCCTGGCAGCTGACCGATGGGGGTCTCCGGTGGCCAAACCGGCTCCGGCCGGTCAGGAGACCCCGCCCCCGCGAGGGAAACCCCGCCCTGGGGTCCCATTCTCCCCAGCCTGGGTCCTTCCTTACCCGCAGAGCTTCGAGGTGGGGAGGGTCGAGGACGGGCAGGGAAACTGAGGCCCAGACCTGAAGCCCGGGAAAGAGGAAGCCCGGGAGGAGTCGGGGTGGCACCGTCCATGTGGGTCCCCTCCTAGCTGCCTGCACGCGGGTCCCCAAGCTGTGGGGTGGACCCCACAACCATCGCTGCATGCAGGTGGCCCCATTTTATAGATAAGTCACCTGACACCTAGAGAGGGAAGGGGCTCTCCAGGGTCTCAGCAGCTGAGAAGCATCGGGACTAGAGCCCACATCCTAGCCGCCAGGGTCTTCTCTGGCCTGGGGCGGCCCCCAGACGCACAGAAGGCGCCCCCAGCCGGGCGCGGTGGATCAGGCCTATTATCCCAGCACTTTGGGAGGCGGAGCCGGAAGAATGGTTTTTAGCGCGGGAGTTCTAGACCAGCCTACGCAATATGGGGAGACCCCGGTCTCTACAAAAAATACAAAAACTGGCCGGGCGCGATGGCTCACGCCTGTAGTCCTGGCACTTTGGGAGGTCGAGGTGGGTGGATCACTTGAGATCAGGAGCTCAAGACCAGCCTGGCCAAAATGGTGAAACCCCGTCTCTACTAAAAAAAAAAAAAAAAAAAAAAAAAAATTAGCCGGGCACGGTGGCGCGCCCCTGCAATCCCAGCTACTCGGGAGGCTGAGGCAGAAAAATCACTTGAACCCAGGAGGTGGAGGTTGCAGTGAGCTGAGATCTCGCCCCTGCACTCCAGCCTGGGTGACAGAGTGAGACTCTGTCTCAAAAAAAAAGAGAAAGAAAAGAAAAGCCCAGGCATGGTAGCTCAATGCCTGCTGTAATCCCAGCACTTTGGGAGGCTGAGGCATGCGGATCACGAGGTCAGGAGTTTGAGACCAACCTGGCCAATATGGTGAAACCCCATCTCTACTAAAAATACAAAAATTAGCCAGGTGTGGTGGCACGCACCTGTAGTCCTAGCTACTAGGGAGCCTGAGGCAGAAGAATCACTTGAACCAGAGAGAGGGAGGTTGCAGTGAGCCGAGATCGCGCCACTGCACTCCAGCCTGGGCGACAGAGCGAGACTCCATCTCACCATCTCAAATAAAATAGATAAAATAAAATAAGTCAGGTGCAGTGGCTCATGCCTGTAGTTGCAGGTACTCGGGAGGCAGAGGTGGGAGGATGGCTTGAGCCCAGGAGTTCAAGGTTACAGTGAGCCTCGATCACACCACTGGACTCCAGCCTGGGCAACAGAGCAAGACCCTGTATCAAAAAAAAAAAAAAAAAAAAAAAAAAGGTGCCCCGCCCTGGCTGGCCCAGTTCAGACCTCCTGCAGGAGCCTGGGAGCTGAGCCCCGCCCAGGCCAGGCCTCCAAGGAAGCGCCAGGATCGGAAAGGAACCGAGATTAGGGTTTCCCCAGGAAACCAGCCTAGCCCCCGCCCCTGGGACCAGATAACCCGGGGGCCCCCACTCCTCCCAGTGGGGACCGGGCCTTCCCCAACTAGCGCCCTGAAGGTGCAGAGGCCACTCCACCACTTGAGGTCCAGTCCTGGCTCTGCCCTGCCCTGGCTGGGTGAGCCAGGGGTCAGGGCCTCACTAGAGACTTAGTTTCACCATCTGTAAAATGGGCGGCTGCCGGGAGCAGATCAGAGCGACTGGCATGACCCTGGAACTGTGGTTTCTGGGAGGAGCCGGGGGCTGAAGGCAGCACATGAGGTGCCCGCCTGGGCTGCCAGGGACAAACAGGAAGCAGATGAAAATAACTCGGCAGGAAGCAGGGCTGTCAGCGGCCGCGTGGAGGAGAAAACGGAACTGCCGGCCTGCAGGCCGCTAGGTCCCAGCACCTCCAGCCGCCTGATGCCCCCATCCTACCCCTCGCCATGCCTCCTGAATCTCTCTCCACCCAGACCTCAGCCAACCCCCAGTTTGCTTCATTCCAAGACACAGATCTGCCCCCATCTGTCCTGTGCTCTAACACCTTCTATGGCTCCCCATTGCCCTTCTGCCTGGCGTTGTCATGCCTTCATCCTACACCAGTGGCACCCCACACCGTGGCCCCCAAATGCATTCTCTGTTTCCATGTTTCTGAGCCTGTGCATGGGACATTTCCTCTGCCTTTCCCTCCTAATTGCCATCAGATCCTTTAAAAATAAATAAATAAAGTGGGCACCCTCTTGAGCCAGTGTACGCTCAGGGACTCCCCCACCAAACTCCTACACATTCCTCAGAGCCTTAGCTGTCATGGCCTCTTCCACACAGCCCTCCCTGCCATTCCCTTCTGAGCCTCCCCAAGTCCCTCCCTCCATCCTCCCATGGGTCTGGCTCTGTCTTCCACCCAGGCCTCGGTGTCCCCGTGGTTCTCACCGTCACGCAACACACACTCCTTGAGTTTCTCAAGGCCCTCAGCGAAGCGGGCCACGTCCGCCAGCAGATGGGAGATGTCTTCGACGACGTCCGGGCCGGTGCCCTCGGTGGGCAGCTCGCCCGGGCTGGCGGCTGTCAGTGGGCTCCGGTGGCTCCGGCCCAGTGTCCAGGAGGCAGCACCCGACAGGGGGAAGCCAGCCGCGCTGGCGTGGCGGCTCAGGCTAGTGGGCCGCTTGAGGGTCCCTGTGGCCTTGACACCGGAGGACCCAGCGGGCAGCTCCAGGCTTGTTCCAGGGAACACCGCGTCAGCCCCGTCCTTCCTGGGCAGCTCCTTGGGCAGGTCCGAGGGGAGCTCGTTAAAGGGATTTTCCGGCCTGGACACTGCCTCAGTTTCCCCAGAAATGAAGTGAGGCTGTGGAGGGCCAACATCACCCTGACCCCACAGGGGTCAAAGGCCAGAGGTCACAGGGCCGAGATTTGGTAGTGTACCCCCCCACCTGTTACCCAACATCCTCTTCCCTAGAGCTTTCACAAACAACGGTCCTTGCCCAAACCACAGCCGGGGCGGGGCCTGCGGGGAGGCGCGGGAGGGGGTCCCCACTTCCTGGTGGGGGTGGGGAGGGTCCTCAGCCCTTCAAGTCCCCCTCAGGCTCCTACAACGCAGCTACTTTAAGTGAAGACACTTCTGACTATGTCTGTACCCTAAAGGTCCATGGACCCCCAGAGCCTATGGGCAGCCCCAGGCCTTGTAGACATCCCGGACCCCCAAGCTTTGTAGACCCTCCAGCTTTGTAGACACCCCAGGCCTGGGGACACTCCCCAGCCTCTGAACCTGGTGGATCCCATTAGAGGATCTGCTACCCAGTCAACCTTCAACCCAATGGCCAGGCCACAGCCCTCCCATCTCAACGGCTCCCAGAGCCCCCGGATTGCCTAAGCCCCCAACCTGCAGCGGCCCAAACACAGCATTGTCCCAACCCGGCACCCTCCCTTCCTGCTCCCTGGGCCCCGCAGCCAGCCCTGGATGGAGTGGAGGGAGGCGGCCACCACTCCCAGGGTCCCTACCGTGAGCTGAATGCCGGGGTCCGGCCTCTCTGCTGTGGCCCCCTGCCGTGCCGCCCGGTAGGGGCTGTAGCTGGCACGAGCCAACAGCCGCCGCCCCAGCATGGGCCCCGAGCACAGGGCGGGTCCCTGTCCCCCTGCGGCCCGGTGTCAGCTCCAGGTCTCACCCGGGCTCCACTCACCCCCGAGGGCTGCGGGCTGGGGCTTCCCGCGCGGTTCTTTTTCGAGATGGAAGGGGTTTTCATGAGCTCTCGTTTCTTCCTGGAGAACATGATGGGGCCCCGGCCGGGAGCCCGAGGGGGCGGGCTGGGTCAGGCGGGCTGGGGGTCTCAGCGCTGCAGCTCCCGGCGCTGGTCGCTTCGGGACCACATTGTCGCCGGCCACCCCCTCCCCAGCTGTCAGGCCCACGTGACAGGCCCGGCCGTCACCGGCGGGCCCTCCCCCCAACAGGAAAAGGCTTCGGGGAGGCGGCGACGCGGCCTCGCCCCCGACCCTTCCCGGCCTCAGCCTGCGGCTCTGCGGAGTGGGCGCGAAGGTGAGGTCGCAGGCCCCGCCCCCAGCCCCGGGCCGCGCCCCCCGCTTCCGCTTTCGGGAACTCGGAGCCGCGCCGCTCGCGGGGTGGGACTGGGAGCCCCTGCCTGACGCTGGCGGGCACAGGGCGGCCGACTGCAGGGCGCTGACCCTCACTCCCGGACGCGAGTGGGCGTGCACAGACACATGTGCACGATGACACGCAGAGACCCGGACCTCCACACGCGCTCAGACGCCACCAAGCTCCTGGAGCCTCGCCCTCAGACCCCAGACACACGCACAGGCCGAAGCTGCGCCCCTACAGCCCCCTTTTCCCTGAAGGCAAGCCCCCGCTCCACCTCCTCTCCTGCAGACCCTAGGGTGTGGCCGGGCCCCAGCAGGGCCGGGCAGAGTAGGGTCACCCCCATCACCCGCCCTGCAGCCCCGTGAGGTGGGCCAGGTCGAGGACAAGCGGGGAAACTGAGGCCCAGAACCGAAACCCTGGGGGCAAAGACGTCCAGGAAGTCAGAACAGTCCAGGTTACCGGGCCTTGTCCGTCTGGGTCCCCACGTCCACCTGGTCCTGGGCTGCCTGCACAGGGGTCCCCAAAGTGTGGTGTGGACCCCACCATGGGCAGAATATGCTGAGGACACCTGGTTACCTCTCAGGAGCCCTGTGGGCCGTATCATGTTGCCCCAGACCTGCCCTTAGCTAAGGTCCCCAGCCCCGCCTCCCATGCTGCATTGCAGTGACTCTGGACCACCGGACGTGCTGGGCAGCAGGACGCAGGCACCCGTTGCTGATAACAGCCTGAGGCGGCATTGGCCAAGAGCTGGGGCATCTGCAGGCATACAGATCCCAGCCTCCTACCTTCCCCCAACCCCCACCCCCCAGTGTGAACTCTCTCCCCTCCCCAAGTCTCCCTGCTGTCCCCTTCCAGAACCCCACCCCCAATCCCAAAACCCCAACCTCTTTCCTTTCCCAAACCCCATTCCCACCTACCTCGGGTGGGAGGGGCAGATCTCCCGGGCACAGGACATGAAGGCCACAGCCCCTTGCTCCAAGTCTGGCTCTCCAGGCCCGGGCCCAAGTGCAAACCCAGCCCAGCAGACCCTTGACAACTCTTTGCCCCCGACTCATGGCGCTGAGGGCCGGGATCAGAGGGTGAGGGTCAGCTGGATGTCAGATGGGCTTCTGGCCCGGCCGGGAGGCCTGTGCTCCAGGACACTGGGCTCCTCTAAGCTTCCCAGGACATTCCTGAGCCCTGACCTCATCCCCACTTTATGGCCAGGCACTTACAGGTACCGCCCTTAGGCGCCAGCCTCACGTGGGCACGTAGGAACGTGAGGACGGTGACCAGGCCCTTATGAGGCCTGCACTCACATCCCCAACTCCTGGGCTGCCCACAGAGGCATTTACAGCTGGGATCCGGTCAGCTGTAGACACGCTGACACCTGTGTCCTAGGAATCGCCACTTGGCCCATATGTGCACACTCAGCTTGCAAGGGGCCGGCCATATCTAGACACATGTGCAGGCAGCTGTGTGGACATGTGTGCAGCCTGGCTCAAGCCTGGCTCAAGAACACACATGCACACGGTTTCACCACCATGGCTTCTCTCCAGCCTTCTCTTTATTTTCTCCAGGGCACCAGCCCCTCTGCCAGCCTGAGTCCAGGGCTCCTAGGCACTCTACCCTGCCCTTGCCATTCCCAGGGCCTCTCCGCGGCCCCGCAGGGGAGGGAGGCTCAGAGCACAGTCTCGGCAGTGCTAGGGTCATCGAGGAACTGGCTGATGCGTTTGGGGTGCTGCAGGCCTGGCGCGGGGTCCACTCCAACTCCTGCCTCCTTCTGCTCCTCGTCGTCCTCGTCCTTCCCCTGGTCCTTGGAGAAGTACAAGAATACCTGGCGGTGGGCGGCCCAGAGGGGACAAGAGGGACGGTCAGCCCACGGGCCTGGCCCCCAGCCTTCCTCCCCCAGCCTGACCCCAGCGCCGTGATCACCTCCTCCAGCATCGTCTGGCTCACGGAAAAGTCCTCCACGCCGTGCTCTGCGCCGTGCACCGCCAGCTCTCCAAAGACGCGCGCCAGAGCGCAGCGCCCTCCCGGCGGCAGCTGGAAGCGCAGGCGGCCTCCATGTGCCTCGCGCAGCTCCGCCCCAGGGAATTCGGCCGCCACGAAGGCCGCTGCCGGCTGGGATCTTGCGGCGGGCACCCGCAGGGTCAGTGTGTGACCGGCCGCGAATCTGCAGTGAGTGAGGCCAGGGCTACCGTATCGGGCCTTTCCCAGGTCCCACCTCAGCTCACCCTCCAGCCCCTAATACTCTCTGGCCCCGCCCCATACTTGTACTACGCTAGCGATCAAATGGTCCTCCCACCTCAATCCCCCGCCACCCCCCGCCCGCGTAGCTGAGACCACAGGCACACACCACCATGTCCAGCTAATTTTTAACTTTTTTATAGAGATGGGGTCCCCCTAGGTTGCCCAGGCTGCTCTCGAAGCTATCACGCCACTTGACTCCTCTTTCGGACACTCCTCTTTCGCCCGTGCACTCTAACCCCGCCCACACAATAAATACCCCCACCCACTTTCCTATGGCCCCGCCCACTAACCAGGCCCTCCCCTAACTCCACCCATCAACCCACCCTCACCTCTCCAGGCTGCACCTACTCCAACGCACACCTGATTATGTCTTCTAAATCCACCCAGAGCCCCCGGCTCACGCCTCCTGGTCCTGCGCCCCGAGCACACCCCAGCCTGTCTCGCCCCCTCAGTCACGCCTGCAGGACAATCTAAAGCCTTGGCCATCTCTCCAGTTGGAGCCAAACTTTCCTTACCCGGCTCTACGTCTGGCCTCTCCCCTGAGCCCACCTACGTTCCCACCCTCACCCCACATCTGCCTGGAGGCCCCGCCCGCTCACCTGCCCTTGAGATGTTGCGGGCTGCCCAGGCAGCGGAACCGCCCATTCACCATGATGGCCAGGCGCGAGCAGAGCGCTTCACACTCCTCCATGCTGTCAGGACCCGGCACCACGAGCTCCATGAGGCCCGGGCCACCTGTGCCGGGCGCCACACTGCCTGCTTCCCTGGGCCTGGACTACCCTTCTGGTGTGGACATCTCCCCACTCTTCCCCAGACTGTTCTGATCCCGGCGCCGTGTCCCACCTCTGTGTGTCCTTACACCCCGGGGCCTGGCACCCTCGCCCCACTAGGGCCAGGACCCCCCATCCCCTGTGGCCTTGTGCTTTGGGGCTCTCTCTCCAGCCCTGGATCGCCTTAACCACAGCCCAGGGCATCAGGGCCCGGCCCACCTGTGGGAGGTGAGCATCACTGAACGACCCTCCCGCACCACGGCCAAAAGACTGTTCCAGAGGAAGCGCCGCGCACTGGGGTCCATCCCTGTGGTCGGCTCGTCCTGGGGAGCACGGAAGATCCCATAAGCAAGGCCCCGCCTCCGTCGCAGGCCCCACCCCACCCAGGCACCACCCCCACGCACCAGAAACACCACGGCTGGGTCCCCAACCAGCGCCACGGCCGTCGCCAGCTTGCGTTTGTTCCCTCCGCTGTAGGTGCCTGCAGGCCGGTCTGCGTACCATGAGAGTCCCAGACGCGCCAGGCCCGAGCCAGCGGCCTGTGGGGTGGGGCCAGAGTGGGCATGGGGACTCATATTGATGAGTATGGGGCAGGGCCACAGTGTGGCGGGGCCAGCATTGAGTGTGGAGCAGGGGCACAATGGGCATGGGGCAGGGCAAATGTGAGAATGGGACAGCCATAGTGTGGTGGAGCCAGCATGAGTATGGGGCGCTGCCATGGTGTGGGTGGAGCCAGCATGAGTATGAGGCGGGGCCATGGTGTGGGTGGAGCCAGCATGAGTATGAGGCGGGGCCATGGTGTGGGTGGAGCCAGCATGAGTATGGGGCGGGGCCATAGTGTGGTGGAGCCAGCATGAGTATGGGGCGCTGCCATGGCGTGGGTGGAGCCAGCATGAGTATGAGGCGGGGCCATGGTGTGGGTGGAGCCAGCATGAGTATGGGGCGGGGCCATAGTGTGGTGGAGCCAGCATGAGTATGGGGCGCTGCCATGGTGTGGGTGGAGCCAGCATGAGTATGGGGCGCTGCCATGGCGTGGGTGGAGCCAGCATGAGTATGAGGCGGGGCCATGGCGTGGGTGGAGCCAGCATGAGTATGAGGCGGGGCCATGGCGTGGGTGGAGCCAGCATGAGTATGAGGCGGGGCCATGGCGTGGGTGGAGCCAGCATGAGTATGGGGCGGTGCCATGGCGTGGGTGGAGCCAGCATGAGTATGAGGCGGGGCCATGGCGTGGGTGGAGCCAGCATGAGTATGAGGCGGGGCCATGGCGTGGGTGGAGCCAGCATGAGTATGAGGCGGGGCCATGGCGTGGGTGGAGCCAGCATGAGTATGGGGCGGTGCCATGGCGTGGGTGGAGCCAGCATGAGTATGAGGCGGGGCCATGGTGTGGGTGGAGCCAGCATGAGTATGAGGCGGGGCCATGGTGCGGGTGGAGCCAGCATGAGTATGGGGCGGGGCCATGGCGCGGGTGGAGCCAGCATGAGTATGGGGTGGGGCCATGGCGTGGGTGGAGCCAGCATGAGTATGAGGCGGGGCCATGGCGTGGGTGGAGCCAGCATGAGTAAGAGGCGGGGCCATGGCGCGGGTGGAGCCAGCATGGGTATGGGGCGGGGCCATGGCGCGGGTGGAGCCAGCATGGGTATGGGGCGGGGCCATGGCGCGGGTGGAGCCAGCATGGGTATGGGGCGGGGCCATGGTGTGGGTGGAGCCAGCATGAGTATGGGGCGGGGCCATGGTGTGGGTGGAGCCAGCATGAGTATGGGGCGGGGCCATGGTGTGGGTGGAGCCAGCATGAGTATGGGGCGGGGCCATAGTGTGGTGGAGCCAGCATGAGTATGGGGCGGGGCCATAGTGTGGTGGAGCCAGCATGAGTATGGGGCGGGGCCATGGCGTGGGTGGAGCCAGCATGAGTATGAGGCGGGGCCATGGCGTGGGTGGAGCCAGCATGAGTATGAGGCGGGGCCATGGCGTGGGTGGAGCCAGCATGAGTATGAGGCGGGGCCATGGTGTGGGTGGAGCCAGCATGAGTATGAGGCGGGGCCATGGCGCGGGTGGAGCCAGCATGAGTATGGGGCGGGGCCATGGCGCGGGTGGAGCCAGCATGGGTATGGGGCGGGGCCATGGCGCGGGTGGAGCCAGCATGGGTATGGGGCGGGGCCATGGTGTGGGTGGAGCCAGCATGAGTATGGGGCGGGGCCATGGTGTGGGTGGAGCCAGCATGAGTATGGGGCGGGGCCATAGTGTGGTGGAGCCAGCATGAGTATGGGGCGGGGCCATAGTGTGGTGGAGCCAGCATGAGTATGGGGCGGGGCCATAGTGTGGTGGAGCCAGCATGAGTATGGGGCGGGGCCATGGTGTGGGTGGAGCCAGCATGAGTATGGGGCGGGGCCATGGTGTGGGTGGAGCCAGCATGAGTATGGGGCGGGGTCATGGTGTGGGTGGAGCCAGCATGAGTATGGGGCGCGGCCATGGCGTGGGTGGAGCCAGCATCAGTATGGAGCAGGGCCATAGTGTGGGTGGAGACAGCATGGGTATGGGGCGGGGCCAATATGAGTGTGGGGCAGGGCCATGGTACGGGTGGAGCTGGGATGGTTATGGGGCTGGGCCATGGCATGGGTGGAGCCAGCATGGGTATGGGGAGGTGCCATGGTGTGGGTGGAGCCAGCATGGGTATGGGGCAGGGCCAGAAAGGGCATGGAGTGGGACAGTGTGAGGGTGGGGCAGGCCAGGGCAAAGACAAGACCCCCAAGCAGATGGAAGAGGCAGTGAAAGGGCTGCAAACTGGGAACGGCCAGAGTGAGAAGGCGACCGTGAACCCAGCGAGAAAGGTGCGAAGCCCTAGGGGGTAGGCAGAAGAGGGGCAAGTGGGCAGGGCCACAGCAGGAAGACTCAAGGAGAGAGGGGCAACGTGCAGTGGGAGAAAGGGTGGGTGGACCAATAAGAATGTTGGAACTTGGTGGGGCGGGGCAAAGAGGCAGGCTAGCCACATCCCTATTGGACCAGGATGGGGGACAGAGGTATAGAGGAAGGAAGCAGGGTCTAGGGGCAGGGACAGGGATGGAGCCAAGGCGAGAGAGTGCAGGACTGGGCCAGGCTTTAGGGGAACAGCCTGGGTCGGGTGGGCCCTGGGAGGTGGGAGCAGTGGGGACAAAGTGGGCTCACCTGGGCAACCTGGGCCTCCGGGACACCGCGCAGGCGCGCAAACAGCTCCAGGTGCTCGCGGCCCGTCAGCAGCTCAAAGATGGCATCGGATTGAGGGCAGTAGCCCATGCTGAGGTGCGCAGCACTGGGTTCCTGGGCCACGCTGGGGATGGAGGTGCTGGGGGCTCAGAGAGCTGGCTAGTCCCTGACCATACTGGTGGCTAACACAGGGGTCTCAGGGCCCACCCATCCAAGGCCACGCTGATAAGGGACAGGGGTGTCTCAGGGCCTGGTCCGCGTGTGGGATGTAGGGATGCAGGGGTCTCAGAGACCATGCAGGTGTGGGGCAGTGAGCCCAGTCCATGCACTGGAGGTGGAGGGGTGGGGAAGAACAAGGACGTCAGGGCCAACCCTGCCCCACCCCGACCCTACCTGGCACCCCTCACCTGTGGCCTGCCAGCACAGCCTCGCCCCTGCTGGCCAATGTGTCCCCCGTCACCATGCGAAACGTGGACGTTTTCCCTGCTCCGTTCACACCCAGCAGCCCAAAACACTACAGGGATGCCCACAGATGGTGCTCAGTGAGTCCCCAGGCCCTGGTTCTAGCATCTCTGATTTCTTTTTTTTTTTGAAACCATGTTTTGCTCTTGTTTCCCGGGCTGGACTGCAGTGGCGCGATCTTGGCTCACTGCAACCTCTGCCTCCCGGGTTCAAGCAATTCTCCTGCCTTAGCCTCCCAAGTAGCTGGGGCTACAGACGCCTGCCACCATGCCCAGCTAATTTTTGTATTTTTTTTAGTAGAGATGGGGTTTCACCATGTTGGCCAGGATGGTCTCGATCTCTTGACCTTGTGATCCGCCTGCCTTGGACTCCTAAAGTGCTGGGATTACAGGTGTGAGCCACTGCGCCCAGCCTCTTTTTATTTTTGAGACGGAGCCTTGCTTTGTCGCCCAGGCTGAAGGGCAATGGCGCGATCTCCGCTCACTGCAACCTCCACCTCCTGGGTTCAAACAATTCTCCTGTCTCAGGCTCCGGAGTAGCTGGGACTACAGGCGTGTGCCACCAAGCCCGGCTAATTTTTTATTTTTAGTAGAGACGGGGTTTTGGCATGTTGGCCAGGCTGGTCTCGAACTCCTGATCTCAAGTGATCCTCCTGTCTTGGCCTCCCAAAGTGCTGGGGTTACAGGTGTGAGCCACCACACCCGGCCTCAGCACCTCTGATTTCTGAGGGTCCACATGGAAGGCCATGGATGGGGCCCTGGGGGAGCTGGGCAGATATTGGGGTATGTAGCGAGGCATAAAGCTGTCAGCAGGTAATGGCTTTTGGCACACAGTGGGTACCCTATAAAGGTCGTGTGCAGCAGTGCTCAACAAATATCAGGGCATGAGCTCTCCATATGTTTCCTGGCACACTGTGTGTACTTAGGCTGGGTGCACAGTCAGCCCAAGGTAGAGAGGTTGGCCAGCACACAGTAGGTGCTTAGTAAAGATATACTGTGGGCCAGGCCCAGTGGCTCACACCTGTAACCCCAGCACTTTGGGAAGCTGAGGTGGGCAGATGACCTGAGGTCAGGAGTTCAAGATCAGCCTGACCAACATTGTGAAACCCCATCTCTACTAAAAATACAAAAATTAGCCAGGTGTGGTGGCCGGCGCCTGTAATCCCAGCTACTCAGGAGGCTGAGGCAGGAGAATCGCCTGAACCCGGGAGGCAGAGGTTGCAGTGAGCCGAGATCATGCCATTGCACTCCAGCCTGGGTGGCAGAGCAAGACTTTGTCTCAAAAAAAAAAGAAAAAAACAAAGGCTGGGCATGGTGGCTCACACCTGTGATCCCAGCACTTTGGGAGGCCAAGGCGGGTGGATCATTTGAGGTCAGGAGTGCAAGACCAGCCTGGCCAACTTGGTGAAACCCTGTCTCTACTAAAAATACAAAAATCAGCTGGGCATGGTGGCATGTGCCTGTGGTCCCAGCTACTTGGGAGGCTGAGGCTGGAGAATCGCTTGAACCTGGGAGGCAGAGGTTACAGTGAGCCGAGATTACACCATTGCACACCAAGCTGGGTGACAGTGAGACTCCATCTCAAAAGAAAAAATGAAAAAAAAAAAAAAAATATATATATATATATATATATATATATATATACTGCAATGTGTGCTAACAAACAGCACTTGTTTGCAGATGTGTACCAGCCCTAATAGGTGGCCAATAAGTGGCACACAGCAAATACATTTGCACATAGTAGGTGCTTGAATGTGAACTGGTACAAAGCAGGTGCCTGATAAATGCTGGCTGTGAGCAAGTGTTTGATGTAGATGTGTATACAGTAGGGGTCCAATAAATTCTATTGGTATTTGATAAACGTTGATGGACACAGAAGTATTCAGTACACCCCTTTAGTGAGCACAGTGTGTGTTTAATAGAGGTAAGCATGCAGTAGGTGCTTCACGAGGTTTTATTGGCTCAAAATAAATGCACAGACTGGGCACAGTGCCTCACGCCTGTAATCCCAGCACTTTGGGAGGTCGAGGCGGGTGGATCACGAGGTCAGGAGATCAAGACCATCCTGGCTAACATGGTGAAGCCCTGTCTCTACTAAAAATACAAAAATTAGCCAGGCGTGATGGCAGGCGCCTGCAGTCCCAGCTACTTGGGAGGCTGAGGCAGGAAAATGGCGTGAACCCGGGAGGCGGACCTTACAGTGAGCCGAGATCTCACCACTGCATTCCAGCCTGGGTGACAGAGCGAGATTCCGTCTCTAAAAAAAAAAATAAAATAGGCCGGGTGCAGTGGCTCACGCTTGTAATCCCAGCACTCTGGGGGGCTGAGGCGGGTGGATCACGAGATCAGGAGATCGAGACCACCCTGGCTAACACGGTGAAACCCCGTCTCTACTAAAAATACAAAAAAATTAGCCGGGCGTGGTGGCGGGCGCCTGTAGTCCCAGCTACTCGGGAGGCTAAGGCAGGGGAATGGTGTGAACCCGGGAGGTGGAGCTTGCAGTGAGCCAAGATCGTGCCACTGCGCTCCAGCCCAGGCAACAGAGTAAGACTCCATCTCAAATAAATAAATAAATAAATAAATAAATAATAAAATAAAATAAAAATAGCACAAATATTGGCACACAGTAGGTGACCAATAAAAGGTGGTGGATGCACAGTAGTTGTTCAATAAAGGGCCTTGGGCACACGGTAGGTGTTCAGTAAAGGATGATGGGCAGGGCATGCAGTAGGGCAGCCTCTCACTGTCCCTGCACCTGGCCTCCATCCCTGGACTCACCTCACCAGGGGGAATCCCCAGGCACAAGCGGTCAACAGCTGGCATCCTCTGCCCGCGGTATACCTGGGAGAGTGCAGGTCCTTCAGAAAGGTGAGTGGGCCAGTGGGAGCACCCCCCACCCAGCAGTCGACCTGACCACACCTACCTTGGTCAAGTTCCTCAGCACCAACACATCCTCCTGGGTGGCTCCTTGGACCACCCTCTCCCGTTCACGGGCTACATCCTCATCCTCTTCTCCCAGGAGTGGCAGGGACCTCACCTTGGGCCTGGGGACAGAATATTTGTGGGCCTAAAGTAGGTCTTTGGCCCCTGCCACCCTCTCCGTAGACCTCACTAACTGTGGCAGGAGTTGGCTTCGGTGCTGCAGCAGTAGTGTGAAGAGAAGGAAGAGGGGCCCCTGTATCACCATGGCCAAGAGGTTCTTGCCGACCACCTCCCAGCGCAGGGGTGACTGGAACTGCCTGTCTCCTGTGGATATAGAAAGGAGGGACTGGGTCCATGAGAGTCTTGGTTTCTGACCCCTTCTCCACCCATGTCACTCTGGATTCTTAAGGAAAAGGAACACAAATTGGATAGGCCACTCAGCTGGAGTCTAATTGGCATAGAAAACAGAAGAGGCCTCTTGTGATGTAATCTAAGACAGAATTAGCTTTTTATGGCTGCTTTCTTGTACCTCCAACTTGGCCCAATCTTAGGGCCACCTAAGAACCCTGGCTGTCTCCCTGGGGTGCTGTTTTTCTCCACTCTGTATAATTAACTCTAGGTCTCCAAGGGTGCTAGCTATCTGTAGCCATGGCCCCACCTGACAGGAAGTTCTCACCCAAGCGCTCAAAGGCGTCAGCCATGGCCTGGTTCCGCACCATGTCAATGAGTCCCCGGCCCAAGCAGAAGTGGGGGAAGATAAGGAAGACCTGTTTCAAGATCCGGCTCACCTCCTGCAGTTTCTGCTCAAGGGCGGGAGAGGGATGTTGGTCAGGGGCTGAGTCCAATGACCCAACCCAGCCCAAGCCCCAGCCTCATGGTGCCCCACCTGATCAGAGAAGAGCTCAAGCACAAAGGTGGCCATGCTTCCATTGATGCCAATAAAGAGGTTTATGCAGGTGAGCACCACATAGGCCGTGCTGGGCACGGAGAAGAAGAAGGAGGCTGGGTACATGAGCGGTGTGATCGACCAGCTGAAGGGACAATAGGAGTCACTGGAGTAACTACTCAGACTGAGAAGCCCTGAGAGGAATAAAAATCTCCATTCCCATCTTCTCTGCCTTAGACCTTGACATTTTCACCCAAAGCACCTTTCTGGTTTTTTTTTTTTTCTTTCTTTCTCGCTTTCTCTTTCTCTCTCTTTCTTTTTTAGAGGTGGGTCTCTCTATATTGCCCAGGCTGGTCTCAAACTCCTGGCCTCAAGTAGTCCTCCTGCCTTGGCCTCCCAAAGTACTGGAATTATACAGGCATGGGCTGCCTTAGACCTCTACTAATATGAGTCAGGATAAGATGAGCTTTTAAGGCCACCTTGGCACACCACTGAACTGGATCCCACATGGCATCACCTCAGACCTCCATATCCTCTCCTTGGGAGCTATTGCAGAGTTCTATCTCAGCAGCATTAGTGGGGAAGGCAGTAAGGGGCAGTAAGAATAGGCCCTGAGGGACTGGGGGCCTCACCCATACAGTAGTAGCAACAGCAGGAGAGCAGGCAGGTTGGCAGGGGCCACATATGCCCTCTGCTGGAAGGCCAGAAAGATGAGCACCACGATGCACGCTGGCACCAAGTAGTTACACTGCATTGGAGATGGCAGTTACCTTTATCAGTGTAAAGAGGTGGGGACTGCCACCCTCAGCCCTGTTCCCACCCTGACCTCCTTGCTTTTTGAGTAGGAAGGCACAAAGTCTCCCACAATCCTCAAGACTTTACCCAGGCCATCTTGGACAAGCCCCTGCCTACAAGGGGCCAGACAGGGCAGTGGCAAGCAGTGGCTGGGCCCCCACCCGTCCAAGCAGCCCCCGCACCATGTCCCAGAGAAAGTTGCCAAGCCAGTAGAGGGTGGGGGACAGGCCCCCCATGAGCTGCAGGTGCTTGGCTCGGGTGACTCGCTCCTCAATGAGGACAAGAGTGAAGCTGGCCGGGACGAAGGACATGGCAAAGACCACACAGATGGAGACGAGAACGTCCACTGAGGAGGCCATCCTGGAAGTGAGGACATGAGGGCAGTTGCAGGGTGACGGTGCATGGGTTGCTCAGAGCAGAGCTGAACACGCCATTGATGGGACAAAGGTCTATGGGGCAGTCAGCAGTGGCAGAGATGGCGGGGGCAATTTAGGGATGAAGGTGCCTGGGATTTGGCAGCAGAGGTTGTACAGGTCTCAGGCAGGATAAAGGTTGGTGGGACGAGGATGTGTGGGGGAGACTGGGGCCCGCTGAGCCTGAGGAGGTCCCATTTCCCTGGCTTAGGGAGCAGAGGAACAGTTTCTATCCTCCATTTATAAAGCAAGAGTGTGTCAGGGTTCAAATCCAGCTCCCACCAACCCAAACGACAGAGGAACGGAGGCAGGGTAGGACACGCAGGGTGGAGGGACTCACAGTGCAGCCTCAGACAGCTGCTCCTTGGTGAGGTTCAAGGGGTGGTTGAGTGTGGTGATGCTGTGGGCGTGGCGGGCCGGGCCTGGGGGCAGGTGAGCACGTAGGATTGCGTTGTTGGCTCGGTTGACAAAGGCCACCATGGAGTGCCAGCCTTTGTTGTTGAACCAGATCTGGGTGGGGGTCAAGGTCATAGGGTCAGAGCAATGGAGTTGGACCTTGCTGTGACAGGACACCCACCTGCCCCCCCAGTTCCCACCTTGAGACTGTCCTGAGCATCCAGGCTATGAGCCCAGGCTGTGAAGTTTTTCAGGACACGGTCGAGGGCCCCGCCAGGCAGGGGGCTCAGCAGCACCCACAACTCCTCCACTAGGCGGCCCAACTCTTGGCCCGAGGGCAGGCCTGGGTCTCGGCCCCCCAGCGAGAAGCCTCCATACCTGTGGGGCCGTGCAGGCAGGCAAGGGGAGCTGAGGGCCAGGGGGCCGGGAGAGCTCCCACGGGGCAGGCAGAGGGCATGGGAGTGGAACTGGGGCAGGGGACCCCAAGCTAGACCCCTCCTCACCTGACCTCATTCACCCACTTCTTAGTCTTCAGGCTGTGGGAGAGACAGACAGAGACACAGGCAGAGACAGGGATGCGGGACAGAGAGAGAGATGGTGAGAGGGGCCCGCAGAGTTAAGGGTGGGACAAAAAGAAGAAAGAAAGCCGGGCACGGTGGCTCCCGCCTGTAATCCCAACACTTTGGGAGGCCAAGGCAGGTGGATCACCTGAGGTCAGGAGTTCGAGACCAGCCTGGCAACATGGTGAAACCCCGTCTCTACTAAAAATACAAAAATTAGCCAGGAGTGGTGGCGGGCACCTGTAATCCCAGCTACTTGGGAGGCTGAGGCAGGAGAATTGCTTAATTGCTTGAACCTGGGAGGTGGAGGTTGCAGTGAGCTGAGATCACAGCTCTGCACTCAAGCCTGGGCAACAGAGGGAGACTCCATCTCAAAAAAAAAAAAAAAAAAAAGAGGAGAGGAAGGTACGCAAGACTCCCAGCCCAGAGCCCCAAGCTGGGCATCCAACCCCTCCACTTCCTCCTCCAGGACCACAACAGCCCCACCAACCCAAGGACCCATGCTATAGCCAGGGAAACTTGAGTCCTGGGGCATGGCTTACCCCTGGCGCACCAGGCGTGGGTAGGTCTTGACCAGGAAGTCAGACAGGTTTCGGCCTGTCAGGTTCTGAATCACTTCCCCAGAGCCAGTCACTGCCTGGGGTGGAGGGGGACCACCAGCTGCAGCCGGGCAGTCGGGCAGCAGGCGCCGGGCACCGGGCTGGCTACACTGGCAGGCTGGGGACGGAGACTCTGGGGTCCAGTTGCCACTGGCCAAGACCTTGGCCACTTCAGCAGGAACTTCTGGCGCCGAGAACCTGCAGACAATGGGCTGTGCACACTCAGGGGCCCTGCAGGGTCAAGCTGAAGGTCTGTGGGCACCCAGCTTCTGGAGGCTCCTGGAGCCACAGAGGCTCCCAGCTTCCAGGTGGGCACAGGGGATGCTCCAGGTGCCCCCTGAGGCCCCCTAGCCAGGGACCAGATGGGAAAACTGAGGCCAGAGAGCGGCAAGGTCCAGGCCAACAAGACGCCCTCACCTGTTGGAGCTATGCTGCACAGGGGGCTCCTCCAGTCCTGCCTCCTCCAGCAGTGCCTCGAGCAGCCGGGCACGTCCAGGGTCCCCTGGGGCATCCTCACTGTGTGTGAGGGGAGATGTAGGGTCAGGGATGTACCCCCTGGTCCCTAGTCTTCCTGCCACCAGCCCCTTCCTACTGCACCCACCTGAAGAAGGACACCTGGGCACCGTACATGGTGGGACTGAGCCGCAGAGCCGGGTAGTGCCCGAAAGGAGGCACGATGAGGCTGAACACGAGGGCCAGGCCCACAAAGAGGGCAGGCAGCACGATCTGGGGGACCAGCCCATCAGCTGCTGCTTCCATCCACCCTCCAGGCTTGCTTGCATCTGTCCCTGCTCCTGCTCTACAACCACCCATGGCTCCCCAGTGCCCTCAATAAATGTGCTCCGGGTTGGGAATACACACGGGGGGAAGGGTTTGGATTAGGCCACTGAGTGGACGGCCCGGGTAGGGAACTCAGGGACTCCCATGCGACTCCCTGGTGCTGGCCCTCCTCACCTGCGCGAACAGGCCGCGGCGGCTGCGGCGGGCAAGCAGAAAGCGCTTGAGAAGCAGGGCCTGGAGCTGCTGGCGGGTCAGTACCCAGCCCTGTACCCGGCCCACGGCGTCTGGCCCAGAGCCCTGGAGGGCCTGGATCTCTGGGGCTGACCCAGCTGTGAGGGATGAGAGGGTCAGTGCTCATGCTGCTGTGGGGGGGTGGCTGGGAGGACCACAGGGCCACTGGGGAGGACTTACCTGGCTCCCCGTTCTCCAGCACTGTCTCCTCTGGCGGCATCTTGAGCCGCAGGGTCACGTCTAGGCCAGCAATGCCTGCGCATAGGTGCTGCCCGCAGCTGCCATCTGCAGGGCCATCAGGGGTCAGGGTCAAAGTTGAGGGTCACGGATTGGGGGATCAGGAGTCAGGTATGGGGTAAAGGCTATGCCTTGGGCCAGACTAAGCCAGGGATGGGGACCTGGCCTCTGGTCCCACTCTGGACCAGGGTTAGGGGTCAGGGAGCTGCGGCCGCACCCTCCATATTTGTGTCAGCAGCACACTCCTCCACCACCTTCAGGAAGATCTGGGGAGACAAGCAGGGGCTCAGAGCCTGGACACCCATAGGGAGAACTGGGGGCTTGTTAGCCCCCCACCCCTCCTACACCGTGGGTCCCCCAGGCCTTCCCAGGGGACATCTGAGCCACCAGAGCTCCTCATGTGCCATGCCTCCTCCCTGAATGTCCTTGCTGCTCGTAAACACACTCCTATTCATCCTTCAAAACACCACCTCCTCCAAGCAGCCCTCCTTCTGGCCCCACCTCACCACCACACAGGCCTCACACCTCCTCGAGGCTGGTGTCGGAGATCCCGTAGCCAGTGAGCCTCAGCTCCGCCAGCCGCGTGTCTAGCTCTCGGAAGAGTGTGGCGAAGCTGCCGTCATGGGCACCCGTGTAGGGCAGCACCAGTACCAGCTCGTGTGGCAGCTCCTCCACCAGCCGTGCCCCAGGCACCCACTGCTGTACCAGGGCCAGCAGCTGAGGAGTGCCTGCATGGACAGAGGGGTGCTTCAGGGAGCCCCAGCTCACGCCCCACCCCAGTCTCCCTGGGAAAAGGCATTGGTGACCTGTGAGGGGACTGTCCCTGCAGACAGAGATCAGGGTTAAGAATGTAGGCCAGGTGCGGCCAGGCGCAGTGGCTCACGCCTGTAATCCCAGCACTTTGGAGGTTGTGGCAGGCGGATCACCTGAGGTCAGGAGTTGGAGACCAGCCTGACCAACATGGTGAAACCCCATTTCTACCAAAAATGCAAAAATTAGCCAGGCATGGTGGAACCCACCTGTAATCCCAGCTACTCGGGAGGCTGAGGCAGGAGAAACGCTTGAACCCAGGAGGCAGAGGTTGCAGTGAGCTGAGATCATACCACTGCACTCCAGCCTGGGGGACAGAGCAAGACTCAAAAACAAACAAAAAGAGATCTTGAGGGCAGTGCTGGACCTAGAGTTGGAGGTCAGGGGTAGGTTTGTCTCTGGGCTCAGCCCTGGTTGGGTTAAAGGTGGGGTCAGTGTTCAAGTTCGTCTCATGGTTCCGGCTCAGCCCAGGGATGGGGGCATCATCTCAGGTTCTCAAGTGCTCTCCACCTCCTCCTCCCCTCCTCCTCCTTCGCCTCCTCCCCATCCCCCCTCCTACTCCTCCCCCTCCTCTCCCTCCTCCTCCTCCCCTTCTCCTCCCCCTCCCCCCTTACTCCTCCCCTTCTTCTCCCCCTCCTCCTTCTCCTCCCCCTCCTCCTTCTCCCCCTCCTCCTTCTTCTCCTCCCCCTCCTCTCCCTCCCCCTCCTCCTCTCCCTCCCCGTCCTCCTCTCCCTCCCCGTCCTCCTCTCCCTCCCCCTCCTCCTCTCCCTCCCCCTCCTCCTCTCCCTCCCCGTCCTCCTCTCCCTCCCCCTCCTCCTCTCCCTCCCCCTCCTCCTCTCCCTCCCCCTCCTCCTCTCCCTCCCCCTCCTCTTCCTCCTCTCACTCCTACTCCTCCCTTCTCCTCCCCCTCCCTCTCTTACTCCTCCCCCTCCTCCTCCCCCTCCTCTTCCACCTCATCCTCCTTTGCTGCCTCCTCCTCCTCCTCCTCCTCCTCCTCTTCCCACTCCCCCTCCTCCTCCTCCTCCTCTTCCCACTCCCCCTCCTCCTCCTCAAGTTAAGGCACAGCCACCCCACTGCCCACCCGCCTTGGGTCTCCCACCCTGGCCCTCACCGACTCTGCTGCCCTGGCTGCCGTTCTTCTTTTCCTGCCCGGTGTCCACACTGCCCTCCATGTCAGTGTCAGCCTGCAGGCAGAGAGGCACCAAGTGGCTTGGCCTTCAGGGCTGAAGAGAGTCCCAGGGGTCAGGGGTCAGGAGAAGGCCGGTCCCCACCTTCTCATTGGTGGTCAGGGGCAGGCGGGCCTTCACCAGCGTCAGGTAGTAGCCGGAGCCCAGGTGACGGCGCAGGAAGAGTGGGGAGCCACAGCAGCACAAGCGGCCACCTGCCACCACGGCCACACGGTCTCCCAGCAGCTCTGCCTCATCCAGGTGGTGGGTGGAGAGGATCAGCGTGCGACCTAGGCACAGGGGACCAACCCACAACTACCATCAGGCCACCGGGTCTTTGCCCGAGCTGGGGCCTCTGCCAGGAGTTGTCTGCCTCATGAAGCAAACTCCTATTCATCCCTCAAAACATCATCCCCAGAACCTCCCTGTTGGAAACCTTTTCTGGCCCTTCAGGCAGAATCCAGGGGAACCTCTGGCTACCCCCAACTCTTACTGTCTCGGTATTTGAGCAGCAGCCCCTAAATGCCATAGCAACAAGTGGAGTCCACATGTAGCAAACTCCTACTCATTCCTCAAAACCCCATCCCCAGCACTTGCTTGTCAGAAGCCTTTTCTGGCCCCTCAAGTAGAATCCCCAGCTCTTACCTTCTCGGTATTTGAGCAGCAGCTCCCAAATACTGCGGCGGGAAGCAGGATCCACGCCGGCTGTAGGCTCGTCCAGGATAACAACTTGGGAGCCGCCCACAAAGGCAATGGCCACGGACAGCTTCCGTTGCATCCCACCTGGTAGACATGGGGAAGGGACCTCAGTGTGTCGCACCCAGCCTTGGGCAGGGTTGCCTACCCACGTGGACCTCAGTACCTGGCATCCCCCTGCCTTCAGGATGAATTCCCAGGCCCCTCCCTGTGACGTGACCTCCCTTGGGGATGGGCTCACCAGAGAGGTGGAGAGTCTGCACACTCTGCTTGGAGACCAGCCCCACATCTTGCAGCAGACGGTCCTGCTCGGGGCCCACCACAGCGGCACTCAGACCCTTCAGCCGCCCATAGAACCAGACGTGCTCGCCCACGGTCAGCCTGCAGCCAGTGCACACAGCAGAGTGACCCACATGGCAGGCAGAGTCCCAGAGGGCGTCCAGTCCCTTCCCACCGCGGCACTCTGGGCCTGCCGAGACGCACATGTCAAACAGCACGTTGTACTGGGGACAGACGCCCAGGTGGGGCCGGATGGCGGCCATGCTGGAGCGGACGTCGTGGCCCAGAATGAAGGCAGATCCACCACTGGCTGGGAAGAGGCCGCTCAAGATGGACCTGTGGGTAGAGGGGTCTCAGAGCAGCCCCTTCACAGAGCGCACCAGCAGTTACAGAGCATCTATTTTTAATTTCTATTTTTTTAAATTTTTAATTAATTATTTTTTATTATTATTATTTTTGAGACGGAGTTTCACTCTGTCGCCCAGGCTGGGGTGCAGCGGCGCGATCTCGGCTCACTGCAAACTCCACCTCCCGGGTTCACGCCATTCTCCTGCCTCAGCCTCCCAAGTAGCTGGGACTACAGGCGCCCACCACCACGTCTGGCTAATTTTTTTGCATTTTTAGTAGGGACGGGGTTTCACCGTGTTAGCCAGGATGATCTCGATCTCCTGACCTCGTGATCCACCCGCCTTGGCCCCCCAAAGTGCTGGGATTACAGGCGTGAGCCACCACGCCTGGCCACAGAGCACCTATTAAATGCTACATCCAAAACCTTGTGATAGCCTCATTTTTATTTATTTGTTTTTTTTTTGTGACAGAGTCTCACTCTGTTGCCCAGGCTAGAGTGCAACGGCACAGTCTCGGCTCACTGCAACCTCCGCCTCCAGGGTTCAAGCAGTTCTCCTGCCTCAGCCTCCTGAGTAGCTGGGATTACAGGTGCCCACCATCACACCCGGCTAATTTTTGTATTTTTAGTAGAGATGGTTTTGCCATATTGGCCAGGCTGTGTCTCAAACTCTGACCTCAGGCAATCCTCCCTCCTCGGCCTCCCAAAGTGCTGGGATTACAGGCGTGAGCCACCGCGCCCTGCCTATTTATTTTGAGACAGGGTCTCACTCTGTTGCCCAAGCTGGAGTGCAGTGGTGCCATTACTGCTCACAGGGAGGGAGTGGTGGGGGCCTCACAGGGAGGGAGTGGTGGGGGGGACTCACAGGGAGGGAATAGTCGGGGGGTTTCACAGGCAGGGAGTGGTGGGAGGCTCACGGGGGGGAGTGGTGGGGGGGACTCACAGGGAGGGAATAGTCGGGGGGTTTCACAGGCAGGGAGTGGTGGGAGGCTCACAGGGGGGGAGTGGTGGGGGGGACTCACGGGGGGGAGTGGTGGGGGACTCACAGGGAGGGAGTGGTGGGGGGCTCACAGGGAGGGAGTGGTGGGAGGCTCACAGGGAGGGAGGGGTGGGAGGCTCACGGGGGGGGTGGTGGGGGGACTCACAGGGAGGGAGTGGTGGGGGGGACTCACAGGGAGGGAGTGGTGGGGGGGACTCACAGGGAGGGAGTGGTGGGGGGACTCACAGGGAGGGAGTGGTGGGGGGGACTCACAGGGAGGGAGTGGTGGGGGGACTCACAGGGAGGGAGGGGTGGGAGGCTCACGGGCGGGAGTGGTGGGGGGGACTCACAGGGAGGGAGTGGTGGGGGGGACTCACAGGGAGGGAGTAGGGGGGGACTCACAGGGAGGGAGTGGTGGGGGGGGACTCACAGGGAGGGAGTGGTGGGGGGACTCACAGGGAGGGAGTGGTGGGGGGACTCACAGGGAGGGAGTGGTGGGGGGGACTCACAGGGAGGGAGTGGTGGGGGGACTCACGGGGGGGAGTGGTGGGGGGACTCACAGGGGGGGAGTGGTGGGGGGACTCACAGGGAGGGAGTGGTGGGGGGACTCACAGGGAGGGAGTGGTGGGGGACTCACAGGGAGGGAGTGGTGGGGGGGACTCACAGGGAGGGAGTGGTGGGGGGGACTCACAGGGAGGGAGTGGTGGGGGGGACTCACAGGGAGGGAGTGGTGGGGGGGACTCACAGGGAGGGAGTGGTGGGGGGGACTCACAGGGAGGGAGTGGTGGGGGGGACTCACAGGGAGGGAGTGGTGGGTGGGACTCACAGGGAGGGAGTGGGGGGGGACTCACAGGGGGGGAGTGGTGGGTGGACTCACAGGGGGGGAGTGGTGGGTGGGACTCACAGGGAGGGAGTGGTGGGAGGCTCACAGGGGGGGAGTGGTGGGGGCCTCACAGGGAGGGAGTGGTGGGGGCCTCACAGGGAGGGAGTGGTGGGGGCCTCACAGGGAGGGAGTGGTGGGGGCCTCACAGGCGGGGAGTGGTGGGGGCCTCACAGGGGGGGAGTGGTGGGGGGGCCTCACAGGGGGGGAGTGGTGGGGGGGCCTCACAGGGGGGGAGTGGTGGGGGGACTCACAGGGGGGGAGTGGTGGGGGGACTCACAGGGAGGGAGTGGTGGGGGGGACTCACAGGGAGGGAGTGGTGGGGGGGACTCACAGGGAGGGAGTGGTGGGGGGACTCACAGGGAGGGAGTGGTGGGGGGACTCACAGGGAGGGAGTGGTGGGGGGGACTCACAGGGGGGGAGTGGTGGGGGGACTCACAGGGAGGGAGTGGTGGGGGGACTCACAGGGAGGGAGTGGTGGGGGGGACTCACAGGGAGGGAGTGGTGGGGGGGACTCACAGGGAGGGAGTGGTGGGGGGGACTCACAGGGAGGGAGTGGTGGGGGGGACTCACAGGGAGGGAGTGGTGGGGGGGACTCACAGGGAGGGAGTGGTGGGGGGACTCACAGGGGGGGAGTGGTGGGGGGGACTCACAGGGGGGGAGTGGTGGGGGGGACTCACAGGGAGGGAGTGGTGGGGGGGACTCACAGGGAGGGAGTGGTGGGGGGGACTCACAGGGAGGGAGTGGTGGGGGGGACTCACAGGGAGGGAGTGGTGGGGGGACTCACAGGGAGGGAGTGGTGGGGGGACTCACGGGGGGGAGTGGTGGGGGGGACTCACGGGGGGGAGTGGTGGGGGGGACTCACGGGGGGGAGTGGTGGGGGGACTCACAGGGGGGGAGTGGTGGGGGGACTCACAGGGGGGGAGTGGTGGGGGGACTCAAAGGGGGGGAGTGGTGGGGGGACTCACAGGGGGGGAGTGGTGGGGGGACTCACAGGGAGGGAGTGGTGGGGGGGACTCACAGGGAGGGAGTGGTGGGGGGACTCACAGGGAGGGAGTGGTGGGGGGGACTCACAGGGAGGGAGTGGTGGGGGGGACTCACAGGGAGGGAGTGGTGGGGGGACTCACAGGGAGGGAGTGGTGGGGGGGACTCACGGGAGGGAGTGGTGGGAGGCTCACGGGGGGGAGTGGTGGGGGGGACTCACAGGGAGGGAGTGGTGGGGGGGACTCACAGGGAGGGAGTGGTGGGGGGGACTCACAGGGAGGGAGTGGTGGGGGGGACTCACAGGGAGGGAGTGGTGGGGGGGACTCACAGGGAGGGAGTGGTGGGGGGGACTCACAGGGAGGGAGTGGTGGGGGGGACTCACAGGGAGGGAGTGGTGGGGGGGACTCACAGGGAGGGAGTGGTGGGAGGCTCACAGGGGGGGAGTGGTGGGGGGCTCACAGGGGGGGAGTGGTGGGGGGCTCACAGGCGGGGAGTGGTGGGGGGACTCACAGGGGGGGAGTGGTGGGGGGACTCACAGGGAGGGAGTGGTGGGGGGGGACTCACAGGGAGGGAGTGGTGGGGGGACTCACAGGGAGGGAGTGGTGGGGGAACTCACAGGGAGGGAGTGGTGGGGGGGACTCACAGGGAGGGAGTGGTGGGGGGACTCACAGGGAGGGAGTGGTGGGGGGACTCACAGGGAGGGAGTGGTGGGGGGGACTCACAGGGAGGGAGTGGTGGGGGGGACTCACAGGGAGGGAGTGGTGGGGGGGACTCACAGGGAGGGAGTGGTGGGGGGACTCACAGGGAGGGAGTGGTGGGGGGACTCACAGGGGGGGAGTGGTGGGGGGACTCACAGGGAGGGAGTGGTGGGGGGGACTCACAGGGAGGGAGTGGTGGGAGGCTCACGGGGGGGAGTGGTGGGGGGGACTCACAGGGAGGGAGTGGTGGGGGGGACTCACAGGGAGGGAGTGGTGGGGGGGACTCACAGGGAGGGAGTGGTGGGGGGACTCACAGGGAGGGAGTGGTGGGGGGACTCACAGGGAGGGAGTGGTGGGGGACTCACAGGGGGGGAGTGGTGGGGGGGACTCACAGGGAGGGAGTGGTGGGGGGGACTCACAGGGAGGGAGTGGTGGGGGCCTCACAGTGGGGGAGTGGTGGGGGGGGCCTCACAGGGGGGGAGTGGTGGGGGCCTCACAGGGAGGGAGTGGTGGGAGGCTCACAGGGGGGGAGTGGTGGGGGCCTCACAGGGAGGGAGTGGTGGGGGCCTCACAGGGAGGGAGTGGTGGGGGCCTCACAGGCAGGGAGTGGTGGGGGACTCACAGGGAGGGAGTGGTGGGGGGGACTCACAGGGAGGGAGTTGGGGGGGGACTCACAGGGAGGGAATGATGGCGGGGACTCACAGGGAGGGAGTGGTGGGGGGACTCACAGGGAGGGAGTGGTGGGGGGGACTCACAGGGAGGGAGTGGTGGGGGGGACTCACAGGGAAGGAGTGGTGGGGGGGCTCACAGGGAGGGAGTGGTGGGGGACTCACAGGGAGGGAGTGGTGGGGGGGACTCACAGGGAGGGAATGATGGGGGGGACTCACAGGGAGGGAGTGGTGGGGGGGACTCACAGGGAGGCAGTGGTGGGAGGCTCACAGGGAGGGAGTGGTGGGAGGCTCACAGGGAGGGAGTGGTGGGAGGCTCACAGGGAGGGAGTGGTGGGGGTGCCTCACAGGGAGGGAGTGGTGGGGGGCTCACAGGGAAGGAGTGGTAGGGGGACTCGCAGGGAGGGAGTGTTCGGGGGGGTTCACAGGGAGGGAGTGGTGGGGGGACTCACAGGGAGGGAGTGGGGGGGACTCACAGGGAGGGAGTGGTGGGGGGACTCACAGGGAGGGAGTGGTGGGGGGCTCACAGGGAGGGAGTGGTGGGGGGCTCACAGGGAAGGAGTGGTAGGGGGACTCGCAGGGAGGGAGTGTTCGGGGGGGTTCACAGGGAGGGAGTGGTGGGGGGACTCACAGGGAGGGAGTGGGGGGGACTCACAGGGAGGGAGTGGTGGGGGGACTCACAGGGAGGGAGTGGTGGGGGGCTCACAGGGAGGGAGTGGTGGGGGGCTCACAGGGAAGGAGTGGTAGGGGGACTCGCAGGGAGGGAGTGTTCGGGGGGGTTCACAGGGAGGGAGTGGTGGGGGGACTCACAGGGAGGGAGTGGGGGGGACTCACAGGGAGGGAGTGGTGGGGGGTTCACAGAGAGGGAGTGGTGGGGGTGCCTCACAGGGAGGGAGTGGTCGGGGGGCTCACAGTGTGGTAGTCTTGCCGGCCCCGTTGTGGCCCAGGAAGGCGGTGATGTGGCCCTGGTAGAAGTCCAGGCTGAGCCCCCGCAGGGCTGGCTGCGGGCTGCCAGGAAAGCGCTTCTCCAGGCGGCGAACGGAGACCCCAGGACTCAGGCCGGGCGGTGCCTCTTCCACCAGCACTGCAGAGATGGGGCGGACTCAGCCATGGAGTCATGGGGGTCCCGGGGCCTGCAAGTCCCTCAGAGCTGGGCTGTGGAATCCAGGACCTGCTGGGCCCGGGCCTATAAAAGCTGGGGGAGCTTGGGGACCGCAGTGTCTTCAGGGCAGGTGTGAGGGTTGGGGTGTGCAGGTCACTGTCATTGGCATCTGTGGAATCTCGTTTTGGGGGAGAACTGGGCATGTAAGTAGGAAACCAGCTATTAAGCCTCGTAGGGCCTCACCCTTTGGGTCCAGCGGGGTGGGGCAAGGGGCTGGACTCTTGGGGGGCCGAGGTCCACACCAGTAGCTCCTCCGAAAGGGAAAATTCCATGGTTCAGGGATCCCGTACTGGCCTGGGGGGAGGGGCGCGGGTTACTGCTTAGCCCACCCCCCGGAGTGTACCAGTTTTTTTTTTTTTTGAGATGGAGTCTGGCTCTGTCGCCCAGGCTGGAATCCAGTGGCGTGATTTCGACTCAATGCAAGCTTCGCCTCCAGGGTTCACCTCATTCTCCTGCCTCAGCCTCCTGAGTAGCTGGGATTACAGGTGCCCACCACCACGACCGGCTAATTTTTGGTATTTTTAGTAGAGATGTGGTTTGACCATGTTAGCCAGGATGGTCTCGATCTCCTGACCTTGTGATCCGCCCTCCTCGGCCTCCCAAAGTGCTGCGATAGCAGGCGTGAGCCACCGTGCCCGGCCTTGTTTTTTCTTTTTTGAGACTGAGTTTCACTCTTGTTGCCCAGGCTGGAGTGCAGTGGTGCGATCTCGACTCACTGCAACCTCCACCTCCGGGGTTCAAGCAATTCTCCTGCCTCTGCCTTCCAAGTAGCTGGGAAACAGGCACCTGCCACCACACCCGGCTAATTTTGTATTTTTAGTAGAGACGGGGTTTCTCCATGTTGGTCAGGCTGGTCTCGAAATCCCGACCTCAGATGATCCACCCGCTTCGGCCTCCCAAAGTGCTGGGATTATAGGTGTGAGCCACCGCGCCCAGCCCAGCTTTTTTTTTTTTAAGAGATGGAGGTCTCACTCTGTTGCCCAGGCTGGTGCGATCACGGCTCACTGCAGCCTCAACCTCCTGGGCTCAAGTGATCCTCCCACCCCATCCTCCCGAGTAGCTGGGACTACAGGAGATTGCCACCACGCCCAGCTAACTTTTTGTACAGATGAGGTCTCACTATATTGCCCAGCCTGGTCTCAAACTCCTGGGCTCAAGCGATTCTCCTGCCTTGGCCTCCCAAAGTGCTGGGATTACAAGCGTGAGCCACAGCGCCCGGCGACTGTGCCAGCTTCTGGCCACACACCTGGAATCAGGGCGTCCAGGTATGAGGCGGCCAAGAAACCCCGCCCACCTGCCTCAGGCCCCGCCCCTCCAATGCAGCCACCTGCGTGCGTGTGCCAGGAAGCCCCGCCTTCTCTCCAAGGGAATAAGCCGCCCCCCACCCCCAAACGGCCTGGAGGCCACACTCCTAGCTCAGCCTCCTGCAAAGCAGGTGCGACCCGGCACGGAGCCCCGCACCCTACGGCCCACCTGGGCACACAGCTTCCAGGTACCAGGTGGCGAGGCCGTAGAGCGCCGCGTCCAGCAGCAGAAGGCCAGAGACCTGGGCCAGGCTGAAGACGTCTGCCGTAGGCCGGGTGCCCACGTTGTGCCACTGCGCGCCCTCGCCCTGCTCCTCCAGCAGAGCCAGGCTCTCGCAGCCAAAGCCGAAGGCCACGGGCGACAGCAGGCTCTGCGGAAAAGCGGGAGGTCAGTGAGCAGCCGAAGCGGGGGGCGTCCCCCATCCACGCCCGACCCGGCTCTCACCGCGGCCACGCGGCCACCCGCGGGCAGCCGGTCCCGCCAAGCCACACACAGCACGTAGGGCAGGTAGAGGGAGAAGTAGGCCAGGCCGCCGCAGGCCGCAGCCAGGTTGGCGCGGGAGAAGAAGGCGCTGAGCAGGAAGCTCTGGGTCACCGTGGCCACCGCGAAGGCTGCCAAGAACAGGAAGACCACGCCCGGGTGGCTGTAGGGGAGGATGTCCCCCAGCTGTTGGAGGCGACGGGAGCTCAGGGTCCAGCTCTTGGACTGGCCTGGGGGCGCGCACCCACGCGGGCCGCCCCTGCCTGCCACCCTCCCGCGCACCCATTCTGCAGCCGGGCAGGCTGAGGCGCCCCCACCTTGAGCACCAGAACCAGCAGCGCGGCGCTGAGCAGGAAGGGCCCGAGGCAGCTGAGGAACCAGCCTAGCCAGAGCACTGCGCGGCTGAGCCCCATGGCGCGCATGGTGTCCCGCAGCCGCGTCTCCTTCTCCCGCACCACGGCCTTCACTGTCAGTGTCACGGAGTAGATCCAGGCCAGCGTCAGGAAGAGCGGCAGCGACCGGCTCAGCACACGCAGGAACCTGGGGTGGGGACGGCTGGGGTGGAGGCTGGAGACCCTCCGCAGACCCCCACTCCGCCCACCATCTGGCACGACTGGTTCGTGTCCCGGGATCTCAAGGCGGGAAGATTCGCCTCCCTGTTCCTTGGACCCTGATCCAGCCAGCCTCTGGCTCTCAGGCATCAGCGCAGGCCAGGCTCTCCCTGCGCCGGGGGCCCCCAGACCCTCAGAGTCCCCTGCTCCTCCCGCTGCAGCAGGTCACGTGGAGTGGTGTAAAGGTGCAAAGTTCGCAGCCTGGACCGCAGGAAGGTTCCCAACAGAGCCCGGGCCCACCCCAACACCCGGGACCTTCCCGCCGGGGGAAGAGCGGGGAGGGGTGCCAGAGCTCACACGTCGTCCACATAGCACGGATAGGGCATCTGCTGCAGGTAGAGGCCGGCCCGGGGGTTGGCGCCGCTGAGCACGCGGACGGCTGCGCGCTCCACCAGGTCCTGCAGGTACACGAAGCCGCCCCACACGTAGCGCAGGTCGGTCAGGGGGTCCGCAGCTGGGCCAGGGTCCCAAAACCTGCGAGAGGGGCATGGTGGCCGGTTGTAGGGAAGGGCTAGAAACTCCCGGGGCCCCGCCCTGAATAACTTTTTTCTGAGACAGGGTCTTGCTCTGTCACCCAGGCTGGAGTGAAGAGCTGCAATCATAGCTCACTGCAGCCTTGACCTCCCGGGATAAAACGATCCCCCCAGCTCGGCCTCCCAAGTCGCCTGGCTAATTTTATTTATTTATTTATTTATTTATTTATTTATTTAAGACGGAGTCTCACTCTATCTCCCAGGCTGGAGTGCAGTGGCGCCATCTCGGCTCACTGCAACCTCCGCCTCCCGGGTTCAAGCGATTTTCCTGCCTCAGCCTCCTGGGTAGCTGGGACTACAGGCGAGTGCTACCACGCCCGGCTAATTTTTTGTACTTTTTTTTTTAGTAGAGACAGGGTTTCACCGTGTTAGGATGGTCTTGATCTCCTGACCTCGTGATCCACCCGCCTAGGCCTCCCAAAGTGCTGGGATTACAGGCGTGAGCCACCATGCCCAGCCTCACCTGGCTAATTTTTAAAGATATTTTCGTGAGGTTGGTGGGGGAGCGGGGCGGGGGGGAGGCGGTCTCACTATGTTGCCCAGGCTAGTCTCGAATACCTGTCCTCAAGAGATTCTCCCAGTTTGGCCTCCCAAAGTTCTGAAATAACAGGCAGGATCTACTGTGCTCAGCAACCGGTGAAATTTTAGCTCCACCCTTATTCCAGGGGCCTAATAACATACCTGGCTCCGCCCACCATTGCCCTCAACCTATACCTGCTCTCATCTTATCTCAGGCCCATGGCCACGCCCCTCATGTACCTAGGCCCCGCCTATCACGGGCCCCTATTGGTCTAAGGAGCCCTGGGCTCTGGCTACCATACCACCGTTGATACAGCCCAGATCCTGTCTATCATGGTCTCCAACAGGCTGAATGCTGCCTGGCCCCACCCACCACGCTCTTGGCCCCGCCCAGTCCCTCCTCCCCACCCCCTCCCTCGCCTGACCTGTCCCTGATCTTATTGGTCCTCGTGACCACATCAACGTCCATGCGGATTTTGATGCGCACGTGGCCGGGGCCCAGGTCTGGGGTTGGGTGCTCTGTTGGGTCTGAAGAGTCCTCAGGTCCCAAGAAGACGACGCCGGCCCAGAATCGATGTTCCGCGAGCAGTTGCAGGGCCCGCGACACCAGGGCTGCCTCTGAGGGTGCCGCCTCCAGCTTGTCCAAGGACAGGCACTGTGGGATTCGGGGGTGAGTCCTAGGCGCTGGGGTCCGCCTGCCTCCTAGACCACTCCGCTCCTCCCCCGGACCTCGGGGCTGGGCCGTGTTTTCCCCCCGTAGGCCCACGGCCGGCTCCCTCCTGAGATCTCTACAAATCCCAGGCTCTTACTAGGGCCAGGCCCGCCTCCCCCTGGGAACACCAGGGTGGGAACACTAGGATGGGCCCTGCCTCCCCACTGAAACAGACCCCGCAGGTGGACGGGCCCTCACCTCCGTCACTCGGCCCAGCGTGCCCACCAGGCGCCCCACATCAGCATGTGCGTCCTGCCAGCTGTAGCCACCGCTCCCAGGGTCCAGAAAGGATCGCAGGGCCTCCATGTGTTCCCGGCCTCCAGGTCTGGGCTGCCTTCTTCCTTCGTCCTGCATTTTCAGGAGCCGCTGGGGGGCACAGGTGAAAGTGAGAGTCTGGGTCGGGCACAGTGGCTCAGGCCTGTAATCCCAGCACTTTGGGAGGCCGAGGCGGGCGGATCACCTGAGGTCAGGAGTTCGAGACCAGCCTGGCCAACATGGTGAAAGCCCATCTCTACTAAAAATACAAAAATTAGCCGGGAGTGGTGGCGCATGCCTGTAATCCCAGTTACTTGCGAGGCGGAAGCAGGAGAATTGCTTGAATCCGGGAGGCGGAGGTTGCAGTGAGCCAAGATCTTGCCACTGCAGTCCAGCCTGGGCAACAGAGTGAGACTCCATCTCTTAAAAAAAAAAAAAAAAAAAAAAGCAGGGTGTGGTAGCTCACGCCTGTAATCCCAGCACTTTGGGAGGCCGAGGCAGGTGGATCACAAGGTCAGGAGATCGAGACCATCCTGGCTAACATGGTTAAACCCTGTCTCTACTAAAAATAAAAATAAAAAATCATCCGGGTGTGCTGGTGCGCGCCTGTAGTCCCAGCTACTCGGGAGGGTGAGACAGGAGAATTGCTTGAACCCGGGAGGTGGAGGTTGCAGTGAGCCGAGATCATGCCACTGCACTCCAGCTTGGGCGACAGAGCGAGACTCCAACTCAAAAAAAAAAAAAAAAAAAAAGTGGGGGTCTGCACGGAGCCCACCTTCCCATCCACCGGGCCTGTCTACCCTCCTCACTGGGGAGCCACATCCCACCTCCCCAGCACCCCCGCACACCTGCAGCATGGCCACATTGGAACTGTCATTCATGAAGGTGAAGATCTGGGGTCCCAGCATCTCCCACACCTCCTGGACATCCCTCAGCAGGGCGAGCTCCTCAAAGGTCCGGTTCACCTGTGGACAGCACCCCCTCCACTGATGACCCTCTCCTCCTCTGAGGACCTCTGCCCACCCCCTGCCCCCTCTGCCTTGCTCCTGCATGTGCCTCTGATCCTCTGCACATGCTGATCCCCTCCATCGGCTAACTCCTACTTCTTCAAACCCAGTTTCCGTGACCCTCCGGCCTGGCCCTGGCCCACCTGGACTGAGGGTACTGAATGGGCTCTGGCCGCCACCCTCCCACCCCAGCATCCAGGCTGCTCCCACCTGGGCCATGAGCTTCCAGGTAAAAGGTGTATCTGGTGCAAACAGTAGCTTCCCCAGGATCAGAGGCTTCAGGCGTCTCCAGAGCAGGCGGGACAGCGGGTGGCTGTCCACTGCTCCAATCAGCTCCGAGCAGGCGGGGCCTGGGATGGGGGTGCCATGAGGCCCTGCCCCCCTGCCCACAGCTCCACTTCTCAAGAGGGGAAACCAAGGTCAGTCACTCACTCAGGCTGCTATCTGGCAGGGCCGATTCTGGCTCCTGCCCCACCAGCTCCATCAGGTCACTAGCCTCGTACCAGTTGAGGGAGGGGCCCACTGTGCTGCTAGGTCCCCTGGCACTGCAGAGGGCCTCTGACAGCAACTCCAGGGGGCCACTGGTCCCTCGGGGTCTCTGCAGCAGTGCCTGAAGCTCCATCAGGCTGCGCAGCGCCAGGAGCTAGAGAGAGGTTACCAGATAGAGCTGGCAATGATCCCACCTCCAAGCCCTAACCAGGGCAGGGCACTGGGCCAGGGGCAGCCTCTCCCTCTTGCTGTCTAATTCTCCTGAAAACCCACCCAAGGGAAGTGCCCGGGCTGCCCCAGACCCTCCCGGTGCAGGCTGCCTGCCAACGTTGCCTCCATGGGGGTTGAGGATGAGTGGGGCCTCGTACCTCGTGGGCCAGGTCCTCAGCTGCTTCCAACAAGCTGTGCAAGGGCTCCTGGGCTTGGCCCAGTGCCAACCCCAGCGATTCCTGGGAAGAAAGACCACAAGGGTTACAATGACTTTGAGCTCTCACTAGAGGTCCAGCGCTCTGGCCAGTTCCCAGGCAGACCATACTATCATAGCCCCCACTTTACAAATAGGGAAACTGAGGCTCTGAGAGGCAAAGGGACGCATTCGAGATCTCACAGACTTCATCACTGGGTCAGACACACTCTGTCTGGGCCCAGACAGGACAAGCAGCATCACCACAGGGACCAGGGACAACCTGGATGCCTGGAACGAGAGGTCCTTGGCCAGGGGTGGGGCAGTGCCAGGACATCTCCAGTGCAGTGTTCCAGGAAGTCAGCGCGGTCCCGCCCCCACACCCTACCGTGCGCAGCAGTGACGTCAGCAGCTCCGCGACATCCAGCATGGGTGGTTCCAGCGGAGACCGCTTGGTTGGTTGAGGCTGGGCTGGGGGAGGAGCGCAGGGGAGCATGGGGCTGGGGCAACGTTGGCCTGAGGCACCCACCCCCACCCTGTGCCCATTTCACTGCCCGGCAAGTTGAGGCTCAGAGCTCAGCCCTGCCAGAGGCCCCCCGGCCTCCTCACCCGTGCTGCGTGCAGCCCTCAGCGTGGCGATCAGCTTCCCTAGGCCAGCCAGCATCCTGTGGGCACTGGCCCCTCCCAGCACAGTGCGGGCATCGGCTAGCAGCCGGGAGACCCTGGGGACAGAGAGAGGGCAGGAGGCGGGGTTCCGGCCGGCATTGCAGCCCCAAGTTTGCAGGCCGGCCGCACCCACTGCCTCTGGCTCACAGGGAGTCGTTGAAGTTGCTCAGGCGCCCGGGCTCCTCGCCCGGGGTCAGCTGCGGAAAGCAGGTGTTGTTCACGTTACAGATGAGACCCTGGAGCCAGGGCACGGTGCCCGCCGATGGCAGTGGCTTGTTTGGGAAGTGGCCTGCGGGGAGATGCCTGGTGCTGAGGCCCTGTGGACTCTGCCTGACTCCACCCCCATCGGGTCGCCCGGCACCGCTTGCATGCCTCCAGCGATGGAGAGCTCACTCCCATGCCATGTATTGGCGGCCTGGTGAAGGCTCCCTGACGTGCACTGGGGATCCCTGTGCACGGGTGACCCATCTGCCTTCCCCTACACACACAAAGTGCCTGGTCCCTGGGGGGGGCTCACATTCATGGTGCTCCAGGGGCGGGTGGGAATGGCGAACAGCCACCAGGATGAAGAAGAGGAAGAGCGGCCACAGCAATTCGACCAGGAGCTGGACCTGGGGGAGAATAGGTGGAAGATGGTGGGGGACAGTGGGGGCTGCCTGCCCACCCGGCCCTGGCCGCACACTGGGGCGTTACCGGCTGTCTCCGGCGATACATGAAATTCTTCCAGAGCAGCAGCCTCAGCTGTGTCCAGAAGGCCATGGTGAAACTGGGCAGGGGACGGGACAGAGAGGTCAGGACAACGGTCGGGCTGAAGACGTGCGGTGCGGCTGCGGGCAACTCCCTGCCCCTTTCTGAACCTCATTCCTCTATCCCACAGCGCAGGGTTCCTGGAAGCTCTGATTAGAACGAGGCAAACAGAAGTCACTTGATAAAGGGGCTCCGCTACCCCAGGGATGGAGTAAACCAATGGGAGCGCAACCCGCAGCCATCCTCGCATCGGATTGGCTGCCAGGACTGTCGCTCTGAGCAGGGCTGACAGCTGGGGACTTAAAGACCATCCCCTAATCCTCCAGGGACCGAGTTTGGGCTTAACGCTTTCGTCACCAGGCTCCACCCCAAGCCTCACCTGGAAGCCTCTTCCAGGTCCTGACCCCCAGCCTCCTGCCTGACCCAGCCCAGGCAAGGGTTCCTTTCCCCTCACTGTTCTCCAAAGATAACAGCAACGAATATTGGCAGCGCTGGACATTTCACACGCCCAGCGGAAGGGCTGGACTATCACCCCACTCTACAGAAGTGGAAACCGAGGCCCAAGAAAGCAAACCCAGGCACCCAGAGAGACAGGCAGTCGCACAGCTGGAGGCACGACCCCGGCTCTGCCCACACCTTATGTAGCATTGATCGCTCAGAGGGACCGCGGGAGCCAGAGAAAGAGTCAGGCGAAGGGGCTGGGATAGAGACTCCTGGAGCCAGCGATTCCTGATCTCTTTTCCTTGGGCCAGTCCACTTGTGACACAGATGGAGAATCTGACGCTGACAGAGGGGCAGGAAGTTGCTAAAGGTGACCAGGCCGGAAGTGGGACCTCAGACCCAGACCCTTAAGCCAGGGTTCTTTCCTTTACATCAAGCGGGACTTAGGATCTGGGGGAGCGGCCTCAGTTTCTCCATTTGTAAAACGGGGTAAGGGGGAGTGCAGGAGTTCTAACGGGCAGGGGGCTGCAGGTGTGTGATCGGCAAAGGCCCTCTTAAGGGTCCCAGATGTCCGATGTCCCCCTTGAGAATTAGTGGTCAATTCAGCCGCCGTCAACACTCACCGGAAGGAAAGGAAGGGTCAGAGGCTGGACCCCCTAATTCCCAGGGAACTTGCGTCCCTCCCGGCCCCAACCCCCCATTCTCGAGTCTCGGGCCTTCCTGCCTCTCCGAGTCCTTCTCACCGTTCCAGGGGCTCCGCAGCTCTTGCCGCCTTCCCTCCGCCCAGCAGCAGGAAGGGAGCGCGCCGCCCCTTAAGCCAAGCGCGCTAAGCTTGCCCGAGCAGGTTGCAGCGCCGGGGCACGCCCCTGCCTCTGCACGCTACTATTGGGCGACCTGCCCGTCACTCATGGGCCTGCTCCGTCGGAGCTGCGCGAGCCAAGGGAGGAGGCGGGATCACAGAAGGGCCTCGCCTAGCCGGGTTTCTTAAAGGGACCGCCCGGCTCTTGCTGCATCACCGTAGGGTGGCGGAGTGCCCGGCAGGTACCAAGCGGGCCGGCCTCCGGGAACGAGGCTGCGCTGTCTTTGGGGAGCCAGGCTGCCTCCCCACGTTGCATAGCCGGCTGCAATACCGCAGCTCCGAATTGCAGGACTTCCCTCTGTCCCCGCTGTCCCCAGGGCTGGCCAGGCTCCCTCTAGTCTAGTCCAGACTCTGGGACTCCACTAGTCCATCTGTAAAGTGGGGGTTTCACTAGAGTCATTCATTCATTTATTCATTCCACGAACGCTCCTCGGCTTCTGCAGAGGATGGCAGAAGGGGGAGGGGGCCCCCAACATTCTAGAGTCTCCAATTATAGTGGCTACCCTGATTTTGAGGAAAACCCGTTTCCCACTCTGGAAGAAGAGTTGAAATAAACTCTTCAAGCTGGAGGTGAAGCTGAAATGGGAGCGTGTGGGTCCACAGCTTTGAAGGCGCTGGGGAGAGTGAGAGGCGCGGAGAGGGCTCCCGCGGCAGGAGGTGGCATTGCCGTTGGGGCTTTGAGGATAAATAGGAGTTCGCCAACGGGGAGACATCCAGGCTGAGGCCACGAGGCTTGCGCTGTAAGGTAGGGTGCAGCCAGAGCGCATGGGGGGCCTTTGAGGGAACTGCCTCCTCTCCAACCGGCCAGGAAGCCCAGCCTCTCCCTCTACCCCAAGTCCCGGCCCTTCAAATCATTCATTCCACTCAGACTCACCTGTGGCTTCAGCTTTTGCTCCTCCTCCCAATGGTGAGGTGGACATTTTCCCCTTGATCCCCCCATCCCCCAAGAACTCCTCTCTCCCCACAAAAGCATCAAAGCAAAACACGCCCTCATCGACGCCAACTCTCTTGGCCACCTTCTCTTCTTACAAACAGAGGTTTTATTGCGTTTGGTCCACAGTCGTATTTCACATTATCTCATGGAGCAGGGCCCCTGGGTGGGGGGTCCCTGTGCAGTACTTGGCGGGGCATGTGGCCGGGGAAGATGGAGCAGTATAAGCTGGTCGGGCCCAGAAGGGAGGAGGGCTGCGGGCTCCTTAAAACCTACTGAGGGGCTGGGCATGGTGGCTCACACCCGTAATCTCAGCGCTTGGGGAGGCAGAGGCAGGCGGATCACACCTGAGGCCAGGAGTTCAAGACCAGCCTGGCCAACATGGGGAAACCCCGTCTCTACTAAAAATACAAAAATTAGCCGGGCGTGGTGGAGCACCTGCAGTCCTAGCTACTCAGCAGGCTGAGGCTGGAGAATCGCTTGAGCCTGGGAGGTGGAGGTGCAGTGAGCCAAGATGGCGCCACTGCACTCCAGCCTGGGCAACAACCACAACTGAAAATAAAATCTACTGAGGCCAGAGTGGGTTGGGGTGGGGAGCATGGAGAGGGGGGTCAGGCTTAGCCCCAACAACTCAGAATTTCACTTTCCCCACCTGGCCCCGGGGCAGGTCTGAGGGTCTGAGGTCTGTTGGTCTGAAGGTCCTAGGGAAATCCAGTCACTTGGGAGCCGGAGATATTTAGCTTCATGGCCGGGTCCCCTTTCCCAGGGGACTCATTTCCTAGCACCCTCTCCACTGTCCCTGCCCCACTCCTCGGGAAAAAAAAAATGTATTTTTCTTTTGTGAATACTTCCTGAAACTTGCGGGCACAGAAACCACAAACTGCTCAGCTGACAAAAGGGGGAAGAGGCGAGGCAACCAGAAACCTTCAGGGACCGGTTCCTTCCAAGCCCAGGTCTCTTCTTCCCAGCACAGCCTGAACGTGCCAGCAGGGACCCTCGCCCTACACGTATTGGGATATGGCCTTGACCCCTTCCCCCACAGCCCAGTGGCTCAGTCTTGCGAAGGATCAAGGCAAAGGGGAAAAAAGCTCTGCTGCCTGATCCCACACTGACACTCACAGATCCTTGGTTGACTGGCAGCACTGAACCGGTTAAGAAAAAAAAAAGATGAAAACACAGAAAAACCCAAAAACCCAGACGGGGAGACGATGTGGGGAGAGAGCGTGCTGGGAGCCTCAGTAGCCAGCCTCCTCCTGGTAGTAAGGGGGATATTCAGGGACCTCCCCCGGGTCGGGGCAGTCGCCGGTGCCCGAGGGAGCCCCGTCGGCCACTGTGCCTTGCGGGCAGTACTTGGGGTCATATATCTGCCGGCCCAGGCCGAAGACCTGGCCACTCTGGTTGGCACCCTGCGTGTAGCCCATCTGCAGGGACATGGAGGAGTTATCACACTTGTCGGTTCCCAGCTTGGTGTCATAGATGTGCCGCCGCGTCCCGGGAGCCGTCATGCCCACCTGGAGAGGAAGGAGGGGTGGAGCAGGTCATGGTGGAGAGAAGAGGGGACCTTCACTGGGCGCAGGGGCTCACGCCTGTAATCCCTGCACTTTGGGAGGCCGAGGTGGGAGGATCACCTGAGGTCAGGAGTTCGAGTCCAGCCTGGCCAACACAGTGAAACCCCGTCTCTACCAAAAATACAAAAATTAGCTGGGCGTGGTGGCATATGCCTGTAATCCCAGCTCCTCGGGAGGCTGAGGTGGGAGGATCACCTGAGGTCAGGCGTTCAAGACCAGCCTGACACAGTGAAACCCTGTCTCTACTAAAAATACAAAAATTAGCTGGGTGTGGCAGGGCGCGGTGGCTCACGCCTGTAATCCTAGCACTTTGGGAGGTCGAGGCGGGTGGATTGCCTGAGTTCAGGAGTTCGAGACCAGCCTGGGCAACATGGTGAAACCCCATGTCTACTAAAAATACAAAAATTGGCCGGGCGTGGCAGCATGCACCTGTAGTCCCAGCTACTCGGGAGGGTGATGCAGGAAGGAGAATCTCTTGAACTCAGGAGGCGGAGGTTGCAGTGAGCCGAGATCCTGCCTCTGCACTCCAGCCTGGGCAACACAGGGAGATTCCGTCTCAAAAAAAAAAAATTAGCTGGGCGTGGTGGCACATGCCTGTAATCCCAGCTACTCAGGAGGCTGAGGTGGGAGGATCACCTGAGCCCAGAGGCGGAGGTTGCAGTGAGCCGAGATTGCACCACTGCGCTCCAGCCTGGACAACAGAGTGAGATCCTGTCTCAAAATAAATACATAAATAAAATAAATAAAGATTAAAAAAAAAGAATTGGGTGGACCTTTGGGCAGTCCTTAAAGGAAAATGAGACAGGGTGAGGTAGTAACTTCCCTAGAGACCCACAGCCAGGTGGAAATGACAGAGGCTGAAATCCAAGGCGGAGACAGAGAGCGGGAGGGAAGCCAGAGGTGGTCTAGGGAAGGGGCTGAGACCCAGAGCGGGGAGAGAACCCGGAGGTGGCCCCGGGGAGGGGCCGAGACCACAGGGTGTGCAGGGGCAGGCAGAGGAGTCGGGGGCACCCGGGCGAGCCCCACCTGGCTGGCGCACTTGTTCGTGCCCATCTGGAGGCTGATGGTCGAGTGGTCCATGGGGGGCAGGATATGGTTCTTGGGGTCATAGAGATGCCTCCTCGTGCCGTACGCGGTCATGCCCGACTGGCTGGCGCATTTGTTGGTGCCCATCTGCAGGGAGGTTCGCGGGAGAGGTCAGACTGCAACCAACAAGCTTCCGGTCCCTCCCTGAACTTGAGGGACCACAGGGCTCCATGCCGTTGTCCCCCAACGCTGCTGTCCCCCAACACCGTGGTCCCCCAACGCTGTGGTCCCTGGGGCTGGGGGAGCTGTCGCCTACCTGCAGCCCGATGACGCACTGGCCAGCCTTCATGGTGGCGTCGTCGAAATTCCGCTCCTGCTTCTCCGAGTACTTGACGCCGATGTCCACCCCGCTCTGCAGCCCCTTAGTCTTGGCCTGGGTGAGGGAAAGGGGCCGGGAGTACCAGCAGAGGGCAGCCAGGGACCCTAGATCCAGGCCCCGGGGGCGGCACAGAGACCAGGCTGCGGCCTGTCCCCTCTGCCTGCCGGGCAGAGCCCCCACAGGCACATCTCTCAGGTGTCTGGGACTCCACGCACTCCACACACCAATCATACAGTTGTTTCAGTTTTTTATTTTTATTTTTGAGATGGAGTCTGGCTCTGTCACCCAGGCTGGAGTGCAGTGGCGTGATCTCCAGTCACTGCAACCCCCTCCTCCCGGGTTCAAGCAATTCTCCTGCCTCAGCCTCCCAAGTAGCTAGGATTAGAGGCGTGCACCACCACACCGGGCTAATTTTTGTATTTTTAGTAGAGACAGGGTTTCACCATGTTGCCAGGCTGGTCTTGAACTTCTGGCCTCAAGTCATCCACCCGCCTCAACCTTGGAAAGTGCTGGGATTACAGGCGTGAGCCACTGCGCCCGGCCCATGGGGCTGTTTCATCCCAGCGTACCTTGCCTTAGGCAACAGCTCAGCTTTCCAGGGCTCAGGCCAAGAATTCTGGGGATGAGGACGTGGTTTTCGCCTCCTCTCTCACCTTCCACCACTTCCTCCTACCAATCCCTGGGCACCACGGCCAGGCCATTGGCTCTGCCTCTCACTGGGATGTCTGCGCCCGGCTCCTCCCTGACCGCCATTCCCCACGTGAGGTTACAGGGAGCCACAGGGGGCTTCTGAAAACACCATTTGGAGCAGTTACCCCAGGAGAAAACCAGCTCCCCCTTCCTCTAACAGCCCAAGCCAGTTCCAATGTCAAGACCTTGCTGTTCCTTCTACGCAAGACACCGTGTCACAAACACACACTCCTGGGCTGCACGAGACACCGTGTCCCACCCACACTCCCGTTCCATTCTACACCAGACACCGTCCCACCCACGCTCCCGGTCTACACCAGACACCGTGTCCCAACCACGCTCCCGGGCTGCACGAGACACCGTGTCCCACCCACGCTCCCGTTCCGTTCTACACCGGACACCGTCCCACCCACGCTCCCGGGCTGCACCGGACACCGTGTCCCACCCACGCTCCCGGGCTGCACCGGACACCGTGTCCCACCCACGCTCCCGGGCTGCACCGGACACCGTGTCCCACCCACGCTCCCGGTCTACACCGGACACCGTGTCCCACCCACGCTCCCGGGCTGCACGAGACACCGTGTCCCACCCACGCTCCCGTTCCGTTCTACACCGGACACCGTGTCCCACCCACGCTCCCGGTCTACACCGGACACCGTGTCCCACCCACGCTCCCGGGCTGCACCGGACACCGTGGCCCACCCACGCTCCCGGGCTGCACCGGACACCGTGGCCCACCCACGCTCCCGGGCTGCACCGGACACCGTGGCCCACCCACGCTCCCGGGCTGCACCGGACACCGTGGCCCACCCACGCTCCCGGGCTGCACCGGACACCGTGGCCCACCCACGCTCCCGGGCTGCACCGGACACCGTGGCCCACCCACGCTCCCGGGCTGCACCGGACACCGTGTCCCACCCACGCTCCCGGGCTGCACCGGACACCGTGTCCCACCCACGCTCCCGGGCTGCACCGGACACCGTGTCCCACCCACGCTCCCGGGCTGCACCGGACACCGTGGCCCACCCACGCTCCCGGGCTGCACCGGACACCGTGGCCCACCCACGCTCCCGGGCTGCACCGGACACCGTGGCCCACCCACGCTCCCGGGCTGCACCGGACACCGTGGCCCACCCACGCTCCCGGGCTGCACCGGACACCGTGGCCCACCCACGCTCCCGGGCTGCACCGGACACCGTGGCCCACCCACGCTCCCGGGCTGCACCGGACACCGTGGCCCACCCACGCTCCCGGGCTGCACCGGACACCGTGGCCCACCCACGCTCCCGGGCTGCACCGGACACCGTGGCCCACCCACGCTCCCGGGCTGCACCGGACACCGTGGCCCACCCACGCTCCCGGGCTGCACCGGACACCGTGGCCCACCCACGCTCCCGGGCTGCACCGGACACCGTGGCCCACCCACGCTCCCGGGCTGCACCGGACACCGTGGCCCACCCACGCTCCCGGGCTGCACCGGACACCGTGGCCCACCCACGCTCCCGGGCTGCACCGGACACCGTGGCCCACCCACGCTCCCGGGCTGCACCGGACACCGTGGCCCACCCACGCTCCCGGGCTGCACCGGACACCGTGGCCCACCCACGCTCCCGGGCTGCACCGGACACCGTGGCCCACCCACGCTCCCGGGCTGCACCGGACACCGTGGCCCACCCACGCTCCCGGGCTGCACCGGACACCGTGGCCCACCCACGCTCCCGGGCTGCACCGGACACCGTGTCCCACCCACGCTCCCGGGCTGCACCGGACACCGTGTCCCACCCACGCTCCCGGGCTGCACCGGACACCGTGTCCCACCCACGCTCCCGGGCTGCACCGGACACCGTGTCCCACCCACGCTCCCGGGCTGCACCGGACACCGTGTCCCACCCACGCTCCCGGGCTGCACCGGACACCGTGTCCCACCCACGCTCCCGGGCTGCACCGGACACCGTGTCCCACCCACGCTCCCGGGCTGCACCGGACACCGTGTCCCACCCACGCTCCCGGGCTGCACCGGACACCGTGTCCCACCCACGCTCCCGGGCTGCACCGGACACCGTGTCCCACCCACGCTCCCGGGCTGCACCGGACACCGTGTCCCACCCACGCTCCCGGGCTGCACCGGACACCGTGTCCCACCCACGCTCCCGGGCTGCACCGGACACCGTGTCCCACCCACGCTCCCGGGCTGCACCGGACACCGTGTCCCACCCACGCTCCCGGGCTGCACCGGACACCGTGTCCCACCCACGCTCCCGGGCTGCACCGGACACCGTGTCCCACCCACGCTCCCGGGCTGCACCGGACACCGTGTCCCACCCACGCTCCCGGGCTGCACCGGACACCGTGGCCCACCCACGCTCCCGGGCTGCACCGGACACCGTGGCCCACCCACGCTCCCGGGCTGCACCGGACACCGTGGCCCACCCACGCTCCCGGGCTGCACCGGACACCGTGGCCCACCCACGCTCCCGGGCTGCACCGGACACCGTGGCCCACCCACGCTCCCGGGCTGCACCGGACACCGTGGCCCACCCACGCTCCCGGGCTGCACCGGACACCGTGGCCCACCCACGCTCCCGGGCTGCACCGGACACCGTGGCCCACCCACGCTCCCGGGCTGCACCGGACACCGTGGCCCACCCACGCTCCCGGGCTGCACCGGACACCGTGGCCCACCCACGCTCCCGGGCTGCACCGGACACCGTGTCCCACCCACGCTCCCGGGCTGCACCGGACACCGTGTCCCACCCACGCTCCCGGGCTGCACCGGACACCGTGGCCCACCCACGCTCCCGGGCTGCACCGGACACCGTCCCACCCACGCTCCCGGGCTGCACCGGACACCGTGGCCCACCCACGCTCCCGGGCTGCACCGGACACCGTCCCACCCACGCTCCCGGGCTGCACCGGACACCGTGGCCCACCCACGCTCCCGGGCTGCACCGGACACCGTCCCACCCACGCTCCCGGGCTGCACAAGACACCGTGGCCCACCCACACTCCCGTTCCGTTCTACACCAGACACCGTCCCACCCACGCTCCTGGTCTACACCAAACACCATGTCCCACCCACGCTCCCAGTCTACACTGGACACCGTCCCAGCCACGCTCCCGGTCTACACTAGACACCGTCCCACCCACGCTCCCCATCTACACCAAACACCATGTCCCACCCACGCTCCCGGTCTGGGTTTGAGGGTCACTAGATGCTCAACATTCGTCTAATTCTTCTGCTTCAAGGCATTTCTCCCAGTTCAGAGCTTATTTATTACTTTTGTTATTATCATTTTTTGAGAGAGTCTTGCTCTGTTGCCCAGGCTGGAGAGCAGTGGTGTGATCATAGCTCACTGCAACCTCTAACTCCTGGGCTCAGCCTCCCGAGTAGCTGGGATTACAGGCATGCACCACCACACCCAGGTAATTTTTGTATTCTTAGCAGAGATGGGGTTTCACCATGTTGGCCAGGCTGGTCTCAAACTCCTGGTGTCAAGCGATTCTCCAACCCCGGCCTCCCAAAGTGCTGGGATTACAGGTGTGAGCCACCACGCCTGGCCAGAGCTTACATATAATGCATAATAAAATGCTGTGTTCACTTTTGCATGCCTCCGCCATCAGACTGAACTCCATAAACGGGTAGACCATGTCTTTCCTATTCACCAAGGAATCTGAAGTGTCTGGCATCTCGCGGATGCTCAGAAATATTTGCAAACGAGGCTGGGCGCAGGGGCTCACGCCTGTAATCCCAGCACTTTGGGAGGCCGAGGCAGGCAGATCACTTGAAGTCAAGAGTTCAAGAGCAGCCTGGCCAGCATGGTGAAACCCAGTCTCTACTAAAAATACAAAAATTAGCCAGGCGTGGTAGCAGGTGCCTGTAATCCCAGCTACTCGGGAGACTGAGGCAGGAGAATCGCTTGAACCCGGGAGTTGGAGGTTGCAGTCAGCTGAGATCACGCCATTGCACTCAAGCCTGAGTGACAGAGTGAGACTCCGACTCAAAAACAAACAAACAAAAATTTGCAAACGAGTGAATGCAACAGCTACATCCACCTCGCTGTGTGACTCTGGGCAGGTGGCTGCCCCTCTCTGAGCCTCACCTTCCCCGCCAGGGCGAGAAGAGACACCTGCACCTGCGTCATGTTCCCACTCTCAAACAGGTCGTTGGCCTCGAACAGGTCCACAGGGTTCATGCCGTAGCTGACCATGGCCTTGATGAAGTTGGACAGGTTTTCTAGCTGGGAAGAGGCAGGAGAGGGACAGTGAGTGGGCCTCAGTCTCCCCACCTGTTAGATGGGCCCCCAGCACCATCCCTACTCCAACCCACCAGCCCCTCACCTGGTGCCAGTTCTGCATGGAGCGGTTGATCTTGGGGACGGAGCCCGGCTGTAGCTTGTTCATGAGTCTGGAGGGCACAACATGGGGTGGGGGAAACAGAAACCTCCGTGAGCAGCGAGGAACTGTGAAGACCCGATGCTGATCTCAGCCAAGCTCACGCCTTCCTGGGCAAACTCACTGCCTCTCCCTGGACCTCAGTTTCCACTCTTTTTTTTTTTTTTTTTGAGTCGGAGTCTAGCTCTGTCACCCAGACTAGAGTATAATGCCACTATCTAGACTCACTGCCACCTCTACCTCCCAGGTTCAAGTGATTCTCCTGCCTCAGCCTCCTGAGTAGCTGGGATTAGAGGCACCTGCCACCACACCCAGCTAATTTTTGCATTTTTAGTAGAGATGGGGTTTCACCGTGTTGTCCAGGCTGGTCTCGATCTCCTGACCTCGTGATCCGTCCACCTCAACCTCCCAAAGTGCTGGGATTACAAGCGTGAGCCACCATCCCGGGCCTCAAGTTTCCACTCTTATAAAGTAATCTTTGGCTGGGTTTGGTGGCTCAGGCCTGTAATCCTAGCACTTTGGAAGGCCGAGGCAGGCAGATCACATGAGGTCAAGGGCTCAAGACCAGCCTGGCCAACATGGTGAAACCCCATCTCTACTAAATATACAAAAAAAATTAGCTGGGCATGGTGGCAGTTGCTTGTAATCCCAGCTACTCGGGAGGCTGAGGCAGGAGAATCACTTGAACCCAGGAGGTGGAGGTTGCAGTGAGCCAAGATCGTGCCACTGCACTCCAGCCTGGGCAACACAGTGAGACTCCGCCTCAAAAAAAAATTATTTATTTATTTAGCCACCACGCCCAGCTAACTTTTTTTTTTTTTTTTTTTGAGATGGAGTCTCGCTCTGTCACCCAGACTGGAGTGCAATGGTGTGATCTCAGCTCACTGCAACCTCCACCTCCCGGGTTCAGGCGATTCTCCTGCTTCAGCCTCCCGAGTAGCTGGGATTACAGATGCCTATCACCACGCCTGGCTAATTTTTTTGTATTATTAGTACAGACGGGGTTTCACCATTTTGGCCAGGCTGGTGTCGAACTCCCGACCTCGAGATCCACCCTCCTCGGCCTCCCAAAGTGCTGGGATTACAGGCATGAGGCGCCACGCTTGGCCCCCCAAAAATTTCTTAATTAAAAAAAAAAAAGTGAGAAAAACCAAGATTTGTTAAGTGTGAGACAGCCCGTGTCCCTGTGTGTACTCACGTGCATAAGATAGTTCCGTCCTTCAGGCCCTTCTGGAAGTCAGGGCCGATGGAGAGGCCGGTGAGTCCCTCGATCCAGGTGCGGAGCTCTGCCTCCTTCTGGGGGTCATATTTGGACAGGAGCTGGTGGAGCAAAGGGCACGAGACTGAGCTGGGGTGGGGGCACCCCCAGCAGGAGTCCCCCAGAAGCTCTGGAGAGGGTGGGGCCGGGGACTCCAGGGCAACAGCAGACAGAGGGGCCTGGAGGTCCCCCCTCACCACACCCACACAGATGCTCCCTTTTCCCATCATCAGGGGGTACCCCAGCCACTGCAGGCGGGCACAGATAAACCGCCCTCCAAGCAGGCCGACAACCGGCTCAGAACTCACTGATAAACATCAGCTCTAATCCACTCCGGGTGCAGGACAAACCTGGCCGGATCTGCCTCAGCGCCCTGCTTTCTCACCTCCCCACTACATCACACCTGACATTTACCACTTCAACCACCTGAAAGTGCACCATTTAACAGCATTTCGTGCGTCTGCAATGTTGTGCAACCACCACCTCTTTTTTATTTTTTTTGAGACAGAGTCTCACTCTGTCGCCCAGGCTGGAGTGCAGTGGTGCGATCTCGGCTCACTGCAAGCTCCGCCTCCCAGGTTCATGCCATTCTCCTGCCTCAGCCTCCTGAGCAGCTGGGGACTACAGGCACCCGCCATCACGCCCGGCTAATTTTTTGTCTTTTTAATAGAGATGGGGTTTCACCGTGTTAGCCAGGATGGTCTCGATCTCCTGACCTCGTGATCTGCCCGCCTCAGCCTCCCAAAGTGCTGGGATTACAGGCGTGAGCCACCGCGGCCAGCCCCGATCCTGCTTCTTAGCAACTCCCAAAGGAGCTGCCCCGGAGGCTGACCGCCTCTAGTCACGCACCTGGCTCCTTGCCACCGATTCCCTGCCACCTTTCTGCACCCGGCCATTCCAGCTTTCTTGGCCTTCGGTGCTCTGAGACACCGCCGTGGGGAATGGGCTGTGTGCTCCTGGGCAGTGGGTGTGCACCGGTGGGGACCTTGAGTGTCCCTATCCAGGCACTAGTGACCGCGGAGACAGCACTGAGGCAGACGGCAAAGCGTATAGCAGGCCATAAGCAAGGGGGCAGGTCGCGTAGCGGGAGCGGGAGATAAACGCTGGAGGGAAAATAAAGTAGGGTTTGGGCCGGGTGCGGTGGCTCACACATACAATCCCAGCACTTTGGGAGGCCAAGGCGGGCGGATCATCTGAGGTCAGGAGTTCAAGACCGGCCTAGCCCACCTGGTGAAATCCATCTCTACTAAAATACAAAAATGAGCTGGGCGTGGTGGTGAACACCTGTAATCCCAGCTACTTGGGAGGCTGAGGCAGGAGAATCGCTTGAACCCAGGAGGCAGAGGAGGCAGTGAGCCAAGATCGGGCCACTTCACTCCAGCCTGGAACAGAGTGAGCCTCTGTCTTAAAAAAAGAAAAAAAGAAAAGAAAGAAAGAAAAAAAAATCAAATCCCTCTCCGTGCTCTGCACTCAACTCCCCAGGTTCCCGCGGACAGTTCCCCCCCCAGCCTGGGACTCATCTCCCCAGGTTCCCGCGGACAGCTCCCCTCAGCCTCCGCTTCCTCATCTCTTCCTGGGATTATTTGGGTAGGGTCCCCTGAGCTGGCACCTGCCTGGAAACAGCTCGTAGCCCAGAGGAGGCAAAGGCGGGGAGGCCCCCCAGTACCAGCTCACAGCCCACCCAGGTTGGCTTCCCAGGCCCGGGGGCAGCCCCGCCCAGCCGGCAACTTTGATCCCGAGGAATGAGAACGGCGGCTGCTGGGTACACAGCCCCGCCTTGCCCAGCTGCGCCGCGTCTCTGCCGGCTCAGGGGCCCAGGTCCCCTGGCCCCACCCCCAGCGGCTGCCGTCCTCCCCCCGCCCCCGCCCCCCGCTGCCCGGCCGCCGGCCTTCCAGCACATTCCTGTTCACCACAAACTGCCAGGAATGCGCGCTGCCTCCCCGGCTAAATCTGAACCAGCTGTTCCCAGCGGGTCCGGACCCCCAAGCCGGGATGCAAGGCCGCAGACACTGTGGATCCGAGCTGCCTCCGTGCCGTCCAGCCGGGAGTAAACTGAGCCACGGGGAAGCGGGGGGGGGGGGTCCTCCGGCTGTTTCAAGCGGAAGCCAGGGGGAAGCTGGTTTCTAATTGGGATGCGACCCTTCCGTGACCCCGGCAAGCCGGCCGACGCCTCGCCCACCCTCCAAACGGACAGACTGAGGGTTGCGCGGGGAGCCTGCTAAGCGGCTCTTCCAGCCTCTGTCCTCACCCCCGCCAGGGCAGGTATCAGCCTGCCCCACCCCACCCCACGCCGTCTCCGGAAGCCGCCCCACCCTCCTATGCTCGCTCCCACTTCCGCAGGCCCAGCAGGTACTGGGTTCCGGTCTTGGCCCTGTCACTTGTGGGCTGTGTGGCCCTGGGCAGCTGGAACGACGTCTCTGGGTCCCTGTGGACACCGGTGCCCTTAGCCGGATGTGTGCAGGGTGCGGCAGGGTGCCCACCCCACTGCACGGGGGGCTCTATGAATGCAGCGTGCAGATGGCTCCTTGAAGAAGGAGTCGTGAGCCCCGGGCTGGGGACCCTGGCTCAGGCCTTCACCACCCCAAGCCTCAGCCTCCCTTTTTGGCCAAGAGCTGGTCTGAAGGCTTGGAGGGGCTCACAGCGGAGAAGCAGGAATTCTCCCTCCAGTCGGCTGTTGGGGCTGGCAGGACCGGTGCCCTCAGAGCGTGCAGAGGCAGGTTCCCCTGCAGAAGTCAGCTGTAAGGACACCTTCCCAGGGGCCCAGTGGGCGTCGGGGAAGGGGGTGGGCGGGGACGACACCCCCCTCCAGCTGGAAGGTCCTGGAGGGTCAGGTCCTGGTCCTCTCCGTGGGTCTGGCATCACAACCCCCGCCCCCCACTTTCCCTGGGAATCTTGTCCAGGACCCTGCTGTGTGACCCTGCAGAAGTGTCTGGCCCTCTCTGAGTCAGAACCACAAGTGCTTTCTTAAAAAGTGTCTCCCCTAGCCCTGGCTTGTTTTTAGAGATGGGGTTTCGCCATGTTGCCCAGACTGGTCTCGAACTCCCTGGGCTCAAGCCATCCACCCAGCTCCACCTCCCAAAGTGCTGGGATTACAGGCGTGAGCCACCGCGACCTGCCAGGCCCCAGCTCTTCTTTCCAGGCTGCAAAACCCCACATATCTTAGGGCCACCTTCAGAGAACCTCTTTGTTATCCGTTTAAATTTGTCAGATGGGGACAAAGAACGTGCAAAGCAGCTACCGCCCCTCCCCCCAAGACACCCCCAAGGTGTCCCAGAGGCCAGGAAATTCCTGTTTGTGGGGGGGTAACACTTCTCAAAAACCACTCGGCCATGCCCCTTCCCCTCCCAAAGCTAAGAGGCCCCAAAAGCAGAAGTGTGGCCAGGAGATGACGGGGTTGCTGGGGTCCCCCCCAGACCCCCAGCGCGTTGTCGGACCTTGAACGGACCTTCTCGAAGGTTGAGAGGGCGCCAGGGGCTTCACACGTGGGGGTCCTGGGGCCATGGCGAGGGGAGGAAGTCAGACCCAACTACCCCTAGATGTTGGCGGGGGGTGAATGGGTCACTCGTCCCCCAGATCTCAGACCTGGGTGCTCCCCAAGATTCGCGGGAGCCTCAGGGGGTGCCCGCAAACATCCCCCCACCAGGCGTCAGGGAGAACAAGGGTCCCTCCGCCCCGGGTCTCCAAGCTCCCTGCCCGGGAGGTGCCGGGGGGCCTGGGGGCTCCTGCACGGGTCGGAGCGTGCGACGGCCGCGCTGTCGGGGGGACAAGGGGCGCCCCTCACTCACCCGGTTCTTGACCTCGGCCGACAGCCCGTACGAGGGGCCCTTGTTGAACTGCGTGGAGCTCATGGCTGGCGGGCGGGCGGCGGGACGGGGCTGGACGGGACGGGACGGGACGGGCCCGCCGGGCTGGCGCGGGGTTGGGACGCGCTGGGCTCCGCGCGCCACGCCCCCGCCGCTGATTGGCCCGGAGCGCAAATGTCCTTATAAGGCCTGGAGGCGCCGAATTCCTGCGGCCGCGGACTTCCTGAGCCCCCTCGGTCGCCCCCGGACCCCCGCCAGGGCACAGCACCCCCGTCACCAGAGGCCCGGAGGGGCCCCTCGCCCCCTTTGATGACACGGGAAACTGAGGCAGGGAGGGGCCGAGGCCGCCTCGACGTGGCACTCCTGCGGGCTCCCTGCTCAGAGCTCGTGGGCGGCTCTCACTCTTTCTCCGTCTCATACTCCTCTTCTGCCAGAAAGGGGAGGGGAGAAGGCTACCTTTGGGGCAGGAATGAGGGCCCCCTCTGCCACTTAGAGGCGTCTAACCGCTTCCCAGGGAACTCTACTAGCTGGGAGGTGGACTAGGGAACCAGGGCAGGTTCCTCACAGAAGGGGCCATTGGAGCTGGGGCTTTGTTGGATAAGTAGGAGTTTGTCAGTCCAAAAGAATAGGATTCTTACTGGGTGCGGTAGCTTGCACCTGGAGTTCTAGCTATTTGGGAGGCTGAGACCGAAGGGGGAGGATCCGTTGAGCCCAGGAGGTCGAAGCTGCAGTGAGTTATCATCACAACATTACGCTCCAGCCTGGGCAACAGAGCAAGAGCCTGTCTCTAAAAATAAATAAATAAATAAATAAAAATAAAAATCCGAGTAGCTCACGCCTGTAATCCTAGCACTTTGGGAGGCTGAGGCGGGTGGATCTCTTGAGGTCAGGAGTTCCAGACCAGCCTGGCTAACATGGCGAAACTCCGTCTCTACTAAAAATACAAAAATTAGCTGGGCATGGGGGCACATGCCTGTAATTCCAGCTACTGAGGAGGCTGAGGTGGGAGGATCACTTGAACCCAGGAGGTAAAGGTTGTAGTAAGCCGAGATCGCGCCACTGCACTCCAGCCTGGGCGACAGAGCAAGACTCCGTCTCAAAAAAAAAAAACAAAAAACAAAACAAAACAAAAAACCCACCTAATAATAATAAATTATTAAAAAGTCTCCGGGACAGTCTCCTGCCAGGCAATGCTGGCTCTAAGGAGACCTTAGCTCTGGCCCAGCCCATGCCCAGGAAGACAGAGCTGGCACAGGCCGACCCCCAACCCGGATTCCCTGTATGAGCCAGCACAGGCGGAACCCCCCCCACCCCACCCACCCTGTTTCCCTATATTAGCAAGTACAGGACAGAATGAGAGGCTTGGGGCTGGAGGAACTGGAGGGAGAGTTGGGGCTCTGTCGGAGGAATCAAGGAAAGCTGCATGTAAGAGGAGGCAAGGGAGTTGGGGTTTTGAAGCATCAATAGGAGTTTGACACATTTTATTTTATTTTATTTTATTTTTAGTAGAGATGGGGTTTCACCATGTTGGCCAGGATGGTCTTGAACCCCTGACCTCAGGTGATCCACCCGCCTCAGCCTCCCAAAGTACTGTGATTACAGGCTTGAGCCACTGCACCTGGCCGACCCATGTCATTTTAGACCAGTGCTGACCATTTCTGTTATTCTGAGATGAAGGAAATTTTCAATGTGGCACTATCTACTACTATAGCCACTGGCCATGGGGCTACTGAGCACTGGAAGTGTGGCTGGTGCCATCAGGGAAGCAAATACTTCATATTCTTTTTATTTTATTTTATTTATTTATTTTTTTTGAGACGGAGTCTCTCTCTGTCACCCAGACTGGAGTGCAGTGGCGCAATCTTGGCTCACTGCAAGCTCCACCTCCCGGGTTCATGACATTCTCCTGCCTCAGCCTCCCCAGCAGCTGGGACTACAGGCACATGCTGCCACACCCAGCTAAGTTTTGTATTTTTAGTAGAGACGGGGTTTCACCATGTTATCCAGGATGGTCTCCATCTCCTGATCTCGTGATCTGCCCGCCTCGGCCTCCCAAAGTGCTGGGATTACAGGTGTGAGCCACCGCACCCGGCAAATACTTCCTGTTCTTAAATTTCAATTAAAAATTAAAAACTGGCACTAGATTCCATTTTTTGAAAACATATATATATAAATACACATATATATGTAGCTGGGACTCCGAGTAGCTGGGACCACAGGCGCGCGCCACCATGCGTGGCTAATTTTTGCATTTTTAGTAGGGGTGCGGGTTTCACCATGTTGGCCAGGCTGGTCTTGAACTCCTGACCTCAAGTGATCCGTCGGCCTCAGCCTTCCAAAATGCTGGGATTATAGGTGTGAGCCACCGTGGCCGGGCTATTTCAATTAATTTCAGTTAAAAATAAAAAATTGACATGATTTCCGTTTTTGACTATATATATATGTACACACACATTAAAGTTTTCAAATACATAAATACACACATATATACACATTATACATATAAATGTAAAGATATAGATATTTGAAACAAGGTCTTGTTCTGTCACCCAGGCTGGAGTGCAGTGGTGCAAATGTAGTTCACTGCAGCCTCGACCTCCTGGACTCAAGTGATCTCCTGCCTCAGCCTCCTGAGTATCTGGGACTACAGGCATGTGCCATATGCCTAGCTAATTTTTAAATTTTTTGTAGAGATGGGGTCTCGCTATGTTGCCCAGTCTGGATTCAAGTGATCCTCCTGCCTCAGCCTCCCAAAGTGCTGGGATTGCAGGCATGAGCCACTGTGCTCAGCCTCATGTATATTTTAAATATGTTAGTGTGTGTGAATTTTCCTTTTCAGTATAAAAGCTGTAAATCTAAATACTGTGGAGATGAGTATTTCTGAGGAAGCACTGGTATCCATATTGGCACACCCCATGGATGGGAAACACACCAGATTCTGAAGACTTGGTACCAAAAAGGATGTAGCATCTCAGTTAACTTTTTTTTTTTTTTTTTTTTTGAGACGTAGTCTCGCTCTGTCACCCAGGCTGGAGTGCAGTGGTGCGATCTAGGCTCACTGCAAGCTCCACCTCCCGGGTTCAGGCCATTCTCCTGCCTCAGCCTCCCAAGCAGCTGGGACTACAGGCGCCCACCACCACGCCCAGCTAATATTTTTGTATTTTTAGTAGAGACAGGGTTTCACCGTGTTCGCCAGGGTGGTCTCGATCTCCTGACCTCATGATCCTCCCGCCTCGGCCTCCCACAGTGCTGGGATTACAGGCGTGAGCCACTGCGCCCGGCCACTTTTTTTTAATGAGGTGGGGTCTTGCTCTGTTGCCCAGGCTGGAGTGCAATGGTGCCATCACAGCTCACTGCAGCCTCCAACTCCTTGGCTTAAGCAATCCTCTTGCCTCAGCCTCCCAAGTAGCTGGGACCACAGGCACACACCACCGTGCCCAGCTAATTTTTGGTATTTTTCGTAGAGACGGGATCTCATTATGTTGCCCAGGCTGGTCTTGAACACCTGGGCTGAAATGATCCTCCCGCCTCAGCCTCCAAAAATGCTGAGATTACAGGCATGAGCCCCCGTGCCTGGCCTTGTTTGGGTAACTTGAGATGTGTAAAATATATTATTAAAATTAATTTCACTTGCTCTTTTTTAGTTGTTTTACTGTGGCTACCAGAACACTTAAAGTTATGTTTGTTATTTGCTTGTCTTTCTCTTGGACAGCTGTGTTCTTGACCTGTGGGCCAAATCCAGCTGCAGCCTATTTTTGTATGGCTTGTGAACTAAGAATGGCTCTTACATTTTTAAGTGGTTGAAAAAAAACCCCAAAAGATGAAAACGATTCTATCAAATGTGGAAATTACATAACATTCAAATTCCAGTGTCTTTAGACAAAGCCTTATTGGCACACAGCTGTGCCCATCCATTTATGTATCATTTACGGCTGCATTTTCTCTACAACAGCAGAGTGGAGCAGTTACTCAAAAAAGCTAAAAATTCTGACTGTTGGCTTTTTTACTTTTTATTTTTTAGACACAGGGTCTCACTTAGTCATCCAACCTGGAGCGTAGGGATACGATCATGGCTCACTGCAGCGTCCAACTCCTGGACTCAAGCAATCCTCCCACCTCAGCCTCCCAAGTAGCTGGAATTACAGGCATGCACCACCGTCCTCAGTTAATTTTTAAAAAACATTTTTTAGGGGGCCGGGCGCGGTGGCTCACGCCTGTAACCCCAGCACTTTTGGAGGCTGAAGCGGGTGGATCACGAGGTCAGGAGTTCAGTACCAACCTGGCCAAGATGATGAAACCTGGTCTCTACTAAAAATACAAAAAAATCAGCCGGGTGTGGTGGCGGAAGCCTGCAATCCCAGCTATTCAGGAGGCTGAGGCAGAGAATTGCTTGAACCCAAGAGGCGGAGGTTGCAGTGAGCCGAGATCACGCCACTGCACTCCAGCCTGGGCGACAGAGTGAGACTGCGTCTCAAAAAAACAAAACAAAACAAAAAAACACATTTTTTTTGGCGGGCTTGGTGGGTCACACCTGTAATCCCAGCACTCTGGGAGGCTGAGGCAGGCAGATTGCTTGAGCCCAAGAGTTCAGACCATAGGCAACATGGCTCTACAAAAAACCCTGTCTCGGCCAGGTGTGGTGGCTCATTCCTGTAATCCCAGTACTTTGGGAGGCCGAGGCGGGCAAATCACCTAAGGTTAGGAGTTCAAGACCAGCCTGACCAACATGGAGAAACCCAGTCTCTACTAAAAATATAAAATTAGCCGGGCGTGGTGGCGCATGCCTGTAAGCCCAGCTACTTGGGAGGCTGAGGCAGGAGAATCGCTTGAACACGGGAGGCGGAGGTTGCAGAGAGCCGAGATCGCGCTTCTGCGCTCCAGCCTGGGCGACAGAGCGAGAATCCGTCTTAAGCAAACAAACAACAAAAAAACCCAAATACCATAGTATCCTCTTGTGTACGCAACCGGCACTCAGTAAGTGCCCCTGAAGAGCACTTATTTATTTATTGCTGCGCGAAGGCTACTGGGGCAGGCGGCACAGCGCCACGCAGGAGGTGAGACCGCCAGCTTGTCCTATCGCCAATCTCAGTAGTGCCACTGGAGATGGACATGGGAAGGCTATGACGTCACAGGGCCAGTGACGTCATGGCAGGATCCGGGCAAGACAAGCCAATCGAGGTGACGAGCTGCGGATTACAGCAAAAATATGGAACGCTTCACGAATTTGCGTGTCATCCTTGCGCAGGGGCCATGCTAATCTTCTCTGTATCGTTCCAATTTTAGTATATGTGCTGCCGAAGCGAGCACGATCCGTGAATCCCCGTCACACTTATTTAAAGCCCTTCAATCAAATCACCTTACGATTAGGATAACTTATGGCCAGTTTCATATTTAGTATAATTTCCTACAGTGGCATATTGCAGAACAACTTTCGTGCTTACGCTTACTTTGGTGTCTTCGATCACGTAAAATCCCATATCTTATCATAATTTTACCGCTTTATACTGGCCTCATAGACGCGGTGGATTGTGGGTGCCAATATGCAAAAGAGGTGGGCCAGATGCAGTCCCGCCCCCTGGAGCGGCCTAGGGCGGGGGTGAGGCCTCCGCGGGCGCCGCTGGCATCCCAGCGTTCTCTGCGGGCGCAGGGGGGCCACTCTTGCCCGGCGTGGCGACTCGCTAGCGTCAGCAGGGCAGCAGCCGGACGAGAAGGCGGAAGATGGCGGCGGCGGCCGGGAGGCCGTGAGTAGGGCGGCGGCTGCGAGGGCGGCCGATGGCGGCCGGGAGGCGCCCTCGGACACCTGCGGGCCGTTAGGGCGCGACGCTGGGAGGCATGTCGGAGCACGCGGCGCCCGCAGCTCCGGGGCCCGGGCCCAACGGCGGCGGCGGCGGCCCGGCCCCCCCGCGCGGGCCTCGCACCCCCAACCTCAACCCCAACCCCCTCATCAACGTGCGCGACCGGCTCTTCCACGCGCTATTCTTCAAGATGGCTGTCACCTATTCGCGGCTCTTCCCGCCCGCCTTCCGCCGTCTCTTCGAGTTCTTCGTGCTGCTCAAGGTGACCGCGGCCCCGACCCCCGACCCTTGACCCCAGCGGCTGTCCCGACCCCCAAGTCTGCTGCCTCCGACCGCGACCCCTGGCCCCGCTGGGGACACCGAGCGCCACCCTGCACCCTGAGGCCTAGACCCGGTCCTACCGATTAGGGCTCTCCCTCGCGACCTCTGACCCTGGGATTGGCCAGGGACACCGTCTCGTGACCCCATTCCGCCCGGGGACGTCCACCCGGGAAGGCCGGGTCCCGCTGCAGTAGAAGCCGCTGTTCTCTACTCTGGAAACCTCACTCTCAGCCCCCTCCAGGGCTCATCCTGTCCCCGGCGACCGCCTTTCCCAGGTCCCCACCTACCCAGGCTTGTAGTCCGGTCCTGGCCTGCGAGGTAGCACCTTCCGCCCTTTGACCCCTGACTCTGCCGCCTGAGACCCTCAGTTCCGAGGCCTCTCTCCCCTCCAATGTGCTGGCCCAGAACCCAGCCTGACCCAGGGCTCCCTCGGACCAACCCCTGCCCTAGAAGTCCACTCCCCACTCCCCTCTCTCCCTCCTTGTAGCCTCCCAGCTGCCTCCACCCTGTTCCCCGCTCCTGAGCCTCAGGGGAATGTGACTTAGCTGAGGTCACCTCGCTAGGATTAGTGGCAAAGTCACCGGCAGCAGCGTACCACCCCATCCCCGGCCTCTTCCTCCGCTGGGTCCCCACCCGCTTCCTGCTCCAGGAGCTCAGGTTGTGGGTCTGTCGCCCGTGCCTCCCGTATGAGGCACCGGCCTCCGCGTCTTGGGCTCTGTCCCCCTCCCGCCCTCCTCAGATGGTAGAAGTCTCAGCCGTGCAGGACAGGCATCGGCCTGAGTCCCTCTGAGAAGGAGTCTTGCTTGGGTGACAGGAGGGGCTCAGTAGCAGCTGTAGCCCCTCAGAAAACAAGCTGGCCGGGGTCCTGGGCCACCTGGGGAAATGGAGACATGGCCGTTTTCGTTTTGCATCAGAACAGCGCCGCGCCCGGGCTTGGGGGCTGCTGAAGTTGCGCCGTGAGCTTTTTGGATCTAGCCTGCAAAGAGGGGTCTGATGCTGGCGGGCCAGGCTGCGATCGTGGGCAAGTTCCCAGCCTGACACTGGTTGGTCAGGAGCTGGGTGCTTTTTTGGGCTCGGCAAGTGGAGCTGGACCTTGGCCGTCCTGCGGACCTGGGTGTGGGTCCCAGCCTGCTGCCACCTCACGGAAGGCCCCCCAGCCTCCAGATCCATGGCCTCCCCAGGCCAGAGCTCAGCCCGTCATCCTTCCCACCTTCCTCCCTGCAGCCCCCCAGAATGGCATGGTCGCCTCAGTAGGCACCTGAGCAGGGCTGTGAAGGGTTACTCAGGCAGGCGGCCTTTCCCGGCTCTGGGGTCCACAGACGGGGCCTGAAACTGTGGACGGAGGCTGGTCTGTGGACGTGGGTTTTCCTTCCATGGAGTAGCCCGGGTCCAGGATGGAGCCACTGTGTCCTTAGGCTTGTGGCGGGTGAGTGCTGGGTGCCAGGCCAGGTTCCCCCGACGGAGCTCAGCCTCCCTGGGAGGTGCATCCCTGTCGCCTGGGCCCTGGTCCTACCATGTCCCGGTTTGGAAAGGGATCAAGCCTACCCAGCTCCATCTCCAGGCCAGTACCACTCACAGGTGGTCAGATGGGGCTGGGCCAGAGCTGGAGTTCCCCCCTCTCCTGTGTAGGATGGAGACTCGGGAGGTTCTCAGCACCCCCAATCCCTCCTCTCTCAGCAGGGGGCTCTGGACTGTGAGATCTCTGGGTGGTGATGTTTTTTTTTTTTTTGAGATGGAGTCTTGCTCTGTCGCCCAGGCTGGAGTGCAGTGATTTGATCTCGGCTCACTGCAACCTCCACCTCCCGGGTTCAAGCAATTCTTCTGCCTCAGCCTCTCAAATAGCTGGGATTACCGGCGCCCACCACCACGACCGGCTAATTTTTTTCTTTTTAGTAGAGACTGGGTTTTGCCATGTTGGCTAGGCTGGTCTCAAACTGCTGATTTCAGGTGATCTGCCCGCTTTGGCCTCCCAAAAGGCTGGGATTACAGGCGTGAGCCTCCGTGCCTGGCCTGGGTGGGGAAATCTGTTCGTTGTGAATTCTCCACCTGGTAATCTGGTGGCACAGAATCTGACCCTGCTGCCTTCACTTTTACTTATCTGCAAAGTGCAGGCTGGAACTGGCTGATTTCAGAGGCTGCCTTGAGTTCCAAAAGGCTCCTCTGCTTCCTGCCCGCCTGGCTTCTGGGGGTCTCCCTGCAGAGAGCCAGGTCCTCCCTGGTATGATCACTTCCAGGTGGCTTCATCCTGTGGTACCTGTGCAGCTGAGCTCCCAGCTGTGAGCTGGCATGGAGTCCCCCGGCTCTCACCCATGCCTGGGTGGCTTTAGGAAATGCCAGGAGCTCCCAGCTCTGAGCCAGCACGGAGCCCTCCGGTCCCTCACCCATGCCTGGGTGGTTTTAGGAAATGCCAGGCAGTGCCAGGTGCTGGGGAGAGAGGAGGCGGCAGGGACCTGTGTTCCAGGGGCCCTTGGGAGACCTCCCTCCAGCCTCAGTATCCACCTTTGCTGGCCTTCATAGCCCTTCAAGACAGAGACTGTCCGTCTTGGGGCACTGAGTGCCTGCACCTGTGTGGTTGGGTTCTGGACCCAGGTGACCACCAAGTGGATGCCCACAGGGTGAAGGGGTCTCGACTCAGCACCCCTGGACATGGGCAAGGGCCCGCCCCTAGCCACGGGGAGTAATGGGGCTCCTCTTGTGGGGTCGTTGTGACAATTAAAGACGGGGTATGTGAGACCCCAGGGGCCCTGCTCTGAATGGGGGACCTGTCACATTGAGGCCACTGTGAGGCTGCAGTGGAAGGAGAGGCCCCAGTGGCCTGGAGGCAGGAAGCACCCCGGGTGGACAAAGGGGAGCCCCAGGTAGTGTTTCCTGGCTGGGGCTGAGGGCTCTGTGTCCCACCTGGGAGGAGAGTGTGGCTCCGTAGGCTTGTCTGTCAGTCAGTCTGTGGGTCAGTCAAATACCCAGAGAGCGGGCAGGCTGCTTCTGGCCCTCCAGGTCTGTGGGGAGACAGGAAGGGAAAGGCCCACCCGGTGGCTGAGTGTTGGGGTGCCCTGAGAACCTTGGCCAGAACATCCAGGAAGCTTCCTGGAGGAGGCGGCGAGCACAGCCCCAGGCTGGGGGAGGTGCTCCTGTGGGTGCAGCCGTGTGTGGGCTGACCTGGAGGAAGGAAGGGCCATAGGGGTGGGGCGACTCCTGTGCGGGGTGGGCAGGGCCTCCTGGAGGTGAGCCACAGCCAGTGGGACGGGGCGGGGTGTCCAGGCAGCTGGGGGGCGTGTGGGAAGGCTGTGGGGCTGCAGCACGTGGGCGCCTGCTGGGGAGCCTGGGTCAGGAACAGGGTTATGGAGTGTAGGGGGCTGGACCACCCAGGCCATGCGAGGGGCTGAGCCAGGTTGCGGGCGGAGGGTGGCCAGGGGCCCATGGGAGCATTTGCAGTTGAGCTCCCTGGGGAGGGTTGCTGTGGGCGTGGACGAGGCTGCCTGGGCGTGTGGCTCAGGGCTGGGCCGGGTGAGGTGGCTGCTGCAGGGTGGCTGATGACAGACAGGTCTTGGGGAGGAGGACCCGGGACTTGGGATGAACCTGCATCTGGTTGGGTGGTGCCTGCTCCTTGTTTTGTGGTGGGAGACTGAGAGGGAGCTGAGGCTTTGGCGGCAACGGGCCTCGTCCAGTGGGGCATTTTCCTGGTCGTGCTCAGTCAGGGAAGAGGGGCCCTGAGCTTGGTCAGCATGGAGCATCTGATGGGGCAGAGACACAGTGACATCTGAGTCATAGCGTCTGGTCTTCGACTGGAGTGTGTGCACATTGTGTGAAGACACTGGCACCCTCTCATCACGTCCTCTGTCTTCATGGGACGGGTCACTCACACCAGTGCTGCGTGTGGCAGGATGTGTGTCCTGTGCCCTCTCCCGCTGACCCCGCCCAGGGCAACCCCAGGAGCTGCTCTTCCCCGTGGGGCCTTCCTTAATTGTGCAGCCTGGCACTGCCCTGGCCCCTCCCTCCTGGCCATGTGACCTCAGCAGGTCCAGGTCTGTCGGGACCTCTGTGTCAATTCCTCGTCTATAAACCAGGGATGGTAACAGCCGTGTGTCCCTTGTGAAGCGTTGGACAGCCCCAACCTCGGCCCACTGTGTGTCAGCACTTTTTGGAACATCTTGGCACAGGGTCCATTGCTGTCCTGGGCACAGCTCCTGCTGGACGTCTGGGCCTGGAAGGCAGAGCGTGGCCACCAACGCGTCCACCATGGGCCTCGCGGGCCCCTCTCTCCTGAGAGTGCTGAGCCGAGGGACTGTGGGGTCAGTGTCTCTGACCCTGACCCACCACTGGGCCCAGCCTCCGTGGCTCCTGTCCCCAGATGCTATACGGGGAAGCGCTAGGCTTTGAAAGCATCTCAGGCTCCGGGGCTGCCCCCCTTCCATACTGCCCTCCCTGTCTTCCCCAGGACACAGGGGAATCCTCCCCAGCAGAGGGCCCTGCCCCCTCCCCCCCACCCACCCCTCATTTGTAGCTCCAGCGTCTGTGGGCAGGACCTGAATGCCTGGCAGTCAGGGTTCTGCTCTTGCCTGTTTCTGCTTAAATCTCAGCGCCGGGCCAGCCTTCATCCCCTGTGGCTCTTTTGGCTGTAAGGACTGGAAATGCAGTTCAGATCAGCCCAAGGGATTCTCTAGCTCCTGGGGCTGGGGAGTGTGATGGGGCTCGCCCCAGCTGCACGTGCGGCTAGACCCAGGGCTTCATCCATGCTCAGACTGAGGGCCTCCCACAGGTCACAGCACTGCGGCCGGGCCAGAAGTGGGTTGCTTTGCTGACTCGGCCCTTTGCTCAGTCTACAGAGGGTTCTGGAGAGGAGGCCCCAGCTCACTGTGGGCGTGGAAGAGTTGAGGCTCCTGGTGGTCTTGCCCATGGCTGTGCAGCCACAGGTGGCTCACTGCACCCCGGGCATTGGTGCACCTGCCAGCAGGTCAGGGAGGGGCCCTGTGCTCCAGGCCTCTCTGGCTTGTGGTTTTGAGTCTGATCAATTCTTCCCTGAGAGTCTGGGGTTCCATGTGGCTGTGGGCGCCCCCTTGGCCCAGCTGGGTCCTCAGTTTTGCGGATCGGGGCAGCAGGTAGACGTGACCCTCACCAGGCTCGGGGGTGATGCCTGGACCTCAGGTTGGGAGGTACAGTGGGCAGCCAAACCGCCAGACAGTGAGGTGGGCTCCCTGGAAGAGGGGCTGCCCTGAACCCCCAGACAGTGAGGCCGGCTCCCTGGAAAAGGGGCTGCCCTGAACTGCCCCTAGAGGGGCCCCACTCTGAGTTGTGCCTGCAGCATGCTGGGGCATGGGCTCCCCAAGCCCTGTGGACATCGGGGTGGGACCGTCCTTGGCACTGCTGGGTGCTGAGCAGCATCCCTGGCCTCACCCACTCCATGCCAGGAGCTCCCCCAGTTGTGACAACCACAAATGTCCCAAGCATCCCCTGGGCAGGAGCCCCCAGGTGAGAGCTGCTGCCATCCCAGTTCATAGGCTGTGCCTCAGGCACAGCAGCCTCGCCCTGCCGTGGGGCACTCTGCGCAGCCACGGAGGTCCACTGTGTCCCCAGCAGCTGCAGTGGCCCCGCCGGGCCTGGGAGGGGTGCACAGGGCGCCCCGGCGGGTGAGAGAAGCTGTTTTCAGCTGGTGAGATCAGGAGAGTGCTGAGGACACAGCGGAAGGCGAGGCAGGAAGCAGCAGGTTGGGCTGTGGAGGGCTGTGCCCTCTTTCGTAGACAGTGGGTCCAGCTGGTGGCCCTGGGGTGGCGGCAACACCCATGCTGCTCCTTGCAGGGCAGCAGCCGTTGGCTGTCAGAGGGCCCTGGTGTACTCCACTTGGTGGGTCTGAGTCCAGCCTCGTCTCTTCCCAGGTTTGGGGGGTCCTGTGCATATCTGAGAGGGCCCCGGCCTGCTGGCTTCGTCCAGCTCACCTGTGAGGAGGTGCGGGGCAGTCACAGGTCTTACCTAAGCCCCAGGGCCTGTCAGAGCTGGGCTGCAGGTGGCAGAGCCCCTCCAGGGTTGGAATAGGGTGTCCCCCGGATCCTTAGTCACTTGGACTACGTGAGATGCTGGCTGGGTGCAGTCAGCGTGGGAGGGACCCGGGGTCCTCAGCCCCTCCGGGGTTGGAGTGGGGCGTCCCCCGGATCCTTAGTCACTTGGACTACGTGAGGGGCTGGCTGGGTACAGTCAGCGTGGGAGGGACCCGGGGTTCTCAGAGCCCAATTCGGCTTCTGGGTTTTCCTTCGTTTCCCCTGTCCTGGGCGGCCCAGCGCGCCCCCTCATGGAGGCCCTCAGGTGTCGGCTGCAGCTGGCCCTGGGGCGCCCCACTGACTGCTGGCCGCCCCCTAGGCCCTGTTTGTGCTCTTCGTCCTGGCCTACATCCACATCGTCTTCTCCCGCTCGCCCATCAACTGCTTGGAGCACGTGCGTGACAAGTGGCCACGTGAGGGCATCCTGCGTGTGGAGGTGCGGCACAACTCGAGCCGCGCGCCTGTCTTCCTGCAGTTCTGTGACAGCCGCGGGAGCTTCCCGGGCCTGGCCATGGAGCCAGGCAGCAACCTGGACATGGAAGATGAGGAGGAGGAAGAGCTGACCATGGAGATGTTTGGGAACAGCTCCATTAAGGTGAGCCAGGCCTGGGCTCAGCTGCGGCGGAGGCCAGCGCCCCGTAGATGCTGGTCGCTGAAGGGGCGGTTCCTGACATCGACAGGATGTTGGGGTTCTTGACTTTCAGGGACCTGGCATGCAGACAAGCCCGCCCCCGCCTGCCGTGGCCTTTTGGTGGCCTGGGGGCTCTGAAGCAAGACCCTTGGCCTGTCTCCCTGCTAGAGGCCTGGGCAGGGCAGGGGGATCTCGGGGAGGACTTGGGCTGGGCAGACTCGGGCCTTTGAGAGTCCAGCTGTTCCGGGGAGGGGATTGGCTGGGGCTGGGGGTGCAGTGGGCAGGAATAGCTGAGGAGGCCTGGGGGCTGAAAGCTGAGAGCTCTGGGCCCATCCTGGCCGTCCTGAGGTGGCCCCGCTGCCTGCAGAGGTGCTGGGTTCCCGGTCAGCTTGTGGTGGCCTTGGGGACTAGTGGGACCAGGTGGCTGTGTTGGGCCCCATGGCCTGATGGGAGATCCTTTTGCTTCAGCAGTCAGGGTTTGGGGTCCCACCTGTTCCCACAGAGCCAGCCCCAAGAGTTTGAGTGTTTGGCCAGAGCATCATGGACCCTTCCATGGGGTCTACTGCCTGTGGCTGGCTCTTGCCTCAGCTTCAGGACTCAGAGCTGTGCTGGAGATGGCCTCACAGCAGGGCAGGCTTGGTGTTGAAGTGGGGTCCCAGCTGAGGCGGGAGGCACACGTAGTCCACCCTGGCCTGTTCAGTGGTGGGGCAGAGGCTGAGGCTCCCAGTCCCTTCCCGTTAGCAGGACTGTATCCTCAGGCCGGGCCCTCACAGCCTGGGCTGGCGCTGCTGACACCCAGGTCCCTGGTCGCCCACAGTTTGAGCTGGACATCGAGCCCAAGGTGTTCAAGCCGCCGAGTAGCACAGAGGCCCTGAATGACAGCCAGGAGTTCCCCTTCCCCGAGACGCCCACCAAAGGTAGGCCACCCACCAAAGGTGTACTGTCTCACGGGGTTGCCCCAGTCATGGGGTGCTGGGGCGCAGGCAGAGTCCCTCCGAACATACGCAGCCTGCCGGCTGCATGTCCTGGACCGTTGAGGGCACCTCCGTGCCTCGATTTCCCCATCTGTCAGCACACGAGGCTGTGGGGACACCCCAGAGCCTGGGGTAACTGGCTCAGCTCATCTTTTCTGGGACCCTCTTATGAACGGCGACTTGGAGGGGATGGATCCCTTCAGCTCTGAGCTCAGAGTTCTAGCAGGCTGTGCTCAGGGAAGCCCCCGCCCCCGCCCCTGCCCATCTGGCAGCAGAGGGTCTATCCAGAGGGCCGGGACCTCTGAAGTGTTGGGGGTGTGCTGGGGGCCGCCAGGGCAGAGGGGCAGCCCTGCACCCAGCCAGCCCCAGCCAGGGAGAGGGGGCCACGGGAGGAGGAGCCTGGCCAGCCTCCGTGGCGCACAGGGCAGGACACCAGCTTGGGTGGGCACCATCCAAAGTGTCCACGTAGGGGTCCTCCCAGCACCCACCAGGGGCCCAGGGCTCAGCAGGTCTCACCCTCCACCCCTCAATGCCTGTCTCGCCTGCCGGCAGTGGCGGGGGGACGGGGTGGGGGGCGCTGACCTGGCCCCTGGTTCTGCCCCGCAGTGTGGCCGCAGGACGAGTACATCGTGGAGTACTCGCTAGAGTATGGCTTCCTGCGCCTGTCGCAGGCCACCCGCCAGCGCCTCAGCATCCCCGTCATGGTGGTCACCCTGGGTGAGTCTGAGCTGCTGGCTGGGGGAGCTCCATGGCGGGGCCTCCCCTCCTCCCTCGGGTCTCCTCCTGCTGGTGCGGGGCTGGAGGCTGTGCAGGAAGCACTGAGGTCTGCCCCGCCCCAGGCATGCTTCCCAGGGCTGGGGTCCTGGATGGGTTTCCTAAGAATGGGCAGGGCTAGGAAGCAGGCGAGGCCTCAGCAATGGAGCCAGCTGGGGCAGGGCCCAGGGGGCGGCCTGGGTGGGGCTCCGGGCTCCCTGATTCACCCACCCGCAGACCCCACGCGGGACCAGTGCTTCGGGGACCGCTTCAGCCGCCTGCTGCTGGATGAGTTCCTGGGCTACGACGACATCCTCATGTCCAGCGTGAAGGGCCTGGCGGAGAACGAGGAGAACAAGGGTGAGGCATGCCCCGGGGCGGACGGTGCGAGGGTGCGAGGGCGCGGGTGGGGGTGGGTGAGGGCGGGCGCTCACAGCCCCTTCCGCTGCAGGCTTCCTGCGGAACGTGGTGTCAGGGGAGCACTACCGCTTTGTGAGCATGTGGATGGCACGGACATCCTACCTGGCCGCCTTCGTCATCATGGTCATCTTCGTGAGTGCCTTGGGGCGGGGGCGGGGGCTGGTGGGGTGGGAGCCGAGCAGGCCCTCGGAGCCCCTCAGCCCCTCACAGCCCTTTCTGCGCGCCCCTTGCAGACGCTGAGTGTGTCCATGCTCCTGCGGTACTCGCACCACCAGATCTTCGTCTTCATCGGTGAGTGTCCCGCCGGCGCAGGGCGGGGCGGGCGTCCTCCAGGCCCTCACCGGGCCCCGCCGCCCTGTGCCCGCAGTGGACCTGCTGCAGATGCTGGAGATGAACATGGCCATCGCCTTCCCCGCAGCGCCCCTGCTGACCGTCATCCTGGCCCTCGTCGGTGAGGACCCCACCCGGCCTCCCCCGCCCCGCGCTGCACCCCGCCCCGCCCGCTTCAACCGGCGCCGCCTCTCCCTGCAGGGATGGAGGCCATCATGTCGGAGTTCTTCAACGACACCACCACCGCCTTCTACATCATCCTCATCGTGTGGCTCGCGGACCAGTATGATGCCATCTGCTGCCACACCAGCACCAGCAAGCGGCACTGGCTGCGGTGAGCGTGGCGCGGGGGCAGGGCGGAGAGGGTGCTGGTGGCCAGGGGTAGGGGGCCGCCAGAGGGAGGGGCGCCGGAGGCGGGGGCGGTGGCCGCGCCAAGCGGGAACCCCAGGGGCTGGGCCCGGCAGGGTGGGCCCTGCGGTGGGGCGGGCAGCCCCGACGCCCTCACACCCCTGCCCGCAGGTTCTTCTATCTCTACCACTTCGCCTTCTATGCCTATCACTATCGCTTCAACGGGCAGTACAGCAGTCTGGCCCTGGTCACCTCCTGGCTCTTCATCCAGGTGAGGCCTAGGTGGGAAGCAGGGGGCGGGCCAGCCGTGCCTTTCCAGGCAGGAGAGGCTGCAGCCGGGGAGGATGCCCTGTGGGGGCGGCCCGAGCGGGCAGAGGCAGCGTGGATGGCCCTGGGTGTGGGCTGCCCTCTGGGAGCAGCGGCTGGGCGGGGCAGGGGCGGGGCAGGGGCGGTCCGTCCTGACTCCCGCCTTCCCTCCCGCAGCATTCCATGGTCTATTTCTTCCACCACTACGAGCTGCCCGCCATCCTGCAGCAGGTCCGCATCCAGGAGATGCTGCTTCAGGCGCCGCCACTGGGCCCCGGGGCCCCCACGGTGCTGCCCGATGACATGAACAACAACTCGGGCGCCCCGGCCACCGCCCCTGACTCTGCCGGCCAGCCCCCCGCCCTGGGCCCCGTCTTGCCCGGGGCCGGCGGGAGTCCCGGGCCTGTGGCAGCGGCGCCCAGCTCCCTGGTGGCCGCGGCAGCGTCAGTGGCGGCAGCTGCCGGTGGTGACCTGGGTTGGATGGCAGAGACCGCTGCCATCATCACAGACGCTTCCTTCCTGTCTGGCCTGAGCGCCTCCCTGCTGGAGCGGCGTCCAGCCAGCCCGCTGGGCCCTGCCGGGGGCCTCCCCCACGCCCCCCAGGACGGTGTCCCCCCGAGTGACTCCGCAGCTTCTGACACAACTCCCCTGGGGGCTGCGGTAGGCGGGCCTAGCCCGGCCTCCATGGCCCCAACGGAGGCGCCCTCGGAGGCGGGGTCCTGAGCCGCACAGCTGAGCCGCCTCTGACCCCTGCTGGCTGGGCCTGACCTCCTCGAGCCCGTGGGGGTGGGTACTGCCCAGCCTGTGTCGGGGGCTTTCAGAGTTTCGTGGGGTTTGCCCGGAAGGCGGCTTTCCTTCCGCTGGTGTGAGGTCGCGCCCGAGGCTTGTACCCGCTAGTGAGCTGTTTGAGCTGGTCAGCAAGGAGAGGGGATGGGGTTCCGCGGAAGGTTCTGGAGGGGGCTTGGTAGGTCCGCAGTGAACCGTCCTGAGGATGGAGTGGGGTCCCATGGTGCAGGTCTCTGAGCAAGGCGGAGGTGTGGAGGAGAGGCCGGCTTGGGGTGGGGCCTCGGGCCCTAGTGCCTGCCGGCCTCAGCCCGGCTCTGCCTGGTGCTCCCTGCAGTGCCTTCTCCGTGGCCCGGCCCTCCCCGCGTGTGCGCCAGGCCTGGGGTCCCCGGGAGAGCAGAGCTTGCGCCTCGGGCATAGGGACGTGGGGTGCAGGCGCCAACATCAGTGGCAGCAGCCGGGGCCGTGGTCCAGTCCCACTCGGGGATGGAGTGGGCCGGCGGCCAAACCAGTCAACTCGGGGAGGAATGCGGAGGAGCGCTCATTCCATTCTATTTAATTGCAGTGTACAAAATTGTTTGTATATAGAATAAACTGTCTGTTGACAGCGGCTCACTGCGCTGTGTGTGTCTTGAGCCCAAAGGGCCCGGCTGCCGCCTCATTCCTGGCTCCCCGGTCGGCCAGAGTGTGGTGGGGCCTCCGCGGGGGCCGCTCTGGCCTGAAGCAAGCACAGAGGCCGGTGACGTGCGCTGTCCCCGAGCTGTGCCAGGAGCTCGCCGCGCCGCACCAGGGCCTGGCGGAGCCGCTCGCGCGCGATTTCGATGCACCGCTCCAGCTCCTGCAGCTCCCCGGGCTGGGGGGCCCCCGTGGGCCTTGCGGCGGGCGGGCGGCCGTTGGAGCACAGCCAGACGGGGCCCTCTCGCGGCGCAGCCTCAGCCTCAGCCTCCGCCTCCGCCTCCGCCTCTGCATCCGCTTCGGGTGCCACAACCACGGCGGGCTCCAGCAGGAAGCGCACGCGGCGCTCCTTGTCCACTGCCCGGCGCGCTCGTTTCCAGCCCTCCGAAGCAGTTGGCTGGTCCTGCTGCTGCTGCTGCTGCTCCACCTCGGGGCCTCTGGGGACGGAACCGCCCTGGTCAGTGTCCGCAGGGGCAGCCGTCTCGCGCCTTGGGCCTCTGCAGAGGCCGCTGAGGGCAGAGGGTGGCAGACAGGCATAACCAGGGAGCCACGGTGTGCACACAGCCGTCCGGGGGTGGGCGGGGTACCTCCGGGAACCTCCTGCACCCCGCGGCCGGCTTCGGGGCGAGCTGGTGGGGTAGTGGGTCTGGGTCGTCCTGGATCGTGGTCCGCCCCGACCACCACTTACCTGGGCTCCGCCTCTGCCGTCTCCTCCTTCGACCCCTCTGGCGGCTCCGTGTTGAGGGCGCGGTGGATTTTCTAAGACCCCAGACAGACCCGGTTGGCGAGGAGGCGGGGGTGGTGGGGCCGCCCGCCGCCCGCCCGGTCCCCACCTGGCTGGTGTGCAGCCAGTACTGCAGCCTGCTCCCCTTGCGGATGCGCGGCAGCGCCAGGCGGAAGAAGGCGTGCTCGCCCAGCGAGCTGAGCAGAGCGCTGCCCAGGCCCAGGCACAGCAACACGAAGAGGCCCGAGAAGTGGTAGATGCTCATCTGCAGGGTCTGGGGGTAACACAGCAGGAGCCTCGAACGGTCACGTAATGGCAGGCCCCTGGGGAGCCTTGAACTGGGAGAGAACAGGTTGGGCCAGAGAGAGGGGCCTGGGGCAGTGGAGCCAGGTTGGGAGGCAGGGACTCCATGGCTGGGGGAGTGAGGTTTCATGGAGAAGGGGGCACTGGAGCTGGGGTTTTGTAGGGCGAATAGAAGTGCGCAGAAGCGGACAAACGCACGTCTGGGGAATGTGCACGGGGTTGGTCACCTCAGACAAGGCGCAGGGCCCCCCACCCCCACCCCCACCCCCACCCTCTGTCCCAGGCCCTGCCCCACCTCTGTAACCGCAAAGACCCGCTTGCCGCAAGGCACCATCTTGTACCACTTGTCGTGGAGCAGGTCAATGAAGCCGGAGGACTTGTAGCGGCTGATGAACTCGGACAGGTTGGAGGTGAGCGGCGAGTTCTGGGGCAGTCCAATCCCATAGCCTGGGGGCGCGGGGCCAGGCGGTGGGGCCAGGTGGGACAGCCCCAGGGGAACTCTGCCCGCACACCTGGGATTTCGCCCCTTCCCACCTCGAACCCTCCGTGGCTCCCCACTGCCCCCAGGAGGTCCCCAGAGACCCCGGCGCCCCGCCCCGCCCAGGTGCCTCTCACCCTCAATGGCGAAGGGCTTGCCCACGGTCAGCAGTTTGCAGTCGGCGTCGATGGAGACCTCGTAGTCCAGGAGCGACTTGTCCATGATGAAGGCGTTGAGCTTGGGGGGGTCGCTCCTGCTGGGGCCGGGGGTGGGGTCAGCCGTCGCCCCGCCCACCCCGCGCCCCGCCCCCGCCCCACCCCGCGCCAGGGCTCACGTGAGCATGGCGACGCCGTGGGGCGTGGTGGGCGCGCTGTGGCGCCGCATGTGTGCGTGCATTTCGGGGAAGCTCTTCTTGATGTACGCCTCGGTGCTGCTCTCCCACACGGTGCCGAAGCGGAAGCCCTGCGCCGGGTGGTGCAGCTGCGCGGGGGACCCCGTCAGCGCCTCTGCCTGCCCCTCAAGACCCCTGACCATTGAGGGGCGCGCCGTTCTCCGGGGTGGCGCCGTCCTGGGCACTGCAGGGCACCGAGGCTGCATTCCTGGCCTCCACCCACTCCATGCCCAGAGCACACCCCAGGCGTGACAACCACGGCTGTCTCCAGACACACACTGTCCAGGGTCCCCTGGGGCGGGGCGCAGGATCACCCCGGGTGGAGACCCTCTGTTCTAAACGCCGGCAAGTCCATCTCCACCCGGACCTCGCCCTGGGCTCGACGCCTATCCCACCACCTCCTCTGCCTCTCCCCTCGGGGTCCCACGGGAGCCCCACTCTAACATGTCCATGACCGCACTCCTGATCGGCCCCCACTCTGGCTCTTCCCACCCCAGACGGAGGCAGCTCTGTCGTCACTGCCTCTGACACCCTGTTTCTCCCGAAAATCCTGGGGGGCTCCACCTGCAGCACACAGGGACCTGCCCACTGCTCACCCCTCCACAGCTCCCACCCAGGTTGGGGCCCAGCATCGAACCCAGCCTCCTTCCCCATCATCATCCTCGACCAGCCCAGGCCCCTCTGCGGGGTCCTCCCTGCACCACCCGTGGTCTGTTCTCCCCACAGCTGCCAGGGCAACCTGGTGCAGACCCCTAATGAGTAGGTGGGTCTGGCTGCTGAGGTCACACCAGCCAAGGCCTCCCCACGGGACTCCAGCACCGCCAAAAACCCAAACTTTAATCCCATCGTGCCTGTGGGTCAGCAGCATCTGATAGAACTTTCCGTATGATGAAAACGCTCTGACTGCTCGGCTGGGCAGCGCTTACATTGGAAGAGCCACCGGGAGCAGTCAGCTCACCTGACAGCATGGCATCTATGCTTTACTACCGTTTCACAGAGGACACCAGGGGATGGGGAGCAGGCCAGGCACCCCCAGGGGACACCACTGGGCAGATCCAAAAGTTCAGAGACACTATGGGGCAGAAAACCCGATTTTGCCAAGAAGTTACGGGGGAGGCTGGGCACGGTGGCTCATGTCTAATCCCCACACTGTGGGAAGCTGAGGCAGGAGAATTGCTTGAACCTGGGAGGTGGAGGTTGCAGTGAGCTGAGATCGCACCACTGCACTCCAGCTCTGGGCAAGAGTGAGACGCTGTCTCAAAAAATAATAATACGGGCCAGATGTGGTGGCTCACACCTGTAATCCCAGCACTTGGGAGGCCGAGGTGGGCGGATCACGAGGTCAGGGGTTTGAGACCAGCCTGGCCAACATGGTGAAACCCCAGTCTCTACTGAAAATACAAAAGCCAGGCTTGGTGGTGCACACCTGTAATCCCAGCTACTTGGGAGGCTGAGGCAGGAGACTCGCTTGAGCCCAGGAGGCAGAGGTTGCAGTGAGCCAAGATCGTGCCACTGCACTCCAGCCTGGGTGATGGAGCAAGATCTGTCTCAAAAAAAGAAAAGAAAAGAAAAATAGGCTGGATGTGGTGGCTCACGCCTATAATCCCAGCACTTTGGGAAGCCGAGGTGGGAGAACTGCTTGAGCCCCGGCGTTTGAGACCAGCCTGAACAACATAGCCAGCCCCCCATCTGTGTTTTTTGTTTTGTTTTTTGTTTTTTGAGACGGAGTCTTGCTCTGTTGCTAGAGTGCAATGGTGCCATCTTGACTCACTGCAACCTCCGCCTTGTGGGTTCAAGTGATTCTCCTACCTCAGCCTCCCGAGTAGCTGGGATTACAGGTGCCCACCACCGTGCTCAGGTAATTCTTTGTATTTTTTAGTAAAGATGGGGTTTCACCATGTTGGCCAGGCTCCAGTTCGAGACTCCTGACTTCAGGCGATCTGCCTGCCTTGGTCTCCCAAAGTGCTGAGATTACAGGCGTGAGCCACCGTGCCCGGCTATTTTTCTTCAAATAAATAAATTAATTGAATAAATGTCTCTTGGGACCAGAGTTGGCCTAGTGGATGTCCTCCACGTCCAGCTGACCACCCCTGCCCCATGCAGCCCAGCCCGGGGCAGCCGCTAGCCTCCCAAGGCCACCCGCAGCCCCGTGAGGCCGCCGCCATTCCCCCGAGGCCGCCCACCTTAGGGTCGTGGATCCCCGACAGCTCCTCAAAGGTCTTGTCCCCGACCATGACGGCAGCCAGGTTGGCTGTGTAGCTGGACAGCACCAGCAGGCAGAAGATGGCCCAGAGGTTCATGAGCAGGCGGCCCGTGGGGCACTTGGGCGTCTTGCTGGACACGGTGCGTCCGAAGAGGATGGCGTAGCAGAGGTTGAGGGCTGAGGAGTAGGAGAAGACGGTGCTGCGGTTGCGGCCACGCGGCGTGAGGCCGTAGGGGCTGCGCCATTCGTACAGGGTGAGGAAGAGCGCGGTGAGGTGCAGAGCTGCAAAGACGCCCAGCCACATGGACCAGTGCAGGGGCCACATAAAGGCACCGATGGGTGAGGCCGTGTCCCGTGCCCGCACCATGATGCCCAGGCTGGTGGAGAAGAAGGGGCTGGTGAAGTCCACCACCTGTGAGCGGGCGGAGTTGATGCTGAAGCTGGTGACTGCCATGTGGGCCCGGCCGGCCAGCAGGTCCCCAACCAGGCCGGTCCAGCGGCCGTCCCGCAGGGCGCCGTACTTGCCGTCACCCACGATGTACAGCTCGAAATCGAAGGGTGTGTCCTCCGCCAGCCGCTCCAGCAGGTCAATGCAGTAGCCGTAGCAGCACTTGCGCAGGGCGCGGGGCACTGAGCCATTGGCCAGCGCGGTGAACAGTGCGTCCAGGGTGGCCGAGTCGTTGGTGCCGGGGTCCAGGCACAGCTGCCGTGCTGGGCACTGCCCATCTTCGTCCGGATCACGGGCAAACACAAATGGGTGTTCCACCAGCGTCACCACACGCAGCTTGGGCCGGGCCTGGGCACCCGGCGGGGGTGGGGGCTGTGCAGAGGCACCTCCCGGTTCCAAGTCCAGCTGGCCGTCCTGCCAGCTGCCAACTGTGGCCCAGGCCGGGGCGCCCCGTGGGTCCTGGCGCAGGCTCCACACCTTAAAATGCCGAGACATGTGTACCTGGGAGCTGCCTGTCACCCACACGGGGCCCGTGCGGCCCTGGAAAGACGTGTTGGCCAGGAACCTAGGGGCAGGGCGGGGGGGTGTCAGGTGTCGAAGTTCACACCCCTCCATCCTCTCACCCCTGCCCAGCACGCACCCGATTCCCACTGGTCACTCTTGTCCGTATCATGAGGACAAACATGGACGCTCCTGGTGTCCCCAAGCCTAACCCCTTGATCCCGGGGCATCCGTGCCCGGATGCTGTGGCTGTGCCCCCACCCCACATACGCCTGAAGCCAGTGACCGACACACAAGCACCCAGCTGGGGTCACCTGTTTCCAGGAGTTGTTCATTCTCAGGAACTCCCCCAGGGCTCGGCCAGAGACCCGTTCCCTCCCTCCTAGTTCAGTTCGTTCTCTGCTCTCCCTGAGATAGTTCCCCAGGTGGGCACTGCTTCCGGGGACCTAAGACATCTAACAAAGCACCCTGACTTTGTGTGTCTGAGACAGGGTCCCTGTCGCCCAGGCTGGAGTGCAGTGGTGCGATCTCAGCTCATGGCAGCCTGGACCTCACAGGCTCAAGTGATTCTCTCACCTCAGCCTCCTGAGTAGCTGAAACTACAGGTGCGTGTCACCATGCCCAGCTAATGTTTTCTATTTTTTGGTAGAGATGGGGTTTCACCATGTTGGCCAGGCTGGTCTCAAACTCCTGAGCTCAAGTGATCTGCTCGCCTCGGCCTTCCGAAGTGCTGGGATTACAGGCGTGAGCCACCGCGTCTGGCCTCACATTGCGTTTTGTGATCCGTGGGCAGTGCAGACTCAGTGGCCTGGACACCCTCCTAAGGGAAGCAGGGTCCCCACTCACCGTGCCAAGAAGCGCCCTGGGGACTCGGGCCCGGCTGGCTGCAGGTCCCCACAGTTGACGGCGGCGGGGACGAGGGCACGCTCCGGCTGCACCTGGGCCGCACTGCCCAGTGCCCGGGCCACCAGTTGCACGGTGTCATGGATGGCGGCCTCCAGCGGGGGACGTGCCACCTCGCCTAGTGCCAGCAGCCCCGGTGGCAGCCCCGCGGTGGGCAGGGCCTTGGGCGGCAGTGGCGTCCCCAACAGCCAGTGGGGGCCGGGAGGTACAGCCTCCAGCACCTGACGGGCGCGGGCAACGTCACAGCCGAGGAGGACCGCCGCGGGTACCGGTGCTTCACCCCCCACTGGCACCCCCATTGGGGCCAGGCGTGCCCGCAGTCCCGCATCTCCCGTGTCCCGCCGGCTTAGGTCCAGGACCAGCTGTGGGGGCCGGCCAGCCCGGCTTGTCCAGAGGGCCACCAGGCCGCCGGGGTCCTGGGTGTGGCACAGGGCCAGGCCAACGTCTTCCCAGGCGTGTGCCTGCAGCACCGCCACCAGGACATCCAGCAGCGTCTCCAGGGGGCTGGCCCAGTGCAGCTGCAGGTGGAATGCATTCTGGGAGAGGGGTGGCCACAGTTAGGGTTGACGACCTCTACCCCCACAAAACCCTTCCCACCCCAGCAGCGGGTGATCCGTAAGTAGATGCCAGCTGGATGGCTGCACCTCCCCTCCATCTCCCCCCAGCCCCAGCCCTGCTCTAAACCCTCCCATCGCTCCCCATCACCATCCCCACAAAGCTCAGCCTCCCAGCCTCTCTTGGCTCCAGCTACCCTTGTCATGGGCACACTTGGTGTTTTTTTGTTTTTGTTTTTTTTGCATGTGCCATTCCCCAGATGGAATACCTTTCTCCCTCTATGCCCACCAACTCCTACACATCCTTCAAAACCCAAGCACATTGCTCCTCCTCTATTCAGACTTCTCCATTCTTGAGGCAGAGCCCAGGCTCCAGCTTGGAACCCCTCCAGCCTCAGGTCCCTCCTTGATTCCTTTACAGTCCTGACCTCACCTGGCACCCACCTGCCTGAGAACCGCTCTAGGGCCAAGAGCCATGGCCCATAAGGTGAGCCCACCGATGGCCTTGTGCTTAGTGCCAAACCAGGTAGCTTCCCCTACCGCCCCCTTCACACATTACTGCCCCATGCCACATGGAGGGCTGAGGGGCCCCCTTGTGCCCAGTGCCATCCAGAAAGTTCTCCTGGATTTTTTTTTTTTTTTTTTGAGACGGAGTCTGGCTCTGTCGCCCAGGCTGGAGCGTGCAATGGCGTGATCTCGGCTCACTGCAAGCCCCGCCTCCCGGGTTCACGCCATTTTCCTGCCTCAGCCTCCCGAGTAGCTGGGACTACAGGCGCTCGCCACCACGCCCGGCTCTTTTTTTTTTTTTTCTTTGTATTTTTAGTAAAGACTGGGTTTCACCGTGTTAGCCAGGATGGTCTCGATCTCCTGACTTCATGATCCTCCCGCCTCAGCCTCCCAAAGTGCTGGGATTACAGGCGTGAGCCAGGGCGCCCAGCCAATATATATATATCCTGAGTAGCTGGGACTACAAACGCCCACCACCACGCCCAGCTAATTTTTGTATTTTTTGTAGAGATGGGGTCTCGCCATATTGCCCAGGCTGGTCTCAAACTCCTGAGCTCAAGCTGTCCTCCCACCTCGGGCTCCCAAAGTGCTGGGATTCCAGGAGTTGAGCCACCGCGCCCGGCCCTGGATTTAACTTAGTGTATTAAAGGTGGGAGAGCTTTGCCAGGCCCCTCGGGTTGGCAGGGCGCTTCCCAGAGTCCTGGGAAGCAGGGTGCCCAGTGCTGGAGGATAGTCTTGGGATGGGGCTCAGTCCCCAGGGGGCCAAGCCCGTCCCTAAGACGCTTGCAGCGGTGCAGCTCCTGGAGGCGGCAGCAGAGGGCGCCCCAGGCCTGGGTTTGGGCCCCGCCCCTCCCACCAGCCCTAGGGTGGTGGGGGGACAGGGGTCCCCTTGACACCTGGAGAGCTGGGCTAAGAGACTCCCCCTCTAGCGTCAGGGTCTCCCTCCCTGAGGAGAGGGAGGGGCTGGAGGGGCCTCTCCGTGGGTTGGGAAGGAGGGGCAGCTGGGGCATAGAGCTCAGCCAGGCCCATGTCCGGAGTTGGGACCTCCTTGCTGGCCACGGGAGGGGGCTTATTATCTGGGGAGCAGTGAGCCCTGCTGGGGGGGACAACAGGGTCCCCACAACCCAGTCAACCGCCCTTCTTTTCTTCTTCCGTTTCCTCCCGGGATCTGGGCCTGGGGTGGGATTACAAGAGAGGCCCTTGAAGGCTGCCAGGGGTAGGGGGTGGGAATGGAGTCGGGGTTGGAACGATGGAGGCTGCTCTGGGATCTTGGAGGCCTCTGGGAGGGGACGCGGAGAATGCTGGAAGGAGGGAGATCCAGACCTGCAGACCCCGAAACTGCACCCCTAGAGTGAGGAGGGAGACTTCCTGTCCTCCAGCCTAGCCACCCAGAGCCGGGTGGGGACCAGGAGGTCCCAGGGACCAGGGAAGGGTCTGTGGGCAAGGAGGGAAGGGTCTGTGGGCAAGGAGGGAAGGGGCCTGGGCAAGGAAGGGGCAGAGGCCACAGTGGCGGGGTCCCCACCACCAGGGCGCTGGGAAGGGGTCTGCAGGGGCGTTCCAGGGGCGTCCCTGGGGCTCTCAACCCCGCGTCTAGGTCCCTGCCCCTGGGTCTCTTCCTCTGGGTTCTGGTTTCCTTGCTCCGGGGACACCCGGGTCTTCCCCATCCCTGATCCCTGGGGCCCGTCCAGCGTCCTGGGATCCCCCTCCCTGCGTAGTCCCGGCACCCCCATCCTGACTCCAGCCGTCCCCGGGGCTCCCGCCCCCGCCCCGGGTCCCCCTCGTCCTGACTCCGGGCGTCCCGCGTACCGGGGCTCCGAGAGGAGCGCGCGCCTCCCGCCGCAGCAGGCTGAGCACGGGGGTCTCGGTGGCGGCCGCCAGGAAGTGCAGCTGCAGCAGCTCGGGCCGAGCCTCGGGAAAGGCGAGCAGGGCCGCCACGCCCGGAGGGGCCAGCGCCTGGCACAGGCCGCGGGCCAGCGAGGCGGGGTCGCGGGCGGGGGGCGCGGCGACCACCAGTTCCAAGCTCAGGTTGTGCGGCAGCCGCGGCGCCAAGGCGGCCCGGGCCAGGGCGGCGCGGGCGCGGGCGCCGGCGAGAGGCGCGCGGGGCAGGAGGACGCCCAGGCGCACGGAGCCCCCGAGGCGAGCCAGGACGCCGCACGGCTGCGGGTGGCCCCCCGCGGACCCCGGCCCCAGCGCCAGCGCCAGGCCCAGCCACAGCGCCCGCACAAACTCCATCGCAAAGTTGTCGGCCTCCGCTCGGCGCGGGGCGCAACCACCGGGACCACGGCGCGGGTGGAGGGCCCCGGCCAGGTTCCGACGCGCCCTCCGCACTCCGCCCGGTCCGCCTCGGGGTTCCCAGAAACCGCGCGGGGGGAGTGGGACGTGCCTTGCCCCGGGCGGGATGGGGGAAACAGAGCCTCCCAGTGGTTGCTTGAGGGCGGCGGCGGTGACACCTGGCGGGGGCTGGGGACGCCTAACCACTGCCCATCCCTGCTCTGATTCAGGCCACAGATGGAATGGAGGTGCCAGGAAAGGACTCTGCGCTTTAAAATTGGCCCCGGCTTGCCGGGCGCGGTGGCTCACACCTGTCATCCCAGCACTTTGGAAGGCCGAGGCGGGCGGATCACGAAGTCAGGAGTTCGAGACCAGCCTGGCCAACATGGTGAAAACCCGTCTCTACTAAAAATACAAAAATTAGCCGGGCATGGTGGCCGGAGCCTGTAATCCCAGCTCCTCGGGAGGCTGAGGCAGGAGAATCGCTTGAACCCAGGAGGCGGAGGTTGCAGTGGGCCGAGATCCTGCCACTGCACTCCAGCCTGGGCGACAGAGCGAGGCTCCGTCTCAAAAAAATAAAATAGAATAAAATAAGAAAAATTGGCCCGGACGCCCACCCCGTTCCTCTCCAGGATCTCTGACCCCTTCCACCAATGTCGACCATTGCTCAGGCAGGGAAGTTGAGGCCCAGGAAGGGTCATGCTTGTCTCGCACATCCAGGGAGCGGTCAGTTTCTAACCAGGCCAGCCCAGGGGTGTGTTCTAACATCCAGTGCACCCTGGGGAAACTGAGACAGGCATGTCTGATGGAAACCTATAGAGTAGATCTGCCCTCCAGCAGTGGGCAGGCAACTTGGGCCACAGAACTCCTCTTCACCCTTCAAAACCCAGTCCCAAATGCCCTGCCCTGAAAAACGTTCCCTGCTTGCCACTGAGAAAATGCAGGAAGCACCACTCCCTTCCCCATTTAAGTCCTGCTGCTACCCACCCCCAACCCCCACACATTTCCATAACAGCCTACCATCTTTTTGTTAATTTCCTTCTTATTTAGTGACCATCTCTTCAAGTCAGCTCCGGGAGGGTCGGGGTGGGTCTGGCTTGGTTGCTGGCACACAGTTGGCACTCTATAATTGCTTGTGGCTTGAGCAACCGCCCAGACAAGGATGCTTGCTCACATTCCCCTCCTCCAGTGCTCTACAGCCTTCCATAGCTCCCCGCTGTCTACCAGTCCCCAAGCCTGCCTATGTCCTCTGGGCCTCGGGGGGGGCCTTCTGGGGCCCTGGCATTCCACAGGCGCCTGATAGACGGGGGCGGCCGCATCCGTCTATCCATCTAGCAGAGGACCTCCTCCCTGCCCAGGCATTCCTCATCCTGTCCTCCTGACGGTGTCTCCCCAGATCCCGAAGGGCAGAGCAGCCGCTGTGCTGGCAACATTCAGTCCTAATGAATGGATCTACAGTCCGGCGATTTTCTACACACACACACCCCCCAAACCTCATCTCCTTTTGGAGCCAACGTTGGAGGGGTACGAAAAAAAAATCCTCCATGAAATGAATAAAATGCCAAGTGCCAGCCGATAAAATGGATTGGATTTTGAGACGACTGGGGAGGGAGGGAGGGAGGGATGGCTCAGTTCCAGGAACCCGCAGGCCACCCCCTCCAGCCCCCTGGCCAGGTGTCCCCGGGAGCAGGACAAGGGGTTCCCTCCCTGGGTCTGCGAGAGGTGCTGGGTCCTGGTGTCCTCAGGGACCACTGGGGTCCCGTCCCTCCCTGGGTTCAGCTCCCTCTGAAGAGCAAGAGTTCCTAGGGGCAGAGACTGTGTCTGCCCTCCTGGAACTCACCCTCATGCCCTGCCTCAGTTTCCCCATATGTACACAGGCAACAGTAGGCGTTCCTACTCTCAGCTGCCATGTGAACAAGTGGACACGTGGAGGATACTTTTAAAAAATGTTTTATTGTGGTAAAATAGTCATAACATGAAATTTGCCATCCTAACCGTTTCTAGGTGCACAGCTCAGCCACATTAAGCACGCTCATTGCTATGTAGCCCTCACCACCCTCCTGTCCAGAACTTTCTCATCTTCCCAAACTGAAACTCTGTCCCCAGGGAAAACTCACTCCCCATCCCCTCCCCAGCCCTGACGCCTCCTATCCTACTTTCTGTCTTTGTGAATCTGATGACTCTAGGGACCTCCTAGGAGTGGAATCAGACAGGACGTGTCCTTTTGTGTCTGGCGTCTCTCACTGAGCGTGACGTCCTCAAGGTGCATCCATGCTCTGGCCTGTGTCTGAGCTTCACTTATTTTATTTTATTTTTTTATTTTTGAGACTGCATCTTGCTCTGTTGCCCAGGCTGGAGTGCAGTAGCGAGATCATAGCTCACTGCAGCCTCAACCTCCTGGGCTCAAGCGATCCTCCTGCCTTGATTTCCCAAGTAGCCGAGACCACAGGCGCACACCACACCTGGCTAAGATTTATATTTTTTGTAGAGATGGGGTTTTGTAGAGATGTTGCCCAGCCTGGTCTTAAACTCCTGTGCTCAAGCGATTATCCTGCCTCAGCTCCCACAGTGCTGGATTACTGGGTAAGCCACTGCACTGGGCCCTCTCATTCCTTTTCAAGGCTGAATAATATTCCACGGTACAGAGGACCCATGTTGTGCTGACCCATCCAACCGCTGATGGACACCTGGTTTCCCCAACATTTTTTTTTTTTTTTTTTTTGAGACGCAGTCTTGCTCTGTCACCCAGGCTGGAGTGCAGGGGGGCAATCTCAGCTCATGGCAACCTCCACCTCCCAGGTTCAAGCAATTCTGCCTTAGCCTCCCAAGTAGCTGGGATTACAGGCACATGCCACAACACCTGGCTAATTTTTGTATCTTTAGTAGAGACGGGGTTTCACCATGTTGGCCGGGCTGGTCTCCTGACCTCAGGTGGTCTACCGGCTTTGGCCTCCAATAGTGCTGGGATGACAGGCATGAGCCACGGCACCTGGCCTTCCCCCACTTTTTGGCTGTGGGGATGGAGCTGTTGTGAGCTTGGTGTGTGGATCATTTCAAAACCCCGCTCCTCATTCTCTTGGGTATATGCCCAGAAGTGGACTCGCTGGGTCCAACCTTAATGCTGTTTAATTTTTTAAGAACCTGACAGAATGGCCAGGCGCGGTGGCTCATGCCTGTAATCCCAGCACTTTGGGAGGCTGAGGCGGGTGGATCACCTGAGGTCAGGAGCTCGAGACCAGCCTGGCCAACATGGTGAAACCCCGTCTCTACTAAAAATACAAAAGTCAGCCTGACGTGGTGGCGGGCGCCTGTAATCCCAGCTACTTGGGAGGCTGAGGCAGGAGAATGGCATGAACCCGGGAGGCGTTAGTTGCAGTGAAAGGAGACCGGGCCATTGCACTCCAGCCTGGGGGGAAAGAGTGAGACTCCATCTCAAAAACAAACAAACAAACAAAAAACCTGCCAGACTATTTTCACAGTGGATGCCCCATTTTATGTCCGCACCAGGGCATGGGAAGGCTGTGACTTCTCCACCTCCTCGCCCACGATGTTTTCTGCTCTCAGCTTTGCTGGCAGCTGTCCCGGCGGCGCGCAAGGGCACCTCGCTGTGGTCTGCAGAGTCAAGCCCCGCCAGCCGCCAGGTCACCTGTGCACACCGGCATCCCCGCTCGTCAAGGCTTGGCCTCCCCAGTCCCCGCGCCGTCCCTCTGAGAATCTGTGGGGCCTCCGGGGGCGGGGGGTCTGAACGATGGCGTCACCACTGTTTCCATCACACTCAGACGGTCAATTACGACGCAGGGTGGAGCCGCGGTGCCTGAGCACGTCTGGGAACTCTGGGCCGAGAGTGTGATGACGGTGCGGGAGGGGGCGTGGAGAGGCACCGAGGGGGCTTGCGTCCAAGGACCCAGCGTGCAGAGGCACATGGAGGGAAACGCAGGGACTGAGGCATGAGCTCCTGCCGCCCCCGCCCAGCTCCCGGAGGCTCCTGGCCGACCCGCCAGGGGATGCCCCTTTCTGGCGACAAGACCATCCAGTCCGACCCGGCCAGGTGTCGCCTGTCTAAGGCCACCGGGCGATTTTCGGGCCCTGCCCCACGGTGAACTCTAACCCTGCTCTGCAGCCTGCAGAGAGGGCAGCCGACCTCAGCCCCGGACGGCCGCGTGGTGCAGGCAGCTGCGCAGTGACCTGTACGTTCGTGCCTGGCTCACCTTGGGCTCTTGCAGCAGCTGGAGCTGAGTCTGGCCCCTGGGGGCCCCGGGCAGCCATCCCTCTACGCTGTGCACACCCTAACCCCAGCCCTGGCACCAGCCACAGGGTTGTGCTGATACCCCGAGTTGGTGGCTGGGGGTCCTGATTGGTGCTGGGAGGGAGCTTTGGGAGGTGGTGAGGGGGAGCAGGGTCGTGGGAATGGCCCCAGGGGAACAGTAGGTACAGACCCAGGGAGATCAGCCAACCCCAAAGGACCCCCAGCTGCCTCACCCCAAACCTGCCTGCTCCCCGCAGGCAGGACCCAGCCTTGCAGGTCAGCAGGGTGAGTGGTTCATGATGGGACAGGAACAAGCAGGCTGTGTGCCCAGGGGGAAGGGACCCTCGAGGGGCTCTCAGGGCTCTGAGCAGCCAAGGTGGATGTCAGTGCCAGGTGAGGGCCCAGCTGCCCTGACGCAGTGTGGCCAGGCTGCCAGCCGAGAGGACTCAGAGCCCCATAGAGGGGACAAGGACACAAATTAGCCTAAAAGCATGAACTCAGCGCTGGCGGCTGGCTCGAGGCTGCGGTCATTACCACGCCCGCTAAATCACACGGATTTTCTGGATGGTTAGGCAGGACTGTCAGTCGGGGGTAGCTTTCTGGAAGGTTCTGGGCTTCTAGGCTGGGATCCAGGTGCTGGCTGGCAGCGTCCCCAGGGCAGCGGGGCCTGGCCTCCCTCAAGCCCTTGATACCCACAAGCATGGCCCGTGGTGTGGAGGGGGCAACTCCCTCTGGGGACTGGCTCAGATCGGGACACCACCCCCAGACCTGTCCCTGACCCATCTGATGGTCCCAGCCTGCAGTGGCCACCTCTGCCTGGGGAGGCCGGGGCACCTTCTGCCCAGAGAACCACCCAGGGTTCACCCTTGGGTGGCTCTGGCTGGGCCCTGGGGAAGCCAGCAGGGGCCCCAAGGCACCGGAAGGACGCACTGGGAGGAGCCTGTGCTCCAAGGCCCCACCCCCACCAGCTCCCTCCTCCTGCCTGGTCCTGAGCCCTGGGTTTCCACAGGGACCAGGGACCCCTGAAACCCTCCCTGAGAGCTAGGTCCTACACCCGGGGAAACCCCTCAACCTCGGCGGCTGGGTCCACCCCCAAATGTCCCCAGGCCCATCTCTCTACACCAAGCCACCTTCCTCCGGGACCCCACAGGGCCGTCTCCACTCAGATCCCCTGCACAGCAGACCGGAGGGGCCTGGCTTCCTGGTTCCTTTCTCAACCCCACCACCCCAGCCCAGTGCCTTCTCGGGAGGGGGTGGCCATGCAAAGACCCTCGGGCAATAGAGCAGAGTCAGAACTGCAGGTGCTCGGGGCTCCATCTTAAAGCTGCCCCTGCGAGGCCTAGCTTGGTTAAGGACTCCACCTCCGGACGGAGAGTGCCGAGTGGGCCTGGGGTCTGAGCTGGCCGAGCAGCAGAGTGGAGCTGTGTTGCACCCAGCACCAGGCCACACCTGGACACAAGGAGGCTGGAGAGGACGAGCTTTTCATCCTCTTTTGTTAAAAACAGACTAGCACCAATGTAACGTGTGCCACGAGACACCAAGACGGCCCAGTCACAAAGGAAAACCCCGAACACGACACAGAACTGAGAGTCCAGACTGGGCTGGTGGGGGCCACGCCTGCGGGCTCTGGTCGCTGGGAGGTGCGGGGCTCAGGCCTGGGCGCCTCGGGTCGGGGTCTCCGGGCCTCACTTGGCCGGCCGCGTGATGAAGCGCGTGGAGAAGTCGAACAGGTCCCGATTGATCTTGCGCAGGTTGCGCACCTCGTCCTCCAGCTCCGTCACACGGACGCGCAGCTGGTCCTGGCCGCCGAGCACGCTCTGCGGGAGAAGTGGGGGTCAGAGGGCAGAAGTGCCCTGAGGTGTGCTGGAGGGGGGCCACTCACCCCCACTGGCCAGGACTGACCCCAGCCTCAGGCCCCGCCCCTCCCGAGGCCCCGCCCACCTTCTCCATGGTGCTGCACAGGACCGCCTGCAGCTGCTCCGTGCGGTCCAGGTAGCTGGACTCCGAGCCCTGTAACACAGGGAGCCACGTGACCTCGGGGCGCATCCTGTCACAAAGCACACGCTTTGCCCATCCCACCCCCGCTAGCGTGGGCAGCCACTCAGCCAGGGAGGGGCCACCGTGACACCCACAGACAAAAGGAGAGACTGAGACAGGGGCGTTCACCTCCCTCGAGCCTGCAGATGACAACCCTGGCCCTGGCTATGCAGTCATCACCCAGCGCCTCAGATCCTCCACGACTGCGCCCAAGGATGTGGCTGGGGATGGGGGTGCAGACGGCCACACCACAGACAGGGGGCCTGGGCCAGACCTGGAAGGACCCGCAAGCCCAGGGAAGGCTCTGGGACAAAGGGCCGGGCAAGGGCCTCACGGACAGTGAGCACCTCCAGCTATGGGTAGAGCCCGGCCGGCGCAGCGAGGCCCCTGCCCCGTGCAGACGGACCAGTTACATGGAGAGACGTTGCTGGGGGATCAGAGGTCTGAAACCCGCCTCCTGGACGAAGCGCCTTGGGCCTCAGCAGCGCCTGTCTGTGGGACAGGCCGACACTCCGGTGTCAGCTGAATTGGAACAAGGGTCACAGAGGACTGGCAGCCATTGAGGGAGGAAGGGAGCTAGGTGGGGCGGCTGGGAAAGGTGGCGGCACTACCGGAGGGCGTGGCCTGGCCCCCTCCGGAATCCCACCGTGGCCAGCTGGGTGGGGTTCTGGGGAGGACGCTTGGCTGGGCAGGAATCGTGGGAGCCGCCGCTGCCCTGGGAGGCAGTGGCCGGGCACGCGCCCTAGCATGGAGCTGGCTCTGTGCCGCTGGAGGCCTGTTTTCACTCTGAAGGTTCTGGCACTTTCTGAACAAAAAGGCTCGCCCCTCCTTGCGCCCACGCTGTTAGCAGTCAGTCCAGACTGTGCTCCTGGCCTCCTTGCGGTCTGAGGGGCCTGCAGATGCCCAGACGGTGGGGGTCCCTTGCCTGCCCGCCCCGAGCCCACTGGTAGATGTGGGAAGACAGAGCGTCACTCCATCAGGAAGCGCGGACAAGGGAGATAACGGCATCTCCTGGTGCAGGGCCTGTCAGGCAGTCGGGCTGTCGGGCACCCTCCAGATAAAAAAATCAATCTGTACTCAGGTAAGAAGACGGCGCGTGGGGAGAAGTGCCAAGCGCCAGAGCCCAGTGAGGGACACACACAGTGACGTGAGACACCAAGGACGCAGGCAGCTCACTGAAGGTCCAGGAGTGGGGCGGAAACACGCTGGGAAGCTCCCCAGGCCCAAGGACCCCCCAGCCCCTACCCCAGCCCAGCCCAGCCCAGCCAACCACACTGGCTTCTATGAGGGTCCTGGGGCTGGGGTGGGATGTGTTCTGGAAGTCACTCTACTCTCAGAAGCTATGGGAGCCCACCCTAGTACCTGCACAGAGCGGGGGGTCAGTGCTGAGCTGCAGGCAGTGAGGGCGTGACTGTGCCCAGGCCGAGAGGCTGCCCCCAGCCCACGTGGGAGCCATCTGCAGCCACCAGGTCCCCACCCGCTCCCTGCCCCCACGGCTGCTCCTGCACCTTCGGCAGCCCAGACATGAACCTTTTGGCTCTCACAGCCCGAAATATGGGGCATTGGCCCTTTGCAGAAAGACCTAACTGACCGTCAGATCTCCAGCGGCAGGAAGGCTGGCGTGTGGGGCGCACAGCTCGGCCCTGCTGGCCGGGGGAAGAGGGGTGGTTAACTTCTCAGAGCCTCTGGGTCCATACTGAGAGTGGGCAGAGGCCCTACCAAGCATCACCATCCCACTCACAGGATGTGCCCTCCAGTGCCGGGCTTGGGGGGAACCGCCGCATGGGCGCCAGGACCAAGGGAGCGAAGGAGCCCAGGGCCCGCGGGGTCTTCCGAGACAAAAGGGCAGTGGGGGTTCCCTGCTGGGGGCCATACCTGCTGGTGGAGGCCCAGGCGCAGGGTGAGGCCCCCGTGGCGCGGCTCATCCCCATGCTCAGCGCCCAGCAGGTGCTTGTTGAAGTGGGGCAGCGGCAGGCTGGGCCTGAAGTCTGAGCTCAGCATGCTGACGGGCGCCAGCAGGATGGTGGCGTTGGTGACTGGGCCTGGGGGGCGCAGAGGTCAGGCCCCGCCCCATCCCAGCCAGGCCCCACCCCACAGCAAGCCAGGTTCCGCCCCATCCAGGGCAGTCTCCGCCCCCAGCCAGTCCCCACCCCATCCCAGCCAGTCCCCGCCCCATCCCAGCCAGGCCCCGCCCCAGCCCAGCCAGGCCCCGCCCCAGCCCAGCCAGGCCCCGCCCCACAGCAAGCAGGTTTCGCAACATCCAGGACAGTCTCCGCCCCCAGCCAGTCCCCACCCGATCCCAGCCAGGCCTCGCCCCACAGCAAGCCAGTCCCCGCCCCATCCCAGCCAGGCCCCGCCCCATAGAAAGTAGGTTTCGTAACATCCAGGGCAGTCTCCGCCCCCAGCCAGTCCCCGCCCCATCCCAGCCAGGCCCCGCCCCACAGCAAGCCAGGCCCCGCCCCACAGCAAGCCAGGCCCCGCCCCCAACCAAGTCCCGAGCTCCTGCTGGCTTTTTCCCTTGGATCCCCGCGCCTTGCCTCCCCGCCCCCCTGCGCGCTGGCCGCTGGCTGAGCAGAGGCTCGCCCACCTTTGAGGGCCACCGTTCGGATGCACTGCTTGCTCTGCACGTCCCAGAGGCGCACGGTCTCGTCGTGGGAGCCTGAGAGCAGCACGCTGCCGTCAGTGGACACCGACAGGCAGGTCACCTGGTTCCTGGACAGACAAACAGGGGTCAGGCGCCAGACAGGACGTGCCCGGGAGCCCCCGCCCCGTTCCCACGTCCCCACCTGTGCCCTTTGAAGACCTTCCCGGTGTCCTGCTCTGGCTGGAAGCTCCTCTCCCTCTGTCCGGGCTGCGAAAGCCGAGACAGGTGTGAGCCGCAGGCCTGATGCCCTCAGCCCCAGGACAGGGTGCAGCCCACAGACCGCGGCACTCACCCAGGTGAAGAGGTCGACCTGGAAGATGGAGCCCTCACTGCCCCCGCAGAACATGTGGTGCTCAGCCAGGTCCATGGTCACCGCCATGATGGACACGTCAAAGAGGACGGAGAGGAGCAGCTCGCCCGAGGAGACCTCCCATAGCTGCGGGCGGGCAAAGGACGTGGGGCTCGGCCCGGCGCGGGGGGGAACCCTAGGACCCCGTGGGAATAGGGGCACCAGGGAGGTCAGGCGTCAGCTGTCCTCTGGCCCTAGGGCCTGGGACTTTGGGTGAAAGCCGTCACCATGTGGGTCTTGGGGGCCAGGGGACACGGCCTGTGCTGAAATGGAGCTTGGTCTCCGGCTGATGACCCTTGGTTCTCCCTCCCAGGACCACCGGCCACGACTCAAGCATAGCGATGACCTCCGATTCCCAGACTTGGCCAGGGAGCCGGGCCAGAAACGGTGAATGAGTGGGAATTTCCAGGCTGGCAGACCTCCCTGGACGTCCTTGGGCTCAGAGCAGCAGGGTATTAAAAGTCGTCTGCAGTCCTGACAGCAGGGAGGGGGAGGAGGCGATTCCTGCATTCCTGGCTGAAGACCTGCGACTGCTGGGCTCCGCTCATGGAGCGTGGTGGGGTGGGGGCGGCGTACCTTCACCGTCTGGTCCAGTGAGGAGGTGGCCACCCGGGCCAGGGGGCCCCCAAAGCCACAGTGCAGGTCCGTGATGGGGAGCGTGTGGTGAGACCAGACGTGCCGGGGCGCCGGGATCCTGGAGGGGTCGGCCTGCAGCACGCTGAGCGGGGTGGGGCAGGTGCTCAGCAGGCGGGGAGGGGAGGGAACAGGGCAGTCCACGCCTCCAGCACCCACCTCACGCACACACCTGCCTCCACTCAGCAGCCTGGCCCGCCTCACCGAGTAAACTCAAGGCTGGGCCCCCACGGCCCCCAGAACAAACCAGACCCTAACATGGGCAGCCAGGACCCCTGCGATGATCACTCCGTCCTCTGCACTCCAGCCCCCAAGAGAGAAGCCCCTTCCCGCCAGGGGCCTTGGCACCTCCTCTCCCCGCCTGAGCCCGGGTGCAGGTCCAGGTGCACGCCTGGGTGCGCACGGCGCTACCTGCAGAGGCTCCAAGCCAGCACTAGGCAGTCCTTGCCCCCCGAGATGAAGTGGCTGCTGTCCCCTGTGAACTGAAGGCAGGAGACATCCTGGTAGTGTCGACTCAGGATGACCAGAAGGTTCCCAGTGGAGACCTGTGAGGGGCAGAGGGTATCCAGGTCAGGGGAAGAAAGTGGGGCTGCAGCCCCAGGAGCCCACCACTGCATGGCCATGGCCACACTGTCGCCCCCTGCCTGCCCTGCCCCAGGACTGTGGGGCGACCCTGCCAGGGCAGGGGCCAGCAGGCACAGCAGGGCCTCATCGCGCCCCTGCCTGGGCTGGGTGGGCACCTGTTCCTGCCTCGTCCCCACCTGCGTGATGGTCCAGGAAGGGGGCAAGTTTCCTGCCCTTCCTGCTGCCTCAGGGAGGTGCCGGTCCCCCGTGAGCCTGACCCCAGGGAAGACATAGGCTTCCTGCGTGGGCCCTGTAGGAACGGCTGCACTCAGGACCTGCAGGCGGCTCCCACCATTCAGCAGGAAGTCGCTTCTGGGTAGGCTGTGGTGGCCTGACCGGAGGTGGGGGCAGATTGAGCTCCGGCAGGAAGCCAGGCAGCTCTGTCTGAGGAAGAGGACAGGGAGCCCCTTCCAGGACACCTGGCGAGGGCTGAGATGCTCTGGTGGGGGCTGTGGGTTCGAGGGCTGAGATGCTCTGGTGGGGGCTGTGGGTTCGAGGGCTGAGATGCTCTAGTGGGGGTTGTGGGTTCGAGGGCTGAGATGCTCTGGTGGGGGTTGTGGGTTCGAGGGCTGAGATGCTCTGGTGGGGGTTGTGGGTTCGAGGGCTGAGATGCTCTGGTGGGGGTTGTGGGTTCGAGGGCTGAGATGCTCTGGTGGGGGTTGTGGGTTCGAGGGCTGAGATGCTCTGGTGGGGGTTGTGGGTTCGAGGGCTGAGATGCTCTGGTGGGGGTTGTGGGTTCGAGGGCTGAGATGCTCTGGTGGGGGTTGTGGGTTCGAGGGCTGAGATGCTCTGGTGGGGGTTGTGGGTTCGAGGGCTGAGATGCTCTGGTGGGGGTTGTGGGTTCGAGGGCTGAGATGCTCTGGTGGGGGTTGTGGGTTGAATCGTGTTTCCCCCCAAAAGCATGTTAAAGTCCCGACCTGGGACCTGTGAATGGCCTCATTTAGACGCAGTGTCTCTGCACATATAATAAGTTAAGATGAGGTGGTTCTGGAGCAGGGGCCTCCATCCAGTGTGTCCCGGTTGTTGTAAGCTGAGAGAAGTGCAAACACGCAGGGGCTCCACGCGGCACCGGTGGCAGCAGAGGCAGGGGAGAGTCACCCACAGGCCAAGGGCGCCAACGGGCGCCGGCCACCACCGGAGAGGTGCGAAGACTCCTCCCAGGGCCTCCAGGGGCACCGTGGCCCTGCAGACACCATGAGTTAGGACGTCTGGCCTCCAGGATGGGGGCCGAGTTTCTGTTGTCGAAAGTCCCTGTGCATCGTGCTTTGTTGGGACAGGCAGAGCCTGCTAGGCCCAGATCTGACAGGCCATGCCCTCTCTGGGCCTTGCTTTCCTTGAATGTAAAACCCAGGGTGGCTGGGGAGGGTTAAATGGCACGAGATGAAGCAAGGTCCAGGTCAGCCCCAAACCACAGAGGGTGGCTCTGGTGACCACCACTGCCCAGGGACGGGACAGACCGGGCAGCATCAGAACATCAGTGCCTCCTGGGAGGTCCCTGTCCCTGTGGCGTGGGAGGGGCAGACCAGCTCCCGCCCCACAGCCCCGGCTCTCAGGTTTCCAGCCCACTCCTGACTCACCGCTCACACACCCGTCACCCACACAGAGAACAGGAGGAGGATTTCAACCGTGGCAGCGGGGTACAGTGGAGGTAGTCCCGGCCTGAGCTCCGGCTATGTGGGGCACCCCCTTGTGGTCACAGCTCACGCCAGTCAGAAACTCTCCAGGGGGGCCAGCTGCAGGGGCTCACGCCTGTCATCCCAACACTTTGGGAGGCTGAGGAGGGCGGATCACCTGAGGCCAGGAGTTCGAAACCAGCCTGGCCAACATGGCAAAACTCCGTCTCTAATAAAAATACAAAAATTAGCCAGGCATGGTGGCGGGCGCCTCTAATCCCAGCTACTCGGGAGGCTGAGGCAGGAGAATCGCTTGAACCTGGGAGCCCGAGTTTGCAGTGATCTGAGATCGAGCCATTGCACTCCAGCCCGGGCAACAGAGCGAGACTTCATTTCAAAAAACAAACAAACAAACAAACAAAAAACTGGAGGAGGCTAGGGGAGCAGGGATCTGGCAGTGGGTGCCACCCAGCACACTGTCCCAAGCCAAGAATAGGAAGGGGTCCCGCCTAAGACATCCCCCATGGGGTGATGACACATTTAATTCTTACCCACATGCCCCTCTGCGCCAGACTGACAGCAACCAGGGCTAGGAGGTCTATTGTTAGGGGTGACTCGCGAGCTACTGCTTCCCTGCCTCAGTTTCCCTCTCAGCAACAGCATCCTAGTTTCAAAATCATGGACTCAGATTTAAAAGCCTTGGGATCCCAGGCATGGTGGCACATGCCTATAATCCCAGCTACCTGGGAGGATCGCTTGAGCCCAGGAGTTCAAGAGCAGCTACGGCAATGTAGTGAGACCCCATCTCAAAAATAAGTTTAAAAATTAAATACATACACACGTGTCCTAGAGGGTGAGATAATGATGCCTCCTGTCATTCCTGTGCTCCCTGTCCCGCCCCCCCCCACTTTTTTTGGAGACAAGGTCTTGCTCTGTCACCCAGGCTAGAGTGCAGTGGTACGATCTCATCTCGCTGCAACCTGCGCCTCTCGGATTCAAGTGATTCTCATGCCTCAGCCTCCCAAAAAGCTGGGATTATAGGTGTATGCCACCATGCCCAGCTAATTTTTGTATTTTTTGCAGACATGGGTTTTCACCATGTTACCCAGGCTAGTCTTGAACTCCTGGCCTCAAGTGATCTGCCCGCCTCAGCCTCCCAAAGTGCTGGGATTCCAGGCATGAGCCGCCATGCCCATCCCCGGTGGCCTTTTTCTCTCTCCGAGAATGCCATGCCCACCCAGCCCTCTCAGTTCTCTGAGCAGCCCACCGGGGGAGGCAAGAACAAGGCCAGGAAGGGCAGAAACATGGTTACCTTTGGGTCTTCTGGCCCCAAATCTTGTACTGTCTGCCCTGCTCTATGTGGGGTTGAGGGCAGGTCTCCCCCGAAATATAATGGACCATTTGTAACAACACAGCCAATGATCTAACGCCGCAGCTACGATATGGGCCAAACAAGAGGCCTGACTTTGTGAATGAAGTGTTCCTGGCACATCTCTGCACCCACTCACTCACACATCATCCAGGGCAGAGCTGAGAAGCTGACCTAAATGCAAAGCCTGAACAGTTCACTCTGTCTCACAGCGAGAGCATGGTAGCATCCGGGCTGTGAGCGTGTCTAGGAGTTGCTGTCACCTGGTTGCTCCAGCGGTAAGAAAAAGGAGGCATTGGCCGGGCGCGGTGGCTCACGCCTGTAATCCCAGTACTTTGGGGGGCCGAGGAAGGTGGATCACCTGAGGTCAGGAGTTCGAGACCAGCTTGACCAACATTGTGAAGCCCCGTCTCTACTAAATACAAACAAATTAGCCAGGTGTGGTGGTGGGTGCCTGGAATCCCAGCTACTCAGGAGACTGAGGCAGGAGGATTGCTTGAACCTGGGAGGCGGAGGTTGCATTGATTACTGGCATGAGCCACTGCGCCCAGCCACCCTTTATAACTTTCAAGTCACAAGTGCCAGGTACTGCCCCCTGCGTGGAAGAGATGCCCGCTAGCCCTGGAAGATGCTGCGGTGTGTGAGTGCTGGGGACTGGGCTGCACTGGACTCTATCCAAGCACTCAAGGCAGGATTAGGGCCGCTTTGGGATTCACAAGTCTTAAGGGGACCTGGAGAAAGGAGGCAGCAGGGTAAAGCTTAGGCTATAACCCCTGAGCAGTCACCCATCCCAGGGCCTCAGGCCGCATGGTCGTTCCCTGGTGCCCTGCAGGCGAGGCTCAGATGGGCTGAGATGTCCTGTGGGAAACCCTCATGCTTTGCTCCTCTTACCTCCCACAGGTGGATGCTTTCTGCAACTCCTGCCAGGACGTAGAGACCGTTGGGTGACGTGGTCAGACAGGTGACAGGCCCGGGGCACATGATCTTCTGCTGGAGCTGGTCCTAAGGATGCACAATCAGCTTCGTGAGCCCCGTGCAGGACACGGGAGCTCCTACAGCAGTGGAGGGAGAGGGGAGGGGACACCTGGGCAATGGCTAAGTCAGAGCACCAGGAAGAGGAGTCGGGAGCAGGGTGGTTTGAGCAAATGCATGGTTCAGCGAGGAAGTGTTCGCCCCTGCAAGACGCTTCGAGGCTGGAGGTGGTAGACGTGAGGAGGTTGGTGCTTCCTCTGGTTTGAGCAAATGCATGGTCCAGTGAGGAAGTGTTCGCCCCTGCAAGAGGCTTCGAGGCTGGAGGTGGTAGATGTGAGGAGGTTGGTGCGTCCTCTGAGGGTCAGAGGGGCCCTGGGTGGGAGGAGCACAGGAACAGAACAAAGAGGATCTAGAAGGACACTGGGGCCCAGGAGCCCAGTAGGGTTGTGCCCCAATCCTTCTATCCATAATGTCCAACCTAAGACCCCAAGCCTCAGCTTCCTCCTCTCTAAAATGGGAAAACTCAGCCGGGCGTGGTGGCTCACGGCTGTAATCCCAGCACTTTGGGAGGCTGAGGTGGACGGATCACTTGAGGTCCGGAGTTCGAGACCAGCCTGGCCAACATGGTGAAACCCTGCCTCTACAAAAAATACAAAAGTGAGCTGGGTGTGGTGGGTGGTGCGGGCCTGTAGTCGCAGCTACTCAGGAGGCTGAGGCCCGAGAATCGCTTGAACCCTGGAGGCGGAGGCTGCAGTGAGCCGAGATCGCACCACTGCACTCCAGCCTGGGCAACAGAGTGAAACCCTGTCTCAAAAATAAAATAAAATGGAAGAAATTTATGAGCTGTGCGTGGACTCCATCAGGCAATGCCGGAGCACAGAGCCAGTCCCAAGAGATCTCAGCGGGCACACGGGGGAAGCGAGTAGCTTCAGGGACTGGCTGCATTTTGGGCTTGGGGGTAGAGGGGAAACTGTGGACGACGGTGAGTATCTGTTGCTTTATTGGAGAGATAAACGTATGTTTCCAGCGCCACCCCTTCATGGGAGACTCCCACAGACCTTGGTCCTTCTCCCTTTTCCTCCAGAACCACAACATTCACAGAGCTCATACGCCCCTTTTAATCAAATTTCGCGCTCCAAGAACTCGTGCATGCGCAATTGCCCCAAGGGACCCCCGGGAGCGTCTCCATTTCCCCCACTGCCCCCACTGCCCCCACCGCAGCCCAGGCCTGAGCCCCTCGCGTGCGCAGAGCGGCCTAAAAGGTCGCACGTATCTCCCCAAAGCCCCCCAGACCCGCGCATGCGCAGAGCGCCCGAACGGAGACCTCCTCCCAGCCCCATGCCAATTCCGACTCAGGGTGCACGCGGCCCCCACCAACCCATCCCCCGACTTCAGCCTCGGGCGCCCCGTGACCTCCGCAGCCGAGCCCAGCAGCGAGCCCGCACCGCCGCACCTTCCGCTGCAGCTCCCAGGCGCTGATGTAGTTCTTGCCCAGCTGCGCCGCCAGCAGATACTCGCCATTGAGCAGCGCCAGGCCGCGGGGTCCCGCCTGGCCGCCGCGGTAGGTGAGCAGGTTGGCGCCCGAGTGAAGTTCCCACACGATGCAGCTCCACATCGGGGCCGCCGAGTCCGTACACACGGCCACCTCCATGGGCGCCGCCATCTTGCTTTCCCCACCGCTCCGGACGTGCGTCATCATCAGCGAGACGCGGACGACTGCCCCATGCGGGCCAGAGCGGCGGCCCCGCGGCCCCAGCTGGTGGCCGACCCGCGCATGCGCCCGTGCCTCGGAGCCGGGGGGGGGGCGGGGGGCGGGGCTTCCTTGTGAAATGGGATTTCCCGCTTACCTGAGACTCGAGGGTCGCGCGGCCTGCTTAGAGATCTGGGGAGGCGACTTCTTCCAAGGCCCAGGGTCTCCGGCGATCAGTTAGTAGCTCTAGAGCCGGGGTACCTGACTTGGCCTTTTCCTCCTGGGCATTTTTGGACCAGTGACTCAACCTCTTGGATTCATTTATTTTTAAATGTTCAAATAATAAAGTTCCAACGTCACAGGCCTAAATGACACATTGCACCTAAAAGTGAGAGCGCGCACCCAGCAACATGGCTAGTTGGCGATGAATAGATTGGAATTCACTGCTTCCTTATTTATTTAGTTTTGTAGAGCCAGGGTCTCGCTGTCCTGCCCAGGCTGGCCTCGAACTCCTGAGCTCAAGTGATCCTCCCCGCTCGGCCTCCCAAAGTGCTGGGATTACAGGCGTGAGCCACCGCGCCCGGCCCAGTGTTTCCTTATTGGTGGACATCTGCCTGCCCCTTGACCCCTCTTTAGGGGCCTCAGCATCTAAATTATTAGTCGGATAACTTGGTGTAGGTCAAACAAGTCGCCAGTTCTGTCCGAGCCAAGCAGGGTCTAACCTCATGTCACGGCTGCCCGTCACGGGCCATGTCTGAAAACGGCATTCAAAAAAAAAGGCCGGGCGCTTTGGCTCACGCCTGTAATCCCAGCACTTTGGGAGGCCGAGGTGGGTGGATTACGTGAGATCAGGAGTTCGAGACTAGCCTGGCCAACATGGCGAAACCCCGTCTTTACAAAAAGTACAAAAAGCCGGGCGTGGTGGGAGGCTGAGGCAGGAGAATCGCTTGAACCCGGGAGGCGGAGGTTTCAGTGAGCTGAGATCCCGGCCACTGCACTCCAGCCTGGGCGAATAAGACTCTGTCTCAAAGAAAAAAATTAAATATTATTTATTTATACTAAATATATATCTAGTAGAGATGGGGGGGTCTCACTGTGTTGCTCAGGCTGGTCTCCAACACCGGGGCTCAAGCCTTGGCCTCTTAAACCGCTGGGATTACAGGCTTCAGCCACAACGTCTGGCCTAAAAACAGTATGTTTTAAAATGTGCAATTAGTTGCCAACCCCTTAAAAAGGGATAAAAAGGGAGCATTCATTTAAAAGTCGGGATTTCCGCCCGGGGGTTGTAGCTGACTTGGGTCGTGTGCCCTCGAGCAGCAAGAGGCAGGGGCTGGAGGCTGGATGCGGGGTGCGGCCCCCGGAGGCGGTGCGACTCCCGGTCCGCCGTTCCCGGCGGAGGGCACGGCCCGGGCAGGAGGCTGGTGCCAGAGCGTGCGGAGCCGCAGCCCCGCTGGCCGCCAGGTGGCAGGCGCGAGCCACCGACCCGGAGCCCAGGCCAGAGGGAGGGCGGCCCCGGGGACCCGCCTGGTCGGCAGAAGGGGCCGTTTGAGCGGGGAGCCAACGACCCCCAGAGAACCGTGTGCGGGGCAGGCCCGTGCGAAGGCCCTGGGGCAGGACCACGGAGCGGGGCCGGGCCGTGCAGGGCCTTGTGAACGAGGCCTGGATTTCATTTTATCCTGGGAGGGAGGGAGGGAGGGAGGGAGGGAGTCCAATCCAAGGACCTGCTGTGCCTCCAGAGTTTCTTCCAAACTCATTTTTATTTTCTTTCTTTATTTTGCCACAGTCTTGCTCTGTGGCCCAGGTTGGAGTGCAATGGTGCGATCTCGGCTCACTGCTACCTCTGCCTCCCGGGTTCAAGCGATTCTCCTGTCTCAGCCAACCGAGTAGCTGGGATTACAGGTGTGAGCAGCCATGCCCAGCTAAGTTTTCTATTTTTAGTAGAGATGGAGGCGAGGCTGGTCCCGAACTCCTGACCTCAGGTGATCTGCCCGCCTCGGCCTCCCAAAGTGCTGGGATTACAGGCGTCAGCTACTGAGGCCGGCCTCCAACATTATTTAAAAAACATTATTTAAAAAAATCGGCGGGGCGTGGTGGCTCACGCCTGTAATACCAGCACTTTGGGAGACCGAGGTGGGTGGATCACCAGATCAAGATCATCCTGGATAACAAGGTGAAACCCGTCTCTACTAAAAATACAAAAATTAGCTGGGCATGGCGGCGCATGCCTGTAATCCCAGCTACTCGGGAGGCTGAGGCAGGAGAATCTTGCAATCATGGCTCACTGTAGTCTCAAATTCCTGGGCTCAAGTCATCCTCCCACCTCAGCTTCCCGAGTAGCTGGAACCATAGGAACCACACTCAACTAATTTTGTGCTTTTGTTTTTTTGCAGCAACAGGGTCTTGCTTTGTTGCCCAGCTGGTCTTAAACTCCTGGGCTCAAATGATGCTCCCACCTCGGCCTCCCAAAGGGTTGGGATTACAGACATGAGCCACTGTGCCTGGCCCTGTTTTAATTTTTACCTTATTTATTTTTGTTTTTTGTAGACAAGCAGGAGAGGTGGGTCTCACTCTATTGCCCAGGCTGGTCTTTTTTTTTTTTTTTTTTTTTGAGTTGGAATTTTACTCTGTTGCCCAGGCTGGAGTTCAGTGGCGTGATCTCAGCTCACTTCAACTTCCACCTCCCAAGTTCAAGTGATTTTCCTGCCTCAGCCTCCTGAATAGCTGGCATTGCAGGTGTTCACCACCACACCCAGCTAATTTTTGTATTTTTAGTAGAGATGGGGTTTCACCATGTTGGCCAGGCTGGTCTCGAACTCCTGACCTCAGGTGATCCACCTGCCTCAGCCTCCCAAAGTGCTGGGATTACAGGCGTGAGCCACTGCACCTGGCCTTTTTTTCATTTTTCTTTTTCTTTTTTTTTTGAAACGGAGTCTTGCTCTTGTTGCCCAGGCTGGAGTGCAATGGCACAATCTCAGCTCACTACAACCTCCGCCTTCCGGTTTCCAGCGATTCTCCTGCCTCAGCCTCCGGAGTAGCTGGGACTACAGGCATGTGCCACCACGCCCGGCTAATTTATTTTGTATTTTTAGTAGAGACGGGGTTTCACCATGTTGGCCAGGCTGGTCTCAAACTCCTGACCTGATGATCTGCCCGCCTCAGCCTCCCAAAGTGCTGGGATTACAGGCGTGAGCCACCGTGCTTGGCTCATTTTTAGTTTTTCTTACAGAGTCTGGCCCTGTTGCCCAGGCTGGAGTGCAGTGGCACCATCATAGCTCACTGCAGCCTCAACCTCCAGGGCTCAAGCGATCCACCCACCTCAGCCTCCCGGGACCACAGGTGCACACCACCAGACCTGACTAACATTTTAATTTTTGTAGATAGGGGCTCTCGCCGTGTTACCCAGGCTGGTCTTGAACTCCTGGGTTGAAACCATCCTCCTTCCTCCACTTCCCAAGGTGCTGGGATTACAGGCATGAGCCACCGCCTGGCCCAGCCTGGAAGTTTTTAAATTCCCGGGTCTCAGGACACCCAGCAGACGGGGCAGGTGTGGGCTGCTGCTGCAGGGAGAGGGCAGGGGCAGCAGGAAGTCGATGCACTACAGTCTCCACCTTCTCACAGGCCTCCTGCTGCGGCCCAGCCCGAGCCAGGCCTTCCTCCCCTCCTCCCCTCCCTGGGGACGTGGCCAGGCCAGGCTGCAGTGTAAGGTCAGAGGTCACCCCGCCCCCAGCCTGGTTCCTGGAATGAGGACAGACCAATTGTGTTGGGGCAGGGGGACAGAAGCCACACTTTGGGGGTGTCTCCAGACCACCCGGCGGCCGGATCTCGTTGGTGCCAGCTGGAAGTTGTGAAGGGGGTTAGCCAAGAAGGGGAAACTGAGGCACAGAGGCATGAACGTTCCCCTCGGGGTGTAAGGCCCTCATTCTGCATCCCCTGCACATTTATGGAGCACCGCCAGTTTGCAGGCACTGACGAACCCGGCCAGACGCCAGTCGGCTTGGCTGCCCCGGTCCTGGCCCCACAGACCAATCCAGCAGCTCCGGCCGTCCCGCGGCAGCCCCATCATTACCTATGCCAGTGGGGAGAGCAGCAGCCGGCTCTGGTAGCCCTCTGCTTTTGGAAGCGTCTCAGCTGCTGCCTCTCCAGGCTGGGCTCTTGGCTGGCTCCGAAAATCTGCTATCAGAGGAGGGTTTGAGCTTCACCTCCGGGAGCCTCCCGCTCTCCTAGCAAGCATCTAGCAGGCGGCCCAGGGAGGCGGCTGGGCTCTGAGAGACTAGGGGGTGGCTGGGCCCTTCTTGGGCTGGGGAGGAGGTAGGGGGCTGAGTACGTCCCTGGCTGGGGAGGGGTGGGGGGCTGAGTCCCCCCCCCCGCTGGCTGGGGAGGAGGTGGGGGCCTGGGGAGGAGGTGGGGGCTGAGTCCCTCCCTGGCTAGGGAGAGGTTGGGGCTGAGTCCCTCCCTGGCTGGGGAGGAGGTGGGGGCCTGGGGAGGAGGTGGGGGCAGAGTCCCTCCCTGGCTGGGGAGGGGTGGGGGGCTGAGTCCCCCGCTGGCTGGGGAGGGGTGGGGGCTGAGTCCCTCCCTCCCAGGCTGGGGAACTGAGAGGTGCACCCCCTCCCTGACTCTCGGCCTCTGAGGCCCTCAGCTGCGGGTGAACAAGCAGGGCCTGACGATCCAGTTTGGGGTGGGGGCTTTCCCAGGGTTCTTCCCTCCTCTCCCTGGGGCCGGCAGGCCCCTCCAGACAGTGAGTGGGACTCCATCCCTGGGACCCAGGGTTCAGCAGACTCATTTCTGGCTGGAGTGGAAATGCCATTTCCCTTCCGGGGCCAGGGTCTAACGTGGGTTTCGGGAACCAACCGGCTGGGACAGGTGTGGGGGGGTTTTTGGTCCCTCACCTCCAACACAGCCCAGGGGAAGGACGTGTCCCGGCCAGCCTCGGCCAGGATGGTACGCGGGAGGCCGGGCAGCTGAGTCTGGGCCTGTCCACCTCCAGCCACGCTGACCCTCCTCCAGTCACTTCCCCTGGGCGTGAGCAATGGGAGGGTGGACAGTGGGTTAGGCGGCCCAGGAAACAATTTCCTGGGAAAACGTTGCAATACCACTTTCTTTGGGTCTGTGGGCTAAGAGCGAGAGGCCTTTTATTTTTTAATTTTTAATTAATTAATTAGTTAATGTTTTTAGAGACGAAGTCTCGCTCTGTCGCCCAGGCTGGAGTGCAGTGGAGTGATCTCGACTCACTGCAAGTTCCGCCTCTGGGTTCACGCCATTCTCCTGCCTCAGCCTCCCAGAGTAGCTGGGACTACAGGCGCCCGCCACCACGCCCAGCTAATTTTTTGTATTTTTAGTAGAGACAGGGTTTCACCATATTGGCCAGGCTGGTCTCGATCTCCTGACCTCGTGATCCGCCCGCCTCGGCCTCCCAAAGTGCTGGGATTACAGGCGTGAGTCACCGTGCCCGGCCTAATTAATGTTTTTAGAGATGGAGTCTTGCTCTGTCACCCAGGCTGGAGTGCAGTGGGTCAATCTCAGCTCACTGCAGCCTCTGCCTCCCAGATTCTAGCAATTCTTCTGCCTCAGCCTCCCAAGAAGCTGGGACTACAGGTGCACACCACCACGCCCGGCTAATTTTTTTTATTTTAGTAGAGACAGGGTTTCACCATGTTGCCCAGACTGGTCTCGAACTCCCGAGCTCAGGCAATCCACCCACCTTGGCCTCCCAAAGTGCTAGGATAACAGGCGTAAGCCACCGTGCCTGGCCTTTTATTATTTTTAAGAGACAGGGTCCCAGCTGGTCCTGTGTGGCCAAGGTGGGTGTATCATTTGAGGTCAGGAGTTCGAGACCAGCCTGGCCAACATGGTGAAAACCCGTTGCTACTAAAAGCACAAAAATTACAGGCATGGTGGCGCGTGCCTGTAATCCCAGCTCCCTGGGAGGCTGAGTTGGGAGAATCGCTTGAACCCAGGAGGCAGAGGTTGTAATGAGCCAAGACTGTGCCATTGCACTCCAGCCTGGTTGACACAGTGAGACCCTGACTCAAAAAAAAAAAAAAAGGCCAGGCACAGTGGCTCACGCCTGTAATCCCAGCACTTTGGGAGGCCGAGGCGGGCAAATCACGAGGTCAGGATGTTGAGGCCATCCTGGCCAACATGGTGAAACCCTGTCTCTACTAACAATACAAAAATTAGCCGGGTGTGGTGGCGTGTGCCTATACTCCCAGCTACTCGGGTGGCTGAGGCAGGAGAATCGCTTGAACCTGGGAGGCAGAGGTTGGAGTGAGCCGAGAACGCACCACTGCACTCCAGCCTAGGAGAAAGAGCGAGACTCTGTCTCAAAAAAAAAAAAAAAGAGAGAGAGAGAGAGAGACAGGGTCTTGCTGTTGCCCAGGCTGGAGTACAATGGCATGATCACTGTTCACCGCAGCCACCATACCCAGCTTTTTTTTTTTTTTTTTAATTTCTGGTAGAAATGGGGTCTCCCTATGTTGCCCAGGCTGGTCTCAAACTCCTGGGCTCTATCCATCCTCCCGCTCCAGCCTCTGAGTGCTGGGATTACAGGTGTGAACCTCCGACCCCACCTGAGTCCCTTTACTATGTACTGGGTCTGGGGGCTGCAAACTGGCTGTCCAGGGACCGAATCTGGCCCTCGGTCTTGTTTCCTAGGACCCGCGTGGTGTTGTAAGGGAAAAGGTGAAAATGTGGCCAGCGCTGGACAAGTTCCCTCCCCCAGCCACCAGGACGCCCCTGAACCCCAGAGGCCTCAGCTCCAGGCGGCTTCACCAGTGGGCTGGTTCCTGGGGTCGCCTAGGAGGTGAAGGAGGGCAAACCCATGGGGGGCTCGGGAACAGGGTGTCCCGCTCGGCACAAGGGCCTCCATCTGGGCTGTGCAGTGGGCAGAGGACGGGGGAGACCTGTGCCTCCCACCGGAGGGGCCACACCCTCCTGTCGTGGGCAGGCGGGGACTGTGTGTCGGCTGCAGAGGATGGAAAGAAGTCTGTCAGAGCAAAGGGGGAGAGGGCTGTTCCTGGCGGTGGAACAGCTGTGTGAAGGCCCTAAGGCTGGACCGGGCCACTTGCCCTGGGAGCTCCGGTCAGATAACGCCAGGGGCGCCCGCATGCAGTGCCCTGTTGAGGCAGGAGGCCTCCAGGAGGTGAGGGGTCAGGCTCGCCGGCAGGTGGCTGGGGGTGCACACACTGGCCCTGCCAGACCTGTCATCCCAAATCCCTAAAACGGGATTGGTGTCGGGCTCTCAGCGAGGCACAGAGGTGCCCAGAGCGGCCTCCAGGAGCTCCCCTCCGCCCTGTGGACCTTGGGTCCGGATCCTTCTCTGGGGTGGGGCTGTTCTGGGCACTCAGGGTGCTGAGCAGCGTCCCTGGACTTCACCCACTCCATGTCAGGAGCTCCCCCCAGGTGTGACAACCACAGATGTCCCCAGACATGGACCAGGGTCCCCTGGGGGCGGAATCACCCTGGTTAAGGCCCCTTGGGTTAGGGGATTCCATGGACCCCCTACAGACTCTGCATCCCATGATCCTCTGCCCTGCTGGGGTCCCAGGAGGCTGCACACACTGAAATCCACGCCCTGAGTAGGGAGGGAGAGAGGAGGCGAGTCCCAGGAGCTGGGGTCCCCCGGGTTTACACCGTCTGCCTCATCGGGAGCTTATCCTGGTGTCTGCTGTGGGCAGGGACAGGACTGATTTTACCCCACCTTAAGTAATGAAGGCAGAGTTTCCCAACTCCTGCACTGTGGATGCTGGGTGCCAGATTGTTCTCTGCGGTGGGGCTGTCCTGGGCACTGCAGGATGCTGAGCAGCATCCCCGGCCTCCACCCACTCCACACCAGGAGCGCCCCCCAGTCGTGACAACCACAAATGCCCCCAGACATGGACCAGGGTCCCCCTTGGGGCACAGACCCTGGCTGAGTACCCCTGCTTTTTTTTTTTTTTTTTTTGATGGAGTTTCCCTCTTGTCGCCCAGGCTGGAGTGCAGTGGCACAATCTTAGCTCACTGCAACCTCCGCCTCCTGGGTTCAAGTAATTCTGCCTCAGCCTCTGGAGTAGCTGGGATCACAGGCATGTGCCACCACGCCTGGCTAATTTTGTATTTTTAGTAGACATGGGGTTTCACCATGGTCAGGGTGGTCTCAAACTCCCGACCTCAGGCGATTGGCCCGCCTTGGCCTCCCAAAGTGCTGGGTTTACAGGCATGAGCCACCGCGCGTGGCCTTTTTTCTTTCTTTCTTTTTTTTTTTTTTGAGACAGAGTCTTGCTCTTGTTGCCCAGGCTGGAGTGCAATGGCGCGATCTCCAAGGAGTGCAGTGGCGTAATCTCTGCTCACTGCAACCTCCGCCTCCCGGGTTCAAGCAATTCTCCTGCCTCAGCCTCCAGAGTAGTTGGGATTACAAGCATTCACCACCATACCTGGCTAATTTTTGTATTTTTAGTGGAGATGGGGTTCTCCATGTTGGTCAGGCTGGTCTCAAACTCCTGACCTCAGGTGATCCGCCCTCCTAGGCCTCCCAAAGTGCTGGGATAACAGGTGTGAGCCACCGCACCTGGCCAGACCCCCGCTTTTGTAGCTGTCTCTGCCGCCCGGAACCAGACCTAGAGCGATACAGGGCAGAGGGGGATAGAGCACCCCCTTCCACTCACCCCTGGCTGTGCTAGGCAGGGGTGTAGAGTGGAGCTGGAGGTTGGGGAGACGCCAAAAGAAAAAAAAACACCACAGGACACAGTGTTTTCTGTTAAAAGTCAGAAGTGTTTTGTCTCGTTTTAATATCTCATCAGCTTTACAGGGTTACAATCGTCTTAAATATTTCTGAAGTTTAAATACAATCTGCATAATAATGTTATTATAAAATGTAAACTTTCAGTGTTCTTTTAAATTTCAAAATCACACCTTTTTTTTTTTTTTTGGTCTTTTTGTCTTTTTTTTTTTTTTTCCTTTTAATACCTGAATGTTCTGCAAAAACTGAAATTGTTACAGGTCACCCTGCCGCGGCCAGGGCGAGACAGGCTGGGCCCAGCCAGAGGTAGAGAGTAGTTTTATATATTTTTTTATTTTTTTAAGTTTTTTTTTTTCTCCTATTACCTGAGTTTCAGGCGTGGTTCCCACGCTGTCTGACAAACTCCAGAGAAACTGAAATTTCACACGTAATGAATGAAAGGCTGAGTTTACATTTGCCAAGAAAAAAATGCAAAAGCACAATTAGGGGAAAAAAGGGACAAGGTGGGTAAAAAATGATAAAAGAAAGGAAATTCGACTGTACAGATGCGTGACCCTTAACAACGACCCCAGCTGCCCCCAGTGCCCCGTACCCACCCTCCCACCTGTCTGGACGGCCACTTACGGGTCCCATGGAAGGTTCCAGAAGCCGCCTGTCCCCCAACATCTCAGAGCAGGGGGAGCCCCCCTTGGCCTTGACTGTGGGGTCCCCTCAGTACACAGCTAGGCCCCACGGTCCCAAGTGAATTCGAACTTGTCCAGGGTCCTTGTGGCTGAGGGGGCTGCCCGACCCCCTCCCAGTCTGCATAAGGGGGGGTGCTGAGCTGCACCCCAGAAAGCCACCGCGAATTTAAACCCCCACCGACAGGCGGTGGCGGGACATGGGCACGGCTGGGGTTGAACGGGGCCACCTGAGGCAGGGAGGACCCTCCAGAGACACGGCTTCCTGCCGAGTATCCAAGACCGGGCCCCACAGACCCCCTGCAACCGCCTCCCATTTCCACAGCCAGCATGGCCACTGCCTTCAGCGACTTCCTTCTCCTGGACCGGGACCCAGCCTCACACCCAATCCCCACCCACCCCGCCTGTCCCTACAATCATCGGAGTTAACAGCAGGCCCAAGTCCCCTGAGTTAGAATCCAGGTCCACCCACCGCCGGGAGGCCGGATCGCCCACACAGACACGACACGCAGGATTCCCAACACACACACGCAGCTCGAGGGAGACGACCCAGCCCGCGGCCCTGCGCAGCCCCTCCCCAGGCTCCGAGGCGGGCAGGTGCACGGGGGCCCCGGGGGTTCAGGGCCGCCAGATGCAGCAGGCAGCCAGGCCCCAGTGGCTGCTGCAGACCCTGGTGCACGGGAGGCAGGGGGAGAGGCACCCCAGGTGCTCAGATTTTGGCATCAAAAGTCAGACCTGAGGTAGACAGAGATAGGCAGCAGGCGCTTCCCCCGGCGCAGGGCCCAGGTGTGGGACGGGGGTCCCGGGAGAGGAGCCCTGGAGGCCGGGGGACAGACACGGACAGAGTCCAGGTGGTTCTGGGTTCTGCGAGTGGGGCCCGATTGCGTCTGGAGGCAAAAAGACACCCCCTTCCCGGGGTGACTGTGCTGCTGTGGTGCTGGCCCCAGGAAGGGACAAGGAAAACCTAGATGCCCACCAGCCCCTCCTGGAAAGGGGGTGTGTGTCCACGGCCCTGAGATCTGAGAAGGAAGTGGGGTCCCCTCCCCAAAGACACAGGAAGGTGACAGTCCCCTCCCACAGCCCGACAGGAAAGTGAACCTAGACTCAGGGGCTCAGAAGCCCCCTAGCCCCCTCCCCAGGGGTCTCCAAGGCAATGGGGAGGTGGTTGGGAGTTGGGGGAGCTGGGGAGTCCCCTTCCTCACCGAGCCCCCATGCCGGTGGCCTAACAGGGCTCCCAGGGCCCAATTAGAGACCCAGGCTTACCCTGGGAATAGCTGAGTTAATCCCCACCGCACCCCAAGAGAAATACAAGCCCAGAGCTCCCGTGCAGGACACGACAGCCCCGCCCAACACCATGCGGGTCCAATAAGGTCCCCAGACCCTGCCGGGCATTTCAGACCCAGCCTTTCTGCTCCAGCAGCTCCAGCCAAAATAACCCCCCAGCTCAGCTGCGGTGACCCCACTTTCTCCAAGCCAAGGGGAGGGGTACTGACCCACAGGGTGGTGGGGGGCAGCCTCCTTTCTCGGCCTCGATTTAGTCACCGCAGAACTTGGGGAGCTCGCAGCCCCAGCACAAAAGGGGTTGCGAGAAGAGGAAGGGACAGAGCGAGGAGAATGTTGGGGTATGGGGGGTGTTCAGGATGCCGGGGCCCTGAAATCCTCACCCTGAGCGAGGTCCGGCTTCACCCCCACTCCCCAGTATTGATAGTCCCCAAAAGCAGCCCTTTCGGGCAAGAGAAGAATCCCAATGAGACGCCACATTCATCCCTGAGACAGGAGCCTGGGGGCTGCGACAAGAACCACCCCCGCCCCCCAGGCCCTTTTTCCAGCATTTGCTACTTTTCAGATAAGATTTCTAGACCGGGCTCACGCCTGTAATCCCAGCACTTTGGGAGGCCAAGGCGGGCGAATCACCTGAGGTCAGGAGTTCGAGACCAGCCTGACCAACATGGCAAAACCCCCATCTCTACTAAAAATACAAAAATTAACCGGGCGTGGTGGCGGGCGCCTGTAATCCCAGCTACTCGGGAGGCTGAGGCAGGAGAATCGCTTGCACCTGGAAGGTGCAGGTTGCGGTGAGCCGAGATCGCACCACTGCACTCCAGCCTGGGCGACAAGAGCAAAACTCCGTCTCAAAAAAAAAAAAAAAAAAAAAGATTTCCAGGCCCCTGACTCGAGAGCCTAGCAGATAAGCACGGCACAAGCAAAAGCATCGTGGAATATCACAGTCAGCAAAACACTGTCAGGGGCCCCTGGCCCCTGGAAACCCAGCATGCACCCTATGCCCCAGCCTGGCCCATAGCACCTGAGTTCATTGGCTCCGCGGCTCTAGCCCCAGGGATCCGATGTGCTGGGCTCACAGCTGCCCAACACACCCCCAGAAACGGACAAAGGGACCCAAATTGGTCATGGGAAAAATAAAAAGGTTTTTTTTTTTTTTTGCTTTTTTTTCTTGCTTTTTCAAGACCAGTTTCCCTGAAGGAACACAAATATATAGCTATATAGATATATAGATATCCTTTTCCTAAGGTTTGATCCCCCAAGAATAAAATAGAATATTTACACAACAAAACCCCCGAAACCTCTTAAAAACCCTACAGAGAAAAAAAAATTTCCCAAAGCAACAAGAAAAAAAAAAAAAATTCAGTGATCTTGGTTCAGGGGTTTCACTGGACACGAGAAGCTGGGAGTGGTGAGTATGTGGTGAATAGAAAATAAAAGAGAACTAAAGCAGACAAAAATGAAAACACACAGTGCAGGGATGTATGAGGTAAACAGGATCAGCCCACGCTGCTGTGGGGCCAAACCAGACACCAGAGCCTTCTGTCTGTCAGGGCTGCCGAAATGCCCCGGGAAACGTCTGCCTCTTTCTGTTTTTCTGATGGATTTCCTTTGCTGTTCTCACAATTCATCTCTCTGAATGTCCAAAACCTGAGAAATTCAAGTGTTCCTTGGTTTTCCCGTTTTATTAAATTCTCTTTATATATATACGTATATATATATATATATATCTTTTTTCTCTTCTTTTTGGCTTCAGCTGTGGCTCCTTTCTGGATATCTTCCCTCCCCACCCGTATCTTCCGCCATCCTGGCCCGTGTGGCCCACCTGGACCCCCTGCCCAGGCCGGCGGGCTCCAGGGTGGGTGGCGGGTGGGGAGTGATGCGGTTAAGGCAACGAGTTATTTGAGGTAGATGTGGAGGGTGCAGACAGCCCCGCTGGCCCAGCTTGGCCACTGCTGGTTCCGGTGTTTCCTCCCCGGCTGCCTGTGTTGCTGCTGCCGCCGCCGCCGCCGCCTCCTTTGTTGGGAGCAGAGGTTGGCGTGGGGGCCGGCGGCTGAGCAAACAGAACTCCTAAGGCAAGAACAGAAGACACATGCCATGCAGGGTTTAAGAAGATGTGAGGCGGGCCACAAGGTAGACCCAATGGGGTGCTCCGGGGAATAAACTTCTCTCTCACTCTGTCCCCCAGGCTGGAGTGCAGTGGTGCCATCAGAGCTCACTGCAGCCTCAACCTCATGGGCTCAAGTGATCCTCCTAGCTCAGCCTCCTGAGTAGCTGAGACCACAGGGGTGTGCCACCACGTCTGGCTAATTTTTTATTTTTTTGTTTTTTTTTGAGATGGTGTCTCACTCTGTCGCCCAGGCTGGAGTGCAGTGGTGCAATATTGGCTCACTGCAACCTCCGCCTCCTGGGTTCAAGCGGTTTTCCTGTCTCACCCTCCCGAGTAGCTGGGACTAACTACAGGCGCCTGCCACCACACCGGCTAATTTTTGTATTTTTAGTACAGACGGAGTTTCACCATGTTGGCCAGGCTGGTCTCCAACTCCTGACCTCAGGTGATCCACCCACCTCGGCCTCCCAGAGTGCTGGAATGACAGGCGTGAGCCACTGTGGCTGGCAATTTTTTATTTTTTGTAGAGATGGGCTCTCAAGATGTTGCCCAGGCTGGTCTCAAGTTCCTGGCCTCAAACAAGCCTCCTGCCTCTGACTCCCAAAGTGCTGGGATGACAGACGTGAGCCCAGCTTAAACTTCCCCACTGTGTCTGCTCACTCGTACATCACACACGTGCATATATATGGATGCACATGAGCGCACACGTGAATTTAATCCACACATGCACATCAGCGTGCACACAGCTCTTGCAGGGAGAACTCTGATGCCCATGGTTTGTTGATGTGGGGTTGCGGGACCCCTAGCACACAGTTGGCCTTGTCCCCTGTAAGATTCAATATGAATGTACACATGTTTTACATCTGATTTCAGAAGGGCACAGACCCCTCAAAAATCCATCTATGGACCTGTGAGGACACCACTGACCTCAGCTCAGGTCTCCTGAGCACAGCCAGGGCTCCTGCAACAAGGCTGCTCTGTGTCGACAGCGCCACCTGGTGGCTGCTATGAGCCATCAGCCTGATTCCACCTTAAGAAAAACTATTCATTTACGGTCGGGTGCGGTGATGGGCGCCTGTAATCCCAGCTACTCGGGAGGCTGAGACAGGAGAATCGCTTGAACCTGGGAGGCGGAGGTTGCAGGAGCCGAGATCACGCCATTGCACTCCAGCCTGGGCAACAGAGTGAGACTGTCTCAAAAGAAAAAAAAAAAAAAAAGAAAAACTATTCATTTACTTATGTTCTTTTGTAGAGATGGGGTCTTCTGTGTTGCCCAGGCTGGCCTCAAGCAAACCTCTCTCCTTAGCCTCCCAAAGTGTTGGGATTACAGGCGTGAGCCACTGCCCCTGGCTCTGACTCCACTTTTTTTATTAAATTTTTTAATTCTTTTTTTTTTCTTTCTCTGAGACGAAGTCTTGCTCCATTGTGCAGGCTGGAGTGCAGTGGCATGATCTCGGCTCACTGCAACCTTCGCCTCCTGGGTTCAAGCAATTCTCCTGCCTCAGCCTCCCAAGCAGCTGGGATTATAGGCACACACCAGCACACTTCGCTAATTCTTGTATTTTAAAAGGGGAGATGGGGTTTCACCATGTTGACCAGGCTGGTCTTGAACTCCTGACCTCGTGATCCACCCACATCAGCCTCCCAAAGTGCTGGGATTACAGGTGTGACCTACTATGCCCGGCAACTTTTTAATTCATTTTATTTAAAAAAATATGTATATATAGGCTGGGCGCAGTGGTTCATGCCTGTAATCCCAGCACTTTGGGAGGCCAAGGCAGGCAGATCACCTGAGGTCAAGAGTCCGAGACCAGCCTGGCCAACATGGTGAAACCTCATCTCTACTAAAAATACAAAAAAAAAAAATTAGCTGGGTGTGGTGGCACACGCCTGTAGTCCCAGCTACTTGGGGAGGCTGAGGCAGGAGAATCACTCGAACCCAGGAGGCACAGGTTGCAGTGAGTCAAGTTCGCGCCACTGCACTCCAGCCTGGGTGACAGAGGGAAGACTCCATCTCAAAAAAAAAAACCAAACAATATATACATATCTATATAGATATAGATATAAAAATATATATGTATTTATATATAGATACATATAAATCTATATCTAATCTATAGATATAGATATATATAGATATAGATATATATATAGATATATAGATATAGATATAGATATATAGATATAGATATAGATATATAGATATATGTATAGAGATATAGATATATGTATAGAGATATAGATATATCTATATATAGATATATATATAGAGAGAGGGACAGGATCTCACTCTTTCACCCAGGCTGGAGTGCAATGGTGTGATCTTGACTCACTGCAACCTCCACCTCCTGGGCTCAAGTGATCCTCCCCACTCAGCCTCCCGAGTAGCTGGGACTATGGGCGCCCGCCACCACGCCCAGCTGATTTTTGTATTTTTAGGAGAGATGGGGTCTCACTATGTTGTGCAGGCTGGTCTGGAACTCCTGGGCTTAAGTGATCCTCCCGTGTTAGCCTCCCAAAGTGCTGGACTATAGCCGTGAGCCACTGCACCCAGCCTAGATTCAATTTTTTGGATACCTCATTTACCCTGATGTGATTATTAGGCATTGGATGCCAGTATAAAACATCTCATAAAACCCATAAATATATATACCTACTATGTACCCACAAAAATTACAAATTAAAAATAAAAAAAATAAAAAATACATTCATTAAATTTTTTTTCAAGAGACGGGGTCTCGGTCTGTGGCCCAGGCTGGAGTGCAGTGGTGTCATCACAGCTCGCTGCAGCCTCAACGTCTCTAACCCCTGGGCTTATACATTCTTTGGTCCTCAGCCTCCGAAAATGCTGGGATTGGCTGGGTGCGGTGGCTCACGCCTGTAATCCCAGCACTTTGGGAGGCCAAGGCAGGAAGACTGCATGAGCCCAGAGTTCAAGACCGGTCTGAGCAACAAAGCAATTTAAAATTTAAAGAGCAACAAAAAAATTAAAAATTAACCAGGTGTGCTGGTGCATGTCTGTGCAAGACTTCGTCTCATTAAAACAAAAAACCAGGAATGTGAACCATCCAACGTCACGCCGAATATGTATCTGTGGATGACCCACTCTGGGCTGAGCACGGCACCGGGTGAACGATGGTATCCTCTCCATCAGCCTTGACTGTCCCGCAAAGCCCCTGGCCGTGCCCTGCTTGCCCGCACACCTGGGTTCAAGTAGGTGGGACCAGGCGCAACTCAGGGTCCTGAGTTCACAGCGGGAGAGGGGAGGTCCAGGCAGGGCGTGGCCTCAGGGGTCCTACCTGTGTACATGATGCCGTTGATCTCCACTGACATGCTGATGCTGTTGCTGCCGTTGGTGCCCGTCAGGTTCACAGCAGAGTCCTGGCGGCTTTCAGAGGCTGTCGGAAGAAGAACAAATTAGTTTCATTTTGTCTTTTTGTTTTTGAGACGGAGTCTCGCTCTGTCGCCCAGGCTGGAGTGCAGTGGCACGATCTCAGCTCACTGCAAGCTCTGCCTCCCGGGTTCACGCCATTCTCCTGCCCCAGCCTCCTGAGTAGCTGGGACTACAGGCACCCGCCACCACGCCCGGCTAATTTTTTGTATTTTTAGTAGAGATGGGGTTTCACCATGTTGGCCAGGATGGTCTCGATCTCTTGACCTCGTGATACACCCGCCTCGGCCTCCCAAAGTGCTGGGATTACAGGCGTGAGCCACTGAGCCCGGCCGAACAAATGAGTTTCTTTTTTTTTTCTTCTTTTTTTTTTTTTTTGAGACGGAGTCTCACTCTGTCACCCAGGCTGGAGTGCAGTGGCGTGATCTCGGCTCACTGCAACCTCCACCTCCAGGGTTCAAGCAATTCTCCTGCCTCAGCCTCCCGAGTAGCTGGGACTATGGGCACACACCAGCACACCCAGCTAATTTTTCTATTTTTAGTACAGACGGGGTTTCATCATGTTGGCCAGGCTGGTCTTGAAGTCCTGGCCTCAGGTGATCCGCCCGCCTCGGCCTCCCGAAGTGCTGGAATTACAGGCATGGGCCACCGCGCCCGGCCAAAACTGCCATTTCTGATCATAAAGACACCTGTGACATGTTCTGTTTTCTGTCTGTCTCGCCAACTAGGTTTTGGCTTTACAAGGTGTAGACAGTGTCTGTCACATTCATGCTATCACCAGTGCACACGGTAGGTGCTCAATATTTATTTGTTGAATAAGTGTATTTGTCCATACTCTGCTTTGTTTTTTTTACCTTGTTTTTGAGACCAGGTCTTGCTCTGTCACCCAGGCTGGAATGCAGTGGTGCAATCATGGCTCGCTGCAGCCTCGACCTCCTGGGCTCAAGTGATCCTCCCACCACAGCCTCCCGAGTAGCTGGCGCTACAGGAGCGTGCCACCACGCCCAGCTAACTTTTGTAGAGATGGCGTCTCACTGTGTTGCTTAGGCTAATCTCAAATTCCTGGGCTCGAGCAATCCTCCCATTTCAGCCTCCCAAAGTGCTGGGATTATAGGCATGAGCCACTGTGCCCAGCCAGTTTACTTTATTTATTTATTTTTTTGAGATGGAGTTTCGCTCTTGTTGCCCAGGCTGGAGTGCAGTGGCGTTATCTCGGCTCACTGCAACCTCCACCTCCCGGTTTAAGTGATTCTCCTGCCTCAGCCTCCCAAGTAGCTGGGACTACGGGGGCACACTGCCATGCCCGGCTAATTTTTTGTATTTTTAGTAGGGATGGGGTTTCACCATGTTGCCCAGGCTCATCTCGAACTCCTGACCTCAAGTGATCTACCCACCTCGGCCTTCCAAAGTGCTGGGATTACAGGAGTGAGTCACTGCACCTGGCCTTTTTTTTTTCCTTATTGATTTGTTGGCACTCTTTACATATGTAGGCTCCAAGGCCCTCACTGTGTGACACACGCAGGAAGCACAGCGGGTCTGGGCATGAGGGCAGTACCTTGGCTGTTGATCCGAATGCTCATGGGCAGCTGGGCCGCCATGGCCAGGAAGTTCTGCTGTAGTGCCCGCTGCATCAGCCGTTGCTGCTCATCAGCCACCAGGGCCATCTTCTTCTCAGGAGGCTCTGCAGACTCCAGCTTCTCCCGCAGCTGTTCCAGGGCAGCTGCCTGTGCGGCCACAGCTGCTTGGGCGGCTGCTGCTTGCACAGCTGCTGCCTGGGCTGCCACCACAGGGTGGCCTGCCAGGGAGACCGGCAGGCGGCCAGGGACCGTGATGGGGATGGCTGAGTCCTCCTCTAGGTAGGAAAGAAGGGGAATTGGTGGCCAGGAGGGGCTGGGCCCTGCCTTCCACTCAAGGCAGGAACATGCACCTTCTTTTTTCTTTTTCTTTGAGACGGAGTTTCACTCCTGTTGCCCAGGCTGGAGTACAATGGTGCGATCTCAGCTCACCGCAACCTTTGCCTCCTGGGTTCAAGTGATTCTCCTGCCTTAGCCTCCCTAGCAGCTGGGAAACAGGTACCCGCCACCACACCCGGCTAATTTTGAATTTTTAGTAGAGACGGGGTTTCTCCATGTTGGCCAGGCTGGTCCCGAACTCCCGACCTTAGGTGATCCGCCCGCCTCGGCCTCCCAAAGTGCTGGGATTACAGGTGTGAGCCACCGCGCCCAGCTTTTTTTTTTTTTTTCTTTGAGACAGAGTCTCGCTCTGTTGCTTAGGCTGGAGGGCAGTGGTGCGATTTCAGCTCACTGCAACCTCTGCCTCTCAGGCTCAGGTGATTCTTCTGCCTCAGTCTCCTGAGTAGCTGGGATTACAGGCGCCCACCACCACGCTCGGCTAATTTTTTTTTTTTTTGACACGGAGTCTCATTCTGGAATGCAGTGACGTGATCTTGGCTCACCGCAACTTCTGCCACCTGGGTTCAAGTGATTCTCCTGTCTCAGCCTCCCAAGTAGGTGGGACTACAGGCATGCGCCACCACACCTGGCTAATTTTTGTATTTTTAGTAGAGATGGGGTTTCACCATATTGATCAGGCTGGTTTCAAACTCCTGACCTCAAGCGATCAGCCTGCCTCAGCCTCCCAAAGTGCTCGGATTACAGGCGTGAGCCACCATGCCTGGCCTAAAAAAATTTTTTTAGACTGGATCTCACTACTGTTACCCAGGCTGTAGTGCAGTGGTGTAATCTCGGTTCACCACAGCCTCGACCTCCTGGGCTCAACCAATCTGGTCACCTTAGCCTCCTGGGTAGCTGGGACCACAGGTGCATGCTGCCACGCCCAGCTAATTTTTTTTTTTTGAGATGGGGTCTCACTATGTTGCCCAGATGAGAAATGGGAACTCAGACAGGCAAACTGAGGCAACATTGCTGTGTGTGCTGTTGGTACCTCTGTGTTATGGAGGATTCAGAGGCTCAGTGGGAGGGAAAGCTGATCAACTGATGATGCCTGCCTCAGTGTAGATTGGAAAAACAGTGATCAATTAGTAATGTCTGCCTTGGCCCCAGGACTGGAAACACAGATTGATTAGCAATGTCTTCCTGCCACCTGTGTGGGATTAGAAACATGGTGATGGATTGGTAATGTCTGCCATGGGCAGAGGACTGGTAGATTGGAAGCCCTTTTCCATGCCAACTATAGGGTTTTTCATCCTGGTTACCCAGAGAGGGGAAGAGGTATCCCCCAAGGTCAGGCAGCCAGGCTGAAGCTCAGTTGGGAATACGCCCCAGGCCCCATACAGGCCCTTACCTTTCTTGATCTTAGGGGCGGGGGTGATGGAGCTGCCGTTGGTGCTTGCGGCCAGGCCCAGGGAGGACACGGGCAGCTTGGGTGAGGAGAGCATGCCATGTGCCCCGCCTGGCGAATAGGCAAAGAGGGAGCCCCCAAAGCTCTGGCGCCGGCCCTCCCGTCGGTTGCTGTCTATGGCTGCCTGGAGCTCGTTGGGGTTACTGAGGCCCCGCTTCTCACACTCGTAGGGGTACAGGTACTTCATGTATCTGTGGGTGGGACGAGGGAAGAGGATGGCACCCGGGTCACCCCTATGGCTCCCTTTGGCCTTTGGTACAAAGTAAACCCCACTGTGGCACCACCATCCCTGGTTCCTCCCTTGGACTTGCTCAGCAGCCCCCAGAGCTGCTGGGACTTCGCCCGTGCTGTTCCCTCCGTCTCAATGCTGTTCCTTGCAATGGCCCGATTGCATAACCCCAGAGCCTGTGTGGTCCTCACGCCCCTACTTGATGCTCTCTGGCCCTGGACACACGGTGTGGCCCTGTGCCCTTTGCGGCTGCCCACTGCCCCCTCCTCTGCAGCTGCCCACAGCCCCCTCCCTCTTCTGCAGGCCCCTTGCACTGGCTGCTCAGAGTGCCCTGGCCCGACCTCAGCACAGCTGCCCGCCACTCACTGGGTCCGCAGGGTGAAGGCTGCACTGGTGATGGACGTGGGCAGGTTGAGGCCCTTGGTGATCTCGCGCCACAGCTTCTTGTTGATGACCTCCACGAGGCCACCCTTCTCCGTCACCAGCACGTACAGCATGAACAGGTCAAGGACCTGTTTGGCCATGATGGGGATGCGGTTCACAGGTGTCCCTGGGGGAAGGGGCGAGATGGAGGTTGGGGGCCACCTGGGCACTGCAGGGAGCCGAGTGTCCTGGCCTCTGCCCTCTCCATGCCAGGAGCACTCCCCCGCCCAAGCTGTGACAACCACAGATGTCTCCAGACGTTGCCCAGGGCCCTCTGTGGGTGCAGGATCATCCAGGCTGGGAACCGCTGCTCGAGAGGATGCCGAGGGGGCAGCTCTGCCTCGGTTTATCCACCAGTAACCTGGGCTTAGGGACAGCGCAGCCCTCGGGAGGAGGGTTACTGAGAGGAGGGACGTGCGGGAGACGCCCGGATCTTTGTTATTCATTCTCCACGCCACACACCACGGCAGCTGCCAAAACAACTCTGCCTGTGTTCCCAGAGGCCTGTTCCCTCCACACTGACATGGGCTCTGCAGCCTCAGGCAGGCAAGGGGTAAAGCCTGGCTTACCCAATTTCAAGTTTGGAGAATGGAGGGCTGTGGACTGGCCTAGGGTGGGAAAGGGGGAGGATTTGCCCAGACAGGAGAAGGGCGGTAGGTGGGCTAGCCCAGGAAGAAGAGGGGGCTGGGCTGACTCAGCTTCCTGCAACCTCATCTCCTGGAGCCGGCTGCAGACATGGCCCCTTCCCACCCTTCCAGCCCTACCTGCCCCCTCCAGGGCTCTCCCAGGCTGCCCCTGCACCAGGAGCCTCTGGCTTCAGATGTCAGCTCCACCTCTGCCCAGCCGCTCCCTGGCCTGACAGTAGGCAAGCCTCCACTTAAACCTCTCGTTCTGTCAGTGAAATTCTGCACTTATGCGATCAATTGTGTACTGTCTCTGGCCCCCGCCCCATGTTCTGCCTACGTGGGGTCCCGGCACCCAGCGGCACACAGTGGGCGCTCAGTGAAGACCAGTGAGGGCAGGTGGCCCAGGCCACAGCTGCTGCCCACTCACCATGCGGTGGGAGGGGACGCCCATCGCCCCGTTAGGGATGGGGATGTGGACATCGAGGTTCTGGGATGTGACTGGCTGGAGAGCGGGTGCAGCCCTGAGTGAGCGGCCGGCCCTCTGCCTGGGCAACACCTGCTACCCCCGGGACCCCCGGTGCCTGACCTTCCGGAAACACCTCCCACCACCCTCGGCCACTTCCAGGCCCTTCCCAGGTTGCAAAACCCCCAGTGAATGGAGGAGACCCCGGGTTGGAGGAAGATGAGCCTCAGACCCGACCCCACCTGAAACCCACTTTACAGCCTGAGCGAGAGGAGCCGCGCTGGGTTTTAGCTGCAGGATCAGCCCGGAAACCTGCCCAGAGCCTCCGCCCGGCCCCACTTGGGACACCAGTTTAGGCCTCAGAGTTTGCAAAGTAAAAGGAACGGCATCAGGCCGGGCGCGGTGGCTCACGCCTGTAATCCCAGCACTTTGGGAGGCCAAGGCCGGCGGATCACCCGAGGTCAGGAGTTCGAGACCAGCCTGGCCAATATGGAGAAACCCCATCTCTACTAAAAATACAAAAATTAGCCAGGCGTGGTGGCGGGCGCCTGTAATCCCAGCTACTCAGGTGGCCGAGGCAGGAGAATGGCGTGAACCTGGGAGGTGGAGGTTGCAGAGAGCTGAGACCCCGCCATTGTAGTCCAGCCTCAGCAACAAAAGCAAAACTCTGTCTCAAAAAAGGATCAGCAGCAGAGGATTGGTTCCCAGGGCCACGCCCTGGCTCTGCGGCGGGCGGGAGGAGGATGTTTACAGAAGGAGCTGGGAGCATCATCAGGGCCCGTCGAGGGGCCCAGATAAGGAAGGGTGGGGAGGTTGTCAGGGAACAGCAGGTCAGGTGGTCCAGCTGCTGCTGCTGAGGGGTGGGGGTGTGGTCAGGACCCCTCCCTCACTTCTAGCCCCCAGAGAATTCTGAGAAATTTAGTTAGAGGTTTTTACTTTGTGACACAGGAAAAAAAAAAAATTGTTTCCCTCTCTCTGGAGTGAAGCAGAGGAAGATTGTGGAGTCTAGGGTGATGGGCGGGTTCACCTGACAGATTCTCAGCTCCAAGGGTCCCCATTACAGAGCATGAAGCTCCTGGAGGAAGGCAAGGAAGAGGGAGCTTTGAGGCTGGGTTTTGAGGGATGCATAGGAGCTCGTTCGCTCCTGTCCTGTAGGAGTTCCCAGCTTGGAGAGGGAGGTAAAGCTGGACACCAACCCTCACGGCCCCATGTGCCAGGGGCCCCCATCTCACCCACACTCATGAGCAGCCTACCATGCTTGCTTTTTGTTTGTTTGAGACAGGGGCTCACTCTGTCACCCAGGCTGAAGTGCAGTGGTGCCATCATAGCTCACGGGCTCAAGAAATCCTCCCTCCTTGGCCTCCCAAGGTATTAGGATTACTGGCATGAGCCACCTCACCCAGCCTCACTGTGCTTTCTTTTTTTTAAAGATAGAGTCTTGCTCTGTCACCCAGGCTGGAGTGCAGTGGTACGATCTCGGCTCACTGCAACCTCTGCCTCCTGGATTCAAGCAATTCTCCTGCTTCAACCTCCCAAGTAGCTGGGATTACAGGCACCTGCCACTACGCCTGGCCAATTTTTGTATTTTTAGTAGAGACGGGGTTTCACCATGTTGGCCAGGCTGGTCTCAAACTCCTGACCTCAAGTAATCCACCTGCCTCGGCCTCCCAAAGTGCTGGGATTACAGGCGTGAGCTACCACGCCCAGCCCTCACCGTGCTTTCTAAGTACCCCCAGGACACCAGACACTGTACCAGGCACGGGTAACAGCAAAATGGGTTGGCTTTGGACCCAGAAGCTTGGAGCCCCACAGCAGAGTGGTCAGGGCTGAGCAGATGTGAACAGGATGATAAAGGGTTATGGGGAGGATCTGTCCAGCCTCACAGGGGGCAGTGGGCCCTGGTCAAGGCTGAGCTTGGAGGATAACACAGGACAGGCCCCCGCCCAGGTCCCAGGTCTGGATCCTCTGTTCCCAGCACGGGAGGGGTTAACTCGGAGGCCACTGGGCAGTGTGGGCCGGGGGGCCCACAGCCCTCCTCCTTCTCCTTCCCTTCCGGGCGGCTGGCAGTGGCGGGTCTGGGGCCTGTGTTTATAGAAGCCAGGGGAGGGGTGGTGGAGGCTGGGACACAGCAGGCCCCTGTGACGGCCCCAAGTGCGGGGACAGAGCCCTCTGCTCCACCCCTTCCTGCCTCTGTGGGCCCCGAGGCCTCCTCCCGCGTCTGAACAGTGGGGATCGGAGCTAGCTCCCTGCCCTAGAGGAGTGTCCAGGGGGTTGGAGTGGCTCCTACCTGGCGGCAGACGCTCCCAGGACCCTCTCCGGCCGACGAGGACTTGGAGGCGAGATGGAAGCCCTTGCCGCACTCTCTGCCCTGTGGTCGCTCTAAGCTGGGGTGAGGCCTGGGAATGGTCGCTGGGACACCCCTGCTACCCTTGGTCGTCTCTGAGTCTGTCTTGTGTCTGGACCTCAGTTTCCCCACCTGGACACCAGCCCAGACCTGCCCTCCCCAGGCCAGGAGACTTCAGGGGGCACAGAGCCTGGTATACCATTGGTGCCCAATAAGTGCGCACAGTAAACAGCAGCCCTGCACTCAGCACATCTGGGGTAACTGCTGGCCACTGAGTTTTGGGCAGGGACTGTTTGTGGTCCATTTTTACAGATGGGGAAACTGAGGCCCTCGTGGGAGGAGGGGAGGGGCCAGGACTCAAACGTCGCATCGGCCGCCATGAGATCATTAGACTCTAAGCCATCTCGCGGCCGGGTGGGGGGCTTCTTTCCTGCTGCACCTGCACCCACCTGGCCAGCCCGGATCTGACCCCACTCCCTAAACACAGAGGCTGGCTCCACTCACCCAGTACCCAGCAGCGGGGACCCCCACTTCACTGCACCCTGTATGCTAAGGAGACGACCTGGACCGTCTGTTCTGGGTTGGGGCCCTGAGACTGCCCTGCCCCCCACCAAGGGACCTACCCCTTAGACTCACAGGCATGCCTCCTGCATCAAACCTCCATGGCAGGATGTGTTTCCCTCCAAGACACCCCTGAAGTCCCTCCTGAGTTAGGAGCCTTGGATGCCTCCAGCCACGGGGTGCTCACTACCTCCCCGACATACCTGGAGCCAGTAGGGCCCCTCCTACAGCCCTGTTTCTGTGACCTCCCTCCAGGGGGGTGGGGGCAGAGGGCTCACCTCGCTTCTGCATGAAGCTGAACAAGTCATCCAGGAATTCCTTCCTCTTGGGGTCCCCGTCGAGTTCGTAGAGCTGTGAGGGCGGAGAGGGGATGGGTTAGTTGGTGCCAGAGCTCAGGTGTGGGAACCATGTCCCTCCTGCACTGGAGGCCAGGTCAGGAGGACAGAAGCAGACGTCACCACCCCTAGGACCCCCGAGCTGCTGCCAGAGCCAAAACAGAGCCGGAGGCCCCGCTGGGCAGGTGAAGAACCACAAGGCTGCGAGACAGAAATGCCGGTGAATGAGCTTCCCAGAGGGTCTGCAAGGAGGCACCAGAAACCAGGTGGCCTGGGACAAGACAGTGTCCTCTCCCGGTCCAGGGGCCCGGGAACCCCAGATCAAGGTGCGTCCTGGCGTGTGGCCGCAGCGCTCCAATCTCTGCCTCCCTCTCCACAAGACCGTCTCCCCGTCTCTCTCTCCTCTTCTCAGGACACCAGACTGCTGGTTTTAGGGCCACCTCATCTCAAATCGATCCTTAACTCCCTACAGCCACACGTTGCAGCTTAAAACAACAGAAATCTATTCTCCCGCAGTCCTGGAGCCCGGAAGTCCAAAACCGACTTCTCTTCAGGGTGGCGGCTCACACCTGTAATCCCAGCACTTTGGGAGGCGGGTGAATCTCTTGAGCCCGGGAATTCAAGACCAGCCTGGGCAACATAGTGAGACCCCATCTCTACATTATGATAACAAAAAGTTACCCAGGTCGGGTGGCGCATGCCTACAGTCCCGGCTACTCGGGAGGCTGAGGTGGGAGGACTGCTTGAGCCTGGGCAGTGGAGGCTGCAGTGAGCTGAGACCGCACCACTGCACTCCAGCCTGGGTGACAGGACGCAACCCTGTCTCTAAAAACAAAAACAAAACAAAAGGTGTCTGCAGGGCTGCGTTCCCTCCAAAGTCTCCAAGGGAGGAAACTTCCTGCCTCTCAGGGCTTCTGGGGGCTCCAGGTTCCTGGGCTTGTGGCCGCGTCGCTCCAGCCTCTGCCTCTGTCTTCATGCAGGATGCGTCCTGATAAATGTGTCTGTTGGTGATTTCGTCAGCGTGAACATCAAAGAGTGAGTCACACACACCTCACGGGTGGAGCCTCCCACACACCCAGGCACAGGCACAGCCCAGCCAGTGCTCCTGGGCTACAAATCTGTGGCCGTCCTGGGTCCTGTAGGCAATGGCAACACGAGCGTGAGTGTTTGTGCGTCTAACACAGCTGGATACAGAAAAGGTGCAAAAGGTGCACAAGAAATATGGAATTTTTTTTTTTTTTGAGACGGAGTCTCACCGTCCCCAGGCTGGAGTGAGGTGGCGCGATCTCGGCTCACTGCAAGCTCCGCCTCCCAGGTCACGCCATTCTCCTGCCTCAGCCTCCTGAGTAGCTGGAACTACAGGCGCCCACCACCACACCTGGCTAATTTTTTGTATTTTTAGTAGAGATGGGGTTTCATCGTGTTCGCCAGGATGGTCTCGATCTCCTGACCTTGTGATCTGCCCGCCTCGGCCTCCCAAAGTGCTGGGATTACAGGCGTGAGCCACTAGAAATATGGAATTCTAATCCTGTGGGATCACCATCCCATCTGCAGTCTGAGGTTGACCAAAGTGTCAACACGTGATTGTACGTCAGTAAGTTCCCCCGTTTCCAAATGAGGTCCTGTCACAGGTACTGGGAATCCAGTGCTTGAACCTGTCCTCTTCTTTTCTTTTTCTTTCTTTCTTCTTCTTCTTTTTTTTTATTTTGAGATGGAGTCTTGCTGTGTTGCCCAGGCTGGAGTGCAGTGGCACGATCTTGGCTCACTGCAAGCTCCGCCTCCTGGGTTCACGCCATTCTCCTGCCTCAGCCTCTCTGAGTAGCTGGGACTACAGGTGACCGCCACCATACCCGGCTAATTTTTTTGTATTTTTAGTAGAGACGGAATTTCACCATTTGGCCAGGATGGTCTCCTGACCTCGTGATCCAACTGCTTCAGTCTCCTAAAGTGCTGGGATTATGGGCGTGAGCCACTGCGCTCGGCCTATTTCTTTTTTTTTTTTTAATTTTAATTATTTTTTTTTTTTTTGAGATGGAGTCTCGCTCTGTCGCCCAGGCTGGAGTGCAATGGCGCAATCTCGGCTCGCTGCAACCTCGGTCTCCCAGGCTCAAGCAATTCTCCTCCCCTCAGCCTCCTGAGTAGCTGGGATTACAGGCACCTGCCACCACGCCCGGCTAATTTTTGTATTTTTTGGGTAGAGACAGGGTTTCACTATTCGGCGAGGCTGGTCTTGAACTCCTGACCTCAAGTGATCCGCCTGCCACAGCCTCCCAAAGTCTTTTTTTGTTTGTTTTTAGAGACGGGGTCTCACTCTGTCGCCCAGCCTGGAGTGCAGTGGCGCAATCATAGCTCACTGCAGCCTCAACCTCCTGGGCTCAAGGGATCCTCCTGCCTCAGCTGCCCAAGTGGCTGGGACCACAGGCACTCGCCATCACACCCGGCTAAGTTTTTACATTTTCTCTTGTAGAGATGGGTCTTTCTATGTTGCCCAGGCTGGTCTTGAACTCCTGGGCTCCCTCGATCCTCACATGTTACCTTCTCAAAGTGCTGGGGTCACAGGCGGGAGCCACCACCCTCCACCTTTTCTTTGGGGGACACAATTTACCCTACGACAGTGCCTGCCTGAGTTCACACAGCAAATCGCTGCAAAAAATCACCAGCATGCCTCCTGGGGCTGGCCTGAGGGTCGGACAGGAGCGCATTTGCTCCGAGAACTGGCTCTGCTTTGCAGATGAGGAAACTGAGGCATAGTGGTGAGTGTGGGACCAGAGCCTGGGGGCTGTCAGGGACTCGGCCCAGAGCCCTGTCCTGCTTCCCATCCCGGTCCTCCTGCCTCCTGCTGGCTTCCCCACACCTGGAGCCTGGAGTCTCGGCCTCCAGCTATGAAATGAGCCACCGACTGCCTCTGCCTGCTGGGGTGGTGGCTGGGGAGGAAGGAGATCACCAGGCCCCGTCTTCCAGAGGGGAAAGAGGCTCCGTCTGGGGTACAAGGGGCCAGGAGGTCCCCCAGCACTCCCCGCCCACAGGTTCTGGCGGGCAGGGTGGGGGAAAGCCGGCAGGGATAATTAGAAAGCGGAGTTCAGGCGGGGGCCAATTTGCCGAGGAGGAGCTGCGACAAATACCAGGCTGCCAATTAAGCTCGGGGGAATGTGGCTGGCTGGGCAGTGGGGAGCCTTAAAACCACCAATTAGGCCTCAGCTGGGATGACCGTCATTAGGGCCCAGGAAGGAGACCCACACCCGGCGCCTGCTGCGGGGACATCCCAGGTGCTGGGGAGGCCGGCCAAGGGCCCCATCACCCTGCAGCCGTCCTGCCCCTCTCTGGGCCTCAGTTTCCCCGTCTGTGTATTGGAGGCCCAGTGAGGCCTTCCGGGAAGGGGCTGGGGGCGGGCAGCCAGGAGTCCTGACCTCTGCCCTGGGTGGTCGAGGCTGCCCGAGGTCCAGCTGCCTGGTCTTTGTCTCCGCCCCACCCCGGCCAGCGCCAGACTGGCCAGCCTGCATTCCTGTGCTGATTTATGGTGGCCGGGGAGGCCCTTTCCCCTTCAGCTGCCTGAGGGGTGTGGGGCCCGCAGGTAGACCCGGCTGGCCGGGCCGGGCCGGTGGGTCCCATGAGCACAGGCACGCACACACGGCCACACGCCCGGCCTCGTCCTCTGACCCCGGCCCGGCTCCCGCCCCCTCCCCTCCACGCTCTTCCTCCGAGACCCCGTCCATCACTGAGTCACGGATCTAGGAGTCTATCTGGGGTTTAGTCTGTTTTGTTCCCAGAGTCTGGAATCGGCCGAGCACACAGCAGTTGCCTAATAAATGCTCATTACTTGAATCTTGATTTTCTCAGCTGCAAAAGTGAGTCAGGCAGGGCGGAGAGGGGGACAGAGCGGAGAGGGGGACGGGATGAGCTTGCCAGGGAAATGCCTGAGGCAGCAGGTACTGGAATGGGGAGGACTTTACCGCTGGGGCTGTCCTGGGGTGAACGCCACCCCCCACCCAAATTCACATCTGCCCAGAACCTCAGAACGAGATGTTATTTGGAAAAAGGGCCTTTGCAGATGTGATCAAATTGAGAAAAAGTCACAGTGAAGGCCAGTGGGCCCTACATCCAGGGGCTGGGTCCTTAGACACGGAGACGGTCACACAGAGACAGAGGCCGGCCACACGCCAAGGGACTCCCGGAGCCCCCAGGAGCTGGGCGAGGCGGAAGGCTCCTCCTGCAGCCCCTGGAGGGAGCACAGCCCTGCGGACACCTCGATTTTGGACTCTGGGCTCCAGGACGCAGGCAGAACAGGTTTCGTTTGTTTTACGCCTGCGGTTTGAGGTCCTTCCTTATGCAGCCCCCCTGCTAAGATGCGCAGGTAGAGGCCAGCACACCTTGGGCCCTTCCAGGGTGAGCGGAAGATCGTCTCCTCTGAGATTCTGACCCGGTATTGGGGGGTCTACCCTGCCTGGACCCCCCTTCCCCAGCACAGCCCCTACAAGAAACCTCACCGCACCTCCTGCCTCAGTTTCCCCATCTCTCAAGGAGAGTGTGTGAGAAAACACAGCAGCTTTACCCCAAGCACCTGGTGCCCCAGCTACCCTCACATCCCAGATGGGGAAACCAAGTCGCCAGGCAGCAATCAGCTGCCCCATGTACAGCCAGCCAAGGTTGGGGTTGGAGGGGGGAGCCATTAACTCCCAGGCCAAATGGTGGGTGAACCGGGCCGGTGGCGAGGCACAGTCAGACCCCCGTGGGGCCGGGGCACTGATGCATGGCAGTAAAGGGAGGACCTGCGGGGGCCCCAGCTGCTGGCGGGGAGGCAGCTCTAATGGCCGTTGCTGTGGGCAGCCAGCAACAAAGCCAGTAGAAAAGGCCGCCTGGGCTTTATGGGTCTCTGGCCCCCGGTTCCGCTCCCCTGCGGGGGGCGCCCCGCCCTGGCCAGCTGGCCGAGGCCCCAGGGATGGGAGAGCAGGGGACGGTGTCCAGGCTGCCCATGGCGGTGTCCAGACCCCCCTTGTGGGCCAGATCCTGGGTTGAACTGCTGGGACACAGCACAGCACACCCCATGGCAAACCCAGGCCTTGGTTCTCACCTGGGTTCTGTGGCTGAAACCCGGCCCCTCTGAAAGGGGGCCGTCGACCAGAAAGCTCTGAAATCAGCCGCCCACCACACACCCACAGGAGCCATAAACCCAGGCTGGAGATTGGGCAAAATCTCCAGAAACTCCCTCCCCGGGGGCTGAGGGCCGAGATAAGCGGCCCGCCCTCCCCTCCACGCCGTCTGACCTCCCTGGAGTCTGCTCTGATCACGGGAGGGGTCGGGTGTGAGGTTCTGAAGGTGCCCCTCCGCTGAGACCCCCACCGCCCCCATCAGCCCCGACCAGCCGCCTTCGCCCCGGCTGTTCCTCTCGTCTGCAAGGCCTTCTCAGCCCCTTCCCTTCGTCTGGGTCCCCTGTGGTCATTCCCTCCCTAGAGGGGAGCCCCCGTCCTCCCAGGACCGATATCACCTCCGCAGATGCTCTGCTCCCATCCACCTTTACCGACCACCGGCCTCACGGGGTTTCTGGCTCACAGCCCCCCTTGGCCCCCCCAGCTGTGTGGATTCACGCATTTGTCTCTCGTTTGTCTGCCCTGGAACACGTGGAATTCTTATCTTGTTGCCAGCATCCAAAATCGGGCACACAGCAGTTGCCTAATAAACACACGTTAAATGAACTTGCTTTTTCAGTGCGATCCCGAGAAAATGCGGGGCCGCAGGGCAGGCCTGGGGGTCTTTCCCTGAGGGGGTCCCCTCCCCTCTGTCCACTTCCTGCTGTGGGGGATGGAAGGTGCGGACCCCTAATTACCAAGGCTGGGCCCATCGTCTCCCCTTCCCAGCACCACCTGCTTCAGAGAAGGGGAAACCGAGGCACAGAGCGCGTGGAGCCAAGCCACCTCCAGGTCCCCCAGCCGCCCCTCCTGCCAGACCCTTCCCCGCTCAGCAGCTGGGTGGGGTGGGGTGGGGGGTTTTTCACAGACATCTGAGCATGACCCTCCCTTGGCCACAGCCCCCCAGGGCCCCCCAGCACCCTCCTGGCCCCTCCCTGCCTTCTCCTGCTCCCTCCGCCCCGGCCTTGGGCTGCCCTATTTAGAGACAGGGTCTCGCTCTGTCACTCAGGCTGAAGTGCAGTGGTGAGACCCTGGCTCACTGCAGCCTCCACCTCCCACCTCAGCCTCCTGAGCCACTCAGACCACAGGCAGGCACCACCACGCTCGGCTAATTTTTGTATTTCTATAGAGACAAGGTCTTGCTATATTGCTCAGGCTGGTCTCAAACTCCTGGCCTTAAGTGATCCTCCTGCCTCAGCCTCCCAAAGCGCTGGGATTACAGGCAGGAGCCACCAGACCCAGCCTTGGCGGCTTTCTTTGTAAAACACACATGCCCCCACCCCAGGGCCTCTGCGGCGCTGTTCCTTCTGCCTGGAATGCAGCTCCCAGGTCCCCGTTTGGCTCCTGCCTTCCCGCCCAAACGTCGCCTTCTGACAGAGCCCCCTCCACAGCCCCCCTCAGCCTCCGACCCCTTCATTCCTCTTTGGTTTTCTTCCTGGAACGTTGCACGCCCGAGCCCCGTTACACGGATCTGCAAGACAGACTCTGTGGCTCTGGGGATGGAGGGAAGACACGCTGTGGCCCCCGACCCTGACACTCCCCGGCTCTGCACTGGGGTGTGGGAGGCCTGGGGGGGGTGGGAGGTGCCGCCCCCACCTGATGAGGACCGGGCCTCTCTGGAGGGGGCACCTGTGAGGAGGGAGGGCGGCGGGGCTCAGGTGGTGGCGCCGGTGGGGGAGGGGAGGAAAAAGTGAGATAACCGCCACCCCCCCAGCCCTGGAAGGGCAAACAGGAAATTCTTGTTTGTGGCGAAACGTTGATTATTTTCTCCACCCCACCTCCCAGAGAAACGACAGCTCCGAGGGGGTCAGTGGAGTCTGCTGGCGGACAGGGTGCAAGATAAGTCCCAGGGCCACCTGGGAGTGGGGTGGGGGTTCCCCGGCCACCCGGACCCGCCTGGAACCAGGGAGCTCAGCCCCGGCTCAGAACTCCCCTCCCCAGCCCACCGGCTCTGGGAGGTGGGAGGAAGGTGAGAAAAAGACCCCAGAGGTTTGCAGGAAATCCAAGGAAAGGGTTGGCCAGGACAGGAGGGGGTGGCCAGGGCCAGCACAGGCGGCCCCTCCCCCAGCAGCTCCCAAGGTCACAGGGGGGCAGCGCCTAAGGTCACATCGCAGGGGCTGTGGTTTCCCCGCTCAGTCCCCAGGCAGGCCTCACCTGGGCACTCCCACCAGGTCCCAGCAGCTGCGGGGGGCCCAGGGTGGTGTCCTTGGGCCCAGAGGCCCAGGCTGTAAAGAAACCGCCTGTCTGCAGGGCCCCCTGGGAGAACCTTTGCCCCCCAGGCCCCCTCCCGTCTCCCAGGAGGCTCCAAAGTCCATGAGGCCCCACCTGGGGATGAGGCCACCGCAGGGGTGGAGGGTGCAGGAGCTGGGAGGCACCTGGTCAGCTGCAGCCCTTCAGACGCTCTCTTTGGGCACAGAATTCAGGGAAATCCAAGAAACAATCCAAGTGTCTAGCGTTGGTGGACTGCCCAGCCCTGAGCCTCCAGGAGGGTTGGCCTGACTGAGCCTCCAGGAGGGTTGGCCCGAGACTTGGCAGAGAGATGTCAGAAGAAGAGAAATTTTCTTTTCCTTTTTTTTTTTGAGACAGGGTCTCGCTCTGTGGCCCAGGCTGGAGTGCCTTGGCATGATCACAGCTCACTGCAGCCTCAGCCTCTCAGGCTCAAGTGATCCTCCTGCCTCAGCCTCTGGAGTAGTTGGGACTCCAGGCATGCACCACCATGCCAAGTTTTAACTTTTTTTGTAGAGATGGGGTCTTGCTATGTTGCCCAGGCTGGGTACAAACTCCTGGGCTCAAGTGATCCTCCCTCCTTGGCCTCCCAGAGTGCGGGGATTCTGGCATAAACCACCACACCCGGCCTGAGACACTTTATTTTTGTTTTGAGACCGAGTCTCGCTCTGTCACTCAGGCTGGAGTACAGTGGTGTGACCTTGGCTCACTGCAACCTCCGCCTCCTGGGTTCAAACGATTCTCTTGCCCCAGCCTCCCAAGTAGCTGGGATTACAGGCATGCGCCACCACGCCCGGCTAATTTTTTTTTTGTATTTTTCGCAGAGATGGGGTTTCACCATGTTGGCCAAGCTGGTCTCGAACTCCTGACCTCAGGCCATCCTCCCACCTCTGCCTCTCGAAGTGCTGGGATTCTGGGTATGAGCCACCGTGCCCAGCCTGAGAAATGTTCTAAAAGGCACGTTTTTGCACCGTCCAATATGGCTTCTGGGAAACTGAAGTAGTATGTTTTCCTCTAAGGCCAGATATAGGTCTGCAGATGCTCAGAAGAGGCAGCAATAGATCTGAGTCAGCAGCCGCCCCCTCTGGGCAGCAGCCTGAGCCTCCCAGGCGCCCACGCACCCAGCGGGGCTGAAGGGTCAGAAGGAAAAAGAGAATTCATCCAAAGGCCGGGCCCACCCAGACCAGCCGGGGAACTCTGAGGTTTGGTTCTTTAGTCTACATTTTTTTTTTCCTTTTTCTGAGACAGGGTCTTACTCTGTCGCCCAGGCTGGAGTGCAGTGGTGCAGTCATAGCTCACTGCAGCCTCCTGGGCTCAAGTGATCCTCCCACCTCAGCCTCCCGATTAGGTGGGACCACAGGTGCACGCCACCACTCCTGGCTAATTTTTGCATTTTTTGTAGAGACGGGGTTTCACCACGTTGCTCATTCAGGCTGGTCTCGGACTCCTGGACTCAAGTGATCAGTCCGCCTCAGCCTCCCAACCTGCTGGGATTACACGTGTGAGCCACAGTGCCCAGCCAATGCAGTCTACTTTCAAAAGATCTTTTTTTTTTTTTTTTTGAGATGAAGTCTCGCTCTGTCACCCAAGCTGGAGTGCAATGGCGTGATCTCGGCTCACTGCAATCTCCACCTCCCGTGTTCAAACGATTCTCCTGCCTCAGCCTCCCAAGTAGCTGGGATTACAGGTGCCCCACCACGCCTGGCTAATTTTTGTATTTTTAGTAGAGATAGGGTTTCACACCATGTTGGTCAGGCTGGTCTTGAACTCCTGACCTTGTGATCCGCCCACCTCAGCCTCCCAAAGTGCTGGGATTACAAGTGTGAGACACCGCGCCCGGCCTTAAAAGATCTTAGGCTTATAAATAGGCCAGGCATAGTGGTGCCTGCCTGTAACCCCAGCTACTCAGGAGGCTAAGGCAGGAGAATCGTTTGAACCCGGGAGGCAGAGTTTGTGGTGAGCCGAGATCGTGCCATTGCACTCCAGCCTGGGAAACAAGAGTGAAACTCCATCTCAAAAAAAAAAAAACAAAATAAAGAACTAACTCATTGTGACTCCTACAACAAAAGTTAAACTGAAAGAGCTGGTTTTTATCTCCCAAATCCCCATGAAGCAGCCAGGATGGTAAATGAGATGCCCCCTCCTTCCAGCAGCCTCCAAGGTTGGAGGGACCGAGGGGCTTGGAAGTCAAGATCAAGATCAAACCAGGTCTCTCCCCTGCTCCAGGGTCAACCATGGCTCCCTACTGCTCCCAGAAGAAGGCCCAACTCCCTGCCGGGCCCCACGCACACCTCCACATGGCTACAGCCATCTGTACACACGCTGGCTGCTCCCCCTGAACCCCCCTTTCCCTGCATGGGCCCCTCTCACTCCTGCAGCAGCTGGCAGCCTGCGCTGACCCTCAGCAACTTCCCGGGGTCAGGCTGGGTGCTCATCCATTTATTCTGGGGACGGCCTCTTTGTATCTTTCCTGCCTGCCTCCCACCCATGAAGGCAAAATCTAGGCCAGACGCGGTGACTCACACCTGTCATCCCAGCACTTTGGGAGGCCAAGGTGGGCAGATCACCTGAGGTCAGGAGTCCCAGCCTGGCCAACATGGAGAAACCCCGTCTCTACTAAAAATACAAAAATTAGCCGGGCGTGGTGGTGAACCCCTGTAATCCCAGCTACTCAGGAGGCTGAGGTGGGAGAATCACTTGAACCTGAGAGGCAGAGGCTGCAGTGAGCTGAGATCGCACCACTGCACTCCAGCCTGGGCGACAGAGCGAGACTCTGTCTCAAAAAAAAAACAACACAGAATCAGGGTCTGTGGGGCACAGTGGCGGGAATCCAGCAGGCGTCCACTGGAGGGAGGGAAAGGCCAGGGGCGGCGGCTCCTGCCTATAATCCCAGCACTTTGGGAGGCCGAGGCAGGAGGATGGCTTGAGGCCAGGAGTTAGAGGAAGAAGGAAAAGAAAGAGGCCGTAAGAAGCTTTCCTTCCTCCAATGCTGGTGTCCCCTTTCCGGCCCCTCTCTGAAGCCCCACTCCTGGCAGCTCCCATCCACTGACAGCACCCCCAGCCCCCTGCCTCCTCCCGGAGGCCTGATAATCCTGCTATCGGGCGCGGCGGAGGCCTGGGGCACAGGCTGAGATGACTCAGCACCTGTGGCTGCTGCTCCCCAGGTGGGCAGGGTCCCTGGGGGCCTCGGCGCCTCCCCCTCCACACAAGCACCCACACCGCCGCTGGGAGAGGTGGGCAGGGCGGGACCCAGCACTGCCTCCCCACACCCCTGGGGCCCTGCTCTGCATTTGGGGAAACTGAGGCAGGGAGGGGGGTCCACACCGCTCTGGTAACCAGGTTTGCAGAGCACCAGCAACCTGCAAAGCCCCTCACTTGTCTACAGCCTGGAGAGGCGGGAAGGAGGTGGCCAGAGCGCGCCCCCGCAGCCACATCACTGCTGTAGACTCCAGGATGGCCGTGCGCGGTGGCTCATGCCTGTAATCCTGTAATCCCAGTACTTCGGGAGGCCGAGGCGGGCGGATCACCTGAGGTCAGGAGTTTGAGACCAGCCTGGCCAACATGGTAAAACTCTGTCTCTACTAAAATACAAAAATTAGCTGGGCGTGGTGGCGCACGCCTGTAATCCCAGCTACTCAGGAGGCTGAGGCAGGAGAATCACTTGAATCCAGGAGGCGGAGGTTGCAGTGAGCCAAGATCATGCCACTGCACTCCGGCCTGGGTGACAGAGTGAGACTTTGTCTCAAAAAAAAAAAAAAAAAGACTCCAGGCCTCATCCCTCGTCCCCTCCCCACAGAGTCCAGAGGCCAGGAATGAACAGCTGGACAGATGAGGCAGGAATGAAGAAGGAATGGGGCTGCAGGCGGCTGCAGGCGGGAGGAGGGCAGGGGGGCAGGAGGACCTGGAGGACCTGGAGTCTCGCGCCCCAGTCTGCCCGTTCTCCGGGCCTCAGTTTACCCATGGTGGGGGTGGGGCCGATGCCATCAAGAAGCGGAAGCTGGCGCTGTGGTCCCGCAGGACCGTGGCCCCGGGAGGCCGGGGGATTTTGAGTCTCGCTGTTTTTCCCGTTCCGGAAACTCCCAGGACTGACAGAGGCGGCGGAGCTGAGTGCGGACCACAGGGCCAGCCACACGGGGCTATCAGTCTGCAGGGTTTCTGCCAGGACAGGGCACTCTGCAGCCGTTATTGAGCACCTCTTGTATGTCCGGGACTATCTTGTACGCCGGGGAGACGCAGTGTCCAAAAAGGGCCCGGACTTCCCGGTTCAGGGAGCAGGAGGGAAGAGGTTGGCTGGCGCAGGTGGGCTGCGAAGCGAAACACCAGGGGACAGGCGGCCCCGACCGACCTGGACTGACGGGTCGGCGAGGGCAGGGTCACCCACACCCAGCAGGCGCTTACTTGCAGGGTGACCCGCTGCCCGTACACAGCAGGCACTTAGCTAGCGTCTGCTGTGTGACCTCAGGCCCTTCCCCGCCCTTTCTGGGCTTTGCCTGGCCATGGGTTGCTCCTGGTGCACCTGACCAGCCGGGGGCTCCCCCGCCTGCCTAAGCCACGAGGTCCTTTCAATTCCCGTCAGCACAGCCGGGCCTCGGCGGATGCAGATGCTGAGGGCCCCGCCGGGCGTGGGGAAATTGGGGAAGTGATTCTGGGTAGGGCCAAACATCTGCCGGCTCCACTCCCCCGGCCCTGACGGGCCCCGAGTCCCTGCTCTGGAAATACACAGCGCTGCACCCACGGGGCGGATATTAATAACACGCTCCAGAAATGACCATGAAGCACGGCCCGGGAAGCTGGCGCGGTGAAGGTGCTTCTCTGTGGATTTCCAGATCACGAGATTTGGGGGGAGCTCGCTGACGCCAGACCCTCCTCGTTCTTCCGTGACGGGCCCTTCGTGCGATCGCCACCCTGGAACCTCGGTCTTATCTGTGAAACGGTCCTGGGGCATCTGGGTGGGGGCTAAGACATGGATGGGGGAGTCCCTTGCTCAGGGAGGAGACGCTGACCGGCCACCAGCCTGTTTCACAGTTGGGGAAACTGAGGCCCACGAGTCCGGGACGGCAGCGACAGGCCTGGCGCTGAGATGTGGCCGGGGTGGGATCAGCTGACAGGCACTTCCAGAAAGTTGGTGCAGAGGAGGCAGGAGGCAGCCCCATGGCGGCGAGATATGACGTGGAAATCCGGGGCCTGCAGTCCCTAATGGAGTCCCCGCCCAGGGCACTGGCCTTAAGTAGCCCCTCTGTCTGCCAGGAAACCCGTTTCACAGATGCAGACACAGACACGGATCTGGGCTGATGGCAGGGGGTGCCCCAGGCCACACGCAGACACACCCCACCCCACAGTGCCCAGCACTGGGGGGCACCCAGCCAACATTTCAAAGGATCAGGAAGCCACAAATGCAGAATCTCAGTGTGGGCTGGGCACAGTGGCTCCCACCTGTGATCCCAGCACTGTGGGAAGCTGAGGTGGGCAGATTGCTTGAGCCCAGGAGTTTGAGACCCACCTGGGCAAGATGACAAAACCCTGTTTTTACAAAAAAAAAAAAAAAAAAAAAATTAGCCAGGCATGGTGGCGCACACCTGTAATCCCAGCTACTTGGGGGGCTGAGGCAGGAGGATCATGTGAGCCCAGGAGCTCGAGGCTGCAGTGAGCCGAGATGACATCACTGCACTCCAGCCTGGGCAACAGAGTGAGACCCTGTCACACACAAACAAACAAACAAACAAACAGAATTTTAGTTTTGAAGCCTTTGGGATTAAAGAAAGAAAACATTAGCCGGGCGCAGTGGCTCACGCCTATAATCCCAGCACTTTGGGAGGCTGAGGCAGTCAGATCACTTGAGGTCAGGAGCTTGAGACCATCCTGGCTAACATGGGGAAACCCCATCTCCACCAAAAATACAAAAATTAGCCAGGCGCAGTGGCGGTCACCTGTAGTCCCAGCTACTCGGGAGGCTGAGGCAGGAGAATGGCATGAACCCGGGAGGCAGAGGTTGCAGTGAGCCGAGATCGCACCACTGCACTCCAGCCTGGGAGACAGTGAGACTCCGTCTCAAAAAAAAAAAAAAAAAAAAGATTCAAAAAATTAGCCGGGCATGGTGGTGCACGCTTGTAATCCCAGCTACTCGGGAGGCTAAGGCAGGAGAATTGCTTGAATGTGGGAGGCGGAGCTTGCAGTGAGCCAAGATTGCACTACTGCACTCCAGCCTGGGCGACAGAGCAAGACTCTGTCTCATATATACATACATACATACATGCACACATAAAAAGGAAAAAGTAAAAGTAAAAAAAACAAAAAATTAAAAATGAAATACCCAGTGTTCTCTTCCCCCAGGCAGTGACGAACCTGTCACTCCACGCGGCCGGGGCGTTCTGTACAGGGTCCCCACCCCCCAGACCAGCCAGCCCACCCACAATACGCCCTCATGCTCCCATCTGGACACCAGGGCCCTGCCTCCGCGAGCCTCATTTTTCCCTGCTGAGAAATGGGCTCGGAGTAACCGCAGGGTCCAAGCACTTTGCCCAGAGCTGGGCACTCAGCAATTAACTCCGTCCTGGGGTTCCCTGCAGACGGGACCTGGACGGTCCCAGAAAGCCCCAGAAGTGTCATCCCCCGCAGGAGTGTCCATTCGGAAACAGGCACCTGGCGGGAGACTGCGGTCCCATCACTCCCAGCCTAGGTTCTCTGAACAGAAACGCAGCCCAGCACCAGCAGCAGGAGCCGGGCAGTGCAAGGGGCCAGAACACGCCTGCCCCGGCCATGTTAACGCCATCCCCATAGTGGGACATGGGCCCGCCTGGAGTCCGAGCCCAAAGACGGCTGCAGGAAGGAAGGCGCTGCTTCCCGCCTCCCACCCGGCAGTCAAGAGGAAGGGCCCTCCCTGGTGGGCTCACGGTCTGGGGTCCCTCGGGGTACACCTGGCCGGAGCTTCTGCCAGACCCCAGGCCGAGGCCAGGACAGGAACTGCCCCTACCATGGGCAGCAGCCTCGGAGGAGTCACTCAAGGCTCTGCCCGCTCCAGGGACACCCCCCCACCCCACCCACCGCAGGGAGCAGACGGAGGTGGGCTGGGGCCACCCGGGGTACGCAGCAGGGCCCACGCTGCATGCCGTCCACTCTCTACAGGAGTCAGAGGAGAAACCTGGTGAACCGTAAAGGCCAAGGATGAAAACAAAATCACAGGAGCTGCACTCCTTCCGATACCATCCCTGTCTTACAGGTGGGGAAACTGAGGCCGAGAGGAGGAGGTCACAGGCAGCCGGCCCAGGTCGGGCAGAGCTGGGATCTCCGCATGTTGGCATGCCCAGGCTCTCTCCCCCCAGGTGGCATTAAAGCAATGAATAACCACAGAGGTGATCTGCCTAGTTCTTCCCCAAGAACCAGGTCCAAGTGCCCCCATGAGCTGGACATGTAGCCAACTGGGTGGGGGGGGCAGTGGCTGGGCAGGGCGCCAGCTGGAGCAGAGACGCCCAGCCACTCCCAGAAAAATGGCCGTCAGGGAGGAATTACAGGGCGATGTGGTAGAAGGGACGGGGCGGGTGGCAGAGAGAGGGAGAGGGGAGAGGAGAAAGAAGAGATGGAGACAGAGAGCGACTGCAGGACCCGGGGACATCCCGGCTCCCCTAAGAGCTCAGGAGTTCAGCCTGGACAATGCAGCAAGACCCTGTCTCCAAAAAATAAAATGAAGTTAGCCGGGTGTAGTGGCGAGTGTCTGTGGTCCCAGCTACTTGGGAGGCTGACGTGGTATCACCGGAGCCCAGGACGTCGAGGCTGCAGTGAGCTATGACTGCACCGTGGCTCTCCAGCCTGGGTGACAGCACAAGACCCTGTCTCAAAATCCACCCCTGAAAACCAGACAATGAAGGAGGTTCAGCCAGGCCGGCAGTCGGGCCCTCCCAGGGCCGGGGTCAGGGGTCCTGGGTGGGGGACGCTCACTTGCCCAGAAGACCCACATTTGTAGCAGTGAACGTGGTGCCCCTGAGACAGGTCAAGGTTTGGGGGCATTGACTGCAGCAACGGGGCTGAGGCTGTAGCAGACACACACCATGGCCGCGTGGGACCGCCCCCACTGACACTTCTACCCAGACAGGCCTCCGTGCAGCCTCACAGCCAGACACTCCCACACAGACACACACACACACATACACACACACACCCTGGACGCGCCTCTGCAGCCAGACACACGGGGAGCAGACACGCCCGGGAGATAATGACAAGACAGGCCCGCCCTCCACCGCGCTGCCGCCGTCAGGACTCCAGTACCAGGGGCGGGAGCTTCTGCTCCATGCACGGCTGTGTCCCCAGTAGGCAGGTGGGCTGGCATACAGTAGGTGCTGCGTAAGTGCCCATGAGAGGGTCAGGCTGGCATACAGCAGGTGCTCCGCAAGTGCCCACGAGAGGGTCGGGCTGGCATACAGCAGGTGCTCCATAAGTGCCCACGAGAGGGTCGGGCTGGCATACAGCAGGTGCTCCGTAAGTGCCCACGAGAGGGTCGGGCTGGCATACAGCAGGTGCTCCGTAAGTGCCCACGAGAGGGTCGGGCTGGCATACAGCAGGTGCTCCGTAAGTGCCCACGAGAGGGTCGGGCTGGCATACAGCAGGTGCTCCGTAAGTGCCCACGAGAGGGTCGGGCTGGCATACAGCAGGTGCTCCGTAAGTGCCCATGAGAGGGTTGGGCTGGCATACAGCAGGTGCTCCGTAAGTGCCCATGAAAGGGTCGGGCTCAGACACATGTGTGCCCAGGGAGGCACAGCCTGGTGTTTCTGCCCTAACCTTGCCCAGGGCACAGTGCCACATCAGCAGAGGTTTCTTCTCTCCACAAGTCTGACATCAGCGTGTCACTGGGGCTCCAGGGGAGGGTCCTTCCCTCCTCTCCCAGCTTCTGGGGGCTCCAGGTGTCCTTGGCTTGTGGCCACATCACTCCAGCCTCTGCCTCTGTCTCCACACAGCTATCTCCCTACGTGTCCGCGTCCAAATTTCTCTTTTCTTTTTTTTTTTTTTTTGAGACAGCGTCTCGCTCTGTCACCCAGGCTGGAGTGTAGTGGCGCGATCTTGGCTCACTGCAGCCTCCGCCTCCTGGGTTCAAATAATTCTCCTGCCTCAGCCTCCCAAATAGCTGGGATTACAGGCACCTGCCACCACACCTGGCTAATTTTGTATTTTTAGTAGAGATGGGGTTTCACCATGTTGGTCAGGCTGGTCTCAAACTTCTGACCGCAGGTGATCCGCCTGCCTCGGCCTCCCAAAGTGCTGGGATTACAGGTGTGAGACACCGCGCCCATCCTTTTTTTTTTTTTTTTTTCTTTTTTTGACACAGGGTCCTGCCCTGTCGCCCAGGCTGGAGTGCACTATAGCTGGTGCCACTATAGCTCACTGCAGCCTCGACCTCCTGGGCTCAAGCAATCCTCCTGCCTTAGCCTCCTGAGTAGCTGGGACCACAGGCGCGCACCACCACACCCAGCTAATTTGTGTAGAGACAGGGGTCTCACTCTGTTGCTGAGGCTGGTCTCAAGCTCCTGGGCTCAAGCGAAACTCCCACCTTGGCCTTCCAAAGCGCGGGGATCACAGGTGTGACCTCCCCCTTAGCGGACAACTGACCGGCATGGGATTTGGGGCCACCCTACACTGCAGGACCTCACTGAAACTAACAACGTCTTCAGAGACCCCATTTCCAAATGCAGTCCCATCTTGAGGTTCTGGGTGGACGTGAGTTTTGGGGGATGCCATCTGATCCAGGACGGGGCTCCTCCCGGAAGGCGGGTTCTTACTCGCTCTCACGTTCTCCGTCTCCGAGGGTGGCAGAGGAGGCTGCCGGGCATGGAATCTGGGCACTATGTCCAGCGTGGCTTCTGGGCATGGGGCCTGGGTCCCCAGGGAGCTCGCTTCCTGAGCCTGGCCAGAACCAGGGACTGAGGGGCAGCAGGAGGGGCGGCCTCCACCCAATCCCTGCCCACCCGCCTGGGCCCACGGACCCCCAGCCCAGCCCTGACCAAGGGGCAAGGCTGCATCCCGGCGCCGGCGCCTTCAATGGCCAGATTAGTCACCGTTTAACCCTGTGACCCCCAATTGTCCTCTGGCCATGTGCAGCCGGCAGAGCGGAGAAGAGGCGGTCCGCACCCGCCCCCGTGTGCCACCCACCAGGTCGGCACCGCAGCGGCTCCCGGCCCGGCTCCCGGCCGCCAGTGGAGGGGACCTTGAGTCAAGCGTCCCTCGTGGGTGCCACCGCGGGGCAGCTGCGGGGGCTGTGTCGCCGCCGCCCCAGTCAGGATCGACATCAGAGAATTTGGGCCATCGAAGGGACCTGGACTTCTGCCCTTTGTGTCCAGCAGGGAAACTGAGGCAAGAGTGGACAGGGCTCTGCCAGCAGCTCCTCGGGGTCGGAGAGGGTGGGGGTGCACCCCCAGCGGCCCTGTCCATAGCTCGGTGGTCACTGGGGCTCCATCATCGGCTAGGCTGGCTTCAGAGCCCACAGCGGGCAGGGTAGGCGCTGATCTGTGCCCCGCGGCCGACGCGCACCGCTGACCAAGACAGACAGCGCCACTCTCTAGCAGCCCCGGGGGGCTAATGGTTAACAGGCCCCACCACGACCTCATGCTTCAGGGTCCAGCACGAGGCTCCCAAATGCTCAGGCACGCAAGAAGGTCGTCTGTCACGGGCACATGTGTGCACACGCGGGGAGCCCAAGCAGGCACGCTTTTGAACACACACTCTCCAGCCTCAATGTGCACACACACATACGCTTGCAGCCACCCCTGACACACACACACACACACAGCCACATCCACACAAAACACAAGAGACCAGTCCGGCACAGCAGCTCACGCCTGTAATCCCAGCACTTTCAGAGACCGAGGTAGGAGGATCACTTGAGCCCAGGAGTTTGAGACCAGGCTGGACAACATGAGGGCAAGACCTCACCTTTATAGTTAAAAAAATGCACACACAGGAGACCATCACCCCAACATAGACACTCACAAAGGACGTCGGGGCAGACGCACGTCTGGACACACTCACCAACAGGTCCACGCAAAACAGGGACGTGGGAAGTTTGCCACGTCGCTCGGCACACAGAGACCTAAACAAACACCGTGGTGCTGGCTGGGGACACGCAGGTGGACGTGTGAGGTGCCGCTGGCTGGGTGCACACAGCCCCACACACGAGACCCACGGAATCCAGCAGTGCCCGGCGGGCAGAGCCCTTGGAGGGTCGGAAGATGCTGTCTCTGGAGCAAGATTCCCTCCCAGGCAGGGTCCCACGGGACAGGACCCACGAGCCGCCCGGCCATAGCCCCGGCGTGCAATCTCGCATGCACGCCACGGCGGCTCACCACGCCCATTCCCCCGCCCAGGCACCACGCGGGGACACTCTCTGCCTGCGGGCACCACTCCCTTGGGCCGCCGCGTGTGTTATTAGAAAGCACGGGGCGGGGCCGGCGCTTGGCAGCTGCCACCAGGGTGGGACGCCGGCGGTGGGCGTGGGGCCAGGCCACGGCGGCGGTGACCCCGCGGCGGTGACCCGGTGGCCAGGCGGTGGCGCAGGGGCCAGATAAGGCTCTTCCGGCTGAGTCAGCGAGGCTCCTGGCACGGGCACGGGCCGGGGCACGGTGCCAGGGGCTGGCGGGCAGGCACCCGCCCCTCGCCCGCCAGGGCCCAGCTGGCCTGGCGCCAGCAGCCACAGTGGCTTTGATGAGGCGGGCGCTGCCCCGGCGGGGAGGACCAGGTGCCCGGGGGGCTTCCCAACAGCCCTCCCCCCGGCTCACGTGCAGCCGGGGCTCCCGGAGGCCCAGGAAGACGCCGGCACCAGCGCTGGCAGCCGAGGGCCTGGCTCGGGGCCCTCTCGACAAACACACTCTGTCTCAAACGCAGCCGCTGCCTCTGTGCGCTCGGAACCTGCTGCCTGACCTCTGGGCAAAGGCCCCGGCTGCACCATCTGCCTAGAGCGCCCGCCTGCGCTGGGAAAATGCTCCTTCTTTTCCTTCTCCTTCTTCTCAGGCCCCAGAAGCCCAGCTGCAGTGTTGGCCTCTTCTCCTCACACCCGGACCAAGGGTGCCTCCGTTTTCTCCCCAAAACAGGCTCCAGAAGGGTCCTCCCAGCCTCCTTCTCCCAGCTCCAAACCCTGCCAAGTGCCCTCACGCTCCACCCACCCCTCCTGCTACACCGAGCTTGACTGACCCGCGGCCCAGGATGGCTTTAAATGCGTCCCAATGCAAATGTGTACATTTCTTAGCACACTATGAGTTTTTTTTGCAATTTTTTTTGGCTCATCAGGTATCATTAGTGTTACTGTATTTTACATGTGGCCCAAGACAATTCTTCTTCTTCCAATGTACCCCAGGGAAGCCAAAAAGTTGGCCACCCTGGCCCTACACATTATGCTCCAGTCACAGCGATCCAAGAGGCAGGCCTTGCCGTGCTCTGATTCGCAAATGAACTCTTACACATCCTGCAAAGCCCCAGCCCCAATGCCCCTTCCTCTCGGCAGCCTCCCCCTCAATCCCCTCTAGCCCAGCCCTGACCCCTTGAGGGATGTGGGGAAGCCCAGCAGCCCCTCCAAGCCTCGATCTGAAATGGACGTGGTGAGGCCAGGGCAGATCCCAACGCTACCTTCACATCCAGCTCTGGCTCCCACCAGTCTGGGGGGTCTCCAGGGCAGGATGAAGAAAACGTGTGCCCGCTTCTCTCAGAGCCCTGGCAATTCCAGCTCCTCACCTCCTCCCCACACTGCTCCAAGCGACTCTCACGCCCCAAAGACATTCATTACAGTATTGTTTACAACAGGGAAATGACCGATGGAAGTGTGTGGACGTGGGGATGTCCAGCGCCACGAGGGGAACGTCCATACAGCTGAAAAGAACCAGGCGGCTCGGAACATCCCAATTACAACGCGAACGCACCCGAGATAAACAGCTCCTCGAAGCCAGCGGTGGGAGGAACCTCCCGGCCTCCAAGGAAGATCACACGTTAGATACCTCCCAGGTCACATTCCTGGGTGCGAGTGGTCAGAGAAGGGCCTGGAGAACGCGCGGCTCATGCCCTAGAGGTCAAGGGAGGGACTTGGGGCTCCCTGTAAACATTCCATTTTCTTCCTCTCTGCAAGAAGAGTGTCAAGTGTTACTTCTGGAACCAAAAGTGTATCGAGAGGCCGGGCGCGGTGGCTCAGGCCTGTCATCCCAGCACTCTGGGAGGCCGAGGCGGGCAAATCACGAGGTCAGGAGTACGAGACCACCCTGGCCAACATGGCGAAACCCCATCTCTACTAAAAATACAAAAATAAGCTGGGCGTGGTGGCGGGCGCCTGTAATCCCAGCTACTCGGGAGGCTGAGGCATGAGAATCACTTGAACCCGGGAGGCGGAGGTTGCAGGGAGCCAAGATGGCGCCACTGCACTCCAGCCTAGTGACAGAGCAAGACTCCGTCTAAAATAATAATAAATAAATAATTAATTAAATAGGCCAGGTGTGGTGGCGCGCGCCTGTAGTCCCAGCTACTCAGGAAGCTGAGGCAGGAGAATCTCTTGAACCCAGGAAGCGGAGGTTGTAATGAACCGAGATCGCACCACTGCACTCCAGCCTGGGCGACAGAGCAAGACTCCATCTCAAAAAAAAAAAAAAGAGATAAAATAATGTATCTATGTGTATTTTCCACAATTAAAAAAAATAAATGAGCTGAAAAGACCAAAAAAGACCAAAAACTGGACGCCCGTTTCTTGCTGGGGTCTTGCTTCACCCCCAAGAGCTGCCTGGCAGGCACTGTGGTGAGGACCCAGCGGTCTCTGGGGCTGAGCCCAGCGAGGTGTGTCTGGCCTTGAGCCCAAGAGGCTGCTGGTGGCCGTCCCTGCCCCAGTGCCCATACACACCCAGCCGTCAGGCCTGGAGGCCTGGATATGAGGACAGCACTGAGATCTGCCCTGGTCTAACCACTTTCATTCCAGACAAAAAGAAAAACGGAGGGGCAGCTGAGCTTCCCCAAAACCGTCCCGCCAGCGGCTCCCTGGGCCATCCATCCACACACCCCTGGGTCCTCTCTGGCAGGTGCATCCCGGGGGTCAAATTCCAGCTCTGACACATCCCCCGGGCGACTGTGCACAAGTCATGTGATCGCCCCATGCCTCAGTTTCTCATCTGCACAACAGGTTCAACAGCAGCTCCTTCCTCGTGGGATCAAGTGAGGATGTGGGAGACGACCCGTCTAAAACACTCAGTCACTTTCTTCACGTAGTGAAGCAATAGATACTGGCTAGTGCCGTCATTCCTACACCTCTGAGCTCATCTGCAAGTTACATGGGGAGCAAGCTTTACCTTGGAAAGCAGAGGGAGAGATCCTGACACTGAATGAAAATCAGAACCACAGTGAGAAACCACGCCACCCCCACAAGGAGGCTAGGATCAAAAGTCGACAATAGGCCGGGTGCGGTGACTCACATCTCTGATCCCAGCACTCTGGGAGGCTGAGGTGTGAGGACCACCTGAGGTCGGGAGTTCAAGACCACCCTGCCCAACACGGTGAAACCCCATCTCTACTAAAAATACAAAAAATTAGCCGGGCTCGGCCGGGCGTGGTGGCTCACACCTGTAATCCCAGCACTTTGGGAGGCCAAGGCGGGCAGATCACGAGGTCAGGAGATCAAGACTATCCTGGCTAACATGGTGAAGCCCTGTCTCTACTAAAAATACAAAAATTAGCCGGGCGTGGTGGCGGGTGCCTGTAGTCCCAGCTATTCGGGAGGCTGAGGCAGGAGAATGGCGTGAACCCAGGAGGCGGAGCTTGCAGTGAGCCGAGATCGCGCCACTGCACTCCAGCCTGGGTGACAGAGCAAAGACTCTATCTCAAAAAAGAAAAACAGAAAAAAATAGCTGGGCATGGTGGCGGGCGCCTGTAATCCCAGCACTTTGGGAGGCTGAGGTGGGCGAATCACAAGGTCAGAAGATCGAGACCATCCTGGCTAACACGGTGAAACCCCATCTCCACTAAAAATACAAAAAATTAGCCGGGCGTGGTGGCGGGCGCCTGTAGTCCCAGCTACTCGGGAGGCTGAGGTAGAAGAATGGCGCGAACCCAGGAGGCGGAGCTTGCAGTGAGACAAGATCGTGCCACTGCACTTCAGCCTGGGGGACAGAGCGAGACTCTGTCTCAAAGAAAAAAAAAAAAAAGTTGACAATAACAAGTGGTGAGGATGTAGAGGAACTGGAACCCACATCTGTGGCTGGCGGGAAGGTAACGTGGGCAGCTGCTTGCTTAAACAGTCTAGCAGTTCCTCTGATGGGTGAATATGGAGTCACCAGCAGACCCAGCAATTCTCCCAGATACACACCCAAAAGTAATACAAACGTACGCCCACATAAAGACTTGTACAGCACTACAAATCCAAAAGGCAGAAACAGGCCAAGTGGCCATCGATGGCGGAATGGGCAAACACAATATGGCACATCCCTCCAGCGGAATATGACTCAGCTGTGAAAAGGAAGGAGGCTCTGACCCAGGCCACAGTGCTGATGCACCTTGAGGACGTCACACTCAGTGAGATACGCCAGACACAAAAGGCCACGCAGTGTGTGATCCCATTTCTTTTCTTTGTTCTTGTTTTTCTGAGATGGAGTCTCCCTCTGTTGCCCAGGCTGGAGTGCAGTGGCGCCACCTCGGCTCACGGCAACCTCCACTTCCCGGGTTCAAGCGATTCTGTCCCAGCCTCCCAAGTGCTGGGATTACAGGTGCCCGCCACCACACCCAGCTAATTTTTGTATTTTTAGTAAAGACAGGGTTTTGCTATGTTGGCCAGGCTGGTCTCAAACTCCTGACCTCAGGTGATCTGCCCACCTCGGCCTCCCAAAGTACAGGGATTACACGAGTGAAGCACTGCACCCGGCTATGTGATCCCATTTCTATAAAATGTCCAGAACAGGCCAACCAATCCACAGAGGGAGGAGGGGATATGTGGTTGCCAGGGGCTGGGGGGTGCTGGTAGAATAGGGGAATAATAGTTAAAGGGTCAGGGTTTATTTTATTTTATTTGTTTAGAGACAAAATCTCCCTCTGCCACCCAGGCTGGAGTGCAGTGGCGCGATCTCGGCTCACTGTAACCTCTGCTTCCGAGTTCAAGTGATTCTCCTGCCTCAGCCTCCTCCCGAGTAGCTGGGACTACAGGTGCCCGCCACCACGCCTGGCTAATTTTTTATATTTTTAGTAGAGACGGGGTTTCACTGTGTTAGCCAGGATGGTCTCGATCTCCTGACCTCGAGATCCGCCCGCCTCGGCCTCCCAAAGTGCTGGGATTGCAGGCGTGAGCCATTGTGCCCACCCTATCCTTCTTATTTTTTTAAGAGACAGGGTCTCGCTCTGTCACCAAGCTGAAGTGTGGTGGCGCGATCACAGCTCACTGCAGCCTTGTCCTCCTGGGCTCAAGGGATCCTCCCACCTCGGAGTCCCAAGTAGCTGGGACTACAGGTGCCCGCCACCACACTCAGCTAATTTTTGTAGAGACGGGGTCTTGCTATACTGCCCAGGCTGGTCTAGAACTTCTGGGGGCTCAGGCGATCTACCCATCTCGGCCTCCCACAGTGCTGGGATTACAGGTGTGAGCCACTGTGCCCGGCCCGACCATACAATTAAAACAGTGAATTGTATGGCATATGAATTATAGCCCAATAAAGCTGTTTTTTAAGATTCATCTCAAATTCATTCAACACTTATTAGAGTTGTTGAGACTAAAGGTTCAAATCCTTAAGCAGCTGAAGATCTGTGATTAACGGCCTGTGTGTTTAAAATCCCATCACAGGACGGGCGCGGTGGCTCACGCCTCTAATCGCAGCACTTTGGGAGGCCGAGGCGGGTGGATCACGAGGTCAGGAGATCGAGACCGTCCTGGCTAACACGGTGAAACCCCGTCTCTACAAAAAATACAAAAAATTAGCCAGGCGTGGTGGCGGGCACCTGTAGTCCCAGCTACTCGGGAGGCTGAGGCAGGAGAATGGCATGAACCCGGGAGGCGGAGTTTGCAGCGAGCCGAGATCGCGCCACTGCACTGCAGCCTGGGCGACAGAGCGAGACTCCATCTCAAAAAAAAAATAAATAAATAAATAAATAAAACCCTACTGTGGTGGGGTGCAGTGGCCCACGCCTGTAATCCCAGCACTGTGGGAGGCCAAGGAGGGTGGATCACCTGAGCCCAGGAGTTCTAGACCAGCCTGGGCAACATAGCAAGACCCCATCTCTACAAAAATTAGCTGAGTTTGGTGGCGCCCGTCTGTACTCACAGCTACTCAGGAGGATCGCTTGAACCCAGGAGACCGAGGCTGCAGTGAGTGAGGACAGCACCACTACACTCCAGCCTACCTGACAGAATAAGACCCTGCCTCAAAAATAATAATAATAATCCAATAAAATCCTACTGTGGCCGCTTTCTAGAACCCAGGCCTGCTGTGTGGGTGACAGGAGGCCACCAGGAGGCTACGTCAGACATCAGGAGGCGGAGATCCTAATCACTGCCCGACACGTGCTGGCCTCCAAAACTGCACGTCCCCAGGCCCCAGGCAGCAAGGTTCCAGGTGTCCACGGAAAGAACCCGTGGCCCTGAGCCTGCTGCGCCCGGCCCCCCCTGCGGCCTGGCCACCCACCAGACCTGCAGCTGACAGCAGAATTTCACAGCTGTCGAGGATTTGCAGGCGGAAGTTAGCCCCGAGCCCTGCCAGGACCCGGGAGGAAGAGGCAGAGACGGTGCCAAGCGGCCGGCCGGCGGGCCAGGCCTGCCACGTGCCAGGAAGGGGGTGGGGCAGGTGCCAGAGTCAACAGGGGCCCCAGCGGGGGTGGGGGGGGTAACGCTGACTGGGCCGGTTGGGCCCAGGCCACTGTTGACTCTGGGAACACAGGTGTCTGGCCAGCTTGGCGGGCAGCGGCATCGGCGGCCGGACCTGCCACGAACAGCCCAGGATAAGATCCCAGGACTGGCCGGGCACCGTGGCTCAGGCCTGTAATCCCAGCACTTTGGGAGGCTAAGTTAGGCAGATCACTTGAGCCCAGGAGTTTGAGACCAACCTGAGCAACACAGCAAAAGCCCTTCTCTAGAGAAAAAAAAAAAAAATCACAGGACTGCAGCGTGGGGGCCTCCCCCAACCCCCGCTGCCACGACCATCCCTAGGCCCCCATCTTCTCAGAGTTCCAGTCCCATCTCCTGCAAGACCCAGAGGCGGCACCCGGCCCCTACACACAAGACCCAGCCCAGAGGCAGCACCGGTCCCTACACACAAGACCAGCCCAGAGGCGGCACCTGGTCCCTACACACAAGACCCAACCCAGAGGCGGCACCTGGCCCCTACACACAAGACCAGCCCAGAGGCGGCACCGGCCCCTACACACAAGACCAGCCCAGAGGCGGCACCCGGCCCCTACACACAAGACCAGCCCAGAGGCGGCACCCGGCCCCTACACACAAGACCCAGCCCAGAGGCGGCACCGGCCCCTACACACAAGACCAGCCCAGAGGCGGCACCGGCCCCTACACACAAGACCAGCCCAGAGGCGGCACCCGGCCCCTACGCACAAGCCGAGCTTTAGTCCACCTCAGGGCCTCTGCACTGCCCGGTACACCCAGGGGGCAGGCGCAGGGCGGCAGGAGCTCCAGGAATACCTGAGGCTGCCGATGACACAGTGACCCCCTCCCTGCTCTGGCCTCAGTTTCCCCATCTCGGCTTCCCACTGGAGAAAAACGCTGCATGGCACCTACGACCCTGACCCACGGTCGCCCAGACAAGGTGGACAGTGGCGGCCAGTGGCTTCTGCCTCCTGCCTTCGTTCCAGACACGCTGTGGGCTGTGGGGTCAGGGCGCCTGGCCCCTCATCTCTGCCTGATCTGGGCCAGTCACCCCAAAACTCCCCCATCGGCTTTGGGCCTTGGAGGCCGGGGCTGTCTGGGCGGGGCGTGTGTCCAGGGTCAGGGGGTCCCATCCACCTCTGACCCCCAAAGGACTGACTGAATGGGGGGCCTTGACCCTCCCTCTCGGCTTGGCTATAACCCTGTGGGGATGGAGGTCTCTATTCGGCTCCTGCCCGCCCGTCCAGCCCAGGGCTCCCTGCGGGCTGAGTCCCGGGCAGACAGCGGACATTGGGTGAATATTAAATTAATTGGGTGAATTAAATTAATGAAATTAAAGAGAATCCACTCTCAACATGCTCATCTGTATCATCTTAAACCCAGATGGGTGAATTAATGAAATTAATTGGGTGAATATTAAATTAATGAAATTAAAGAGAATCCACTCTCAACATGCTTATCTGTATCATCTTAAACCCAGAAAAGATCACAAGGCCCCTTCTCCCAACGCTGAGCCTCTGTTTTCTCACTGGCAAAATGGGACCCGCGGCGGCGTGGCCCGTGGAGCATCCCCTTCTGCAGGAGAGGGAAACTGAGTCACGGAACAGGGTGGAATCAGCAAGACGCATCCCCCCCATCCCGAGTCCCTGCCGCTGCCCTGGACATTCTCCCACAGCGTGTCTGGCTTTCAGCTCTTTACTATTTGTGAGTTTCCAGGCAGCCCAACCTTAAGTCTCTCGAGGGCTGCTGGGGTTAGGGCCGCCCCTTAAGCTACCAGGCACCCCTGGAGTCAGGAGCCCCGGGGGAGGCCCCACTGGGTGTCCGTGCCTTGGCCCCTCCTAGGAGGCTCCTCAGAGCGGATTCTGGAAGCCCAGGGCCGAAGGGGCTGCCCCGAGGCAGGCATGTCCCAGCGTGTCCATCATCCACCTCCCTGCGGGAGCCCAGAGCAGCTCCAGCCCCGGGCAAGGAGGTGGCTCCCCCCAGCCGCGCCCAGAGGTCGAGGCAGAGCCCAGCTGGCCGAGGGCTGGAATGTGAGCCTGGCCACCATCTGGTTTCCATCTGCCCGGCCCAGCACGGCCCAACTTCAAAGCATCCCCCGCCCGGCCACTTCCTCTGGCCTGGCCGCCTGCGGGGAAAGGCTGGGGCGGCCCCTACTTCCTCCTTCAGCCTGGGGTCCCTGAGACCCCCCTGCAGGCCCGGCCTTAACCGCCCACTCGGAGCCTCACAGGCCCTGGCTCCTGCGTCTCCTGCAGCCACACCTGAACCACCCCCACATCCCCTAGGCTGCCAGCTGCAGCGCGCAACCCCCCATGGCTCTCCACAGATGCCAGGGGACAGAGGAGGCCAAGTCACTGCGTCACCAAGGCCCCGGCCTCTCTGCCCGCATCGCCCGCAGGCCTGGTTCCTCCAGCCCACGCCCAGCTCGGGCCAGCGCCAGCCTCTCCCTCTCAGACCCGCCTTTCCATCTCTGCCCCATCACCTCCGATATGGGGGCCGTGGAGCCCCCCAGGTTTCTCCTACCCGGCCGGGTGCTCCTCACACATCCCACGTCAAAGCAACGAACAGCCAACTGGTCGAGCCCACACCCAGGAGGGAAGCACAGGAAGCACAGCTACCGCAGGAACTCCCAGCTCTCAACTCGACGCCCGGCTCAGCACACACCCTGCGCAACGTGGGCCTTCAAAGGGCCCCACTGGCCCGGGAGCAGGTGCCTCGGCCGCCACGCGGGACGCGCCCACTCACCTGCTTAAACTGCTCCTCATAAGTCCAGTCCCCGTGGTCAGGCGGCTGCAGCTGCGGAGCTACGTGGGCGGCCCCTCCGGGGTGGGCAGGGCCAGGCCCCGGCCGCTCCTGGCCCCCCAGCACCCTGGGAACGCCATCGCCGCGGAAGGCCTGGGGTGGCTGGGCCTTTCGGGGGAACAGTGCCGTGGTGCCCAAGCTGGCAGGGCCTGGGGGGCCCAGCCCCTCCTCGTCCTCCTCCTCCTCCTCATCCTCGTAATCCTCCTCCTCCTCCTCCTCATCCTCCCCGAGGTCTTCCTCCATCTCCTCCTCCTCCCATTTGGGCTTCCTGGGGTGAGCAGAGGGCAGGAGTCAGGGGAGAAGGTGCTGGCTTGTCCCAGCCCAAGGAAAGACCCGCTCCCCACCTAGCCTCAGTTTCCCTCTCTGGAAATAGGAAGAGCCGACCGCCGCCAGCTCAGGCTACAGAGAGCGCCCATGAGCACAGCCTGCGTGGGGCACCCGTGACGCCCATTTTGTTCCCAATTAGCCCAGAACAGCACAAGCTGTCCCTACAGCGTGAATTCTGGGGCCTTGAAAAGCATCACGCAGGCAGGCACGGTGGCGCACACCTATAATCAATCCCTGCAGCACTCTGGGAGGCCAAGGCGGGAAGATCCCTTGAGCCCAGGAGGTGGAGGCTGTAGTGAGCTATGATGGCACCACTGCACTCCAGCCTGGGCCACAGAGCAAGACTCTCTTGGAAAAAAAAAAAGGGAATCATTACGGCAGGCTGGTTCCTGCACCATGCATGCTGTCCCAGCTCCACCTCCCCTTCCCTCCGCAGGGAGAATTCTCCCACCGCCATCTGAAATCCGCCCCACCCTCGCCACTGCCCCTCCACGGCACCCTCCTAGACTTTCTTGGCAGCCGTTTTTTTCTTGTTTTTTTTTGAGACAGAGTCTTGCTCTGTCACCCAGGCTGGAATGCAATGGCGCAATCTTGGCTCACTGCAAACTCCGCCTCCCGGGTTCACGCCATTCTCCTGCCTCAGCCTCCCGAGTAGCTGGGACTACAGGCGCCCGCCACCACACCTGGCTAATTTTTTTGTATTTTTAGTAGAGACGGGGTTTCACCGTGTTAGCCAGGATGGTCTCGATCTCCTGATCTCATGATCTGCCCGCCTCGGCTTCCCAAAGTGCTGGGATTACAGGCTTGAGCCACCACGCCCGGCCTTTGGCAGCTGTTTGTACAACCTGGTATCACCTGCTTCTTTGCCAGATTTTGTTTGGTGGTTTTTTTTTTTTTTTTTTGAGACAGAGTCTCACTTTGTTGCCCAGGCTGCAGTGCAAAGACACAATCTTGGCTCACTGCAACCTCCACCTCCCAGGTTCAAGCGAGTCTCCTGCCTCAGCCTCCTGAGTAGCTGGGATTACAGGCATGAGCTACCACACCCGGCCAGTTTTGTCTTTTGAGACAGGGTCTTCTCTGTTGCCCAGGCTGGAGTGCAGTGGTGTGATCACAGCTCACTGCAGTCTTGACCTCCTGAGCTCAAGCAGTCCTCCTGCCTCGGCCTCTCGAGTATCTGGGACCACAGATGCATGCCACAACACCCAACTAATTTTTGTACTTTTTGTAGAAATGGGGTCTCACTATGTTGCCCAGGCTGGTCTTGAACTCCTGGGCTCAAGCAATCCTCCCACCTCAGCCTCCCAAAGTGCTAGGATTACAGGCGTGAGCCACCGCGCCCGGCATCTTTGCTTGCTCAGGTCCTCCCAGGAAGATGCGGGTTCCTGGAAGCCAGGGTCCCACAGCAAGTGAGCCCTCAGCCAGCCCTGGGGACACCCACACGCTATGCGGGTCCGGCCGGCTGCAGATTTTATCTGCCCCTGCCGCTGAATCTGCTGTAGCCATCGGTGGCTAGGTTGCTTTAAGTTAACTAAGATGAAACAAAGTTGGCCGGGTGCGGTGGCTCACGCCTGTAATCCCAGCGCTTTGGGAGGCCGAGGCAGGCAGATCATGAGGTCAGGAGATCGAGACTATCTTGGCTAACATGGTGAAACCCTGTCTCTACTAAAAAATACAAAAAATTAGCCAGGCGTGGTGGCGGGCGCCTGTAGTCCCAGCTACTCGGGAGGCTGAGGCAGGAGAATGGCGTGAACCCGGGAGGCAGAGGTTGTAGTGAGCTGAGATCGTGCCACTGCACTCCAGCCTGGGCGAAAAAAGCAAGACTGTCTAAAAAAAAAAAAAAAAACCCACATTCTTGGCTCACTGCAATCTTCACCTCCCAGGTTCAAGCAATTCTCCTGCCTCAGCCTCCCGAGTAGCTGGGATTACAGGCTTCTGCCACCATGCCCGGCTAATTTTTGTATTTTTAGTAGAGATGGGGTTTCACCATGTTGGCCGGGCTGGTCTTGAGCTCCTGACCTCAGGAGATCCACCCACCTCGACCTCCCAAAGTGCTGGGATTATGGGCATGAGCCACAGCACCCAGCTAAAAAAACCATTTTTATTTTGAGACTGGGTCTGTCTCTGTCATCCAGGCTGGAGTGCAGTGGCACAATCACAACTCAACTTCTGTTCTCAAGGGATCCTCCTGCCTCAGCCTCCCCAGTAGCTGGGACCACAGGTGCACCACCATGCCTGGCTAATTTTTTAATTTTTTGCAGAGATGGGGTCTTGCTATGTTGCCCAGGCTGGTCTCCAACCCCTGGGCCCACATGATCCTCCCACGTCGGCCTCTCAAACTGCTGGAATTACAGGAAGGAGATCCCGCGACCAGACCCTTACTCCCATTCTGCAGATGAGCAGAGTGACACTCAGAGCCAGTAACAGCCCCCAGAAGGCCCTGCCCCAGACCCCAACTCACATGTCCTCGTCGGAGGCCACGTCCTCAAAGTGCTCCTCTCCTGGCCCTTCTCTGCCTCGGCCGGGCGAGCCCGGTGTCCCCTCCCGGGCCGCGTCCTCCTCCTCCGAGCCTGGGGGCCCATCCTCAGAGCCACCAGGGCTGGCAGGGTGTCCCAGGCCCGCAGCTGCAGCACGCATGGCTGCGAGTGCGGCCATCTGAGCCCGCTGCATCCGGGCACTCTCGGGCTCTCTGTCCTCGTCGGGGGCAGCCCGGGCCCGGCCGGGGGGTGCAGCAGGGGGATCGGGGGGCAGCTGCTGTCGGGCCTCCAGCTCCTGGCGTGCCCGCTGCTGCCGCTGCAAGAGCGTCTCCATCACGGCCTGTAGCTTCATAGCCCTGCGGCCCGGGCCACCACCACCACCACCACCACCACCACGGGCGCTAGGGGTGGGCGGCGGGGGCGGCCCCTGCGGGGAGGGGGCCCGGCCGCACTGCAGCGTGGGGGCCGCGGGGGAGCCGGGGCAGTGCAGGGTGGCAGGGGGCGGGGGCGGGGGCCGCCGGGCTCAAGCTGAAGCCTGATGGGGCATGCCTCTTCCTCACGCTGGGCTCCAGGGGACAGAGGCTGGCATCCGGCTCATTCACGCATTTGCAGAAACCTGAGGGGGAAAAAAGGGACAGTCAGAGCAGGCCTGAGCTCCTCAGGCCCCCTCCTTCCCCATGAAGGCCCCGGGGATCAGCTCTCATGTCCATCTCATGCAGGATGCAGACCTGGAGGCCTTCTTGGAGGCAGAGGCGCAGGCTCTTCACATACAGCCTACTATGGGCCTGGGTAGCAAGGTCGCCCCGCACTGGGCCACAGAGAAACACGCTGTGGCCAGACTGTCTGCCCCAGGAGATCTTGGATTATTGCTTCATAAGCAGGGTGGGGGAATGGGCGTTCCTGGCCTGTGATTGGCCAGCGGGCTCCGGGCCCCAGTCAGGTGGGTTCTAAGTTCCAGTTGCTGCCTGAGTCCCTGTTGAAGCAGCCCAGCCTGGCCTCCAGGTATCTAGGTATCCTCCCATCTCAGGCAGACAGAGACGGTGGCTGGCTGAGATTGAGCGCCTGTTGTATACGGGCCCGGGGCTAACCCTCCCCCCATCACATAACTCAACAGCAACTCCCAAGCCACAACTTCTCTGGGCCTCAGGTTCCCCACCTGCAAAACAGTGTGGATAACAGTACCCTCCCCATGGCACTCAAGGAGGGACGAATCGAGTTCAGGAGGTTAAGGTGAGCACCAACAGGTGTCAGAGAAGGGGGCACCCGGGCGGTCCCATTCCATGGTTGAGGACAACTGAGGCTCAGGGATCCTCTGCTTGGACACATGGGGCTGGGGTTTGAATCCAGGTCTGGGTGACCACAGAGCCTCCCACGCAGACCCCACAATCTCCGCAGGGCAACAGGGGTCTGGAGTTTCCCAGTCCTCTGGGATCCCGAGTAGGCCAGATGTCTCGGACGGCAACACACTCACCCAGCCTAGAGTCCCTTCCACCCAGGGCCAGTCCTAATGGCCTGGGTGAGGAACAGAGACTCCTGGGGCCTGGGTCCCACCCGAGCCACCCCCTAGCCCAGGCCACACCTCCACCCGCCCAGGCCGCCAATAAAACAGGCCGGGCAGAACCCAACAGGCCTGGAGTGACACCCCAGAGGGAAGGCACATCATGGGGACAGTGGAGGGGCAAAGCTCCACCCTCCCGAGAGGCAGCTGGGCCCAGGAGGCCGCCCCCAACCCTTACCCTGGCAAAGGAGCCCCCAAGACTCATACACAGCTCCTGGGCAGACAGGGCCTGGAGAGACGAGGAGGCAGGGGCCCCTGGGACTCAGATCCCTCCTGTGACCCTACCCCACCCAGGTCAGTGTTGCACAGCAGACCACCCCAAGCCTCACCAGTCACCGGACAGGAGAGCCCTGCGGCCCCTCTGCCCCAGACACCCTTTACCCAGACCCCTGAGTCTTTCTGCCCCATGGGTGAACAGGCAGTGGGGGGCAGGTGGGTGGCCCCTGGGAGAAAGCGAGGAGGGCACGTTCCAAAATAGCCTCTGTTCCATCTGTTGTGGGGACAGAGGTCCCAAGTCACAAAGACCTCAGGGCCATAGTGCTGGGTTGTGACCAGGAGAGCCTGGTGGTCTGGAGGCCACCAGGGCGGCACCCAGCCCCCCATCCCCAGGCTGGCGGTCATCCCCCACCCACCCAACCCAAGAAAGTGCTGAGGGGGCATTTCTGACTCAGGGTCTGGTCGGGTCTGTCGCCCCTCCCCCACCTGCGACAACTTCAAGACCAGGCCCCCCCCACGGAAGAGCTCCAAGCAAAGCCCCCCCTCTTTGGGGGCACAGAAGGAAGAGGCCAAAGGAAGCCACTCCCCCCACCAGCCCGCTCCGAGCCCTGCTGGGTTTAATGACCCTTCCGGGTCGCCGGGTGGGGGAGGGGAGCAGGACAGACCTCCACGTTGGGGCCGGTGGAGGGGGCAGGTGGGGATCCCAGATTCCCCCCTAGGTCAGGGCTGGGTGCCCCCACATCGCCGCCATTAACCCTAAACTGGCAACGCCCACCCCCTTCAGACCCCTCCCCCCAAGAGCCCTTTGTCCTCGACCCCCACCCCCATTTTATGACAGCCCCAAGGGAGAGGCTGGGACGGGGCGCTGGGTGGTCGTTGGACCAGGCAGGGGTGGGGGGCGGAGGGATCCTGGGCCACACCCTCCTCCCCCCAGGCCTCCGGAGAGAGGTCACCCGCTCTGCCCGGGCCTTGCAAAACATGGTTATTTAAAGAGTTGTGCAAGGCCCCGGGCCCGCGGGTGGCGAAAGGGGCCCCTCACTCCACGAAGGGAAGAGGAGGGGGAGGGGCGGGGCAGAAAGCTGGGGAGGGGGCTAAGAAAGTCCTGTGTTAGGGGGGCCTGGAGGAAGTGAGAAAAAAACTCAAGAAGGAGAAGAAACAAGAAGACAGAAACCCTGGTCCGGATTTCAAAGGCTTCTTGGAAAGCGGCCGATTTGCATGGGGGGGGGAACCCCTCCAGCCCGAGCGCCTAAAAACGGAAGATAATTGAACCCGCCGCCTGGGGTCGGCGCCGAACGTTGGAGTTGACAAACGCGCGCTCCCAGCGCTTCCTGCGCCCGCTTTTGTGTCTGGGGGGCCCTGAAACGGGTCAGGGGGCTCTTCCTGGGTATCCCAGCCGAGGAACCGGGCGCCCGGGCCCAACCCACCCCGGCGCGCGGGGGCCGCGGTGTCTCCTCCGGGGGCCCCTCTCTGTGCTAGAGCGGACACTTTATAAATAAACCAGCCTGGCTGGGGAGGTTCGCCGGGAACTACCCTCCCTCCTCTCTGGGCTCCCGAATAAACCCCTGATTTCGGGGAGAAAGAATAAAAAAATGAAATAAAATATCGGGGTGTAGCCCCCCGCGCGCGCGCAGAGACCATTTCCTTCCGCCGGGGGGGGGGCGCGCAGTCGCGACCCCCGATCGCCCCTGCTCGCCCCTGAGCGATTGATCCAGTGAGGAGTGAAGTCTCCAAGCGGGGCGCAGAGAAAACTCCCCGAACCCCAGCCCGCCAGGGCCGCCTTCCCAGCCCGGGACCCCCACCAACATCACCGCCCAACTTTGGGGACCCCCTTCTTTGGCTTCCAGGACGCACTGCGCCCACCCCGGCACCGGAACCCGCGCTGGGAACGGCCAGCGCGCCCCCCAGCCTTACCGCGCAGGGCGGCTCGTAGGGGGGCGCGCGCCCCGCGCCTGGGGTCGGCCTGTCCGGGCCCGCCTGGCCTCCAGCCGCCGGTGCGCGCCGCTGGCTCCCGGCCCCCGACCCACGGGGCTGTGCCGCGCGCCGACTCACCGAGCCGCCAGCCGCGTCCGCGTCTACACCCCTCCGCCCGATTGGTAAGAGGCGCCCCGCGCGCGGCCGGCCCCCGCCCCGCCCCTCCCCCACCCCCAGACAAATCACCAGGGGACGAGTCGCTCTCGGATGCAAATACCTGGCCGGTGATTCAGCGCCGCGGCCCGGGCGCGGGAGGGGCTCGCCAGGGCTCCCCACTTTTCCCCGGACGCCCCCTCGCCCCACTCCCGCGGTCTGACGACGCGCAACCAGCCCGGGGGCGCTGGGGAGCAGGGCAGAGTGGACGGAAATTTTCAGGTCGCGGCCCCTTTAAAGGATAATAAATAATAAACGGGAACGGGAACAGCGCCGCGGGAGGCCCCGCCCCCGGCCTAGGGACGCTGGGCAAAGTGCGCGACGCGGCCCCAAGCGCAGAGGGTGCCGGGGGCAGGGGCTGGGGCGGGAGCGCCCCGGGAGAGGAAGAGGGGACTGACTGGGGCTCCGCCCGGGCGGGCTGGGGGGCATCGGAGCCGGATCCGGGACCAGGACTCTTCCCTTCTTACGGAGCACCTAGGTTGGGCCTCGTGGACTCGGAGTTTCACCTTTGCCCCTTAGATGGAGAGACCCTGAGAAAGTGACTTCACTCTCCGGAGCCGCCGTTTCCCAGTCTGAGAAATGGGCTTGAAAGACCCGGTGCAGAGCTGGGCGGGCGGCGTCGGAGGGAGGGAGCCAGGGTTCCGCCGGCCTCCCTCTGGGGAGGGACGGGCTGCAGACGGGGGCTCGGCGCGGGCGTGGGGAGGTGCGCGCGGGGACCCGGAGCCCCTTTGTGAAACCAGGACGACCCTGCCCGGCCCGGCTGTCACCAGCGTCGGGAGCTCGGCTTCCCCCCACCCACCGTGAAGGTGGTGATGACTTACACGGTCTGAGCGTTCGCTTGCCCAACCACGTGCCCCGCGCCTCTCTCCGGGGAGGTCCCTGCACGTCCCCAGCCCTCACTCCTCTCTGTAGTGGGCAACATTCTTGTTGCCACTGCGCAGAGCAGGAAACTGAGGCACCGAGCGGGGTGCAAGGAAGGCGGTCGGGAGGGGGACGCGTGCTCTGCAGGGAGCTGTGTGCGCGGGAAGCGACCCCAGGGGGCTAAGCGCAGGGGCCCGGGCTCCAGCCCGGATGTGAGCCCCGGGGGAGCCTGGAGGGCGGGCAGGGGCCACCCGGGGGGACCCTCACTTGTGGAGGGTCTCTGGCGGGCTCGGGTCCCCGGTCCTGAGTGTTGGGGGCGGGGTCGTAGGCGCCTCCCTCCTCTTCCCCTAAACTAGCACACGGCATTGCAACTTTTTCTGTCCTTCCACCTAGTTGTACCTCCTCCTTCCACAAAACTGCAACCGGGGCGGCGCGGTGGCTCATGCCTGTAATCTTAACACTTTGGGAGGCGGAGGTGGGCGGATCATCAGATGTCAGGAGTTCGAGACCAGCCCGGCCAACAAGGTGAAACCCCATCTGTACTAAAAATAGAGAAATCAGCCGGGCATGGTGGCGCGCGCCTGTAGTCCCAGCTACTTGGGAGGCTGAGGCAGGAGAATCGCTTGAATCCGGGAGGTGGAAGTCGCAGTGAGCCGAGATGGCGCCACTGTACTCCATCCTGGGCGACACAGTGAGACTCCATCTCAAAAACAAAACAAAACAAAAAACTGCTGGCAGGAGAGCTGCCCCCGACTCCAAGGCCTGAATCCAGCCTTCCAGCCCCAGGGCCACGTGTAGCCTAATGGCGGCAGGTGTCTGAGAGGCCTCCACCATAAGGCTATTAAACACCAAACCCAGCTGCCACCCCTATCTCTGATGGAGAGGCCCGAGACACCTGCCCCAGGTGGGGGGTGCTTTGGAGAGACACTCCCTGCAGCGGGATACAGGGGTGTGGGAGTACCCCCTTCTAGGGCCAGGACCCAGGTCACGTCTGAAGGTGCAGGAAGTCCCTCCCACCTACGATGGAGCACCTGGAGGCCAGCAGACCCAAAAGGCACCTGGAGGGCAGGTGCATGGGCCTGTCTGTGCCTCCGTTTATCCCTCTATAAAATGGGCCACTGTTAATTCAACCCTTTCACCATCCTGTTCTGGATTAGGCTGCCCTTTGTTCAAATGGAAGGGCACAGGGTGGGGGCATAATTACCCCCAGGGCAGGAAGGGTAGAGCCCCTACCCGTTTCCCAGGAGGAAGCTGTGATTTGGGTAGCTGGCTGCAGCTTCCCCTGAAGGGGCCGCGCAGGGGGGTGAGGGGATGCAGGATGGCAGCTGCCTGCAGTGAGGGGGCTCCTATTTTTAGCCCAGAGAGGGAGCCGGGAATGTCTACGCAGACTAGCTGGCTCCACCATATTCCAGATGCCCTCATGCCCCGTGGGGGTAGGCAGCAGTGTGGATTTAGATCAGTGCAGACCTCTCCCAGTCTCTTTCTCAAGCTGTGCATTGGCACAGCAGCCCTAGCTTTAAACATTTCCTAACCAGACCATCTACCGGGGGGGCACAGCAGCCCCAGCTCTGAAGGTTTCCCAGCCAGACCATCTCCTGGGGACACAGCAGCCCTAGCTCTGAAGGTTTCCTAGCCAGACCATCTCTTGGGGGTGCAGCAGCCCCAGCTGTGAAGGTTTCCCAGCCAGACCATCTCCTGGGGGTGCCTGGGGCTTTGGGAACCTCCCCCACACAAAAACAGCTTGATCCTCCCCCAACCCCTGCTGGTCACTGGACCGGTTCTCTACTCTGCACTCAGGTAGGGGGCATCCTCATAAAACCCCCCAGATCCTGCTCCCACAGCTCTGCAGGTTAAAAAGCCCAAACTAGGGCTGGACCTGGTGGCTTACACCTTTAATCCCAGCACTTTAGGAGGCCAAGGCAGGCGGATCACTTGAGGTCAGGAGTTGGAAACCAGCCTGGCCAACATGGTAAAACCCTGCCTCTATTAAAAATACAAAAAAATTAGCCGGACATGGTGGCAGGCATCTGTAATCCCAGCTACTCAGGAGGCTGAGGCAGGAGAATCGCTTGAACCTGGGAGGCGGAGGTTGCAATGAGCCAAGATCACACCACTGCACACGAGCCTGGGAAAGAGGAGACTCTGTCTCAAAAAAAAAAAAAAAAAAAAAAGAAGAAGAGAGCTCAGCTCACGCCTGTAATCCCAGACTTTGGGAGGCTTAGGCGGGAGGATGGCCTAAGGCTAGGTGTTCAAGATGAGCCTGGGAAACATAGACCCTGTCTCCACAAAAAATTTATAAAATAAAAAAATTAAGGCTGTGCACCATGGCTCAAGACTGTAATCCTAGCACTTTGGGAAGCTGAGGAAGGAGGATCGCTTGAGCCCAGGAGTTTGAGACCAGCCTGGGCAACGTAACAAGACCCCATCTCTACAAAAAATGCAAAAATTAGCCGATTGTGGTGGCCACACCTGTAGTCCCAGCTACTCGGGAGGCCGAGGCAAGAGGATCGCTTGAGCCCAGGAGGTCAAGGCTGCAGTGAGCCATGATCACACCACTGCACTCTAGTCTGGGCCACAGAGCAAGACTGTCTCAAAAAATAAAATACAGTGGCTCACATCTGTAATCCCAGCACTTTGGGAGGTGGAGGCCGGCAGATCACTTGAGGCTGGGAGTTTGAGATCAGCCTGGCCAACATGGTGAAACCCTGTCTCTAGTAAAAAGACAAAAATTAGCCCGGTGTGGTGGTGGCACAGCCTTGTAATCCTAGCTACTCGGGAGGCTGAGGCAGGAGAATCCCTTGAACCTGGGAAGCGCAGGTTGCAGTGAGCCAAGGTCGCGCCACTGCACTCCAGCCTGGGCAACAAGAGCAAAACTCCATCTCAAAAAAAAAAAAAAAAAATCATATATAATGAATCCAGCCTGTTATATCTATCTTTATACTGACGCAGATATAAAATATCATTTTTACCCCTCTTTCAGGACATGAAGCAGAATAAAGTTCCTATCTTTTTCTTCTTTTTTTCTTTAACGGTGAATATTGTAGAATAAATTACTGTTTTGAATGTTTTCATAGAAGGTGCCCTCAAAAGCAAAGTGCCTAGGACCGGGATAATCCATAATGTGCCTCTGATTGCCCCAATTCACAGCGGGGACACCTCCAGCCAGGGGTCCAGGTTGGGATCCGAATGAGCGACACCGCCCCTGGGCACCGGGCACCTCTGGGACTTCTGGAGACGAGAAAAGAAGGAGCGAAACCTCCGCGGGCCGCGCGTGCCATCTGCCGGGCACCTGCGGGACTGCGGCCGGGGGGCGGGCTCTTAGGGGCGGGGCCAGTGCCGGTGGCCGCTAGGTGGCGCCGTCTCACCTGAAAATGAGTTTCGCTCACGCCGAGGCGGGTGGATCACGAGGTCAGAAGATCGAGACCATCCTGGCTAACACGGTGAAACCCCGTCTCTACTAAATGTACAAAAAAGTAGACGGGCGTGATGGCGGGCGCCTGTAGTCCCAGCTACTCGGAAGGCTGAGGCAGAAGGCTGAGAACATAGGCTGTTTGGTTTCCCATTCCAGTTTCTTCACTTAGAGTAGTGGTCTCCAACTCCAACCATGTGTGAATGCCATTTCATTCCTCTTTATGGCTGAGTAGTAGTCTTGTGTGTGTGTGTGTGTGTGTGTGTGTGTGTATGTGTGTGCGCGCGCACGCCACCTTTTCTTTATCTGCTCGTTGATTGATGGGCATTTGCACTGTCTGTTTTCACATTTTAGTTCTCTCTAAAAGTGGGATGAGGCCCCGGGCGCGGTGGCTCATGCCTGTAATCCCAGCACTTTGGGAGACAGAGGCATGGGGATCACTTAAGGTCAGGAAAATCGAGACCAGCCTGGCCAACATGGAGAAACCCCGTCTCTATTAAAATACAAAAATTAGCCGGGCGTGGTGGCGGCGCCTGTAATCCCAGCTACTTGGGAGGCTGAGGCAGGAGAATCACTTGAACCCAGGAGGCAGAGGTTGCAGTGAGCGGAGATCGCGTCACTGCACTCCAGCCTGGGTGACAGAATGAGACCTTGTCTCAAAAAAAAAAAAAAAGTGGAATGAATCGTACACAGTGACAGTCAACTACAAGACAATGAGAAAACGTCTGACACTTTCTGGAATGATCCACAAACTCCTGTGTTGACACATGTTTAATTTCAGGAAACACAGAAATCATAATTTCAATATCAATAGCAGACTTCATAACTAAACTGCACCGAACGTCACAAGAGACCAAAATATTTGCACAGTTGATCTCGGACAGTAAGAAAAATATTAATAACAGAAGAATAGCCGCTTTTCCAGCAGTCCCCGCTCCCGAGGGAGCCGCTCGGATTCCCACCGGGTCCGCTCAGAGAGGGGCAGTGTCCTCCCCCAGGACGCACAGCCGGCGCGCGGCCAGCCCACTGCTCCCTGGCTTCTGCGCCCTGGCGGGGGCCGGGTGAGACCCCAGGCGGTGCAGCTCCGTGTGTGGGGCTGCGGGGTCCGAGGGTCCGGGCCGGCGGGGGCGGCGCGGCGCGCAGCAGACGCGGCGGAAGGCCTGTCGGAAGTGCGAGCCCAGGAAGGCGTAAAGCAGCGGGTTCAGCGCGGAGTTGCTGTAGGACATGCAGTGAGCCCATGTCTTAAGCGCGTAGGCGGCGTAGCTGCGTGGGTGCCAGGAGCCCGCGGGGCCCAGCGCCTGCAGCACCAGGAACAGCTGGATGGGGCCCCAGCAGGCGGCGAAGAGCAGGACCACGGCCGCCACCAGCCGCGAGACCTTGGCCCGCACGGCGCCCGAGCGCTCGGCCAGCACCTGCCCCTGGGGGGTGCCGTGAAGGTGATTAGACGAAAGGCTGGGGCCCGGCTGGGCTCATCCCCTCGCACCGCCCCTCCTGGACCCCTTGGGCTGTCCCTGCTCGCGCAGATGCCCCCACCGGCCCCTCCCACCACGGTGCCTCCCCGCCCGCCCAGCCTTGCTGTCCTCCCACCCACGCGGAGCACCTGCAGGGCGCTATCGGCGGGCGCGGGGCGCACGGCGACCCGGCCCAGGTGGCGCAGCATGGCCCCATAGCAGGCGCAGGTGGCGAGCAGCGGCAGCAGGTACAGCGCCAGCAGGTTGTACAGTGCGAAGGCGCGCTCCAGGGCGCGGCTGGGGAAGGCCTCACTGCAGTAGGCGCGCGGCCCCGGTGACAGGCGGTGCAGGGCGAGTACCGGCGCAGACACCGCCGCAGAGCCTGTGCCACAAGCCGGGATGAAGACCCTGCGCCGGGAACCAGCAGCCCCCCAGCGGCCCCCACGTGCCTCCCCGGGAGGCGTTCACCCAGCCACCCTGCAAAGGCCCGGGCGCCCCGTCTGCAGCCTCGCTGGTCCTAGGCAGGCAGAACTATTGCTGCCATTTTCCAGATGCTGGACCGAGGCGGCAGGTGGCTCCGGGCGCCCAGGGCACTAGGACGTGTCCGCCTTCTCCCGTGAGGCTCCTGAGCTGTACTCACCTACCCAGATGCTGAGGCTGACAGCCAGCGCCAGGCGGGGAGTGCGGCGGTGCAGGGCGCGCAAGGGGAACACCGTCACGTACCAGCGGTCCACGCTCATGGCGGTCAGAGTGGCGCACGTGGCCTGCACCGAGACCTGCGGGAGCCGCCAGCCGGGCGTGTGGACACCTGCGCGGTTGGGAGCCTGCCCTGTCCGCCCGCCCTGCCGATCCCCCTACGTGTGCGAACACTCAGGCACATACACGGGATGTGTCCTGGGAGGAGTGTCCAGTGCGGGTTGAGGGGACAGAAGGTGGGGAGACTGGGAGAGGAGGGCAGGAGGATTGGGGAAGTGAGGGAGCCCTTGGGGGGCGGCTGATACCCCGAGTCTGAGACGGGGAGCTGCGTGGGATGGAGGGACAGGCGGGGCAAGAAGCATCAGGGCCTCAGTCGCCCTTCCTTACCAGTGACCCGGGTCCCCGTCTGCATCCCTCCCCCATCCCCATTCCCGCCCCCCACTCCAGGTCTAGGCTGCACCACCGCCCAGCCCCGTCCCGCAAGCTGGGCCCCCCAGCCCCTGGTTCTCCAATGCGTTGCCTCGCGCCCCGCCCAAGGTCCGCCCCCCCATCCCACGTGGGCTCCCCCTCCCCACATGCGCCCGCCCCCCGCTCCGGAGCGCATCCCCTCTCCTCGTCCCCACGTGCGACCCCTCCCCTCCTGCTCCAGAATGCACCCCTCCCCCGCTCCACCATGCACCCCCTCCCCTCCAGCTTCGGAGAGCATCTCCCTCCGTCCCCACGTGCGCCCCCTCCCCTCCTGCTCCGCAGCGCACCCCCCTCCCGGTCCCCACGTACGATCCCCTCCCCTCCCACTGCGGAGCGCACCCCCGCCCGTCCCCAAGTGCGCCCTCTCCCCTCCTGCTCCGGAGCGCACCTGCTGGATGTAGTTGACGAACTTGCACATGAAGTCGCCCAGCACCCAGGCGGGCAGCGGGTACAGCAGGGCGGTGAAGGGGACGCAGCACAGGAGGAAGGTCACGTCCGTGGCCGCCAGGTTGGCTGCGGTGGGGACGCGCGGGCGCTGGGCGTGGGGGCCACTGGCGGCGGGAACCGCCCAGCGCTCCTGGCCCTGACCCCTGGCCCCCACTTTGGTCCGAGTGACCAGCAGGATGGCTCAGGGAGGCCCCCCCAGCGCCCCCGGCCTCCTCGGGCAGAAGTTGGGGCGCCTTCTAGTAATTCCCCCTTACATCTCAAACATTACGCCTCCAGCTCGGATTTCCTGGCCATTCTGGCAGAAATCGGTTCTGCTGGGCCCTGTCCGGGCTGGGGGAGCCTGAGCAGGCCCCGACCCTCTAAGCCTCAGTTTCCACAACTGCAAACTGGTGACAATGGTGCCGGCCCAGCAGCCACCGATTTGGCGTGTGCGATAGGGGACCCCAGGACACAAATGCATAAACAGGCTCAGAGAGCCACCGGAGCCAGGGGTCGCAAACTAAGGCCCGCGGGCCAAGCCAGCCCCTCCCCCAGCCCTTTGTTCAGCTGACACCGAGCCATTGGCCCGCGCTGCACTGGGGCGAGCCCCGCGAGTGGCCAGGTCGAGGTTTCCATGTGCCACACTCCCCACCCTCCGGCCCGCCCGGGCCCGCGCGCGCTGGAGTTTCCGACCTCTAGCCTCAGGTGCAGGGACCACAGGGAAAAGATTCGAGGTGGGGGGGACCCCTGCAGGGGAAGGAGCCGGGTCTGAGAGGGCCCCGATGCGCCGCGAGAGGGCACCCCAGGACGCTCGGCCCTCGGAGCCCCCGGGACGGCAGCAGGTGCGGCGCAGCGCCCGCGCTCACCGATGTAGAAGTTGGTCACGGTCCGCATCGGCTTGTGGCGGCAGATGACGTAGATGACCAGCGAGTTGCCCACCAGGCCCAGCAGCATCAGCGCCGCAAAGAAGAGCGGCACGAGCCAGGCGTCCACGGCCCGCGGCGCAGGGACTGGGCCGTCCGAGGCGTTGGCCGGTGTCCCCCACGACGCGTTGGGCCCGGACGTAGCCACGGTGTGCATGGCCGCGCGCCCCTCCTCCTCCCGGCCGCCCTCCAGGATTGCGCCCTGGCACCGCCCCGGGGACCTCTCCGCCCGACCGCCCGGGGGCTGCAGCTGTGGAACTCAGGAAGGGACTCCTCGGCTGGAGTCCGCAGGGTCCAGAAGGCAGCTGTGCTGGGCTCGGCGGCTCCTCTGCCGGCGCCGCTGCAGCCAAGCGTTTATAGCCCGTGCCCCCCGCCCTTGTCCTTGCCTTCCCGCCTCTCCGGCAGCCGCTCGCCACTCCCTCCCCTGCCCACGCGCCCTCTATTCACCCAGCGGCAACCCCCCTATTCCCTCCTCTCGGTGCAAGGTCGGAGTGAGAGCGCGGGAGGGGGCTGAGGGGGGCGGAGCAGGCAGGCGGTGGGCCGCGTGAAGGCTGCTGTGGACCTGGAAGGACCGACCTTAACCAGCGGGTAGACGCTTAGCCTGGACTAGGAGCCCAGCCAAGGCGTGAACTGTAAGGCCTGTGAATATGGGAAGGGCTTTGACCCTTCTAGGGGCTGGGGCTCCAGGGGGTGGGCCCAGCCTGGCAGGGAGGCCAGCCCTCAGCGGAGACCCTGGGTGAGGATAGCTTGGGTTTGTCCCCAGGACCCTAGGGAGCCATGGAAAGTTCAGGGCAGGTGAGGGACGTCCCTGATCTGGCGGTTTGGGACTGAATGTGTCCCACATGACTGACAAGGGGTGTCTGATACCCTCAGGGACACTAGCAGCGGGAAGCAGGTGGAGGGCACCTTGCAAAGGCCACAGCCTTATTGTTGTTATTATTATTATTATTATTATTATTACTGATTTATCTTTTTTTTTTGAGACAGTTTGGCTCAGGTCGCCCAGGCTGGAGTGCACTGGCTCGATCTCGGCTCACTGCAAGCTCTGCCTCCTGGGTTCACGCCATTCTCCTACCTCACCCTTCCGAGTAGCTGGGATTACAGGTGCCTGCCACCATGCCCGGGTAATTTTTGTATTTTTAGTAGAGACCAGGTTTCACCACGTTGGCCAGGCTGGTCTCGAACTCCTGACCTCAGGTGATCCACCCGCCTCGGCCTCCCAACGTGCTGGGATTACAGGCGTGAGCCATTGCTCCCGGCCCAGCTAATTTATTTTTAAATTTTTTTGTAGAGACGCTATCTCACTAGGTTGCCCAGGCTTGTCTTGAACTCCTGAGCTCAAGCAGTCCTCCTGCCTCAGCCTCCCAAAGTGCCAGGATGACAAGCATGAGCCACCCAGCCCAGTCAGCACAACCTTGACCCCATAATCCCACAGCTGTAAGTGTACCCCAGGATGACATCCAGGAGGTTCCCCCGAAGTCCATCCTGCAACAGAGTTCCAAGATGTTTGGTCATCATGGAGTAATACACAGCGAAGAAAAAGGTGCTTCCATTTGCATAAAAAAAGACTAAAAAGGGAGGGGAAAAAATGAATAGGCCGGGCGCAGTGGCTCACGCCTGTAATCCCAGCACATTGGGAGGCCGAGGCAGGTGGATCACTTGAGGTCAGGAGTTCCAGACCAGCCTGGCCAACTTGGTGAAACCCAGTCCCTACTAAAAATACAAAAATTACCTGGGCTTGGTGGCGGGCGCCTGTAATCCCAGCTACTTGGGAGGCTGAGGCAGGAGAGTCACTTGAGTCCAGGAGGTGGAGGTTGCAGTGACCTGAGATTGCATCACTGCAGGCTGGGTGACAGAGCGAGACTCTCTCCAGAAAAAAAAAAAAGAAGAAGAAGAAGAGGAAGGTACAGACAGGACAGGCCCCCATAGAGGGAAGCCCTGGAACCCACAATGGGAGGAAGGCCCAGGAAGGTCTCTGAAGTTGCCTCTCTCTCTCACGAATAAATGTTCAGGTCCATTCTTTGAGCATCTACCCTTACCCTGTGCCTGATGGATGGGGAAACCACTCATTCCTGATGCCCAGCTCCCCTGCCAGTCGTGCCTGATACATCTCCCCATTGTCCTTTTTCACCTCTTTGCACATTTATCTACAGGAATCTCACAGTGCAGGCTTTTTTGAGTCCATCCACAGTTTCTCATCCTTTTCCTTTTCCTCCTTACTCTTTCTTTTTTTTCTTTTTCTTTTCTTTTTTTTTTTTTTTTTTTTTTTTTTTTGAGACGGCGTCTTGCTCTGTCGCCCAGGCTGGAGTGCAGTGGCGCCATCTCGGCTCACTGCAAGCTCCGCCTCCCGGATTCACTCCATTCTCCTGCCTCAGCCTCCCGAGTAGCTGGGACTACAGGCGCCCGCCACCAGGCCCGGCTAATTTTTTGTATTATTGGTAGAGACGGGGTTTCACCGTGTTAGCCAGGATGGTCACAATCTCCTGACCTCGTGATCCACCTGCCTCGGCCTCCCAAAGTGCTGGGATTACAGGCGTGAGCCACTGTGCCTGTTTTTTTTTTTTTTTTTTTTTTTTTTGAGACAGAGTCTCACTTTGTGGCTCAGGCTGGATTGAAGTGGAGCGGCTCCCTGTAACCTTTGCCTCCCATGTTCAAGCGATTCTTGTGCCTCAGCCTCCCAAGTAGCTGGGACTACAGGTGCATACCACCACACCCGGCTAATTTTTGTAGTTTTAGTAGAGATACGGTTTTACCATGTTGGCCGGACTGGTCTCAAACTCCTGACCTCAAGTGATCCACTGGCCTTAGCCTCTCAAAGTGCTGGTATTACAGGTGTGAGCCACCGTGCCCAGCCTCCCTCTTGCTTTCTTTCATTTTATTTTATTTTATTTTATGTTTTTGAGACGGAGTCTCGCTCCTCGCCCAGGCTGGAGTGCACTGGCGCCATCTCGGCTCACTGCAAGCTCCGCCTCCCGGGTTCACGCCATTCTCCTGCCTCAGCCTCCCGAGTAGCTGGGACTACAGGCGCCCGCCACCACGCCCGGCTAATTTTTTGTATTTTTAGTAGAGACGGGGTTTCACCGTGTTAGCCAGGATGGTCTCGATCTCCTGTCCTCGTGATCCGCCTGCCTCGGCCTCCCAAAGTGCTGGGATTACAGGTGTGAGCCACGGCGACCGGCCCTTTCTTTTTATTTTAGAGATGGGTTTTCATCATGTTGCCCAAGCTAGTCTCAGACACCTAGACTCAAGTGATCCACTGGCCTTGGCCTCCCAAACTGCTGGGATTACAGGCGTGAGCCACCACGCTGGCCACCAGGCCTAATTTTAGAGAAGAGTAAACTGAGGCTAAGCAGGGGAAGGGGTTGCCTAGCCGAGGCTCCAGGGCTGGGAGGGGCAGGTGGAAGGAAGGCTCGGGCAGTTTTAATTTCCGCCATCCTCTGCCTCCAAATAGGACGTCCCTCGCCGATACCCAGGCCTCAGTTTCCCTGTCCGTGTCTCCTCGCCTCCCTGAGCTGGATTCCTGGCTCAGTCCGCAGCCCGGATCGGGATGCAGGGTTGTGGTTGAGTTTCCGACCCCTCGCCTAGGTGTCCCTCCTTCCCGGAGCTAGATTTCTGGCTGTAGGGATCGTGGCCTGGCCCCGCCTCCCGCCTCAGTCTCCCCGTTCGTTCCCCCAGGTGCTGAATCCCGGCCCCACCTGCCTCGGTTTCCCCGTTCGTTCCCTGTTGGCTGGATCCCCGCCCCTCCTGCCTCGGTTTCCCCGTTCGTCCCCCCAGGGGCTGGATCCCCTCCCCGCGCGCCTGGGTTTCCGCGTTCGTTCCCGGCAGCCGGGAGGTGGGTGCCCCCGCCCCGCCGCGCAGCCCCAGGCCCCGCCCCTGCCCGCCTCCGGGCGCCCGTCACTTCCTGCCCGGCCCGGTGAAGGCCCTGCCGGGCGGCGGCGGCAGCGACAGCGTGCGAGCCATGGTCGCGCTGGAGAACCCCGAGTGCGCCCCGGAGGCGGCGGAGGGCACCCCGGGCGGGCGGCGGCTGCTGTGAGCGCGGGCGGGCGGGGCGCGGCGGGCGCCGGGGGCTGGGCTCCCTCCCCTGAGATCCTCTCCCCGCCTCCCCTCCCCTCCTTTCCCTCCCCTCCCCTCGTTCCCTTCGCTCCCCTCGCTCCCCTCGCTCCCCTTGCTCCTCTTCCGGGGCTTCAGCCTGTCCCGCCTTCCCTTCTCGCCCGCTGTGGACCCCCAGGCTGGGTGGGGGGTCTTCATTGTTACTCAGCGGGGACACCCCTCCTGGCGCTTCGGGGGCTCGCTGGGGGAGGGGACCCGGGTCCGCGTTCCCGCTTACCTGTTCCGCCCCCCACTCCCCGGTCCGCACCCTAATCTCCGGTCCGCGCCCCACTCCGCGGTCCGCGCCCCACTCCCCGGTCCGCACCCTAATCTCCGGTCCGCGCCCCACTCCCCGGTCCGCGCCCCCACTCCCGGGTCCGCCCCCCCACTCCCGGGTCCGTCCCCTGGTCCGCCCCCCAACTACCCTGGTCCGCGCCTCCAGTCCCGGGTCCGCCCCCTCACTCCCCGGGTCCGCCCCCCAACTCCTCGGTCCGTGCCCCCACTTCCCGGGTCCGACTCCTCCCACTCCTGGGTCCGCGACCCCCACTCCCCGGTCCGCCCCCCCATGCCCTGATCCACGCCCCGACTCCCGGGTCCGCCTCCCCCACTCCCCGGTCCACCCCACTCACTGCCCTGATCCAAGCGCCCACTCCTGTGTCCGCCCCCCCACTCCCCTGGTCCGCGCCCCCATTCCCGGGTCCGCCCCCCCAACTCCTTGGTCCGTGCCTCCACTCCCCAGGTCCGCCTCCCCCACTCCCCGGGTCTGCGCCCCCACTCCCGGGTCCGACCCCCCAACTCCTCGGTCCGTCCCCTCCACTGCCCTGGCGCACGCCCCCACTCCACGGTCCGTCCCCCCACACCCCGGTCTGCGCCTCCACTCCTCCCCGTGTCCGCCCCCCCACTCCCGGGTCCGTCCCCACTCCCGGGTCCGTCCCCCCACTCCCCCGGCCTGCGCCCCCACTCCTCCCCCGTCCGCCCCCCCACTCCCCGGTCCGCCCCCCCACTCCCCGGTCCGCCCCCCCACTCCCCGGTCCGCCCCCCAACTCCCCGGTCCGCCCCCACACTCCCGGGTCCGCCCCCCCACTCCCCGGTCCGCCCCCCAACTCCCCGGTCTGCCCCCCGACTCCCGGGTCTGCCCCCCACTCCCCGGGCCCCGAGGTGCCAGCCATGGAGCCTCCCGCCAGAGGGTCCTGGGCCCCTGTCCGCGGGTCGGGGTTCACCCACGCGGCCATGCACTCCAGCCTGGTCCCAGCCACACGCCCGGCCCCACTCGCCCTGTGGGCTTGTCTGCGCCCCCTGCCTTTCCGGGCAGACCCGGCTCCTTGCTCTCCTTTGGGTAAATCCCCACAACCCTTGTGGGTTAAAACCCGGCAAGCAGGAGGAGCCCGCGCGTCCTTCCCGGGGGACCCGGAAGCGGGGCGGTCTGTGCGGGGGTCAGCCGTGTGTCACCCCGGCCCGCACAGGGACCCGGGGACCCAGAGTGCGCCCCTGGGGTCCGTGTTGGTGGGGGGCGAAGAGGCGGCGCGTGTTCCCTTCCTGCCTCCTCCGTGTGCGGACGGCGCCACCTGGGCAGGTTATTTTATGCTTCCATGCCTCAGTTTCCCCTTCTGTAAACTGGGATAGTAAGTGTGGCCTCCGAGTGGTGGGGGTTACCGAGCTAGCACTGCGGCGGGCCCAGCAAACGGGCGTGTCCATTGTCTCATTACTAATTATCGTTAATGTTTTATTGGTTATTTTAGTAGCATTAATATTTTGAGACGGAGTCTTGCTCTGTCGCCCACGCTGGAGTGCAGTGGCGCAATCTTGCTTCGCTGCAACCTCCACCTCCTGGGTTCAAGCGATTCTCGTGCGGCAGCCTCCCCAGTAGCTGGGATTACAGGCGCCAGCCACCACACTCAGCTAATTGTTGTATTTTTAGTAGAGCTGGGGTTTCATCATGTTGGCCAGGATGGTCTTGATTTCCTGACCTCATAATCTGCTTGCCTCGGCCTCCCAAAGTGCTGGGATTACAGGTGTGAGCGACCGCACCCGACCTTTAGTATTATTTGTATTTATTTATTTATTTGTTTATTTTTTTGAGACAGACTCTCACTCTGTCGCCCAGGCTGGAGTGCAGTGGGGCAATCTCGGCTCACTGGAAGCTCCACCTCCCGGGTTCACGCCATTCTCCTGCCTCAGCCTCCTGAGTAGCTGGGACTACAGGCGCCCGCCACCACGCCCAGCTAATTTTTTTGTATTTTTAGTAGAGACAGGGTTTTGCCGTGTTTGCCAGGATGGTCTCGATCTCCTGACCTCGTGATCTACCCGCCTCAGCCTCCCAAAGTGCTGGGATTACAGGTGTGAGTCACCGCGCCGGCTAGTATTATTTTTAAATGATTTATTACTATCATCGTTATTATGTTTATTATATCATCATTATTATCTCCACCCAGAGGCCATACCCATCTCTACAGAGGTGATTTGTATCTGAAGGAGAAAGGATGCGTCTTTGATTGGTTGATTGGTTAATTGATTGGAGACAGAGTCTCGGTCTATTGGCCAGGCTGGAGCAGAGGATGCTTTTTTTTTTCTCACCCCCCCCCATTAGAGACGGGGTCTTGCTAACTTGTCCAAGCTGGTCTCAAACTTCTGGGCTCAAGCCATCCTCCCTCCTCGGCCTCCCAAAGTGTTGGGATTACAGGCGTGAGCCACTGCACCCTGCCTAGTAGTATTATTATTAATACAGGGTCTCACTCTGTCACCCAGGTTTGATCCCAGCTCACTGCATCCTCTACCTTCGGGCTCAGGCGATCCTCCTGCCCCAGCCTCCTGAGTAGCTAGGACCACAGGTGTGCACCACCATGCCTGGCTAATTTTTTTTTTTTTTTTTTTTGAGACGGAGTTTCGCTCTTGTTGCCCAGGCTGGAGTACAATAGTGTGATCTCAGCTCACTGCAACCTCCGCCTCCCAGGTTCAAGCAATTCTCCTCCCTCAACCTCCTGAGTAGCTGGGATTACAGGCATGTGCCACCACACCCAGCTAATTTTGTATTTTTAGTAGAGACGGAGTTTCTCCATGTTGGTCAGGCTGGTCTCGAACTCCCAACCTCAGATGATCCACCGGCCTCGACCTCCCAAAGTGCTGGGATTACAGGCATGAGCCACAGCGCCTGGCCTGGCTAATTTTTTAATTTGTTGTAGAGACGAGGGTCTTACTATGTTGCCTAGGCTGGTCTCGAACTCCTGGACTCAAGGGATCCACCTGCCTTGGGCTCACAAAGTGCTGGGATTACAGGCGTGAGCCACTGCACCCACGTAACGTCTCCTCTAAGGGGGCCTTGAACCACCTGGAGTGGGCATTTACCCTCAAAATGGGCTCTTCTTCCTGGGTCTTCTGTTTTGTTTTTTTTTTTGGTGGGGGTTGGGGGGACGGGGTCTTGCTCTGTCACCCAGGCTGGAGTGCAGTGGCGCGATCTCAGCTCACGGTAACCTTGGCCTCCCAGGTTCAAGTGATTCTCCTGCCTCAGCTTCCTGAGTGGCTGGGATTACAAGCACGTGCCACCACGCCTGGCTAATTTTTGTAATTTTAGTAGAGACGAGGTTTCACCATGTTGGCCAGGCTGGTCTCAAACTCCTGACCTCAGGTGATCCACCTGCCTCAGCCTCCCAAAGTGCTGGGATTGCAGGCATGAACCACCACGCCTGGCACCCTGGGTCTTCTTGAAGCCCAGGTGTAGTGACTCCTGTGTAACTATGTAAATACACTCATGTTTCCGCTCTCAGCCCTCAGTCTCTGGGTGTTTACCTGCCAGCTGTGTCCTGGTGGGGGGTTGGGGACTGCTGGGGGCCGCCACAGTCTGCCCCACCCCAGGCTGAGTCACCTCCACCCTGAGCCCTGGCTTCCTGATGCACAAGTGGGTTCCTCTCTTGCTGTCTCTTGTGAGTTCCTGGGGGAGGGGCCAGTGCTGGGAAAGGTGTGTTTTTGCCCACGGGACTGAGGGTTCACAGTTCCCCTCTCAAAATCTGCAAGGAGTAGAATTGGAAGTGGCCAGGAGGCCTGTTCCCCCAAACCCCAGCAGCTCCCCAGCTTGGGCTGCCCCCCACTCTGTGGACACACATCCTCGAGCCTTCAGGGTCCAGGAAGCCTCAGATACCCCCACTGGGTCCTCAGTTTCCTCATGTGTGAAGTGGTCTTGTTGAGTGGTGTGGGAAACAGATGAACCAGCCCTTGGGAAGTGTGTCAACGGAAGTTTAGTTATTCATTCAACAAACAGGCAGTGAGCGCCGCTGTGGGCTGGTCACAGGCTGGGACCGAGGGCGGCGGTGGAGGGGGTGAACCCTGTCTTGTTCTGTGGGCCTAGTGAGCTAGTGATTAAGGAGCAAAGAAGTAAACAGGCCGGCTGGGGCCAGTTGGTTTCCAGAGCTTCCTCGTAAGGCTGACTGGGCTAGGTGGGGGGCGGGGCCATTCCTGGGGGTGGTGAACACAGCTGAGGCTGGAATGAGCAGGTGTATCAGGCAGAGACTGGGGCTCCCTGAGTTTGGGGCACTGTGTGGAGGGGCCTGTGGCTGGGCATGGGTTTTTTGTTGTTTTTTTTTTTTAAGACAGTCTCATTCTGTCACCCAGGCTGGAGTGCAGTGGTACGATCTCGGCTCACTGCAGACTTCACCTCCCGGGTTCAAGTGATTCTCCTGCCTCAGTCTCCTGAGTAGCTGGGACCACAGGCGCCCACCACTACGCCTGGATAACTTTTTTGTATTTTTAGTAGAGACGGGGGTTTCACCACGTTGGCCAGGCTGGTCTCAAACTCTTGGCCTCAAGTGATCCACCTGCCTCAGCTTCCCAACGTGCTGGGATTAGAAGCGTGAACCACCGTGCCCGGCAAGGCATGGGGATTTTGATGTGGTCTTCCTGTTCCTTCCATTTCTGGAGAGGAGTGTCAGTGATTCCCAGGCCCCACTGTCTACCCCAGAGGCCAGATGTTTTTTTGTTTTTCTTTTTTTTGGAGACAGAGTCTCCCGCTCTGTCACCCAGGCTGGAGTGCAATGGTGCGATCTCAGCTCACTGCAACCTCCACCTCCCAGGTTCAAGCAGTTCTGCCTCAGCCTCCCAAGTAGCTGGGACTACAGGCGTGCGCCACCACTCCTGGCTAATTTTTGTATTTTTGTAGAGACAGGGTTTTACCATGTTGGCCAGGATGGTCTCCATCTCTTGACCTCATGATCCGCCCGCCTCGGCCTCCCAGAGTGCTGGGATGACAAACTTGAAGATGTTTCTTAATTTCCTGCTGGAAACTGGTTGAAGTCAGCTAGCTCCATCTGATGGTGGGACTTGATTTCCAGTGCTCAGTTCAGCACTAGAGGCCCAGGGGAGGGTGGTGAGCCCTGAGATACCAAACGAAACAGGCGAAGGCCCTTGTGTTGCAGTGCTAGGCCAAGGGGGAGCCGCCTGGCCCTGGGATGCTGGGGAGCCATGGGCTGTGCTGAAGCAGGGGAAGGAGTGAGCAGGTCCTTGTGGGCCTGGAGGAGAGGCCTGTGGGGCTTTGGTATGAGGGGCAGTGAGGGAAGCAGGGTAGCTCTGGGGGAGTTCTGGGTCAGACCCAGGTTCACATCCGGCTCCTTGCATTGTCTGGGTAGTGGTGGGGGACAGCCCCGCCTCTCCAAGCCTCAGATCCTTCATCTGTAAAATGGGGTGATACCAGGCCCATTGCTGGGAGGGCTTGAGCTGTGTCACCGAGCCCCACCCCCTCTGACTTTCCCGAGGGCTCCCCTCAGATGTCACTTGTTATCAGCCCTGTCCAGCTGCTGGGGTGGAGAAGTAGGCCCCGGGGACTCAGGGGGGATTGTGGGTGAATCTGGGGCATGGGACAGAGTGCTCCAGCCTCAGGGAGGCAGCTTCAGGCTGATCCAGCTTCAGAGATGCTGGCTTAACATGACCCTGTATTCCCACTGAGTGCCCGTTGGCTGCTGTGCTCCGTGCTGAGGGCATGGTCCACCACCTCCTTCTCCAGCTGCCCTCTTTGCAGCAATGGGAGCTTGGGCGGTGACTTTGTGCCTTGGTTTACAAATCTGTATGATGGGGGCCGGGCGCGGTGGCTAATGCCTGTAATCCCAGCACTTTGGGAGGCCGAGGCAGGCGGATCACTTAAGGTCAGGAGTTCGAGACCAGCCTGCCAACATGGTGAAACCCCGTCTTTACTAAAAATACAAAAATTAACCAGGCGTGGTGGTGGGCGCCTATAATCCCAGCAACTCGGGAGACTGAGGCAGGAGACTCGGTTGAACCAGGGAGGTGGAGGTTGCAGTGAGCCAAGATGGCACAACTGCACTGCAGCCTGGGCAACAGAGTGAGACTCCTTCTCAAAACAAAACAAAACAAAAAAAAAACCCCAAATCTGCATAATGGGCATCAAAGTAATAGCACTTGCCTCCCAGGGGACAGCACAGGTAACAGGAAATGAGCCCAACATGGGGAAAATACTCAGTCCAGGGATACTTATGATCAAAAGCAGTGTGGCATGGCTGAGGGGTGAGTTCCCCATCATAGGAGGAAAACAAGCAAGTGGCAGCTGAGATGAGGGGAATTCGTCCCAGGCCATTTTGGCTCTGAGTGGCCCTTTTGGCTCTGAGTACCCCTCCCAGACCAACTTGTTCCCACTTTTTGAGAGAGGGCTGTTAAAGGTTGCAGGGTGAGCCAGGCACAGTGGCTCACACCCATAATCCCAGCACTTTGGGAGGCCGAGGTGGGTGGATCACGAGGTCAGGAGTTTGAGACCAGCCTGACCAACATGGTGAAATCCCGTCTCTACTAAAAATAAAAAATTAGCCAGGCATGGTGGCGCGTGCCTGTAATCCCAGCTACTCGGGAGACTGAGGCAGAAGAATCACTTGAACCTGGGAGGCAGAGGTTGCAGTGAGCTGAGATCGCACCACTGCACTCCAGCATGGGCAACAGAGGGAGACTCTGCCTCAAAAAAAAAAAAAAAATGCCGGGCGCGGTGGCTCACACCTGTAATCCCAGCACTTTGGGAGGCCAAGGTGGGCAGATCACGAGGTCAGGAGATCGAGACCACCCTGGCTAACACAGTAAAACCCCGTCTCTACTAAAAATACAAAAAATTAGCCGGGCATGGTGGCGGGCGCTTGTAGTCCCAGCTACTCGGGAGGCTGAGGCAGGAGAATGGTGTGAACCCGGGAGGTGGAGCTTGCCGTGAGCCAAGATCGAGCCAGTGCACTCCAGCCGGGGCGACAGAGCGAGACTCTGTCTCAAAAAAAAAAAAAAATCCCATCTCTATTAAAAATAAATAAAAAATTAGCCAGGTGTGGTGGCAGGCGCCTGTATACCCAGCTACTCGGGAGGCCGAGGCAGGAGAATCACTTGAACCTGGGAGGCAGAGGTTGCAGTGAGCTGAGATTGCACCACTGCGCTCCAGCCTGGGTGACAGAGCGAGACTCTGTCTCAAAAAAAAAAAAGGGGGTATTTTCAGGGTGAAGCTTCGTAGCTGGGGTTCACACCCTGGGCTGAGATTCCAGGACCTGTACTGCTAACACTGCAGCCCGGCGAGGAGGTGATTTCAGAGTTTCCAGGCTTGCCTGGGCCATTGAGTTCTGAGCACCTGGTCCGGGGTGGAAGCTTGACCTGTGCCTCTGCCTGCAGGTCCCTATTGGTGGGTACTTGTGCATATGTGAGGTTTTTGTTCTGATGACTTTTCATAGATTTTTGCCGCAGTCTGTGGAGACTGTACTGTTTATCTGCCTGTCCCCTTCCCCCGCTTCAGGCAGCCCTGGGTCTCCTCACCTTGCTTACTTTTTTTTTTTTTTGAGACAGAGTCTCGCTCTGTCGCCCAGGCTAGAGTGCAGTGGCACGATCTTGGCTTACTGCAACCTCCACCTCCCAGGTTCAAGTGATTCTCCTGCCTCAGCCTCCCTAGTAGCTGGGACTACAGGTGCCTGCCACCACACCTGGCTAATTTTTTTTTTTTTTTTTTTTGAGACAGAGTTTCACTCTTGTTGCCCAGGCTGGAGTGCAACGGCATGATCTTGGCTCACCGCAACCTCCATCTCCTGGGTTCAAGCAATTCTCCTGCCTCGGCCTCTCGAATAGCTGGGATTACAGGCATGCGCCACCATGCCCAGCTAATTTTTGTATTTTTAGTAGAGATGGGGGTTTCTCCACGTTGGTCAGGATGGTCTGGAACTCCTGGCCTCAGGAGATCCGCCCCCCCCCCAGCTTCCCAAAGTGTTGGGATTACAGGCATGAGCCACTGCGCCCAGCGTACTTTTTTTTTTTTTTGAGACCAAGTCTCGCTCTGTTCACCAGGCTGGAGTGCAGTGGCACAATCTTGGCTCACTGCAACCTCTGCTTCCCAGGTTCAAGCGATTCTCCTGCCTCAGCCTCCTGTGTAACTGGGATTACAGGCGCCCGCCGCCACACCCAGCTCATTTTTTGTATTTTTAGTAGAGACGGGGTTTCACCATGTTGGCCAGGGTGGTCTTGAACTCCTGACCTCAAGTGATCCGCCTACCTCGGCCTCCCAAAGTGCTGGGAACACAGGCGTGAGCCACCGCGCCCGCCAATCAGCTTGTTTACTTTTGATTGAGATGTAACAGCTGGTCTGTAAAGTGCACAGACTTAAGCCTTGAGGACTCTTTACATGTGTGTGGACCCTGGCGAGCACTGCCCTCATTTCTGGCCCCCTTGACTGCATTTCTTTTTTTTTCGTTTTTAAGGCAGAGTCTTGGTCTGTCACCCAGGCTGGAGTGCAGTGGTACGATCTCAGCTCACTGCAGCCTCCACCTTCTGGGCTCAAGTGATCCTCCCGCGTCAGCCTCCTGAGCAGCGGGGACCATGATGTTGCCCAGGCTGGTCTCGAACTCCTGGCCTCAAGCTATCCTTCCTCCTCACCTTCCCAAAGCTCTGGGATTACAGGCATGAGCCACTGTGCCCGGCTTCCCTCGACTGAATCTTGTCTCAACTGGCCTAGAGTTTCCAAGCGTTTTCCAGTCTTTTGGGGGTTGCAGGGGTGGGGTGGGTTGCTTTTAATTTTTGTGTTGAGAACAATGGATGCTATTAGGGATTTTGGACTGTGGACTCTCTTGGAATCACGGAATTTTTATTGAGGATTGATTTGGTGGTTATTTTTTTGAGTGTCTCCTGTGTACCAGGCATGGCTGTGAGTGCCGGGGGTGGGGGTTACAGCCAGCCAGCAAACCCGGGCTGCCTGTGCAAAGGTCCGAGGCGGGACTGGAAATCGTGACTTGAAAGTAGCAGCAGCCAGGAGGTGCCACTGTGGGGTTGGAGCAGAATGTGTTTCAGGCGGGGTGGAGTTAGGAGATAAGGGTGGAGCCGATCCTGGTATCTCCAGACCCTGGAGGCCATGGTCAGCCCTGTGGTGTGGGGGTTTGTGAGCCCAGTGGAGCTAGCTTTATGGTTTTTTGTTTGGTTTTTGAGACAGAGTCTCACTCTGTCGCCCAGGCTGGGGTGCAGTGGCGCGATCTTGGCTCACTGCAAGCTCCGCCTCCCGGGTTCACGCCATTCTCCTGCCTCAGCCTCCCCAGCAGCTGGGACTACAGGCACCCGCCACCACGCCCGGCTAATTTTTTGTATTTTTAGTGGAGACGGGGTTTCACTGTGTTAGCCAGGATGGTCTCGATCTCCTGTCCTTGTGATCTGCCCACCTCAGTCTCCCAAAGTGCTGGGATGACAGGCGTGAGCCACTGCGCCCATCCTGTTTGTTTTGAGACACGGTCTTGCTCTGTTGTCCAGGCTGGAGTGCGCGGTATTGCAGTCACAGCTCATTGCAGCCTCAAACTCCCCAGGCTCAAGGGATCCACCCACCTTGGGCTGCCAAAGTGCTGGGATTACATGAGCCCCCACACCCAGCTTGTGTGGTTTTTCCTTGCCAGAAAAGTCCCCATCCAAGAGGCCCCACCCCCACCAGCCTGCTTCCAGGGTGCTGGGTGGCTGCTGTGCACACCTACCTCCCCCCAAACCTCACCCGCTTGCTTCCCAGGTGCCTGGTGGCTGCTGTGCGTGCCTATCCCCCCTCCCCCCAACCATCCGCTTCCCGGGTGCCGGGTGGCTGCTGTGCGTACTTACCCCTCCACCACTTGCTTCCCGGGTGGCTGCCTATTCCCCCCACCCGCCCCCCCTGCACTGAGTGGCTTGGCCCTTGGATTCTCGGTGGGAGGCCCAGCTGTGACAGCTAATCCATCTCCACAGTTAATGCCATTTGCTCCGGCCAGGCCGATTAGCTCTGGGGGGGGCCGCTGAAGCCCCACTGGCCCAGGGGATGGGGGACATTAAGCGGGGGTTGGGGGGGCTGAGGCATCACCTTGAGCTTCTGGGGCTGTTTACTGGCTCCTCTGCTGCTGGAGGTGGAGGATGTGGATAAAATCAAGTTTCTTGACTCTCTGTTTCTGAAGGAAGCCGTTCACATCCCAAAGGCTGTGGGCCTTGCTGGCTTACAGCTAACACCTTGAACACTGGGGTTGGGGGTGGGTGGCAGCTTTTCTCGGTCATTCACCTGCTGTGTGACTTTGGGCAAGTGTCTTCACTTCTCTGAGCCTCAGTTTACTAATCTGTCATCACAGTTTTTTGTTTTTTTTTGAGACAGGGTCTCACTCCGATGCCCAGGCTGGAGCGCGGTGGCACAATCTCAGCTCACTGCAGCCTCCGCCTCCCGGGTTCAAGCGATTCTCTCACCTTAGCCTCCTGAGTAAGCTGAGATTACAGACGCACACCACCACACCTGATTCATTTTTGTATTTTTTTGGTAGAGACAGGGTTTCACCATGTTGGCCAGGCTGGTCTTCAACCCCTGACCTCAAGTGATCCACCCACCTTGGCCTCCCGATGTGCTGGGATTATAGGCATGAACCAATCAATGTGCTTGACCTAATTTTTTTTTTTTTTTTTTGGACAGAGTCTTGCTCTGTTGGCCAGGCTGGAGTGCAGTGGTGCCATATGCAACCTCGACCTCCTGGACTTAAGTGATCCTCCTGCCTCAGGCCCCTGAGTAGCTGGGGCTACAGGCATGTACCAGCACACCGGTTAATTTTTTAATTATTTTTTTTTTGTAGAGACAGAAAAAAATAATAGTCTTTTTTATTTCATAGTCTTGCTATGTTGCTTAGGCTGGTCTTGAACCCCTGAGCTCAAGTGATCCGCCGGCCTCAGCCTCCCACAGTGCTGGGATCACAGGCATGAGCCACCACACCTGGCCCGTCTTCACAATTGTATCTGCTTCCTGGGTGATGTGAGGATGAAACAAAATAGGATTTTAAGGGCCCAGGACTTCACACATCGTAGGGGTGAGCTCTCCATTGCTGGGAGAAACCAAGCGGGCCATGGCTGTGGTAGGGCTCTTCTCAGAGATCCTGGCCAGCCTTGGCCCTGAGGACCACCCTTGCCCCGGCCCACAGGCCCCTTCCCAGCTGCCTGCCTGCCCTAGCCAGCTCCCAGGTGAAGAGACTCTCGGCTTCCAGGCGGAAACAGCACTTCATCAACCAGGCAGTGCGGAACTCAGACCTCGTGCCCAAGGCCAAGGGGCGGAAGAGCCTCCAGCGCCTGGAGAACAGTGAGCAGGGGTCGGGAGGCACCTCCTGGGGACTCCTGGGCCTTGTAGAATGGCGTGCATGTCGGTGTTATCTGTTATGCCTCCCATGAGCTGTGCCTGGGTGGGGCTGGGGACCCAAAGAGGTGTCAGCTGTAGGCCGGGGGACCATATAAATAGAGCCAGACACAGGCACCCCCTGGACTCTTGGATCAGGGCTGGGTGGGAGGGCGCCCCGGGCATTGGAGCTGGGGCTTTAAAGGATATGTAGGAGTTTGACAAGCCAGAACCTGGAGTCTAGGTGGTTTCTGTACCTTCTGGGGAAGACAGTTGGAGCATGGAGGTGTGGAGGCTGAGATGATAAAAAAGGAGGAAGGCTAGTTCTTGGGTCCCCATGGTGCCTGGGGGTCCCCGAATGCCACCCAGGCCCAGAGAGCATCTGTTTCCACCTAGCCCAGTACCTCCTGACCCTGCTGGAGACAGACGGGGGCCCGCCTGGGCTGGAGGACGGGGACTTGGCACCCCCTGCATCACCAGGCATTTTTGCCGAGGCCTGCAACAACGCCACCTACGTGGAGGTGCGGCCCCCGACCCCCTCGCTCCCTCCACGGGGGGACCCCGGCAGCTCCTCATCAGTTCTCCTACGGCCAGGCCATCGCCTGTGCCCGTCCCCCCTCCAGGAGCACCCGCCCACTTCTGGTCTCCTAATGAAGGCCCCTCAGTCTCCTTTGGGGTCCCCAGACCAGGCCAGAATCCCCACCCCACCCCTGGAACCTTCGAGCTCCTGGATTCACCTGCCCAACACGTTTGGGAACCCTCCAACGATTGCAGGAGTGTTTCACCTCAATCCCCCCCACCCCGAGACAGCTGGGCCCATCCCTGTTCCTGGCTTCCCTGCGCTCAGCTCAGGGCCCGACACAAGCAGCGGCCTCTCAGTGGACAGAGGTGATCGCAGGAGCGCGTCCACGTGCTTGGCGGCCTTCCGTGCCCATTTGCCCGGGGATGTCAGCCCAGCCCCGGCGTCTCATGGCAAGCCTGCCTCTCTGCCTCTCTTCCAGGTCTGGAACGATTTCATGAACCGCTCCGGGGAGGAGCAGGAGCGGGTTCTTCGCTACCTGGAGGATGAGGGCAGGAGCAAGGCGCGGAGGAGGGGCCCTGGCCGGGGGGAGGACCGGAGGAGAGGTGCGGGCCTGGCTGGGGCGGGTGTGGGTGGGGCCAGGGCATGGATGGGGGCGGGGCCTGGGGTGGGTGGGGCCGGGACGGGGAGGGGAGGGTATGGATGGGGTGTGGGCGGGGCCTGGAGTGGGTTGGACCTAGTGTGTGGGTGGGGCCAGAGTATGGATGAGGACAGGGCAATGGGGTGTGTGGGGCCGGGATGGGGTAGGTAGGATATGGATGGGGCGGGACATGGAGTGGATGTGGCCAGGATGTGGGGGCAGGATTTGGATGGCAGTGGGTAGGGGTGGTGCCTGGAGATGGATGGGGGTGGGGCTAGCTGGCTTGTGTGGGCCTAGAGTGAGTGGGGCCTCATGTCTAGCTGGGGTGAACATACAGGTGGGGGTAGGGTCTGCTGGCTGGGTGGGGCCACAGTATTGGTGAAGGTGTGGTTTGGTGGGCAGGAGAAGCCAAGGCATAGATGGGCGTGGTCTTCCCCAGGTGGGCGTGGTCTGGCAGGTGGGCAGGGCCAGTACGAGCGCCCCAAGACTGCCCCTTGTTCCTCCACTCCTGCAGAGGATCCTGCCTATACACCCCGCGAGTGCTTCCAGCGCATCAGCCGGCGTCTGCGAGCCGTCCTGAAGCGCAGCCGCATCCCCATGGTGAGTGCGGGATTGCCGGGCCTCCCCTTTCTACCAGCCTGGTCTTTTTTGAAGGCCCGTTTCCCAGGCACAAGTTCTCACCCGGTGCAGGTCGTGTCCGGGGAAACAGGGCAGGATACAGACAGCGGGACCAGGGCCCTGAGTAGGAGGGCGGGGGCAACGAAGGCGGGCACCGCAGGGTGTGTAGGAGTTTCCTCTGCGGAAGGCACAGGCAGGAGGTGGCATGGTGGCCTCAGAGACAGTTAAGCAGCCTCACGTGGTGGGTCAGAGGTCATATTTGAGCCCAGCGCTGTGGGCTCCTGGGGGCCCTGGACCTCCCTGGCCGCCCACCCGCAGGTCCCGCAGTTCCCTGACCACCTGGCCGCCCTCCCCAGGAAACGCTGGAGACCTGGGAGGAGCGGCTGCTTCGGTTCTTCTCCGTGTCCCCCCAGGCCGTGTACACAGCAATGCTGGACAACAGGTAAGTGGGGGCGGCCAGGTGAGCGGACCCTCCCAGGCTGCAGCCAGGTGGGTGGACCGCCCCCAGGCTGTGGCCAGGTGGGCGGACACCCCACGCTGCGGCCCCTGCAAGGCGCTCACTGCCGGTTCCCCACAGCTTCGAGAGGCTCCTGCTGCACGCCGTCTGCCAGTACATGGACCTCATCTCGGCCAGTAAGTGCCGGTGGCCCCCAAGACCTCAAGTTGGCCAGCTCAACCTGGGAAAGTGGCCGGGGTCCCAGGGGTCTGGTTCCTCAGAGTGGGGCTTGATGGGGAGGTAGGGAACGGGGCTGGAGTGGGGACGCTACGAACTCAGGGGTGGCAGTGGGACCCTGCCTGGAATTCACCAGAAGCTCCCTGCATATTCGGCCCCACGCAGGGTGACCGCAGACACAACCAGGCTGCTGGACACAGACGTTCCTTCATCTACATCTTCGGGGCCCGGGGTGGGGGTGATGAAGCCTGGATTTGAGGGACCTCCCAGAGCCAGAGATAAGATGGGGGAACGCAGTGTCTGGAAGGTTCGCATTTAACTCTAAGGCCTCCCGCCTACCACACATGGGACCTCAGGCGAGACCCCCTACTGGCCCCTGGGTTCCACTTTTCCAACGGGGCTCAGTCTCAGAACTCACCCCCTAGTGAAGGTCTGTGCAGGCGCTGCTGGCCTCAGGCACCCCATCTGGTCCTGAGCCTCTCACACCTGTCTCTGCCGCCGGCCTGGAGTTGCCAAGGCGACGGTTTCCATGGCAACCTGATGATGCCTCCCTCTGTTCCCTCTGTGGGAGATGCAGCCCCCATGCCTGCCTCTGCTCAGAACATCGCGCCTTGGCTGGGGGTGCGGGGCTTGGAGCTTGGTGGGTGTGGAGCTGTGGTCCTGACGCAGAAGAGGAGGGGTCCCAGCAAGATGGGGAGTAGAGGACTGGGGTCCCAAGCAGAGGGGACTGCTGAGGCACGGAGCTCACATGGGACATGGCTCGTTTTTTTTGTTTTGGTTGGTTAGGTTTGGTTTTTTTTGAGACAGAGTCTCATTCTGCTGCCCAGGCTGGAGTGCAGTGGCCTAATCTAGGCTCACTGCAACCTCCACCTCCGGGTTCAAGCGATTCTCCTGCCTCAGCCTCCCGGGTAGCTGGGACTACAGGTGCCCGCCAGCACGACCGGCTAATTTTTTGTATTTTTTTTTTTTTTTAGTAGAGACGGGGTTTCACGGTGTTGGCCAGGATGGTCTCTATCTGACCTCGCGGTCCGCCCGCCTCGGCCTCCCAAAGTGCTGGGATTACAAGCTTCAGCCACCGCGCCCAGCCCTAGAGACAGGGTTTCACCATGTTGGTCAGGCTGGTCTCAACCTCCTGACCTCAGATGATCTTCCTGCCTTGGCCTCCCAGAGTGCTGGGATTACAGGCATGAGCCACTGCGCCTGGCCAGGTCATTCATTTTTTTTCAGTGAGGGGGAGATGGGGAAGGGGAGGCTGGTGGGGCTGGACCACTCAGGACCTGGGTGCCTCAAAGCCACCTCTGCAGGGCAGGGAGCCTGAGGGGAGGCCGGACACTCCACCAGGCAGGCGTGTGAGTGGCCATGCGGCCTCACGCCCCCTGCGTTTCAGGGTCCCCATCTGCACAGTGGAATGAGTGCCAGCGGGGAGTGAGATGGGCCCAAGGAGAGTGCTCCTGTAGGGAGCCTTAGGTGTTCTTGTGAGCCAGGCTCCTGGACCTGGGGGCTTAGGGCCAGCCAGGCCGCAGTGACCAGCACACACCAGCTGGCGGCGACCTCCCTGGGAAGAAGCGAGGGCCTTGCGGGTCCGAGGCACCTCTACCTGCCGCGGCTCCCAAATTCCTCCCATTCTTGCCCCACTGGTCCCTTCTGCAGGTGCCGACCTGGAGGGGAAGCGGCAGATGAAGGTCAGTAATCGGCACCTGGATTTCCTGCCGCCGGGGCTGCTCCTGTCCGCCTACCTGGAGCAGCACAGCTGATGGCGGCCCCGCGGAGACCCCGCTGCCGCCTCGCCCAGCCGCCAAGCCCTCCGATACCTTCGGCTAAAATATCTTTCATATTTTTAGAATTTGTCCTCGGAAACCTTTTTCACTTGGGGTGGTCTCTCTCACTCTGCCCCCTCCTCACGCAGCTCTTGGCAGTCAACAGACGCTGGTGGCTGGGGCTGCCCATGCCATCCCAGCTCCAACCTTCCCACTCCGGGACTTGTACTTGGGTGGGGAGACCTGACCTGGGCGTGTTCCTGTTTCTTCATCGTTGAGCTTTTCTGGCCCGGTCTGAAGCTCAAGTGAGGAGGGGGAGGCCGGGTTTTTATCACTTTTAATGAATTTGGTGTGATTTGTTGTAGATTTTTAAATTTCCCTTTTGGAGAGAAAAACCAAAAATACTCACCCCACTGGTAAAACATGGGTCTTGGTCCCAGCCCCTCCCAGTTTTTAGCTTGAATGAGGGTGGGGTCTCTGGGACCCTGCCTCTCATGCCAGAAGCATCTTATGTTGTACGTGTGTGTGCGCGTGTGCCCTGAGACCCAGGACAGAAGCCACGGTCCTAAGAGCTGGTTTTATCCTGGTCGTTCTGTGTGTCCTCCCCCACGCCACCTGTGTCAGGGCTCAGGGTCGCCTGCTTTATACGAGCCTGCCTCCTTTCCTCCCCTGCTTTATGCTGGGGGTCCAGGACTTCCAGCCAGAAGCCTCTGCCCTTGCACTACCTTGTCTGTCCCCCCGTCCCGTGTCCCCCCGTCCCCCAGCCTGACTCCTGCCTGATAGCTCCTGTATCCCCATGCTGGTCCTCCTGGCCCAGGCTGCAGGAGCCAGGCTGGGGGGCCTCCCCACCCCGTCGCTGCGTGTGGGTAATTGTGTTTTGGGGGAAAGTGGGGAATTTAATAAATTTCTGGTGCTCTGGCCTCAGGCTATGTGTGTTTTTCTTCGGGGCAGGGCCAGGGGCTTAGTAGGTCCTGGCCACAAGGGCTGCAGGTGCCCCCCTGGCTCCTCTGCCCTTGGATGCCTGGGTTCAAACCCTGGCTCTGCCACACACCTGCCGTGTGACCTTGGGTGAGTGGCTTGTACGAGTGCCTTGGGACCCCTATAGACCTTGGGTGAGTGGCTTGTACGAGTGCCTTGGGGCTCCTGTAGACCTTGGGTGAGTGGCTTGTACGAGTGCCTTGGGGCCCCTGTAATGGAGAGTCTCACACAGGGGGCTTGAAACGACAGAAGGCCAGCGCAGTAGCTCACGCCTGTGATCCCAGCACCTTGGGAGGCCAAGGCAGGAGGATCGCTTGTGCCCACGAGTTTGAAACCAGTCAGGGCAACATAGCAAGACCCTGCCTCTACAAAACATGAGAGAAATTAGCAGGGTTGGCTGGACGCGGTGGCTCACGCCTGTAAGGCCAGCACTTTGGGGATGCCGAGGCAGGTGGATCACGAGGTCAGGAGTTCAAGACCAGCCTCACCAACATGGAGAAACCCCGTCTCTACTAAAAATACAAAATTAACTGGGTGTGGTGGTACATGCCTGTAATCCCAGCTACTCAGGAGGCTGAGGCAGGAGAATTGCTTGAACCCAGGTGGTAGAGGCTGCAGTGAGCTGAGATCGCACCTTTGCACTCCAGCCTGGGCAACGAGCAAAACTCTGTCACACACACACACACACAAATTAGCAGGGTGTGGTGTGCGTCTGCATTCCCAGCTACTTGGGAGGCTGAGGTGGGAGGATCACTTGAGCCTGGGAGGCTGAGGCTGCAGTAAGCTGAGACCGTGCCTCTGTACTTCAGCCTGGGTACGGAGGAAGGCCCTATGTGAAAGAAAAGCAAAAGGGAAATCTATCTTCTCACAATGCTGGAGGTAGAAGAATGAGGTCACGGTGTCTGCAGGGCAGTGCTTCCTCCAGCATCTCTAGGGGAGGAGCCTTCCTGCCTTTCCTGGTTTCTGGGGACTTCGTGTGTCCATGGTTTGTGGCCACATTGCTGCGGTCTCATCTCCAAGTGGCCGTTTTCCCTGTGTGTTATGTCTTGTCTTGACATCGTCCTCTCCTCACATGTCTGTGCTCAAATATCCATCTCTATGACGCCCGTCATTGGGTTAGGCCCACGCTAATCACCTCCTTTTAACCTGATTACCTCTGCAAAGACCCTGTTTCCAAATAAGGTCACATTCTGAGGTAGTGGGAGTTAGGAATTCAACCTTTTTTTTTTTTTTTTAGACAGGGTCTGGCTGTGTTGCCCTGGCTGGAGTGCAGTAGTGCAATCCCAGCTCACTGCAGCCTTGACCTCCCAGACTGAAGTGATCCTCCCACTTTTGCCTCCTGAGTAACTGGGCCTACAGGTGTGCATCACCCCACCCAGCTATTTTATTTATTTATTTATTTATTTATTTATTTTGAGAGAGAGTCTTGCTCTGTCCCCCAGGCTGGAGTGCAGTGGCGCAATCTCAGCTCACTGCAACCTCCACCTCCTGGGTTCAAGTGATTCTCCTGCCTCAACCTCCCGAGTAGCTGGGATTACAGGCATGTGTCACCATGCCCAGCTAATATTTTTGTATTTTTAGTAGAGATGTGGTTTCAACATGTTGGCCAGGCTAGTCTTGAACTCCTGTTCTCAGGTGATCTGCCTGCCTCAGCCTCCCAAAGTTCAGGGATTACAGGCCTGAGCCACCCTGCCCAGCGCCCCCCCTCCCCCACCCCATTAATTTTTAATTTTTTTTGTAGAGACGGTGTCTGGCTATGTTTCCCAGGCTGGTCTCGAACTCAAGCTGTCCTCCGACCTTGGCCTCCCAAAATGCTGGGATTACAGGTGTGTGCCACCACACCCGGGCCCCTGAGAATGTTAAACCCCTACCTGCTGCCTGGGAATGGGGATTTTCTGTAAGATCACTGAGTGGCCCTCTTGGAGAACTGAACCCTGATCCAGAAAAAACACTCTGATATTTGGGCCATTGTTAACTTGTAATTTTGGAACAGTTTTATATTTGCAGAATTCTTGCAAAAATCATGCAGTGAGGCCGCGGTGGCTCACGCGTATAATCCCAGCACTTTGGGAGGCCGGGGTGGAAGGAGGGCTTGAGGCCTGGAGTTTGAAATCAGCCTGGGCAACATAGTGAGACCTCATCGCTATTAAATTTTTAAAAAACAGGCTGGGCGCGGTGGCTCACGCCTGTAATCCCAGCACTTTGGGAGGCTGAGGCAGGCAGATCACCAGGTCAAGAGACTGAGACCATTCTGGCCAACATGGTGAAACTCCGTCTCTTTTAAAATTCAAGAATTTGTTGGGCGTGGTGGTGCGCGCCTGTAGTCCCAGCTACTCGGGAGGCTGAGGCAGGAGAATCGTTTGAGCCCGGAAGGCGGAGGTTGCAGCGAGCTGAGATCGCGCTACTGCACTCCAGCCTGGGCCACAGAGCGAGACCCTGTCTCAAAAAATAAAAATAAAAATAAAAATAGAAGAGCACAACATCCATTGCATTAAACTGGCTTTTGGAGGAGGAGGTGGGAATGGGGTTGGAAGTAGGACTACTCAACGGGGTCCGTGACTTGGCTTACAGGACTTCGCTTACGGTTTCCCTACTCTTGGACATTAGAAAATGGAAGAAAGGCCGGGCGCAGTGGCTCACACCTGTAATCCCAGCACTCTGGGAAGCCGAGGCGGGCGGATCAGGAGGTCAGGAGATCCAGACCACCCTGGCCAACATGGTGAAACCCTGTCTCTACCAAAAATACAAAAATTACCCGGGCATGGTGGCACATGCTTATAATCCCAGCTACTCGGGAGGCTGAGGCAGGAGAATCGCTTCAACCCAGGAGGTGGAGGTGGCAACGAGTTAAGATCGTGCCATTGCATTCCAGCCTGGGCAACAGAGCAAGACTCCGTCTCGGGGAGGGAAAAATGGAAAGAAAATATGGAACGCTTCACGAATTTGCGTGTCATCCTTGCGCAGGGGCCATGCTAATCTTCTCTGTATCGTTCCAATTTTAGTATATGTGCTGCCGAAGCGAGCACGAACATCTGCCTACACCACCAGCTATTTAAAGGCCCTGAAACAAATTTCTGTACACATAGGGCGACTTCTCTTAAATGATCTAAAGATTTAACCTCTATTTATATTAGTGCAATGTGTAATGTCACTAACGTAGTTATTGACTGGAGTTGAGAAAGTGCTCGTTGTTCTACCAAATATAGCTACGATGGCTGCTGGGAATTACTGGAAATGCTCGTATGCAAATAGACACGGAAGCGGGGCGGAGCCTGAGCCGCACCGCCCTCCCAGAAGTCTTTGGGAGGCGGCCGCACGCCTCAGGCGACTGGTTGTTATCGGGGAAGATGGCGGCGCCGGAGCCGAGGCGCTAGGGAAGATCGCACCGCTGATGCCCGCTGGGCTTGGCGCACGGGCCGACCAGGTGAGCGCGGGGCTTCGGGGGCCCGGCGAGGGCGGACGGACCCCTGACTGTGTCCACGGACCCGAGGGAAAGCGGCGCAGCCGTGGCGGGGCCTGCGGGGTCAGGGGGCGTGGCCGGGAGCAAAGGCTGCTGGGTAGGCGGCCTAGAGCGCGGGGCTCGGGGCTCCGGGTTTGCGGCGGAAACTCGGGGGAGGCCTGAGGCCCGCGGGGCTGGGTTCGGGGCGGGGCCTAAGGAGAGTTTGGGGCGGAGCTGAATGCGCTTGGTGGGACAGGGGGCGGGGCCTGGAGTGGTTTTGGGGTCGCCGGGGTGGAGCCTGGGGACTGAGGGGCTGTAGAGGCAGGGCCTGGAGACTGCGGGGTTATCGGTGCGGGGCCCGGAGAGGGAATAGGGTCCCTAGGGTGGAGACTGGGGACTGCGGAGCTATAGGGGTCTGGAGAGGGTAGCGGGGGGTCCCTCGGCTGGACCCTGGAGATTGGGGGTTATAGGGGCGGGGCCTGGAGAGGCTATGGGGTCCCTGGGATGAAGCCTCGTGTTTGGGGGCAATAGGGGAAGGGCCTGGAGAGTACATGGGGTCCCCGGGGTGGAGTCTTGGGACTGGGGAGTTTTAGGGGTTGGGCCTGGAGAGCTAAGGGCGTTGGAGGCTGGACGTGGAGAGTACATGGGACCCCTACGGTGAAGCCTGAGAATTTAGGGTGAGGCCGTGGGCTCAAGGGGTGAAATGAAGTGTGGGAAGCAAAGGGGGTCAGGGGCGGGGCTGAAAGACTTTTAGAGGCTTGTGGCGGAGCCTTGGGGGTCTGGAGCAGGCCCTGAAGAAGTAAGGAGCCGGGGTGAGGGTTTGAGGAGAACCGGGTTCGGGGTGATTCTAGGCTCGCTGGGCTTTTGCCTCTGTGAAGCGAAACAGCCCGTCCAGATGCCAAGCGCTTAGAAAGCCTCGAGGAGGTGCTCCCTCTGTTCCCTGTGACACTCAGCCCCCGCCTCAGCCACAGGTGTTCCCCGTCACACTCAACCCCGTCTCGGCCACAGGTGTTCCCTGTCACTCAGCCCCGCCTTGGCCACAGGTGTTCCCTGTCACACTCAGCCCCAGCACGCCTGCCCCGCCTCGGCCACAGGTGTTCCCTGTCACACTCAGCCCCGCCTCAGCCACAGGTGTTCCCCGTCACACTCAGCCCCGTCTCGGCCACAGGTGTTCCCTGTCACTCAGCTCCGCCTCGGCCACAGGTGTTCCCTGTCACTCAGCCCCGCCTTGGCCACAGGTGTTCCCTGTCACACTCAGCCCTAGCACGCCTGCCCCGCCTCGGCCACAGGTGTTCCCTGTCACACTCAGCCCCTGCCTCGGCCACAGGCGTTCCCCATCACACTCAGCCCCCACCTCGGCCACAGGCGTTCCCCGTCACACTCAGCCCCGCCTCAGCCACAGGTGTTCCCCGTCACACTCAGCCCCGCCTCAGCCACAGGTGTTCCCCGTCACACTCAGCCCCGCCTCGGCCACAGGTGTTCCCTGTCACTCAGCCCCACCTTGGCCACAGGTGTTCCCTGTCACACTCAGCCCCAGCACGCCTGCCCCGCCTCGGCCACAGGTGTTCCCTGTCACACTCAGCCCCTGCCACGGCCACAGGTGTTCCCCGTCACACTCAGCCCCGCCTCGGCCACAGGTGTTCCCCGTCACACTCAGCCCCGCCTCGGCCACAGGCGTTCCCCGTCACACTCAGCCCCGCTTCGGCCACAGGCGTTCCCCGTCACACTCAGCCCCAGCACGCCTGCCCCGCCTCGGCCACAGGTGTTCCCTGTCACACTCAGCCCCTGCCTCAGCCACAGGTGTTCCCCGTCACACTCAGCCCCGCCTCGGCCACAGGCGTTCCCCGTCACACTCAGCCCCAGCACGCCTGCCCCGCCTCGGCCACAGGTGTTCCCCGTCACACTCAGCCCCGCCTCGGCCACAGGTGTTCCCCGTCACACTCAGCCCTCGCCTCGGCCACAGGGAGCCACCCCACCGCTTGCCTGTCTGCGGGCTCTTCCTTCGGGAGAGACCCAGCGTCCGTTTGTTGCCCCCATCATCACTCACCTGGGCCAGCACAGACACTCCGCCGCGTCTCCTGGCTGTGTCCTAGGCCCCCATGGTCTGTTCCCTAGACAGCCAGAGGGGTCCTGGTGAAACCCAAATAGGTCCCAGCCCTCCCGGGCTCCCACCTTGCTAAGAGTAGAAGCCCACAGGCCCAGGTCTGGCCCTGACCTCTCCATGTTCCCCCTCGGCCCCAGCCTCTGTCTGACCTCCGGGCCTTTGCATCCACTGTTCCCTCCACCTCGGGCCTCCATTGTTTTCCCACTTATGGCCTGGCACTCCACATGCCCTGGGTGCTCAGCCAACATAGACGTCCCACCACACTTCCCTCCCGCAGGAGCTGGCGACTGCCCTCATGTGTGACTCATAGACATCCCACCGCACCTCCGTCCCGCAGGAGCTGGCGACTGCCCTCATGTGTGACTTGCGGCGGCCAGCGGCAGGTGGGATGATGGACTTGGCCTACGTCTGTGAGTGGGAGAAATGGTCCAAGAGCACCCACTGCCCATCGGTGCCCCTGGCCTGTGCCTGGTCCTGCCGAAATCTCATCGCCTTCACCATGGACCTGCGCAGTGATGACCAGGGTGCGTCCCCCCTCCCACCTGCTTCCCCTCCCGGCCGCACGGTGTCCCGCCCTGTTCCCCAGGTGCCCGGCACACTGCCTTGCGGGGACTCGGTCTTTCAGGCCAGCTTTCACTCACCCCGGCCCTCGTCTCTAACTTGTGTGAGAGCCTCAGCCTCCTGGGGGTACAGAGGGTGGATTCAGTGCCCCCCAAACCTGGTGCTGGGAGACATGAGATCACCCCGTGTGCGGGATCGAATCGGGCTGGGGCGGTGGTTGACGGAGGCTTGTTGGAGATAGGTGCCCCAGTTTTCCAGACGGTGTGTGTCACTGTTTGGTTTTTGAAAGGTGCGTGGTGGCTGTGCCTGTCTTCTCTCCATTGTTCGAGTAATAGGCACTCATAATACGTGGTCACTAGAGAAAATTAGAAAACTACAGAAAATTGGAATCCAATCGGGGTGAAAAAAACCCACCTATTATTAACTGCTGTGGAGAGGCTCCCACTGTTCACGTTTTGGAGTCATTTTCTTCTAATCTGGTTTTAAAGACACAGTTGTGGCGCCTCACGGGCCTGCTCTGTTCCTGCGGGGAGACAACCTGTTCCCTGAGCTGTCGACTTGGCTGACAGCAGCTCTGTGACCTCCCTGGGGTGGGACACGCACTGGCTTCCCTGGAGCCTGCCTGGGGTCATCGTCATCGCCGCCAGGCTGTGCTGACCATGCCCCGTCCCCTCAGACCTGACCCGCAGGATCCACATTCTGGACACAGAGCACCCCTGGGACCTGCACTCCATCCCCTCAGAGCACCGCGAGGCCATCACCTGCCTGGAGTGGGACCAGTCAGGTGAGGCACCGGTCCCACGTGGCCGAGGGTGGCAACCCCGGATCCCGGAGCAGGGGTGCCCTGTGTTTCTCTGGTCAGTCTGGAGTCCGGCGCTGGATCTGGAGCCCCTGGTCTGCAGCTTTGTACCTGCTGCTCTTACCATAGTGGCCTGAATCGTTCTTGTTCAGGGTGTCTCAAGGTGTCTCTGGAGTGCGCCTTGTGCCACCTGCTGCTGTGCCCTACCTGGGCCGAGACCTCTCCACTGGGCTGGCTTCCCCCAGGCGCTGTGCCGTCCTGCAGTGCAGTGCTCTGCCCATCCCTGGAAGGTTCGCAACGATAGCTTCTTGCCCTCAGGCTCCCGGCTCCTGTCAGCAGATGCCGATGGGCAGATCAAGTGCTGGAGCATGGCGGACCACCTGGCTAACAGCTGGGAGAGCTCGGTGGGCAGCCTAGTGGAAGGGGACCCCATTGTGGCCCTGTCCTGGCTACACAACGGTGTGAAGCTGGCCCTGCACGTGGAGAAGGTGAGTGTCCTCCCCGAGTGAGTGGGTGAGGCAGATGAAATGTCACCCTACCCGGCCACCCGCCAGCCTCTCTCCTCCTCTCCATCACCAGCATCCCCTGGTTTTTGGACCTTGTACTTGGCTCCCACCTGCAGTCCGGCTGTCTTTAGCACCTGCGTGTTCAGTGGCCCCTCATTTAACTGAGAGTGGCCGTTCTCAGTGAGTTATCTCTTTCACTGGATGCTACTGTCCTTAGCTAGCTGCTTGTATAACTGGTGGCTGCTGTCTTCTGAATGCAGCCCATCCTCTGATTTAGTAACATCCTAGAGCCCCTCTCTGTGCTACCTGTGATTCAGCCCCACAGTTAAGAGTAGACGTGGCCAGGGTTGGTGGGGGACACCTGGGTTCAGGCTCTGACTCCACACGTCTGTGTGTCAGTTTCCTCACTGACGGCGGGATCTCGGTGATGTTCCTGGCAAAGGCCCCACAGCCACCCCAGCTTCGTGCCTCTGTGCGTCTGCTTGCGCTGGGGCTCTTCCAGGAACTAGGAGGCCCTCCTGGAGGGATGCAGTGGACAAGATCTTTTTCTCGTCCCTTCCTGAGTCTCTCCCCAGGGACTGCCATTGTCGGCGCGTGGCCACAGTGCACGCAGCACCGGCTTCGTGCCACGGGGGCCCTCCGGGGGGTACTCCCCACCCTGCGGTCCCTGTTTGTCTGTGTTTCCTGGTTTTGGTAACAGTTTAGTCGGGAGGGAGTTCACAGACCTTAGAACTCACCCACTGAGAGTGCACAGCCCAGACAGTCCAGAGGTTTCGTATACACTCGCCATGTTGTGCGGCCACCACCATAGCTAACCTCAGACCTTTATCTTTTTTTTTTTTTTTTTGAGACAGAGTCTCGCTCTATCCCCCAGGCTGGAGTGCAGTGGTGCGATCTCGGCTCACAGCAACCTCTGCCTCCTGGGTTCAAGTGATTCTCCTGCCTCAGCTTCCTGAGTAGCTGGGATTACAGGCACCCACCACCATGCCTGGCTAATTTTTGTAATTTTTTAGTAGAGACAGGGTTTCATCACATTGGCCAGGCTGGTCTCGAACTTCTGACCTCAGGTGATCCGTCTGCCTCAGCCTCTCAAAGTGCTGGGATTAGAGGTGTGAGCCGACGAGCCCGGCCAGACCTTTATCTTTTTTGTTTGTTTTTTGAGACAGGGTCTTGCTCTGTTGCCTAGGCTGGAGTGCAGTGGCGCAGTCTCGGCTCACTGCAGTCTCTCCCTCCCGGGCTCAAGCGATTCTCCTGCCTCAGCCTCCTGAGTAGCTGGGATTACAGGCGCCTGCCCCCACGCCCGGCTGCTTTTTTGTATTTTTAGTAAGGACCGGGTTTCTCCATGTTGGTCAGGGTGGTCTTGAACTCCTGACCTCAGGTGATCTGCCTGCCTTGGCCTCCCAAAGTGCTGGGATGACAGGCGTGAGTCACTGTGCCCAGCTTCAGTCCATTCTCATCACCCCAAAAGGAAACCCAGTCCCCATCCTGCGTCACTCTGATCCATCCCCCACCCTAGCCCCCGGGACCCAGTTGTCTCTGTGGATGGGCCTGTCCCGGACATTTCATAGAAACAGGATCACACACTGCGTAGCCTTCTGTGTCTGGCGTCTCTTACTGAGCGTAATGTCCTCAAGGTGCATCCCCGCTGTGGCCAGAGTCAGAGCCTCGCTTTTTAAAATAACCAAATACATTTTTTTTGAGACAGAGTCTTGTTCTGTCACCCAGGCTAGAGTGCAGTGGTACGATCTCGGCTCACTGCAACCTCCACCTCCCGGGTTCAAGCGATTCTCCTGCCTCAGCCTCCCGAGTAGCTGGGATTACAGGCACGTACCACCGCGCCCGGCTAATTTTTGTATTTTTAGTGGAGACGGGGTTTCACTATCTTGGCCAGGCTGGTCTCGAACTCCTGACCTTGTGATCCACCCGCCTCGGCCTCCCAAAGTGCTGAGATTACAGGCGTGAGCCACCGTGCCCGGCCAAATTTTTGTTTTTTAATTGTATTAATAAAAGGCACATGTGCTCCTTTAACTCTCAGACATGCCAGCCTACGACCCGCACAGACGTGTGGTGTGGACACCAGAAGAGTCATCGCCATGGCAACCCCTCAGCACCAGGCCTGGCTTGCTGCCTGGACTTCTGGACCTGCTTCTTGCTATAAGAAGTGTTTTCTTAACTTGTAACTTAGAATGGAGCCGTATGATACGTATGATACATTTTTCTCTTATTCGCATTTTTTCACAACATAGAGACATTTGTCTTGTTTTTGTTTTGTTTTTTGTTTTTGAGACAAAGTTTTGCTCTTGTTGCCCAGGCCAGAGTGCAATGGTGCAATCTCGGCTCACCGCAATCCCCACCTCCTGGATTCAAGCAATTCTCCTGCCTGAGCCTCCTGAGTAGCTGGGATTATAGGCACCCGCCACCATGCCCGGCTAATTTTTTTGTATTTTTTATTAGCAACAGGCTTTTACTATGTTGGCCAGGCTGGTCTTGAACTCCTGACCTCAGGGGATCCACCTGCCTCAGCCCCCCAAAGTGCTGGAATTATAGGCGTGAGCTACCACGCGCAGCCAAGACCCCATCTTTTAAAAGACTCATGTTGAAAGAAGGGTGGATGTTTCTGTATGTAAATAATGACTTGACAAATTTGATTTGAAATCAAATAGTGCCCGCAGCAGCCGCTGGTGCTTACACAACACTTCCTGAGTGGTACAGCTCAGGTCTGCACGGTGTAGCCCAGGGCCTGAAGGCCCCTGCCTGGGTTTGTGAGTGGGGCTCATTGGCACCAGCTGCCCGGCTGCCTGTGTGCCGCACGGCAGAGCTAGAGCCAAGTCATTGCAACAGGGACCACCTGCCTCCCAGAACTGAGCATGCTGGTGTCTGTCCCTTTACAGAAAGAGGTGACTCCTGTTGCACACACATTTAATCCTCCCCACTGTCCTCCAAAGCAAAGGTGCCATTCCTTCCACCTTACAGATGAGAAGACGGAGGGTCAGAGGGGACCACATCCCACACGGCTCAGGTGGCCGAGTCAGGATCTGAACCCAGGTGCACACTATCCTGGCTTCTGCGTGGTTCTTCTGAGTGTTTCTGGGGGTCACAGGGGGCAGCCCCCGTGAGCCTGAGCGGCCCCTCCTCCCTCCCTCCCTTCTCCACAGTCGGGCGCCTCCAGCTTCGGGGAGAAGTTCTCCCGAGTCAAATTCTCACCGTCGCTCACGCTGTTCGGCGGCAAGCCCATGGAGGGCTGGATCGCAGTGACGGTCAGCGGCCTGGTCACTGTGTCCCTGCTGAAGCCCAGTGGGCAGGTGCTGACATCCACCGAGAGCCTGTGCCGGCTGCGCGGCCGCGTGGCCCTGGCCGACATCGCCTTCACGGGCGGCGGCAACATCGTGGTGGCCACGGCGGATGGCAGCAGCGCGTCGCCTGTGCAGTTCTACAAGGTGTGCGTGAGCGTGGTGAGCGAGAAGTGCCGTATCGACACAGAGATCCTGCCCTCCCTGTTCATGCGCTGCACCACCGACCTCAACCGCAAGGACAAGTTCCCCGCCATCACTCACCTCAAGTTCCTGGCCCGGGACATGTCGGAGCAGGTGAACGGGTGTGGGCCGTCACGTGGGCTGGCAGGCTTGGAACGAAGCGCTGCTTCTCAGGGTCCTGGGGGTGGAGACCCACGCGGGCCTCCACGGGCTAAACCGTGGTGTGGGCAGGGCCGGTCCCTCTTGGGGGCTCCAGGGGAGAACCCATTTTCTGCCTTTCCCAGCATCTGGAGGCGCCCAATCCCTCGGCTCGGGGCCCCTTCCTCCCGCTTCATAGCCCCAGCGCAGCCTCTTCATCTCTCTGAATCTCAGCCTCCCACATCCTCCCCTGAGGACCCTGTGAGGACACTGGGGCCCCCGGACCCCCCTCAACATGCTCTCCCGCCTCAGTGTCCTGAACCGAATCCCATCCGCAGGTCCCTTCTGTGTGAGAGGCGGCCCAGCCAGAGGTCCTAGGGCTGAGGATGGGATGTTCTGGGGGCCACTGTTGAGCCGACCACACCAGGTCGCCTGGATTCTCGTTGTAATTAGGAATCAGTAACGTCCCAAACTCCTCGAAGCCCCTGATTTGGTTCCCTCTGTCCCTTTGCTCTCCCTATGGGAGGGCGCCATCCGGGGACGTTTGCGTTCCTGGGAGTGGACGTTGGGCTCTGGGGACAGGCAGGCCTGGGCTGGAATCCAGGAGGGCCTGAGGGGCAGGCGTGGCCGAGGAGACAGGCCCAGCAGTGCAGCCCCAGGGTCCCAAGGCTCAGGCTCCGGTCGCGTGGCCAGCACAGCAGTGCCGGGTCTGCCCTCACCCCCACCTCCCCCGCAGGTGCTTTTGTGCGCGTCCAGCCAGACCAGCAGCATCGTGGAGTGCTGGTCCCTGCGCAAGGAGGGGCTCCCTGTGAACAACATCTTCCAGCAGATCTCCCCCGTGGGTGAGTCTCCCGCCGGCTGTGGAGGCCCTGGACCTGCCCTCAGGGGCAGCTGGTTTTTATTTTGGAGGCGGGTCTTGCTGTGTCATCCAGGGTGGTCCTGAACCCCAGCCCTAAGCAATCCTCTCTCCTCGACCTCCAGTAGTGCTAGGATCTCGGGTGTGACCCTGCGCCTGCCAGCATTCTGAGTGTGTTAGGCGTGTAGACTCCTCCATCCTTCCACACCCGCCGCGGCGGCTACCACCGTCCTGTGCGGGGCTGAGGCTCAGAGAGGTGTCGTTGTTCACCTGAGGCCACCCAGCAGGGACACCGTGAGGGGCTGCAGGCGTGTGGGCGGCTGTGGAGCGTGGGTTTGTGGGTGGGGCCGTCGGGCAGCAGGGGACAGGCCAGACCGGACAGGGGCAGTGCACGGAATTCTCTAGAGGAGAGGAAGCCAAGGTTCAGGGAGAGGAAGCCAAGGTTCAGCAGGTCAGCTGAGGCTGCTGAGAACATGCCCCCCACACCACCCCCACCCCAGCAGCCTCTTCTGGGGCCCCATTCCCATCTCTGTCTGCCTGATGGGCCCCCCACACCCATGGAGTCAAGCCCGTCACCCCCACCTCTGGCACAAAATCCTGGGGCTGGAGCGAAGCAGGGACGCCTGCCCGCCTGCCATGACCGGGGGCCAGAACAGCTGCTTGGTTTTCAGAGCCTCGGAAGCTGCGGGCCTGGTTTCCAGGCTGGCCTCCGCCCTGGAGAAGGGAGATGTTTTCCCAGCAGATGAGAGCACAGGCATTTGCCGATTAGCACTAATGGACCTGGAGTGGCCGGACGTGTGGGCAGGCGGGGCAGGCGCTCCTCAGAAGCCACTAATGAGCACGTGTCAAGAGGCCCGGACGGCTCCCGGGCCCGCAGGTGGTTACGTCAACTGCCCATTGTGGCTGCGGAGGCAGTAAAGGTGAAGAGGGCCGCTGCCGTTCCTTCCCTCGGGGTTCGTAGTGAATCACCAGGCAGTTTGGGCTGTGCTGGCTCCTACGGCAGCACCTTGCGCCACCCCGTGTGGCAGGCAGGGCTGCACGGACCCGCAGCTTCACTGCCCGGTACCCCCGCCGGGCACGTCTGTGTCCACCGTCCGCCCACAGCCAAGCCACTGGGCAGTCCTGGGCTCCGACGCCCCTCCTCGTCTCCTGCAGCCATCCCCACCTGCTGGTCTAGCTCTTACTCGCCCCTGAGAGCCACATCTCACACGCACGCCACAGCCTTTCTCAGGTCTCACATCCCCGGCAGCTGGAGGTCACTGGGACACGGTCCCCGCCGCACCCATCTCTCCCCCCACCGCCCCACGTGCCCACCATGCCCAGCTCTTCACCCACTGCCCCACTTAGCAGCTCAGCCTCTCCCTGCCTCGAGTCCCCCGTCATTTAGGAATGCTGACCGCAGCCGTCGGTTGGATGGAGGAGGGGATGTAAATCGGGCTGTGAGGGCACTCTGGTCACTAGCTGGGGGTGTGGTTGTCACGGCAGCTGCTCCGCCCAGCGCTGGGGCGCTGAGTTTCCTGTCTTCCACGAGGGCCAGCCACCCCTGACCGCTGTGTGCCCCCCGGGCGTCTCAGCCACTCTCTAGGCCTCAGTTTCCCCCCGGGGAATGCTGCTCACAGGACCCCGTACAGGTTTGCAGAAGGTCAAAGGCTCTGTGGCCGTGATGGCCCGTCCAGGGCGGAGACCTCATGATGCGGGTGGCACAGAGCAGCTGCGTTGTAGTCAGCTTCAGCCGAGTAACAAGCCAGCCCCAAACTGAGCGGCTCGGGCCAGCAGTCCTGCACTGTTTGTGTCTGTGACTGCCTCAGCTGCGCTCTCCTGGTTCCCGTGTGTCTGCGGTTAGTAGCCGAGGTGGTGTGGCCTGTCCGCTGGCCGCACATGCTCCAGCAGGCCGGCTCTGGCTGCCCTCCGTGTCCCACATACAGCAAGAACAGGACCCCTGACACATGCTCTCTGGGCCTCTGTTTTTTGTTTTTTGCTTTTGAGCTAGGCTCTTGCTGTGTTGCCCAGGCTGGAGTGCAGTGGCGTGATCTTGGCTCACTGCAGCCTCATTTTCCTGGGCTCGAGCAATCCTCCTACCTCAGCCTCCTAAGTAGCTGGGACTACAGGCGTGTGCCACCACACCCAGTTAATGTTTACTGTGTTTTTTGTAGAGAATGGGGTCTTGCTGTGTTGTCCAGGCTGGTCTTGAACTCCTGGGCTCAAGCCATCCTCTGGCATTGGCTTCCCAAAGTCCTGGGATGGCAGGCATGAGCCGCTGTGCCCGGCCATGTCACATTTGCTAACACTTGGCCCGAGATTCCCAGAAGTCTCTGCTCTGTTGGGAGGAGCTGCATCTTCACGCAGGGGCTGCCAGGCAGCAGATCTGTGGCTGCAGCTGTCCCTCATGGCTTTATTGGAATTGTAGATGAGGAGGGGTGGGAATCCCGGCTCAGCTGGCTAAGGCCGAGTGAGTGTTAGGGTTTGCATGGGTGAAGGTCTGAGGTGGCGCCGTCTCCCCACTGTCCGTCCCATCAAGGGGGTGAGATGGTGCCGGCCCACAGGTTTCCATGAAATCCCAGGGCCCACGTTGGGTCACGTGCCCATCCCGGAACCAATGAGTGGCCGAGGCACGGAGCACTCAGATTGGCCGGGCCTGGTCTTCGGGCATGGGAGCAGGGCGGCGTGACACCTGGGAAGGGTCCTGGGTGGGTTGCACACCAGGCCATGCTGGGCTCCTGCAGCTGTCTCAGCTTGTCTTTACTCTATTCCCTTCCTGTTTTCCTGTCCCTGATTTTTCAGTTGGCGACAAACAGCCCACGATTCTCAAATGGCGGATCCTGTCGGCCACCAATGATCTGGACCGTGTGTCGGCCGTGGCGCTGCCCAAGCTGCCCATCTCGCTCACCAACACCGACCTCAAGGTGGCCAGCGACACACAGTTCTACCCTGGCCTCGGTACGGTGGAGCCAGCGGCAGCCACGTGGGGCCCCAGTTCACACCAGGGGAGGCGGGCCCTGAGCACAGGCCATGTGGGGCCCCAGTTCACACCAGGGGAGGCGGGCCCTGAGCACAGGCCGCGTGGGGCCTCGGTTCACACCAGGGGAGGCGGGCCCTGAGCACAGGCCGCGTGGGGCCTCGGTTCACACCAGGGGAGGTGGGCCCTGAGCACAGGCCGCGTGGGGCCTCAGTTCACACCAGGGGAGGTGGGCCCTGAGCACAGGGCATGGGGTTGTGGGAGCTCAGCCTCCTGGGTTCCGATGGGTTCCCAATTAGGAGGCAGATCTCATCTTTCAGGATCTGTGAGGCTGGCAGACAGATCCAGTGCTCTTTAATATGTAAAGAGTCATTGCAAATCAACAAGGGAGCATGGGGAACTTGGGGGCGGAACTCCTTTCTGGGTAGGCGGCATCTGTTCTCTCTGCGCTGCAGCAGCCATAATGTGGGTCCTGAGCTCAAACCGTGGCATCCGTGCCCCTGAGTGAGTCTGCACACTCTTCAGTGCTTACCCTGTTTGCTCAGCTGTAAAGTGGGGACAAGTCTGCCCTAGCTCAGGCTCTTCCTTCCCCCAGCTCCCGTTCTTCCCTGGTTCCCTGGAAAGAGCGTTTATCAAAACCCGCTCGGGGCTCAGGGCTGTTCCTCGGAGCCTGCAGAGAGGTTGAGGGGATGCAGTTCCCTGCTCCAAACCCTTGGTTTATGCTCCATTTTCCAGCCTCTCTACTGCAGGGACTCCTTTCATATCCTGTTTTCCATGAGCTTTGGGCTCTGGACCCCACCTCCCCCCGGCCTTCGTCATGTCAGCCAGGACATGGCCCCAGCTGGGAGGGGCTGAGAGCAGTGTGGCCAAGGCTGCTGGCTCCTGCTCTCCTGGTGCTCAGGGTCTTTGTAACTAAAGAAAGAGCGGCTGGGGGCACGGGCACTGGATGCCAGTTGCGGGGCTGACCCCCTGGATGGGCAGCCTCAGCTCTCCACACCCTGCAGAGCAGGAGGCCCCTCCCGCTGTGGGCATGTTCTGGGCCCTGCCCATGTCTGAGCAGTGCCTGTGCCCCACAGGGCTGGCCTTGGCCTTCCACGACGGCAGTGTCCACATCGTGCACCGGCTCTCACTGCAGACCATGGCCGTCTTCTACAGCTCCGCGGCCCCAAGGCCTGTGGATGAGCCGGCCATCAAGCGCCCCCGCACCGCAGGCCCCGCCGTGCACTTTAAGGCCATGCAGCTCTCCTGGACCTCACTGGCCCTGGTGGGCATTGACAACCAGAGCAAGGTGAGCTGCCCGGGCACGTGGGGGTGGGGCTGGTGCGGTGCCAGAGGGAGGTGCCCCCCGGGGAAGGGACCACAGGTGCAGCCCCTCGCCAGCCCCTGCCCACGCTGCCTCGTCTGTGTGATGGGTTCGTCTTGTTGAGCGAGGTCACTGGGGTGGCCCACGGCACATATTAGGAGCTTCATAACTACGAGCTGTTGAGACAGCTGCCTTTCACGGGGTAGACTCCTCGGGTAAAGGAGACGAGTGTAAGCCTGGCTCGGCATCCAGTGCAGTCGGGGCTCAGGGAGGTTTTCATCCCTGTTCCCAGAGGCGTTGTGCATGACCCTGACAGAAAGGTACAGACAGTACAGACACATGCACACACACAGGCCAGCACACGGGCGTGTGCACACACACACAGGATCACACAGGCCTGCACACCCACAGTCATGGGCTGCCTGCTGGCCCACGGGTTGGTCTGAGGCCTCCGGAGTAGGCTCCGTGAAGAACTACCCCTCCCTCATAGCCTGGGACCAGAGCCGCCCTGGAGAGAAGCCGCCCGGCAGGTCCCTTCCCCACCCACAACAACACGTGCCTCAGCCCCAGGGCCCCATGCTCCTCCCGACTAGGGTCGCAGCCCCTTGTCTCACGTGGCTCTCCTTGGGCTCTGTCTCTGGCAGCTGAGCATGCTCCGCCTCTCACCCTCCATGGGCCACCCGCTGGAGGTGGGGCTGGCGCTGCGGCACCTGCTCTTCCTGCTGGAATACTGCATGGTGACCGGCTATGACTGGTGGGACATCCTGCTGCACGTGCAGCCCAACATGGTGCAGAGCCTGGTGGAGAAGCTACACGAGGAGTACACGCGCCAGACCGCTGCCCTGCAGCAGGTGGGGGCCCGTGGAGGTGGGGGCCCGTGGAGGTGGGGGCCGGTGGCAGGTGAGGGCCCCGTGGCAGGTGAGGGCCCCGTGGCAGGTAGGGGCCCGTGGCAGGTGGGGTCCCATGGCAAGTGGTGCTGTCCCTGTGGCAGGCAGGGGCCCTGTGGTCAGTGAGGGGCCAGCAGCAGGGAGGGGGGTCCCTTGGAGGGTAGAGGAGGTCTCTGCAGCAGTTGTAGAGGTCCCCATGGCAGACGTGGGGGTTGTAGTGGCAGCTGGGGGGGTTTCCCTGCGGTAGGTCGGGGGCCCTATGGCAGGTGGAGGGCAAGAGGGGCAGGTAGCCTGCGGCAGGTGAGGCTGCGTGTGGGGTGTGCTCCCAGAGACCCGTCCAGGAAAGCTGCACCTCAGAGAAGCACTTTCTTTCCTTCCTTACCTGGGAAGTTTCCTCTGTAACATGTTAAGCCCCATAGGTAAGGCCTGTTCCCCCCGGATGGCTCCCGTCTCCAGTGTTCCCAGTCTGGAAGTATCTTTTTAAGCCATCCTCTCAGAATGTGATGGGTTCCGGGGTGCACACCCGGTGGCCCTGTGGTGTGAGGCCTCAGCCAACACGGTCAGAAGATGAACACACAGAGGCCCGCCCGTTGGAAGGAGAGGAGGGAGCGGACGCAGAGGCCCGCGTGCCAGAAGGGTCCCTTGCAGTGATGTGGTCATGTGCCTGCAATCCCAGAGTGTCCGTGAAGGACCTCAGATCTAACAAGCTCAGCCGGCAGCTGCACGTGGGACCAGCCCTCTAAACTTCAGTTGTTTTCCTCTGTGTCACCAAGAACCAATACGAAGATAAAATGGGACAAAAATCCCATTCACGGCACAGCCTGCCGAGAAACGCGAGAGACCCAGGCGGGAGCTGCGATGCTAAACCCCAGCGTGGCTGGGATCCGTAGCCAGTGACAGCACTAGTGATGGCGAGACCTTGCCGTCTCCCTCCCTGGGCCCTTGCTGTGTGCCAAGCGTTTCGTTTTTGTTTTTAGTTTCTATTTTTTGTAGAGATGGGGTGTCCTGTGTCGCACAGGCTCGCCAACTCCCAGCCTCCAGGAATCCTCCAACCTCAGCCTCCCAAAATGCTTCAGCTCATTCATTCTTTCTCGCTAGACGAGGGTCTCTCCCCGCAGGCACTGTGGACATCGGGGGCTGGAGCAGCCTCTGGGATGGGGGCGTCCTGTTGAGCAGCCTCCCCAGCCTCCACCCATTTGTTACTTGGCAGGGGCACCCCCAGTGGTGACAACTAAAAATGTCTCCAGACATCACCAGGAGCCCCCACCGGAGGCAGAGCCACTCCCCGCTAAGAACCCAGCACCTGGTCCTGTGCGCCTGGTCTTCCACACCTATTTTGCCATGTGGTTGCTGAGGTGCAGAGGCAAAGCAGCTTGCCCAGCTGACCGAGCGCCTGGTTTCAGAGTCGAACTGCTCTTCTCCCCAGCTGGAGCCTTGGCGGGCGCCTCTGCTCCGGCCCCTTGGGGTGACCTGGCTTCCTGCCCCCAGGTCCTCTCCACCCGGATCCTGGCCATGAAGGCCTCGCTCTGCAAGCTGTCGCCCTGCACGGTGACCCGCGTGTGCGACTACCACACCAAGCTCTTTCTCATCGCCATCAGCTCCACCCTGAAGTCGCTGCTGCGCCCCCACTTCCTCAACACGCCCGACAAGAGCCCCGGCGACCGGCTGACCGAGATCTGCGCCAAGATCACCGACGTCGGTGGGTCCCGTTCCGCGCCTGGGGTCTCCAGGCTTCTTTCATCTATTTATTTTGTTTTTAAATATTTGTTTACTCTTTTGAGATAGGGTCTTACTCTGTCGCCCAGGCTGGAGTGCAGTGATGCGATCTCAGCTCACTGCAGCCTCCGCCTCTCTGGTTCAAGTGATTCTCCTGCCTCAGCCTCCCAAGTACCTGGGATTACAGGCATGTGCCACCACGCTCGGCTGATTTTTTGTACTTTTAGTAGAGACAGGGTTTCACCATGTTGGCCAGGCTGGTCTCAAACTCCTGACCTCAAATGATCCGCCCGTCTTGGCCTCGTAAAGTGCTGGGATATAGCCTAAAGGCTGGGATTACACCACACCCAGCCTTTTAGAGATAGAGTTTCACTGTGTCATCCAGGTTGCAGCACGGTGGCGCAATCCCAGTTTAGTGCAGCCTCTGCCTTCCAGGCTCAAGCAATCTCGCCTCAGCCTCTGGAGTAGCTGGGATTACAGACATGCGCCACCACACCCGGTTTTTAATTTTTTGTAGCGACAGGGTCTCACTGTGTTGCCCAGGCTGGTCTTGACCTCCTGAGCTCAAGCCATCCTTCCACCTCTCTCTACCCCTGGGGGCTGAGATGCTGCTCCCAGGCCGAGACCCGGCACCCGGGTCCTGTGTAGCAGGTCCACTCCTTCTTCCGTTTTGCCATAAGGGGACTGAGGTAGAGAGACTAAGCAGCTTGCCCAGGCTCACCCAGCACGTGGTGTCCCACTCTCCTCGGCCTCCCAAAGCGCTGGGATTACAGGTGTGAGCCGCTGTGCCTGGCAGGCTGTTTCTTTTAAAAATTAGGGTTGCCGGGCGCGGCGGCTCATGCGTGTAATCCCAGCACTTTGGGAGGCCGAGGCGGGCTGATCACGAGGTCAGGAGATCGAGACCATCCTGGCTAATACGGTGAAACCCCAGCGCTACTAAAAATACAAAAATTAGCCGGGCGTGGTGGCAGGCGCCTGTAGTCCCAGCTACTCGGGAGGCTGAGGCAGGAGAATGGCGTGAACCCGGGAGGCAGAGCTTGCAGTGAGCTGAGATCGTGCCACTGCACTCCAGCCTGGGCAACAGAGTGAGACTCCGTCTCAAAAAAAAAAAAAAAATTTAGGGTTATCGTTTGTCTGGAGTACCCAGTTGACTGTGGGCACGTGGCACTCCTGGTAGCTGGGAGCCATGTGTACAGTCATGGTTATTTCTGTGGGACCACCCTAGTCGTCATCCAAGAAGCATCTGCTGGGTGTGTAACTGGCGCCAGCTGCCGGGCGGGGGTGGCTGCAGCTGCATGGTGTGGACATGCCCCTGTGTTCACAGAGTTTACCTCGGAGCAGGGGGCAGATGTGCATCAGCGGGCCGGGCCTGAGCACTGATGACCCTGGCATGGGGACCTGCCCGCGCCAAGGCCTGCAGGCCGAGGGAAGCTGGTTGGTGCTGAGCACAGCGGCCCCCGGATGGGCAGGCAGTGGGCTCCCAGTTCCTCTCTGTCCGGCAACGCCATCGCTCCCTTCTCGTTCCCGGTGTGGGTGCCCTTGTGTCCCAGTGGGTGCCCACTGGGTGGGCACTCGGTGCAGGTCGAAGGACCGAGGGGTGCAGTTAGGTTACCCTGTGTGTACAAGAGGCCCGAGCTGACCTAACCCACGTCTCCTTGCAGACATTGATAAGGTCATGATCAACCTCAAGACAGAGGAATTTGTGCTGGACATGAATACACTGCAGGCGCTGCAGCAGCTCTTGCAGTGGGTAGGCGACTTCGTGCTGTACCTGCTGGCCAGCCTACCCAACCAGGTGCGCCGCGCTTTCCCCTAAGGCCCCGCCCCTCGCCTGGGCCCCGCCCGTCGCCTGGGCCCCGCCCCTCGCCTGGGCCCCGCCCCTCACCTGGGCCCCTGCCCCTCGCCTGGGCCCCGCCCCTCGCCTGGGCCCCTGCCCCTCGCCTGGGCCCCGCCCCTCGCCTGGGCCCCTGCCCCTGCCCCTGCCTCAAAACCACCTCAGCCCTGCCCCAGCTGTGATTTCTTTCCCCCGGCTTCATCCTGCCCTGTGGACCTGCTTCCCCCGCGCCCATCAGGGACGGTTTGAAGTCCCTCTGCTTTCTGTGGGGCTTTAGGCTGCCAGGGGCCACCCCCGGGGCCTCCCTTCCCTGGTCCTCTTGTCTCCCAGTACAGCCACCAGGGGCATTCAGCTGTAGGAGGGGGTGGCTGCTCCTCCACGTGCAGGTGGGGACGTTGGTCTCAGCCAGAGCCTTCTCTTAGTCTTGTGGACTCTCAGGGATGGGACGACTCTCCAAATGGGGCTGTCCTGGGCCCTGCAGGGCTCTGAGCAGAGTCTCTGGCATCCACCCACTCCGTGCCAGGAGCACCCCAGTCCTGATCACCACAAACGTCCCAGACCCTGTCCATTGCCCCCCGGTTGGGGTTCCACCCCAAGAGACTTCATCCCATCACCATCTGCACCTCCCCCCCCCACCCCAGCCACACGGATGCCTCTTTCCGGCAGGGCTCCCTGCTGAGGCCGGGCCACAGCTTCCTGCGGGACGGCACCTCGCTGGGCATGCTTCGGGAACTGATGGTGGTCATCCGCATCTGGGGCCTTCTGAAGCCCAGCTGCCTGCCCGTGTACACGGCCACCTCGGATACCCAGGACAGCATGTCCCTGCTCTTCCGCCTGCTCACCAAGCTCTGGATCTGCTGTGAGGCCCCCGGCCTGCCGCTCCCCTCTCCCCTCTCCCCTCTCCCCTCTCCCCTCTCCCCTCTCCCCTCTCCCCTCTCCCCTCTCCCCTCTCCCGTCTCTCCACCAAAACACAAGCCCTGCCTGAGCCCCCCGCCAGAACATAAGTCCCTGCAGGTGGCAATGGCTCTGCTTTGATCTCTGCCATTTCTCCAGTTCCCAGCACAGGTCCATGCTCGGTGTGAGTGCTTTTGGGATGGCAGCCACTCCCAGGCACCTGTTTGCTGTCTCTCGTTGTCGGGTTGTGTGTATGTGAGGAGGGTGGGCTGCGTCATTCTTACATCCCGGTGTCTGGAAAAGGCACAGTGCTTCCCACATACTTTTTAAGTGAATGAGGGAGTCTCATGACTGTGGCCAGAGAGGGGGAGAGAACCCCAGGGTCACCCAGCCAGGCATGCAGAGCCAGGGCCCTGACCTGGTGCTCCTGAGCTGGAGGGGCTCCCAGCACGTCCCGGGTGGCCGGGCGGTGCCCCAGGCTCAGGGGTGCTGAGACCTCGGCCACCTCTCTCTGCAGGTCGTGATGAGGGCCCAGCTAGCGAGCCGGACGAGGCGCTGGTGGATGAGTGCTGCCTGCTGCCCAGCCAGCTGCTTATCCCCAGCCTGGACTGGCTGCCCGCCAGTGATGGCCTGGTCAGCCGCCTGCAGCCCAAGCAGCCCCTTCGTCTGCAGTTCGGCCGGGCGCCCACGCTGCCTGGCAGTGCTGCCACCCTGCAGCTCGACGGCCTCGCCAGGTGCGTGTGTCCCTGCATTGGTCCCCAAACACAGGGCTCCTTCCTCTGTGTCCTGCCCCGGGACCCCCGAATCCACATGGCTCCCTCCATGTCCTGCCCGGGACCCCCTGAATCCACACGGCTCCCTCCCTCCATGTCCTGCCCCGGGACCCCCGAATCCACACGGCTCCCTCCATGTCCTGCCCCGGGACCCCCGAATCCACATGGCTCCCTCCATGTCCTTCCCGGGACCCCCTGAATCCACACAGCTCCCTCCCTCCATGTCCTGCCCCAGGACCCCCGAATCCACACGGCTCCCTCCATGTCCTGCCCCAGGACCCCCGAATCCACACGGCTCCCTCCCTCCATGTCCTGCCCGGGACCCTCGAATCCACACGGCTCCCTCCCTTCATGTCCTGCCCCGGGTCCCCCGAATCCACACGGCTCCCTCCCTCCATGTCCTGCCCGGGTCCCCCGAATCCACACGGCTCCCTCCCTCCATGTCCTGCCCCGGGACCCCCTGAATCCACACGGCTCCCTCCATGTCCTGCCCGGGACCCCCGAATCCACACGGCTCCCTCCCTCCATGTCCTGCCCGGGACCCCCGAATCCACCCGGCTCCCTCCCTCCATGTCCTGCCCCGGGTCCCCCCTGAATCCACACAGCTCCCTCCATGTCCTGCCCGGGACCCCCGAATCCACATGGCTCCCTCCCTCCATGTCCTGCTCCGGGACCCCCTGAATCCACCCGGCTCCCTCCCTCCATGTCCTGCCCCGGGCCCCCCTGAATCCACCCGGCTCCCTCCCTCCATGTCCTGCCCGGGACCCCCCGAATCCACACGGCTCCCTCCCTCCATGTCCTGCCCGGGTCCCCCCGAATCCACCCGACTCCCTCCCTCGTGCCCTGCCCCAGGACCCCTGAATCCACACGGCTATGACTGCTGCTTCCTTCCAGGTGCCCCTAACTCCATCCCCTAGTGGTGTCCTCTGCTGTGTCATGAACCATCCCCTACTCGGGCACCCGGTCCTTCCATTCACCCTCTCGCTTTTTTTTTTTTTTTTTTCCTCTCTCCCCGACAGGGTCTCACTCTGTCGCCCAGGCTGGAGTGCAGTAGTACCATCTTGGCTCACTGCAACCTCTGCCTCCTGGGTTCAAATGATTCTCCTACCTCAGCCTTCCGAGTAGCTGGGATTACAGGCATGAGCCACCGCACCCAGGTATTTTTTGTATTTTTGGTATAGACGGGGTTTTGCCATGTTGGCCAGGCTGGTCTTGAACTCCTGACCTCAGGTGATCCACCTGCCTCGCCCTCCCAAAGTGCTGGGATTACAGGCGTGAGCCACCGCGGCCGGCCTTGTCTTGGTGTTTACTGATTGTGTGCTGGCCTTGCTATACAGGGCGCCCTGCCCTAGTCTCTGCCCCCTCTGGATGTCAGGCCTCGCCATAAATCCCTCTGTTGATGGAGGGAGATGCCGTAGCATGGCCCAGGGCCCCACTGAGCACAGACACCTCATCAGGAGGATCTCCCGGGGGTAAGAGGTCACCTTCCAGGGCCTGGGGCTGGCCTTTCTCTGGAACGTGCAGGGTTTGGGCAACCCAAGCCTGCTGAGCTGATCCCGGCCACCCAGCAGCCCTGTGAGGTGGGACCTTGTCACCCCATTTCACGGTGAGGAAACCCAGCCTGGAAAGGGCGGGACCTTGTCACCCCACTCATCTGGGGTCACACGGTCAGGAAGTGGCCGAGTTAGGATTTGAACCGAGGCCTGTCAGACACCCAGCCCGTTTCAGACACACGTTTGACAAGGAGCACATGCAAACCCTCTGAGCCGCTGATCACTCATGGCTGGAATTTTAGAGAAAACAGATGAGCAAAAGGAAGAAAATGAAGTGAGCCTCCAGCAGCCCTGCTCCAGGGAAGGCGCCCCAACTTGGCTCTGGGACCTCCGGGGAAGGCGCCCCGGCTTGGCTCTGGGACCTCCGGGGAAGGCGCCCCGGCTTGGCTCTAGGACCACCAGCATTTTCTTCCTCATGCTCACCGTGGGAGGGGCCTCCTAATGAGTCACGCATGAGGGTTTGGGTTTCAGGAAGACTTGATGGAAAGAGAGGACGGTTATGTCAGAGGCTTATAAACTGAGAAAATTTCAAATATTTAACGAGAGCAGAATAAGTCGGCCCACCCCTACCCAGACCCAGGCCCCCACCCGCCACCGAGGGCAGCTTTTGCCACCAGAATCTTGTCTTTCAGAGGTCCCGGCGCCTCCAGGCTGGGTGTCTGGGCAGAGGTGGTGTGGAAGTCCCCACGTACCCGCTTCTGTCCAGCCTCAAATGGGAGCGTCACAAGTACCTTCTCTACACCTCAGGCTCTCCGGGCACCTGGCGGACCGACCCTCATCCCTTTGTGGGCCCCATCCCCTTTACTGGGTCTCTGAGCCTCGGGCTCCCCGGTCACCTGGGAGACTGACCCTCCTCCTGTGTGGGGGGTCCTGCCCCCTTTACTGGGCCTGTCTCAGATGGTCCCGCACCTCCCACCTCACTGTTCACAGACACCTGGGCCCACCTGGCAGATGGTGTGAGGCCAGCCACCCCCTCCACCCCCGCCTGTGGACAGATGCCCCTGCCGGAACCTGGCCTCATGGTGCCCAGGCCTCCCTCACGCTCTCCTCTCTCCCTTCTCCCGCCAGGGCCCCAGGCCAGCCCAAGATCGACCACCTGCGGAGGCTGCACCTTGGCGCCTGCCCCACAGAGGAATGCAAAGCCTGCACCAGGTGAGGGGCTCCCAGAACCGCTGACTCCCAGAGCTGTGCCGCTGGGGATGGCCCAGCTGATTCCAGCCCCCAGCCAGCGCTCCAGACGGTCAAGGGTGGTGGAGGGAGCACGTCCCAGGATGTGGAGCAGTTAACTTGGTGTGGCGGGGCTAGTTCAGGGAGTGGCATTCCTGATGGGAGGAGAAGCACGGGCAGCGGCTCTGTGGCAGGTGGGACGTGGGGAGCAGGCAAGAGGGACGGCGGGCAGAGGCCCTGTGGCAGGTGGGGGACGGGGAGGGAGCAGGCAAGAGGGACGGCGGGCAGAGGCCCTGTGGCAAGTGGGGACGGGGGGGGGGGCAGGCGTGAGGGACGGCGGGCAGAGGGAGGCCCGCCTGGAAGCAAAAGTGGGGGGCAGAGGGAGGCCCGCCCGGCAGTGGGAGCCCGCTCAGTGCCTGCCTCCCCACAGGTGCGGCTGTGTCACCATGCTCAAGTCGCCCAACAGGACCACGGCGGTGAAGCAGTGGGAGCAGCGCTGGATCAAGAACTGCCTGTGTGGCGGGCTCTGGTGGCGGGTGCCCCTCAGCTACCCCTGAGCCCGGCTGCTGCGCTGGTTCAACCCTCAGCCGCCCCTGAGCCCGGCTGCTGTGAGAGCCACCACTCGCCCTGGACGCTCCTCGGCGCGGTTAACCTCAGCCCGCGGGCCGGACGCCTGTGTGACCAACAGAGCTGCTGAAGAAGCCCCTGCGTTTGTCCAGCTGAGCCCGCGGTCCACATACCGCCCTCCCAGGACCCCCAGATCCCTGGATCGTGCGCATCCAGAGGACCATCCGTGACGGCCGGGGGTCCAGGCTGACCTTGCGGTGACCCGGCTCGGGCGTCTGCCTCGGTTTCCTTGCCTCACCCGCAGAGAGTGCTGAACCTGGACAAGCTGCGGCTGGGAAGAGCAGGTCCAATAAACGCCCTCTGCGCCCAGGCCCGCGTCCCTGCCGTCAGTGTCCCCGACCCCACCCATGACCTCGATGTGGTGCCCGGGAGCCTGTGTCCTCTTGGCCTGTCTTTAAATCATTCAGCATTTATGGGGCACCTAGTGGGTGCCAGGTCCAGGGGTGTCCAAAGTGAGCAGTGGGGACAGGACACAGCAGGCCGGTGGGTAGGATGGGGCGGCCATTGTCAGGGTGGCTTCTGCCCAGGCATCTGCGCCTCAGTGTGTTGTGTCTGCCTATCTATATACTGTCTACGTGTGTCTGCGTGTCTCTGGCATCTGCCTGTCTCAGTGTGGTGTCTGCGTGTCTCTACTGTCTCTGCATGCTCTCCTTGTCTCTGTGTGTCTCTGGTATCTGCACTTCTCTGTGTCCAGTCTCTGTCTCTGCGTCTCTGTGTGCTGTTTCTGTGTGTCTGTCTGGCTCTGTCCCTGTTGCGTTTCTCCAGCTGCGCTCTGCCGGAGGCTGCTTAGCCCCTGGGCCAAGTTTCTGCTGTTTCTGCTGCTGTCCCCAGGGGTCCCGCCTTCTGCCTCCAGCAAACGGTTCTTCCAATTAGGCTGCATCCCCGCAGCGGGAAGCCTTCCCAGCACAGTGGCGCCCCTGCTGTGTGCTGATGGATGCCTCCTTTCTGCAGCTCCGGGGAGGGCAGCGAGGGTGGGGTGAGTGCCCAGTGCCGGCTCTCGAGGCGGGAGCTCAAGCACCCCATCACCTGGCCGAGGCACCCCCTCTTTAAGGCCCGCCTGTCCACAGCCGCAGACTCCCCGCTTTAAGGCCCACCTGCCCGTGGCCGCAGACTGCAAGCTCTGCTGGGACACCGAGCCCCGTCTCACCGCCCCCGTGGCCATCCTCTGAGGGACAGACCCTAGGGCAGCCCCTGGCCCCACTCCTGCGACCTCCTCTCGAGCTCAGGAGTGTGTGGGCCTCCATCTCCCCCAGTCACTGAGCATGTGGGGGGCGCCTAGTGGATGCCAGGGGTGTCCAAAGCGAGTGACAGAACACAGTGGGCCCTGGCGGGTGGTTGGGGGCCTGGGCGCCACGGGGGTGGCTTTTGTCTGGGTGTCTGCGGCGTTTCCATGTGGCTCTGCAGAGACCAGAGTGCAGGAGCGCTGGCGAGGGGAGCGGGCCCGCGGCGGGTGGGTGGGGAGGAGACGGGAGCGCTAGCGAGGGGTGCGGGCCCGCGGCGGGTGGGCGGGGAGGAGACGGGAGCGCTGGCGAGGGGTGCGGGCCCGCGGCGGGTGGGCGGGGAGGAGACGGGAGCTCTGGCGACGGGTGCCGGCATGCGGCGGGTGGGCGGGGAGGAGACGGGAGCGCTGGCGGGGATGCCCACGCATTTTGGGACGCAGGCTCGAGGGCAGCTTCAGGAGCCGGGAGATCAGAGTCACCCAGTGCCCGACTCGTGAGTGAAGATGCCTCTAGGTGACCCCAGCTCCCGTGGTTCTGGTGACCCGGCTGAGGCCTGGACGCGTGGAGTGGGGACAGGGCGCTCGCTGGTCCCGTCAGTTCCTGACCACGTGAGCCGGGGTGGGCTTTGCATCACTAGGTTTGGGGGCATCTGCCCCTCAGACTACTGTCACAAGCTGGCTGTCATGAGCTCCTGCCTCACACAGGTACAGTGGGGTGGGCGAGGCAGGCAGGGCATGGGGGTGCTGAGAGGAGGCCTGAGGCCCTGAAGCTCTGCTGTCCCCGCCCCCGGCTTCCCAAGGTCCTTGCGCGGTTACCCCAGGGGTCCTCAAAATCTAAGAGCCAGGGACGTTGGGGCCCCGAGATACAGATGAGGAAACAGAGGCCATATGGCAGCGCGGAGACTGGACCGCGTCTCAACTCAGAGGACTACGTGATGCCCAGATGTTCCTGGCCCGCATCCTCCCCACCACTCCTGCTCCACCGCCTCCTAAACTGTCTCCTCCTCTGGAACCCTCTGTAGCTCCTGCGGACCAAAGGATGCAAAGATGCTCAGGCAGGCCGGACGCAGCAGCTCACGCCCCAGCACCATGGGAGACCCAGGCGGGAGGATCAGTTGAGTCTGGGAGTTCAAGACCAGCCTGGGCAACAGGGCGAGACCTCATCTCTACAAAAATCTTAAAAATTAGCTGGGTGGCCAGGCGCGGTGGCTCATGCCTGTAACTCCAGCACTTTGGGAGGCCGAAGGGGGCGGATCACGTGAGGTTGGGAGTTGGAGACCAGCCTGACCAACATGGAGAAACCCTGTCTCTACTAAAAATACAAAATTAGCCGGGCGTGGTAGCGCATGCCTATAATCCCAGCTACTCGGGAGGCTGAGGCACGAGAATCACTTGAACCTGGGAGGCGGAGGGTGCAGTGAGCCGAGATTGTGCCACTGCACTCCAGGCTGGGCAACAAGAGCGAAACTCCATCTCAAAAAGAAAAAAAAAAGCTGGGCGTAGTGGTTCATGCCTGTGGTCCCAGCTACTTGGGAGGCTGAGGCAGGAGGATCACTTGAGCCCAGGAGATTGAAGCCTCAATAAGCCGTGATGGAACCACTGCACCCGAGCCTGGGGCGACAGAGTGAAACCATGTCTTAAAAAAAAATTTAAAAAAAAATAAAGCAGTTGTTGTTTATTTGAAATTCCTGGGTTTTTTTTTTTAATTTTTGATTTTTTTGAGATGGAGTCTCACTCTGTTGCCCAGGCTGGAATGCGGTGGCGCAATCTCAGCTCACTGCAAGCTCTGTCTCCCGGGTTCACGCCATTCTCCTGCCTCAGCCTCCTGAGTAGCTGGGACTATAGGCACCTGCCACCACACCCGGCTAATTTTTTGTATTTTTAGTAGAGACGGGGTTTCACCGTGTTAGCCAGGATGGTCTCGATCTCCTGACCTCGTGATCCGCCCACCTCGGCCTCCCAAAGTGCTGGGATTACAGGCGTGAGCCACTGCGCCCTGCCTGAAATTCCTGTTTAACTGGGGGTTAGTGTTCGCCAAATTTGGTCACCTCTCCTGCTCCGCCCCAAACTGAATCACCGTGAACTGGCTCCCTGGCGTCATTTCACTCAGGAAATAGCTACTGAATGAATGAATCTGACTGAGTTACCAACAGTTATGTTTCCAGGTGCCCCCTTATTTAAATGTTGTAGGGCTTTAAAAATTACGTGCAGGCCAGGCACAGTGCCTCATGCCTACAATCCCAGAACTTTGGGAGGCCAAGGCAGTTGGATCACCTGAGGTCAGGAGATCGAGACCATCCTGGCCAACATGGTGAAACCCTGTCTCTACAAAAATACAAAAATTAGTCGGGCATGGTGGTGGGCGCCTGTAATCCCAGCCACTCGGGAGGCTGAGGCAGGAGAATCGCTTGGACCCGGGAGGCGAAGGTTGCAGTGAGCCAAGATCACGCCATTGCCCTCCAGCCTGAGCAGCAACAACAGCAACAAGTTACAGGCAAAGACCAGGCACTGGTTCACACCTGTAATCCCAGCACTTTGAGAGGCTGAGGCAGGAGAATGGCTTGAGCCCAGTTCAAGACCAGCCTGGGCAACATAACGAGACGTCGTCTCTGCATCAAATACAAAAATTAACCGGGCGTGGTGGCTTACACCTGTAGTCCTAGCTACTCAGGAGGCTGAGGTGGGAAGATTACTTGAGCCCAAGAATTCCAGACCAGCCTGGGCAACATAGTAAGGCCCTTGTGTCTACACAAAATAATAATTAAAAACTACATGGCTGGGTGCAGCAGCTCATGCCTGTAATCCCAGCACTTTGGGAGGCCGAGGCAGGCGGATCACGAGGTCAGGAGATCGAGACCATCCTGGCTAACACGGTGAAACCCCATCTCTACTAAAAATACAAAAAATTAGCTGGGCGTGGTGGTGGGCGCCTGTAGTCTCAGCTACTCGGGAGGCTGAGGCAGGAGAATGGCGTGCACCCCGGAGGTGAAGCTTGCAGTGAGCTGAGATTGCGCCAGTGCACTCCAGCCTGGGCGACAGAGCAAGACTCCGTCTCGGGGGGAAAAAAAAAAACTACACGAGGCCAGGTGCGGTGGCTCACGCCTGTCATCCCAGAACTTTGGGAGGCCAAGGCGGGCGGGTCACCTGAAGTCAGGCATTCGAGACCAGCCTGGCCAGCATGCTGAAACCCCGTCTCTACTACAAATACAGAAATTACCCAGGTGTGGTGGTGAGCCCCTGTAATCCCAGCTACTAAGGAGGCTGAGGCAGGAGAATCGCTTGAACCATCAGGCAGAGGTTGCAGTGAGCCGAGATCGCGCCACTGCACTCCAGCCTGGGGGACAGAGCGAGACTCCATCTCAAAACAACAACAACAAACCCGTGAAATTCACACAGTGAGCTACAACTTCGTGGTTGTCACCAGACGGCTGATTGGGCCCCATTCCATGCAGTGCAGTTTTTACCGAATTCCTAAGAGCAGGGCTGGGGCTTAGATGTGTCTTACTGTGCCCGGCCCAGGGCTCTGCACACAGTAAGTGCTCAATACGTGCTTGCGTGTCAGTGTGATTCCTAGGTGAGTGTTCCATAGCCCCAAAAAACACCCAAGCACAGTGTTCAATCCATCCCCCCTTTTCCCAGCGGACCCACTTCTCCGATCATCAGTCTTTTTTTTTTTTTTTTGAGATGGAGTCTTGCTCTGTCGCCCAGGCTGGAGTGCAGTGGCGCGATCTCCGCTCACTGCAAGCTCCGCCTCCCGGGTTCACGCCATTCTCCTGCCTCATCGTCCCGAGCAGCTGGGACTACAGGCGCCGGCCAACACGCCCGGCTAATTTTTTGTATTTTTAGTAGAGACGGGGTTTCACTGTGTTAACCAGGATGGTCTTAATCTCCTGAACTTCTGATCCGCCCGCCTTGGCCTCCCAAAGTGCTGGGATTACAGGTGTGAGCCACTGGCACCCGGCCCATCAGTCTCTTTTTCTTTTTTTTTTTTTTTTTTTCTTTTTTGAGACAGGGTCTTCTTCTGTTGCCCAGGTTGGGATGCAGTGGTGCTATCTTGGCTTACTGCAGGCCTTACCTCCTGGATTCAAGCTATTTTCCTGCCTCAGCCTCCCGAGTAGCTGGGACTACAGGCATCCACCACCACGCCCAGCTAATTTTTTTGTATTTTTAGTGGAGACGGGATTTCACCGTGTTAGCCAGGATGGTCTTGATCTCCTCACGTCGTGATCTGCCCGCCTCGGCCTCCCAAAGTGCTGGGATTACAGGCGTGAGCCACCGCGCCTGGCGCATCTGTCTCTTTTTCTACGATAGCACCTGGCTGGCCCCTCCTCCAGGTGGGAGAAAGGGTACAGGGCCTCAGGTGTCCTCCCCTGGCCTTGCCGAGGAGGGTGACCTGAGGTCCGGGGCCTCCAGCAGGTGCCGCTGCTCATCGTCCTGGTGTGGGTCTGGCCACACCCAGGGTGGTTTGTGAAGGCAGGCTCCATGGCTGTGGACTTGAGTCCAGGCTGTGTCCTGGAGCTTCTATGTGACGTCAGGAGAGTCGCACAGCCACTGTGAGCCTCAGTTTCCCCTTATGGGACATGGGTCATAGGAGCACGGCCTGGCAGGGTGTCTGTGCACCTGAGTCTCAGCCCACAGCCTTGCACACAGTAGACACTCACGTTCCCCTTGGTAAGCAAAGGGAAACGATACGAGCCAGACCAGGAGGGGACACCCATGCCTGCCGGGCCTTCCCCTGTGTGTGTGTGTGTGTGTGTGTGTTTGGGGGTGGGGGTGACCCTTCTCCGACTTCCAGGGAAGAGCAAGGGCGCCGCCGTGTGGCCGCGTCAGCCCCGTGGAAGTGCTGGACCCCCAAACTTCGCTGTATTTTCAGTTCTTGCACTTTTATCTGTAGCTTCCCGCCTTCCTCTCTTTTTAATGTTTCTGTTTTTGTTTTTGTTTGTTTTTGTTTTGAGACAGAGTCTCGCTCTGTCACCCAGGTCGGAGTGCAGTGGTGCGATTTCAGCTCACTGCAACCTCCGCCTCCCGGGTTCAAGTGATCCTCCTGCCTCAGCCTCCTGAGTAGCTGGGACTACAGGTGCTCGCCACCATGCTCAGCTAATTTTTTTTTTTGTATTTTTAGTAGAAACGGGGTTTCACCATGTTGGTCAGGCTGGTCAAGAACTCCTGACCTCAAATGATCCGCCCGCCTCGGCCTCCCAAAGTGCTGCGATTACAGGCGTGAGCCACCAAGCAGAATTTTTTTTTTTTTTTTTTTTAAGAGAGAGAGAGACAAGCTTTCACTCTGTTGCCCAGGCTGGAGGGCAGTGGTGCAATCACAACTCACTGCAGCCTAGACCTCCCGGGTTCAAGTCATCCACCCACCTCAGCCTCCTGAGTAGCTGGAACCACAAGCGCCCACCTCCACGCCCGCCAATTGCCCAGCTAATTTTTTATTTTTTTGTAGAGATGGAGTCGTGCTACGTGGCCCAGGCTGATCTCGAACTCCTGAGATCCAATGATCCTCCCACCTCGGCCTCCCCCTCTGCATATAGTAGGTGCTCAATAAAGACCAACCAGATGCAGGAGTGGATGACTTTAGTGCTCGGGACTTTGTTGGTTGGGTGATGCCGACCTTCAGGCCCTGGCACCCTAGGCCAGGACGCTGTCGATCCAGGCCGCATAGCTCGCCACGCGCGTGTAGATCCCGGGCTTCTTGCGGTTGCCGCAAACGCGCGAGCCCGAGGTGACCACGCCCTCGAGCACGCCCCCGCACACCAGCGGGCCCCCGGAGTCGCCCTGCCAGAACAGGACGGGGCAGTGAGGGGCGGCCCGCGCCCACCCCGGCCTCACATGTCTGACCCCCTCACCTGGCTGCAGCTCCCGCCCCACAATTCTCATTCCTCCCTCCCGTCTTAATCTGGTCTTCACTGGTCACTATCCCCGCGCCACGCCTATCGCCTAGGCCGCAACCACAAACCACGCCTCCCTAGGCCCGCCCCCAGCTCCTGGCCACACCCCCTCTGACCTCAACCTCACCACCCCGACCCCACCCCACTCCAGGCCCTTTCCAGTATGGAGTCCCACACCTCATCCCTGCTCTTCCAACCTTTGACTTGCCGTGGATCCCACTTCTGCCCTAACCCGTCTCAGTGGCCACCTGCCCTGCTCAATCCCCGCTCACCTCAGGCCACGCCCCTCCCTTAGAGCCCCACCCAATCTTGGCCCTGACTACTGCGCAAGCCTCGGCTGGTCCTAGACCTCGGCCCTGCTCAGGACCCCTTCTCTACCCCGCCACAGCAGGGATCCCGCTCCGCACCAGCCCTGCCCCTTCAGAGGTTCCCACCCCTTCCACCTACCCCGCCCCGTCCTCGTGCCCCGCCGCGTCCTCGTGCCCCGCCCCTTCCTCCACGTGCCCGCCCCCTATGCCTCCCACCCTTTCTCCGCGACCTGCCCTTTTGCCCGCCCTGACCCTTCTCCAGCCCCACCCTCCCCACAGGTACCGCCCTTCCTCCAGGCCCTGCCCCTCATGCCCCACCCCTCTGCCTGGCCTCGCCCCCTTGCAGTCCCACTGTTACTGGACTCCGCCCCTTCCTCGAGCCCCGCCCCCTATCCCCACCGTAACCCACAGGTTCTTCCACATCCCACCCGTTCCTGCCCTTTTTGCCCGGCCTGACCCTTCTTCAGCCCCACCCTATCCAGAGGCCCCGCACCTTCTCCAGGACCCGCCCCCAGGGCACCACCGTACCAACAGGCCCCGCCCCTCATAAGGCCCCGCCCACGGGCCACACTCATGCTCCGCCCCTCTTCCAGATCCCGCCCCTACGCGCCCCGCCCCTTCCCCGGGCCCTGTTCCTATTTGCCCCCCGCTTCCCGCCCCCTCTGCAGGCCCTGCCCGGGGCCTGCAGGCCCCACGTCTCCTCCCAGGCCTGAAGGCTCACCTTGCAGCTGTCCCGGCGGTTGCTCTCCGCGCACATCATGCGCTCGGTGATGGCGCCGTCGTGGTGCGTGCGCCGGTTGCAGGTGGCGCGGTCCAGCACTGGCAAGAGCACGTGCTGCAGGCGGTCGGGGCGGCGGCCCGCGTGGTTGACTATGCCCCAGCCGGCCACGTCGCAGAGAGTTCCCGGCGCCACGTCGTGGTCCACGCGCTGCCAGGGCAAGGGGCGCACCGCAGGGCCCAGCGTGGCCTTCTCCGACAGCTGGGGGTGGAGGCGGACGTCAGGGTTGGGGTGCGGGGATGCGGGGGTGCGAGGCCAGGGAGAATGCCGCTAGACTCGGGGAGACGGGACGGGGGAGGTGGGCATCAGGGCAGGGGCGGGGATCTCAGTGCAGCAGGAGAGATCTAGGCTAGACCCTGGGTGGGGGTGCAGGTGGGGATGGGGTGGGTGCGCGGCTCCCCAGTGCAGCTGCAAAGGTCGAGGCTGGACCCGGGATGAGGATGCAGGGGGAACGGGGGGTGGGGGGGTTCCCAGTGCAGCCGCAGAGGTCGAGGCTGGACCCGGGGTGAGGGTGCGGGGATTGTAGGGCGGGGTCCCCATGCAGCAGGAGAGGTCGAGGCTGGACCCGGGGCGCGGTGCAGGCGGGGTGGAGTGAGGGTGGGCCGGGGATCCCAGCGCCGCCGGAGGGACTGCGCTACACGGAGCCGACCTGTAGCAGCAGGAGGTCGTGGTCGATGGTGTCGGGCCGGCTGTCCGGGTGGGGCACTGCGCGGAGCACGTCGTACAGGCGCTTGGAGGGCTCCGGCTGCGACAGGGAGTGCGCGCCCAGGAGAACCTGCACCTTCCCGTCGGCCCTAGGGACGGGGCGGAGTCCGCGGTCGGTGCCAGCCGAGTCCCCCCACCCCACCTGGGCTCTTCCCCCGCGCGGCGCGGGCACTCACGCGTCCTCCAGGCAGTGCGCCGCGCTCAGCACCCACTGCTCCGCCACCAGGACGCCGCCGCACAGGTGCGCGCCGTTCACCTGCACCGACGCCATGTAGGGCCGCGCGTGCGCCTCGGCCTCTCTGCCGCCCAGGATCCGACCACGGGGCTGCGCCGCTGTGAGTGGGCGGGCGCGTGAGGGCCGCGGGGTGGACCCCTCCCCCTGGCGAGGCTGCCTGGCGGGATCCTAGCTCTCACCCCCCCACAGGCAGCTCCTCGCAAGAATCCCATCTCTGGGCGCGGTGGCTCACGCGTGTAATCCCAGCACTTTGTGAAGCCGCGCAGGGACAGATCACGAGGTCAGGAGTTCGAGACCAGCCTGACCAATATGATGAAACCCCGTCTCTACTTTAAAAAAAAAAAAAAAATACAAAATTTAGCCGGCGTGGCCTATAATCTCAGGTACTTGGGAGGCTGAGGCAGGAGAATCGTTTGAACCCGGGAGTCGGAGTTTGCAGTGAGCCGAGATCGCACCACTGCACCCCAGCCTGGGCGACACAGCGAGACTCCCTATCAAAAAAAAAAAAAAGAAAGAAAGAAAAAAAAGAATCCCATTTCCGTCTTGGGGCCCCTCAGCGTTGCAAACTCAGATACCCTCGGGCGGGAATGCCCCAGGGTACAGAACCCACAGTGGGCTGGGGACCGGGGGCAGATCCCAGCGCCCTACCCTGGGCGCAGTGCCTTCCAGTTGGACATAAGAGAAATGGGGCTGACCCAACCAGTGCCTGGGCCAGCCCAGTCAGCCACGCAGAACAGTTTTCCACGCAGACGTTCAGACTCTGCAACTAAAGCTGACTCCACAAAGTTCCAATTTCCAATCTGAATTTTCTAGAATTTCTCAGCGTTCAGAGCCTTCCATTGGTGAGGAGAGACACCCCCTTCCTGCCCACCTGGAGGGGCTGGAGGACCGGCCGTGTGACCGAGGGGAGCACCACGCCCCTACACAGCCCTGCCCCTCACCCCAGGCCCAGGCCTCCTCACCGCAGGCGGCCGCTCCTAGGAGGACCAGAACTGCAAGGCGCTCCCAGCTGTGCATGGTGAAGCCGCTGTGGCTGAGACACTGACCCAGGCAGGGCCTTGGGGGTGCTTTTATGAGGGTGGAGGGGGCGGGAGGCTCCCAGGGGCCCTGTCCGCCGGGTGGTCAGCGGCCCAGCTGGGGAAAGGGGAACCTGCCCGCCCAGCCTCCGCCCTCCCCGGGACTGGGTTACCTCCTGCCAGACTCACACCAGAGTCGACAAGTCGCTGGGAGACCCTCGGGCCTCTGTGAGCCTGACGACCTGCTGGCCCTGGTGGGGGGCAGTCCCTCAGATGGGCAGGAGGCAGAGAGGGGGGCTGCACCCACCCTGGCCCCAACTTCACCAGACCCAGAGTCCCCCAGGGGTTTCACAATCGTAGCTGGAGGCCACAGCGTGTAAACAACCCACTTCCTTGTCCTGCTACCCTCCCTTCTTTTCCTCCTCTAAACTAGAGAGAAGGTTTGTTGGGGGTAGGAAGGTCACTTGACACCCTTGTCTCTGTCCCTGTGGCCTCTGGGGCTTGATACCCTGACGAATAGAATGTTGGAAAGGCCAAAGCAGAGGCAGCTGGGAAGACTGGCTACAAGGGACAGGAAAACCAAGACAAACTGGGTGGAGCCTGAATCATGAAAGTTATATGGAAAGTTCAGGGATGGTCGCCTTCAGGTGCGGCTTGATCCAGGTGCCTGAACAATGTCCAGTGTCTGCCTCTGGCTTCTCCTTTCTTCTCTGATGGCTTCTCTCCTCACCAGCCTCCCCTGGTGTGTTTCCAGGGACCCCACACTCAACCCAGTGGCTCAGTGGGCCCCTCCTAAAATTCTTCCTCACTCCAGCCAAGTCTCAAGGTTGCCTTGGGTTGGTGAAGCCTGGATCACACGCCCCCTCCCAGACTGTTCACTGAGGGCAGGTTCTGATGAACAGAGTCAGGGCTGGCCGGGCACAGTGGCTCCCACCTACCATCCCAGCACACTGGGAGACCCAGATAGGAGCATCTCTTGAGCACAGGAATTCAAGGCCAGCTTGGGGAAGACGGCGAGACCCCATCTCTACAAAAAAATTAAAATAAAATACTTCTCAGAATCTGGGCCATAGGGCCTTCTGTGAGGTGGGGATTTGTGTGTGTTGTTTTTGTTTTATTACAGACAAGGTCTTGCTCTTTCGTCCAGGCTCGAGTGCAGCAGTGCAATCATAGCTCACTGCAGCCTCCTCGACCTCCGGGGCTCAAGTGATCCTCCCACCTCAGCCTCCAGAAGTGCTGAGACTGCAGGCCTGCTCGTGGTGTAGCTCCATTTTTCACATCTGCCCCCCAGGGGCCAGCGGGATTCACGTTGCATTAATCCATGGTTCGGGGAGCAGAAGGATGGGGATACCTTGTGGGAAAGACCTCAGACATCGTCCCCAGGGGGAGCAGCACACGGCGTTCCCCCAGCTTTTCTCTTCACCGTGGATCATTTCTTTCTTTTCTTTCTTTCTTTTTTTTTTTTTGAGACGGAGTCTCACTCTGTCGCCCAGGCTGGAGTGCAGTGGCCCAATCTCGGCTCACTGCAAGCTCCGCCTCCCGGGTTCAAGCCATTCTCCTGCCTCAGCCTCCCGAGTAGCTGGGACTACAGGTGCCGGCCACCGCACCCGGCTACTTTTTTGTATTTTTAGTAGAGATGGGGTTTCACCATGTTAGCCAGGATGGTCTCGATCTCCTGACCTCGTGATCCGCCCGCCTTGGCCTCCCAAAGTGCTGGGATTACAGGCGTGAGCCACCATGCCTGGCCTCATTTCCTTCCTTCCTTCCTTTCTCTCTCTCTTTTTCTCTCTTTCTTTCTTTCCCTTTCTTTTTCTTTCTCTTTTCTTCTTTCTTTTTTTCTTTCTTTCGTTTTTTTTTTTGTTTTTTTGTTTTGTTTTGTTTTGTTTTTGCAACAGAGTCTTGCTCTGTCGCCCAGGCTGGAGTGCAGTGGCACAATCTCGGCTCACTGCGACCTCCACCTCCCGGGTTCAAGCGATTCTCCTGCCTCAGCTTCCCGAGTAGCTGGAATTACACGCATGAGCAACCACACTGGGCTAACTTTTTGTATTTTTAGTAGAGACAGGGTTTTGCCATGTTGGCCAGGCTGGTCTCGAATTCCTGACCTCAGGTGATCCACCTGCCTCGGCATCCCAAAGTGCTGGGATTACAGGCATGAGCCACCACGCCTGGCCCCCTGTGGATTATTTCATACACACAGAGAATAGAAAATGATATAACAACAGGGCCGGGCGCAGTGGCTACGCCTGTAATCCCAGCACTTTGGGAGGCCGAGGCAGGCGGATCATGAGGTCAGGAGATCGAGACCATCCTGGCTAACACAGTGAAACCCCGTCTCTACTAAAAATACAAAAAATTAGCCAGGCGTGGTGGTGGGCACCTGTAGTCCCAGCTGCTGGGGAGGCTGAGGCAGGAGAATGGCGTGAACCCGGGAGGCGGAGCTTTCAGTGAGCCGAGATCACACCACTGCACTCCAGCCTGGGTGACAGAGCGAGACTCTGTCTCAAAGAAAGAAAGAAAGAAAATGATATAATAAATGTGATTGATGGGATCCTAGTGTGTCTCCTTGTGAAAGAAATTCTGAACAATGCCTGGAGGATGCAGAGTCCAGAATGCTGGAATTGCAACAGCAAGATGTGGCAACAGGCCAGGGGTCCAGCACGAAGGGACAGCTCAGTGAACTCTGCAGATGCTGACGTGGAAAGCTCTCTGGGTGTGTTGAGAGGAAAACAAAATCACAAGGCAGAGGGTCACCACGGTGAGCAGCTGGCACCCAGCGGGGAGATGTGATAAATGGAGCTAAACCATGGCCAGGCCTGCAGTCCTCCCACTTCCGGAGGCCGAGATGGGAGGAACCGTTGAGCCTGGGAGGTCAAGGAGGCTGCAGTGAGCTGATTGCACCACTGCACTCCAGCCTGGATGGAAGAGCAAGACCCTGTCTATAATAAAACAAAAACATAGGCACCGGGTATTGTAGCTCACGCCTGTAATTCCAGCACTTTGGGAGGCCGAGGCAGGCGGATCATCTGAGGTCAGGAGTTCGAGACCAGCCTGGCCAACATGGCGAAACCCCATCTCTACTAAAAATACAAAAATTAGCTGGGCATGGTGGTGCATGCCTGTAATCTTAGCTACTCCAGAGTCTGAGACAGGAGAATTGCTTGAAACCGGGAGGTAGCGGTTGCAATGAGAGGAGATTGCGCCACTGCACTGCAGCCTGGGCAACAGCGTGAGACTCTATCTCCAAAAAAAAAAAAAAAAAAGAAGAAAAGAAAAGAAAAGGCTGGGCGCAGTGGCTCATGCCTGTAATCCCAGCAGTTTGGGAGGCTGAGGCGGGTGGATCACTTGAGCCCTGGAGTTCAAGACCAGCCTGGGCAACATGTCAAAACCCCGTCTCTACTAAAAATACAAAAAAACTAGCTGGGCGTGGTGTGCATGTGTGTGGTCCCAGCTACCCGGGAGGCTGAGGTGGGAGGATGGCTTGAGCCCAGGAGGGGAAGGTTGCAGTGAGCTAAGATTGCGCCAACTCACTCCAGCCTGGGCAATAGAGCAAGACCCTGTCTCAAAAAACAAAACCAAAATAGACCAGGCATGGTAGCTCACGCCTGTAATCCCAGCACTTTGGGAGGCCGAGGCAGGCGGATCACGAGGTCAGGAGATTGAGACCATCCTGGCCAACACGGTGAAACCCCGTCTCTATTAAAAATACAAAAAATTAGCTGGGCGTGGTGGCGGGCGCCTGTAGTCCCAGCTACTCGGGAGGCTGAGGCAGGAGAATGGCGTGAACCTGGGAGGCGGAGAGCTTGCAGTGAGCCAAGATTCTGCCCCTGCACTCCAGCCTGGGCAACAGAGCGAGACCCTGTCTCAAAAAACAAAACCGAAACACTGAACTTGCACAGAGGGCTGGAGAGGGGGCCAGAGGAGTAAACACTCACCAAGACTGCGGACGATGCCTGCACCAGGAACTGCTCAGGAATCACCTATGCGCCGCTTTGCGCCGTCACGCCTGCCACATTAACTTAATTATGTGAAACTAGGTTTTACAGGCCAGAAATCGGAAAGGACATGTGGGATCCCTTTGTAGAAAGTGGGGGAAGGGGGCCAGGCACGGTGGCTCACGCCAGTCATCCCAGCACTTTGGGAGGCCGAGGTGGGCGGATCACCTGAGGTCAGGAGTTCAAGACCAGCCTGGCCAATGTGGTAAAACCCCGTCTCTACTAAAAATACAAAAATTAGCTGGGCATGGTGGCGCACGCCTGTAATGCCAGCTACTTGGGAGGCTGAGGCGGTAGAATCACTTGAACCCGAGAGGCGGAGGTTGCAGTAAGCCGAGATCACGCCACTGCACTCCAGCCTGGCAACAGAGCAAGGCTCCATCTAAAAACAAAAAAGAAAAAAATACAATGTGGCCAAGTCACTTCTCCATTGCCCTGGCTCTGCTGCCGCCTGGTGGTGGCTTACTCCAGAGATGCCCAAGAGACTCTGGATTCTAGTTTGTTTATTATTATTATTATTATTAATTTATTTATTTTTGAGATGGAGTTTCGCTCTTGTTGCCCAGGCTGGAGTGCAATGGCGCGATCTTGGCTCACTGCAACCTCCGCCTTCTGGAATTCAGGCGATTCTTCTGCCTCAGCCTCCCCGAGTAGCTGGAATTACAGGCATGCACCACCATGCCCGGCTAATTTTGTATTTTTAGTAGATATGGGGTTTCTCCATCTTGGTCAGGCTGGTCTCGAAGTTTAGACCTCAGATGATCCGCCTGCCTCGGCCTCCCAAAGTGCTAGGATTACAGGCGCGACCCACTGCGCCGGCATATTTTTTTTTTTGAGATGGAGTCTTGCTCTGTTGCCCAGGCTGGAGTGCAGTGGCGTGATCTCGGCTCACTACAGCCTCTACCTCGCAGGTTCAAGCAATTCTCCTGCCTCAGCCTCCCACGCGCCATGACGCCAAGCTAATTTTTTTTGTATTTATAGTAGAAATAGGGTCTCACCACGTTGCCAGACTAGTCTTGAACTCCTGACCTCAGGTGATCTGCCAGCCTCAGCCTCCCAAAGTGCTGGGATTACAGGCGTAAGCCACTGGGCCAGGCTTGGACCATTCTATTTTATTCTATTTTATTTTATTTATTATTATTTTATTAATAGAGAGGGGGTCTTGCCATGTTGCCCAGGCTGGTCTTGAACTCCTGAGCTCAAGTGATCCGCCTGCCTCAACCTCCCAAAGTGCTGGGATTACAGGTGTGAGCCACCACTCCCGACCTACTGACCATTTTCAACACCCAATCACACAGCCAAGGAACATCAAACACATTCTACAAAACAGAGGAATGTTTATTGTGCCAGATGCCGGAGTGTGGCTGTGGGCAGCTGAGGTGACCTGGGCAGCCCTTCTCAGTGGGTCCTGCTGGCCGGGTCCGGGTCCCGGGGGTGGGCACAGGGGTGCTCCTCGGAGCGTTGGATGATGGAGTTGATCCAGTTTACAAACCGTGCCACCGGGGCAAAGGCGTCGGGGAAGAGCCCCGAGGCACAGCCTCCCCGGACGAAGGAGGCAATTCCGTGGATTAGCCCGTTGCAGACCAAGGGGCTGCCGGAGTCACCCTGTGGAGGCAGACAAGGTGGGGAAGCTGGACTGGGAGGCCCTGCCCACCTGCCCACTGCCCATCAGGGTTGGGAAGTCCCTCCTAGGGTCTAGCCAAGGTGCCTGTTGCTGCAATCCGGGCTGGGAGTGGGTGGGGAGCAGAGGGACACCCAGGGCACGTACGAAGCAGACGCCGGCCCGCCGGCCCCTCACGAGAGTGCAGACGTTGCTGCGGCGGCAGAGGGACGTCACCACCGTCACGTTGAGCTCCTGCAGGACGCTGGCGATCCCACGGTTCCTGCCCAGAAGGCCCCAGCCCATGGCCAGGCACTGCACCCCGTTGCCCACACGTTGGCCCTGGGCCGGCAGCTGGGCCACCTGCACGTTGGCGTTGATGGTGGCCGACCCGTTGAGCTACGGCAATGAGGACAGATCGTCAGAGCGTCACGCGGGGCAGTGAGGATGACCCTCCCCTCTCCGGGCCTCAGTTTCCCCATCTCAGGTTCCACTGCGGTTCTGGGATCCTGCAGAGCAGGACACCCACCCCGCACTCTGCTCCCCAAGGCGAGCCTCAGTTTCCCCATCTGTAGAGTGGGAGCCGTCACCAAGGCTCAGGGCGTTGGAGGTTGTGCCTGGATGTGGCTTGAGTGCAGGAAGCAGTAGGTGCTCAATTAACAAAAAACTACAGCCGGGCGCGGTGGCTCATGCTTGTAAGCCCAGCACTTTGGGAGGGCGAGGCAGGAGGATCACTTGAGGCCAGGCATTCAAGACCAGCCTGGGCAACGTGGCAATGCCCCATGTCTACAAAAATTTAAAAAAAAATTGCCAGGTGCGGTGGCTCACGCCTATAATCCCAGCATTTTGGGAGACTGAGGTGGGCCAATCAAAAGGTCAGGAGATCAAGACCATCCTGGCTAACATGGTTAAACCCTGTCTCTACTAAAAATACCAAAAATTAGCCAGGCGTGGTGACGCCTGTAATTTCACGCCTGTAATCCCAGCTACCTGGGAGGCTGAGGCAGGAGAATCGCTTGAACCTGGGAGGTGGAGGTTGCAGTGAGCCGAGATTGTGCCACTGCACTCCAGCCTGGGCGACAGAGCGAGACTGTGTCTCAAAAAAAAAAAAAAAAAAAAAAATTAGCCGAGCGTTGCCAGGCGCAGTGGCTCACACCTGTAATCCCAGCATGTTGGGAGACTGAGGTGGGTGGATCACCTGAGGTCAAGAGTTCAAGACCAGCCTGGCCAATATGGTGAAACCTTGTCTCTACTAAAAATACCAAAAATTAGCCTGGCATGGTGGTGGGCACCTGTAATCCCAGCTACCTGGGAGGCTGAGGCAGGAGAATCACTTGAACCTGGGAGGTGGATGTTGCAGTGAGCTGAGATTGTGCCACTGCACTCCAGCCTGGATGACAGAGCGAGACTCCATCTCAAAAAAAATATATATATATATAAAATATATAAAAATATAAAATATATAAAAATATAAAATATATAAAAATATAAACTATATAAAAATATATATATATCAGCCAGACGTGGTAGACGTGGTGGACGTGGTGGTGGCACCTGTAGTTCCAGCTACCCCCCATTCCAAGCTGAGAGGATGGCTTGAGCCCAGGAGATGGAGGCTGTAGTGAGCCGCGATCGCGCCACTGCACTGGGTGAGAGCTATGAGAAAACTTAGTGACAAGGAAACTCTCCCTCTAACCCTTCCCAGGGAGGGATCTTTTTTTTTTTTTTTTTGAGACCCAGGCTGGAGTGCAGTGGTGTGATCTCAGCTCACTGCAATCTCCGCCTCCGGGGTTCAAGCGATTCTCCTGCCTCAGCCTCCTGAGTAATTGGGATTACAGTAACCCACCACCACACTCGGCTAATTTTTTTTTTTTTTTTGTATTTTAGTAGAGACGGGGTTTCACCATGTTGGTCAGACTGGTCTTGAACACCTGACCTCGTGATCCACCCACCTCAGCCTCCCAAAGTGCTGGGATGACAGGCCTGAGCCACCCCACCCGGCGCCCAGGGAATAATCAGAACTGCAAGCCACGGACAGGGGTGGAAAGGTGGGGGCTTTTGCCCCTTTTTTCAAAGACAGAGGCGGCCCCTGCCCTCGGCCACCGGGCTGGTGAATGGAGAGACACAAAGAATCTCAGTAAGTTTGTTGATTGACAGCAGATAGGGGCTTCCCTTCTCAGTAAGTTTGTTGATTGACAGCAGATCCAGGCTTCCCTTCTCAGTAAGTTTGTTGATTGACAGCAGATCGGGGCTTCCCTGCACGATCTCATTTAACCTCTCAACAGCCCATGGTGGGTATTTTCCCGTTTCACAGAGGTGCAGACTGAGGCGCAGAGAGGGGATCACCCAGCCCACGATTCCACCCCGGGTCCCCACGAGCGGCCGCGACGCGCCCCTTCGTGGCCGCCTCCACCCTCCCCGGGCCTCTGGCTTCGGCCCCTGTGCCCCCCGCCCCGGGTGTCCCTTCCCCGCCCGGCCCGGCGGCACCTGGAGAATCACGATGTCGTTGAGCAAGTTTATGGGGTCGTAGCCGTTTTCGAAGATGCGCTGCACGGCGAACACCTGCCGGGTGGGCTCCCGCCGCGGGAGGTTATGGGCTCCGAGGACCACCTGCACCGTGCGGGGGTTTCTGCCGGGGAGGGAGAGGCGGGGGTGAGGGGCGGCCCTGGGGGTCAGGGCTCAGCCGGCGACGGGCCTGGGGGGGAAGGTGCTTGAGGGGCCCCGCGGACACTGGACGGACCCCCTGGAGCACCCCGGGCCCCGGCCTCCCCCCACCCACCCCACAGACCGGGACGCGGGGTCCGAGCCGGGCGCGCACACTCCTGGCTACTCACACATTCGCCACGCAGTGCGCGGCCGACATGACGAAGTTGGGCGCGATCAGGGTGGCGCCGCAGAAGTGGCCTCCACGCCGCTGCAGGGACACCATGAAGGGCCACGCGTGGGGCCGCGCTCGCCGGCCCCCCACAATCTCCGAGGCCAGCGCGGTGCCTGGGGACACACCGGGTGCGGGTGCTGAGTGCCTGCCAAGGAGCCTGTCCCTTCCCGGCCGCGGGGCCTCTGGATCCCCCACCAGGAACCCACGGGATCCCCCACCAGGAACCCACGGGATCGGGGCCGTTCGCACCCCTGTTGTTCAGATGAGGAAACTGAGGCACGGAGAGGCAAAGGGACCTCCCTACGGTGCCCCTCCAAGGCACAGCCAGACCTGGACTTGAACCCAGAGGGCGCCCTGCGACCCCCCCCCCGATTTTCAAACCCCAACTCTGGGCTCCTGGTGGTAGCTTCACCACTCAGAACCTCAGTCTATTCTGGTCCCCTTGTCCCAGCTGGCACCTCCCCTGTGAGGATGAGGGACCCACACTGGTGGGGCCCACCAAGGAGAGCTGGGAACAGAACCCGGGGACAGAGGGAGCAGCGGGAGGATGGACAGAAAGACTCACCCCCCAGCAGCAAGGCCGGCAGGACACAGGCAAGGAAAAGACAGGCAGGTCGGCGGCCGAGGGTCATGGTGGGGCTGGGGCTCCGGGGTCTCTGCCCCTCCGTGCCCGCCCGGCTCCTCTTATAGCCCTGTGCTGGAGGCCGTTGCATTGCCCCACGGCCGGCCGGCGCCCCTCACTTCCTCTCCCCTGGCACAGGGCGTTGATGAAAAGGGGGAGAAGGGGGACAAGAGGCTGGGGTTGGCTCGGGTGGGGCCTCCGGACAAAACTCAGGATGCACAATCGCATTCGAATGTCAGATAATCAACGTGGGTTTTTTTATTTATTTTATTGGAGACAGTCTTGCTCTGTCGCCCAGGCTGGAGTGCGGTGGCGCGATCCCGGCTCACGGCAACCTCCGCCTCCCAGGTTCAAGTGATTCTCCTGCCTCAGCCTCCTGAATAGCTGAGATTACAGGCATGCACCACCACACCCGGCTAATTTTTGTATTTTTAGTACAGACAGTGTTTCGCCATGTCAGCCAGGCTGGTCTTGAACACCTGACCTCAGGTGATCCGCCTGCCTCGGCCTCCCAGAGTGCTGGGATCACAGGCGTGAGCCACTGCGCCTGGCTAATTTTTTGTATTTTTAGTAGAGACAGGGTTTCACCGTGTTGGCCGGGCTGGTCTCGACGTTTTTTTTTTAATCTAAGTCTGTTCCAAATGAGGCCCAGGATATACTTACCCGAAATTCAGATTTAACTGAGTATTGCTGTGTTTTTGCCAAACCTGACAAACCTAGACCTGAGGGACTTGATGGGGGTGGCCTCGCCTGCCTCAGTTTACCCAGGGCCCTGTGATACCGGCCACATGCAGCCGTGTTGCCTGCCTCAGTTTACCCAGGGCCCTGTGATACTGGCCACATGCAGCTGTATCGGGCACTCACTGCTCAACAGGCACTTCTCTGGTCCTTCCCAGGGTTCCTGTTTGGGAACTGAGGCACGTCAAGGGCCTCCCCCAGGAGCTGCGAGTGTAACCCAGGCCTCTGGGACCTGCAGCTGGATGGAGATCTGGGGCCGGCTCACTCCAGCCGCTCCCTGAACCTCAGGGTTCATTCTTGGGGGCCGGGCCTTCCATCCTCTCCTCGGCTGTTGCCTCCAAAGGGGAACTCACTCTCACCCAGGCTCACGGTCAGTCCCTGGACACCAGCTGAAGTTCTGACAATCTCTACCGCCCTTCTGCCTTGGTGAGCTTCCCTGAAGCCCTCCCCGCCTGAGGCAGGGGCCAGGCGGGCGTCTGGCAGGGCTGCTGGAGAGAGAATTCCTGTCCAGGCCTGGAGGCTGGAGTGAGGATGTCCACCCAAGCCTGAGGGCTTCCGCCTGGAGGAACTGGCAGGGGAGCTGGAGTCCCAGCCGCGGGAATGGGATTCCCAGGACCCAGCCCCGGGCTCCAGGCCCCGTTCCTCTTCCCATCTCCCCCACGATGTTCCAGCTGCAACGGCCGGGCCAAGGCTGTCGCAAGAACCAACGTCCTCCTGGCTCCAGGACAAGGGGAGGGGAAGGGAACCAACGGGCCTGTCTCCAGGAATAGGCGGGGCGAGGGCACCCGGGGACACGCAGATCCTGGGCTGGGCTGGAGTCCTGACATGACCACAAGCAAGAGGACCCCCATGGCTCTCGGGGTAGGGGGACAATGGCCCTGCCCTCCCAGAGCCTGGCACACAGCAGGCGCTCAGTCCATGTCTGCCCTGTCCTCAGCTTAATCAAACACACACTACCCTGCCTTCTCCCCTCCCTTTTCGGCAGGGTTCCCACCTTGCTGCCTCAACGTCACCACGGTGCACTTAGTAAGCGCCTGCTGTCTACACAGCCCTGTTTCAAGTCGGGGGTGGGGGGATTTCAGGGGCGGGGGACGCCATATCTTTGGAGGGGGGCTTGGCCTCCAGCACGGAGATCAGACTTGGCCTCAGCTGCATTTATTGAGCACCAGCTGTATACTACATTCCCATGTGCAGTCATTGTTACGTGTGCCGACGCTGGGTTCGTATCCTGGTTCTGGTGTGGCCATTTGGCCACTGTGTAACTTCAAGCCCCTGAAATAAACTCTCCATGACTCAGTTTCCTCCTCTGTAAAATTATAATCATAGGCTCCATCACATAAACCTGTCAAGAGGATGAAATAAATTCACGTTCATAAAGTTCTTAGCTAAGAAAGTGTTGTCTGGCCGGGCGCGGTGGCTCAGGCCTGTAATCCCAACACTTCGGGAGGCTGAGGTGGGCGGATCACCTGAGGTTGGGAATTCCAGTCTGACCAACATGGACAAACCCCATCTCTACTAAAAATACAAAATTAGCCGGGCATGGTGGTACCTGCCTGTAATTCCGGCTATTCGGAAGACTAAGGCAGGAGAATTGCTTGAACCTGGGAGGCGGAGGTTGCAGTGAGCCGAGATCATGCCACTGCACTCCAGCCTGGATGACAAGATCAAAACTCCGTCTCAAAAAAAAAAAGAAAAAAGAAAGTGTTGCTTTGAGAGCTGGTTCACCATTAACTGTGGCAGGGAAGGTAGGGTTGTTATGGTCACAGCGGGTATAGACTCCAAGGGGGACATGGGGTCTTCTGGGAGGCCAGGAGATTGCTAAGATTACAGTGACCTGGAGGTGTTCATATTTAAAGAGTCACTGAGGACCCACCTGGGCAACACAGCCAGACCCCGTCTCTACAAAAAATAAGAAAATAGCTGGGTGTGGTGGCACCTGTAGTCCCAGCTACTCAGGAGGCTGAGATGGGAGGATCACTTGAGCCCAGGAGGCTGAGGCTGCAGTGAGCCAAGATTGCACCACTGCACTACAGCCTGGGCGACAGAGTGAGACCCTGTCTCAAAAATAAATAAGTAGGCCAGCTGTAAATAAATAAGTAGGCTCACGCCTGTAATCCCAGCACTTTGGGAGTCTGAGGCGGGTGGACCACCTGAGGTCAGGAGTTCGAGACCATCCTGGACAACATGGTGAAACCCTGTCTCTACTAAAAATATAAAAATTAGCTGGGCGTGGTGGTCTGTGCCTGTAATCCCAGCTACTCCGGGGGCTGAGGCAGGAGAATCGCTTGAACCCATGAGGCAGAGGTTGCAATGAGCCAAGATTGTGCCACTGCATTCTAGCCTGGGTGACAGAGCAAGACTCTGTCTCAAAAAAATATTAAAAGGAAAAAAAAACACCAGCAATGAGCTTCATTTCTTCTCTACCCGTGTCCTGGAGCAGGTCACCCCCTCTCCGTGGCTAATGCCTCCTTCTAGTGGCCACTTGCCCGTCTTTGAGCTGGACTGTGAGTCCCACCTCTTCCCCGCCTCGGACCTCCCCTCTGGCCACCCCCCCAAGTTCATTCCTCATGCTTCCACCAGGGGACTCCTCCCGTACCTACCCCTCCTACGAGAAATAGCGCTCCAACCCCATCACCCCTCCACTGCACCCACACACCTCCCCTGCCTGCCCTCCTCCCCGTCCCCTGGGCTCCAGCCCTCAGGTCTCTGCCCGCACTGTGCCCCCTGCCTGGCGACCCTTCGGATGTTTCTGTTCACACCTTGATATGCAGCTCTGGCACTGCCACCTCCTCCAGGAAGCCCCCCAGGGTGCTTCCCCATCCCCTCCCCCTCCTCAAGGAGCCCCTGAGCCGGCAGGGACACATCTGGAGCCCTGAGGGCCCACATGGGCTTTTCACCAGTTCTAGGAAACGTCTGGGGTGACTCCATTTTCCAGATGGGGAAACCGAGGCACAGAGATGAATAACAACCTGCCCAGGGCCACCCTGATGGGGCCGGGTTAGAACCCACAGCCACGAGCATCCAGGAGAGAGATCCCCTGCGACCTGGGCCCCCATCCCCCGCTCCGACTCCCCCCATCCTGAGTTTGGGGCTCAGGGACTTGAACCCAGGGGACCTCTGGGCAGTTCCCCCTCCCCTCCCTATGTGGGAAGGACAGACAGGAGCCAGGGGGAGTTTCAACGTTTATTGAGGTCACGGTGGGGTGAGGTGCAGGGCCGGCCTGTCTCCCGGAGCCCCGTGGGAGGGAGTGTGGGGGGACGGGTGGGGCTGTCCCGGACGCCACAGTGTTCGGGGAAGAGCTTCTTCTGTCCAAAGATCCCCCTCGAGGGTTTGGAGCCGGGCTCGGGGTCCCGGCCAGCACTGTGGGAGGGGCAGCTCAGCTCAGGGGCGGCCCTCAGCCTCCACGCGGCGCAGCGTGGAACGGATCCAGTCCACGTAGAGGGCTACCCGCGCGAAGAAGTCGGGGAAATGGCGGGTGGCACATCCCCAGATCACGAAGGAGTCTATTCCCTGGATGACGCCGTCACAGATCAGGGGGCCACCTGAGTCTCCCTGGAGGACAGGGAGGGCCAGTCACCCATCAGGGGCCACCTGAGTCTCCCTGGAGGACGGGGACGGCCAGTCACCCATCAGGGGCCACCTGAGTCTCCCTGGAGGACGGGGACGGCCAGTCACCCATCAGGGGCCACCTGAGTCTCCCTGGAGGACGGGGACGGCCAGTCACCCATCAGGGGCCACCTGAGTCTCCCTGGAGGACAGGGACGGCCAGGAAGGGGGCTGGGATGGCCATAAGCTGTTTCAGAATAAAGTGCTTCCAATATGGAACTTTCTTTCTTTCTTTCTTCCTTCCTTCCTTCCTTCCTTTCTTACTTTCTTTCTTTCTTTCTCTTTCTTTCTTTCTTTATTTTTCTTTCTTTCTTTATTTCTTTCTTTCTTTCTCTCTCTCTCTCTTTCTGTCTCTCTCTCTTTCTTTCTTTCTTTCTCCTTTTGTTTTGTTTTGTTTTGTTTTTGTTTTGTTTGAAACAGAGTCTCGCTCTGTCACCCAGGCTGGCGTGCAGTGGCGTGATCTCGGCTCACTGCAACCTCTGCCTCCCAAGTTCAAACGATTCTCCTGCCTCAGCCTCCCAAGTAGCTGGCTGTCTTTCTCTCGAGACAGGGTCTCGCTCTGTTCCCCAGGCTGGAGTGCAGTGGCACAATCATAGCTCACTGCAACCTCAAACTCCTCAGGCTCAAGCGATCCTCCTGCCTTAGCCTCCTGAGTAGCTGGGCCTACAGGCTCACATCACCATGCCCAGCTAATATTTAAATTAGTTGTAGAGATGCCATCCTGCTATGTTGCCCAGGCTGGTCTTGAACTCCTGGACTCAAGCAATCCTTCCATTCGGCCTCCCAAAGTGCTGAGATTACAGGCGTGAGCCACCACTGCTGGCCTGGAATTTTCTTTAAAATGTGTGAGCACCAGCCAGGCACAGAGGCTCACGTCTGTAATCCCAGCACTTTGGGAGGCCTAGGTGAGTGGATCACTTGAGGCCAGGAGTTCAAGACCAGCCTGGTCAACATGGAGAAACCTCGTCTCTACTAAAAATACCAACAAAATTAACCAGGCACGGTGGCAGGTACCTGTGCACCCGGTTACTCAGGAGGCTGAGGCAGGAGAATACCTTGAACCTGGGAGGCGGAGGTTGCAGTGAGCTGAGATCTCACCACTGCACTCCAGTCTGGACAACAGAGCGACACTCCGTCTCAAAAACAAACAAACAAAAAGTGTGAGCAGGGAGGGGCTGAGGTCATTCGTAGGAACTGGGCATTTATGGGCCTCCCGCTGGATACCTGGAGTCCTGGATTCTGGAAGGGGCTGCCGGGTGAGGGCGGATGGGTCTCCCACACCTTCCTGTGGTCCTAGAGCAGAGTGGGGGCAGGGAACCCCCAGACCCACCCAGGCAGCCAGGAGCAATGTGAGCGCCCCCACCCCGCTGAGCCTGCCCGTTGGGTGTTGGGTGTGCCCACCTTCCGGGTGGGGAGACTGAGGCACAGCATGAAGCCACACAGCTAGGAGGTGGTGTGGAACCCTGGCCGCTGCCCTCCTCCCCTTATGGCAGCCCGGTGCCTGGGGCGGGGGCGAAGTTACTTACGAAGCAGATACCGGCGCTGCGGCGAGGGACGAAAGTGCAAATGTTATGTGGCCGGCACAGGAAGGTGACCACGGTGACATTGAGCTCCTGCAGGACCTGGGCTGGGGGATCGTGGGTGCCCACGCGGCCCCAGCCCATGGCCAGGCACTGGGTGCCGTGGGGCACTGGCTGGTCCTGCTGTGGCAGCTGGACTGTGGCAACGGAGGCACTGAGGTTGGCCGGGCTGCTCAGCTGGGGCAGAAGGCAGGCGGCGGCGGTGAGACACTGCTCCCAGGTCACGGTGGCCACCCGCGCCGCCCTCCCACCACACCCACCGCCTCAAAACGCCGCGCACGCCGCTCCCTCCGCCTGGGCCCCATGACCCCCTTTGTCCCATTTGTCACTATTGTATTCATTCATTTTCTTTCCTTCTTTCTTTTTTTTGAGATGGAGTCTTGCTCTGCCACCCAGGCTGGAATGCAGTGGCGTGATCTCGGCTCACTGGAACCTCCCAAAGCCCTCCCATTGGGTGAGGTGGCCAACGTGGTCTCAAACTCCTGACCTCAAGTGATCTGCCTTCCTCAGCCTCCCAAAGTGCTGGGATTACAAGTGTGAGCCATAGTACCGGGTCATTCATTCATGTTTTTTTCTTTCTTTCTTTCTTTTCTTTTCTTTTTTTTTTTTTTTTTTTTTTGAGATGGAGTTTCACTCTTGTTGCCCAGGCTAGAGTGCAGTGGCGTGATCTCGGCTCACTGCAACCTCTGCCTCCTGGGTTCAAGCAATTCTCCTGCATCAGCCTCCCAAGTAGCTGGGACTACAGGCACCTGCCGCCACATCCGGCTAATTTTTGTACTTTTAGTAGAGATGGGGTTTCCCATATTGATCAGGCTGGTCTCAAACTCTCGACCTCAGGTGATCCGCTCACCTCGGCCTCCCAAAGTGCTGGGATTACAGGAGTGAGCCACCGCCCCTGGCCCATTCATTCATCTTCAAAGCACTTTTTTTTTGAGATGGGGTCTTGGTCTGTCGCCCAGGCTGGAGTGTAGTGGCATGATCACAGCTCACTGCAGCCTCAACCTCCTGGGCTCAATTGATCCTCCCATCTCAGCTCATGAGTAACTCGGCGTGTGCTACCATACCCAGTTGATTTTTAAATTTTTCTTTTGTAGGCTGGGCGCGGCGGCTCTCACCTATAATCCCAGCACTTTGGGAAGCTGAGGAGGGCAGATCACTTGAGGTCAGGAGTTCGAGACCAACCTGGCCAACGTGGCAAAACACCGTCTCTACTAAAAATACAAAAATTAGCCAAGCGTGTTGGTGCATGCCTCTAATCCCAGCTACTCGGGAGGCTGAGGCAGGAGAATCGCTTGAACCCGGAAGGCAGAGGTGGCAGTGAGCCGAGATTGTGCCACTGCACTCCAGCCTGGGTGACTGAGTGAGACTCTGTCTAAAAAAAAAAAAAGTCTTTTATAGAGATGGGGTCTCACTAGGTGGGTCAGGCTGCTCTCAAACTCCTGGCCTCAAGTGATCCTCCCATCCCAGCCTCCCAAAGTACTGGGATTACAGGCGTGAGCCACAGTGCCCAGCACCAAGCACTTACTGAGCACCACCTGTATGCCCAGTCCCGTTCTAAGCCACATGAGTCCAGTAATGAACAACACAGACAAAAATCCTCTGCCCTGGGGAGCTGATGTTTCCGGGTGGGAGGAGGCCAGGACGGCCCCATGAATGAGAGGAGCACGCGGTTCATTGGAGAAAAGTGAATCGGGGAGGGCCGTGGCTGTCCTCGCCACTTCCCATGGGGTCAGGCCTGGGAGGCGCCGGAGGAGGCGAGGGCACCTGGCTTTCTGGGGGAACAGCACACCGGGCGGAGGCGCAGGCAGGGGAGAGGCGCAGGCAGGGGAGAGGCGCGGGCAGGGGAGAGGCGCGGGCAGGGGAGAGGCGGGGAGGAGGAGTGGCGCGCGCAGGGCAGAGGCGCAGGCAGGGGAGAGGCGCGGGCAGGGGAGAGGCGGGCAGGGGAGAGGTGCGGGCAGGGGAGAGGCGCCGGCAGGGGAGAGGCGGGGAGGAGGAGTGGCGCGCGCAGGGCAGAGGCGCCGGCAGGGGAGAGGCGGGGAGGAGGAGTGGCGCGCGCAGGGCAGAGGCGCAGGCAGGGGAGAGGCGCGGGCAGGGGAGAGGCGGGCAGGGGAGAGGTGCGGGCAGGGGAGAGGCGCGGGCAGGGGAGAGGTGCGGGCAGGCAGGGGAGAGGCGCGGGCAGGGGAGAGGCGCGGGCAGGGGAGAGGCGTGGAGGAGGAGTGGCGCGCGCAGGGCAGAGGCGCAGGCAGGGGAGAGGCGTGGAGGAGGAGAGGCGCGCGCAGGGCAGAGGCGCAGGCAGGGGAGAGGCGCCGGCAGGGGAGAGGCGCGGGCAGGGGAGAGGCGCCGGCAGGGGAGAGGCGCGCGCAGGGCAGAGGCGCAGGCAGGGGAGAGGCGCGCGCAGGGCAGAGGCGCAGGCAGGGGAGAGGCGCCGGCAGGGGAGAGGCGCGGGCAGGGGAGAGGCGCAGCCGAGGGAGAGGCGGGGAGGAGGAGTGGCCTGGTGTCCAAAGAGCGGTCCCCCCCGGCCAGTGCCACCGGTCCCAGGCTTCAGCGGCCTCGGTCGTGGCCCGGTATACAGTGGGTGCTCAATGAATGCTTGCTGAAGGAATGGGGGTCCCGGAGCCCGCTGGCCGTGCCCCTCCGAGCCCTCGCGGCCCTGCCTGCCCACCTGGATGAGGAGAACGTCGTTCAGTTTGTTCTCAGCGTCGTAGTTGTTGAGAAACACTTGAGCCACCGAGAAGTGCTGCTGGGTGGGCTCCTGCGTGCGCACGTTGTGGGCTCCGAGCACCACGTTCACCAGGTGCTGGGGGCTGCGGGCGTGGGGTGGTCACTCCTCGGCGCCCTGGACACTCGCCGCCCCCCACAACGGGCCCTTCCCGAGGCCGGCGGTGCAGCCACAGACCCCTCCCTCGGCGACCCTGCCCCGGCCCTCCCCCAGAACTGCCCACGCGCGCGGGGCCTGGGGTCGGCAGACGGGGCTTAGCTGGGTCCTCCCCGGGCAGAGGGACAGTGGCCCGGCCAGGGCTGGAGGAAGAGGGCGGGGCGGACGGACAGGGGTGTGGAGGCGGCCACTCACATGTCCCGCAGGCAGTGCGCGGCCGTCAGCACGAAGCGGGGGTGGATCAAGGTGCCTCCGCAGAAGTGGCTGCCCAGGCTCCCCCGCACCTGCAGGGAGGCCATGTAGGGCCGGGAGTGTGGCTGCGCCTCGTGCCCGCCCACGATCTCCGCAGCTCGGGCAGCACCTGCATGGGGGGAGTCCAGGCGTCAGGGAGCCCCCAGGCTGCAGGGAAACGGGGGATGGCAGAGCAGCCCCTGGGCCTCTCCGAGCCTCCATCTCCCCATCTGCAACCCGGTAACTGCCTGCTGGCTGGTGGGAAGGAGTCAGCGCCCAGGCTGGGGTGGGGTGGGGGAGGGTGTTATAATTATGACGATTTCCAAAGGCGCCCTGGTGGCAGCTTTCAGTCCTGAGGGTCAGAAAGGCTTTTAAGATGCAGACCAGGTGGCTGGGTGCTGTGGCTCACGCCTGTAATCCCAACATTTTGGGAGGCTGAGGCAGGAGGATCACTTGAGCTCAGGAGTTCAAGACCAGCCTGGGCAAAACGGTGAGGACCCCATCTCTACAAAAAATTTTAAAATTAGCCAGGCATGGTGTGTGCATCTGTAGTCCCAGCTACTTGGGAGGCTGAGGAGGGAGGCTTGAGCCCAGGAGGTCAAGGCTGCAGTGAGCTGAGATCACCACTGTGCTCCAGCCTGGGCAACAGAGCAAGGCCCTGTCTCTAAAACAAAACAAAAAAAAATTTTTTTAAAGAAGCAGAAAAATTGGCCAGGTGCGGTAGCCGACGCCTGTAATCCCAACACTTTGGGAGGCCGAGGTGGGTGGATCACTTGAGGTCAAGAGATGGAGACCATCCTGGCCAACATGGTGAAACCCTGTCTCTACTAAAAATACAAAAATTAGCTGTGCGTGGTGGCGGGCGCCTGTAGTCCCAGCTACTCAGGAGGTTGAGGCAGGAGAATCGCTTGAACCCAGGAGGCGGAGGTTGTGGTGAGCCAAGATCGCCCCACTGCACTCCAGCCTGGCAACAGAATGACACTCCGTCTCAAAAAAAAATTAGCCAGGTGTGGTGGTTTGCACCTGTAATCTCAGCTGCCTGGGAGGCTGAGGCAGGAGAATCGCTTGAACCCAGGAGGCAGAGGTTGCTGTGAGCCGAGATCGCACCACTGCACTCCAGCCTGGGCAACAGAGTGAGATTCTGTCTCAAAAAAAAAAAAAAAAAAAAAAAGCCTGGGCGCGGTGGCTCATGCCTGAGTGAGACCCCATCTCAAAAAAACAAAAAAAAGCAAAAAAAAAATTCAGCTAACAAAGAGACCCATTTTGCAGATGAACAAACTGAGGCATTGAAAATCCCCCTCAGGTCAGGAGTTTGAGACCAGCCTTACTGACGTGGTGAAACCCCATCTCTACTAAAAATACAAAAACTAGCCAGGCGTGGTGGTGTGTGCCTGTAATCCCAGCTACTCAAGAGGCGGAGGCAGGAGAATCATTTGACCCCAGGAGGCTGAGGCTGCAGTAAGCTGAGACTGCACCACCGCACTCCAGCCTGGGCGACAGAGCAAGATTCCGTTTCAAAAAAGAAAAAAAAGGCCGGGTGCAGTGGCTCACGCCTGTAATCCCAGCACTTTGGGAGGCCGAGGCGGGCAGATCACGAAGTCAGGAGATTGAGACCACCCTGGCTAACACAGTGAAACCCCGTCTCTACTAAAAATACAAAAAATTAGCCGGTCTTGGTGGCAGGCGCCAGTAGTCCAGGCTACTCGGGAGGCTGAGGCAGGAGAAAGGCGTGAACCCGGGAGGAAGAGCTTGCAGTGAGCAGAGATCGCACCACTGCACTCCAGCCTGGGTGACAGAGCGAGACTCCGTCTCAAAAAAAAAAAGAAAAAAGAAAAAAGAAAAAGAAAATCGCCCTCAGGATAAGGACCTGAGGGGGCCCATGCTCTCTTCTTCCCCTGATTCCAGCATCACTAACTCCTCGACCCTTTCACTCACTCACTCATTCATTCATTCACTCATTCATTTGTTCACTCACTCATTCATTCACTCACTCACTCATTCATTCACTCATTCATTCATTCATGCATATTCACTGAGCATTTGCCGAAGGCTGTGTGCTGTCCAGGAATTCGCCTGTTAATAGGTAAGTCCCAAAACAGCTCCTCAGGAGGGAAAGACTGGGTTTTGCCCATTTTACAGATGGGCAACTGAGTCAAACGGCCAGGGCTCCCCCTTGCCCTTGTCCTCCCCACCCCTGCAAGTGTTGGTCCCGAGCAGTGAGTGGAGTCTCCCCTGACCCTGCCTCAGTTTCCCCAGCTGTGCCAGGAGGGCTTTGGATGGACCTCGTGGTGGATATTTCCCCAGAATCCACCGGGGCCCGGAGGCTGGACGGACAGGCACGTGGCTCACTCACCGCTCAGCAGCAAGGCCAGCAGCACAGATGCCAGGGCAGGGCTGGGGGGCCGGTGAGCCATGGCGGCGTCCAGGGTGCACCAACGGTCAAGCTCCTCTTATAGCCCAATGCCAGAGGCCGTTGAGTTGCCCAATACCCAGGTTGGGTCGCCACTTCCTCCTTTTGCCTTGGGAGCCTGGGAGTCAGAACGGACTCCGGGGAGGAGGCGGGGGCTTTGGGCTCAAGGTCCCGACCTTTGTGGGGGCGGGGAGGCTGGCTCTCACCCACCCAAGTTGGGGGTCCCTGGTCTGGTGGGCAACATGGCCACAGCCCTCAGAGCAACACACGCCCACGTGCCACCCAGAAGGAGACGCCTCCCTGACGAGGTCCCTGTGGCCCCAGCAAAGCCAGCCATGGCAGGTGTGTCCCGTGGGTGGGTGAGCTGGAAACTGACAGACAGCAGGACGTAGCAGGGGACAGGATGCGGAGCTGGGGAAGACAGGGCCCCACCACGAGTGCCCTCAGTGCCTCACCTGAGGCTCCAGCGAACATCCTCCTGCCAGCTTTGTCTGGGGGTGATTCTGCCCCCAGGGGACCCTGGGCGAGGTCTGGGGACACCTGTGGCTGTCACGATGGGGGAGCTCCTGGCATGGAGTGGCTGGGGGCCAAGGATGATGCCTAGCACCCTGCAGTGCCCAGGACGGGCCTGCCCCAGAGAAGGATCCGGCCCCGACATCCACAGGGCCCCAGAGAAGGATCCGGCCCCCAACGTCCACAGGGCCCCAGAGAAGGATCCGGCCCCGACGTCCACAGGGCCCCAGAGAAGGATCCGGCCCCGACGTCCACAGGGCCCCAGAGAAGGATCCGGCCCCGACGTCCACAGGGCCCCAGAGAAGGATCCGGCCCCGACGTCCACAGGGCCCCAGAGAAGGATCCGGCCCCGACGTCCACAGGGCCCCAGAGAAGGATCCGGCCCCGACGTCCACAGGGCCCCAGAGAAGGATCGGGCCCCGACGTCCACAGGGCCCCAGAGAAGGATCCGGCCCCGACGTCCACAGGGCCCCAGAGAAGGATCCGGCCCCGATGTCCACAGGGCCCAGGGGAGAGACCCTGTGTTCATTATTTGGGGGAAAAAAATGGCCAGGTGCAGTGCCTCACACCTGTCATCCCAGCACTTTGGGAGGCTGAGGCGGGTGGATCGCCTGAGGTCAGGAGTTCAAGACCAGCCTGGCCAACATGGCGAAACCCCATCTCTACTAAAAATACAAAAATTAGCCAAGCGTGGTGGCGGGCGCCTGTAGTCCCAGCTACTCAGGAGGCTGAGGCAGGAGAATCACTTGCACCTGGGAGGCAAAGGTTGCAGGGAGCCAAGATCAGGCCACTGCACTCTAGCCTGGGCAACAAGAGCGAGACTCCATCTCAAAACATAAATAAATAAAAATAAAAAATAAAAAATGGAGTCTGCCCCCTGCTCACACTGGACACCAGAATAAACTCCCGATGGGGCGTACAGCATAAACCCGGGGGACCCCAGCTCCCGGGACTCGCCTCCTCTCTCCCTCCCACTCAGGGTGTGGATTTCAATGTGTGCAGCCTCCTGGGACCTCAGCAGGGCAGAGGATCATGGGACTCAGAGTCTCTTGGGGGTCTGTGGAATCCTCTAACCCTGGGGTGATTCTGCCCCCAGGGGTCCCTGTGTGAGGCCTGGATACATCCGTGGTTGTCACGACTTGGAGGGAGCTCCTGGCAGGGCCCTGCAGTGCCCAAGACGGCCCCGCCACGAGACAAATCCAGCCCCCGTGTCTGCAGTGCTGGGAAAGGGGGAAAGCCCAGGACAGAGGATAAAATTATTTATTTATAACTGAACAGTTTAAACCTACAGTGAAATGGAGAGAAGCACTGAATGAACTTGAAGACCAAAAAAAAAAAGCTTTTTAACGTTTCATTTGGAAACGATTTCACGCTTACAGAAGTCCGAAGGGTCCAGACTCCCTCCCCCAGCTTCCCTCCCCCAGCTTCCCTCCCCCAGCTTCCCTAAATTCTGTCCTCTTGCTCAACCCCCCAGACCGTGATCGAACCCAGGGTGCCAACGTTGATTCCAAATGGCCCCCTCTGCCCCAGCCCCCTGAGTATCACCAGCTGCCCTTCTCCGGGTCCTGGGTACACAAGGCGCCCATCTTCAGATGCCAGGGTCTCCTCCAGCAGGTGCAGTCCCTCTGCCCTCCCTCAGCCCTTGGGGCCATTAAGGAGAGCTGGTGGTTGCTCTGCAGAGCGTCCCTCCATGGGGACGGTCCTGGGTTGCCTCAGGGCTCAATGGAGGGAGTCCCGGGCGTGGCGTGTGTCTGTCTCAGGCCCCCACATCGGAGCCCACAGCTTCGGCCTGTCTCGTGCTGATGATAATAACCTTGACCACGTGGTCAGGGCGTCTGCCGGTTCCTGCGCTGTCCAGTTACTGTTTTCCCCTTTGGATTTTTTTTTTTTTTTTTTTCTGAGACAGAGTCTCGCTCTATCACCAGGCTGGAGTGCAATGGCGCGATCTCGGCTCACTGCAAACTCCGCCTCCCGGGTTCAAACAATTCTCCTGCCTCAGCCTCCTGTATAGCTGGGATTATAGGCGCCCGCCACCATGCCTGGCTAATTTTTTTTTTTTGTATTTTTAGTAAAGACGGGGTTTCACTATATTGGCCAGGCTGGTCTCGAACTCCTGACCTCAGGTGACCCACCTGTAATCCCACCAAAGTGCTGGGAACACAGGTGTGAGCCACTGCACCTGGCTATAATATTAATGTATATAACATATGTATATAACATATGTATACATAAAATATGTAACACGTATATTATTTATATTATATAATATATAATATTTTAAAATATACATATATATTTTTTGAGACAGGGTCTGGCTGTGTCACCCAGGCTGCAGTGCAGTGGTGTAATCATGACTCACTGCAGCCTTGGCCTCCTGGGCTCAAGCAATTCTCCTGCCTCAACCCCCCAAGTAGCTGGGACCGCAGGCATGCTCCACCATGTCCAGCTAAAGTTTTTCTTTTCTTTTTTTTTTTTTTTTTTTTTGGTCAGCTGTTTAATTTTTTGTAGAAATGGGGTCTTGCTATGTTGCCCTGACTCGTCTTGAACTGCCAGCCTTCAGGGACTCTCCTGCCTCGGCCTCCCCAAATGCTGGGATCACAGGCATGAGCCACTGTGGCCGACCTGATGTGTATTAAAGAACTAGAGCTCTGGCCAGGCACGGTGGCTCATGCCTGTAATCCCAGCACTTTGGGAGGCTGAGGCAGATGGATCATGAGGTCAGGAGTTCAAGACCAGCCTGGGCAACATGATGAAACCCCGACTCTACTAAAAATACAAAAATTAGCCAGGTGTGGTGGCAGGTGCCTATAATCCCAGCTACTTGGGAGGCTGAGGCAGGAGAATTGCTTGAACCCGGGAGGCGGAGGTTGCAGTGAACTAAGATCGCATCACTGCACTCCAGCCTGGGTAACAGAGCGAGACACCGTCTCAAAATAAAAGGGTTATTCTCATTCAACAAAAGTGCTGTGGGCTTCCGCCATGAGTCAGCTCATGCTGAAGCAAGCTGTTTGGCTTGCAGTCCTCAGTTTCCCCACCTGTAAAGGCGGGTGAGGACGGTAATAGGACCTTCCACAGGGCAGCAGTGGGGATCGACGGATTTGAGGTTTCTTGTTTTTTTTTTTACATGGAGTTTTGTTCTTGTCACCCAGGCTGGAGTGCATGGTGTGACCTTGACTCACTGCAACCTCTGCTTCCTGGGTTCAAGCCATTCTCCTGCCTCAGCCTCCTAAGTAGCTGGGATTGCAGGCACCCGCCACCACACCCGAATAATTTGTTTTTTGTATTTGTAGTAGAGATGGGGTTTCACCATGTTAGCCAGGCTGGTCTCGAACTCCTGACCTCAGGTGATCCGCCGGCCTCAGCCTCCCAAAGTGCTGGGATTACAGGCGTGAGCCACCTCTCCTGGACCTTTTTTTTTTTTTTTTTTTAATAGAGACGGGTCTTGCTATGCTGCCCAGGCTGGTCTGGAACTCCTGGGCTCCAGCGATTCTCCCCCACCATCTGGCCACCACCAAATTGTTAAGTGGGTGGATTGTTTGGTGTGTGTGAAGGACATCTCAATAAAGCTGTCAACCAAAAGAAAGAAAAGAAAGACCGTGCACACACACTGCTGGATCTAGCACACACGAGAGCCGCCCAGGGGGCTGCCGGGTCCTCACTGTACATGTGCTTCCCCGTCAGGATCGTTTCCATGCAAGGCTGATGCAGCCGGGTCCTGATCGGAGCGTCCCAGCACCGTCCCAGCACCGTCCCGCGGGCCCCAGGTCCTCCAGGCTCAGTGCATCCTGGGGGGACTCACGTGCCAAGGCGCAGAGACGGGTGGGGAAGCCACAGGCCAGGGCGACAGGAGCGCTGGGAGTGGGTAGCAGGGAGGGTTCCATGGAACACGCTGGGGGCTTTGCAGGGGTCGGCCTGGGGGCAGAGGTAGTGGGGGCCCCTTCCTGTACCAACCGTGGGTGGCGCAACTGGTAACGGCTTCAGGGATCGCAGGTGGGGCCGCCCGGGGCCAAGGGGAGACCCATGCGGGGCTCAGGCCTGTGTCTCTGTCTCTGTCTCTCTCCCCACCCTCTTTCTGCCTCCCTCTCTGTCTCTGTCTCTCTGTCTTGCTCTGTCTCCCTGTATCTGTCTCTTTGTCTCTGTGTCTGTGTCTGTGTCTCTCTCTTCATCTCTGTCTCCCTTTTTAAAATCTATCTCTCTCAGTGTCTCTGGCTCTGTCCCTCTTTTTCCGTCTCTCTCTCTGTCTTTGTCTATCTCTGTCTCTCTGTCTTTGTCTCTCTCTGTCTCTGTGTCTCTGTCTGTCTCTGTCTCTCCATCTTTCTTGTTCTCTCTTTTTTCTCTCCTCTCCTTTTTCTTTCCTTTTTTTTTTTTTTTTGAGACGAAGTCTTGCTCTGTTGCCCATGCTGGAGGGCAGTGGTGTGATCTCAGCTCACTGGCAACATCCACCTCCTGGGTTCAAGCGATTCTCCTGCTTCAGCCTCCTGAATAGCTGGGATTACAGGCACACAACACCACAACCGGCTAATTTTTGTATTTTTAGTAGAGACGAGGTTTCACCATGTTGGACAGGCTGGTCTTGAACTCCTGACCTCAGGTGATCCACCCGCCTGGGCCTCCCAAAGTGCTGGGATGACAGGCATGAGCCACTGTGCCCAGCCTTCTTCCGTCTCCTCTTTATAAAGGAAAACCTTCTCTCCCTGAGTGATGGGAAGATGCTGGTTCGCCCGCGGGGTTCAGCCTCGCAGCGGTTGTGTTTTGTGTGTGTTTTGTGTGTTTTGTGCCGACTGTTGACCTTCCTGTGTGCTTGGGGCCCTGACACCCGGCCGCTTTCCACAACCCCCAGGCCCATCCACCCACCTGTCCCCTGATGCCCCCTCTCACGGGATTTCTAAGCCAAACCCAGACATTTCACAATCTGTACTGAGAATTCTGAAAATTTAAAAACCTTCTCAAGACACCAGTGAGTGGGGTGGGGTTAGGGGGGCACAGAGAAGCAGCAGAACCGCTGCTTTTAGCCTGAGCACAGCTGGCTCTGCCAGGAGGCTGCACGCAGCAGGGCCTGGACAGGGCTGCGGGGTGGGGGCTGCGGGCGGTGGGGCCTGGACAGGGCTGTGGGGTAGGGGGTGGGTCTGCGGATGGGACCCCGTTCTATGTCCCTGAAATCCGAGGCCCGGAGAGGGCTCGGGCTGCCCACAGTCACACGCAGCCCCGCTCTGAGGGCCCTCCAGCCGGGCTGACCGCTGCCAGGGGAACCTGAGACCAGCACCCTTGGGCCCAGGACCGGGGAGCAGCAGGGGCTGGGGAGAGGAGGGCAGAAACCGCCTCTGGCAGGACAGGAATCCCGCCCCAGCAGGGGGACCCTCATGATCGAATGTGTCCCTGAGCCGGGGGCACCAGAAGCCCTTGAACCTCAATCCTGCCTTGGGCCTCAGTTTCCCCATCTGAACAATGATCAGGCAGTGGCTTTGCCTCTCCAAACCCAGGCAGGGCCCCCACCAGCTGGGCTCCTGAGCCATTGGCACCCCTCTCTAGGCCTCAGTTTCCCCCTCTGTAAAGAGGACCCGTTGGCTGGGCGTGGTGGCTCACACCTGTAATCTCAGCACTCTGGGAGGCTGAGGCGGGTGGATCACGAGGTCAGGAGATCGAGACCATCCTGGCTAACACGGTGAAACCCCGTCTCTACTAAAAATACAAAAAGTTAGCAGGACGTGGTGGCGGGCGCCTGTAGTCCCAGCTACTCGGGAGGCTGAGGCAGGAGAATGGCGTGAACCCGGGAGGCGGAGCTTGCAGTGAGCCGAGATCTGGCCACTGCACTCTAGCCTAGGGGACAGAGCGAGACTCCGTCTAAAAAAAAAAAAAAAAAAAAAAGAGGACCCGTTATACCCACAAAAGAAAGAAGCAGGAGTTCCAACAAAAACCTGCACATGAGTGTCCACAGCAGTGAGAGTCACAGCAGCCGAGAGTGGAGAGACTCAGACGTCCATCCACGGGGGTGTCGAGCAGCACAGCGCGGCCCTCCATGCACGGCAACACGACGCAGCCGTGAAAAGGAGGCAGCTCTGACCCGACCACAGCGTGGAGGCACCATGAGGACGTCATGCTCCGTGAGAGACGCTGGACACGAAAGACCACACAGTGTGTGATCCCATTGCTACGAAATGTCCAGGACAGGCCCATCCACACAGACGGGAAGAGGACGCGTGGGTGCCGCAGACTGGGGAGGGGACAGGGCGTGACGGCTGATGGGGACGGGGATTCCTTTGGGGGTGATGAAATATTCTGGAACTCAACAGAGGTCATGACGACACAACACTGTGAGTGTACTGAAGAGCACTGAATTGCTATTTTATTATTTTATTTTAACAGAGTCTCACTCTAACCCCCAGGCTGGAGTGCAGTGGCTCAATCTTGGTTCACTGCAAGCTCCACCTCCCGGGTTCAAGCCATTCTCCTGCCTCAGCCTCCCAAGTAGCTGAGATTACAGGTGTGTGCCACCACGCCCGGCTGATTTTTTGTATTTTCAGTACAGACAGGGTTTCACCATGTTGGGCAGGCTGGTCTGGAACTCCTGACCTCAGGTGATTTGCCAACCTCGGCCTCCCAAAGTGCTGGGATTACATGTATGAGCCACCACGCCCGGCTGTACACACTTTAAAAGAGTGAATTCTAAGGCCGGGCATGATTGCTGAAGCCTGGGAGGCCGAGGCTACAGTGAGCCTTGATCACGCCACTGCCCTCCAGTCTGGGCATCAGAAAAAGACCCTGTCTCAAAAATAAATGAAATAAGGTCAGGCGCGGTGGCTCACACCTGTAATCCCAGCACTTTGGGAGGCCGAGGTGGGCAGATCACCTGAAGTCAAGAGTTCAAGACCAGCCTGGTCAACATAATGAAACCCCATCTCTACTAAAAAATATATATATAAAAATTGGCTGGGCATTGTGGCTCACACCTGTAGTCCCAGCTACTCAGGAGGCTGAGGCAGGAGAATGGCGTGAACCCAGGAGGTGGAGGTTGCAACAAGCCGAGATCGTGCCACTGCACTCCAGCCTGGGCGACAGAGGGAGACTCCGTCTCAAATAAATAAATAAATGAGATAAAAATAGCTCACTGCATCCTCAACCTCTTGGGCTAAAGTGATCTTCTCACTTTAGCCTCCTCAATAGCTGAGACTACAGGTACTTCTTCTTCTTATTATTATTATTATTATTTTAAGAGACAGGGTCTTGCTCTGTGGCCCACGCTGGAGTGCAGTGGTGCGATCACGGCTCACTGCAACCTCCACCTCCTGGACTCGAGCAATCCTCTCACCTCAGCCTCCTGAGTCGCTGGGATGACAGGTGCCACTTACCCGGCTATTTTTTTTTTTTTTTTTGAGACGGAGTTATGCTCTGTCACCAGGCTGGAGTGCAGTGGTGCGATCTCGGCTCACTGCAGTCTCCGCTTCCCAGGTTCAAGCAATTCTCCTGCCTCAGCCTCCCGAGTAGCTGGGACTACAGGCGCCCACCACCACGCCCGGCTAATTTTTTGTATTTTTAGTAGAGACGCGGTTTCACCATGTTGGCCAGGCTGGTCTCGATCTCCTGACCTCGTGATCCGCCCACCTCGGCCTCCTAAAGTGCTGGAATTACAGGCGTGAGCCACTGCGCCCAGCATTTTAAAAATTATTTTTGTAGAGATGTGGTTTCACTACGTTGCCCAGGCTGGTCTCAAACTCCTGGGCTCAAACGATGCTCCCACCTCAGCCTCCCAAAGTGCTGAGATTACAGGTGTGACTGCCACGTCCAGCCATCATATTCATATTTTATTCTGTATCATTTATATATACAATTATATTTATTATTTCGTATTCATATTTTACTGTTTCTATGGGATCCGAGAGGAGAATGTTCCCTGTTTTCTCCTGTGGTTTTTTTTGTTTTGTTTTGTTTTTTTGAGATGGAGTCTTGCTCTGTCCCCCAGGCTGGAGTGCAGTGGCGCAATCTCGGTTCGCTGCAACCTCCGCCTCCTGGGTTCAAGTGATTCTCCTGCCTCAGCCTCCCAAGTAGCTGGGGTTAAAGGCACCCGCCATCATGCCTGGCTAATTTTTGTATTTTTGTAGAGATGGGGTTTCACCAGGTTGGCCGGGCTGGTCTTGATCTCCTGACCTCAGGTGATCCGCCCGCCTCGGCCTCCCAAAGTGCTGGGATAACAGGCGTGAGCCACCGTGCCCGGCCTCTCCTGTGTTTTCTGACGCTGCCCACGGAGCTGTGTGGTATGTTCTCCAACAGAATGAGAGGTGGGAAGGGGGAAGAGAATCTCACAGATTCGAGCTCAAAGCCGGCATTTGCTGTGTGACCTCTGGGCAGCCACCCAACCTCTCTGAACCTGGGCCTGCCCCCAGCACCCGGCTGTCCGGTGCAGATAACACCAGCCCCTGCTTCCCGGGCTTTGAGGGAATCCCTGAACATCTGACATCTGCACAGGCAGCGCGCCTGCGGTGGGTGCCCCTAAGGCCGGTGAAGGTGCCACTCATGCCTCCCCACAGCCCCCCCACCACCGATGAACAGAAACCAGGAGCAGAGGCGAGATCGGCTTCTTTATTACAGGGGCCACGGGAGGTGGGTGCGGAGCGCGGGAGGTGTGGAGGGCGGGGCTGGGCTCCGTGGGAGGTCACAGGCCCCCCCTAGGCTGGCCCCGGTCCCGGGTTGTTGAGAACACCATCGATCCAGTCTCGGAAGAGCGCCACTCGGGTGAAGAAGTCGGGGCCTCGGCCACAGGGCCCCACGGAGAAGGAGGCCACGCCGTGTGCCAGGCCGTCGCAGACGAGGGGGGTGCCCCCGTCCCCCTGGGCAGGCGGCAGCTGTGTCAGAGCGTCCCAGGGCCTGGCTCCTGCGCCACCCCAGAACTGCAGAGGCCTCTTGCTGCCCCTGGAACCTGCAAGTCCTGATCCAGCCCCAGGGCCTTTGCACGGCTATTCTCTTTCTCTGTCCTGGTTAACTGCTGGTGGAATTTGTGATCAGTTGCTTTCTGGAGCTTCCTGGCACCTCCAGGCTGGGCCAGGTGCCCCTTCCCTAGCAATCACACGCCTGAGTCCCTCAGTGACCGGCTCTACCATGCCTGCTGGGTCCCCAAACCCCAGCACAGACGTGGCTCACAGCCGGCGTTTGGTAAATACTGTTTCTCGGCCAGGCACGGTGGCTCGCACCTGTTATCCTAACACTTTGGGAGGCCGAGGTGGGCGGATCATGAGGTCAGGAGTTGGAGACCAGCCTGACCAACATGGAGAAACCCTGTCTCTACTAAAAATACAAAATTAGCCGGGTGTGGTGGCAGGTGCCTGTAATCCCAGCTACTCAGGAGGCTGAGGCAGGAGAATCCCTTGAACCCAGGAGGCGGAGGTTGCAGTGAGCCGAGATCGCACCACTACACTCCAGCCTGGGTGACAGAGCGAGACTCTGTCTCAAAAAAAAAAAAAAAAAAAAAGATACTGTTTCTCATGCTGTTAAAATGCTCCATCCTGGGGTCCCCCTGCTGTGCCGCCCTCAGCCTGAACTTGCTTTCTCCTGCCACGGAGAGCTCATTACCTCTCAAGTCCCCTCCTCCTGCCACAGGGAGCACTCACATTGCAGATGCCGCCGCGGCGGGTGAGCACACCGGTGCACACGTTGTTGGGGCGACACTGGTCCTCGGGTGTCACAGTCACGTTGACGAGCCTGGGAAAACGGGAGAGACGCCCCCCACTGCGCTGGGTTCCCCAGCCGGCCACCTGGCATCTGGTGCCGGCTTCCACTGTGGCGTTCTGCGGAGGCAGCGGCAGTATCGCCACGCTGCTGGTGAGGTTGGCCTCGCGGTCCAGCTGGGGAAGGAAACGGAGTGAGGGGAGGGTGGCCTGGGGACTGGAGCCTCATGGGGCCCCCTGGGAGCAGAAGGGTCAGCGACATGAATTGTAGTCTGTAAGTGGTTTGCGTTTAATTCCCGGCAGAGGCCAGGTGCGGTGGCTCACACCTGTAATCCCAGCACGTTGCGAGGCCAAGGTGGGTGGATCACTTGAGGCCAGGAGTTCAAGACCAGCCTGGCCAACAAGGTGAAACCCCATCTCTACTTTTTTAATTTTTTTATATTATTTTTGGGATAACTTTATCATCTTTTCAAAGAAAAAACCAAAAATGAAAAACGTTCACTTGGTTTTATCGCAACAAAAGCGTCTGAAAACGGCGTCAGTCTCCACCAACAGGAGGCTCCATACGCAAACTGTGGTACATCTGTGTGTTTTGCTGTATTGTTTTTGGAAGTTTTTTTTGAGACAGAGTCTGGCTCTGTTGCCCAGGCTGGAGTGCAGTGGTGCGATCTCGGCTCCCTGCAAGCTCCGCCTCCCGGGTTCAAGCGATTCTCCTGCCTCAGCCTCCTGAGTAGCTGGGGCTACAGGCGCCCGCTGCCACGCCCGGCTAATTTTTGTATTTTTAGTAGAGACGGGGTTTCACCATGTTGGCCAGGCTGGACTCGATCTCCTGACCTCGTGATCGACCCGCCTCGGCCTCCCAAAGTGCTGGGATTACAGGCGTGAGCCACCTCGCCCGGCAAGATAAAAACACACACACACGCACACGCGCACACACACACACACACACACATATATATTTTTTGTAGAGACTGAGTTTGGCCATGTTGCCCAGGCTAAGTACAAGCTCCTGTGTTCAAGTGATCCTCCCAGTGGGGTTTCACCATGTTGCCCAGGCTGGTCTCAAACTCTTGGCCTCAAGCCATCCTCCCGCCTCGGCCTCCTGAAGCACAGGGGCCACAGGTGCACACCACCACTCCCGGCTAATTTTTGTATTTTTTTGTAGAGGCCGAGTTTGGACGTGTTTCCCTGGCTAATGTCGGCCTCCCAAGGTGCTGGGACCACAGGCATGAGCCCCGCACCGTCCTCACCTGAAGCAGCATCAGGTCATTCAGGTTCTGCTGGGGATCGTAGCCGTTCTCGCTCATGCTGCTGATGGAAAACGTCTGGCGGGACCTTCTCTCCCGCCGCCTCAGGTCATAGGCGCCCAGCACCACGGTGTCAACCCCAGGGTTCCTGACAGCAGCGGAGGAAAGGGCAGAGGGAGGACACCAGGCTGGGGCCTGGGCACAGAGCAAGCCGGCTTGCAAATCGGGGGGATCCCAGCCTGCAGACTGCAATCCTTCACCCTGAAAACTCCCCCCCTTTTACAGAAGCAGAGCCAAGACCCTCCAGGGCCCCCTCCCCATCTCCAGCCCCTTCCCTTCTCTGCACCTCCTCCTGCATCTGAGCCCCTTCCCTTCTCTGGGCCTCCTCCTCCATCTGAGCCCCTTCCCTTCTCTGCACCTCCTCCTCCATCTGAGCCCCTTCCCTTCTCTGGGCCCCCTCCTCCATCTGACCCCCTTCCCTTCTCTGCACCTCCTCCTCCATCTGAGCCCCTTCCCTTCTCTGGGCCTCCTCCTCCATCTGAGCCCCTTCCCTTCTCTGCACCTCCTCCTCCATCTGAGCCCCTTCCCTTCTCTGGGCCCCCTCCTCCATCTGACCCCCTTCCCTTCTCTGCACCTCCTCCTCCATCTGAGCCCCTTCCCTTCTCTGGGCCCCCTCCTGCATCTGACCCCCTTCCTTTCTCTGGGCCTCCTCCATCTGAGCCGCTTCCCTTCTCTGAGCCTCCTCCATCTGAGCCCCTTCCTTTCTCTGAGCCTCCTCCATCTGAGCCCCTTCCTTTCTCTGGACCTCCTCCGTCTGAGCCGCTTCCCTTCTCTGAGCCTCCTCCATCTGAGCCCCTTCCCTTCTCTGGGCCTCCTCCTCCATCTGAGCCCCTTCCCTTCTCTGGGCCTCCTCCTCCATCTGAGCCCCTTCCCTTCTCTGGGCCCCCTCCTGCATCTGACCCCCTTCCTTTCTCTGGACCTCCTCCATCTGAGCCGCTTCCCTTCTCTGAGCCTCCTCCATCTGAGCCCCTTCCCTTCTCTGGGCCTCCTCCATCTGAGCCCCTTCCCTTCTCTGCGTCCCCTCCTCTATCTGAGTCCCTTCCCTTCTCTGCGCCTCCTCCATCTGAACCCCTTCCCTTCTCTGCATCTCCTCCATCTGAGCCCCTTCCCTTCTCTGAGCCTCCTCCATCTGACCCCCTTCCCTTCGCTGCACCTCCTCCATCTGACCCCCTTCCCTTCTCTGCACCTCCTCCATCTGAGCCCCTTCCTTTCTCTGGGCCCCCTCCTCCATCTGAGCCCCTTCCCTTCTCTGAGCCTCCTCCATCTGACCCCCTTCCCTTCTCTGCATCTCCTCCATCTGAGCCCCTTCCCTTCTCTGGGCCTCCTCCATCTGACCCCCTTCCCTTCTCTGCATCTCCTCCATCTGAGCCCCTTCCTTTCTCTGGGCCCCCTCCTCCATCTGAGCCCCTTCCCTTCGCTCAGCCTCCTCCATCTGAGCCTCTTCCTTTCTCTAAGCCTCCTCCAACTGAGTCCCCCAATATCCTTGGGTCCCTCCTCAACTCACTCCCCATTTCCCTCTCCAAGCCCCCTACTTTCCCTGAGCCCCTCCTTTTGCAATCCCCTCCCCTCCTCACCTACCAAGCACCCCCACTGAATCCCTAGGCCCCCCGAGCCCCTTCTCTGAGCCCCAATGCCCCCTAGGCCCCTTCCCCAGGACCCCTCACTGGCTTCGGAAGCAGCTGGCCGCAGTCATCACGAAGCGGGCATGGATCAGGGCACCCCCACAGAAGTGCCTGCCTTGATTCTGTATGGAGGCCAGGAACGGGAACTGGCGGGGCCTCGCCTTCCGGCCGCCCACGATGTCCACCAGGGGGCCGGAGCCTGGGTGCGGGGAGACAGCTCTGAGATCCCCGAGAATCCACACAGCGGCCGGGAGGGCGTGTGAAGCTCCAGCCTCAGCTCCATCCACCCAGTGGGGCTGCGGGGGGACCCACCCTCCCCCATTGTCCCACTCCCTAAGAAGACAGGTGGCCGCTGAGTCCCGCACACCGTCCGCCCTCACGCCTTTCCCGGGATTGTCCAGGCCGGGCTGGCTGTGTGACCCAGGCCATGCCGCTTGCCTTCTCTGTGCTTTGAGTCTGAGCTCTGCCCTGTCAGCCGGGCCCTAGCACAGATGGGGGACCACCGGCACAGAGGGGCACTCACCGGCCCTCGAGGATGCCAGCAGACCAGCCAGCAGGGCCAGGACTGTCAGCCGGGTCATGGCGGGGCGGCTCTGAGGCTAAGGTGGCGGCTGCCCTTATACACAGGCCTTGGCAGTTGGCAGCGTCCCCGCCCAGGCCCAGGGACAGCCCCACTCAGTGGGAACATGGGAAGTTGCCCAAGGCCTCCACCGCCAACTGCTCCCTGGGCCAGCCTGGGCTCCCCCCACATTCCACGCTGACCCTCAGTTTCCCCCTCTAGAAGATGGCCGCACCCCCGGGGCAGGTGAGGGTGTCAGGAACCAGTGGATCCTGGGGCCCAGCACATGGCAGGCATGCAGCCAGCACCCAGCAACATTGCCAGCTCAGAGTCCTGGTCTCCCCATCCCAAGCCACTGGGGCTCCAGCACTGCCCGCTGGGCCTGGCACCAGGGGAGCTCAGGGCAGTGGAGCTGGCAGGCCTGTGTTGAGTCCTGCGCGTCTGCATGGGTGATTATTATTATTATTTTGAGATGGAGTTTCGCTCTTGTTGCCCAGGCTGGAGTGCAGTGGTGTGATCTCGACTCACTGCAACCTCCGCCTCCCAGGCTCAAGTGATTCTCCTGTCTCAGCCTCCTGAGTAGCTAGGATTACCCAGGTGCCTGCCAATATGCCCGGCTAATTTTTTGTATTTTTAGTAGGGATGGGGTTTCACTATATTGGCCAGGCTGGTCTCAAACTCCCGACCTCAGGTGATCCACCCGCCTCGGCCTCTCAAAATGCTGGGATTACAGGTGTGAGCCACTGTGTCTCACTGGGTGATTTTTTAAAAAAAAACTTTTTCAACAGCTTTATTGAGATATAATTGACAAGCTGGGTGCGGTGACTCACGCCTGTAATCCCAGCACTTTGGGAGGCCGAGGCAGGCAGATCACCTGAGGTTGGGAGTTCAAGACCAGCCTGACCAACACGGAGAAACCCCATCTCTACTAAAAATACAAAATTAACAGGGCGTGGTGGCACATGCTTGTAATCCCAGCTACTCAGGAGGCTGAGGCAGGAGAATCACTTGAACCCGGGAGGCAGAGGTTGCAGTGAGCCAAGACCGCACCATTGCACTCCAGCCTGGGCCACAAGAGCAACCTCTGTCTCAAAAAAAAAAAAGAAATTAGCCGGGCGTGGTGGCGGGCGCCTATAGTCCCAGCTACTTGGGAAGCTGAGACAGGATAATCGCTTGAACCTGGAAGGCAGAGGTTGCAGTGAGCCAAGATTGCGCCACTGCACTCCAGCCTGGGCGACACAGAGAGACTCCGTCTCAAAAAAAATAAATAAATAAAAACAAATTAAAAACTATATAAAAATAAATAGACAAAATGTCCAGAACAAGCAAATCTGCAGAGGCAGGAAGTGGATCTGTGGTTGCCAGGGGCCAGGGGAGGGCAGGCGGTGATGGCTGATGGATGGAGATGGGGCTTCCTTCTTTGGGGTGATGGAATGTTCTGGGACTGGACAGCAGTGATGGTTGCACAACTCGGTGAATGCACCAAAAACCACTTAACTGTACCGTTCAAAATGGCTAATTTTAATAAATTTCATCTCCTTTTTTTGTTTTTTTTTACAGTCAAGGTCTCGCTGTCACCCAGGCTGGAGGGCAGTGGCACGATCTTGGCTCACTGCAGCCTCCAATTCCCAGGTTCCAGCAATCCTCCCGCCTCAGCCTCCCGAGTAGCTGGGACCACAGGCGCCCGCCACCATGCCTGGCTAATTTTTGTATATTTTGTAGAGATGGGATCTCACTATGTTGCCCAGGGTGGAGTGCAGTGGCACGATCTCAGTTCGCTGCTGCCTCCGATTCCCAGGTTCCAGCAATCCTCCCGCCTCAGCCTCCCAAGTAGCTGGGACCACAGGCGCATGCCACCATGCCTGGCTAATTTTTGTATTTTTTTGTAGAGTTGGAGTCTCACTATGTTGCTCAGGCTGGTTTGGAACTCCTAACCTCGAGCAATCCACACCTCGGCCTTCCAAAGTGCTGGGAGCACAGGTGTGAGCTACTGCGCCCAAACTTACCTCCGTTTTTTACGACGGGGCTCATTTCCAAGGTGAAACTGAGGTCTGGGGCTTACCGTGTCCCCCACACCTTTGGGGACACCAGTTCGTGTCTGGGCCTGTGGGGGCCCTCTGAAGGCAGCTTGCCCTTCCAAGGGGCGGATACGGGGAGAGTTCAGGGAGGCAGGGCCAGTGTGCCTTGAGGTCCGCTGCCCATCGGGAATGTAGGGTCCCAGGGCTCAAATCTGGCCTCCAAGCTGGGCGCGGTGGCTCATGCCTGTAATCCCAGCACTTTGGGAGGCCGAGGCGGGCGGATCACGAGGTCAGGAGATCGAGACCATCCTGGCTAACACGGTGAAACCCCGTCTCTACTAAAAATACAAAAAATTAGCTGGGCGTGGTGGCAGGCACCTGTAGTCCGAGCTACTCGGGAGGCTGAGGCAGGAGAATGGCGTGAACCTGGGAGGTGGAGCTTGCAGTGAGCTGAGATCGCGCCACTGCACTCCAGCCTGGGCGACAGAGTGAGACTCTGTCACCAAAAAAAAAAAAAAAAAAAAAAATCCGGTCTCCACTGAGCTTCACAGCCCAGCCACCTCACAGGGTCCATGGCACAGCCCCCAGACCCCTGCCTCCGTTCAAGCCAGCTCTCCCTCTCTGCCCACCCCTGGATCCTACCTGTCCATTTTCCCTGCGGAGGCCCCAGCCTCCATCCACCCTGTCCTGGCCAAATGTGGACCAGGCCCCATTTCCCCTCAGCCGGGAGCCAGAAGCTCTGTCCCTCCCAGTCACGTGACCACAGGGCGAGCCCCCTGTCTGCACCTCAGTGTGCCCTGTGACAGGGACAGACTCTGCCTTCTAGACAGAACAGTGCTGAGCGTGGAGTGGGGTTCATATCCTTAAAAGTTTTTGAGGCCGGGCATGGTGGCTCACGCCTGTAATCCCAACGCCTTGGGAGGCCGAGGTGGGAGGATCACTTGAGCCCAGGAGTTTAAGACCAGCTTTGGCAACATGGTGAGACCCTATCTCTATTAAAAAAAAAAAAAAAAAAAAAGCTGGGCACGGTGGCTCACGCCTGTAATCCCAGCACTTTGGGAGGCCAAAACAGGTGGATCACGAGGTCAGGAGATCAAGAGTATCCTGGCTAACATGGTGAAACACCGTCTCTATTAAAAATACAAAAGAATTACCCGGGCATAGTCGTGGGCGCCTGTGGTCCCAGCTACTTGGGAGGCTGAGACAGGAGAATGGCGTGAACCCGGGAGGCGGAGCTTGCAGTGAGCCGAGATCGTGCCACTGCACTCAGCCTGGGCGACACAGCGAGATTCTGTCTCCAAAAAAAAAAAAAAAAAAAATGCTGGGCTCGGTGGGTCGCCTGTCATCCCAGTACTTTAGGAGGCGGAGGCAGCAGATCAGCTGAGGTCAGGAGATCAAGACCAGCCTGACCAACATGGGGAGATCCTGTCTCTACTAAAAATACAAAAATTAGCCAGTCGTGGTGGCGGGCGCCTATAATCCCAACTACTTGGGAGGCTGAGGAGGGAGAATCACTTGAACCCAGGAGGTGGGAGGTTGCTGTGAGCTGAAATCACACAACTGCTCTCCAGCCTGGGCGACAGAGCAAGAGTCCATCTCAAAATAATAGTAATAATAATAATAATAATTTTTAAATAAAGGTTTTGAGCAGCATCTGGTATGCTCAACCCCTCCGGCCTGCTCTGAACTCTCCTATGACTTCCTAGTGCACCACACTCAAGCCCAGGCCCCTCAGCCAAGCAATGTACCCTCCGTGGCCAGGCCTGCCCCATCTCCGCCACTGGTGATCCTAGGGGGAGAAGACTCTGAGACTCTCCCAGATCTTCTGTTGGACCCCCAAGCTGCCAGGAGGGTCCCCCTGCACACTCTCCCACTCCTGACCTCAGAAGCCTCCTGAAAATCAATTGCATTTTCCTCCTCCTCCTCCAGAGAGCTGTTTGTGGTCACCTTGCAACACCCAGATTCCCAACGGCCACCCTGGCCCCACCTCTCACAGGCCAGGAAAACAGCTGCAGCCACAGCAGGCAACATCCCCCTTCTCCAGGGCTGTTGGGGAGGAACACGATCTCATCAAATGGGACCCACCTGTGACCAACTGCTCACAGGGCCTCCCCAAGCCCCCCTGCAGGAACCGGAGGGCCAAAGACCCTTCCCCAGGCAGCTCGTGCAGTCCTGTCCCAGGAAGCGGGGCTGCCTCCGAGTCCACCCAAAGGTAGCAACACCATTGAGTTCCCATCCTATTCCCATAGTCATTTAACTGTTCCCGCATTTATGGCGGACAACCCTCTTCCCAGGGGGCAGCAGTGCCTGTTATGAGCAAACTAAGGCATCTAGCAGAGCTCCAACCCTCTGGAGTCACTGTTTTTTTTTTTTTTTTCTTTTGAGATAGAGTCTCTTTCTGTCGCCCAGGCTGGAGTGCAATGGTGCCATCTCGGCTCACTGCAACCTCCGCCTCCCAGGTTCAAGCAATTCTCCTGCCTCAGCCTGCCATGTAGCTGGTATTACAGGTGCTTGCCACCATGTCTGGCTAATTTTTATATTTTTAGTAGAGACGGGGTTTCACCATGTTGGCCAGGCTCGTCTCGAACTCCTGACCTCAAGGGATCCTCCCGCCTCGGCCTCCCAAAGTGCTGGGATGACAGGCCTGAGCCACTGCACCCAGCGTGGAAGTCACTCTTTTTTTTTTTTTTTTTTTTTTGAGACAGAGTCTCGCTCTTGTTGCCCAGGCTGGAGTGCAATGGCAGGATCTCGGCTCACTGCAACCTCCGCTTCCCAGGTTCAAGCGATTCTCCTGCCTCAGCCTCCCGAGTAGCTGGGATTACAGGCATGAGCCACCACATCCAGCTAATTTTTGTATTTTTAGTAGCGACGGGGTTTCACCATGTTGGCCAGGCTGGTCTGGAACTCCTGACCTCGTGATCCGCCCGCCTGGGCCTCCCAAAGTGCTGGGATTACAGGCCCGAGCCACCGCGCACGGCCCAAAAACCGATTTTTGTAAATCCTGCCGTTTGGGGCCCGGAGACCTTGGATTGCGACCCAGGGTGGCCAAGCCTCAGTTTCCCCATCCCTACAACGGGGGTCAACCAGCCCCTACCCGCAGAGCTGCGCATATGCAGGAGGAAATGCCCGCAGACAGCAGGCACTGCCCGAGTGCGCGTCCCGAGGGCCCTGCCCGCATCCCCGCATCCCCGCATCCCGCAGCCCCCAGCCCCGAGCCTCGCAATCCCGCCGTGCGCACCGAGCGGCTGCGGCCAGGCGGAGGGTGGACCCCGGGGCGGCGGAGGGGGCGAGGGTGAGTGCGGGGGGAAGGGAGGGAGGCACCGGGAGACCCCCCAATCCCCCTCCCCCAGCTCTTTTGTCTCCGATGCTCCGGGCGCCCTGGGAGCCTCGCCATGGAAACGCGCACCAGCGAGCGGCGGGCTCCGCGGAGGGGCGGGCGGAGGCGCGGGGCGGGGGCAGTCGGAGCCGGCGAGAGACCGTGAGAGACACAGAGACAGTCAGAGACCCCGAAACCCCAACCCCCGCCCCCGCCTCCGCCCCCGTCTCGATGGGGCCCCCCGGGCCGACCGCAGCCACCCGGGAGGGGAGGACGGGACCGTCGCCGCCGCAGGCCCGAAGGGAGGAGGACGCGACCCCCGAGCCCCGCCAGCCGCTCGCGCAGACCTGAGACCCCCGAGACCCCCGGCGGTGGGAGGCGGCGCCCGGGAGGCGGGGACGGTGCGCGGGGCCTGCGGAGGACGCGCCCAGACAAAGAGCCCCCGCCCCTGGCGCGGCGTCTGGGCTGCGGCGTCCGGGCGCGCGCGGGGGTCTCCGGGCCGGACCCTCCCCCTCCCCTCCCCCTTCCCGGCTCCCGGCCCCGCCCCACGGAGGAGACGCGCTTTGTGCTGGGCGCCGGCCGCGCCAGGTGAGGGGCTGCGGGGCTGGGGGCGCCGACCCAGCCTCCTCCGCCGCCCGGACCCCCCGTTCTCCCGGATGCCCCCCACCACCACGCGGGGACTGGCTCCCCCCCGGAGACCCCCCGGCCAGGCCGGCCCCGCCCTCCTCGCCGATCCCGGCCCCTACTCCCCGATCCCGGGTGTGGGGGCGCCCGGAAGCCGCGTCCTGGGCCGGAGCGCGGGGAGGTCGCGCGGACGCCGCTCTCTCCAGCCTCAGTTTCCCCGACCGCCCCTCTCCCGCCGGCGCCGGCCACCGTGTCCCCCCCGGGCTCCGCCTGCGCGCCCCCCTCCAGCGCCGCTTTCTCCCCTCCAGCCACGGCCTGCGGCGCCCGCGGCACCATGGTCTCCACCAAGGAGAAGAACAAGATCCCGAAGGACAGCATGACGCTTCTGCCCTGCTTCTACTTCGTGGAGGTGGGTGGGGGTCGCGCTGGGGCCCGGAGGAGACGCCTCGGTTCCGCCCGCCTGCAGAGACCCCGGCGCTGGGGGACCAGAGCCGGCGCAGCTGCCCCCGCAGTGGCCTCGGGGCGGGGCAGGACCGGGGTGCCCGGCGGATGGGGGGTGGGGCAGAGGACTTGGGCTCTGCGGGTCGAATAGGAGCTCCAGAGGCACCGAGGGGGGTCCGGGCCGTGGGAACTGTGGGCAGGTGCTAGGAGGTGAGCCCTTCTGACCAAGGTGTGGTCAGAGCTCACCGGAGAGGCTGGGGGCCGGGGAGCTGGGGGCCTGGAGGGGGCGGGGAGGCCGGAGGGGGCGGCGCTTGGGTGCAGGTGCCCCGTGGGTTCCGAAGCCTCAGGGTCTGAGTTCGTCTCTGCTAATGGTGAGGCTGGTGCCCTGCCCCTAACCTCTCTGGGCCTCCGCTTTTCCACCGATGGAGCTGATAGGAATTAATATTTACAGAATACGGAAAACTGTTAGGCACCTAGTGAGGAGTTTATGACCATAAATGGAACCCCCTGCCCTGTGCGGTGGCTCACGCCTGTAATCCCAGCACTTTGGGAGGCCAAGGCGGGTGGATCACCTGAGGTCAGGAGTTCGAGACCAACCTAGCCAACATGGTGAAACCCGTCTCCATTAAAAATAGAAAAATTAGGCTGGGCACTGTGGCTCACGCCTGTAATCCCAGCACTTTGGGAGGCTGAGGTGGGCAGATCACCTGAGGGCAGGAGTTCAAGACCAGCGTGGCCAACATGGTGAAACCCCGTCTCTACTAAAAAATACAAAAAATTAGCCGGGTATGGTGGCTTATGCCTGTGAGCCCAGCTACTCGGGAGGCTGGGGCAGGAGAATCGCTTGAACCCAGGAGGTGGATGTTGCAGTGAGCAGAGATCGTGCCACTGCAACTCCAGCCTGGGCAACAGAGCAAGGCCCTGTCTTAGAAAAAAAAAAAAAAGAAGACAATAAATGCAATAAATAGAGCCTCCTGCCCTGTGCAGTGGCTCATGTTTGCCATGTTTATAGTCCCAGCACTTTGGGAGACCGAGGTGGGAGGATTGCTTGAGGCCAGGAGTTTGAGACCAGCCTGGGCAACACAGCAAGATCCCATCTCTACAAAAAAAATTAAAATATTAGTTGGGCGTGTGGGGCGTGCCTTTATTCTCAGCTACTTAGGAGGCTGAGGTGGGAGGATTGCTTGAGCCCAAGAGGTTGAGGCTGTAGTGAGTTGTGATCGCACCACTGCACTCCAGCCTGGATGGATGACAGAGACCCTGTCTCTAAAACAAAAAAGCTACCATTTTGGCACACACCCGGCTCAGGATGGTAGAGTAACTTAAGGTTGGGTTGGTGGCTCACACCTGTGATCTCAACACATTGGGAGGCCCAGGGCAGATGGATTGCTTGAGCCCAAGAGTTCAAGACTAGCCTGGGCAACATGGCAAAAACTCGTCTCTACAAAATTTTAAAAACAGAAAAAATAGCTGGGCGTGGTGGTGTGCAGCTGAGGTCTCAGTTACATAGGAGCCTGATATAGAGGATGACTTGAGTCCAGGTGGCGGAGGTTGCAGTGAGCCAAGATCTGTGCTCTTCATCCACTGCACTTCAGCCTGGATGACAGAGCCAGACCCCATCTCAAAAAATAAAATAACTTTAATCCATCCTTGCATGTCAGGCCAGGGAAACCGGCTCTAGTGATAGGCCTTCCAGAGCCTCGATGGAAGACGGGACCCTAGTCTCAAGGAAGCTGTGACCCATGGAGGTCACATGGCCGGTGGCTGGCCTGTAATCTGTTACCTCACACCCGGGCAAGTGGGTCCCACCCGAACACAATATCATTGAGTTGCCCACATCACTTCATAGAAAATCTGTTTATTTTTCGAAATTGCATTTAAATTCCTGTTGCAGGATGGGCGTGGTGGCTCACGCCTATAATCCCAGCACTTTGGGAGGCCGAGGTGGGCAGATCACCTGAGGTCAGGAGTTCGAGACCAGCCTGGCCAACATGGTGAAACCACACCTCTACTAAAAATACAAAAATTAGCCCAGCATGGTGGTGCGTGCCTGTAATCCCAGCTACTCGGGAGGCTGAGGTGGGAGAATCGCTTGAGGCCAAGAGGTGGCAGTTGCAGTGAGCTGAGATTGTTCCACTGTACTCCAGCTTGGGCAAGAGAGCAAGGCTCCATCTCAAAAAATAATAATAATAAATATAATAATAATAATAATTAAGGCCAAGCACAGTGGCTCACACCTGTAATTCCAGTGCTTTGGGAGGCCGAGGCAGGACGATCACTTGAGGCCTGGAGTTCAAGACTAGCCTGAGCAACATAGTAAGACCCTGTCTCTACTAAATGTATACTTTTTTTTGAGATGGAGTCTCGCTCTGTCGCCCAGGCTGGAGTGCAGTGGTGTGATCTCGGCTCACTGCAGGCTCCGCCTCCCGGGTTCACCCCATTCTCCTGCCTCAGCCTCCCGAGTAGCTGGGACTATGGGCGCCCGCCACCACGCTCGGCTAATTTTTTGTACTTTTAGTAGAGACAGGGTTTCACTGTGTTAGCCAGGATGGTCTCGATCTCCTGACCTCGTGATCCGCCCGCCTCGGCCTCCCAAAGTGCTGGGATTACAGGCGTGAGCCACCGCGCCCGGCCCCAGCTAATTTTTAAAAATCATTTTTAGTAGGCTGCACGTGGTGGCTTACGCCTGTAATCCCAGCATTTTAGGAGGCCGAGGCGGGCGGATCACGAGGTCAGGAGTTCAAGACCAGCCTAGCCAAGATGGTGAAACCTCGTCTCTACTAAAGAGGTTGCTGTGAGCCGAGATTGCGCCACTGCACTCCAGCCTGGGCAACAGAGCGAGACTCCGTCTCAAAAAAAAAAATTGTCTGGACGCAGTGGCTCACGCCTGTAATCCCAGCACTTTGGGAGGCCAAAGCGGGCGGATCACAAAGTCAGTAGGTTGAAAACCATCCTGGCTAACACGGTGAAACCCCGTCTCTACTAAAAATACAAAAAATTAGCCGAGCGTGGTGGCGGGCGCCTGTAGTCCCAGCTACTCGGGAGGCTGAGGCAGGAGAATGGGGTGAACCCGGCAGGCGGAGCCTGCAGTGAGCCGAGATCGCTCCACTGCACTCCAGCCTGGGCGACAGAGCGAGACTCCATCTCAAAAAAAAGTATATATTTAGTAGAGACAGGGTCTTACTATGTTGCTCAGGCTAGTCTTGAACTCCAGGCCTCAAGTGATCGTCCTGCCTCGGCCTCCCAAAGCACTGGAATTACAGGTGTGAGCCACTGTGCTTGGCCTTAATTATTATTATTATTATATTTATTATTATTATTTTTTGAGATGGAGCCTTGCTCTCTTGCCCAAGCTGGAGTACAGTGGAACAATCTCAGCTCACTGCAACTGCCACCTCTTGGCCTCAAGCGATTCTCCCACCTCAGCCTCCCGAGTAGCTGGGATTACAGGCACGCACCACCATGCTGGGCTAATTTTTGTATTTTTAGTAGAGGTGTGGTTTCACCATGTTGGCCAGGCTGGTCTCAAACTCCTGACCTCAGGTGATCTGCCCACCTCGGCCTCCCAAAGTGCTGGGATGATAGGCGTGAGCCACCGCGCCAGGCCCATGGTTACATGTTTTTAAGGCTGCACCCAGGCCCCACCTCAAACCCTCCCCAGGCTTGATGCTGTCTGCCCGCCCCAGCAAAATCATGCTGATAATGAGAGTGGAGAGAACAAGTGGATAGTTGCCAGGGGCTACCTCCCACGTTGACTCATCTCCACCTGAGCCCTTGGAGACGGCTACTTTATCATTCCCATTTTGCAGCTGGTGAGACTGGGGCACAGGGGGTCTGCTGGCCACCCACAGCTTAAAGTGGGTGGTTTTCTTTTTTTTTTTTTTGAGACGGAGTCTCACTCTGTCACCCAGGCTGGAGTGCAGTGGTGCAATCACGGCTCACTGCAAGTTCCGTCTCCCGGGTTCACCCCATTCTCCTGCCTCAGCCTCCCGAGTAGCTGGGACTACAGGCGCCCTCCACTACGCCCGGCAAATTTTTGTATTTTTAGTAGAGACGGGGTTTCACCGTGTTAGCCAGGATGGTCTCGATCTCCTGACCTCGTGATCCGCCCGCCTCGGCCTCCCAAAGTGCTGGGATTACAGGCGTGAGCCACCGCGCCCGGCCGTAAAGTGGGTGGTTTTCAAACCAGGTGTCAGGTGCAAACACATGCTGCTACCCACTTTCCATGTCTGCCCCGGGCCTCGTGCCTGCATGCAACAGGTGCTCAATGAATGCTTACTGGACATGAACTCAGCTCCCTCGATCCAGTTCCGCCCTGGGATGTTCAGTGATGGCTTTTCCCTTCCTGGAGCCCCCAGCCCTGACCTGTGCCCTCCCCAGGACTGGACTGAGGGCTGAACCCCTGCTAAGATGCCATAACAAAGCAGGAATTACGATTGGGGCCATGCCCGGGGCCATGCCCGAGCGAGGTCACTCACGTCTGTAATCCCAGCACTTCAGGAGGCCGAGGCGAATGGATTACTTGAGGTCAGAAGTTCGAGGCCAGCCTGGGGAACATGGTGAAACCCCGCCTCTACTAAAAATACAAAAAATTAGCCAGGCGTGGTATTGCATGCTTGTAATCCCACCTACTTGGAAGGCTGAGGTGGGAGGATCTCTTGAACCTGGAGGCGGAGTTTGCAGTGAGCCGAGATCGCGCCACTGCACTCCAGGCTGCATGACAGAGTGGGGAAAAAAGAAAGGATTGAGGCCACGGCTGGGTGCGGTGGCTCACGCCTCTAATCCCAGCACTATGGGAGGCCAAGGCGGGTGTATTACTTGAGCCCAGGAGTTCGAGACCAGCCTGGGCAACATGACGATACCCTGTCTACTAAAAATACAAAAACCCAGGAGGCGGAGGTTGCAGTGAGCTGAGATGGCACCACTGCACTGCAGCCTGGGCAACAGAGCAAGACTGTTGGGGATGGACAGATGGGTAGATGGATGAGTAGGTGGATAGATGGGTAGGTTAGTAGACGGGTGGGTGGGTGGATGGATGGATGGATGGATGGATGGATGGATGGGTGATCAATGGATGGATGGATGGATGGATAGGTGGATGGGTGGGTGGGTGGATGGATGGATGGAAAGTTGGGTGGGCAGACAGATGGATGGGTACGGTTGGGTGCGTGGGTGGGTGATGGGTGGATGGAGGATGGATGAATGAATGGCTGGGTAATGAATGGATGGATGGATGGGGTAGGTGGGTGGGTGGATGGATGGATGGACAGTTGGGTGGGTGGATAGATGGATGGGTACCGTTGGGTGCATGAGTGGATGATGAATGGATGGATGGATAGATAGATGAATGAATGGCTGGGTGATGAATGGATGGATGGATGGATGGGTACCGTTGGGTGCATGGGTGGATGGATGGATGGATGAATGAATGGCTGGGTGATGGATGGATGGATGGATGGATGGATGGATGGATGGATGGGTACCGTTGGGTGCATGGGTGGATGATAGGTGGATGGATGGATGGATGAATGAATAGCTGGGAAATGAATGGATGGATGGACGGTTGGATGGATGGGTGGATGGGCAGGTGGGTAGATGGGTGGGTGGGTGGGTGGATGGTTGGACAGTTGGCTGGGTGGATAGATGGAGAGATGGATGGATGGAGGAATGAACGGCTAGGTGATGAATGGATGGATGGATGGAATAATGAATGGCTGGGTGATGAATGGATGGATGGATGGATGGGTACCGTTGGGTGCATGGGTGGAGAATGGGTGGATGGATGATGGGTGGGTGGGTGGGTGGATGGATGAATGGATGGATGGTTCCCAGTGGGTGGATGGATGAGTGATGGGTCGGTGAGTGGGTGGATGTTGGGGGCATAGGTGTTTGGGTGGATGGAGGATGGGTGAGTGGGTGTGTGATGTGTAGATGGTCAAGTTATGGATGGAGCATCTGTGGATGGATGAATAACTCATGGGGGAGAGTGGCTGGGAGCGGGTTGGATCTGTGGATAGGTGAGTGAGATGGTGGATGGCCCTGAATTCATGGAGGGCTGGACAGACACCTCCACGAGGGAGAGCAGGGTGAACCTGGCCCGCCTTGTCCCCACAGCTGCCCATAGTGGCTTCTTCCATCGTATCCCTGTACTTCCTGGAGCTGACCGACCTCTTCAAGCCGGCCAAGGTGGGCTTCCAGTGCTATGACCGCACTCTCTCCATGCCCTACGTGGAGACCAACGAGGAGCTCATCCCGCTGCTGATGCTGCTCAGCTTGGCCTTCGCGGCCCCTGCCGCCTCGGTGAGCACCCGCACCGGGGCCTGTGCCAGCCTGTGGGCACCGCGGCTGGGAGCCCACCCCTGCTGCCTCAGTGAACATCCACACCGGGGCCTGTGCCAGCCTGTGGGCACCGCAGCCACTGCCGCCTCAGTGAGCACCCACACCGGGGCCTGTGCCAGCCTGTGGGCACTGCAGATGGGAGCCCGCCTGAGCGCCCCCTCCCTGTGGGCACCGAGGCCTGAGCGCCCCCTCCTTGTTGGCAGATCATGGTGGCCGAGGGCATGTTGTACTGTCTGCAGTCCCGGCTGTGGGGCCGTGCCGGAGGGCCCGCTGGGGCGGAGGGCAGCATCAACGCCGGCGGCTGCAACTTCAACTCCTTCCTGCGGCGTACCGTGCGGTTTGTGGGTGAGTTGCGGGACACACCCCAACCCTGAGCTACGACCACGTGCAGGGGGTGGGGCTGTCCCGGGTCCCCAGCTCCCCGCCTGGCCGAGCCTTCCGCCCCGCAGGTGTCCACGTGTTCGGCCTGTGTGCCACAGCCCTGGTGACGGACGTGATCCAGCTGGCCACGGGTTACCACACTCCCTTCTTCCTCACCGTTTGCAAGCCCAACTACACTCTCCTGGGCACGTCCTGCGAGGTCAACCCCTACATCACGCAGGACATCTGCTCCGGCCACGACACCCACGCCATCCTGTCTGCAAGGTGAGCCGGACCCCCAACTCCCCTGGCTGGGAGCCTTCTTCCACCCCGGTGAACATGTGGGGAAACAGAGACACAGAGAGGCCACTGGAGCTGGGGTCCCCAGGCGGGCGGGGCTCACGCTGGACGCCTCTTACAGGAAGACCTTCCCGTCCCAGCACGCCACGCTGTCAGCCTTCGCTGCTGTCTACGTGTCGGTGAGTCCAGCCCCTCACTGCCCTGCCCAGGGCCTCTTGCTGGCCCTTGGGGAGCCCTCCCTGACCCCAGCCCTCATGCCCCCAGATGTACTTCAACTCAGTCATCTCGGACACCACCAAGCTGCTGAAGCCCATCCTGGTCTTCGCCTTTGCCATCGCTGCAGGCGTGTGCGGGCTCACACAGATCACGCAGTACCGCAGCCACCCGGTGGACGTGTATGCCGGCTTCCTCATCGGGGCGGGCATCGCTGCCTACCTGGTGAGTGGCAGGTTCTGATGGGGGTCGGCATGGGTTCCTGGGGGATCTGAGGGGGGAGGCATGAGTGCCCACAGGGTCTGAGTGGGGAGGCTGGCCCAGGGGTCTGAGGTGGGAGGCAGGCTCAGGGGGTCTGACAGGGGAGGCTGGTGGCCTGAGGGGGGAGGCACGGGTCCCAGGGGTTCTGAGGTGGGGGCTGGCCCAGAAGGTCTGAGGGGGGAGGCTGGTGGCCTGAGGGGGGAGGCATGGGTGCCCAGGCGTTCTAGCGGGGAGGCACGGGTGCCCAGGGTGTCTGATGGGATAGACATGGGTGCCGAGGGGGTCTTAGGGGGAAGGCACGTGTGCTGAAGTGTCTCACCCTTGGAATGCTGGAGTCACAATCCCGTGGGCTCAGACCTGCCCGATGTGCTGGGTCAGCAACCTTGAGGCCGGAACTGGTCCCAATGGACAAGAGCTTGCCAGCCCCCACTCCCCAGCCCAAAGCCCCCTAACGGCAAGTCCAACGATCACAGGGGAGGAGCTGTCTGAGCCCCAGGCCTCACCCCCAGACCCCTCTCCCTGCCAGGCCTGCCACGCGGTGGGCAACTTCCAGGCCCCACCTGCAGAGAAGCCCGCGGCCCCGGCCCCCGCCAAGGACGCGCTGCGGGCCCTGACGCAGAGGGGCCACGACTCGGTTTATCAGCAGAATAAGTCGGTGAGCACCGACGAGCTGGGGCCCCCAGGGCGGCTGGAGGGCGCGCCCCGGCCCGTGGCCCGCGAGAAGACCTCGCTGGGCAGCCTGAAGCGCGCCAGCGTGGACGTGGACCTGCTGGCCCCGCGCAGCCCCATGGCCAAGGAGAACATGGTGACCTTCAGCCACACGCTGCCCAGGGCCAGCGCACCCTCGCTGGACGACCCCGCGCGCCGCCACATGACCATCCACGTGCCGCTGGACGCCTCGCGCTCCAAGCAGCTCATCAGCGAGTGGAAGCAGAAGAGCCTGGAGGGCCGCGGCCTGGGGCTGCCCGACGACGCCAGCCCCGGGCACCTGCGCGCGCCCGCCGAGCCCATGGCGGAGGAGGAGGAAGAGGAGGAGGAAGATGAGGAGGAGGAAGAGGAGGAGGACGAGGGCCCGGCCCCGCCCTCGCTCTACCCCACCGTGCAGGCGCGGCCGGGGCTGGGGCCTCGGGTCATCCTCCCACCGCGCGCGGGGCCGCCACCGCTGGTGCACATCCCGGAGGAGGGCGCGCAGGCGGGGGCCGGCCTGTCCCCCAAAAGCGGCGCCGGGGTGCGCGCCAAGTGGCTCATGATGGCCGAGAAGAGCGGGGCGGCCGTGGCCAACCCTCCGCGGCTGCTGCAGGTCATCGCCATGTCCAAGGCTCCGGGCGCGCCGGGCCCCAAGGCGGCCGAAACGGCGTCGTCGTCCAGCGCCAGCTCCGACTCCTCGCAGTACCGGTCGCCGTCGGACCGCGACTCCGCCAGCATCGTGACCATCGACGCGCACGCGCCGCACCACCCCGTGGTGCACCTGTCGGCCGGCGGCGCGCCCTGGGAGTGGAAGGCGGCGGGCGGCGGGGCCAAGGCGGAGGCCGACGGCGGCTACGAGCTGGGGGACCTGGCGCGCGGCTTCCGCGGCGGGGCCAAGCCCCCGGGCGTGTCCCCCGGCTCGTCGGTCAGCGACGTGGACCAGGAGGAGCCGCGGTTCGGGGCCGTGGCCACCGTCAACCTGGCCACGGGTGAGGGGCTGCCCACGCTGGGCGCGGCCGATGGGGCGCTGGGCCCGGGCAGCCGGGAGTCCACGCTGCGGCGCCACACGGGCGGCCTGGGGCTGGCGGAGCGCGAGGCGGAGGCCGAGGCCGAGGGCTACTTCCGCAAGATGCAGGCGCGCCGCTTCCCCGACTAGCGCGGCGGGGCCGGGGGCGGGCGGGGGGCGGGCCGGGGGCGCGGGCGGCAGCGCGGATGCTCAATAAAGCGGCAGAAACCGAGTTCCGGCTCTTGGTCATTCGCTCCGGCCCGCTCGCCCCGCGCAGGGACCCTCATCACTCTCAGGGCCGGGCCCACCCCGCCCGCGGCCCCACCTGGCGCTTCCGCGGACACCCGCGAGGGAGCCGGGGCCGCCCAAGCCCCAGAAAGAGAAAACCAGCAACGCAGGCGGAACGCAGCGAGGATACAGAAGATTTATTCAAAGTCCAGGTACAGACTGGCCAACCTGCCTCTACAGCGTCCACAGCGAACACAGGGCTAGACAAGGGAGGAGTTTCTCAAACGGTTTTAATCGGTTCTCTCCGCATCACAAGCCATCGGGTAAGGCAACGGAATGTGCGTGGGGTCCCTGTGGCTCCGTGGTCACAATACTGAGCCTGGAATTGCTGTTAGCAAAATATACATTTGTGTCACCATAAAAAACCGCGCCGCTGCCCCTCGGGTCTCACAACAGGTATAAAAAATTATAAATATTTACACCCTTGTTACACTCTTTTACGGAAAGGGGATCCTAGGAGAGCCCCCGGGACAGGACGCGGGGGCGGTAGAAAGAGCACAGAGAAGACAGGAGGAGCGGCCCGCCTTCCGGGTCCCAGCATCAGAGGCAGGCAAAACACAGAAATGAGACTTTGGTCCAAAATTTGAAGGAAAAAAAAACCCTGAAAAAGTTTGAGAGCAAGTTTTCTAGGCGATTGCAGGTGAAGGCGTGGTGTAAGGCAACCGGAGGCGATGCCAGAGGCGGCGACACGCCCGCCCCTTCCCTGAAGCTCAGGGGCTCTAAGATCGGACCGGGGCTCCCTGTGCCTGACCCGCTGGGCGGCCCCGCCTGCTCTCTGGAAACTGGGTCCTGCCTGTGACTTAATTACAAGGAATAAAATAAAAGTAACAGCATACAAGGTAATACCACAAGGAAGTTTAGATTACACTCATACCATTGTATCATCTTGCTATAAAAAGTTACTTAAAACTATTTCTTTTGCATATAAATGAAGAAAGATTAGAATATTTGGTCAACTGGAAATATTGCTAGGCACAGACGTCTGCAACTGCAAAGTATATAATACAGAGATTACGACGACCAGCTCCGCAGCTGGAGCAGCGGGGAGCCCGCCTGGGGGCAGAAGGTAAGGCCCTGGGGGCAGGGTGGGGGAAAATCACGTGACTTGATTAGAGGGCTGGGGTTGGGGTGTCGCAGCCACCGCCGCCGCGCCCCAACTCCATGATCCTGCAGGAGCCGGCCAGGCCCCCTACCTCTCTCTGGTGCGACCCCCACCCCTCGGGTCCCCAGGACACCCCGGGGGGGGGGGGGAGGTGTGGCTGCAGGAAGGCAGGATTTTTAAGGCACAAGGAAGCCAAGTCGTGGTCGGGGCGCCCACCTGCAGGCCCCACGCCCGACAGGCCCCACCAAGGCAAGGCCCGAGGGTCTGGCCCCGGGTGTGGAGGGCCGGGAACTCCCGCTGCCACAGTCACCAAGAGCCTGAGCTGTCCCCGTCACTGCAGGGTTAGCAAGGTGAACTAGATTTAATTTTTTTAAAAACAGGTAAACTGATTTCTCTTTAAAAAAATAAAATCTCTGGTCTGTTAAGGTCACTTCAGCTGCTTTTTAAAGTGGCTTTTCTCTGGAATGATGGAAGTTGTCGCCAGGGGGCCCGGCCGTTGGGGGCCTGTGCCCCTAGATGGTGGACTTGGAGAAGGAGACCCGCAGGTGGTGGTTCTCCCCGAGGTCGTGGTTGTGCAGGTCAATGAGGGCCTGGACCGCCTCCTCCACGGAGCCCATCTGGATCAGCGCCATCTTGCGGTCCTTCCTGCAAGACAGGGGGTCAGGGCCGGCCGCAGGGCAGCCCGTGGAGAGCCAGGCACAGCCCGCCTCATACTCACTGGAAGAACTTGAATCCTTTGACGACGCCCCCATTGCTGGAAAACAGGACCTTGAGATCCTCCTCGGAGACTGAGGGCCTGTGGGAGGAGAAAGGCGTGAGCCTGGGGCCGCGTGGGGGGCCGCCCAGTCGGGTCCGCAAGGCTTTCCCCAGAGTAGTTTTCAGTGGCCAGGGAAGGTGTAGGGCCTTTTAGGAGCCCAGAAATGGGGTATCAAATACACGTCCACAACGGTCTGAAGCAACTTCTAACGAAACCAGGCATCTACAAGTTTGCAGAAACAGAATACCACGCTCCTCCACTTTTTTTTTCAGACAGAATCTTGCTCTGTCACCCAGGCTAGAGCGCAGTGGCGTGATCTCAGCTCACCACAACCTCCGCCTGCAGGTTCAAGTGATTCTCCTGCCTCAGCCTCCCAAGTAGCTGGGATTACAGGCACGCAGCACCATGCCAGGCTGATTTTTTTATTTTTAGTAGAGACGGGTTTCACCAGGTTGGTGAGGTTGGCCAGGTTGGTCTCGAACTCCTGACCTCAGGTGATCTGCCTGCCTTGGCCTCCTAAAGTGAGGGGATGACAGGCGTGAGCCACTCTGCCAGGCCCCTTGTTGATTTTCTGATAACATTTCACAAGTAACATGTTAAATATCAAAGGGCTTACTACTACTGGTTGACATGCTTGGGGCCAGATGTACCTGCATTTCCAAATACTTGCATTATATATTTTTTACAGACAGGGTCTCACTCTGTCACCCAGCCTGAAGTGTGGCAGTGCAATCACAGCTCACTGCAACCTCAACCTCCTGAGCTCGAAGTGAACCTCCCACCTCAGCCTCCCAATCCGAAAGAACTGGGACCTGAGGTGCACACCACCACTCCTGGCTAATTTTAACCAATTTTTCTTGTAGAGACAGAGGTCTCACTTTATTGCTCAGGCTGGTCTTAACTTTTGGGTTCAAGTGATCCCCTGCCCAGCCCCCCGTAGTACTGGGATTACAGAGGTGTGCATTAGGCCAGGTGTGGTGGCTCCCACCTGTCATCCCAGCACTTTGGGAGGCCGAGGCGGGTTGATCACGAAATCAGGAGATTGAGAACATCCTGGCTAACATGGTGAAACCCCGTTTCCACTAAAAATACAAAAAATTGGCCGGGCGTGCTGGTGGGCACCTATAGTCCCAGCTACTCGAGAGGCTGAGGCAGGAGAATGGCGTGAACCCGGGAGGCAGAACTTGCAGAGATCCCGCCACTGCACTCCAGCCTGGGTGACAGAGCATGACTCCATCTCAAAATAAGTAAATAAATAAATAAATGTGGCTAGGCACGGTGGCTCACACCTGTATCCCAGCACTTTGGGAGGCCGAAGCGGGTGGATCATGAGGTCAGGAGTTCGAGACCAGCCTGGCCAATATGGTGAAACCCCGTCTCTACTAAAAATACAAAAATTAGCCAGGTGTGGTTGTGCGTGCCTACAGTCCCAGCTACTTGGGAAGCTGAGGTGGGACAATCACTTGAACCCAAGAGGCGGAGGCTGCAGTGAACCGAGATTGTTCCACTGTACTCCAGCCTGAGTGACAGAGCAAGACTTCGTCTCAAAAAATAAAAATAAATAAATAAATGTATGCATTATACCTTCTCAGAGAAGCATCCCCTAAGCCAAAACCTCCAAAGTGTCCAATGATCCCCCTCCCTTGAGAAGCCCTCGGCTCAAGCTTCAGGCCTTGCAGTACTTCAGGTTTGGGACAAGAGGTGCCCGACCTGCACTCTGGAAACGCCAGAAGTCCACACGCTGACGCGGTAGGACAGTCAAGCAGAGCCCTTGCCCACCCCCGGCCCTGTGAGCCCCCCGGCCCAGCACTCACGGGATGTTGGAGAGGTGCAGTGTGGCCGAGGGCGGGAATATGTTCTGGAAGTTCTTGGAGCCCGGCTTCTTGAAGCGGTGCAGGGGTGAGTTGCCATAGTCCTTGGTCAGGCCCTGGTCCTCCTGGCCCTCGCGGGGCAGCTGCACGTTCTGGTGCTTTGAGAGCGTGATGCGGATGGGCTTCCCGTGCAGCTTGTGCCCGTTCAGGTGGCTCATAGCTGGGGGAGCAGCACCCACGTGACCAGGCGCCCGAGAGAGAACGCAGCCCCTGCCCCCACCACCCCCGGGGCCGCCCGGCCTCTTACCCAGCTGGGCCTGGTTGCCGTCCGCCATCTGCACCAGAGCGTTCTCCTTCTTATTGAACAGGATCTTCACGCGCTGCACGTCGCCGTAGACGCCTTCAAAAGCCCAGGGATGGGGCCTGAGTCGCCTGCCGCCTGCCCTGCCCATCTCCCCGTCAGCCCCGCCCCGCGCACCCCCACAAGGCCCGGCTCAGCCCGGCCGGGTTTGCTTTATCGGCCACTGCGGAGCTGCGTCTCGCAGCCACAGGGCGCGCTAACAGGAGCAGCTCCGTTCAGCAAAGTCATAGCATCCAGGACAGGTAAGCTGCCAGCGGTGGCCACAGTAGCATGCGCCACCGACGGGCCTAACTCTGAAAAGCATGCAGGGCGGTACACCATGCGTACGTATCTACGGGACCAAATAAAATTCGCAAACCGAAAGCAAACCGTAAAACGAGGCGGATGCCACGGAGCATCAGAGTGCCAAACCGCAAACTCATAATACGTCTCAGGGCATCCAAATCATCTCAATTAACGAAAACAAGGTAATAAAAGTGTGAACGATAACATACCGAAAAGAATAAAGAGGCTTTGGGGTGTGACTCTCTTTAGAGACAGCAGAGCAAGGCAGCGGAGGGACAGGGGAGAGGGAGAGGTCAAGGGGGGCGAGTTGCCAATCGTCCACACGAGGAAGACAGTCCCCGCAGGCGTGCAGTGGTTGATGGATGATGAAGTTGTCAGGATGTTAATATTCAAGGGCAGGTTGGTTTCCGGAGAGCAGGGTTTGAGGGGGAATTTTTGTTTTTTATTTGTTTATGTTTTTGTTTTGTTTCAAGCAACAACAGGAAGCAGAAGTACCGTGCAGTCAGTTGGCAAAGAAATTCCGGATCAGGGCAAGAAAAAAAATTGGGAAAGGGGAAGGGGAGAAAAGAAAAAAAAGTAGCAAAAAAACACAGGTCAGTAAATACATAAGAAAATCAGGTAGTGTTCTATCAGTCACACTCCACACACATTCCAGTTACAGGTTTACCTCGAGGGGCACACAGTAAGAAAAGCACCTTCACTCACATGCCGGCAGAGACAGCGCTGCTGGAGGGGCTCCCAGAAGCCGATCCCAACCACGCCCCCCAGGAGCGCGGGTGCAGCTCCGCTCGCGGCCACCTCAGCCAAGCCCTGCAGCAGCGCTGTCTCCCGCGGCTGTGGCACAAGTCAGTCTCTAAGGACGATTACAGGCGTGAAGGGAGATCGAGTCTGTTAGTGCACGGCCTCGCTGTGGGTCCCCTAGCTCAGGAGGAGCGGGAGGGACAGCACCCGGCTCGTGGTAAGAGGCAGAGGCAGGGAGTGCGTCCTGGGCCCCCGCGAGGGAGGGCCAGGCTGGGCACCGCCTTGAGGAAGTCACAGGAGTTGCCGGGAAACAGAACAGCCTGAAATGCTCATTCCAGGGATCCCATCCATCAAGAGTTACATATTTTGAGCCTCTTATTTCACCCAAGCTCTCCCCGAGGGGAACTTAACCATTCTGAGAAATAACAGATCCACCAGTTAAGTAACAGGCTCTCGTGCCACAGGGGCTGCCCACACCCTGCCGCGCTAACCCTATGTGTCCCGCTGACCGGCAGGGCGGCCTGCTGGGGCTCTGAACTGCACGCCCTGCTCAGCTCCAGTAACTTTTAGATTGCCTTTGGGTAACAAAAAAATAATTCATTGTGCATATCATGGAAGTGAAAACGCAAACCAAGATGCGAATTCAGGAAAACAGAAAAACTCAAGCCATCTTGGAAGAAGAGGTCTCAGCGCTGCGGCAGAGGGGCTGCCGGGGCAGAGGCGCAGACACAGCGAGGGGCGGCGCTGCTCCGGGACCCAAGACCGAGCACAACATCCCCTGCTCGCTCTTCCTGGAGGAACGGCGCGGAGGAAAAGCCCACGTACCTCTGGGTTGAGGTTGCTGACCAGCAATACAGAATTTCCCGCCCCCGCCAGGCCCGGGATGGCGATCCGGCCTGCTGCTGCAGCTGCTGCCGCCGCCGAGGGGATGGCCAGGGGGGCCAGGGCTCCATGGACGTTGGGAACGGAAAGGCCTGGAAAGGTAGGAGGTGACATGAGCAGCGGCGCCCCCACTCCACCGCAGAGTGGGAGAGGCCGACGCTCCCCGTCCTCATGCACCGAGGAGCCGAGCCGCGCGGGAGGCGGCCCTGGCTCTGGCCCTACCCCGGGTGCCTGTGGGGTCGCCCGACCCCCGCACAGCCACCCGCTGGCTCCTGCACCAGCGCCCGCCTCTCCTCACAGCACGGGCCGTGCCGGGCCTGGACTCCTCTGCATGCGCCCACAGCACAGAAAAGCTCCGGCTCCGCCAGCACAGACACGGGGCCCTCGGCAAGCAGGGCCTGTCCCGGGACCACCGCGCATGCGTGCCCACGCCTCCATGCAGACAAGGCGGCCGCGGGGCGGCGCTGCTCCGTCCACGGCCAGCACTCGGGCGGCCGGGCCCCGGTCCCAGAAGGGAAGCAGGAGGACGGCCACGCACACACGTCCCGCCGCCGGTCATGCTCCTCAGCCTCGGGCCACGCGCTTACCAGGCCACTCAAATTCAACTACTAGGGACACATCCCTCCAACCACTGGCGGTCCTCGCGCTCGCCCGGAGGTGCTTGAAGGGAACCAGACCACAAAGACTGTGCGGTTAGTGGCTTCTGGCTGGCGCCGTCCACGCGTGGGCCTCCGCAGCCCTGTCCTACCACTGCCCTGCTCTGTGGACGTGGCGTCCCCTCTCCCGGGAAGGGCCCCTGACCTGGCACTCGAGTGCCCAGTCCGCCCAGGCTGCCGCCGTGGATGCGGAGCTGCCTGGGAAGGTGGTGTGGGCATGCAGTCGCTGGGGAACCAAGACCAAGCGTTTGAATACCTGCAGCTTGAGGAATGGCAAAGGTGGGAGGGAAACCAGCTCCTGCATACGGAGAGGCTGAGATTATACCAGGTGCACCTAGAAATAAATGAGACACTAATCATCGCACCCACAACCTCCACCGCGAGCGGGCGCTGTGCTGCGGGATGGGCCCCAACCCGGCTGGCGGGCGGCCCCGACAGAGCCTTCGCGGGCAGATCCGCCGCTCCGGGGGGGGGGGGCCGTGGTCCCGACGTGGGGGGCGCCGGACCGTGCTGTGCTGGCCGTGCAGAGAGCGGCAGGCGCATCACCCTGGTGCAGGGCCGGGCCCGTGCCGCTGGGACTCCGAACTGAGCGGCCCTAACAGACCACTCTGCACACTGGCGCCGCGTCGGGCAGCCTCTTACCGAAGGCCGCGGCCATGGTCTGGTCCAGCGAGGGCTGGCTGTCTCCGGAGGGCAGGTCTGGGCGCGTGTAGTCGCGGCTCTTGTCATTGTTGTACTTGACGTTGAGGCTGGTGAGCTTGGAAAAGTCGATGCGCAGCGTGCAGCAGGCGTTGTAGATGTTCTGCCCGTCCAGCGACTGAGGGGAGAGGGAACGTGAGACGTGGCTGGGCCAGGGCCAGGGCCAGGGCGGGCGCCATCCTGGGAGCCCCACTCACCAGCTTGGCGTGCTGGGCGCTCACGGGGTCCGCGTACTGCAGCAGGGCCTGGAACTGGTTGTTCTTGGTGAAGGTGATAATTTTCAACACTGTGCCAAACTTGGAGAAAATCTGCAGGTCCCAGGCCACAGCGTGAGCTCCTACCCAGCACCCACCAGCCCTGCCAGGCCCCTCCCGTGTGCCTGTGCCCACAGCAATAGCAGCCTGACCAAGCCCGAGCTGCCCCGGCGGTGACGGGGCCACCTCACCTGGTGCAGCACATCCAGGGTCACAGGGTAGAAGAGGTTCTCCACGATGATCCTGAGCACGGGGCTCTGCCCCGCCATCGCCATCCCTGCGTCCACGGCCGCCGCCGAGGCAGCCAAGGCCAGGTTCCCCGACTGGACCGAGTTCACAGCCTGCAGGGCCGCCTGGGCCCGCTGTGGGAGACACAGCCGTGAGTCCCTGGCCCATGCGGCTGGACCCACCCGAGGTCCCCAGGCTGCTGGGGTCCGCCACAGGGCCACGCACCGCCTGGTTGGGGGAGCTGTCGGTCTTCAGCTCCTTGTGGTTGGAGAACTGGATGTAGATGGGCTGGCCGCGCAGCACGGGTGTCACCGAGGTGTAGTAGTTGACCATGGTGTTGGCAGCCTCCTCCGTGTTCATCTCGATGAAGGCCTGTGGGGGAGGCAGTGAGCGCTGGGCCCTCCTCCTCCCCGCCTGCGCGGTGCGAGCGCCCCGGAGAAACGCGGCTCAGGTACCTGGTTTTTCCCCTTCAGCATCAGGAGGTTGGTGACCTTCCCAAAGGGCAGCCCCAGGGAGATGACTTCCCCTTCTGTGACGTCGATGGGGAGCTTCCGGATGTGGATCACTCTAGAGGGGACGCCGGCGCTTCTGCTGTCACCTTTGAACTTCTTGCTGTCATTTCCGTTTGCTGAAAAGGGGGTGCCATGAGACGCAGGCACCAACTCGCAGGAGCCCACAGAGGAAGGTCCCTGCTAGCCCCCTAGAGCCCTGCTTGCTACGGAGACCAACCCTGAGCCCCAGGAGGATGCATGTGAACCAGCAGCGCGTGAGGCCAAGGCCCGCACAGTCAGGACCCCTGCTCCTGACAACCCGCCCACAGGTCCAAGTGCCAGCCTGGACCATCCATCCAGCGCCTCCCTAGAAATTCTCTGTAGCGAGAACTTGGACCTGGGCCTGTAGCGTGGACCATGGGCCTCTGCAGTTTGAGATAGAAGGTAGAGTCCCAGAACAAGAACGTAAGGTTGTTCCAGGGAAAGACACCCACGGGTCTTGCCCTGGGCCGAGTCCGGGCCTTACCTGCAGAGGCCGAGTTGCTGCTCATGATAAACGGTCCGTTAGTGACACAAGTAGAGAAAAGCTCGTCAGATCCCCGCTGCAAGAGAAGGGAAAACGCGGAGCTGCACTTCCCACCAAGCCAGAGCCTCCCTTCCCCACCGGCCGGTCCCGCTCCCGCTTGGGCTGCCTGGGGTCCCAGACCCCCAACCCACACCCATACCCACGCTTCCACGGCAGGGCAGCCCGAACGCAGACCCAGGCCTGTCTCCAGAAACACCCCCAGCCCATGGACACGCACAGCACCCCACAGCTCCACAACCAAGACACTGCTCCTTTTTCCAAATTCTGGAAGCCCTGGGTACTCAGCCAGTGTGGGGCTGGGAGGCTCTCAGCTACGGAGGGCACCGCGTACACTATCTCCACGGCCAACTCTGCTGTGGACGTGGCCTCACTGTGCTGCTGGCCGCCCTGGGCACAGGCCTGGGGCCTCAGCCACCAGCCAGCAGGGCAGGGGACCCATTCCATGGAGCCAGCCTCCCCAGCAGCACACGGCAGGGCCCAGGCAACTGTCCTCACTTCTGGTGGCCTCGCAGGAGAACCAAATTATAGCGCCGCCTCCCTCACTCTCGCAGGAGCCCCTCCTCTCCTGTTTTCCAGCCCAGTAAGGAAACCCGACCTCCGTCTCTGCACACGCGAGACTGAGGACTAGAGACACGGCCTCCCCGCGCAGTGATCTGCTGGTATCGCAGCTGTGACTAGGGCCAGGGGGAGCTCCTCAGCGGCTCCATCACTTCTGACCTGTCCATTTTCTCTCCAGAAACAATCTATTCACTGGTTATTTCTACGTAATTGGATCAACTTCTAAGAATTGCACTAGACTGATCCTAGGCTCAGGACGGCAGGCAGACTCCCCCCGCAGCCCGCTGCAAGGATTGAAGACACACGTTTATTCAAAGAGTGAAATTGGAGGAGGCGCTGGTTACGGCCCTTAGTTACACGGAAAACAAAGCTCAGGTCTGAGGACCTTGGAGCACAGGCGCTTGGTCTGCAAAGCCGGCCTCTGCAGGCACTGAGGGCAGCGCCCAGGCCCCCCAGGACAGGGCCATCCCAGGGAACAAAGGAGCCTCCATCTCCCTTATCAGGAGTGAGACCAAGAGCCTGCCCCCACCTGCTGAGGGGCCCAGGGCCATCACATCAGAAGGAACCAGTGGATGTCACACCCTGTCCCCCCTCAGACAACCCCCAGCTCCACACACCCCCATGCCTGGTCAAGGAGCTGCCCCCACGCCACCTCCCGGAGCCTGCTCCATGCGCCCCCACACCTGGCCAGAGAGCCCCCACCAACGCTGGCCTCCCCGAGCCTGCGCTTGGTCTTCTCTTAAGGCTGCCTCCCCTCCACCCACGTTCAGCTCCACTCCTGCCCTGGCCCTGGCTCCACAGGCCCGGCGCCCACCCAAATGGCACCTGTCAGTCCCCAAGACTTTAGGGTCAAAGAATGAACAGTGTCCAGTGTCAGGGCGGCTCTGAGGTTCCGGCCAGACACAAATGAACCCAAATACTGAAAACAGACCCTCGAGTCCTCTCCTCGCTTTCAGAGTCTGGGGCCCCCTATGAGCACAAGGCGGGGCTGCGCAGGCCCAGGGGAAAGGGATCAGAGCCAGCCGCCTCAGGTGGAAACCACGCGATCAGAAAACACAGCAGTACCAGGACGGGAAGGGAGGACGGGTGCACCTGAGATGCAGGCCCTCCAGCTTCCAGCCTCCCCCCCCACAGGAAGTCGCTTCCTGTCTCCTCTCACCTCCAGCTCAGAGGCTGGGGGAACCCAGGAGCCGACCCCATCTAGGACACCAGGGCTGGTCCTCCCCAAGCTGGACAGCGGCCAGGCGCCCATGCTGCTCCCCTGTGCTGGCCGCACAAACCTTAAAAAGGGCATCTTGGACCCTGTCTCTGAGTGGAGTGGTAGGCGGGGCACCTTCCTCTGAGCGGTCCTCTTGGCCGCCTGCCTGAAGCCCTAATCTCATTCCCATGGCCAAGTGGCCTGGCATTGCCCACAACTGTCTGTGGCAGCAAACTCCGCGCCTGCCCAGGCCTGCTTGGCTCAGCTCAGCAGCGCCCCAGCACAACGGAAGGGACACCTGGAGGCTCCGAGGCTCCACAGCGCAGCAACCAGGAGACACAAGCTGGGCCTAGCGCCTCCACTGCCTTCACAGCAGCTGCCGGGTACCCCAGGAGGGTCCCTTCAGGGCACCTGTCCTGAAGCACAGATTGACAGGAAACGCCCCAGGACTTCCAGTCTGCAGCTGGGGCCCTGCAGTGCGGGTCCTAGGTGTCTTTAACCCCACACTGAACAAGAGCTTGCTCTGTCCCCGGCTAAAGGACAGTGTAGCCAGGTGTGGGCCCAGGTCAGCCGAGGGCTCCCTGGTGGTGGGGGGAGGGGGGGTTATCATCTGGGTCAGGGTACTGCCTCGCCCTTCTACCAGGGCCTGCACCCAGCAGGAGCCCTAACCCTGCCCTGTGGCAAAATCCCTACCGCAGGCTTCATGTGCTGGATGAGCTTCAACGTCCCAGCCAACGAGCCCCCTAAGAACTGCAGAGGAGGGCTCCAGGACCACCCGATGGAAGCTGAGGGCCACTTCAGCTGGAAAGCAGGCCCACAGAAGCAGGGAAGAGATGACTGCCTACAAGCCAGACACATCTAGGGATTATTGCAAATGCTTCAGATGAAAGTACCTCTCCCTCCTCCCACACTGAACAAACAGGTTTTATCTCCAGGAAGATCGGGACAGGCAGCGTGTAAAGACAGCAGTCCACTTGGGAAAAACCGAAACCTGGCCCAGGCACCACCGCTGACTGACCAGAAACCAGCTGGCTGCTGGCTCAGGACGCCACCACTGTGGGCTCACCCTGCAGGAGGCTCTCGGGGGACAAGCCCTGAAGTCGAGCCCCCTCAACTCACAATGACGAGCAGAATCATTAACCAACTACCCCAGCTAAACGAGGACTACAGCTCCCTCGAGAATCGTCTCCCCAGGACCTTATTCTTCTCCAGGTTCTGACCCCCTTTCCTTACACGCTTAGCCCTGGCCTCACCCTCCACGGGGCTGCAAGATTCACACACACCAGAGATGTGGCACATTCATTTTTCTCTTGCCCCAAACAACACCTTTGACAGTTTGCTGTTGTTCTGACCAGATGCCATCAAAAGATACTTAATGTCAGCCGGGTCTGGCGGCTCACAACCGTAATCCCAGCACTTTGGGAGGCCAAAGGGGGGTGCATCACCTGAGTTCCAGACCAACCTGGCCAACAATGGCGAAACCCCATCTTTACTTAAAAAAAAAAAAAACAACCAAAAATTAGCTAGGCATGGTGGTGGGCACCTGTCATCCCGGCTACTCAAGAGGTTGAGGCAGGAGAATCACTTGAACCCGAGGTGGAGGTTGCAGTGAGCCAAGATCGCGCCACTGCACTCCAGCCTGGTGACAAAGCAAGACTCCATCTCAAGAAAACAAAAAACAAACAAAAAAACTTAACGTCAAAATCAACCAGTAAATGCCCATCCCAGCCACTCAAACAGGCTGGAGTCTGTCCAGGTCCCCTCCACAGCCAGGTGGCTCTTTTCCTATCAAAACCAAGAGTCCCCCTGGCAGCCACAACATGAGGTACCCACTGAACGGCACGATTCCAGCCTCTAGAGGCAGAAGTTCCAAAGGCAGGCCTGGGGCACGCAGAGCCCTCGCTGCTGAGAGCAAGAACTCAAGAGCAGCTCAGATTCCAAACCTGAGGGGCAGCCAGCAAACCCAAGCCCCCAAAACTCACGGGCACTGGAGCCCGGGGTTCAAACCCTACCGCCCAACTCCAGATTCCAGACCAAGGGTAGCGTGCCCCTTAGGAATGGAAAGGCGCTCTCTAGCCAACGCAGCAGCGCTGGGGGGTGGCCCCCGGGGTCGCACAAGGTCAGAGGAGCGTCAGGGAGAAGCAAAGTGAGAAGTGCCTACCTTTGTACCAACGGCTATATCTGGGACAATGCTGTAGAGAGAGAGAAAGGAGACAACGTTAGCCTGGTAGCCACTCAGCAGCAGGAGCACCCGGCTGTCCCGGGGCCAGGAGAGCCCGGAGGTCCCTGCAGCCGCCACCTCCGCAGGGCTCCCTCTGGCTGCACGAGGCCCCGCTAGAGAAAGCTCAGAAGGGCAGGGAAGTGAGCCGTCCACTTGACTGCAACTTGAAAAGGGGCCACCATTGTCCTTTGGCGCCCCTCCCTCCCAGCAGGACCCCAGGCCCCACCTCTGGACTAGGCCCCACACGTCCCAAGACAAAGACACCCCCCCCCCGGAAGCCCCGAGGAATGCTAGATGCCGCTGAGAGATTCAAGGGCTGCTGTGTGCTTTCCAGAAAATTGGAAACGCCTCGGAGAGGCTGAAACTGGCAAACTCACAGGCCTGGGCCAGAGCTTCCGCCCGGGTGGGGGTGCCCCCCAAGAGGGTGCCTCTCAGCAGAGTGGAGCCCGATCCACCGAGGAGAGCGGGTGGCGGCCGTGGAAACCGTTAATAAAAATTAACAGACCGACCAGAACACAGCCTCAGTTACTGATCAACCCGAGCCCCGCCCGACCCGACTCTCCCTCCTCGGGACACCCCGGGGGGAAGGTGGGAAGAAAGCCGGACTGCCCGAGGCCCTCCCCTCAGCCCCGGCCAACTCCTGACCCAACAGTGAGCTCCCCACGGCTTCTACGGGGCCACTGCAACTCCCGGCGAGGCCCTAAGTGACTCGGAGCGTCCGTCGGAAGGGCAGCCTCCGGGCCTCCTGCCTCACTCCGGGAGGCGAGTGCGCGGCCCCCAAGCCCGCAGTGCCGGGTCCGAGAGCGGGGAGCCCTCGTCTCGCCGTCTGCAGGACCCACCTTCCCGAACGCATGCTAAGGAGTCCAGACCCACTCTAGGGCTGCGCCTCTTCCTCTGACACCACGGACTGCACGGACCACGTCCTAACAGACTTTTAAAAGTGACTGAGCCCAAGAAAAACTTCTCAGGAAAACGGAAAGAATGCGAAACATCTCCAGCCTCTCCCGTTTCCTATTCCCAGGGAGGGCCTCGCGCAGGAAGCGCTCGGCGGGACATGGCCTTTCTGCAGGGGGCTCCCACCTCTCCCAAGGGAAGCCCGCCCAGCAAAGCCGCCCGGAAAGGCTGCCCCAGCCCGAGAGCCAGGAAGGCCCCTCCCCATGATGGCGCCCGCGGGGGTCCCTGGAAAGGCCCCTCCGATCCCGGGGCGGAGAACAGGCCCTCGGGGCGGCCGCCTCTCTCCCGAGATCACCGAAACCCCTTGGCCGCGGCCCGGGGCGCACGGGGGGACAGGGGTAGGGCGGGGAGCGCAGCGACTCGGGCCCGCGGCGAGGCCCCGGCGCCAGCTTTCCCTCCCGGCGACCGCCCCAGCCCCGCCTGCCCTTCCGGGGCTGCGCCGGGGGCAGAGTCCGGGCGGCGGGAAAGGCGCGCGCCCCCGACGGTGGCCGCGCACGCGCGCTGGGGCCAACGGGGACGCGCGACGGGCTACGCAGGCGCACGAGAGGCGCGGACGGGAGGCGGGAAGGGCCATCCGGGCGCGCGAGGGCCGGACGGGAAGCGGGAAGGGCCGCGCGCCGCCGAGGCGGGGCAAAGGCGAAGTGCGGAGCCGCGCGCGGAGGGGGAGGGGCGCGAGAGGCCGCGTGCGCTCGGGACGGGAAGAGCGGGGGCCGGAAGCGGGCCGGGCGGGGGATGGGGACGCGGCCAGACCCCCGGGAAGCCCCTGACCCGCCCCGCGCCCGCGCCCGCCACGCGGAGAGGAAAGGGAGAGCCCGCCGCCCCCTCCCGCCCGGGAGGCGGCGAGATCGGCCCCGGGGACGCCAGCGCGGCGGCGGGGGCAGGGCTGCGGCGCGGGGAGGGCGGCGGGGCGCGGGGCGAGGTGCGACTCACCCGTCCATGGCACACAGAGCAGACCCGCGGGGGACGGAGTGGAGGCGCCGGAATAGCAGGAACCGACCCAACGGCTCCGAGTTATAGACTCACAAAATGGCGGAGACGCCCGCACACGTCCCCCGCGCGCGCTGCCCATTGGCTCCCGCTGCAGCCTGGGGGCGGGGAGAGCCCCGCGGGCCCCCACCAGCGCCTTCCACTGGCCAGAAGGCCGTGCGGGGGCGGGACCCAGAGAAATCGCAGGCGCCTATTGGGGGAGGCGGTGATTCCTCAAGGCCGAAGGCGGAAACGGCCTGTGGAGTCGGGGGAGGGGGAGAAAATGGGAGCACGTGACGGCGTCTGAGCCAGTCAGCTGGCGCGTGGCTTTGAGGGAGACGCCATCTTGAGAGTGGGTACGTGGCGAGTCAGGCGGCGGGAAGCGTGCTTGGCCCAGGCTGCCGCCATCTTGCAAGTGGGCAGGACCCGCCCGCCTGGGCCGGGAGGGCAAAGGGAGTCGCGTCGCCATCTTGGAGTCGGGCAGGAAACTGTCAGGGCTCCATGTTGCTTGTGGGCACATGGCCAAAAAGTCCGATTCAAACCGAGCGCTCACATCTGGGTGATCGCGCGGGGAGGGAAAGGCCGCGTCGCGTCCCGGACACGCCAGGGCTGTTTCCACGATGGCCACAGATACTGCGGGCGCGCCATGATCCGGGGTCACCCCCGACCATTCTTTGTTTGCCCCGGAACAGCGAATCCCGACTGCGGGGATGGGGAAACTGAGGTCCGGGCCCCGCACAGTCCGCGGCCGCCCGCCTACAGCTGGGAAAACTGAGGCCTGGACCTTGCACAGTCCTTGGCCGCCCGCCTACAGCTGGGGAAATTGAGGCCTGGACCTTGTACAGTGGGCGGCCGCCCGCTTACAGCTGGGGAAACTGAGGCCTGGACTTTGCACAGTCCGCGGCCAACGGCCTAAAGCTGGGGAAACTGAGGTCCAGGCCACACACAGTCCACGGCCGCCCCGCCTACAGCTGGAGAAACTGAGGCCCAGGCCACACACAGTCCACGGCCATCCGCCTACAGCTGGGGAAACTGAGGCCCAGGCCACACACAGTCCACAGCCATCCGCCTACAGCTGGAGAAACTGAGGCCCGGGCCCCGTACAATCCGAGGCCGCCCGCCTACAGCTGGGGAAACTGAGGCCCAGGCCACACACAGTCCACGGCCACCCTCCTACAGCTGGGGAAACTGAGGCCCGAGCCCCGTACAGTCCACGGCCCACTGACCTACAGCTGGGGAAACTGTGGCCTGGACCTTGTACAGTTCGAGGCTGCCAGCCTACGGCTGGGGAAACTGAGGGCCAGGCTCAGCAGGGTCACCAGGAGGGTCCCTCCCGGGCCACCATTCCAGCAGCAGAAAACACCCTAAACTAATGTTCCCAGGAGCGCTGATCACATAAAGAGTCCGACAGAGCTGTGGGAGTGCCTGTCGGGGAGGCCAGGTCAGCGGGTTGGGAGCCATCCCAGGGTGAGGGGATGACCCCGGCCCTCCATACCTGGGACCCTCACGGGAGGCTGCAGTTGGAAGCCGGAGCAGTTCCCGGCCCGAGGTAGGCACTGCCCCCTAAATAGAATTAGCGGGATTTAGTCCATGCTGAAAGGGGAGTTTTTCATTAGCACCAACCTACGGAGGGAGAAAACATGACAATTCTCGTTTCCCCAAATCCAGGAGAGCCTAGCGCCCTGCTTCTGTGGCGTGTTTTATTCCAGCAGTGCTGCATTTCAGGCCGGGGCCTGGCGTGGGCCCAGGAGCCTTGGAGCCCCGCCGGGCGTCCGGTGCCAGAGGATTCCAGCCGGGATTAGGGGTGGCCGCCGAGCTCCATGGAGGCCTTGCACGGCAAGGTCCTTTGCCCCGAACCAGCTGGTCATCGGAGACTCACCAAGAGCCATCTGCAGCCAGGGTCACTCATCAGGAATGTCCTGTGGATCTGGGAGAAGCCCAGTGTGTTACTGTGGATTTGCTCCCCTGGAGACCCCCATCCTCACACCACCAGAGTGAGCCGCTTCTGTCTGTTCGTGGAGTGCCTGGGATGGGCCCCGCCCTGAAAGCAGACAGGCAGGGTCCGGGGGTCTGAGTGGCAGCTGGCAGCAGTAGAGACCACCAGGTTCCAAGCACCAGTCTAACCCATCGGAATCGTGTTAAAACCCACTTCCAATCGTGGCCCCGCCAGGGCTCCTGTGTCTTGCTCAAAGTATAAACCCAAGGCCACCCCTTACCCCGCAAGCCCCACATCACCAGCCACCTGTCCAGTTCCTTTTTTTATTTTTATTTTTTTAAGACAGTGTCTGGCCGGGTGCAATGGCTCACACCTGTAATCCCAGCACTCTGGGAGGCCGAGGCTAGTGGATCACCTGAGGTCAAAGTTCAAGACCAGCCTGGCCGACATGGAGAAACCTCCTCTGTACTAAAAATACAAAAATTCACTGGGCGTGGTGGTGCACGCCCTATAATCCCAGCTCCTCGGGAGGCTGAGGCAGGAGAATCGCTTGAACCCGGGAGGTGGAGGTTGCAGTGAGCCGAGATTGCGCCATTGCACTCCAGCCTGGGCAACAGGAGTGAAACTCTGTCTCTAAAAAACAAAAACGAAAACAAATGCCTGTCATCCCAGCACTTTGGGAGGCCGAGGCAGGCGGATCACGAGGCCAAGAGGCTGAGACCATCCTGGCCAACATGGTGAAAGCCCGTTTCCACTAAAAATACAAAAATTTGCCGGGCGTGGTGGTTTGCTCCTGTAATCCCAGCTACTCGGGAGACTGAGGCGGGAGAATCACTTGAGCAGGAGGCGGAGGCTGCAGTGAGCCTAGATTACGCCACTGTACTCCAGCCTGGATAACAGAGTGACACGCCATCTCAAAAAAAAAAAGTAAAAATAAAAAAATAAAAGGTATGTCCCGGAATTTAGGGTCTACCTGCAGACTCCAAGATGATCTCATCTCAAGACACTTAATGGTACCTTCAAAGACTGGCGTTCCAAATGAAGCCTTGTTCACGGGTTCCAGGGTTTAGGATGTGGTTGTCTTTCTTTGGGGCCACCCCTCAGCCCCTCAGCCCCACCCACCACCTGAAGCTTAGAGGGCGATAGCAGGTACAAGCAGGCCCTTTGTTTTTGCAATGGCGGCCTGGTCCCAGGACCGCCCCCCCCACCGCCTCCACCTCACCCAGGTCACCTGAAACCAGTGTCCTTCCTGGGCTGGCCTGACAGTAACCATGGCTGAGGGCCCAGCAATTTACAGGTCAGCTGTCATATGCAGAACGCCAGCACGGGAAGACGCCCAGGCTCCCGTGGGCACCTGATTTATTTAGCGAGCAGGGCCCAGCCTCTGTCTTTCCTCCTGTCCTGTCTCCCATCCCAGCCCGCAGGCCAGCTGCCTCCTTCATGAATGATTCAGGGTGAGCGAGGAACAGGCTCACCTTGCCTTTGTGTGAGAATCACGTTGGTTTGCTGGTTACCATTTTGAAAATGATACTCTGAGCCTGGCAGGAGAAACGGAGGGGGTGGAGTGAGGACATCTGAGGCCCCCAGAGCCACCGAATCTCACGCAGAGGGGCTGCTGGGGCCTCAGAGCCAGCGAATCTCACTCAGAGGGCCCTGCTGGGGCCTCAGACACCTTTCAGTTCTGATGGGGGAGGGAAGGGCCGTGCCTCAGTTTCCTTCTTCGTCAACATGAGTGGCAGGGCCAGGCCAGTCCCTCCTCCCCATGAGCAGTTCCATAGATTCGTTTTTTCTTTTCCTTTTTTTTTTTGTTTTTTTTTTTGAGGGGGGATGGAATCTCACTCTGTTGACCAGGCTGGAGTACAGTGGCATGATCTCGGCTCACTGCAACTTCCGCCTCCCGAGTTCAAGCTATTCTCCTGCGTGAGCCTCCCGAGTAGTTGGGATTACAGGCACCCGCCACCATGCCTGGCTAATTTTTGTATTTTTAGTAGAGATGGGGTTTCACTATGTTGGCCAGGCTGGTCTCGAACTCCTGACCTCATGTGATCTGCCCGCCTTGGTCTCCCAAAGTGCTGGGATGACAGGCGTGAGCCCCCACAGCCAGCACAGGTTTATTACCTTAATTACAAAAGTGAGGGCTCAGGGATCCAGGGCGCGGCCTTGGGCTGGTCTCCTGGCTGGTCTCCCAGCCTCTCTGGCCCATTTCCTGGATTTCTGTTGAACGGAGCTTGGAGTGGGGGTTCAGTGAGGCCACCCCAAGGCCTGATGGCCGGGACTCACGGACAGGAATGCACTGCTATTCCCTGGCCTCACTATACTCCATGCAGAACCACTTCCGTCCTGTGCTCTGTGCTCTGGCAATCAACTGCGGCTCGAGGCTGGTCCCACCCCTCCAAGCTGGGACAGTGGGTTGGTATAGGAAGTAGGGATCCTAAAGGGAATGGGGGCTTTATTTATTTTTTATTTATTTATTTATTTTGAGGCAGGGTCTCACTCTGTTGCCCAGGCTGGAGTGCAGTGGCACAATCTCGGCTCACCATAGCCCCAACCTCCCCAGCTCAGGTGATCCTCCCGCCTCAGCCTCTCGGTAGCTGGGGCTATAGGCAAGTAGTTCCACCACGCCTGGCTCATTTTAAAAAATGTTTTGTAGACACAGAATCTCACCATGTTACACAGGCTGGTCTCAAACTCCTGGGCTCAAGGGATCCTCCTGCCTCAGCTGCCCAGTGTGCTGGGATTACAGGCGTGAGCTGCCACACCCGGCCTGAGGGGTCCTTTAAATTAGCCCCTCGACTCCTTTCTCCCCCACCCCCTCCAGTCTCTGTTTATCCCCCACCCCAAGAAGGACCCCTGTCCCTGCAAGGGGTGGCGGGCCCAAGGTCCTGCCCCTGAATTATCAAAGTCACTTCTCAAGAGTCTTCTCATCCCAGGACACCTCCCTATGCCCAGACCTCAGGGAGACCAGCCTCTCCCCACCCCCACCCTGGGCCCTCAGGCCAACAGGAAAAGGCCACAGCGTTATCTGCCCAGACCCACCCTTCCCCACCCCATCCGCCTCTCCCCCAGGCCTGGCACCCCGCCGTTCTGTGCTCCCCTCCCCAGCCTGACCCTCTTTCCCCACCCCACCCAGGGGAGTTCAGCTGGAGCAGGGCCCTGACCCTCCCCAATCCCCCCGGGGGAGTTCAGCTAGAGCTGGGGCCTGACCCTCCCTCCTCCCCTAAGAAGCCCTGTGAGTCTGAACTCAGGCAGAGAACTTGCTGGGAACTTCCAAAGAGGGTGCCGAGGTGCATGGATCCCTGAGGTCAGGAGTTCAAGATCAGCCTGGCCAACATGGTGAAACCCGCGTCTCCCACAAAAAATACAAAAATTACCCGGGCATGGTGGTGGGTGCCTGTAACCTCAGCTCCTCGGGAGACTGAGGCAGGAGAATTGCTTGAACTCAGGAGGCGGAGGTTGCAGTGAGCCGAGATGGGGCCATTGCACTCTAGCATGGGCGATGGAGCAAGACTCTGTCTCAAAAAAAAAAAAGGAGGGGTGGGGCTTGGCTTGGGGATGCGCCAGCACTGGGGGCCGGCCCTCAGGAACCCCACAATTCCCCTCCTATGCGTGCCCCTGGGAGAAGGGGAAGCACACGTCCACACAGAAACGCGTACATGAATGTTCATCGTAGTGTTATTCACGGAGGCCAAATGTGGAAACAGCCCAAATTCCCGTCAGTGGAAAAAAAGACCAACCCAGCACAGGCCGTCCACCACGGAACACAACTCAGCTGTGAAAAGGATCCAGGCTCTGACCCAGGCCACAGCGCAGAGGCACCTTGAGGACGTCACACAGCTCAGCTGTGAAAAGGTTCCAGGCTCTGACCCAGGCCACAGCGCGGATACACCTTGAGGACGTCACGCTCTGTGAGAGATGCCAGACACAGAAGGACACACAGCGTGTGATCCCATTTATTTTATTTTATTTTATTTTTTCGAGACAAAGTTTTGCTCTTGCTGCCCAGGCTGGAGTGCAATGGCGCAATCTCAGTTCACTGCAACCTCCGCCTCCTGGTTCAATCGATTCTCCTGCCTCAGAGTCCCAAGGAGCTGAGATTACAGGTACCCACTACCACGACCAGCTAATTTTTGTATTTTTAGTAGAGATGGGGTTTCGCCATGTTGGCCAGGCTGGTCTCAAATTCCTGACCTCAGGTGATCTGCCCGCCTCGGCCTCCCAAAGTGCTGGGATGACAAGTGTGAGTCACCTCACCTGGCCCTGTGTGATCCCATTTCTATGAAATATCCAGGCCGGGGGGGTGGTGGCTCACACCTGTCATCCCAGCCCTTTGGGAAGCCCAGGCGGGAGGATCCCTTGAGGCCAGGAGTTCAAGGCTGTAGTTAGCTGGGATCCCACCACTGCACTCCATCCTGGGCCACAGAGTGAGATCCCGTCTCAAAAAATTAAATAAAGCCAGGCCCAGTGGTTCACGCCTGTAATCCTAGCACTTTGGGAGCCCAAGGCGGGCGGATCGCCTGAAAACCCCGTCTCGGCCGGGTGTGGTGGCCCGTGCCTGTAATCCCAGCACTTTGGGAGGCTGAGGTGGGCGGATCACCTGAGGTGGGGAGTTCAAGACCAGCCTGACCAACATGGTGAAACCCTTTCTCTACTAAAAATACAAAATTAGCCGGGTGTGGTAGTGCATGCCTGTAATCCCAGCTACTCGGGAGGCTGAGGCAGGAGAATCGCTTGAACCTGGGAGGCGGAAGTTGCAGTGAGCTGAGATCGCGCCATTGCACTCCAGCCGGGTGACAGAGTAAGACTCTGTTTCAAAAAAAAAAAAAAGGAAAGGATGGAGTGAAGTGTGTAGTTGTTCATGCCTGTAATCCCATCACTTTGGGAGGCTGAGGCACCAGCATTGCTTGAGGCCAGGACTTTGAAACCACCCTGGGCAACATGGCAAAACCCTGTCTCTATAAAAAAAAGTCAAAGAATTAGCTGGGCGTGGTGGTGCACGCCTGTGGTCTCCGTTACTCGGGAGGCTGAGGCCATAGGCTCACCAGAGCCCAGGAGACGGAGGCTGCAGTGAACCGAGATTTTGCCACTGCACTCCAGCCTGGGTGACAGGGCAAAATCCAGTCTCCAAAACAACAAAAAAAGCAAATAAATAAGGAAGGGGGGGCAGGGGTCTTTCAGTCAAGTGACCACCCACAGCAGCTTGCGGTTTGGACGGAGACGCAGGGCCCACTAGGTCCCTGCTCCTGCTGGGAGGTCCCGTGGGGAATGAGCTGTGTTAGAAGCCGGGGTTGCCGACGACGGACGTGAAACAGGTACAGGGACGGGGCGCCGCCGGGAGCTGCAGCCAGCCCCGCAGGAAACAGCCGCAGCCAGAGAGAAAGGCAGGAAGAGCCCCGGAGGGTCAAGAAGGCCTCGCTGAGGAGGCAGAATTTGATCTGAGGGGGAAGGGCCGGCCACTCGGGGAGCCGGGGCTGCAGAGGAGAAAGCCACAAAGGCAAACTCCCCGGGGTGAATTGAGTTTCCTCAAAGATCTGTCTTTGTGCTAACCCCAGGCACCTACAAATGGGACCTTATGTGGAAATAGAGTTTCTGCAGATGTAATTAGTTAGGATGAGATCATTAGGGCAGGCACCACTGCAGTCTCCCTTCAGGAGACAAGGGAAATTTGGACACAGATGCAGAGGAGACCTCCATGGGGTGGCAGAGGCAAAATAGGGAGAGAAGCAGCCTCAAGTCCAGGAGGGTCAGAGGTGGCCGTCGGCACCAGGAGCTGGAAGAGGCCGAGAGGGTCCACGCCTGGCGCCTCGCACACCTTCACTTCAGACTTCCGGCCTCCAGCGACGAGAGTGTATTTGTGTTGTTTTAAGCCTGCTTACCTGGTCCCGGCAGGCCCCGGAAGCCCATTCATCCTGCGGGGACTGAGGCCGGCCAGGCGTGCTGGGGCCTCGTGTGGTGGTGATGGGGACGGGAGACAGACGTGGGCCGGAGCGCCGGCCCCCCTCCACGGCCTTGCAAAATTTATTAAAAGGAAGATGTCTCGATAGGGAGAGGGAACGTGAGCCGGGCTGTCAGTGATCCAGCGGCCATCTGTTCACCGGCCCGACCACAGGGTCAGCGGCCAAGCCTGCAGAGTGGGGGCAGTGGGGGCACAGAGGGGATGGCAGGCCCCACTGCACGCCCCCCCCGGGAGTGGAGACCCCAGCCCTGCAGGCTGCTGCGCCCAGGGCTTGTTCTGGGGAACACTCTGTCTCCAGTGTCCTCTAGACCTCGGCGTTTGATCCATGGCAGGTGGACGGTCTGCTCTTTGTAAAACAATAATAAAGTCAGGCCAGGTGCGGTGGCTCACGCCTGTGATCCCAGCACGTTGGGTGGCTGAGGCGGGTGGATGCCCTGAGGTCAGGAGTTCGAGACCAGCCTGGCCAACAGGGCAAAAGCCTGTCTCTACCAAAAATATAAAAATTAGCTGGGTGTGGTGGTGCACACCTGTAATCCTAACTACTCAGGAGGCTGAGGCAGGAGAATTATTATTTGAACCCGAGAGGTGGAGGTTGCAGTGAGCTGAGATCACACCACTGCACTCCAGCCTGGGTGACAGAGTGAGACTCTCTCTCTCTCAAAAAAAAAAAAAAAAATGAGTAAATAAATAAAGTCGAGGCCAGGCACGGTGGCTCACGCCTGTCATCCCAGCACTTTGGGAGGCCGAGGCGGGTGGATCACGAGGTCAGGAGACCAAGACCATCCTGGCTAACACAGTGAAACCCCGTCTCTACTAAAAATACAAAAAAATTAGCCGGGCATGGTGGTGGGTGCCTGTAATCCCAGCTACTTGGGAGGCTGAGGCAGGAGAATCGCTTGAGCCCAGGAGGCGGAGCCTGCAGTGAGCCAAGATCGCACCACTGCACTCCAGCCTGGGCGACAGAGCAAGACTCGGTATCAAGTAACTAAAAATAAAAATACATAAATAAAAACCTCACAGTGACCCTGACATTGTGTCTCCCCAGAGGTCAGGCCTCCATTGTGAAGGGATGTGGGATCCGGATAGGAAGCTAATTTTGGAGGAAACCAGGCCTAGAAGGAAAAGAGCCCCAGGCGGGCCCAGGACAGAGGCAGAGCAGACACCCTCCAGGCCTCAGCTGCCCCGGGCTTCATTACAGGGAACCCAGGACACCGAAGCCAAGCCAGGAGCTCCTCGAGGTGACTGCTCAGGCATCAATAGTTTATAGCAGGAAACGACACTTGGTCTCAGGTCACCCACAGCCGGCTCGGGTGGCCTGGGGCTGGGCCCTGGGGCTGGAGTGGAGGCTGTATCACAGGTACCAGTTTGCTCTGGTTTTGATGGGCCTGTGGACCGTGGCGGCTCAGGTGCTTGCCCAAGGAGGGCTTTGGGGCCGGGCGCCGTGGCTCCCACCTGTGATCCCACCTGTGATCCCAGCACTTTGGGAGGCCGAGGTGGGTGGACGGTTTGAGCCCAGGAGTTTCAGACCAGCCTGGGTGACATAGTGAGACCCCATCTCTATTAAAAAGTAAAAAATGAACACTTTCAAGCTGGTCGCAGTGGCTTCCTCCTGTAATCCCAGGACATTGGGAGGCCGACGTGGGCGGATGGTTTAAGTCCAGGAGTTCAGACCAGCCTGAGCAACATGGCGAAACCCTATCTCTAAATAAATAGCAAAAGAAAGATAAAATGAAAACAACAACAAAAAAAAAAGAATAAATAAAATAAAAAACAAAGAATAAATAAATAGCAGAGGTGGGAGGGTCACTTGAGGTCAAGAGTTTGAGACTGGCCTGGACAACACGGTGAAACCCCGTCTCTGCTAAAAATACAAAAATTAGCCGGGCGTGGTGGTACCTATAATGCCAGCTACTCGGGAGGCTGAGGCAAGAGAATCCCTTGAACCAGGGAGGCAGAGGTTGCAGTGAGCTGAGATCACACCATTGCACTCCAGCCTGGGCGACAGAGCGAGATTCTGTCTTCCAGAAAACAAAACAGAACAAAGCACAAACTCATATATATTTTATTGGGATTATATTTTCTCCTTTATTTTCTTTTTATTCTGAGTTGGCTTACTAGAAAACATGCTTCTTTTTTTTTTTTTTTTGAGACGGAGTCTCGCCCTGTTGCCCAGGCTGGAGTACAGTGGTGCGATTTCAGCTCACTGCAACCTCTGCTTCCCGGGTTCAAGCGATTCTCCTGCTTTAGCCTCCCGAGTAGCTGGGAATACAGGCACACACCGCCATGCCCAGATAATTTTTGTATTTTTAGTAGAGATGAGGTTTCTCTATGTTGGCCAGGATGGTCTCGAACTCCTGACCTAGTGATCCACCTGCCTCGGCCTCCCAAAGTGCTGGGATTACAGGCGTGAGCCACCGTGCCCAGCCCGAAACATGCTAATATACTAAATCCTGGTGAAAAAATTACTACGTAAAATTGCAAGAAATTCACACAACCGTGGAAGAATATAAAATGAGCCTGCCTCGCACCGCTGGCCTGTCTCAGGTATTCAAGCTGTTCAAAATTTGCTCTATTTGCTTCAGGACTTTTTTCTTTTCTTTTCTTTTCTCTTCTTTGAGACGGAGTCTCGCTCTATCGCCCAGGCTGGAGTGCAGTGGCGCAATCTCTGCTCACTGCAAGCTCCACCTCCCGGATTCAGGCCATTCTTCTGCCTCAGCCTCCCGAGTAGCTGGGACTACAGGTGTCCGCCACCACGCCCGGCTAGTTTTTTTGTATTTTTAGTAGAGACGGGGTTTCACCGTGTTAGCCAAGATGGTCTCGATCTCCTGACCTCATGATCCGCCCGCCTCGGCCTCCCAAAGTGCTGGGATTACAGGCGTGAGCCACCGCGTCCGGCCTGCTTCAGGGCTTTTTTCAAAGCCTGTTTCCAACCCCTAGAATCTACAAGGATGATACAGATTTTTTTTTTTTTTTTTCTTTTTCTATTCTTTTTTTTCTTTTTTTTTTTTGAGATGGAGTCTTGCTTTGTTGCCAGGCTGGAGTGCAGTGGTGCGATCTTGACTCACTGCAACCTCCGCCTCCCGGATTCAAGCAATTCTCTTGCCTCAGCCTCCCAAGTAGCTGGGATTACAGGCGTGTGCCACCACACCCAGCTAATTTTTTGTAGTTTTAGTAGAGACGAGCTTTCACTAGGTTGGCCAGGCTGGTCTCAAACTCCTGACCTCATGATCTGCCCACCTCGGCCTCCCAAAGTGCTGGTATCACAGGCGTGAGCCACCAGGCCCCGCTGGAAACAGATGTTTCTAAAATGTTTTACAAGGTAGCAGCGTAGTATAACTGTTACATATCTGCTATTGTTCATTTCTTAAGTGGTCCTCAAGACTTTTGTATCCATTTTTTCCCTGATGTGCTTGAAAACTAACATTTCCCAGACTTGTGTAGCCCAACATTTAAAAATAAGAGTTGGGGAGTTCCTGACCATCCTGGCCAACATGGCAAAACCCTGTCTCTACTAAAAATACAAAAATTAGCCTGGCATGGTGACACACGCCTGTAGTCCCATCTACTCGGGAGGCTGAGGCAGGAGAATCGCTCGAACCTGGGAGGCGGAGGTTGCAGTGCGCTGAGATCACACCACTGCACTCCAGCCTGGGCAACAGAACAAGACTCCATCTCAAAAAAATAAAAAATAATAATAAATAAATAAGGGGCCGGACGTGGTGGCTCATGCCTGTAATCCCAGCACTTTGGGAGGCCGAGGCAGGTGGATCACAAGGTCAGGAGATCGAGACCATCCTGGCTAACATGGTGAAACCCCATCTCTACTAAAAATACAAAAAATTAGCTGGGTGTGGCGGGCGCCTGTAGTCCCAGCTACTCGGGAGGCTGAGACAGGAGAATGGCCTCCCAAAGTGCTGGGATTACAGGCGTGAGCCACCACGCCTGGCCCCTTATTTATTTATTATTATTATTTTTTTTTTTTTGAGGTGGAATGTCTTTCTGTTGCCCAGGCTGGAGTGCAGTGGTGTTGCAGTGAGCTGAGATTGTGCCACTGCACTCCAGCCTGGGCGACAGAGCAAGACTGTATCTCAAAAAAAAAAAAAAAAAGTAATAATAATAATAATAATAAATAAATAAAAATAAAAGAGTTGGCAACAAAGGAGAAATCTAACATCCCCAAACAATCTAGAGGTAACAACTGGTTAGTATTTTGGATGTTATAGAGGTTTTTTTTTTTTTTTTGAGATGGAGTTTCGCTCTTCTTGCCCAGGCTGGAGTGCAATGGCGCAATCTCAGCTCACCACAACCTCCGCCTCCCGGGTTCAAGCGATTCTCCTGCCTCAGCCTCCCAAGTAGCTGGGATTACAGGCGTGCACCACCACGCCCGGCTAATTTTGTATTTTTAGTAGAGACGGGGTTTCTCCATGTTGGTCAGGCTGGTCTCGAACTTCCAACCTCAGGTGATCCGCCTGCCTCAGCCTCCCAAAGGGCTGGGATTACAAGCGCGCCCGGCCTGGAAACATCACTTTGAACACTTGCAGACCGTCCCTCCTCCTGGTCATCTTCCAGATGCAGGAACTGGTAGCTGAGGATGTCATCTGTGGGGCCACAGTCCTCTGAGGCCGGGCGGTGCTGCCCCTGGCGTTGGCCCTTCATTCCACTGGTCCAGCAGTTCCTTCCCGGGGACGTGCAGGGGGAACACAGGCCCTGGCATCGGACAGGCAGTCAGCACACACAGATGCGTCCGGCCAGCGCCAGTGCCACATTCCACACATGCCAACAGCACCTCCCTTCTGTCCCTGCCAACCTCCCCAACCCCGCACACCAGCCGCCCCTTTGAAGTCCTCAAGCCTTCCTATCACAACAGCAGAGCCTGACAAACAAGAAGAAAAGCCAGGGCCAGGCACCGTGGCTCACACCTGTAATCCACCAACCTGGGATGTTGAGGTGAGAGAATCACTTGATCTCAGGAGTTCAAGACCAGCCTGGGCAACGTGGCGAGACCCCATCTGGAATTTTTTTTTTTTTTTTTTTTTTTTGAGATGGATACTCCCTCTGTCGCCCAGGGGCACGATCTCACCTCACTGCAACCTCTGCTTCTCGGGTTCAAGTGATTCTCCTGCCTCAGCCTCCGGAGTAGCTGGGATTACATGTGCACCACGCCTGGCTAATTTTTGTATTTTTAGTAGAGACGGGGATAGTCTCGAACTCCTGACCTCAAGTGATCTGCCCGCCTCAGCTTCCCAAATTGCTGGGATTACAAGAGTGAGCCACCGTGCCTGGCTGCTAAAGTTTTTTTGTTTGTTTGTTTGTTTGTTTTAAATTAGCCGGGGGTGCTGGCGTATGCCTGTGGTCCCACCTACTCAGGAGGCTGAGGCAGGAGGATCACTTGAGCCCAGGAGGTCGAGGCTGCAGTGGGATGTGATCTTGCCACTGCACTCCAGCCTGGGTGACAGCAAGACCCTGTCTCTACAAAAATAAAAAACAGTGGGCTGGGCGCGGTGGCTCACACCTGTAATCCCAGCACTTTGGGAGGCCGAGGCGGGTGGATCACGAGGTCAGGAGTTTGAGACCAGCCTGGCTAACATGGCGAAACCCCGTCTCTACTAAAAATGCAAAAATTAGCCAGGCGTGGTGGCTCATGCATATAATCCCAGCTACTTGGGAGGCTGAGGCAGGAGAATCGCTTCAACCCGGGAGGCGGAGGTTGTGGTGAGCCGAAGTTGCGCCACTGCACTCCAGCCTGGGCAACAAGAGTGAAACTCTGTCTCAAAAAAAAAAAATTTTTTTAGCCGGGCGTAGTGGCATATGCCTGTAGTCCAAGCTACTTAGGAGATTGAGGCAGGAGGCGCCTTCGTGCCAGCAGGTCAAGGCTGCAGCAAACCATGATTATGTCACTGGGCTCCAGCCTGGGCAACAGAGCGAAACTCCAGGAAGGAAGGAAGGAAGACCACGGTGATCCTTTCCCCGCCACCCTGAGCTTCTGGGTTGAGCCAACAGGGTTAAAATTCCTGGGCATCTTCCTAGAGGAAAATTCTAGAATCTACTGGGCCACCGCAGGCCCCATCGCCTTCCATCACCCCTGGATTTCTGGGCAGCTTCCTTTTTTTTTGCTTGTGATAAAATAGGTCCTAACAATAAAAACAAACATACCCAGGTGCCCATGTTTATCTCCACGGCACAGCCTCCGGGTTCTGGAATTTTCTTGGTCACTTCCAGATATTGTAGAGAATTCCGGAAGAGCACCGCAGACAGCCCAGGCGTGGCCCGGCCGAGGCTTTAGAAACACGTTTTCTTAAATCACCAGATTCCACCACCAACCTGCAAAGTTCATGGTTTTTTTCTCTCGCGAAACTCTTGTCTTTGAAACCTTCTGCGGGAGTTCCTGTACCCCCAGAGATTGAACAATTCAAAGCCTTCAGGACCCCTGCCCAGAGGCCCCCAAATCCCCTTCGGTGAGGGCTGCGTCCGGCGAGTAAAGGGCGCTTGACCCTGTCACCAAAGCAAATACAGTCGGGTCCTCCAGAACCACCTTCTCATTTTCTCCTGTTTTACCTCACAGCCAAGAGTGAGGTAATAAAGCAGAGAAAGAAATAGAGACGGGAGGGTTAGGGGCAGTTTCCACGGTTTCTCCAAGCACAGTTCCTGCAGCGTTGCCTGGTTTGCACGGAGAGGCTGCTGGTGTCTGGACGTGGGTCCTTGGGGGACCTTCGATTTCTCACCGGGTCCAGGGTGGCCCCGGCGGGAGGAGGACCCCGCCCACATTCCTGGGATTCCTTCTGTCCTTCCCACATTGTTTGTTTGTTGACTTTAAATTGGACTCTGCCAGGAATTCCTTTTCCTCTTGGGTTTAGTGGTGAGCAGGAGGGACTTAGCATATCACAGAGCCCCCGCAGCCAAGCTACCGGGTGTCCTGGCCCCCTTTGGTTCCCTCCCTTGTCCTCCTCAAGGACCCCCAACCCAGGCACCCACACCACGGGGGGCTGCGGGACCCCGAGCCTCACTCGTGCCACTGGCCACCCAGCGTCCCCTGCATCTTTCCCGGGGACTCACACGCCACCTCGAGGCCGCTCCGCCCCTCCGGATGGATGCCAGGCCTCCAGCCAGGGCCCAACTCCTGCTCTTCCCTGCTTCGTCTCCAGGGTTGACGGAGGTCGAAGGAGCACATGTCTGCTTGCAGGGCAGGCCGGGTCCTGATGGACACCGAGGTCCGGACATAGACGGTGGCTCAGCCTGAACCCTGGACAGCCTGGAGCACAGCCACGCAACTGCTTCTAAGACAAAACCGAGGTGGGGATTAAAGCTGCCCTCCCAGGCCACCTGGCTGGAAACCCAGCCCCCTCTGTCCGCAGACCCTGCAGCTCCCCGTCACTGCCACTGACAGCCCCAGGGTGCGGCTCACAGAGGGACAGCAGGGAGGGAGAGACGGACAGGGTGGGATCCTGGGGGCCTGTGGCCATCGGAGCGTCTCACTGCCCCAGCCTTGATGGGGTTGTCTATAGAGCGGGGATTCAGCTGCCTGGTCTGTGGCGACTATCCGGTGGCCCAGGGGGTGGACGTGACTCTCCTGTGCGACTTTGTTTTCTGAGACGGAGTCTTGCAGTGGCGCGATCTCAGCTTACTGTAATCCTCGCCTCCTGGGTTCAAGCAATTCTCCTGCCTCAGCCTCCTGAGGAGCTGGGACTACAGGTGTTGCCACCACGCCCGGCTAATTTTCTTTTCTTTTCTTTTCTTTTTTTTTGAGATGGAGTCTCGCTCTGTTGCCCAGGCTGGGAGGCAGTGGCGTGATCTTGGCTCACTGAAAGCTCTGCCTCCCGGGTTTACGCCATTCTCCTGCCTCAGCCTCCCGAGTAGCTGGGACTACAGGCGCCCACCACCAAGCCCGGCTAATTTTTTTTTGTATTTTTTAGTAGAGACAGGGTTTCACCGTGTTAGCCAGGATGGTCTCGATCTCCTGACCTCATGATCCGCCGGCCTCAGCCTTCCAAAGTGCTGGGATTATAGGCATGAGCCACCGCGCCCGGCCACGCCTGGCTAATTTTCTGTATTTTAGTAGAGATGGGATTTCACCATGTTGCCCAGGCTGGTCTCAAACTCCTGGGTCCAGGCAGTCTGCCCACCTTGGCCTCCCAAAGTACTGGGATTACAGGCATGAGCCACCAGGCCTGGCCGTGTGGTGTGACTTTGACCTCCTCATGGCAGGAAAAAGCAGGATTAAGCGGGGATGATATCTGTTGGCCCTCAGCAGGAGCATCTGCCAACGTCTCCTCGTCGTGGACCTGAGAATGTTCTCCGGAAGCTGGGGTCCGAGCATCGCCAGGCCCAGCCCTGGGTCCTCCACCCCGGCCACTGCCTCTCAGGTGGGCTCTCCCTGCCCCCGCCCTCCAGCGCCCCACACGGCGGCCAGTGCAGACCTGGATGTGCAACGGCCCCATCAGCATTTGTTTCATGAACAAATAAATGTCTGAATTCAGGGCCCATCCAGGAGTCAGGCTGTTCCAAACACGTCCCCTTTTTCTTTTTGTGAGATGAAGTTCTTATAACATAGAATTCCAGTGTGGGCAGCCGGGCACGGTGGCTCACGCCTGTCATCCCAGCACTTTGGGAGGCTGAGGTGGGTAGATCACCTGAGGTCAGGAATTTGAGACCAGCCTAGCCAACATGGCGAAATTCTGTCGTTACTGAAAATACAAAAAAATTAGCTGGGTATGGTGACGGGCGCCTGTAGTCCCAGCTATTCGGGAGGCTGAGGCAGGAGAATGGCGTGAACCTGGGAAGCGGAGCTTGCAGTGAGCTGAGATCGTGCCACTGCACTCCAGCCAGAGCGAGAGAGCGAGACTCCGTCTCAAAAAAACAAACAAAACCAACAACAACATCAACAAAAAAAGAAATTGCTGAGGTGTTAGGTGCTTTTCGCCTCAGATAAGCAAAGTGGGAAATTAGTGGATGCCCTGCTGAAACAGCTTTAGCTGCAAGATGGTTTCCAACCCTGAGCATTAGAAATCAAAAGTGCTAGTGGTGCACCGTGGTGCACACTTGAAGTCTTTACCGAGGCCCCGTCTAAAAAAAATGGAGCCGGGCGCGGTGGCTCACGCCTGTAATCCCAGCACTTTGGGAGGCCGAGGTGGGCGGATCACGAGGCCAGGAGATTGAGACCATCCTGGCTAACACGGTGAAACCCCATCTCTACTAAAAATACAAAAAAATTAGCCGGGCGTGGTGGCGGGTGCCCGTAGTCCCAGCTACTCGGGAGGCTGAGGCAGGAGAATGGCGTGAACCCGGGAGGCGGAGCTTGCAGTGAGCCGAGATCGCGCCACTGCACTCCAGCCTGGGGGACAGAGCGAGACTCTGTCTCAAAAAAACAAACAAACGAAACCAACAACAACAACAAAAAAAAAAAAGAAAAAGAAATGTCCAGGACAGACAGACCAAGCTACAGAAACAGGAAGGGGTGCGTGGATTCCCAGGGCTGGGGAGGGTACAGGGAGTGACAGATGATGCCCCAGCCACAAAGGGTGATGGGAATATCCCGGAATTAGAGGTGACAGCAGCACAGCAGTGTGAAGGCACCAAATCCCACTGAATTATTCACTACAATGCTTAATTCTGTTTTTCCTTTTTCTTTTCTTTCATTTTTTTTTTTTTTCCTGAGACAGAGTCTCGCTCTGTCACTCAGGCTGGAGTGCAGTGGCACAATCTCGGCTCACCGCAACCTCTGCCTCCCGGGTTCAAGTGATTCTCCTGCCTCAGCCTCCCAAGTAGCTGGGATTACAGGCACCTGCCACCAAGCCTGGCTAATTTTTGTATTTTTAGTAGAGATGGGGTTTTGCCACGTTTGCCAGGCTGGTCTCGAACTCCTGACCTCAGGTGATCCACCCGTCTCGGCCTCCCTAAGTGCTGGGATTCAGGCGTGAGCCACTGTGCCCAGCCGAATTTTTTTTTTTTTTTTTTTTTTTGTAGAGACGGAGTCTTGCTTGCTCTGTCTCCCAGGCTGTTGTGCAGCGGTGCAATCTCGGCTCACTGCAACCTCCACCTCCCCAGTTAAGGCAATTCTCCTGCCTCAGCCTCCCGAGCAGCTGGGATTACAGGCACCTGCCACCACGACCGGCTAATTTTTGTTTTTTTAGTAGGGACGGAGTTTTGCCATGTTGGCCAGGATGGTCTCAATCTCCTGACCTCGTGATCCGCCGGCCTCGGCCATCCATAGTGCTGGGATCACAGGCGTGAGCCACCGTGCCCGGCCCTGGACATTTCATGGAAATGGGATCACAGGCTGTGTGGCCTTTTGTGTTGGGCGTCCCTCTGAGCCTGACGTCCTCAGGGTGCATCCGTGCTGTGGCTGGCGTCAGAGCCTTGCTCCCCGCTCCTCTCCGTTTCCATCCACGCCTGGCTCCCGTGACTCGTGCTCCTGTTTCCGTCCACGCTTGGCTCCCGTGACTCATGCCGTTGCTTCTGTCCATGACTGGCTCCTGTGACTCGTGCTGCTGTTTCCTTCCATGCGTGGCTCCTGTGACTCGTGCTGCTGTGAACATGTTTATTGAGAGCCGCGGTGTTCGGTTATCTGGGGTGGATTCCTCGGAGCGGCACCGTGGGGTTAGACGGCACCGCTGTCTGGCTTTCTGAAGCACTGATCCGTGTTTTCCACGGCAGCTGCCCACTTCGCATTCCCTCCCAGCAGCCAGTGTGGCTTCTCCTCCTGTGGACTAAACCCGGGGCCCAGGACTCAAACGCCGGGGTGAGGCCTCATCCTCGGTGCAGGGTGTGTGTTCATCATCTGAAAACCATGTGCCCAGGAGGGCATTGGGAAATTTCAGCAAGTTCAGGCAATCCTCCTGGAAGCTGCCTGAGACCCGGTGGGCTGGAAAAACTGGCCTGGATGTTTCCTGCCCCAGTTTTCTGAGTCTGGAAGTTCCTTTCCCTGAGAAGAGAACCTCCAGGAGGTCAGTGATGGTTTATGTGTGGCCGCCTGTGGCTTCTTTTTTTGCTTGTTTGTTTTGATCCGAAGTCTCGCTCTGTTGCCCAGGCTGGAGCACAGTGGCGCAATCTCGGCTCACTGCAACCTCCGCCTCCTGAGTTCAAGCGCTTCTCCTGCCTCAGCCTCCCGAGTAGCTGGGATTACAGGCGCAAGCCACCACACCCAGCTAATTTCTGTGTTTTTAGCAGAGACAGGGTTTTGCCATGTTGGCCAGGGTGGTCTCGAACTCTTGACCTCAGGTGATCCCAAAGTGCTGGGATTACAGGCGTGAGCCACTACACCCAGCCTCTATTTTATTATTTAAAAAAAAAAAAAATTTTTTTTTTGGCTGGGCATGGTGGCTCACGCCTGTAATCCCAGCACTTTGAGAGGCTGAGGCGGGCAGATCACCTGAGGTCAGGAGTTCGAGACCAGCCTGGCCAACATGGCAAAACCCTATCTCTACTAAAAATACAGAAATTAGCTGGGCATGGTGGCGGGCGCCTGTAATCCCAGCTACTCGGGAGGCTGAGGCAGGAGAAGCGCTTGAACCCGGGAGGTGGAGGTTGCAGTGAGCCAAGATCTCACCATTGCACTCTACCCTGGGTGACAGAGTGAGACTCCATCTCAAAAAAAAATTTTTTTTTTGAGACAAGGTCTTGCTCTCCTGTCCAGGCTGGGGTGCAATGGTGCAATCATAGCCCACTGCAGCCTCGACCTCCTGGGCTCAAGTGATTCTCCCACCTCAGCCTCCTGAGTAGTTGGAACCACTGGGACCACAGGCGTGCACCATCATGCCTGGCTAATTTTTGTATGTTTTTTTAGAGATTGGGGTCTTGCTATGTTGCCCAAGCTGGTCTCCATCACCTGGCCTCAAGCAACCCTCCCACCTCGGCCTCCTGAACTGCTGAGATTACAGGCATGAGCCACGGCCCCTGGCCTGCAGCTCTGCTATTCATAAGAGCCCAACCCTGGAAGCCACCAAGACATCCTTCAGCAGGCGAGCAGATAAACATCGAGAATGGAATGTTATCTGGGGCTAAAGGAAAAGTGAGGAGGTGCCCTAAATGCATATTCTTTTAAAAAATAGGCCAGGCGCGGTGGCTCATGCCTGTAATCCCAGAATTTTGGGAGGCCGAGGCGGGTGGATCACGAGGTCAGGAGATCAAGACCATCCTGGCTAACATGGTGAAACCCCATCTCTACCAAAAATACAAAAATTAGCTGGGTGTGGTGGCGCTCGCCTGTAGTCCCAGCTACTTGGGAGGCTGAGGCAGGAGAATTGCTTGAACCCAAGAGACAGAGGTTTGCAGTGAGCCAAGATCGTGCCATTGCACCCAGCCTGGGCTACAAGAACAAAACTCCATTTCAAAAAAAAAGAAAAAGAAAAAATATATTTATATATATATATTTATTTATATATTTTATATACTTTTTTTTTTTTTACTTTTTTGAGATAGAGTCTCCCTCTGCTACCCAGGCTGGAGTGCAGTGGCGCAATCTCGGCTCACTGTAAGCTCCGCCTCCCGGGTTCACGCCATTCTCCTGCCTCAGCCTCCAGAGCAGCTGGGACTACAGGCGCCCGCCACGCCCGGCTAATTTTTTGTATTTTTAGTAGAGATGGGGTTTCACTGTGTTAGCCAGGATGGTCTCGATCTCCTGACCTTGTGATCCGCCCGCCTCGGCCTCCCAAAGTGCTGGGATTACAGGCGTGAGCCACTGTGCCCGGCCTGTTTTTTAATTTTTGAGATGGAGTCTCCCTCTGCCTTTCAGGCTGGAGTGCAGCACCATGATTTCCACTCATTGCGACCTCCGCCTCCCAGGTCCAAGGGATTCTTTTGCCTCAGCCTCCCGAGTAGCTGGGATTACAGGCGCCGCCACCATGCCTGGCTAACTTTTGTATTTTCAGTAGAGATGGGGTTTGACCATGTTGGCCAGGCTGGTCTCAAACTCCTGACCTCAGGGGATCCGCCCGCCTTGGCCTCCCAAAGTGCTGGCATCACCCGCATGAAGCACCGCGCCCGGCCTCTCTTCTCCTTTTGTTCGTTATGAATCACGCCACCTCGAACACGCGTATGGACCTGTGTTTTCCTTTCTCTGGGTAGAGACCCTGGCGTGGAATTGTCTGGTCACAGAGGAACCCCCAGGCTGTTTCCGCAGCCTGACTGGTAGCTCTGACGTCCCTGCCAGGCTGTCCAGGGCCTGGGGAGAATGAGGTGGAAACTTGCAGATGCTCCCTAGGTGGAATCATTGATCCGGACGATGACTTATTCGTGACAGCAGCTTGGTGGAGCCAGAACTTTCCACGGGTTCCTGTTTATAAATAGGGCTGGTGTGAGCACCTGGCTGTAGGGCCGGGCGGGAAGTTTGTCCTGTGATTGCTGGAGCCCAGGAGTTGGAAGCTGCAGTGAGCTCTGATCACGCCACTGCACTCCAGCCTGGGCGGCAGAGGCAGATCTCATCTCTATTTTAATTAATTAATTAAATTAATTAATTAATTAAGTTTATATAATTATTATATTATATAAATTATATTATATATTATATATTATATAAATATATAAATAATAAATTATTAATTAATTTAATTAAATTTTAATGTTTATTTATTTATTTTGAGGCAGAGTCTCGCTCTGTCACCCAGGCTGGAGTGCAGTGGTGTGATCTCGGGCTCACTGCAACCTCCGCCTCCCGGGTTCAAGAGATTCTCCAGCCTCAGCCTCCCGAGTAGCTGGGATTACAGGTGCCCGCAACCACGCCTGGCTAATCTTTGTATTTTTAGTAGAGACGGGGTATCACCATGTTGGCCCAACTGGTCTCGAACTCCTGACCTCAAGTGATCCACCCGCATTGGCTTCCCAAAGTGTTTGGATTACAGGTGTACCCAGAGTATTTATTTATTTATTTATTTTATTTTATTTATTTATTTATTTATTTTTGAAGCGGAGTCTCGCTCTGTCTCCCAGGCTGGAGTTCAGTGGCGTGATCTCGGCTCACTGCAAGCTCCACCTCCCGGGATCACACCATTCTCCCACCTCAGCCTCCCCAGCAGCCAGGACTACAGGCATCTGCCACCACGCCCGGCTAATTTTTTTTTGTATTTTTAGTGAGACAGGGTTTCACTGCCCCGTCTCCGGCACCATCTGTTTGGCTTAGCAGGAAACAGGGTTTGCAACCTCAAATTGAGGGTTCCAGGCCAAACCTGCAGATTTGCTCAGAAATATCCTAACATGGACCGGGAGCGGTGGCTACGCCTGTAATCCCAGCACTTTGGGAGGCCGAGGCAGGCGGATCATGAGGTCAGGAGATCGAGACCATCCTGGGTAACAAAGTGAAACCCCATCTCTACTAAAAATAGAAAAATTTAGCCGGGCGTGGTGGCGGGCGCCTGTGGTCCCAGCTACTCGGGAGGCTGAGGCAGGAGATGGCATGAACCTGGGCGGCAGAGCTTGCAGTGAGCCGAGGTCGCGCCACTGCACTCCAGCCTGGGCGACAGAGCGAGACTCTCAAAAAAAAAAAAAAAGAAAAGAAAAAACGAAATATCCTAACATAGCCAGGCACAGTGGCTCATGCCTGTAATCCCAGCACTTTGGGAGGCCAAGGCAGGCGGATCTCTTGAGGTAAGGAGTTCAAGACCAGCCTGGGCCACCATGGTGAAACCTGGTCTCTACTAAACGTACAAAAAATTAGGTGGGCATGGTGATATCCACATGTAATCCCAGCTACTCAGGAGGCTGAGGCAGGAGAATCGCTTGAACCTGGGAGAAATTGTCCCACTGCACTCCAACCTGGGTGACAGAGCGAGACTCTATCTCAAAAAAAAAAAAAAAAAAAGATTTTATTTTAAACAAATGAGTTCGTCCAAAGATACCATTAAGAGACTCAAAAGGGGCCAGGCATGATGTGGCTCACGCCTGTAATCCCAGCACTTTGGGAGGCCGAGGCGGGCGGATCATGAGGTCAGGAGTTCAAGACCAGCCTGGCCAACATGGTGAAACCCCATCTCTACTAAAAATACAAAAATTAGCTGGGTGTGGTGGCGGGCGCCTCAAAAAAAAGAAAAAAAAAAAAAGACTCAAAAGTTAAGTGCCAGACTGGGAGAAGGTACTAGCTAGCAGTGCATAATGCAGTCGAGGACTCAGGTCCAGAATATATAAAGAACTCCCACAAATCAACAAGAAAAGAAACAAACCAATTTGTTTTTTGTTTTTTTTTTGAGACGGAGTCTCGCTCTGTCACCCAGGCTAGAGTGCAGTGGCAGGATCTCGGCTCACTCCAACCTCTGCCTCCCAAGTTCAAGTGATTCTCCTGCCTCAGCCTCCTGAGTAGCTGGGATTACAGGCATGCGCCACCATGCCCAGCTAATTTTTTGTATTTTAGTAGAGACAAGGTATCACCATGTTGGTCAGGATGGTCTGAATCTCCTGACCTCATGATCCGCCCGCCTTGGCCTCCCAGAGTGTTGGGATTACAGGCGTGAGCCACTGCGCCCGGCCTTATTTTTTATTTTATTTGGTTTGAGATGGAGTTTTGCTCTTGTTGCTGAGGCTGGAGTGAAGTGGTACGATCTTGGCTCACTGCAACCTCCGCCTCCCGGGTTCAAGCGATTCTCCTGCCTCAGCCTCCTGAGCAGCTGGGATTACAGGCGCCCATCACCATGCCCGGCTAATTTTTGTATTTTTAGTAGAGACGAGGTTTCACCATGTTGGCCAGGCTGGTCTCAAACTCCTCACCTCGGGTGATCTGCCTGCCTTGGCCTCCCAAAGTGCTGGGATTACAGGCCTGAGCCGCCTGTGAATTTACTGAGGGTGTCGGGAAATACCAGCCACAGAGGAGGATGCCTTGGTCACCTACTCAGGCCAGGATCACCTGCCCCTTTCTGGTGAGAGGCTGAGCACAGAGAGGTGGAGAAACTTGCCCATAGCACCAAGGCCATCACGGGACAGCCTGAGCTCCAACCTGCGTCCAGGGGCCCCGGAGCTGGTCTTTCCCTGGCAGATACCCAGAGCTGGCGCTATGCTTTAGGAGCCAGGAGCCAGTCCTCAAGCTCTTCAGGACTGTCCGGCCCCCAGCTGGCCATGCCTCGCTGTTCCCCACGGGCTGCCGGGCAGGAAACCAGAGCTCTGTTCTCAGATGGGGCAGGAGGCTGAGGCCAGGTGGGTGGCGCACCCAGCCCCTCACTCCCAGGCAGCCGCCTTCTCCATCCCTCTATCCAGCCAGCATTTGCTCCACACCTGCTGTGTGCAGGACTGGGGCTGGGCACACCCTCTGGTGGCCTCATTTTGCCTTGGGGTTGGTGTCCTGGGGACCCTGATTGGGGGGGCCCTCCTGCTTCCCTGCCAGCCTGAAGTCTGAATCTAGGCCCCACAGGCCCCTTCTCTGGATGAAACTCCATCAGCTGCGTAACCCAGTTTCCTCAGGCGGCTCCCTCTGGGCCTCCGTTTGCTGGTCTGTGAAATGGGTATAATAAACATTTTTTGCTGGGTGCAGTGGCTCATGCCTGTAATCCCAGCACTTTGGGAGGCTGAGGCGGGCAGATCACCTGAGGTCAGGAGTTCAAGACCACCCTGGCCAACATGGAAACCCCGTCTCTACTAAAAATACAAAAATTAGCTGGGTGTGTTGGTGGGCGCCTGTAATCCCAGCTACTCGGGAGGCTGAGGCAGAAGAATCGCTTGAACCCGGGAGGTGGAGGTTGCAGTGAGCTGAGATCACACCATTGCACTCCAGCCTGTGCGACAGAGCAAGACTCCATCTCAAAAAAAAAAAAAAAGAACCCATGATTTTGTTCTCTCCCCTGGTCACCCTAAGTAGAGAAGGGATCTCTCTACGTTGGCCAGGCTGGTCTCCAACTCCTGGGCTCAAGTGAGCCTCCTGCCTCAGCCTCCAGAAGTGCTAGGATCACAGTCATGAGCCACCGACCCCTGCCCAGTTATTTATTCCGCCATATTTACTGAGCAAGAGCTATGTGATGAGGGGAGCGTTCACCGAAGCCTTGAAGGAAGTGAAGAAACGAACCCAGTGGGCACCTGGGGAAGGGGAACCAGGCAGAGGACACGGCCGTGCAAAGGCCCTGGGGCAGGACCTCGCCTGGCAAGTTGGAGGAACAGGGAGGAGGCCCATGTGACTGGAGCAGAGGAGAAGGGGGAGACAGGGAGGAGGGGAGAAGAGAGGAGACTAGGTGGAGGAGCAGAGGATGAGGGGGAGACAGGGAGGAGGGAGAGGAGAGAGGGGACCGGGCAGAGGAGCAGGGGATGAGGGGGAGACAGGGAGGAGGGAGAGGAGAGAGGGGACTGGGCAGAGGAGCTGAATAAGAGGGGAAAACGGAGCAGGGAGAGTAGAGAGGGGACTAGGTGGAGGAGCAGGGGAGGAGGGGGAGACAGGGAGGAGGGAGAGGAGAGAGGAGACTGGGCAGAGGAGCCGAATAAGAGGGGAAAACGGAGCAGGGAGAGGAGAGAGGGGACTAGGCGGAGGAGCAGAGGATGAGGGGGAGACAGGGAGGAGGGAGAGGAGAGAGGAGACTGGGCAGAGGAGCAGATTAGGAGGGGGAGACAGGGAGGAGGGAGAGGAGAGAGGAGACTGGGCGGAGGAGCAGAGGATGAGGGGGAGACAGGGAGGAGGAAGAGGAGAGAGGGGACTAGGTGGAGGATCAGGGGAGGAGGGGGAGACAGGGAGGAGGGAGAGGAGAGAGGGGACTGGGTGGAGGAGCAGGGGAGGAGGGGGAGACAGGGAGGAGGGAGAGGAGAGAGGGGACTGGGCAGAGGAGCAGAGGATGAGGGGGAGACAGGGAGGAGGGAGAGGAGAGAGGGGACTAGGTGGAGGAGCAGGGGAGGAGGGGGAGACAGGGAGGAGGGAGAGGAGAGACGGGACTGGGTGGAGGAGCAGGGGAGGAGGGGGAGACAGGGAGGAGGGAGAGGAGAGAGGGGACTGGGTGGAGGAGCAGGGGAGGAGGGGGAGACAGGGAGGAGGGAGAGGAGAGAGGGGACTGGGTGGAGGAGCAGGGGAGGAGGGGGAGACAGGGAGGAGGGAGAGGAGAGAGGGGACTGGGTGGAGGAGCAGGGGAGGAGGGGGAGACAGGGAGGAGGGAGAGGAGAGGGGACTGGGCAGAGGAGCAGATTAGGAGGGGGAGACAGGGAGGAGGGAGAGGAGAGAGGGGACTGGGCGGAGGAGCAGAGGATGAGGGGGAGACAGGGAGGAGGGAGAGGAGAGAGGGGACTAGGTGGAGGAGCAGGGGATGAGGGGGAGACAGGGAGGAGGGAGAGGAGAGGGGACTGGGCAGAGCCTTGTGGGCTGCACGGAGGACTTGGGCTGCTACCCAGTGGGAAATGGGAGCCATGGAGGGCTGTAGGCAGAGCAGGGACACCCCCAGTCAGCCTCACAAGCACCCTCTGGCTGCTGTGGAAGAGCCACCACACTCGGCCACTTGCGGCCAATTTTATTTTTTTATTTTTATTTCATTTTTTTGAGATGGAGTCTCGCTCTGTTGCCCAGGCTGGAGTACAGTGGCGTGATCTAAGCTCACTGCAATCTCCGCCTCCTCCCAGGTTCAAGTGATTCTCCTGCCTCAGCCTCCCGAGTAGCTGGGACTACAGGTGTCCCCCACCACACCTGGCTATTTTTTTTGTATTTTTAGTAGAGACGGGGTTTCACCTTGTTAAACACGATGGTCTCAATCTCCTGACCTCGTGATCCACCCGCCCCACCCGCCTCAGCCTCCCAAAGTGCTGGGATTACAGGTGTGAGCCACCACGCCCGGCCCCGCAGGCTCTATTTTCAACATCTAGTTGGTCAGGGCCAGGCACGATGGCTCACACCTGTAATCCCAGCACTTTGGGGGGATGAGGCAGGAAGATCACTTGAGGAGTTCAAGACCAGCCTGGGAAACATGGTGAGAACCCCATCTCTACAAATAATTGTTTTTTAGATGGAGTCTCGCTCTGTCACCCAGGCTGGAGTGCAGTGGCTCGATCTCAGCTCACTGCACCATCCACCTCCCAGGTTCAAGTGATTCTCCTGCCTCAGCTTCCCGAGTAGCTGGGACTACAGGTGAACGCCATCACACCCGGCTAATTTTTTTTTTTTTTTTAAGTAGAGACGGGGTTTTGCCACATTGGCCAGGCTGATCTTGAACTCCTGACCTCAAGCGATTCGCCCGCCTCGGCCTCCCGAAGTGCTGGGATTACAGGCCTGAGCCACCGCGCCCGGCCCTGTCCAGGCTTTCAAGCAGCACTAAGCAAACACCATCCGGTTACAGGAATGAGAACGTGAGAGTGGCAGCAGGTGCGTTTTCTCCCTGGCGGGGCGAGGGCCGCGGCTGCATCCTTGGTGTTTGCCGCCCTCTGGTGGCAGCGTGCGTTGGCTCCTCTCCAGCTCACACCAGAAAGTCACATGGAAGTGGTTGTCTGGTGAGGATTCGTTAATTTACTTGGTCAACAACAACCAGAACCAACATTCATTCTTATTCCTCACTGATTTTCACCAGGTGCCCGGTGACCCTCATGATGTCCCCCAGGGCAGGGATGTCAATGTGGCAACTTCACTTACAGATAAGGACACTGAGGCTGGGAGAGGGGTAGGCCTTGCCCAGGGTCCCTCAGGGGCATGTGGCAGAGCTGGGACTGTGTCCTGGGCTTGGAGCCTGAGCTCCCAACACTGAAGGAACCTGGGGATGCTGTGTGGCACCTGGAACCAGCTGAGCCTGAAGCTGGCCCTACATTGATGTTTCAGTTATGGGAACCCATAAAGCCTGGTTTTGCCAAAGTCAGTCTGAGTTGCGTTTGCTTGTGTCCTCTCCTAAATCTGTTTATTTTATTTATTTATTTATTTATTTTGAGACAAAGTCTTGCTCTGTTGCCCAGGACGGAGTGTAGTGGCGCGATCTCAGCTCACTGCAACCTCCATCTCCCAGGTTCAAGCGATTCTCGTGTCTCAGCCTCCTGAGTAGCTGGGACTAGGCATGCACTACCACGCCTGGCTAATTTTTTTTATTTTTATTTTTTATTTATTTATTTATTTTTATTTTTTGAGATGGAGTCTCGCTCTTGTTGCCCAGCCTGGAGTGCAATGGTGCGATCTCGGCTCACCACAACCTTTGCCTCCTGGGTTCAAGCGATTCTCCTGCCTCAGCCTCCCGAGTAGCTGGGATTACAGATGCCTGCCACCACACCCAGCTAATTTTTTGTATTTACTAGAGACAGGGTTTCACCATGTTGGTCAGGCTGGTCTCAAACTCCTGACCTCAGGTGATCCACCTCCTGCCTCAGCTTCCCAAAATGCCAGGATTACAGGCGTGAGCTACCATGCCTGGCCCCTGCAGGGTTAATTACAATGGAGTTGAGGCCAGGTGCGGTGGCTCATGCCTGTAATCCCAGCACTTTGGGAGGCTGAGGCGGGTGGATCATCTGAGGTCTGGAGTTCCAGACCATCCTGCCCAACATGGTGAAACCCCGTCTCTACTAAAAATACAAAAATTAGCCGGGCGAGGTGATGGGTGCCTGTAATCCCAGCTACTCTGGGGGTTGAGGCAGGAGAATCGCTTGAACCCAGGAGGCAGAGGTTGCAGTGAGCTGAGATTGCGCCACTGCACTCCAGCCTGGGCGACAGCGTGAGACTCTGTCTCAAAACAACAAACAAACAAAAAAGAGAATTCTCCTCCCTTTCCCGGCATATCATGATACACTGATCCGGGAGGAAGCCAAGAAAGAATATGAACTCCCTCCTGCTAGCAGCGAGCGCCAGCGGACGGTTATGCCCGCCCCACAGGCCTGCTGTGATTGCTGTGATGTCCACAGGCCTTCCAGACACGCCCTCCCGCCCCTGGAAATTTCACTAGGAATTCATCTAAACCTCTCACAGAATAACTTCTGGAATGTGTCTGCTCAGCAGGCAGAATTCTGTCTGATTTTCCAAGGGGCTGACTCATTACAGGAATTAAACTAAATATATTTTTTTAAAGACACAGTCTTGCCCTGTCGCCCAGGCTGGCGTGCAGTGGCGCGATCTTAGCTCACTGCAACCTCCACCTCTTGGGTTCAAGCGATTCTCCTGCCTCAGCCTCCCAAGTAGTTGGGATTACAGGTGCACACCACTGTGCCCAGCTAATTTTTGTATTTTTAGTAGAGACAGGGTTTCACCACATTGGCCAGGCTGGTCTCAATCTCCTGACCTTGTGATCCTCCCGCCTCGGCCTCTCAAAGTGTTGGGATTACAGGTGTGAGCGACTGCGCCCGGCAAACTAAATCTTAAAAAAACAGGACAGAATAGGCTGGGCGCGGTGGCTCACTCCTGTAATCCCAACACCTTGGGAGCCTGAGGCAGGTGGATCACCTGGAGTCAGGAGTTCGAGACCAGCCTGGCCAATATGGAGAAACCCTGTCTCTACTAAAAATAGAAAATTAGCTGGGCGTGGTGACAGCGTGCGCCTGCAATCCCAGCTACTCGAGAGGCTGAGGCAGGAGAATTGCTTGAACTCGGGAGGCAGAGGTTGCGGTGAGCAAAGATCACGCCATTGCACTCCAGCCTGGGCAACCGGAGTGAAACTTTATCTCAAACAAACAAACAAACAAAAGGACAGAATAATACAAGATGAAAGTGCACATTTTATTTTTATTTTTAAATTAATTAATTAATTTTTTAAGACGGAGCCTTGTTCTGTCGCCCAGGCCGGAGTGCAGTGGCACAATCTTGGCTCCGTGCAACCTCCACCTCCTGGGTTCAAGGGATTCTCCTGCCTCGGCCTCCCGAGTAGCTGGGATTACAGGCGCATGCCACCACGCCTGATTATTTTTTGTTTTTTTATTTATTTATATATTTGTTTGAGATGGAGTCTCGCTCTGTCGTCTAGGCTAGAGTGCAGTGGCACAATCTCGGCTCACTACAACCTCCGCCTCCTGGGTTCAAGCGATTCTTCTGCCTCAGCCTCCCGAGTAGCTGGGACTACAGGCGCACGCCACCACACCCAGCTAATTTTTGTATTTTTTGGTAAAGACAGGGTTTCACCATATTGGCCAGGCTGGTCTCGAACTCCTGACCTCGTGATCCACCCGCCTCGGCCTCCCAAAATACCTGGATTACAGGCGTGAGCCACCGCACCCGGCCTTTTGTATTTTTAATAGAGATGGGGTTTCACCATGTTGGCCAGGCTGGTCCCGAACCCCTGACCTCAGGTGATCCGCCCGCTTCAGCCTCCCAAAGTGCTGGGATTACAGGCATGAGCCACTGCATCTGGCTCCTCTTGGTCTTCTGCTGAGTGAGCAAGTCCCCAAGTCCTTGGGGACAGACGTGAGATGGAGCCCAGAGTGGTTTGCTGAAGTGACTTCTGGGGTACAGGGGCTACACTGTTGGAGTCTGCGGTGTGTGGCAGGCTGGGTTATGTGGGGCTCAAATGTCTGAGCCTCAGTCTCTGGACAGCAGGGTGGGGTGCCTTCAGGAGTACGACTGTCCGGGCTGTTACTGTAGCCCCTGCTGCCCCCCCAACCCGCTCTTGACTGAGGGGTCTGCAGGCAGCGACACCAGATCCCACTGGCTGGACTCAGCCTTGAGCAAAAGAAGCTGCATCCTGCTTCTGAGAATTATTTATGGCACAGGACAAAGAAAATCATGGCTGGGCGGAGAGCAGGTTTTAAGAATTTAGGATGGGGTGAGGGGAGGGGGGGAGGGATAGCTTTAGGAGATATACCTAATGCTAAATGACGAGTTAATGGGTGCAGCACACCAGCATGGCACATGTATACATATGTAACTAACCTGCACATTGTGCACATGTACCCTAAAACTTAAAGTATAATAATAATTAAAATAAAATAGAAAAGAATTTAGGATGAGGGCCGGGCTCAGTGGCTCACGCCCATAACCCCAGTAATTTGGGAGGCCGAGGCGGGCGGATCACCTGAGGTCAGGAGTTTGAGACCAGCCTGGCCAACATGGAGAAACCCCGTCTCTACTAAAAATACAAAAATTAGCCGGGCGTGGTGGTGGGCGCCTGTAATCCCAGCCACTCGGGAGGCTGAGGTGGGAGACTCGCTTGAACCCGGGAGGCGGAGCTTGCAGTGAGCTGAGATGGCGCCATTGCACTCCAGCCTGGGCGACAGAGAGAGACTCCGTCTCAAAAAAAAACAAAAAACAAAAACAAACAAAAAAACAAATTTAGGATGAGACAGGGAGGGAGGAAAGCAAAAATCATGGAAAAGGAGAGAGGTCAGGAGGGACAGAAACAGGGAGATAGACGTGGAGAGAGAGGCCTGAACACCAGAGACAGACAGACAGAGAGGAGAGATAAAGGGCTGGGGACCTGGTGTTGGGTCTGGAGGGTAGATCGTGGCCTCTGATCTAGTGTTGGGGGTGGATGTCACTTCCTGCAACGAAGCAGGCAGTTCTTCTCGAACCCAGCACCCAGGGGCAGTGAGGGGTGTTACGGGGTCAGGGGACACCCTGCCGAGCCTCTGAGAACTGGGGCTGCTGTGGGACCATCTCGCTGGCAGGACAATGGGTAGGGTGAGGACAACTGGGATGATGTGGGAATAATGCACCCCTTGGTGACACGGTGTCTGGCAACAGGCCACAGCCAGGGCCTGGGACATTGGAGACGGGGACCCCAGCCACACGCAGAGCCTTGCCCTTTGGTCTTGGCAGGGGGCTTGTGCAGGGCACAACCTGTGCAACAGTCCTGGGCGGCCCTGAGCAGAGGTGACTGAAGGGTCACAGAGAAGGGGGATGTCGAGATCCTCTGTGGTGGGCAGAACAACGGCTCCAAAGACATCCCCATCCTAATCCCCGGGACCTGTGGCTATGTCACCTCTCATGGCAGAAGCACCTGCAGATGGGACTGAGTGATGGACCGTGAGACAGGAGAACATCCTGGGTGACCTGGAGGCCCAGGGTCCTCACAGGGCCCTCACGAGAGGAGGCAGGAAGGTGAGCCTGAGAGAGATGGGGAGAGGTTGCTTTTTTTTTGTGAGACAGAGTCTCACTCTGTCGCCCAGGCTGGAGTGCAGTGGCACCATCTTGGCTAACTGCAACCTCTGCCTCCTGGGTTGGAGCAATTCTCCTCCCTCAGCCTCTGGAGTAGCTGGGATTACAGGTGTGCACCACCATGTCCGGCTAATTTTTGTATTTTTAGTAGAGATGGGGTTTGGCCATGTTGGCCAGGCTGGTCTTGAACTCCTGACCTCAGGGGATCCACCCACCTCGGCCTCCCAGAATACTGGGATTACAGGCCTGAGCCACAGTGCCTGGCCTTTTGTTTTGTTTTGTTTTTGAGATGGAGTTTTGCTCTTGTTGCCCAGCCTGGAGTGCAATAGCACGATCTTGGCTCACTGCAATCTCCACCTCCCCAGTTCAAGTGATTCTCCTGCCTCAGCCTCCCAAGTAGCTGGGATTACTGGCATGTGCCACCACGCCCAGCTAATTTTTTGTATTTTTAGTAGAGATGGGCTTTCACCATGTTGGTCAAGCTGGTCTCGAACTCCTGACCTCAGCTGATCCGCCTGCCTTGGCCTCCCAAAGTGTTGGGATTACAGGCGTGAGCCACCGTGCCCAACCATGTCTGCTGTTTTAAGTCATTAAGTGAGTGGTGATTTGCTGTAGTAGCCAGTGGAGGCTCACACATCCTCAGAGCACAGGGACAGAGGACAGAACACAGGGCATCAGGGGAAGATGGGGTGGTAGACGGTGGAGAAACTGATGGGACTCACCCAGGGGTGTGCGTGAGGCCCTCCCTTCCTGCAGGCCCCACATTCGGTTGTTGGGGCTGGAATAGAATTGCCCTGACATGAAAGAAGTCACCAACTATGGCCACTGAGGCTCCCTCTATGGGCACATAACCTGCCTCCTCCATCAGACTGGGGTCTCCCTGAGGGCAGATGCCTCCTCCTCTAGACTGGGGTCTCCCTGAGGGTAGATGCCTCCTCCATCAGACTTGGGTCTCCCTGAGGGCAGATGCCTCCTCCATCAGACTGTAGCCTCTTTATGGGTAGATGCCTCCTCTCCATCACGCTGGAGTCTCCCTGAGGGTAGACGCCTCCTCCATCAGACAGGGTCTCCCTGAGGGCAGATGCCTCCTCCATCAGACTGGGGTCTCCCTGAGGGCAGATGCCTCTTCCGTCAGACTGTGGCCTCTTTGTGGGTAGATGCCTCCGCCATCAGATTGGGGTATCCCTGAGGGTAGATGCCTCCTCCATCAGACAGGGTTTCCCTGAGGGCAGATGCCTCCTCCATCAGACTGGGGTCTCCCTGAGGGCAGATGCCTCCTCCATCAGACTGGGGTCTCCCTGAGGGCACATGCGTCCTCCATCAGAATGGGTTCTCCCTGAGGGCAGATGCCTCCTCTGTCAGACTGGGTTCTCCCTGAGGGCAGATGCCTCCTCTGTCAGACTGTGGCCTCTTTGTGGGTAGATGCCTCCTCCATCAGACTGGGTTCTCCCTGAGGGCAGATGCCTCTTCTGTCAGACTGGGTTCTCCCTTAGGGCAGATGCCTCCTCTGTCAGACTGGGTTCTCCCTGAGGGCAGATGCCTCCTCTGTCAGACTGTGTTCTCCCTGAGGGCAGATGCCTCCTCTGTCAGACGGGGTCTACCTGAGGGTAGATGCCTCCTCCATCAGACTGTAGCCTCTCTGTGGGTAGATGCCTCCTCCATCAGACTGGGGTCTCCCTGAAGACAGGGGCTCTCCCTCCTCCCTCAGTCTCTGCTCTGCCCAGACGTAGCCCCTTGGCCCCCTTCCCCGGCCTCCCCAGGGCCCCCACAGCCCCCACTGCCCAGCTATTTTGGTTCCACATCTGCCTGCCTGGGCCCGGCGTGGGTCGCCTTAAAGATGGATTCTTAAAATAGTCACTGCGCAGTTTTCCCTGCGGCAGCGCAGCGGACACTGAGCAGCCAAGGAGGAGACGCTGGCCTGGGTGTAATTAACACCCGCTGCTCCCAGCAGGGTTGGGGGAGCCTGGGGGCCGAGTCCTGCTTTGGGGGGTGTCTGAGGACACGCCCCTGCCATCAGGCACTGAATCCGAAGTCAATGGTGCCCATGTGCTGAGAGCTTTACGTAAATTAGCTCCTCCTACTGCCTGGGAGCCTGGTCCTATCGTTATCCCTGTGTGTCAGAGGGAAACTGAGGCATGGGGCAGTGAGAGGACCCCCACCCAAGGCCACACAGCAGGCAGCAGAGCTGGGACTTGGGTCCAGCGCCCACGCCTCTGACCAGTAGACTCTGGCTTCCCTGGATGTGAGCCTGGTATACATGTGGAGCCGAATTAATGACCCTCCAGCCTCCTCTGAGATCAGAGCGGTGAGGGATTCAGCAAATGCTTAATAAGCACCCTGGGTACTGCGAGGGACGTGGTGAGCCGGGCTGGTGAGGTTGGGCCCCGGGCCTGGTGTTGCTAAGGTTGCCTCTCCATGATCAATTGTCAGTCACTCAACAAGCATCAGTTAAGCACCTACTGCATGCGGACGCTGGGAACCCCCCATGGGAACCTGACAGCCCCACAGGCTCACAGCCTAGCGGGGTGGAACCTAACGTCGCCAAGAAAATGAAACAGACAGGGGAGGCCCGGGGGCTTTGTCTGGACCAGGCAGGGGCCGAGGCAGGCAGCTCACTCCAGGTTTATTTCATGGCAGTTTGGGGCTGTGGGACAAAGACCCCCCTCCAGCTCCTAAACTGGGCCCTTTTTCTCCCAGGTGAAGGGGACCATCCTCATAGGATCCTATCGATGTGAGAGCTTTGTGCCCACCAGGTGTGGCTGGGTGCACCAAGGTAAAGGGTTTGAGGGCTGCACAGGGACCCCCAGCACTGGGAGTTTGGCCTCCTCCCTCAGACTGGATGGTTTCCCAGGGTTGGAAAGGGGCAGGTGTCCCCTCTCAGCTTGGGACTTCTCAGAGGGAGGAGCTGAGCGTCTCCTCCCTCAGACCCGCAGCTCCTCAAGGTGCTGTGATCTGTGCCTCCCTCTTTGACTGGTCCCTCCGTCCCCAGACTAGTGGAAACGAATTACACCTGAAAGTGGAGGAGCGGGTCTCCTTCTTTCTCAGACCTAGAGCATTTGGCAAAGTCTTAGAAGCAGAAAGAATCAGCAGGGGTCCCATTTCATCCCCAAAAGCTTTAGACCCCAAAGGCAGAAACATTTCTAAAGGAAGATAGAAACGGAAACGAAAAACCCAACAGTCTCAAATGCGCCCATGGCGGGACTGTTGGCAGATGAGCTGTGGTTCTTGGATCCTGGATCTAGGACCCATTTCCTAGGGTGGGGGCTTGGCGATGGTCTTGGCAGTTCCCACGAGGGTCAGGGCAGGGCAGGGGGTGGGCGCCCCATCCCGAGGCTCAGTCATCCTCCTCACTGGCATAGATGCGGGATTCCCAGCGCTCTGCCATGGTGTTCTTGTGACGGGTCACCCGTATGGCTTCCAGGACCTGCAAAAAGGAAGCATGAATTCCCCAGATCCAGGTCCTAGCCACACCCCCAAGATGTCTCCTCCAACTGCCAATTCATTAGAGAGGCCTAGAACAGGGGTAAAGTAGGATCCCCTCCTCTGTTTCAGACCCTCTACTCCTGGTAATATGACCAAAGAATATGCTAACTCATGCTGAGCTCCAGGGCAGGAAAAATGACTGTATTTGGCCTTTTTTTTCTTTTTCTTTTTTTTTTTTTGAGATGAAGTCTCATTCTGTCGTCCAGGCTGGAGTGCAGTGGCGCAATCTTGGCTCACTGCAAGCTCCACCTCCTGGGTTCACACCATTCTCCTGCCTCAGCCTCCCGAGTAGCTGGGACTACAGGTGCCCGCCACTGTGCTCGGCTAATTTTTTTTGTATTTTTAATAGAGACGGGGTTTCACTGTGGTCTCGATCTCCTGACCTCGTGATCTGCGCCTCGGCCTCCCAAAGTGCTGAGATTACAGGCGTGAGCCACTGCGCCCGGCCAACGTATTTGGCATTTTGGATTCAGCTCAAAGAGGGGTCAGGCATGGTGGCTCATGCCTATAATCCCAGAAATTTGGTGTGCTGAGGTGGAAGGATCCCTTGAATGCAGGAAATTCGAGACCAGCCTGGGCAACCTAGTGAGACTCTGTCTGTACAAAAAAAAAATAAATAAAAATAAACTATCTGGGTGTAGTGGCACATTCCTATGTTCCTACTTGGGAGGCTGAGGTGGGAGGATTGCTTGAGCCCAAGAGGTCAAGGCTGCAGTGAGCTGGGACCACATCATAGCACTCCAGCCTGGGTGACAGAGTGAGAGCCTGTCTCAAAAAAATAAAAATAAAAAAAAAAGAAAGAAAAAGAAAAAGGAGGGCCACACACCTGTGCCATAAACCGACTGAGGGGGCTTGGCTTGAATAGTCTCAGATGCATCCCTTCCTCAAAGAAAGTGCCTTTGGCTGGGCGCGGTGGCTCACACCTGTAATCCCAGCACTTTGGGAGGTGGAGGCGGGAGGATCACCTGAGGTCAGGAGTTCGAGACCATCCTGGCCAACATGGTGAAACCCCGTCTCTGCTAAAAATACAAAAATTAGCCGAGTGTGGTGGTGGGTGCCTGTAATCCCAGCAACTTGGGAGGCTGAGGCAGGAGAATCGCTTGAACCTGAGAGGTAGAAGTTGCAGTGAGCCGAAGTCACGTCACTGCATTCCAGCCTGCGCGACAGAGCAAGACTGCATCCTCCCCTGCAAAAAACATTGCCTTGGCTGGGCGCGGTGGTTCGCACCTGTAATCCCAGCACTTTGGGAGGCCGAGGCGGGTGGATCACGAGGTCAGGAGATCGAGACCATCCTGGCTAACATGGTGAAACCCCGTCTCTACTAAAAATACAAAAAAAATTAGCCGGGCGTGGTGGCGGGTGCCTTTAGTCCCAGCTACTCAGGAGGCTGAGACAGGAGAATGGCATGAACCCAGGAGGCAGAGCTTGCAGTGAGCCGGGATCACATCACTGCATTCCAGCCTGGGCGACACAGCGAGACTCTGTCTCAAAAACAAAAACAAACAAACAAACAAAAAAACATTGCCTTTGTTTGGGGTCTAACCTCACAAACCTTCACCACGTGGTGGAGAGGTGGCACGTGAACCCTCTTCTCCTAATCCATGTCCATGGCAGACATCACAAGCAGATCACAGCAAAATCCACCTTGAGTAGACACTACCAATTGAGAAGACACCCAATACGATCCTCACACCTGGAGGAAGGGGCTTCCATTGGTCCCTGTGTGCAGGGGCACAGATGTTGGGGGGAAAGACTTGAGTCTTCGTGCCCAGGAGCATACTCACCTCTGAGTTGATACCGTCCGAGGGGTTGATGCCAGCATACTGCAAAAAAGGAATACAAGTCAGCAGGCCTTTCTGCCCTGCCTGGTGCAGAGTCTGCCCAGAGCTCCCACACAGCCCTCTCTGTCACCATTTGGGGAAGAGTGGAAGGCATCCCCTGCCCTGAGTGTTCTCAACATGTGTCCCACGATCACCCAGACTCACAGCCATCCCCCTTGCTGTTCCTCATGCTGTTCCCCTCAGTGCAGCCTCTGTCCAACATTCATGATTTATTTTATTTATTTATTTATTTATTTATTTATTTTATTTATATATATTGGGTCTGAGTCTTGCTCTATCACCCAGGCTGGAGTGCGGTGGTGCGATCTCGGTTCACTGCAACCTCCACCTCCTGGATGGAGCCTCCCTGGTAGCCTCCCTTTAGCCAGGAGTGGTGGCACGCACCTGTAATTCCAGCTACACGGGAGGCCGAGGCAGGAGAATCACTCGAACCCAGGAGGCAGAGGTTGCAGTGAGCCAAGATCATGCCACTGCACTCCAGCCTGGGTGACAGAGTGAGACTCCATCTCAAAAAAAAATTAAAAAGGACATAATATTCCTCATGGCATTAAATATTCCTCGTGTCATTAAAAGTGATGTGAGGAATATTTCATATTGACAAAAGGAGCTCTCATCCAAGAGGATAAACATATATGAACAATTACGTGTCTAACAACAAGGCATCGAAATTCATAAAGCAAAACCCCTAAGGCAAAGCTCTGTGGCCTGTAGGTCCTGGAGTCAAGCCTGGGTTCATGAGCTCCCTAACCCTGGGCATGTGAGACACCAGGGCGCTAAAGGTGTGGTTCATTGGAAGCCACCAGCCAGCGTATGACAGACACATCCCTCCCTCTCTCCCTCCCTCCCTTCCTTCCTCACTTTGTTCCTTCCTTCCCTCCATCCCTCCCTCCCTCCTGCCTTCTCTCTCTGTCTCTTTCTTAGAAGTAAATATCTGTGGCCAGGTGCAGTGGGCTCACGCCTGTAATCCCAGCACTTTGGGAGGCCCAAGTGGGCAGGTCACTTGAGGTCGGTTCGAGACCAGCCTGGCTAACATGGTGAAACCACGTCTCTACTAAAAATACAAAAAAATTAGCCAAGTGTGGTGATGCATGCCTGTAATCCCAGCTACTTGGGAGGCTGAGGCAGGAGAATTACTTCAACCCGGGAGGCGGAGTTTGCAGTGAGCCAAGATCGTGCCACTGCCCTCCAGCCTGGGCAACAGAGTGAGACTCTGTCTCAAAAAAAAAAAAAAAAAAAAGAAACTAATGCTGGTAACAATGACAAATTGCCACTGTCCTCCTCCTCCAAGCAGAGTTGGTCCTTTGGTCTTTGATCCTGGAGATGACCTCCTGATGGGGACAAAGACCCCAGCTTATATGGTGTCTCTGAGCAGAAGCCCAGAGACACGAGGACACCCAGCTTATCATCTTTTACCTGACATCTGCAGGAGACTGAGGCACGGCCAGGGGTGGGGGCAGTGAGGGAGACAGTGCTTGAACCCAGGTCAGGCTTGAGTCCTGCTCGAACCTCCTGTGGCCCTAATAGGGGCTGTCTGACCTCAGCCTGGCCTCTGCAGAGATGGGTTCCAGACTCACCCATTGCTCCTTCTTTCTCTGCCCGGGAGGAGCACTGTCCACCGGATCTTCCACTGTCCACGCCAGGCTTGAATGCAGGCGGATGGGGCTGAAGAAGGGAGACTCAGACACTGAGTAACTGCCCGTGATGCCTGTAGGGGGGCAGGGACGGCAGAACATTAGAACATTTGTCAGACCTCTGCTCAGGAGACAGGGTCTCTAGCCAGCAGCTAAGGAGACAGGTGTATGGACAGACAGAACAGATGACTATCCAGGTAACTGACAGATTGACCAAAGTAGCCAGTCAGGAGAAACTGGACACACAGATGGGCCGACACGCAAGGTGAAGAACATTAAAAGTGGCCAGGCGCGGTGGCTCACGCCTGTAATCCCAGCACTTTGGGAGGCCGAGGTGGGCGGATCACGAGGTCAGGAGATCGAGACCATCCTGGCTAACATGGTGAAACCCCGTCTCTACTAAAAATACAAAAAATTAGCTGGGCGTGGTGGCAGGCGCCTGTAGTCCCAGCTACTCGGGAGGCTGAGGCGGGAGACTGGCGTGAAGCCGGGAGGCGGAGCCTGCAGTCAGCTGAGATCGCGCCACTGCACTCCAGCTTGGGCAACAAACAGATCAAGACTCCGTCTCAAAAAAAAAAAAACATTAAAAGTGACACAAGGAATATTTCACATTGTCAAAAAGGTGCAATTGTCCAAGAGGATAAACATACATGAACAGGCCAGGCACGGTGGCTCATGCTTGTAATCCCGGCACTTTGGGAGGCCAAGGCAGGGTGGATCGCCTGAGGCCAGGAGTTTGAGACCAGCCTGACCAACATGATGAAACGTGTCTCTACTAAAAATACAAAAATTAGCCGGGAGTGGTGGCAGGCGCCTGTAATCCCAGCTACTCAGGAGGCTGAGGCAGGGGAATCACTTGAACCCGGGAGGTAGAGGTTGCAGTGAGCCGAGATCGCACCACTGCACTCCAGCCTGGGCGACAGAGCGAGACTCCATCTCAAAAAAAACCGAAAAACAAAACAAAACAAAACACACAAAACATATATGAACATTTATGCGCCTAACAACAAGGCATCCAAGTCCATAAAGCAAAAGCCCTAAGGTAAAGTTGACACTTATCTCCAAAATCTACATTTTTAATAGACAGGCAGACAAACCAGCAGACTGAGGGGATGAACAGTCAGGAGGCAATGTCTCCCCAACCCCAGCCCTTCGACAGCCTCAAACTCCACCTCCCCACCCTCCCCTGCTCCAACCTCTGAGACCCTGAGCCAAGCAGCCACTCCCTGGAGCCCCTTCTCACCGGATGCCTGGGAGGAGCTCCTGGAGTTCTGGTCACAGCTCTCATCTGGTGTTGGGGAGAAGACCTCTGGGAAGAGAGCATTCCTCCGCTCCTCTGCCACCTCTCGCTCCCGGCGCAGGACACTCTCCCTCTCCCTCTCCAGCAGATCAGACGACTGGGACTTCTGCAGCCTCAGTGCCGGGGCCCCGGCCACCTCCCAGCCCCAGACGTGGGGGACTTGGGCCTGCTGGGGCTCGTCTGGGGCCCTGAACTGCAGAGGACGCAGGCGGAAGTACTCCCACCGCACGACACCCCTGTTGGCTTGCGGGGATCCCCGAGGGAGCTTCCACGGTTCTTGCTTTGTGCTCATGGGTTTTCCAGAGGATTCTGAGAGATGCCTCGGGGACATCGTGGCCTTTGGTGAAGTCGCAGCCTCGGTGTCCACTGTGGAGAGACCGCTGGGCTTGCTGAATGCTCCGAAGGCTGAGGGTTCTAGCTGGGGGGTCCCGGGGCTCAGGTACGGCTGGTAGGCATCAGGTGGGATGCGGTTCACCTTCCTCACTTCTGGAGCTGGGTCGGCTGCACGGGCATCTGGGGCCGGGCTGAGGATGGAGTCCGGGCTGAGGATGGAGTCCGAGCTGAGGGCTCTCCGGAGTCCGGGCTGGGGATCCTCCGAGACCCAGTCAGGTGTGGACGCCCGGCCCACATGCAGGCCCTCCCGCCGGTGGTCTTCCTCGCGCTGTGTCTCCTGTACCATGTCCCGCTGCACATAGAGGGACGGGCGCCCTCTCTCCCGCCGTGGGGCTGTGATCAGGCTCACCTTGGTCAGCAGGGGCCTGCTGGGGATTTCCACCAGCTCCTGGTGGTCGGCTGCCCGCCGAAGCCCCCTCTGCTCTCGCAGGTCTGCCTCACGCTCCTGAGCCAGACGGATCTCCCGCTCGATGGGCGTCTCCTTGGGAGTCCCCGGGGACTCCACTGGGGCCAGGGAGCCAGGGTCATCCGCAACTTGGACACTGGCCCAGGCGGGCACGGCACGCACCTTGTTCTCTTCCCTGAACACCCCCTTCCCCTGGGGCTTGGTGGGAACTACGTGCCCATTGACCAGGTGGGGCTTGTTGAAGGCTTTGGGGGCCTGGCTGACCCCTGGGGATGGGCCTGCTGGGGTCCCCCTGGCCGGGGAGCTATGAGGGACCTCCTTGTTCGCCTGCTCCAGACTCAGGAACTGCTGTCTCGCTGCCAGGAAGTCAATCTGCTCCCTGTCAACCACGTTCTCCTCCAGGGGCGTGGACCGAGGTGGGCCGGGGGTCCTGGGGTCTCCGTGGTCAGGAGCGGCCTGGAGCGTGGCCACGGTGCCGCTCTTCCTGACTGCCTGGCCCTGGATGATGGCCCAGCGCTCCCGCTCCAGGTCACACAGCCCCCTGGGGACAGCGTCCCCAGCATCCAGGCGGTAGGTCTTCATCTCCTCGTCCTCCCCGTCCTCCGGGTGGACTGCCCATGTTGGACGTCCCTGGTGGGCATCCCTGGCGCCCAGGCGGTAAACCTTCAAACCCTCATCCTCCCCGGTCTCCAAGTGGAGCCCCCGTGGGGACGGCTGGCCGGGGTAGGCGCGCACGCTGTAGGATACCCCCTGCCTCAGCACGCCCTGCTGGGCCTTGTAGTCAGTGGGCCATGTCTGCGGCTCATCCTGGCCCCAGCCGCTGGCCTCGGGGCCCGTGCACACCAGATGGTACGTGTAGCTGGTGTCTCCATCCAGCACCAGGCCGGTGCCACGGTGTGCCTGCGGGATGCCCAGGATGGGGTATCTGGTCACGCGGTCCATCTCTTCCGGGGTCTTGGCCTCAACCTTCCTCCCGTGGGGTGGAGACCTCTGGGCTCACTGAGGGAGGAGAAGGAAATGAGGGCCATCAAGTCAGAGCACCTACGGAGAGGAACAGCTTCCAGTCCCCCGAAGGGCAAAGTGTCCATCGAATGGCCTTTGTGATTGGTTTAGGGATGGGTAAGTGACACAGTCCAGCCAATCAGCGCATCCCATTCTCTAACCTCTGTGATTGGTCTAGGGTTGTGTGACAGCCCAGCCAATCAGGGCATCCCATTCTCTAACCTCTGTGATTGGTTTAGGGGTGCGTAAGTGACAGTCCAGCCAATCAGAGCATCCCATTCTCTAACCTCTGTGATTGGTTTAGGGGTGCGTAAGTGACAGTCCAGCCAGTCAGAGCATCCCATTCTCTAACCTCTGTGATTGGTTTAGGGGTGCTTAAGCGACACAGTCCAGCCACTCAGAGCAGCTCATTCTCTAACCTCTGTGATTGGTTTACGGGTACATAAGTGACAGTCCAGTCAGTCACAGCAGCCCATTCTCTAACCTCTGTGATTGGTTTGGGGTGCGTAAGTGACAATCCAGCCAGTCAGAGCATCCCGCTCTCTAAACTCTGTGATTGGTTTAGGGGTGGGTAAGTGACACAGTCCAGCCAGTCAGAGCAGCCCATTGTCTTATCTCTGTGATTGGCTAAGGGATGGGTAAGTAACTCAGCCTGGCCAATCAGAGCATCCCACCTTCTGGCCTCTGTGATTGGTTCAAGGATGAGAAAATGGCCCAGCCTGGCCAGTCAGAGTAGCCCATTCTCTGGCCTCTGTGATTGGTTCAGGGATGGGTAAGTGACTCATCCTGACCAATCAGAGCAGCCCACCCTCTGGCCTCTGTGATTGGTTCAAAGATGGGTAAGTAACCTAGTCCAGCCAGTGAGAGCATTTCACCCTTTGGCCTCTGTAATTGGTTCAGAGATTAGCATGTGACCCAGTCTAGCCAATGACATGAGACCCTGGGACTTTACAATTAATGCAGAAGATGGGACCCTCTTCCCGCTGGTCTTGTTAGGCTGATGGGATGAGACAGTGAATTGCTGGGGACGTAAGTGCCCCCAGTGGGTACAGCTTGCTTGACAGCAATCCCAACACCAGCAAAGCATCCTGAAAACGTTTAAGCTCCCTGATTCCAACTGCACCTGAATCTCCAAATGCCCCGTTACTACACCAACAAGTCGCATTATATGTATCTAACATTTGCAGCCCAATAAAATTAGGGTGCCCTGCCCACCTTATCTCCGAGACACACACCTGCCCTGTGGAGTCCAGCTCAGCCTTGATTTTTTTTTTTTTTTTTTTTGAGATGGAGTCTCACTCTGTTGCCCAGCCTGGAGTGCAGTGGCACGATCTTGGCTCACTGCAACCTCCACCTTCTGGGTTCAAGTGGTTCTCCTGCCTCAGCCTCCCGAGTAACTGGGACTAAAGGGGTGCGCCGCCACACCCGGCTAATTTTTGCATTTTTAGTAGAGACGGGGTTTCACCATGTTGGCCAGGCTGGTCTCGAACTCCTGACCTTGTGATCTGCCTGCCTCAGCCTCCTAAAGTGCCGGGATTACAGGCGTGAGCCACCGTGCCCAGCCTTTTTAAATTATTTATTATTTTATTTTGAGATAGAGTTTTGCTCTTGTTGCCCAGGCTGGAGTGCAATGGCGTGATCTCGGCTCACCGCAACTTCTGCCTTCCAGGTTCAAGTGAGTCTCCTACCTCAGCCTCCAGAGTAGCTGGGATTACAGGCGTCCGCCACCACACTTGGCTAATTTTTTTTTTTTTTTTTTTTTTTTTTTTTTTTTTTTAGTAGAGATGGGGTTTGGTCATGTTGGCCAGGCTGGTCTTGAACACCCGACCTCAGGTGATTCTCCTGCCTCGGCCTCCCAAAGTGCTGGGATTACAGGCGTGAGCCACTGCAGCCGCCCTTTTTTCATTTTTTGAGATGGAGTTTCGCTCTTGTTGCCCAGGCTAGAGTGCAATGGTGCAATCTCGGCTCACCGCAACCTCCGCCTCCCGGGTTCAAGCAATTCTTCTGCCTCAGCCTCCCGAGTAGCTGGGATTACAGGCATGCGCCACCACGCCCGGATAATTTTGTATTTTTAGTAGAAACAGGGTTTCTCTATGTTGGTCAGGCTGGTCTCAAACTCCCAACCTCAGGTGATCCACCCATCTGGGCCTCCCAAAGTGCTGGGATTACAGGCGTGAGCCACCATGCCGGGTCAATTTTTATTTTTATTTATTTATTCATTTTTGAGGTGGAGTCTCGCTGTGTCACCCAGGCTGGAGAGCAGTGGCACGATCTCAGCTCACTGCAACCCTCACCTCCCAGGTTCAACCGATTCTCCTACCTCAGCCTCCTGAGTAGCTGGGATTACAGGCGCCTGCCACCACCCCCAGCTAATCTTTGTATTTTGAGTAGAGATGGGGTTTCACCATGTTGGCCAGGCTGGTCTTGAACTGCTGACCTCAGGTGATCCACCCTCCTCGGCCTCCAAAAGTGCTGGGATTACAGGCGTGAACCATGGTCCCTGGCCTGATTTTTATTTATTTATTATTATTTTTAAAGACAGGGTCTCCCTCTGTTGCACAGGCTGGAGTGCAGTGGCACAATGTCGGCTCACTGCAACCTCTGCTTCCCAGGTTCAAGCAATTCTCATGCCTCAGCCTCCTGAGTAGCTGGAATTACAGGCGCCAACCTCCACGTCCGGCTAATTTTTTTGTATTTTTAGTAGAGACAAGGTCTCACCATGTTGGCCAGGCTGGTCTTGAACTCCTGACCTCAGGTGACCTGCCCGCCTTGGCCTCCCAAAGTGCTGGGATTACAGGCGTGAGCCGCCGCGACTGGCCTCAGCCTTGATCTTTGAAGCCTTCCTCAGCCACGCCAGATTTATCTGCGTCTCCTGTGCACCAACCCTTTCCACCCTGAGCTCACTCTGAGACTCCTGGTGCAGGATTTTTCCATTGGACAATTACAGATGGCCCCTTGCTGAGGGATGTCAAATGGAGAAACTGATGCCCAGAGAGAAGGACTGACAGCAACTCCAGTTTCCCGACTCCCACATCCTGGTTCTCCACTCTGCCCTGCCCCGCTGGACACCTTGTCCCATCTGAGACAACGTCCCCGCCTGGGCCTCGCCGCCATAAAGCCAGGATGCGCAAAGGAACACCGTGGACCTTGTCCCGCTGGGCCCAGGTGGGGCCGTGGAGCCTGCGGGTGACACCCTGACCCAGTGCCTTCGGGCTCTCGCCCTCTCTCAAGGGTCCAGGTTGCTGCTGGGCTCAGTTCCAGGAGACTTCCCAAAGGTCACACACCTGCTCGCACGCTTCTGTGGCTCCTGGCATCTGCAGGACACAGTTCTCACACCCTGCTCCTGGCCTTAGCACAAAACCCCAATTTCTGTGGGTACCTCCACCCCAAACCAGACCCTCTTCCTCCACCCCAAACCAGACCCTCCTCCTCCACCCCAAACCAGACCCTCCTCCTCCACCCCAAACCAGACCCTCCTCCTCCACCCCAAACCAGGCCCTCCTCCTCCACCCCAAACCAGGCCCTCCTCCTCCACCCCAAACCAGACCCTCCTCCTCCACCCCAAACCAGACCCTCCTCCTCCACCCCAAACCAGACCCTCCTCCTCCACCCCAAACCAGACCCTCCTCCTCCACCCCAAACCAGGCCCTCCTCCTCCACCCCAAACCAGGCCCTCCTCCTCCACCCCAAACCAGGCCCTCCTCCTCCACCCCAAACCAGGCCCTCCTCCTCCACCCCAAACCAGACCCTCCTCCTCCACCCCAAACCAGACCCTCCTCCTCCACCCCAAACCAGGCCCTCCTCCTCCACCCCAAACCAGGCCCTCCTCCTCCACCCCAAACCAGACCCTCCTCCTCCACCCCAAACCAGACCCTCTTCCTCCACCCCAAACCAGACCCTCTTCCTCCACCCCAAACCAGGCCCTCCTCTTCTACCCCAAACCAGGCCCTCTTCCTCCACCCCAAACCAGGCCCTCTTCCTCCACCCCAAACCAGGCCCTCTTCCTCCACCCCAAACCAGGCCCTCTTCCTCCACCCCAAACCAGGCCCTCTTCCTCCACCCCAAACCAGGCCCTTCTCCTCCACCTGCAGCTCTCTCTGTCTCCAGGCCACCTGTTTCTGCTTCTTCACGGCTTCCTCTGCTGAAGCCCACGGACACCTCCTCCAGGAAGTAACCCAGATTGCCCCTCCCCCAGAGCTGTCATCTGAACACCTCCTTCATGTCAGGCCTTGTACCCAGCACCCATCTTAGGCATCATCTTTTTGTTTTGAGACGGAGTCTCGCTGCGATGCCCAGGCTGGAGTGTGGTAGCGTGATCTCAGCTCACTGCAACCTCCACCTCCCAGGTTCAAGCAATTCTCCTGCCTCAGCCTCCTGAGTAGCTGGGATTACAGGCGCCCACCACCACGCCCAGCTAATTTTTTCTTTTTTTTGAGACGGAGTCTCACTCTGTCACCCAGGCTGGAGTGCAGTGGTGCGATCTTGGCTCACTGCAAGCTCCGCCTTCTGGGTTCACGCCATTCTCCTGCTTCAGCCTCCCGAGTAGCTGGGACTACAGGCGCCTGCCACCATGCCCGGCTAATTTTTTGTATTTTTAGTAGAGACAGGAGTTCACCGTATTAGCCAGGATGGTCTCGATCTCCTGATATCGTGATCCTCCCGGCTCAGCCTCCCAAAGTGTTGGGATTACAAGCGTGAACCACCCTGCCCGGCCAGGACACCCTGCTGATTTTTGTATTTTTAGTAGAGACAGGTTTCACCATATTGGCCAGGCTGGTCTTGAACTCCTGACTTCAGGTGATCCGCCTGCCTTGGCCTCCCAAAGTGCAGGGATTACAGGCATGAGCAACCATGTCCAGCAGGCATCATCTTTTATAGCTGAGGAAAGGAAGCCTCACCGGAAGACGCAGGGACCTCAAAAGCTTGAGCTTCTCCTGACTCCTAAAAAAAGCACTGTCGGCTGGGCACAGGGGCTCAGGCCTGTAATCCCAGCTACTTGGGAGGCTGAGGTGGGAGAATCACTTGAACCTGTGAGGTGGAGGTTGCAGTGAGCTGAGATTGTGCCATTGCACTCCAGCCTGGGTGACAGAGAAAGACCCTGTCTCAAAAGAAAAACAAACCAACCCCCAAAAAGCAGGACTGTCGCTCCCGGGCCCACCAAGGCTATTATTTAGATCTGCTGCCTTTACACCAACCAGCAGCATTTTTTTTTTTTTTTTTAAACAGACAGGGTCGGCTGGGCACAGTGGCTCACGTCTGTAATCCCAGCACTTTGGCGGATCACGAGGTCAGGAGATCGAGCCCATCCTGGCTAACACGGTGAAACCCCATCTCTACTAAAAATACAAAAAAATTAGCCGGGCGTGGTGGCGGGCGCCTGTAGTCCCAGCTACTCAGGAGGCTGAGGCAGGAGAATGCTGTGAACCCGGGAGGTGGAGCTTGCAGTGAGCCGAGATCGTGCCACTGCACTCCAGCCTGGGCAACAGAGACTCCGTCTCAAAAAAAAAAAAAAAAAAAAGAAAAAAAAAGAAAAACTCAGCCCCTCTCTGAACTGGAAAGTGGCATCAAACAGCATAAAGTGGAGAGATTGTGGGGAGCCGTGTTGAAACTACACGCAATGTGTCATGCAATCTTCTGCGCGTATCAAATGTCAGAAACTAAAATAGGGCAAACATTGAAAACCAGGCGGCACTGGTGAATAAATCCCACACAAACAGCTGAGCTTCCTCCCAAAGCGTGACGCACAGATGGCTCCCCTGACCTGAGGCCTCCTCCTCCGTGGACGCCGCCTGCCCAGCTCACGGAAGGCCTTGCCTTCTTCCACCCGAAACCGTCAGCCCAGGCCTCGCTCTCTCCTGCTGTGGCCACAGGTCAGCACCCTTCCTGCAGCCCAGAGTCTGGTATGCAGCAGGCGCCTCATAAATACTGACTGAGCAAACACCACTCATCCCAGCTGCTCAGACGTGGGGGTCGGGATCATTGCGGAATGCAGACCGGCCCCATTGTGCCTTCTGGCCCTGAAGGGCTGGGCAGGTCCACGCCCTGCACCCTGGAGCTCCCCAGAGAGGGCAGGTGTAGGAATGTTTGCTGAGTGAGTGGACAGACGTTTACACAGCGGGATTTATAACCCACATCAGACGTCAGCTCCGGGAGAAAGGGAGCTGTCCGCCCAGCCTCGAGCAGGTGCCGGGTCTCCCGGTGGGGTGGGGTGGGGATGAACGCATCCTCCTCTGTTCATTCTTCCCCAGTGACTCACTGAAGCCGGCGGGTGGGGCCCGGGGTCCGGCTCTTGGGTTCAAGGCCACTGGGCCCCCTCCCCTGCTGCCTGTACCTCAGTGCCCACCCCCCATCCCCCGCTTTTTTTTTTTGAGACGGAGTCTTGTTCTGTCACCCAGGCTGGAGTGCAGTAGCTCCATCTCCGTTCACTGCAACCTCTGCCTCCCAGGTTCACGCCATTCTCCTGCCTCAGCCTCCCGAGTAGCTGGGACTACAGGCGCCCGCCACCAGGCCCGGCCAATTTTTGTATTTTTAGTAAAGATGGGGTTTCACTGTGTCGGCCAGAAAAACCCCTGGATCCACGGCGGCTCTCATGGCCGGCATTCTTGGGCAGTGGCACTGCCCCTCGGGGGAAGAACCCCAAGACAGAAGATGGCCACTGCAAGGCCTGGCGGTGGCTAAGGACCTCAGCGTCCTGAGACTCTTCCTGCAACACCTTGGAACCGTTTTCAACTCTGGCTTTCGAGAGAGGGAGCTGAGACCCAGAGAGGAGAACCTGCTCATCTGAGGTCACACAGCGATGACACAGCAAGTGTCTGAAGCCAGTTTTCAGACTTTGCTCAAATCACCTCCTCCTACAGGAAGCCCCCGGGTTGCTCCTCCCAGCCCCACCCTGAACCCTGTTGATACCAGAATGAAACTGGGTTTATGGACCCTGGTGCCACACCTCCTTCCTCATCAGCCAGTTGGCTCCATCTGAGGGGCAAAGGTTCCCTTGTGGGGCCGCGACTCAGACAAGGAGGCCACGCAGCAGGGAGGGCCCGGTTCCTTTTTCCCATCCCTCAGGGTTGCAGTCACCCTTGAGTCATCTCAGCTCCTTGGGCTCCTGGGCGGAGCTCCACCGGCAGACGTTGGGCCGAGTCCCTGCTTGCCACCCGGGATCCCAGGCTACCACCTCGCCCCAACCCGAGGACCCAGGCCAAGTCCCCAGCTCCGGCCTGAGACTCCTTCCGCCTGCACTCAGCCACCCCTCCTCCGTGTCCCCAAACCAGCCCCCAGCCCCACGGAGGTGTTTACTGCCTAGAGCCTCCCAGTCAGGGGCCTGGGCCTGGTGGGACGGATAAGCATCTCTCCGGAAGCCTCTGGAATTCCCAGAACCATGGAGGGGCCCCTCTGGCCTCTGACCGTGGGGATGCCAACCCGGCCCCTCCCTTGGAGGGTTCTGAGATTTGGGGTTCAAAAGCCCCAGCAGAGTTCAGGGACAAAGGCCTCTGCTCTCCCAGTGGGTGTCCTTGAGGCCCCAGAGTACCTAGCGGAGGGCAGAGGGAAAGGCGCCTCAGGGAGGCTCCGAGGGTGATGGGGTGGGGCAGGGGGCCTCCCTGGATCCCAAGTGCCCCCAGGCAAGCAGACCCCACCCACAGACACCCGACGCCCCCACGCCAAATGTGGATCCAACCACCCCACGCAGGATCCCCGCCCGGCCCGGCCCGGCCCGGGGCGCCCCCAGCCTCACCCGCCAGCTCCTGGCTCCACAGCCTGCAGCCTCAGCTCTGGCTCCTCGATGGACACAGAGGCCTCCCAGCTCCGCCCTGCCCGCCAGGTTGCCAGGGGACAGAGGCCCCACCCAGGGGAGGCAGGTGTGCCCCCTCCCCCCAGCCCCACCTGGGATCAGGAAACAAAGTTCAGAGGAGGAGGGAGAAAGAGGATACCAGGCTGGGCAAGGGCGGGCACCGTGCCCGCTGCCGGCTGCCCCTCTGCCCCCAGGGCCTCCAGGCGGCCCCGAGGAGCCAGGACTCAGCCGAAACCTCCCTCGGCTGCCTGGCCCTCCCACCGCCTCTCAGCACTGCTCAGAGAGGGTCAGCAGGTGCCCAGGGCCACACAGCAGCTCAGCGTCCACAGTGGCCTGTGTCTCCTGGGGGGTCAGAGGGGCTGAGTCCCGATCCCGTCCGTGCCTTCTGGCCCAGCCCACCCCTTGGGGCGACCCCCCTAGACCACTCCCTTCTTGCATAAACCAGGTTTGGCAGACTCGGGGGGGTTCGGTGTGGCCTGGGTTCTGAACCCACCTGACCTCTCTTAGCCCTGTTTTCTCCTCCGGGACGTGGGGGAACATCACGCCCAGGCTCCCTCAGGGCTGCTGGGAGGAATTCCCCAGGCCCCATCCACATAAAAAAACCGTATGAGGGGGCCGGGCGCGGCGGTTCACGCCTGTAATCCCAGCACTTTGGGAGGCTGAGGCGGGCGGATCATCTGAGGTCAGGAGTTCGAGACCACCCTGGCCAACATGGAGAAACCCCGTCTCTACTAAAAACACAAAAATTAGCTGGGCGTGGTGGCACGCTATTATAATCCCAGCTACTCGGGAGGCTGGGGCAGAAGAATCGCTTGAACCCAGGAGGTGGAGGTTGCAGTGAGCCGAGATCACACCACTGCACTCCAGCCTGGGCGACAAGAGCAAAACTCCAACTCAAAAAAAAAAAAAAAAGAACTGCACGAGGCCATCAAAAGACCCAGGCCCCCCTGAGAGATGGGGACGCGACGCAGAGGCCCTCAGGCGCCCATGGTCCTCCTGGATTCTTGGTCAAGGCGCAGAGGCCTTGCTGGGACTGTGGGGAGCCCAGCATCTGTGGGGAAGTCGGGCCACTGGGCCTAGCGCCGTCTAAGAGGGTGGGGAACACAGCCGAGGGGGCGAGGACTTCAGTTCCCCAGACTGGGGCTCTGTCCTGACCTACCAGTTGGCTGCTTGTGGAGCTCCTCTGAACCTCAGTCTCTTCTTCGAGTAAAAAGGCCCCCAGCTCTGAATCCAGCAGGTCTGCTCAGGAGGGGGGTGCTTTTTTTGTGTTGTATTTTTTGAGACGGAGTCTCGCTCTTGTCACCCAGGCTGGAGTGCAGTGGCGCGATCTCGGCTCACAGCAACCTCCCCTGTTCAAGCAATTCTCCTGCCTCAGCGTCCTGAGTAGCTGGGATTACTGGCATGAGCCACCACGCCCAGCTAATTTTGTATTTTTAGTAGAGACAGGGTTTTGCCACATTAGCCAGGCTGGTCTCGAACTCCTGACCTCAGGTGATCCCCTGCCTCAGCCTCCCAAAGTGCTGGGATTACAGTCGTGAGCCACCATACCCAGCCAGGATGGGGGTGTTTAAGGACAGATCTGGATAAAGGGCCCCCAAAGGGCAGCGTGTCACCTAACGCTGCTGGGTGTGTGAAAGCTCAGGGTGCGCGGCCTCACGGCGCCCCCCACCGCCACCTCCCACCACCCCCTTCACGTCCTTTTCTCCCTGGCTTGTAGATAGGGAAACAGGTACAGAAAGCTTAAAATCGCGCCCCAGGAATGGCGGAGGGGTTAGGCTGAAATTGGAACCTGAGTTCCCTCATCAATGCTCTCCACCACACTCACCACCTCATCGGGGAAAACTGAGGCCCCAACAGGGTGGAGGCTGGATTGCCCATGAGCTAGGGGCACTGTGGAGACGTCCCACACCCAGGCTGAGGCTGGCGTCCCACTCAGGGCTCCGAAGGCCTATTTTATTTTATTTGAGACAGTCTCGCTCTGTCACTCAGGCTGGAGTGCAGTGGCGCGATCTCAGCTCACTGAAGCCTCTGCCTCCCGGGTTCAAGCGATTCTCCTGCCTCAGCCTCCCGAGTAGCTGGGATTGCAGGCGTGAGCCACGGCGCCCGGCCACGAAGCCTTATTTTACAGATGGGGAAATTGAGGCCCAGAGGAGGCAGTGACTTCTCCAAGACCACAGCGTGAGACAGAGTGGGGCTGGAGGGGGGCATCTTCCCGTGAGCATGACACTGGTCACTACACACACCTCCTCCCCAGGCCTCCTGTGTATTTCCCAGGGGCCGGCTTCTCTGCAGTGCTTGTGAGTGTCCAGGGGACCCTCTGTCATCACCCAGGGGCTGTGAGCCCAGCAAAGGGAGGAGCAAAGGACAGGATGGGGCGGCCGCAGAACCCACGGGCCCCCCAGGAAGCCAGGCCTGCCCCCCACAGCAGCCCCTTATCGCCAGGCCTTACCTGCACAGTGGGGATTCCAGCACCTCCCACCACCCCACGGCGCCCAGGGTGAGCCCAGCAGGTGAGCGGGTGCAGGCGGGTGAAGCCAGCTCACCGGAACCCTGCTCAGCCTCCCTTTAATGGCTCAAAGGCTGGCAGGCCCCACCCCCTGGCCTGGCCACGCCTTCCTCGCCAGGTTGAAAGGCAAGAACTCCAGGAACTGGGGCTGTTCACGCTGTTTATTTGCTTCTCTGGGAAAATCAAGAACATCGGGGGCCTCGTCACACACCAAAAGCAGAGGGGTTAGCAAGGGCACTTCAGCGAAGGCTCGCGGCTCGAGGGACTCGGGCAGACTCGAGGGAGGAGGAGGGGGCTCCACGGCTGACACCCGGGTCACCCCCGAGAGGGCCTCTCCTCCCAGCCACCCAGGGGCAGAGCGGAGGCAGGGACCCAGGCTCCCATCCGAGGTGGCCCCTGTACCTGCCCTGCCGAGGCTGCAGGTGGTGACTGGACCAGGAGGTGGCCTGAGCACTGGGCACCAGGCTGGAGGTCCCTAGGGCAGGGACCAAGTTGGGGCCTGGTTGTCCAAAGCCAACGCATGAGAAGGTGTCTGTGAGAATGTGCACGAATGTGCCTCTGGGGACGAGTGTAGCTGCCCCCAGGAGGGAAGCCCCTTGCCACTTCCAATGAGAGGGGGCTGGGGGCAGACTCACATTGGTCTGGGTGGCAAATGAGGGTCTCCTGCTCCAACCCAAGAGGCTTCCTGTCCCAGGCTGTGTCCCTCCCTCCACTGCCCGGACATGCTCCAAGCCCAGTAGAGCTGGCAGGTGGGGCCTGATCTCTGGGGTATGGTTGGGAAGACCCAGGACCCTGGTCCAAGCAGGTTGGAGAAGAGGCCGGGGGCGGCCCCTGGGGTCCCCAAATTAGCACCAGGAGGAAGGAGGGCCCCGTGGGGGCGGGAGCTCAGGACAAGGAGTGGCTCACTCGGTCCCTGCCCCGTGCAGGGGCAGGTGAATGACCCCTGGTTCGCCCCATCTAGAAGACAGCCCAGGGGTTACCGGCCCCTCCCGGGTGGGGGCATGTCCCTGGGGTTCCCCCTCCCCCAGACTCCATTGTCCACCGGTTGGGCCCATACAGGGCATGGGGGCACAGCAGAGGGGCCTGTCCTCCACCCAAGACCTTGAGCCCCCAAAGAGGCACGGCCTCACCCCAACTGCCTGAGATTGGGGGGCCAGCGCCTTGGCTAGGGAACCCCATAGAGCCCCACTTCCAGGGCCTGAGCAGGCCCCAGGACCCGCCCCCGGCTCCCGGGGCCCTCTCTGGCGGGGTGTCCCCTCAGAGAAAGGCACAGGCGGGAGGCCCAGAGGGTGGCAGGCTGGCCTGGGCCGTGTGGAGGCTGCGGGTCCCACCCGCCAGGACCCCAGTGAGCGCGAGCCGCGTCTGTGAAGCTGCCGTGACATGGGGGGTCCTCGTCTCGGGAAAAGCGGGTCTGTCCTGTCTCTCTCCTACCAGGCACAAGTGCACGGCTCTGGTTCGGGGGGAGTGTTGGGGCGTGGTGACGGGTAGGGGCCCCTGTCCCTCTTTCCAGCGAAAGAAAACTCGGAAGGAACATGTAACAACACGCCAAGTCCTGGACCCGTGAGGCTGTGGGTGGAGGGTGGGCAGGCGCCGGGAGGGGCCGGGCTGGTGGGTGTCTGTGGTGTGGGGTGGGGGCCGGGGTCTCAGGGGCCGGCTCACATGATCGAGCAGCATTTACAACGCTGCTTCTTCATGTCGAGGTCCTGGGGGTCGCTGGTGGTGGCCTCGGGCCCCGCCTGATTCTCTTCCCTGGAGGTAGCCTCCGTGGGAGGCTCGGCGGCACTGCCGTTGGGCGGTGCAGGTTCCTTGGGCTCAGCCGCGTCTTCGATGACCACCAGCTCCGCCGTGATGGTGTCTTGAAGGCCCAGCACCTTCTTGGTCTCGGCCTCATCCTCCACGTTCTGGTAACCCATGAAGATCATTGTGACCGGGGGCTCCTGGCCGGGCTGGATCCCCGGCGGGCCGGACGTGGCCTCGCCTGGCTGTGCCTGCACACCGGTGATCTCCCGCCGGGAGGGCGTGGTCCGGGCTACCTCCTCCACAGCCCCCCGGGTCTCTGCCGCCCCAGCCGTGGACCCTGCCTCGCTCAGCGTGACCTCGTCCGCTTTGTGGATGAGTTCGTCCACCTCAGAGGAGCTCAGGGGGTGGATCCCGTTCTCGGCGGTGCCATCCACAGCATGGACCACTGTACAAGGAGAGACAGAGAGAATGACCCAGCTCTAGGCAGGAGGGACAAAGAGAGTAACCAGGCTCGAGGCAGGAGGGAAACCTGGGCGAGGCTTGTATCCTCCTCCAGGCTAAAGAGGAAATCACGAACCAGATTACACCTTCAGAACTGACAGACAATTAAAGCCCCTGTTGGCATCTGTGGATGCAGCCAACGCGGTACAATGAGGAAAAAAATTTTTTTGTGAGATGGAGTCTCACTCTGTCGCCCAGGCTGGAGTGCAATGGCGCGATCACAGCTCACTGCAAGCTCCACCTCCCTGTTTCAAGCGATTCTCCTGCCTCAGCCTCCCTAGTAGAAGGGATTGCACACACCTGGATAATTTTATATTTTTAGTAGAGACGAGGTTTCTCCATGTTGGCCAGGCTGGTCTCGAACTCCCAACCTCAGGTGATCCACCCGTCTCGGCTTCCCAAAGTGCTGGGATTACAGGTGTAAGCCACCGTGCCCAGCCGACAATGAGGAAAATTTATAAGCACAAAAGCATTTATTAGGAAGGAACCAAGAAAGTGGAAAGGAATGAATTGGGATTTTTTTTTTTTTCTGAGATGGAGTTGCCCAGGCTGGAGTGCAGTGGCGCGATCTCAGCTTACCACAACCTCTGTCTCTGTAGTTCAAGCAATTCTCCTGCCTCAGCCTCCTGAATAGCTGGGATTACAGGCATGCACCAACATGCTTGGCTAATTTTTTGTATTTTTAATAGAGACGGGGTTTCACTATGTTGGCCAGGCTGGTCTCAAACTCCTGACCTCAAGTGATCTGCCCACCTCAGCCTCCCAAAGTGCTGAGATGACAGGCGTGAGCCACCGCACCTGGCCTGTAATTCAATATTTTTTAGCCAACTAGCTCCCACATGATCACTCTGAAAAGTAGGGATTATTTTCCGCTGTAAAGATAGCAAAAATGAAAGTTCAAAGAAGGGACACAGCTGGGCCAAGGTCACAGAGCCAAACCCCTGCTCCTTCCCCGCATCGGGGCCTGTGTCTCTTCTACAAGACAGGACCATCCACCCTGGGGAACTGGAGGTGACACGTTACAGGGATTCTTTTTCTTTTTGAGATGGAGTTTCGCTCTTGTTGCCCAGGCTGGAGTGCAATGGCGCGATCTCAGTTCACTGCAACCTCCACCTTCCAGGTTCAAGCAATTATCCTGCCTCAGTCTCTAGAGTAGCTGAGATTACAGGCACCTGCCACCACACTGGGCTGATTTTTGTACGTTTAGTAGAGATGGGGTTTCACCATGTTGGCCAGGCTGGTCTCGAACTCCAGACCTTAGGTGATCCATCCACCTTGGCCTCCCAAGGTGCTGGGATTACACGCATGAGCCACCGTGCCTGATGCTTTTTTTTTTGAGACTCGCTCTGTCACCCAGGGTGGAGTGCAGTGGTGCATTCTCAGCTTACTGCAGCCGCCACTTCCCAGGTTCAAGCAATTCTGCCTCAGCCTCCAGAGTAGCTGGGATTACAGGCACCTGCCACCATGCCCGGCTGATTTTTGTATTTTTAGTAGAGACGGGGTTTCACCACGTTGGCCAGGCTGGTCTTGAACTCCTGACCTCAGGTGATCCACCCACCTTGGCCTCCCAAAGTGCTGGGATTACAGGCGTGAGCCACCGTGCCCGGCCATTACAGGGATTCTGATTTTTTCCATCTATGGGTGTATTTGATTGATCTTAAATTGAAATTTTCATTCATTTTAACTTGAGTTAAAGTTTCATTCATTTATTGTTGTTTTCTAGGAGCTGCCCTAAAGGCTACGCATTTTCCTCTGAGGTCTGCTTTGGCTGTGTCCTACGAGTTAGATGATGTTATTCACTTTCTTTTTCTTTTTTTTTTTTTTTTTGAGACAGAGTCTCGCTCTGTCGCCCAGGCTGGAGTGCAGTGGTGCCATCTCGGCTCACTGCAAGCTCCGCTTCCTGGGTTCACACCATTCTCCTGCCTCAGCCTCCTGACTAGCTGGGATTACAGGTGCCCACCACCACGCCCGGCTAATATTTTGTATTTTTAGTAGAGACGGGGTTTCACCATGTTGGCCAGGCTGGTCTCGATCTCCTGACCTCGTGATCCACCCGCCTCGGCCTCCCAAAGTGCTGGGATTACAGGCGTGAGCCACCGCACCCGGCTAATGTTATTCACTTACAAGTGTAAATAGTTTTTAATTCCCAGTTTGATTGATTGCCACGGGAAGCTGCACTTTATTTAGAAGGGTGTTTTTAAATTTCAGGGAGGAGAGGAACACAGAGCAGAAGATACAAACTCTGTAACAGTCCTAAAACCTCCTTGGCAGCCTGGGCCGCGGTGGTCACTTTCTGACAATGTTCTGTGTTTGAAAAGAACGTGTATTCTCCACTGGGTAGCATTTTATATATATAATCAACCTTGCTAAATGTGTTTCTCAAGTCTTTCCAAATTTCCTTATCTGTGTCTCTCTGACTTGACATTTCTTGAGCTGTGTTGGACTCTCCAAGGACCGGATTTCAGCACCCCACGACTCCCTGCTATGATCTGACGCCAGCCCTAGCTCACAGCCCTGCAAATTCCTTCTAGAAACACAGCTGCCTGGGCCACGCTGGGAGTTGGGAGGGATGCAAGGCGGGGGGGCCCAGGGACTTGCCTCCTCTGGGCCAAGGGTCAGGGCTCCTGTTCCTGGCTACAGGCCAGAAGGAAAGTGTTCTCCACTTTCAGTTTCTAAGCCCCCAGGGAGGGGAGTCCATGCTTCAAGGCCTCTCAATGACTTTGGGCTGGAGGCCCAGAGGGTGGGGTGTGTCTGGATCAGGCAGAACTGAATTCAGTGTCTCCCACTGGCCACTGCCCCAAGACAGGAATTGGAGCCCTCGGCTGCCATGGAAACGGATCACCTGACCATTGCTAAGCAACCAGTGTCCAGCCTGGTAGGTCTGGAATCCCCAGGGACCAGGTGAGGCTGAGGAGGGTGGAGCGATGGGGGTGAGGACCTCATCTGGAAGACGAGGCATGGGGACTTCCCAGGGCCACACAGCTGGGGAGAGCTGGAGCTGAGATGCCACCAGCACCACACCCCAAAGCCACTCCAGAGCTGGGCTGCGGGGACCCCTCTGACAGCATCTGGGGCACTGCAGAGACCAAGCTGCCTCTGAGAACAGAAGGCTTTGGGAATCCAAACCACAGGGAGGCCCTAGGTCACACCACCAGGACAGCCATGAGAATGGGCTACAAACGCTGGTGAGGACGTGGAGAAACTGGGCCCTCGTCCACGACCTGTGGGAACGGGACGGTGCAGCCGCTGTGGAAAATGGCAGGTCCTCACTGAGCTCCACACAGTCGCCTCAGGACCCAGTAGTTCACTCCTACGTGTACACACAAAGGCCTCGAAAGCAGGGGCGTGAACAAATACTTGCAGACAAATTCCCCAGCATGCTACTCACAGCAGCCAAAGGGTAGAAACAGCCCAACTGTCTACAGATGGAAGAAGGGATAAACCCACCATGGCCCACCCAACCCGTGGAATAGTATTCAGCCATGAAAAGGAGTCAGGCTCTGACCCAGGTCACAGTGCCAATGCACCTTGGGGACATCACGCCCAGTGAGAGACGTCAGACACGGAACGCCACGTGCAGTGTGTGACCCCATTTCTTCTCTTTTCTTTCTTTCTTTTTTTGAGACAGAGTTTCACTCTTGTTGCACAGGCTGGAGAGCAGTGACGCGATCTCGGCTCACTGCAACCTCCGCCTCCCGGGTTCAAGTGATTCTCCTGCTTCAGCCTCCCAAGTATCTGGGATTACAGGCGTCTGCCACCACGTCCGGCTAATTTTTGTATTTTTAGCAGAGATGGGGGTTCTCCATGTTGGCCAGGCTGGTCTCGAACTCCTGACCTCAAGTGATCTGCCCGCCTCAGCCTCCCAAAGTGCCGGGATTACAGGTGTGAGCCACTGCACCCGGCCGTGTGATCTCATTTATATGAAATGTCCAGGACAGGCCAATCCAGAGACAGGAGGGGATGCATGGGTGCCAGAGCTGGGGAGGGGATGGGGAGTGATGCTGACTGGGGAGGGGACGAGGGGGTGACAGCTGACTGGGGAGGGGACGGGGAGTGACGCTGACTGGGGAGGGGACGGGGGGGGTGACAGCTGACGGGGGAGGGGATGGGGGGTGACAGCTGATGGGGATGGGGCTTCTCTCCTCTTTCTTGTTTTTGAGACAGGGTCTTGGTCTGTCGCCCAGGCTGGAGTGCAGGGGTGCCATCATAGCTCATTGCAGCCTCAGTGTCCCGGGCACAGGTGAGCCTCCCATTAAGGTGGAATTTTATGGTCTGCAAATTATATCTCATAAAAGAAAAAGAGGCCGGGTGTGGTGACTCATGCCTGTGGGCTCAGCATTCTGGGAGGCCGAGGCAGGAGGATCGCTTGAGCCCAGGAGCTGGAGGCTGCAGTGGGCTGTGATGGCGTCGCTGCACTGCAGGCCGGGCGACAGAGTGAAACTCTTTCTCCAGAAAGTAAATAAATAAAAAGAAAAAGAGAGAGAGAAAGAGACTGGGGCTTTAGTGTGGAGCTTCCCTCCTCCTCCTGGGATCCCTGGCATCTCCCACAGCCTGTTTGCCTCTTGACCAATAGGAGGAGCCCTTAAAACCAAATTAGACCTCAGCACCGTCAGGACCCAACGCACCCAAGGTTTCCCAAAGCCCTCAGGACATGGCCCCGCCTGTCCCCCTGCCTCCAGGCAAAGCACCCTTCTCCTCCCTGGGTGAGCCCAGCTCCTCAACTCCCTGAGTAACCTGGTTCCCCTCACCCCTGCAGCCCGGCTCCCCTCACTCCTGCAGCCCGGCTCCCCTCACCCCTGCAGCCCAGCTCCCTTTACCCCTGCAGCCGGGTTCCCCTCACTCCTGCAGCCCGGCTACCCCTCACCCCTACAACCGGGTTCCCCTCACTCCTGCAGCCCGGCTCCCCCTCGCCCCTGCAACCGGGTTCCCCTCACTCCTGCAGCCCGGCTCCCCCTCACCCCTGCAGCCCGGCTCCCCCTCGCCCCGGCAGCCCGGCTCCCCCACGCCCCTGCAGCCTGGCTCTCCCTCGCCCCTGCAGCCCGGCTCCCCTCACCCCTACAGGCCAGTTCCCCTCACCCCTACAGGCCGGTTCCCCTCACCCCTGCACCTCTCACCTCTGCAGCCTGGTTCCCCTCACCCCTGCAGCCTGGCTCCCCTCACCCCTGCAGCCGGGTTCCCCTCACTCCTGCAGCCCAGCTCACCCTCACCCCTGCAGACTGGCTCCCCTCATCCCTGCAGCCCGTCTCCCCTCACTCCTGCAGCCCAGCTCCCCTCACCCCTCCAGCCCAGCAAACTCCATCCTACCTCAGGGCCTCTGCAGGGGCTGCAGCTCTGCCAGGTGTGGTTCCCATGCACTGCGTGCCTCTGATAAGCCCCTGCTTGCCTCCTCTGGGAAGCTTCCCCCGGCCCCATCCTCGCCCTGTGAGACCTTCTCACAGCCCCCTGGATGTGCATTTTCTGTAGCTTCTGTCACACTAGTGATTCTTTTATTATTATTATTATTTTTTGTTAAGAGACAGGGTCTCACTCTGTTGCCCAGGTTGGAGTGCAGTGGTGTGATCACGGCTCACTACAGCCTCAACCTCCTGGGCCCAAGTGATCCCCCCATCTCAGCCTCCCAAGTAGCTGGGACCACAGGCACGTACCACCATGCCAGGGTAATTTTTTTTTTTTTTTTTTGGTAGAGACGGGGCCTCGCTATGCTGCCCAGGCTGGTCTCAAACTTCTCGGCTCAAGCGATCCTCCTGCCTCGGCCTCCCAAAGTGCTGGGACTAAAGGCGTGAGCCCCTGTGCTAGCAGTAATTATTTAAATGAATTATTTAGGAGCTCCAAATGGAAGGGCCCGGTTTGCCACTCGGCGAGGACAGAAGCTGAATCTACCTCCGGATTTCCCTCCAGAGCCCGGCTGGGTACCTGGTGCCTGGCTCAGCTTTCAGGCAGCTTTCTGGAGTGGATGAATGATTGGGCAGTGGGCCCAGGGCCAAACGACCTCTGAGCCCAGCCGTGGGCCACAAAGGGTGAGGCCCTGGCCTGAACAGCGTCATCTGCTTCACATCAAATTGGGGTCCTGACTCTGGGGCAGACGCCCGACCCACAAGCTGGGAGCACACGTGTTTGGGGCTCTGGCCTGGGCGGAGGGAGGGCAGGGGCCAGGGAGCTCGTACCTTTGGTCTCGTCCTCGTAGACTTTGATGCCCTGAGGGAGCGGCTGCCGAGGGAGCAGCGTGGTGCTGGACAGCACCCTGGTCTCCCCTGTCACCTTGTCCTTCTCCACAGTGATCTCAACCGAGTACATGGCTGGCACGAGAGTCACGGGGTTACACCACGGCCTGCCTGCCCCCACACCCCCCGCCGGGCTGCGGCCAAGCCAGGGAGCGGGGAGCCAGCAGCGCAGAGCCAAGCAGCAATGGGGCAGGCGGAGCCAGGGATGCCTGGGCACCTTCTCGATGCGGCCCTCCCCAGCTCTACATCCCTCCATAGCTCCCCAGTGCCCGAGGACGACCAGTCTGAACACTTCTCCTTGGCATTCGAGGCCCATCCTGCTGTCTGCCCAGATGGTCCTCGTCCCTGTCCTCTGCACTGTGTCCTCTGTTTGGCCACCAAACTCTTGTCTGTCAAGCTCAGGTTCCAGCCCAGCCCATCTGGAAAGCCTTCATTGTTCCCAGATCTTTTTAATTTTTTTGAGCTCTGTCACCCAGGCTGGAGCACAGTGGTGTGATCTGGGCCCACCCTCGGTCCTAGCGATTCTCCTGCCTCAGCCTCCCGAGTAGCTGGGATTACAGGCACGTGCCACCACGCCCGGCTACTTTTTGTATTTTTAGTAGAGGCGGGGTTTCTCTATGTTGGTCAGGCTGGTCTCAAACTCCTGACCTCAGGTGATCCATCTGCCTTGGCCTCCCGAAGTGCTGGGATGACAGGCGTGAGCCACCGCGCCCGGCCTATTATTTAAATAGATACAGGGTCTCCCTCTGTTGGCCAGGCTGGAGTGCAGCAGCATGATCACAGCTCACTGCAGTCACAACCTTCCTGGCTCACGCCATTCTCCCACCTCAGCCTCCCAAGTAGCTGGGACCACAGGCGTGCGCCACCACACCCGGCTAATTTATTTATCTTTTTTGGAAATGGGGGTCTCACTATGTTGCCCAGGCTGGTCTCAAACTCCTGGGCTCAAGCAATCCTCCCAAAGCGCTGGGATTATAAACTCGAGCCCTCGAGCCCCACTATTCCTGGTTTCTCGGAGGAACAGCTGAATCACAGAGAGACCCTGCCTTGCCCGGGGTCACGGCCGAGACTGGGGCTCAGTCTGCAGACCCACAACCCCTGCCCCGACCATCCAAGCTCCCAGGACTCGACACCTCCTTCCAGCCGACGGTTGGACATGCCGTCATCTATTTAGACTCAGAATGAAGGAACCCTCCTGAGATAGTTGAACTTGCTGCTCATCGGGGCCCTAACTTCACAGCCAGCACCTCGCGCCTGCTCTGTAAAAATCATTCCTGCAGAAACCACACAGAGCCTGCATCCTAACAGCGACTGGTGGCTGCCCACCACCCCCAGGCCGGCTTGAAGATGCCAAGCACTGGAGATCAGGCACCTCCCAGAGACCTGGCCCCACAGTGGGAGCTGAACAGGGCTGCCAGGACTGGCCTGACCCGTGACGCTGCACCCCAGGTGCGGCCCGGCCTCAGGGCCTTTGCACAGGCTGTTCCCAATGTTTGGCACACCCTTCCCCCAGATAGCTTCATGTCCTGCTCCCTCACCACTTCTGAGGGGCCTCGGTCCCCATCGTGGGCAGCCCTGCCATCGCCTGGCCCCTCAGCCCCCACAGCCACCGTTTCCCTCCTCCTACCCAACCTCGACCATCAGGCCCGGCTGCGGCTCTGGACTCTGCTCTGCGCCAGGGACCTCGCCCAGGCACTGGGCTCTAATCTCCCGCACACCCATCCCCACCTGGACCTTGACCTGGACTCAGCCCCTATCCACAGGAGCCCCACTCTCACACGTCCATAACGCTACTCCCGATCTGCCCCCGACACCTGCCCCGACCCTGGCTCTTCCCACCCACTGGGGGCAGCTCAGTCCTCCCTGACTCTTTTTTTTTTGACATAAAGTTTTGCTCTTGTTGCCCAGGCTGGAGTGCAGTGGCGTGATCTCAGTTCACTGCAATCTCTGCCTCCCAAGTTCAACCGATTCTCCTGCGTAATGCTCCCGAGCAGCTGGGATTACAGGCGCCCGCCACCACGCCCAGCTAATTTTTTGTATTTTTAGTAGAGACAGGGTTTCACCGTGTTAGCCAGGATGGTCTCGATCTCCTGACCTCATGATCTGCCCACCTCGGCTTCCCAGAGTGCTGGGATTCCACGCATGAGCCACCCCACCTGGCTAATTTTTGTATTTTTAGTAGAGACAGGGTTTCACCGTGTTGCTCAGGCTGGTCTTGAACTCCTGACCTCAAATGATCTGCCTGCCTTGGCCTCCAAAGGCGCTGGGATTACAGGCGTGAGCCACTGTGCCCGGCCAGTCCTCCCTGACGCCTCGTTTCCCCTCAAACCCTGGGGGCTCCACCTTCAGAACACAAGGAACCGCCCACTGCTCGCCCCTCCACGGCCCATCCCAGCCTCCTTCCCCAGCAGCCCTGTCCCCTCCACCTGGCACCGCCCGCGGTCTGTTCTCCTGCGGTCTGTTCTCCCGGCAGTCACCAGACGGCGTAGGTGAGCACGGAGTCGGGGCGGTCCCGGCTTTGCCTGCAGCCCCCAGTGGTTCCTGCCTCCCTCCGGGGAAAAGCCCATGTCCCCTCCGCCCTCTCCCCCTCCTCACGCTGCTCCAGCCACGCGGACCTCCTGGCCGTTCCTCCAACACCCCAGGTGCAGTCCTGCCCCGGGGCCTTTGCACTGGCTGTGCCCTCTGCCTGGAACACCTTCCTCTGGATAGCTGCGTGCCTTGCTCCCTCAGCACCTCTGGGTCTTTGCTCAGACGTCACCTCTTACGTTGAACGCTCCCCTCCCCTGAGCCCTCTGGTTCAAATTCTTCCTCCAGCTCAACGTCCTTGGCCTCACTTTTCCACCGTAGTAGAGGCTGTGGCCCTCATTAGAATACCGTCTCCCCCAATGCCTGGCACACAGCAGGCGCTTGAAAGGCATTTCGGGTGAAGGGATGACTGTTTTTCAACCCTATATCCCTGCACAGCCTCAGCCCTCCACCCCAGACAGCTAGTCCAGAGCTGCCCACACTGTTGAGCAGGTTGCGCACTGCACAAAGTCAGTGGCCACGGGGATCAGCGGGGGACCTGGGCCTCGGTATCTGCCAGGGCTGGTCTCACTGGCACAGACGCCCACAGGCACCACCTGCTCTGACAAATGCCTCTGTCTGCTGCATCCTGGGGCAACCCCCACCCGGGGCCATGCTGGAGACCTGGGCCTCCACCTCCGGGTGGCTCTCCTTCCTTCCAGCCCTGTCCCGTCCTGGCCAGCCACCCCAGAGTCCTTCTTCACCTCCCTGCCTTGCTGCTTTTTCTGAGACGGAGTCTTGCTCTTGTCGCCCAGGCTGGAGTGCAGTGGCACGATCTCGGCTCACTACAAACTCCGCCTCCCAGGTTCAAGCGATTCTCCTGCCTCAGCGTCCCGAGTAGCTGGGATTACAGGTGTGCACCACCACACCTGGCCAATTTTGTATTTTAGTAGAGATGGGGTTTCACCATATTGGCCAGGCTGGTTTTGAACTCCTGACCTCAGGCGATCCACCCGCCTCAGCCTCCCAAAGTGCTGGGGTGGGTTACAGGTGTGAGCCACCACACCCGGCCCTCTGCCTTGCTTCTGTGCTGTTCCAGCTCACTCCCATAGCAGTGGTTTTGCCGACTGCGATGATTTCTCATTATTGGGCTCCTGTCCTGTGCCGGGCTCCAGGATGGCCTACCGAGGTCCCACCCCTCTGGCAGGTGGAGAAATTCAAGGCAGCAGACCAGGGGTTCGAGCCTGACTTGAGTACCGTGTGGCACTCAGCATCAACCCCGACCTTCCCCTGCTTCTTGGAAGTGCAGCAGTGCTGGGGACCTGGCTTGGTTGCCTCCAGGGACGGGGCGCCCACTTTCTCCCTGGGCAGCCAGTCCTACTGCCCGAGGACCGGAGCAGGTAAGATTTGCAGCGAGCGTGTTCAGGCGTGAGCACCACCCCCCGCGGGCCCCAGGAGGGAGTCGTGAGGTTAGGATGGAATGAAAGCCGTGAGGTCGCGTCGGTTAGAGCCGCCATGCGTGAGGCCCGTCTTCTCAGGGAAGCGTGGGCCGGCGTGGGACCAGGGCAACAAAGCAGAGGGGGCCCCCACCCCAGGCTCGGAGCCTCGGCCTCGGTCCAGCCGCCACCCCCGTAACCACAACCCCGTCAGACGCTGCGGAGAACAGGTCGGTGTCGCCCCCGTCCCACCCGGCCCCCCGGTCCGAGACTTGGTCCCTGACGGCGGCTGGATCTGGGGCCCAGAGCCTGGGGGCCAACCCACCTGCCTTCATCATGGGGGAGCCGTCAACCGTCCTCATGGGCGTATTGGAGACTCGCTTGTCTGCACAGGAGGTGGAAGTGGAGAGAGAGATGGGGGTCAGAGGAGAGGTCACACGGACCCCCCAGACAGCCCAACGCCCCTTCACACAAGTGCATCCGGACCCCCACATGCACCTTGGCCTTTGACACCCAGACCCCACCCAGACACAGGAACCTGGGCCCCCAGACATCCAGACAAGCACCTGGGCCCTCAGACACACAGATCCTACCCAGACACCCAGACAGGCACCTGGGCCCCCAGACACACAGACCCCACCGAGACACCCAGATACAGGCACCTGGGCCCCCAGACACACAGACCCCACCGAGACACCCAGATACAGGCACCGAGACACCCAGATACAGGCACCTGGGCCCCCAGACACAGGCCGCCAGACACACAGACCCCGCACAGACACAGGCACCTGGACCCCCCCGAGACCTCTAGAAAATCCCACAGGCAGCCTCACAGTTCATTCCTCGTCCTCAGCCCAGTGATTTTCACAAAATCCCTGAGAGGCCTGTCTGGATTTTTTTAATGATTAATTTTTAATTCTACAGTAAGACAAGGAGACACTCTCCTTATGAATAATTAACACACAACAAACCAGGCCAGAAGCACTTCAAACGCCAGTATCAATCCCGGCTGATGGCTGTCCCGCTATCGATACAGAAGCGGACACGTTCCATGAAATGCATTTTACAGTGTCCTGCTCTGTCGCCCAGGCTGGGGTGCAGTGGTGCGATCACAGCTCAACCTCCTGGGCTCAAGCGATCCTCCCACCTCAGCCTCCCGAGCAGCTGGGACTACAGGCGCGCAGCACACCCGGCTAATTTTTTTGAATTTTTAGTAGAGATGGGGTTTCACTATGTTGGCCAGGCTGGTCTCGAACTCCTGACCTCAAGGGATCCACCTGTCTCAGCCTCCCAGAGCGCTGGGGTTACAGGCCTGAGCCACTGGGCCTGGCTGGTGGCTAATTTTTTTATGTTTGGCAGAGACACGGTCTCTCTGTGTTGCCCAGGATGCTCTTGAACTCCTGGGCTCAAGCAGTCCTCCTGCCTCAGCCTCCCAAAGTGCTGGGATTACAGGCATGAGCCACCGCATCCGGCTAATTGTCTTTGCATTTTTTCAGTAGACACTGAGTTTCGCCATGTTGGTCAGGCTGGTCTCGAACTCCTGACCTCAGGTCATCTACCCGCCTCGGCCTCCCAAAGTGCTGGGATCAGAGGCGTGAGGCACCCAGCAGCTTAGTTTGTAGCTTCACTCCCCGCCCTGCCATCCCCTCTCTGGCCACCAGAGTGCGCCGAGGCCCCACGAGTTCCTTCCAGAAGCCCTACCTTTGGGCGTGCCCACCGGCGTCTGCAAGAAAGAAGAGAGAAGAAGGGTCAGGGGCGTCAGCATCCCCGGGAAGACGAAGGGGAGCCACGGGGTCAGGAGCCTGGGGAGGGCCTGGCACAGTGGGTGACGTCATACGCACCCACTTCTCATCCTATCCTCTTGGGGCTCTGGCCAGAAACACAGAAGTCATCTTTCTTTTTTCTTCTTTTTGAGACGGAGTTTCGCTCTTGTCGCCCAGGCTGGAGTGCAATGGGGCAATCTCAGCTCACTGCAGCCTCCGCCTCCTGGGTTCAAGCGATTCTCGTGCCTCAGCCTCCCCAGTAGCTGGGATTACAGGCCTGCGTCATCGCACCTGGCTAATTTTGTATTTTTAGTAGAGACGGGGTTTCTCCATGTTGGCCAGGCTGGTTTCGATCCCCTGACCTCAGTGATCCGCCCGCCGCGGTCTCCCAAAGTGCCAGGATTACAGGCGCGAGCCACCACGTCCGGTCCATCTCGTTTCTTCCCTCCCTCCCCACATGCCCCCGCATCAGCAGCTCCCGCAGGCCGCCCTGAATCCAGCCGGCTCCTCCGTGCCCCCTCCAGTCTCGTCCACTCCTGCTCTCAAGCGATCCTCCTGCCTTGGCCTCCTGGGAGCCACTGCTCGAGGCCCAGGGTCTAGTGTCTCCTGTCTGAGCCCGTTCTGCCCTGCATGGTCAGACCCTGCACACAGGCCCCTCTCCCTGAACTGTGCCCCGGCCTCCCTGGTCTTGCTGTTTCTGGGACACACTCCTGTCTCAGGGCCGTGGTGTCTGATGCTCCCTCACTGCACTCTTCCCTCATCACGTCACTGGGTGTGCCCGTCAGGAAGGCAGGGGCCATGCATGTGTATTGCTGGGTCTCCCAAGCCAGCACTAGTCCATGCTCAATCACCCTTCAGGGAAAAGCACCTGGAGAACTCCTATTCAACCTTCAAAACCCACTTCCTTGGCCGGGCGCGGTGGCTCATGCCTGTAATCCCAGCACTTTGGGAGGCCGAGGCGGGCGGATCACCTGAGGTCAGGAGTTCGAGACCAGCCTGACCAACATGGTGAAACCCCATCTCTACTAAAAACACAAAAATTAGCCAGGTGTGGTGGTGGGCACCTGTATTCCCAGATATGCAGGAGGCTGAGGCAGGAGAATCACTTGAACCTGGGAGGTGGAGGTTGCAGTGAGCTGAAATTGTGCCACTGCACTCTGGCCTGGGCGACAGAGTGAGACCCTGTGTCAAAAACAACCAGGCCAAGTAAGGTGGCTCATGCGTGTAATCCCAGCAATTTGGGAGGCTGAGGTGGGGGGATCACCTGAGGTCAGCAGTTTGGGACCAGCCTGGCCAACATGGGGAAACCTCGTCTCTACTAAAAATACAAACAACTTAGCTGGGCGCGGTGGCAGGCAGGCGCCTGTAGTCCCAGCTACTTGGGAGGCTGAGGCAGGAGAATCGCTTGAACCCGGGAGGTGGAGGTTGACTGTACCACTGCACTCCAGCCTCGGCAACAGAATGAGACTCTCGTCTCAAAAAACAACAAAAACAAAAAAACACTATGGCCACACCCACCAGCACCGGGTCTCCTGCTGTTCCCTGAGCCCTTCCGATGCCCCCAGGTGAGTCTCCTGCTGTTCCCTAAGCCCTTCTGATGCCCCCAGCGGTGGCTGCTCCGATTACTCCCCCATCTTACAGATGGGGAAACTGAGGCCCAGCGAGGCGAAACCACGTGTCCTGGCTCACACAGCTGGGAAGTGGCTCCGGTGAGCTTGAAATCAAGCGCCTGGCTCTAGTCTGTGCCTGTCCCCTCAGCTACGCTGACATGGAAGGGCTAGGGTCTTGCTCTGGGGCCAGCAGGAGTGGGTGCCTGGGGATCCACCCCCCCGCAGTCACCCCCTTACCTGCTGTGAATTCATCACCACCTCTGTCTTGCGCTCCTCCTTGGCTGGACTCGGGGCTGGGGCCCGGACCGGGCTCGGGGCCGCTGCGTTCTCCTTCGCGGCAGCTGGGGCAGAGTCTCCACGCTCCAGCCCCTCAATTTCCTTCTCCAACCTGGGGAGAGGGTGTGCATGTGAGGGTGACTCCTGCATCCCCGGTGGGGCTCTGGGCACCTTCCGTACGACAGCTCCCGAATTGTCTTTTTTTTGAGACAGATTCTCGCTTTTGTTGCCCAGGCTGGAGTGCAATGGCATGATCTTGGCTCGCTGCAACCTCCACTTCCCGGGTTCAAGTGATCCTCCTGCCTCAGGGTCTCGCGTAGCTGGGATTACAGGCGTGCACCACCACACCCAGCTAATTTTTTGTATTTTTAGCAGAGACGGGGTTTCACCATGTTGGCCAGGCTGGTCTTGAACTCCTGACCTCAGGTGATCTGCCCGCCTCGTCCTCCCAAAGTGCTGGGATCACAGGCGTAAGCCACCGCACTCGGCGTAGCTCTCCGAATTTAAGGCTCCCAGGCAGCCCCAAGAGGCATCGTGCTCTTTCATGATGGGGGAAACTGAGGCACGGAGTGCAAAAGCCACACAGCCAGAAGGTAGCAGAGGCGGGATCCAAACCAGGGCTGGCTCCCTGTGTCCCCTGACCCCCGGCCTGTGCTGTTTATGTCATTGTCTGTATCAAATGAACTCTCCTTTCCCGCTCAAATTTGCGTATTTTAACAGGAAACTTTATCTCACCAGGGAAACTGGAAAAACCATGTCACTTTCCAAGTATTAGAAGATAACGGGACAAACAGATCCAGGAAAACAAAACCGGGATATGAAATCCCAGCCCCGGGGTTTGGCAAGGGCAGGCGGCATTCACGGCAGCTCAGCCCCAGCCCGAGGACAGGACAGACCAGGGCTGAGTCTGTAGGTCTGACAAGGTGGGCCCAGGCTGGCAGGTTGGACACAGAGCCAGACCTGTGTCCCCCCCAACCAGAAGAGGGGTCCAGCCCACAGTCCGCCTGGAGGGCTTCCTGCAAGAGGTGTCTGGGAGCCCACAGTCAGCCTGGAGGGCTTCCTGCAGGAGGTGCCTGGGAGCCCACAATCAGCCTGGAGGGCTTCCTGCAGGAGGTGCCTGGGCAGAGCCCCTGAGCGGGCAGAAGGTCGGTAGTGGAGACCCAGAGCAGCTCAGTTTCAGCACCTGAGCAGCGAGTTGCCCTGGGGAGAGGTGAAGCCGAGGCCTCTGAAAGCAAACTAGGCCTCAAGCCAGGTCTTCACCCTCCATCGAGGGGCCTGAGCCTGTGCCCACTAGGGTTGCGTGAAAAGAACCCCAGCATGCCCAGCCCCCACGGCCAGTAACTCCCACTGCCTTTGCCCAGATGTCTGACCGTCCACCCCTCTGCAGACAGGGCCAGGCCTGTCTCAGCCCCACCTCTGTCTGAACATCCCATCCAGCCCAGGGACACAGCTGGTGCTTAATGTTTGCTGGAATTAAGATGCACAGTGGGGCCAGGCGCGGTGGCTCACGCCTGTAATCCCAGCACTTTGGGAGGCAGAGGTGGGCGGATCAGCTGAGGTTGGGAGTTCGAGACCAGCCTGACCAACATGGTGAAACCCCATCTCTACTAAAAATGCAAAATTAGCCGGGCGTGGCGGGCGCCTATAATCCCAGCTACTCCGGAGGCTGAGGCAGGAGAATGGCGTGAACCCATTTTGCAGTGAGCCAAGATTGCGCCACCACACTCCAGCCTGGGCGACAGAGAGAGAATCCTTCTCAAAAAAAAAAAGATGTATCGTGGGATTTTTGCCTCCCTGGTTCACAGGTGAGGAAACTGAGGCCCAGGGAGTGGGTAACACTCGGCTCATTCCAAGGCCCCAAACCCACCAGAACTGCCCCACCCTGTCCATACCTTCCTTTTTTTAGACAGATTCTCACTGTGTCCCCCAGGTTGGAGTGCAGTGGCGAGATCTTGGCTCAAGGCAACCTCTGCCGCCCAGGTTCAAGCGATTCTCCTGCCTCAGCCTCCCGAGTAGCTGGGATTACAGGCGCCTGCCACTAATCGAGCTAATTTTTGTATTTTTAGTAGAGACTGGGTTTCGCCATCTTGGCCAGGCTGGTCTCAAATTTCTGACCTCAGGTGATCCTCCCGCCTCGGCCTCCGAAAGTGCTGTGATTACAGGTGAGAGCCCCACCCAGGCCAGCATGTCCATGCCTTTATTTTTATTTATTTATTTATTTTTTGAGGCTGAGTCTCACTTTGTCGCCCAGGCTGGAGTGCAGTGGCACGATCTTGGCTCACTGCAAGTTCCACCTCCCTGGTTCACGCCATTCTCCTGCCTCAGTCTCATGAGTAGCTGGGATTACAGGCACCCGCCATCAAGCCCGGCTAATTTTTTTGTATTCTTAGTAGAGACGGGGTTTCACTGTGTTAGCCAGGATGGTCTCAATCTCCTGACCTCGTGATCCACCCACCTCGGCCTCCCAGAGTGCCGGGATTACAGGCGTGAGCCACCGCACCCGGCCTATTTATTTTTATTTTTTTTTTGAGACGGAGTCTCGCTCTGTCACCCAGGCTTGAGTGTAGTGGTGCAATCTTGGCTCGCCACAACCTCTGCTTCCCACATTCAAGTGATTCTCCTGCCTCAGCCTCCGGAGTAGCTGGGATTACAGGCTGGGCACCACCACACCAGGCTAATTTTTGTATTTTTAGTAAAGATGGGGTTTCACCATGTTGGTCAGGCTGGTCTCGAACCTCTGATCTCAAGTGATCCTCCCGCCTCGGCTTCCCAAAGTGCTGGGATCAGGGGCGTGAGCCACCGCGCCCGGCCTGTCCATGCCTTAACACACCCCGCCCGGGAGGGAAGTCCATCCCTCCGAACACCCCCAGCGTGCTTTCTTCAAAGCAAATGGGCAGAACTGGGCAGGGAGGGGCCCCCACGGGGGTCAGAACCCGGCGTCCGGGCAGGGCCCGCGAGGTCCGTGTGATCCGGCCGGGCTCCCGCCTCTGGGCCCCTTCCCTGGCCAGGGCAGACGTTTGGAATCTTGGTCGTCATTTCCCTCCACCGTGACCCTGCTGTCCCAGAGCAGAGCCTGGGCCTCCCGCCCTCCGGAAACTCCAGGCCTTTGGTCCCAGCCCCCACAGGGATTGCCACTTTCCCCATCCTGTCCCCACCCGAGCTTCCTGAGGGCCCAGCTGCTCTGCATCCATCCCGTTCGAACCACGAGAGCGCTTGCCCGCCAGCTGGGCTGGTGCCAGGAAGCCCCCAGAGAGGCCAATGCCGGCAACACCCAGCTCCAGGGGCCCACGAGCTCGACGCCACGTCCCCCGCTGGCCAGCTCCAGGGACCCAGGAGTTCGACGCCACGTCCCCCGCTGGCCAGCTCCAGGGACCCAGGAGTTCGACGCCACGTCCCCCGCTGGCCAGCTCCAGGGACCCAGGAGTTCGACGCCACGTCCCCCGCTGGCCAGCTCCAGGGGCCCACGAGCTCGACGCCACGTCCCCCGCTGGCCAGCTCCAGGGACCCAGGAGCTCGACGCCACGTCCCCCGCTGGCCAGCTCCAGGGACCCAGGAGCTCGACGCCACGTCCCCCGCTGGCTCAAACGAGGGCGGTGGGAAGGGAAAGGGGTGTCTCCCTGCCCGAGGCCACGCAGCCAGCCTCTGCCCCCAGCAAGCTGCCCCAGGCCCAGGTGGAAGCCCCGACCTGTCCCGTCCTGCATCCCCCTCAAAGCACGGTGGGTCCTGGCCTGCCCCGTCCACGAATCTCCCTCAAAGCACACTGACGACTCCTCCCAGCCCACACCCTCCCATGAGCCGGCGGCCCTCGAGGCCCCACCCAGCCCGGTTGCACCCACGCCGCAGCCCCCACCTGGACACCGAGTCCTCCAGCAGCCGTGTCTTCTGCTCGTCCTCCTGCATCTGCCTCCTCAGGTCCTCATCCCCCTCTGAGGCCGAGGACGGCGTCCCCTCCAGCAGCCAGCGCTCCCGCAGGGCCTTGGACTGAGCAGCAGGGTCCAGGTCAGGGTCGGGGGCAGGACCAGGGCCGGGTTTGGGGTCAGGATCAGGGTTGGGCAGGAGTCCGGGGCTGGGTCACCTCCGCCCCACTGCCGCCTGCGCTCCCTGACCCTGGGTCCCGGCCCCGCTCGTACCTTCAGGTGCTGCAGCTGCCTCCGCTCGTCCTCCAGCTGCCGGCGTTTGTTCTCGATCTCCGCCTGCCGCTTCCGCTTCTCCTGTGGGGAAGGCCGGGCGGGGTCGGGGCCGGGAGTGGGGGTCCTGGAGACCCCCCCACACCCACGCGAGGCTCTGCCCAGCGCGACCCTGCTTCCTCCCTCCGGGGATCCACATGGCCCACTGGCTCCCAGGTGACAGCGGATCGCACCACTGTACTCCTGCCCGGGCAGCAGCGCAAGACCCTGTCTCGAAAATCAATGACTGGCCGGGCGCGGTGGCTCACGCCTGTAATCCCAGCACTTTGGGAGGCCAAGGCGGGAGGTTCACTTGAGTTAAGGAGTTCGAGACCAGCCTGGCCAACATGGTGAAACCCCATCTCTACTAAAAATACAATAATTAGCCCAGCGTGGTGGCAGTCACTCGTAATCCCAGCTACTCAAGAGGCTGAGGCAGGAGAGTCACCTGAACCCGGGAATCGGGCCACGACCCAGGAGGGTTGGGTCACAGAGAGGGGTCTGTGGACACCAAGAGGGCCTTCTTGGGCCAGAGGCCACCAAGATGGCACCAAAGCACATCTGTGCTCCCACCACCAATGTTTAATTTCCTGCAGGATGAGGGCAAGGCTCCAGGGAATGCCAGCCTCAGTTTCCCCACTGACCCATCAGGCAGAGCGAGGCCGGGGGTCCAGGAGCTACCGACTCAGGGGGTCTCCACTTTCATTCTCTGCGGGTCAGCAGGATCCAAGTTTCCCAAGCAAATAACTCACCACCCACCATGCCCTGGTTCCAGGTCCTAGGACAGGCCCGGGACCCGAGACCCCAGGTCCCCCCACCTCCCCACCCCGACCACACTGTCTGCGGGGCGGCGGAAACTCACTGCAATGGCCTGTAGCCGCTCCTGCTGGGACGTGGTCTCTGCCACCAGGACCCTGCGGGAGGGAGATAAGGTCAAGCTCTGGTTCACTGAGCCCTGCTGTCCGTCAGATGCGGTTCAAATCCCAGCTCTGCCTCTTCCCCTAGGGGTAACCAGGGCAAGGGATTTCACCTCGGAACCCCAGTTTCCCCTTCTGTAAAGTGGGGCCCTCCCTGTCCCCTCAGCGGCCAAGGAAGCCAGGACGGGAGGGGACGAGGCTCTGCCTAGTGACCAGGAAGCGTTTGGGGAGAAGGGGACATTGAGGCAGGGCCACCAAGGATGCATAGGAGTTCACCAGGCCAGAGAAGGGTGTTTCAGGAAGAAGGAAGTGTATCACCTCCTGGCCCAGACCAGAAGACGGATCGGGACAGTCCTCTCCACACCCTCCTGCCCACCAAGACCTACTCTGCAGCCCCAGGAGGGGCAAACAGAGGATGAAAGACCCACCAGCCCCACCTCCCAAGCCTGGGCTTGCAAAAGCCCAGAGAGGGAGATGAGCCTCCCAAGGACGCACAGCAAAGGATCCAAGTCTGGATTCAACCCCAGACTCACTCTTATCCAATCATTGTGGGTTTTTTTGTTTGTTTTTTGAGATGGAGTCTTGCTCTGTCTCCCAGGCTGGAGTGCAGTGGCGGGATCTCAGCTCACTGCAGCCTCCGCCTCCCGGGTTCAAGCGATTCTCCTGCCTCAGCCTCCTGAGTAGCTGGGATGACAGGCGCCTGCCACCATGCCCAGCTAATTTTTGTATTTTTAGTAGAGATGGGGTTTCACCACGTTGGCCAGGCTGGTCTCAAACTCCTGACCTCAGGTGATCCGCCCGCCTTGGCCTCCCAAAGTGCTGGGATTACAGGCATGAGCCTCCGCGCCCGGCCCAATCATTGTCTTTTGAAAACAGCCCACCCAGTGCAGCTGTAGCCTCACCTCCCAGGGCTGGTATGCAATAGGCGCTTAACAAATATCACGGGGCAGCTGAGGCAGGCGGATCACTTGAGGTCAGGAGTTCGAGACCAGCCTGGCCAACAAGGCGAAACCTCGTCTCTACCAAGAAATACAAAAATTAGCTGGGCATGGAGGCTGAGGCAAAAGAATTGCTCCCAGCTACTCCGGAGGCTGAGGTGGGAGAATCGCTTGAACCAGGGAGGTCGAGGCTGCAGTGAGCCGAGATCACGCCACTGCACTCCAGCCTGGGCAACAGAGTGAGACACTCTCACAAAACAAAACAAAAGCAAAACCACGGCTGCTCATGCCCGTAATTTTAGCATTTTGGGAGGCCGAGATGGGAGGATCGCTCCAGCCCAGGAGTCTGAGACCAGCCTAGGCAATCTAGTAAGACCCCATCTCTACCAAAAATAAAAATTAAAAAAATTGTCAGGGTGTGGCGTTGTGCGCCTGTAGTCCCAGCTATTCGGGAGGCTAAGGGGAGAGGATTGCTTGAGCCTGGGAGGTTCAGGGGGCAGTGAGCCGTGACCCCACCACCTTACTCCAGCCTGGGCAGCAGCACGAGACACCGTCTCAAAAATGAATGAATGGCCGGGCGTGGTGGCTCACGCCTGTAATCCCAGCACTTTGGGAGGCCGAGGCGAGGGATCACGAGGTCAGGAGTTCTAGACCAGCCAGGCCAACATGGTGAAACCCCATCTCTACTAAAAATAAAAAAATTAGCCGGGCATGGTGACGGGCAACTGTAATCCCAGTTACTTGGAGGCCAAGACAGGAGAATCACTTGAACCAGCGAGGCGGAGGTTGCAGTGAGACGAGATCGTGCCACTGCACTCCAGCCTGGACAACAAGAGCAAAACTCTGCCTCAAACAAACAAAAAATAATGAATGAATGAATGAATGAATACCAGTGTTGCCGGATACGCCTGAAGGGACAGGGCTTCCTGCCTCAAAGATATAGGGCCAGGCCGGGTGCGGTGGCTCACGCGTGTAATCCCAGCACTTTGGGAGGCCGAGTTGGGCGGATCACCTGAGGTCAGGAGTTTGAGAACAGCCTGACCAACATGGTGAAACCCTGTCTCCACTAAAAAATACAAAAATTAGCCGGTCGTGGTGGTGGGCACCTGTCATCACAGCTACTCAGGAGGCTGAGGCAGGAGAATCGCTTGAACCCGGGAGGCGGAGGCTGCAGTGAGCTGAGATCCCGCCACTGCACTCCAGCCTGGGTGACAGAGTGAGACTCTGTCTCAAAAAAAGAAGAAAAAAAAATGAATGAATGGCCGGGCGCGGTGGCTCACGCCTGTAATCCCAGCACTCTGGGAGGCTGATGCAGGCGGATCACCTGAGGTCAGAAGTTCGAGACCAGCCTCGCCAACATGGTAAAACCCCATCTCTACCAAAAATACAAAAATTAGCTGAGCGTGATGGCAGGCACCTGTAAAACCAGCTACTTGAGGAGCTGAGGCAGGAGAATTGACTGAACCCAAGAGGTGGAGGTTGCAGTGAGCAGAGATCACGCCACTGCACTCCAGCCAGGGCAACAAAGCGAGACTCCGTCAAAAACAAAACAAAACAAAACAAAACAACAAAAACAAAAACGCAAGGCGCACCGAGCCCTAGACTGGGGCTGAGCTTGGCCTCGACCTTCCCAACAACCCTCAGGCTTCCAAGGCTGTTGCAGCGAGGCAAGGAGAGGACCGTGGGGGGTGGCGATGGGTGTTCCCAAACTCAAGTAGGGGATTTCTGGAGAATCGGTCTCATGTCCCAAACAATGCCAGGGCTCTGGGCGGCATCAACAGGGGGAGGCCCAGGCTGACGGGCAGGGCCTGGCGGGAACCAGGGGTGAGGGGGTGGGAGACAGGTTCCCCCAGCCCCCCAACATCTTATCTTCCCAGAGACTGAAATTACAGCCCGCCCTTCGTGTGTGCCGCCACCCCCAGCCCTCTCAGCCTGGTGTCAGGGCCCAGAGCCAGCCCTGCCTCCAAAGAGCCCTCGTGCCTCTCTGGGCCTCAGTTTCCCCATCCACGCAAACATGGAGGCACAGATGCCTGCAGTTCTAAGGCCTCCTATGACGTCCCCCTTGTGCCCCCGTCCCCTCCCCCAGTTCAGCAGAGAAAATGAAACTGCACAGTGCACTGGCTCACCCCCAGCCCCGGCCTGGGAGGCTGCTCCGGGTCAAGACCTCCCTGGAGCCCGAGACGCCCCACCTGCCCACCCCACTCGGGTTCGGTTTCCTGGCCCTGCTGGGGCCTGTGAAGTTGTCTGGCTCCCATGCCCCAGAGGTGACCCCACCGGCTCCTCCCTTCCTGACAGGTGACACCTACCCTTCCCGGTGCCTCCCAGGGGCCCGGGAACACCAGCTGCACCCTCTGTGGCTTTCCCTTCTGCCTCCTCAGGGAGGCTGGGTTCAGCTGCCTTCACCGGGTGGGATTCAGGAAAGGCTTGATCCAGCTTTCTGGCTTGGGGGCCCTTCCTGAACAGCCAGATCAGCTGGAGTTCTGGGTCAGCCCCACAGCAACTGGTGATGCAGGCAGTGAACCAGCCACTGTGCGTTCCCTTGAGGCCCGGGCCCTCGATTCCTGCCTATCCTACGTTCCCCACCCTAGCCCAGGCCTCTAGTGTTCCCTGCCAACTCCCTGCCCCCTCACAGCTCCCTCTCCACCCGCCAGCCAGAGGCAGCTTCTCAAAAAGAGAATCAAACCCTAGGCCAGGTGTGGTGGCTCAAGCCTGTAATTCCAGCATTTCAGGAGGCCAAGGCCAGTGGATTGCTTGAGCCCAGGAGTTCGAGACCAGCCTGTGCAACATAGCAAGAGGCTGTCTCTACAAAAATAACTAACTAACTAACTAAATAAATAAAAAGCCAGGTGTGGTGGTATGTCCCTGTGGGCCCAGCTACTTGGGAGGCTGAGGCAGGAGAATGGCGTGAACCTGGGAGGCGGAGCTTGCAGTGAGCTGAGATAGTGCTACTGCACTCCAGCCTGGGCCACAGGGTGAGACTCCGTCTCAAAAAATATATATTAAAAAAATAAAAAGTTTAAAAAATGGGCCAGGTACGGTGGCCCACGCCTGGAATCCGAGCACTTTGGGAGGCTGAGGCGGGTGGATCACCTGAGGTCAGGAGTTTGAGACCAGCCTGACCAACATGGAGAAACCCCATCTCTGCTAAAAATACAAAATTAGCCAGGCATGGTGGCACATGCCTGTAATCCCAGCTACTCGGGAGGCCGAGGCAGTAGAATCACTTGAACCTGGGAGGCGGAGGTTGTGGTGAGCCGAGATCACGCCACTGCACTCCAGCCTGGGTGACAGAATGGAACCCTATCTCAAAATAATAATAGTGATAATTAATCAGACCCTGTCCCTCTCCAGCTCTAGAGGCTCCCTGGCTCCCATCAGCCCTTCGAGGAACCCCCAGGTCGGCCCCTTCACTTCCCCCCGGTCGGCCTATTCCTGCAGGGCACCCCTGGCTATGCACCAAGCCTCCTACCCCAGGGCTTCTCACACACGGTTCCCCCTGCCCGGCACCCTCTTCCCATGGCTGGAAGCCACGTCCAGGGAGGGCACAGCGTGGCCCTGGGCAGAGCCAGATTGGAACAACAACCGCCCAGCCCTGGGCCACCCCACAGTCCTGGTTTCCAGCTCTAAGTGGGCACGGGGCCACCCCGGAGGGAGCAGAGCTGGGGCGGGAGGTCCACAAAACGGCAGGACTCCTGGGCCCCAGGATCAGATCAGGCTGGACTCCGCCCGCCCAGGGCCCGTCCCCACCCGGCAGGCAGGTGGCCGCTCAGACCGGACCGGGGACAGAGTGTGGCTGTGTGGCCGCCTCCCAGGCTGGAGACAAGGCGGTAGTGTCTGTCCTCTGCAGCCTGTCCCTGCCCGGCCGGCCAGGGCGGGGAATGTCAGGCGGGCGGGCCGGGAACGCGCGGGAAGCAGCCCCAGGGCGCAGGCCCCTCCCCAGGACGCGCAGGACGCGCCCCCCTGGCCCCTCCCAAGTCACGGGCGCCCCCCTCGCCCCTCCCCAGGCCCGGACGCCCCCCTCGCCCCTCCCCAGGCCCGGCGCCCCCCTCGCCCCTCCCCAGGCCCGGCGCCCCCCTCGCCCCTCCCCAGGCCCGGCGCCCCCCTCGCCCCTCCCCAGGCCCGGCGCCCCCCTCGCCCCTCCCCAGACCCGGCGCCCCCCTCGCCCCTCCCCAGACCCGGACGCCCCCCTCGCCCCTCCCCAGACCCAGCGCCCCCCTCGCCCCTCCCCAGACCCGGACGCCCCCCTCGCCCCTCCCCAGACCCAGCGCCCCCCTCGCCCCTCCCCAGACCCGGACGCCCCCCTCGCCCCTCCTCAGACCCGGCGCCCCCCTCGCCCCTCCCCAGACCCGGCGCCCCCCTCGCCCCTCCCCAGACCCGGACGCCCCCCTCGCCCCTCCCCAGACCCGGCGCCCCCCTCGCCCCTCCCCAGACCCGGCGCCCCCCTCGCCCCTCCCCAGACCCGGCGCCCCCCTCGCCCCTCCCCAGACCCGGCGCCCCCCTCGCCCCTCCCCAGACCCGGACGCCCCCCTCGCCCCTCCCCAGACCCGGCGCCCCCCTCGCCCCTCCCCAGACCCGGCGCCCCCCTCGCCCCTCCCCAGGCCGGACGCCCCCCTCGCCCCTCCCCAGGCCGGACGCCCCCCTCGCCTTTCCCCAGGACACGCAGGATGCGCCCCCCTCGCCCCTCCCCAGGCCCGGGCGCCGCCGCCTGGGTGATGGATGGAGGGGCCCGCGGGAGGCGGTCGCCGTGGCAACCGCGCCGTCCCCATGGCAACGCCGAGGCCCGGCGCGCGGGGGTGGGGCGGGCGCAGCATCTCCCGCCCCCGGCCTGTGCTGGGGGGGTTGGGGGGGCCGAGGCTTCGGGCCTGGGGCGGCCTAGACGGGCGGGAGGGGTCGGGAATTTCTCCCCCGCGCTGAGGCTAGGGGAGGGGAGGGGGGTCCCGTCTGCGCGTTCAGGGGGCGCCCGCCCAGGAAGGGGCTTCCATACGGGAGGGGTGTGGACCCGCCCCCGACGCCGGGTAGCCAAGGTCAGGCCGACAGAACGCTCCACGTCACAGATCGGAAAAATCAAGCGAAATATGACCACGACGCACGGATCAAAACGGCCACAAACCGAGAACGCCTTCCCCAGAGCTCCCTCCCTCCTGCGGCCGGGTCAGCCCCATTTCACCGACGGGGAAACTGAGGCCGGGCAGGGCGGCCTGCAGACGGCCTTCGCCAGGCGTGGGGGAGTCTCATTCCCGTTTCATCGGCGAGGCCGGGACCAGGACCCCGGCGCAGGGGCTTCCCGGGGTCGGCGGGACGGCGAAGGCTCAGGCTCCCCCGGGCTCACGGAGGGGAGCGGAGGTCAGATCACAAAAGGTCTTACATGCTGGGCGGAGGAGCTGAGTCCCGGGCAAAGGCGTGGAAAGGCTCAGGGCGGCGGCGGTCGTGGTGCCGCTGCGGGTCCCGGGGCAGGTGCTGGGTCTCCGAGCCTCCCTGGCTCCCGGCAGCCGCGCAGAGCCCCTGGAGCGCCACGCCCCCCGCCCGACGCCCACCCCGGCGCGCACAGGCCTCCCGTCTCTGCGATGCTTTTTACGGCGTGTGGCGGTGTGGGCGGCTCGGGGCCCGGCGAGGGCGTCGTCTGGAGCGCGTGAGATAATCCGGCTCCAGGAGATGAGTTCATGAGGCCCAAACCCGACGAGAGCCCCGCAGAGGCCTCCGCGGTGCGGGGCGTTGGTGTTGGAAGGGCCCAGAGAGGTTACGCAACGGCCAAGGTCACCCAGCGAGCAGGGCGGGCCCTGTCCGAGGCGGGAGGGGCGTGTGTGTGATGGGGGCGTCGCACTTGTCCTTCCAGAACCCACGCCCGGGCAGCTCCAGCCAGAACGAGGGGGTCCCTGCCCAGGCAGGCGCCGAGCCCAGCGCCGGGAACATTCCTGCTGCTAATTGAAAGGAAAGAGCTGACGGTGACCTTGGCCATCGTGGGGGGGTGGGGGAGTCACGCGGGGCTGCGAGGTGTGGGGTGCGGGGGGGCAGGGGGGCCCCTTCCCCCACCGGGCAGGGGACGGAGTTCGGGGAATCTGGACCCCAGCTGCTTCCCAGTCCCGGCGATACTCCGTCCTCAGAACCTGTGTCTCCCCTGAGCGCTGGCACCCCCCGCCCTGCTTCCTCCACCACCCTGCCCTGCTCCAAATCCCGGAGTCCGAGCCCCAGTGTCAGCCCCTCACCCTTCATCAGCTCCCAGCTTCCTCTTTCCCTTCTCCACCGCCAAGATCAGCTCAAGCACAGCCACCTCCTCCAGGCAGCCTTCCAGGAAGGAACCTCCTCCCAGCCCTCCCAGGATGCAGCACGGAGGCCCCCAGCGCCACCCCAGTCTCTGGGGCACCGAGAACCCTAAACGGGTTACAGCAGAGAGGCATCACCCCAGAGGAGAGAAGACGGAGGTCAAAGCAGGCCACAGATGCAGAGAAGCAAACCTGTTGCCTATTAACCTGGGGTGGGAAGGGACCCTGCCCGGCCCCTCAGGGGAAGAAGGGGCAGTGAGGCGTGAACGGGGCCTTCCCTGGCTTTCAGCAGGGTCTCAGGGCAAACCCTGCTGCAGAGGCCCCATGGTCCCTCCCCACTCGACTGCACTCCAGCCACACTCCTGAGACGTCCCACAGAGCTCCCACCGCAGGGCCGCTGTGCTGGCTGCACTGCTGCCTGGCACACGGTCACCCAGACCTCCCCGGGCCTCAGGCCCAAGGCCTTTCTGCAGACGTCACCTCCTCATTTAGGCCTCTTCTGGCCTAATTTTCAGCTCCAGGCACCCCTGCAGCCGTCACCACTCGGATCACTTTACTTATCTTTTTCTTTTTTTTTTTTTTGAGATGGAGTTTCCCTCTGTTGCCCAGGCTGGAGTGCGGTGGCACGATCTCGGCTCACTGCAACCTCCACCTCCTGGGTTCAAGCGATTCTCCTGCCTCAGCCTCCTGAGTAGCTGGGATTACAGGCACCTGCCACCATGCCCAGCTAATTTTCGTATTTTTGGTAGAGACGGGGTTTCACCATGTTGGCCAGGCTGGTCTCGAACTCCTGACCTCAGGTGATTCGCCCGCCTCAGCCTCCCAAAGTGCTGGGATTACAGGCGTGATCTTGTCTTCCCACCAGGACAGCAACTGTGTCATTTTTGTCCCTGCCATGTTCCTGGCACCAGGCATACAGCAGGTGCTCAATAAATGCTTGCTGCCCCAGGGAGTCAATTAGGTTCTTTCCATCTTCAGAGGAAACCCCCACCCAGAAGTCCCCCCAACCCCAACCCCCTCTTCTCACACTCCCGCCACTCCCAGGGCCACCTGTCATCTGATCACTGCCTCTTCTTTTTAAAGAAACTCACTGTCACGACTTACATTTATGTAAAGTAGGACCCGGACTCCTCAGTGTGAACAGAGCACAAGCTCCAACCATCTCGGGGGGGAACTACAGATTCACAGATAAACCAACCCGGGTGTCCATCCACAGATGCGTGGGTAAACACAATGTGGCCGTCCACGCACTGGGACACGACTCAGCCACGAACAGTAGCGAGCCACAGCACGGAAGCACCTTGAGGACATCACGCTCAGTGAGAGACGCCAGACACAGAAGGCCACGCAGCGTGTGATCCCATGTCTACGAAATGTCCAGGACCTGCCGATCCAGAGACAGGAAGGGGATTGGCTCCCTAAGGGCTGGGGGAGGGACGGGAGGGGATGCCTAATGGGGACAGGGCTTGTTTTGGGAGTGAAGAAAATGTTCTAAAATTGTGGTGAAAGATACACAACTCTGCTGGGCGCGGTGACTCACACCTGTAATCCCAGCACTTTGGGAGGCCAAGGCAGGTGGATCACAAGGTCAAGAGATCGAGACCATCCTGGTCAATATGGTGAAACCCCGTCTCTACCAAAAACACAAAAATTAGCCAGGCGTGGTGGCGCGTGCCTGTAATCTCAGCTGCTCAGGAGGCTGAGGCAGGAGAACCGCTTGAACCCGGGAGGCGGAGGTTGCAGTGAGCCGGGATTACGTCACTGCACTCCAGCCTATGTGACAGAGAGACTCCGTCCCAAAAAAAAAAAGTACACCCTGTCAGTGTACTAAAAACGACTGAGCTGTACACTTTAAGCAGCCAGACTGCGTAGTGTGTGAAATGTATTTTAATGAAGCTGTTAAGAATGATATACATACAGACGTGTGTATACATACCTGTGTACGTGTGTGTATACGTGCGTGTGTAATGGGAACGCCAGCCTTCTCAACAAGGGCCAGGCCAGGGGCTGTGGTCCTTCCCAACCCCCATGGGGTGCTGAAGCCCCTGCTGGCCCTGCCCTGAGACTTTGCATGGTCGGAAGCGTTTGAATACAAACTGATGAGAACATCAGCTTCTCACTCCCTGACAGGGGTTACTGAAGCACCCTGGGCCTCTGTCCCTCCCCAGCCTTCAGGGTCCCACATCTCTGCCTCCATTGCCCACAGCCTCTGCCCACCCAGGAGGGGCTCCCAGGCCTGGCCCCGTCCCACCACCAGTCTGTTGACCAGGCAGCGCCTCCCACCCAGCTGGCCTCACTCAGGTCCTAATCTAAGCTTTCTTTTTTTTTTTTTTAGAGAGAGAGAGTCTCGCTCTGTCACCCAGGCTGGAGTGCAGTGGCGCAATCTCGGCTCACTGCAACCTCCTCCTCCTGGGTTCAAGCGATTCTCCTGCCTCAGCCTCCCGAGTAGCTGGGAGTACAGGCACCTGCCATCATGCCCGGCTAATTTTTGTATTTTTGGTAGAGATGGGGTTTCACCATGTTGGCCAGGCTGGTCTCGAACTCCTGATCTCAGGTAATCTGCCCGCCTCGGCCTCCCAAAGTCTGGGATTACAGGCGTGAGCCACCGTGCCCAGCCCTAATCTAAATCTAAGTCTTCCCCATCCCAAGGCCTAGCTCCCCTTCCCTCTTCCCACCCAGTCCAGGCTCTGTCCTGGTGACCAGCTCTGACTGTCCCTGAATTTCTGCTTGAAACCCTGGGGCAGGGGACAGCCACTCTGGCCTGATTTTACACTCCTCAGACACCAAGACGTCCACACAGCCATCCTCCCAGAGGACGCCCTCCACCCCCTCATGTATCCAGCGACCAGGCTACTTCTCCCCAGCCAGGGTGCCCCATCCCTGTGGGCATTGCTGACCACACATAGTTCAGGAATCCCATGTTTGCCCTCCTAGACATGGGGTCCTGCCCCCTCTGGCTCTGCCATTTCTCTCCATGTGGCCCCTGTGGCCACAATCCAGACTTGGCCATGACTTGCTCCTCCCTGGGCTCACCCCTCAGCTGCCAGAGCCTTTTTTTGATGACCAGGTCAGCCACTGCTCCTCCCCTGCTCACACACTATCCATGACTCCCCATCCTGGCACTCAAGGCCCAGCAGGAACAAACACCAAAGAGCATTCTCTTCAAAGAGCTTTCCCACTTCTAGCCTTTTGCACATACCAGTCCCTCCACAAGGTGCATCCTTCTGCCTGCCTGGATGAACCCTGAAACATCCTTCTCAGAAAAGGTTCATGATGGACTGGATGAGGAAGCCTTTCTCACACCTCAGAGAAGACCCTGCGTGGCCTTCCAGACCCTGCTGATCCCGCACAGCACGAGGATGGTGAGGAGGGAGCATTTGTTCAATAAACAAATGACGGGTTTCCTAGATCAAGAAAGGATGAGAGGAAACGGGCCCACACTCAGAAAAAAGTGATATAATGCTTTCTTTTTTTTTTTTTTTTTTTTTTGAGACAGAGTCTTGCTCTGTCGCTCAGGTTGGAGTGCAGTGGTGCAATCTCGGCTCACTGCAAGCTCCGCCTCCCAGGTTCAAGCGATTCTCCTGCCTCAGCCTCCTGAGTAGCTGGGATTATAGGCGCCTGCCACCACGCCCGCCCAGCTAATTTTTTTGTATTTTTAGTAGAGATGGGGTTTCACTATGTTGGCCAGGCTGGTCTCGAACTCCTGACCTGAGGTGAACCTCCTGCCTCAGACTTCCAAAGAACTGGGATTACAGGCATGAGCCACCGCGCCCGGCTGATATGATGCTTTTAAAGAACATCAGGCTGTGTGCAGAGGCTCACACGTGTGTACTCCCAGCGCTTTGGGAGGCTGAGGTGGGAGGATGCTTGAGCCCAGGAGTTTGAGACCGGCCTGGGCAACACAGGGAAACCCCGTCTCTACAAAAACAAAACAAAACATACTAATTAGCAGGGTGTGGTGGTGGCACCTGTAGTCCCAGCTACTCAAGAGGCTGGGTGGAGGATCACATGAGTCTGGGACGTGGAGGCTGCAGTGAGCTATGATCACACCTCTGCACTCCAGCCTGAGCAACACAGTAAGACCCAGTCTAAAAAAAGAAGGCCGGGCGCGGTGGCTCACGCCTGTAATCGCAGCACTTTGGGAGGCTGAGGCGAGCAGATCACGAGGTCAGGAGATCGAGACCATCCTGGCTAACACGGTGAAACCCCATCTCTACTAAAAACACAAAAAATTAGCTGGGCGTGGTGGTGGGCGCCTGTAGTCCCAGCTACTCAGGAGGCTGAGGCAGGAGAATGGCGTGAACCCGGGAGGCGGGGCTTGCAGTGAGCCGAGATCGCGCCACTGCACTCCAGCCTGGGTGACAGAGCGAGATTCTGTCTCAAAAAGGAAGAAAAGAAAGAAAAGAAAGAAAGAAGAAAGAAGGAAAGAAAGAAGAGAAAGAGAAAGAAAGAAAGAAAGAAAAAGAAAGAAAGAACGAACGAACATAGGCTGGGCATGGTGGCTCATGCGTGTAATCCCAGCACTTTGGGAGGCCGAGGCAGGCAGATCACTTTAGGCCAGAAGTTCAAGACCAGCCTGGCCAACATGGTGAACAACCTTGTCTCTACTAAAAAATATACAAAAAGCCGGGCATGGTAGCTCACGCCTGTAATCCCAGCACTTTGGGAGGCCAAGGAGCATAGATCACGAGGTCAGGAGATCGAGACCATCCTGGCTAACACAGCAAAACCGCATCTCTACTAAAAATACAAAAAAATTAGCCGGGCATGGTGGCGGGTACCTGTAGTCCCAGCTACTCGGGAGGCTGAGGCAGGAGAATGGCTTGAACCCAGGAGGCGGAGCTTGTAGTGAGCTGAGATCGCGCCACTGCACTCCAGCCTGGGTGACAGGGCGAGACTCCGTCTCGGAAAAAAAAAAAAAAAAGAAAGAAAGAAAAAAAAACATAGGCTGGGCATGGTGGCTCATTCCTGTAATCCCAGCACTTTGGGAGGCTGAGACGGGCGGACGACTTGAGGTCAGGAGTTCGAGACCAGCCTGGCCAACATGGTGAAACCCTGTCTCTACTAAAAATATACAAAAAATTAGCCAGGCGTGGTGGCGCATGCCTGTAGTCCCAGACACTTGGGAGGCTGAGGCATGAGAATCGTGTGAACCCAGGAGGCAGAGGTTGCTATAAGCCTAGATCACACCACTGTGCTCCAGCCTGGGTGACAGCGAGACTCCGTCTCAAACAAACAAACAAAAAGAACATAAGCCAGTTTCCTAGCTTCAAAATCTGAGGCCCTTGAGGATGAACCTGGCTAACGGGTAGAGGCAGAGATGCCCCCATTGGGTGGTGTTCAGAGGGTCCAGGACCATACAGCACCTGCCCTTCCTCTACCCCTGCCTCCCCTAATGATGGCAGTCACATCCCCACTCGCCAGATGAGAATAGTGAGGCCCGGAGGAGACTGACATGCCAAGGTGTGACGGGGAGTCGGGACACCCTCTCTCCACACTCCTCTCCCAAATCACAGAACGGCATGGGAGGGCACAGAAGCAGGGCAGATGCCCCAGGAGCCAAGACCACCGACAAGATCACCTTCTGTGTTTCTCAGTAAACACACCAGGATTGAAAGCCGACACCAGGATGTCTGATATCCAGAACATCACGCCCCACAAGACCACAACCCCCAGACACAGGTACCAAAAACCCTCCCCTGTCCCCGGCGGCTTAGAGGGAGCACGCTCGGCCCACCCAGCAGCAAATCCCCATCCATGCCTCTGCAGCTCTGTGTCCTTACATGTGCCACTGGACCGTCCTGTACCTCAGTTTCCCTCTCTCACAGGGCTTCTGTAAGGATCAAGGGAGTGGGCCGTGCACAGTGCCTCATACCTGTAATCCCAGCATTTTGGGAGGCCCAGCTGGGCGGATCACCTGAGGTCAGGAGTTTGAAACCAGCCTGCCCAACATGGCGAAACCTCGGCTCTGCTAAAAATACAAAAATTAGCTGGGCGTGGTAGCGGGCGCCTGTAATCCCAGCTACTCGGCAGGCTGAGGCAGGAGAATCGCTTGAACCCAGGAGGCGGAGGTTGTAGTGAGCCGAGATCGCGCCACTGCACTCCAGCCTGGGTGACAGAGAGAGACTCTGTCTCTAATAAAAAAAAAGCCAGGCATGGTGGCTCACGCCTGTAATCCCAGCACTTTGGGAGGCCAAGGAGGGTGGATCACAAGGTCAGGAGATTGAGATCATCCTGGCTAACACTGTGAAACCCCGTCTCTACCAAAAATACAAAAAATTAGCCAAGCGTGATGGCGGGCGCCTGTAGTCCCAGCTACTCGGGAGGCTGAGGCAGGAGAACCGCTTGAACCCAGGAGGCGGAGGTTGCAGTGAGCCGGGATCACGCCACTGCACTGCCTGGGAGATGGAGCAAGACTCTGTCTCAAAAAAAAAAAAAAGGGATCAAGGGTCAAGGGAGTTTTCACCCATAAAGCATTTGGAACAGGGCCGTGGAAAAGGCAAGTGCCAGCCGGGCGCGTGGCTCACGCCTGTCATTCCAGCACTTTGGGAGGCCGAGGCAGGCGGATCACCTAAGGTCAGGAGTTCAAGACCAGCCTGGGCAACCTGGTGAAACCCTGTCTCTACTAAAAATACAAAAATTAGCCAGGCGTGGTGGCGGGCACCTGTAGTCATAGCTACTCGGGAGGCTGAGGTAGGAGAATTGCTTGAACCTGGGAGGCGGAGGTTGCAGTGAGTGGAGATCGCAGCTCTGCACTCCAGCGTGGACAACAGAGAGATACTCTGTCTCCAAAAAAAAAAAAAAAAAAAAAGCGTCAGAGGAATTCACACATATAAAGCACTCAGAACAGGGCCGTGGAAAAGGCAGGTACCCACTTAATGGTTGCTGAGTGAATAAATTACGCCTGCACTTCTCAAACTTCCTTCCCATGCAATGCTGTCGTCCCAGCTACTTGGGAGGCTGAGGCGGGGAAGTTGCTTGAGCCCAGGAGTTCGAGACTGGCCTGGGCAACATGGAAAAAAGAAAGAAAGAAACCACCTTCCCACCTTCCGCCGCCTCCCCGACAGTATCTGTCTATTCCTTGCCTTCAAAGCCACTCCAATATAAATCAAATCGCCTTGTTTTAGAAAGAAACATTATATTGTGATCAAGACTGAGCAAACCAGAAGCCACCGCCACAAACAAGAGAGCGGAAACATGGAGGAAGAAACAGATACAAGGGAAGTAAAAGCTTGTTATTAAATTCAATTATCACTAGATACTGTTGCCTTTTAACAGGCTCTGCCTCTCATTAAAAAGGGGGATTAGCAAGTGTGAAGGAACGTTAAGGACCCAGTTAGCACCCAACCGAGACTTTCCTCTTGAAAATTTCCAGGTCTGCGAGCAGGGAGGAGTCTGGGCCGGTCTTGACCATCTGTCTAGGCCCAAGTCTGTTCTCCTCCCCATCCTGGGGGTTTGAGCCTTGCCTTTACCTAGGACAGGGCTGTGGGTGCTGGAGAATGGCTGCTCCAGGCCAAAATATCTTTATTTTACCAGCCAGATCATGTGTCACTCAGGGAACACACAAACCCTCCCAGAGCACAGAGATTCTCTCCGAAGCAGAGATTGTCCCCAGCTCCTTCCCGGACGGTCTCCTCACCCTGGCAGCATCAGCCCTGTGGTTAGCAACCCGCTAGTTTTCCTTAAATCCTCACATTAACAAAAAATAACTTAACCTGTTCTTGAATGACATTTAAAATTCTTTAAATTCTTAAATTCATTTGTGAAACTTTCCAGTGAGACGGGCACCACCACAAACCACAGCCAGCTCCCGTGTCTTCGACTGGAAAATCTGTGGAAACGGGAGGAGGCAAGCGATCACGTTCTAGCGGACGGGGCCTTGGTGCTTGACGTCCGCTGGGGAGAAGAACGAGGGGGCAGGTGTCCAAGACCGGGCGGCACCAGATGGGCCTGTCCCCACCCATTGTCAGCCCGGGAACCGGGGAGAGAGGCGTCTTCGCATGGCGGCTCACAGCCGGTTAACGCTGGGTGCCTGTCCCATATCTGCGTCCCCAAAAGCAATGATGACCCAATGTGGGACCTGTGGGCCACCCTCTGACCCCGGACGGAGAAACCGTGGGGCAGAGCAGGAGGCACCGAGGTCCCCCCCGCCCCAGGCGCTGTGTGATGGAGGGGGGTTTGGGGGGCACAGCAGCTCCTCTCTGGGCCTCAGTATCTCCCGTGGGAAAGGAAGGGGTGGCAGGAAGGAAACAATGGGCCCGACCTGGAGTGTTCGCTGACACCCCTCCTCTGGGCGGGAGATCTCCGTGGTCCTCCTAGGCAGCCCCCTCCCCACAGCCACACCCTGCCCAGGCCTGGCTGTCAGAGGCCCAGAGGCTCCCCCGGGGCCTGGCGAGCAGGGCAGATAAACAAGGCTGGGGGGTGGGGGTGTGGAGCAGGCAAGTCTGGGCCCTGGCTCCCCTGAGCCCCTGGCTGAGCTCCCGGGGCGGGGTGACGGGGAGCGGGGTCAGGCCTTTGTCTGGGTTTTCAAAAGCAGAGGACACTGGGTGTCTCGCTTTCCCAGGGAGGGAGGGACGCAGCGGCCCCCACCCAGCCGCGGGCATGGCGGGTCACGGGTGAATCCCCGGGGGAAAGTTGGCGGCTTAGAAAACACGCCCAGTGGGAAGGGCAGGGGGCCACAGGCGGCCTCCAGATCCGGTCTTCGGTCCTCGGGCTGGGGTGGGGACCCGGGCCTCAGCAGGGCAGCTGGCTCCCCTGTCCTGAGATGGGCAGGTGGGTGATCCCAGGAGGCGCCTCCTGACCCCTGCCCGTGCAGTGCCCACCTGTGGGAGTGAGGGGCAGGGGGGCACCAGAGCACCGGGAGGAGGGGACCGGTCCCCGAAGCGACCACGCGCCCTCGTTCGGTGCCTGCTGTGCGCAGGAACCCTCCACTGCCCACTTCTCCCGACCCCACACAGGCGCAGGCATGCGGGGGTCCAGGGATCCCAGCCCAGGGCCAGCCCACTCCTGTAGCTACACCATTGGAGCCCCAGCTCCGAGACACTTCCCCGAGAGGGTATCCGACCCAGGCGCCCCGCTGGAAAACGCCAGTTCCTCTCCATTCTCACACACCCCAGAGACCCGGGAAGCCGAGGGCAGCCCCTCTCCCTCCAGCGGTAACTCGGGACCTGCGCAGTGGCTGGGGGCTCAGGACACCCCTGGAGGCCCTTGGGAAGGGCGGGGGTGGGGGGGCACCGGCCCGCGCGCGCGTCCAGGGCGCCAGGAGCCGTGCGCTCAGACTGGGGCGGGGGAAGGGTGCGTGAGCGCGAGGCCGGACCGGTGCAATCTGGGGAGGGGTCGCTCCATCTCCCCGGGGCCACCCACAGGTGGCCGAGAGCCGAGGCTCGCCCTGGAGACGCGGGCGGGGCGCGGGCGGAGACGCGAGCCTCCCCCTCCCCGCGTCCTGGACTGGCCCGAGCCGCCGCTGCCCGGGTCCCCACGCGCCGGTGGGTGGGCAGCCGGGGTCCAGGAGCGGGGAGGCCTCCCGGCAGGCGCGGCCCAGCCCGAGTCTCTTCCCGGCTGAGCTGCGGCCCCAGCAGCCCCGCGCCGCCTCCTGCTCCTCGCGGGGGCCGCGATGCCCCCAGTGGGGCGCGAGAGAGGGGGCCACCCCCCTCCCCGGCTCCCGGCGCTCCGGGCCCCCAGCCCCGCGGCCCGAGCGCGCCTACTCACTCCATCTCCCCGCCGAGGTCCGGGTGGGTCCGCGGTGCCGGGCGGGGGCGGGCGCGGGCGGCGCGCGGGGGAGGGGAGGGGAGGGGGACGCGGCCGGGAGGCGGCCGGGGCGGGCTAAGGCCTGGCGGCCCGGGCTGCGCGGCGCGGGGGCGGCGGCACCGGCTCGGGCATCGCCCCGCGCAAAGCTGCTGTTTATTGTCCGGGCGGCGGCGGGCGCGGGGGGTGGGCTGAGCGCGCGCGTCTCCGGCGCGCTCCCCTCTCCCTCCCGCCCGCCCCGCTCCCCGCCCCGCTCCCCTCCCACCTCCCCGCGCTGCGAGCGGGCGCTGCGCCTCCTGCCGGCTGTGCCGCCGCCCCCCGCCCCGCGCGCCCCGGCCCGGGGCACCCCTGAGAAGGGCCTAGGTCTGGGCGCGGCGCTGGGACCCGGCCGTCACCAAGTCCCGCCCCTCCCCAGCTCCTGGGCCAGAGCCGGGACCCTCGCGAAGTCAGACAAGCAAAGGCCTTTCCCGAGAGCCCAGGCGCCGAGAGGGACACACATTTCAGGGCGAGCGAGGGGATGAGGGGTCCTGGGGAGGCCGCTGCGAGGAGCTGACAGCTCCCTGCAGCCCCGGCCCCGCCCGCAGGGTCCCCAGGCCTCCTTTGCGGGAGTATCTGGTGGAGAGCGCTGTGCCTGCAAAGGCCAGGGGTTGGGGTGGAGACAACCGCAGGTGCTGATGTGTCTGGGCCCTGGCTGGGAGCTGAGCCTGGTCCCCGGGGCTGGAAGTAGGCCGATGAATTTAATCGGCCTCAGGGACCCCATGGCACACTCACTAAAGGCCCAGCGACCAGACGACCAGAGTGAGTGAGAGGGACGGTGGAGGATCAGGGAGCGCTCAGGCTTTGTCCTCAGAGCACTGGGGCGCCACAGCAGGAGACAGGCAGGACCTGTCTTTCCCAACATGTAGGCCGTGGGCCCAGCTTCCCGGTTTCCCGTGAGAACACTGCAGCCCAGCCCCAGCACACCTACTCATGGGGGTCCAGGGTGGACAGGAAGGAAAGATTCTTCCAAACTCCTTAGTTTTCTTATAAAACGGTTCTCCTCTGCCGATGTTTGCTGAATGCCTGTAGATTTAAAGGAAAGTAACCCCGGATGAGCTGTGGAGAAAGATATGGCAGGATGTACCCCAGGCTGAAGACGGCCGTCAACACCTTTTCTTTATTTCTCCCTTTTTACAGTGAATGTGTATTCATTTTAGCATTTAAGACAATAAGATAAATCAGCAGAGGTTAACAAAGCAAACATCCTAAGGAATATCAGGGGGTCTCGGGTCTGATTCCCAGCTCACCCATCTCCAAGCTGTGTGACCCTGGGTCTGTTTCTTAACCTCTCGGAGCTTCATTCCCCCTCCACCCCCCCCCCCCCAAGGCTGTGGGAGGTTAACTGAGTGAGCACACACAAAGGGCTTGGCACAGGGCCCAGCACACACTAGCTCAGGGTTTGGCAAACTTTTTCTGTAAAGGGCCAGAGAGTAAATACTTTCAGCATTGCAGGCACAGTCTCTGCGGCAATGACTCTGCTCTGCCATTGCAGAATGAAAGTAGCCAGAGGCAATATGTAAAACCATGGGCATGGCTCTGTGCCCATAAAACTTTATTTACAAAAACAGGCAGTGGGCCAGAGCTGATCCGAGGGCCGTAGCGTACTGACTCCTGCGCTAGGCACCCAATAAAACTTTATTTACAAAAACAGGCAGTGGGCCAGAGCTGATCCGAGGGCCGTAGCGTACTGACTCCTGCGCTAGGCACCCAATAAAACTGACGTGTGAGTCGTTTCTTCACTGCCCCTTGGCCTCTGTGTTCTTTTAGTCCAAAGTGATTTATTGAACACCTACTGTGTGCCTGGCACCGTTAGTCACCTGTGATGCAGAAGTCCTGTTTTTGCGGCCAGGAGCCGTGGCTCACGCCTATAATCCCAGCACTTTGGGAGGCTGAGGCTGGTGGATCACGACGAGGTCAAAAGTTTGAGACCATCCTGGCCAACATGGCGAAACCACTTCTTTTTTTGGTGGGGGGGACGGAGTTTCGCTCTTGTTGCCCAAGCTGGAGTGCAATGGCGCGATCTCGGCTCACCGCAACCTCCGTCTCCCAGGTTCAAGTGATTCTCCTGCCTCAGCCTCCCTAGTAGCTGGGATCACAGGCATGAGCCACCATGCTCGGCCAGTGAAACCCCTTCTCTACTAAAAATACAAAACTTAGCTGGGCATGGTGGTGCACGCCTGTAATCCCAGCTACTGGGGAGGCTGAGGCAGAAGAATGGCTTGAACCCAGGAGGCAGAAGTTGCAGTGAGCAGAGAATGCTCCACTGCACTCCAGCCTGGGTGACAGAACAAGACTCCATCTCAAAAAAACAAAAAACAAAAAAAGAAAAAAGAAGTTCTGTCCTTCGAGAGACGGTGATTTTTGTCCCCTACCTAAATGATTCAGGGTGAATGAAATGACTGTTACGTGTAATCCCAACACTTCAGGAGACTGAAGCAGGAGGATCACTTGAAGCCAGGAGGTGAAGACCCTGGGCTACGTAGTGAGACTCCCATTTCTACAAAAAATGAAAAATTAGGCCGGGCACAGTGACTCACACCTGTAATCCCAGCACTTTTGGAGGCTGAGGTGGGCGGATCACCTGAGATTGGGAGTTCGAGATCAGCCTGACCAACATGGAGAAACCCTGTCTCTACTAAAAATACAAAATTAGCTGGGCGTGGTGGCGCACACCTGTAATCCCAGCTACTCCAGAGGCTGAGGCAGGAGAATCACTTGAACCTGGGAGGCGGAGGTTGCAGTGAGCCGATATCGCACCATTGCACTCCAGCCTGGGCAACAAGAGCGAAACTCCATCTCAAAAAAAAAAAAAAATTAAAAATTAGTTGGGCATGGTGGAGTGCGCCTATGGTCCCAGTTACTTGGGAGGCTAAGGTGGGAGGATCGCATGAGCCTGGGAGGTTGAGGCTACAGTGGGCTGTGATCATGCCACTGCACTCCAGCCTGGGCAACAGAGGCAGACCCTGGCTCAAAATAAAATAAATGATTCAGGGCCAGACACAGTGGCTCACACCTGTAATCCCAACACTTTGGGAGGCTGAGAAGGGAGGATCACTTGAGCCCAGGAGTTTGAGACCAGTCTGGGCAACACAGAAAGACCCCATCTCTACAAATTTTTTTTTTTTTTTGAGACAGAGTCTCGCTGTCGCCCAGGCTGGAGTGTAGTGGTGCAATCTCGGCTCACTGCAACCTCTGCCTGGGTTCATGTCATTCTCCTGCCTCAGCCTCCCGAGTAGCTGGGACTACAGGCACCCGTCACCACGCCCAGCTAATTTTTTTGTATTTTTAGTAGAGACGGGGTTTCACTGTGTTAGCCAGGATGGTCTCAATCTCCTGACCTCGTGATCTGCCCTCCTCGGCCTCCCAAAGTGCTGGGATTACAGGCGTGAGCCACCGCGCCCGGCCCAATTTTTTTTTTTAAATAGTGCTCCATCCAAGGAAAGGCCACCCAAATTCAAACCTCTGTCTGATCTCACCCCTCTGTGACCCCCTGGAGGGCTGGGAATGGGTCTGAGAAGCATCACAAGCTGCAAGGGCCAGACCCTGCCCACAAGGGCAGTGGGACAGGCTACCATCGGGGTCCTTCAAGATTTTAATTATAAGAAGGAAGAAGAGACAGGGCAAGGCACGGGCTTGGGGGGTCATAGTGACCCTGTATCGGGTGGCCCGCTTCTACTCCCAAGTGAACGGAACCTGCGTGAGGAGCTGTCGAGGTGTTAATTGGTTTTTAGCTGTGACAGTGGTACTTGGTGGCGGCTGTTATTTCATTTGGTTTTGGGGAATGGTTTGTTCAGTACAGCAGGCACTAGCCATATATACATTTTTAAATGTAATTTTTCTTTTTGAGACGGAGTCTCACTCTGTCACCCAGGCTGGAGTGCAGTGGGGCGATCTCGGCTCACTGCAAGCTCCGCCTCCCGAGTTCACACCATTCTCCTGCCTCAGCCTCCCCAGTAGCTGGGACTACAGGCACCTGCCACCACGTCCAGCTAATTTTTTTGTATTTTTAGTAGAGACGGGGTTTCACTGTGTTAGCCAGGATGGTCTCGATCTCCTGACCTCTTGATCCGCCTGCCTCGGCCTCCCAAAGTGCTGGGATTACAGGTGTGAGCCACCGCGCCCGGCCTACAAAATTTTTTTTAAAAATTAGCCAGGTGAGGTGTCATGCACCTGTAGTTCCAGTTACTCACAGGCTGAGGTAGGAGGATCAGTTGAACCCAGGAGGTCGAGGCTACAGTGAGCTGTGAAGACACCACTGCACTCCAGCCTGGGTGACAGAGCCAGACCCTATCTCAAAAATAAAATAAAATAAAAGATTCAGGGTTTGAAGGGTGGTGGAGGCATTTTGTGTAAAAATAGGAGGAAGTGGAGGAGGCCTTGGGGAGGGAAAGGGACTGCTGAGATCATTTCTCCCACCGCCCCAGCTCTAAACCTCCAGGACTCACATCTCCCTCCGAGCAAAAGCTAAAGTCCTCCTGCCACTCTCAAGGCCCTGCACGAAAAACTCGCGCCGCCCACACCTCCCGACTCCAGCACACACAGGCCTGGAGGTGATGCCACATGAACCGGGGAAATGGGCCGGGCAAACGGTGGAGGGAGACGTTCCAGGTGGCCGGAACGGCCTGGGCAAAGGTGTGGAGGTGGGACAAGGTGGGGTGTGTAGTGGACCGGAGAGAAGCTGCCTCGAGTTGACCTTCACACCCTCACTTCCACCGCCTCACTGCGCTCACCCACCCACAGGCACTGCAGCGCCCATCCGCGTCCTGTGGGTAGCAGTCACTGCCCTGAGGCTCGGCCTCCTGCACCTCGGTCCCCCCTCCCAGCTTCCGAAGCAATGTCGACCCCGCCCCCTGCACCCTAGCCCCGCCCCCTGAACCTCGGACCCGCCTCCCGGGCAATCTCGGCCCCGCACCCCGCCCCTAGCCCCGCACCGTGCACCCTAGTCCCGCCTCCCAGCAGCCTAGGCCATCTCGGCCCCGCCCCGACCCCGCCCCATGCACCATGGCCCCGCCCCCGATATCTGCCCCACCTCCCAGCATCCCAGGCAATGGCCCCGCCCCTACACATTGGCCCCGCCCCCTGTTCCTCGGCCTCACCTCCCAGGCAATGTCGGTCCCGCCCCTACACCTCAGCCCCGCCTCCCAAGCAATGTCGGCCCCGCCCCTGCACCTCGGCCCCGCCTCCAGGCTTCCAGAGCGATGTTGGCCTGACCCCTTCCTGGACTCAGGGACAGGGGAGGAGTGAGGTTTCCCTGAGGGCGCCCCTGCCCTTCCTACTTCCATAGAGCTCCACCCCAGGGCTCCGCCCAGTACGCCCCCCCAACTCCTTGCAGATCTGGCCACCCTCTGGAGCCTTGGACGACCGGAAGCTATAGGTGGGCCCCAAAACCTCACTCCTCCCCTGTCCCTGAGTCAGAGACTCCCCCTCGCCTTTCCCCAGCCATGACTTTAGCTGAGGCCTTGTGGCCCCCACCCCAACCCTGAGCCGTGTCGCCTCCGGGTCTCCCCACCTCCTCTCCCCACTCCACTCTTACACCAGAGAAATATGCCCTGGCCTGCCCCAGCTCAAACACCATCTATGGCTCCCCAGTGCCCTGCAGCCCCACAAGGCACAGCTGAGCCCAGACAATCCTTTCTCTTCCCTGCTCACCTCTCCTTGCCCCACAACCAGCTTGGGCTTCAGCCGTCCAGACACCTGCTGTTAGACGCCTTGTGTGTTCCTCTGGGGAGAACTTCCCCAGCTTCCACACTGTCACTGGGTCCCCTCGGTACCCTTTTGGTTTTTATTTTTTTTTAATAAGATAGGGTCTCACTCTGCCACCCAGGCTGGAGTGCAGTGACGTGATCTTGGCTCACTGCAGCCTTGACCTCCCCCATCAGGTAATCCTCCCACCTCAGACTCCTGAGTATCTGGGACTACAGGCGTGCACCACCACACGTGGCTAATTTTTTTTTTTTTTTTTTTTGAGACAGAGTCTTGCTCTGTTGCCCAGGCTGGAGGGCAATGGCACGATCTCAGCTCACTGCAACCTCCACCTCCTGGGTTCAAGCCATCCTTCCACCTTAGCCTCCTGAGTAGCTGGGATTACAGGTGCCCACCATCATGCCTGGCTAATTTTTGTATTTTTAGTAGAGATGGGGTTTCACCATGTTGGCCAGACTGGTCTGGAGCTCCTGACCTCAGGTGATCCGCCTGCCTCGACCTCCCAAAGTGCTGGGATTACAGGCGTGAGCCACCATGCCCGGCGTTTGCTATTCCTCTTGTCCATCCACGCTGTCTTTCCCACTAAATTCTTCTGACAGACAATGTCATTTACATGTTGTGTTCAGCGTTTCCTTCCTGCCTCTTTGCTGAATGTCAGCCCCACAAGGGCAAGAACTTGTCTGTCTTCTTCACTGCTGAGTCCCCAAGGCCCACAACACTGTACACAGTAGGGGCTCAGTAGATGCTCACGGAATGAGTTGAGTGAATGAATGGATGGTTTCCTGTCTTCCACTCTCTTCTCTGACTGAGATGGCTTCCATGGGAAGGACAGGGCAGGGTCCAGCTTACGGATGGGCAAACAGGGGCTTTGCAAGGCGCTCCAGGGCCCCAGTCCCCACCAGGATGCTGCATCCAGTACCTTGCTGTTTTGTTTTTTTTTTAAGACAGAGTCTTACTTTTGTCACTCAGGCTGGAGTGCAGTGGCGCGATCTCAGCTCACTGCAACCTCCATCTCCTGGGTTCAAGCAATTCTCCTGCCTCAGCCTCCCGAGTAGCTGGAATTACCGGTGCCCGCCACAACGCCCAGCTAATTTTTGCAGTTTTAGTAGAGACGGGGTTTCACCATGTTGGCCAGGCTGGTCTCAAACTCCTGACCTCAGGTGATCCGCCCGCCTCGGCATCCCAAAGTGCTGGGATTACAGACGTGAGCCACCACACCCGGCCAACCTTGCTGAATTCTCACCAGCACTCTCGGCATTGCCCCAGGGCAACCCATTCACTAGATGGGAAAACCGAGGCCAGAGAGCTCTGGGGAGCAGGGCCTTTGGACAGCTCAGGGACCCCCAGCAGTGGCCAAGCCAGCCCTCTCCAGTCTGGCTGAAAGGCAGGCAGTGTTGGGTTGTGCTATGTGTATTCTTTTTTTTTTTTTTTTTTGAGATGGAGTCTCACCCTGTCGCCCAGGCTAGAGTGCAACGGTGCGATCTGGGCTCACTGCAACCTCCGCCTCCCGGGTTCAAGTGTCCTCCTGCCTCAGCCTCCCGAGTAGCTGGGATTACAGGCACGTACCACCACACCCAGCTAATTTTTGTATTTTTAGTAGAGACGGGGTTTCGCCATGTTAGCCAGGCTGGTCTGGAACTCCTGACCTCAGAGGATCCACCTGCCTCACTCTCCCAAAGTGCTGGGATTACAGGCGTGAGCCACTGCACCCAGCCAGTACTTGTGTATTCTTAAGGCAGCTAGCTTCCATTTCAAGAAATAGGAAGCAGGGCCGGGTACCGGGGCTCACGCCTGTAATCCTAACACTTTGGGAGGCCGAGGCGGGTGGATCCTCTGAGGTCAGGAGTTCGAGAGCAGCCTGGCTAACAGGGCAAAACCTGTCTCTGCTAAAAATACAAAAAAAAGATCAGGTGCGTTGGCTGACGCCTGTAATCCTAGCACTTTGAGAGGCCAAGGCAGGCAGATCACCTGAGGCTGGGAGTTCAAGACCAGCCTGACCAACATGGTGAAACCCCGTCTCTACTAAAAATACAAAATTAGCTGGGCATGGTGGCGCAAGCCTGTAATTCCAGCCACTCAGGAGGCTGAGGCAGGAGAATCGCTTGAACCCAAGAGGCAGAGGTTGCAGTGAGCTGAGATCGCACCACTGCACTCCAGCCTGGGCAACAAGAGCGAAACTCCGTCTCAAAAAAAAAAAAAAAAAAAAATTAGCTGGGCGTGGTGGCGCATGCCTGTAATCCCAGCTACTTGGAAGACTGAGGTAGGAGAATCTCTTGAACTCAGGAGGAAAAGGTTGCTGAGAGCCAAGACTGCACCACTGCTCTCCAGCATGGGTGACAGAGCAAGACTCCCTCTCAAAAAAAAAAAAAAAAGAAGCAATTTCCTGTGGATATACATTTATTGGGGTTAAAAAATAAAGTGAGGCCGGGCACAGAGGCTCACGCCTGTAATCCCAGCACTTTCGGAGGCCGAGGCGGGCAGATCACAAGGTCAGGAGATCGAGACGATCCTGGCTAACACAGTGAAATCCTGTCTCTACTAAAAATACAAAAAAAAATTAGCCAGGCGTGGTGGCACACACCTGTAGTCCCACCTACTTGGGAGGCTGAGGTTGGAGAATCGCTTCAACCTGGGAGGCAGAGGTTGCAGTAAGCAGCGATCGCACCACTGTACTCCAGCCTGGGTGACAGAGCATCTGTCTCAAAAAAATAAAAATAAAGTGAGGCTGGGCATGGTGGCTCACGCCTGTAATTCCAGCACTTTGGGAGGCTGAGGTGGGCAGATGACCTGAGGTCAGGAGTTCAAGACCAGCCTGACTAACATGGAGAAATCCCGTCTCTGCTAAAAAAATACAGAATTAGCTGGGTGTGGTGGTGGGCACCTATAATCCCAGCTACTCGGGAGGCTGAGGCAGGAGAATTGCTTGAACCCAGGAGGTGGAAGTTGCGGTGAGCTGAGATCGTGCCACTGCACTTCAGCGTAGGCGATAGGAGTGAAACTCCATCTCAAAAAAAAAAAGTAAATAAATAAATAAAAACAGTAAAATGAGGCCAGTCTCAGTGGCTCATGCCTGTTACACCAGCACTTTGGGATGCCAAGGTGGGGGAATCAGTCGAGGTCAGTTTGAGGCCAGCCTGGGCAACATAGTGAGACCCCATCTCTACAAAAAAATCTTTTTTTCTTTTTTTGAGACTGAGTCTCGCTCTGTCGCCCAGGCTGGAGTGCAGTGGCGCGATCTCGGCTCACTGCAAGCTCCGCCTCCCGGGTTCACGCCATTCTCCTGCCTCAGCCTCCCGAGTAGCTGGGACTAGAGGCGCCCGCCACCACGCCTGGCTAATTTTTTGTATTTTTAGTAGAGACGGGGTTTCACCGTGTTAGCCAGGATGGTCTCGATCTCCTGACCTCGTGATCCGCCTGCCTCGGCCTCTCAAAGTGCTGGGATGACAGGCGTGAGCCACCGTGTCTGGCTTTTTTTTTTTAATTACCCTGGTGGTTCTGTGAGCCTGTGGTCCCAGCTACAGGGAAGGCGGAGCCAGGAGGCAGAGGCTGCGTGAGCTGTGATTGCACCACTGCATTGCAGTCTCAGCGACCAGACAAGATCGTGTCTTGAAAAACAATTTTTCGCAGGGGAGGGGCCGGGCATGGTGGCTCACACCTGTCATCCCAGCACTTTGGGAGGCCCAGGCGGGTGGATCACCTGCCATCAGAAGTTCAAGACCAGCCTGGCCAACATGGTGAAACCCCGTCTCTACTAAAAATACAAAAAATTAGCGTGGTGGCGGGAGCCTGCAATCCCAGCTACTCAGGAGGCTGAGGCAGGAGAATCACTTGAACGCAGGAGGCGGAGCTTGCAGTGAGCTGTGATGGTGCCACTGCGCTCCAGCCTGGGCGACAGAGCGAGACTCTGTCTCAAAAAAATAAAATAAATAAAATAAAAATGTAAAATTAAATACAATAAAGGAAGCTGTTGTCACCATTGCTGTTGACTCCCTGCAGTGGCTGTTGTCTGAGCTCCTGAAGAGCCACTCAGATCCTCCATGGAGAGACCCTCCAGGAGAATCGCAGTCCAGCGGCTCATGGGTCAAGACCCTGTGCTGTGCGGCCCCAGACAAATCGGCTCCCCTCTCTGGGCCTCAGTTTGGGAAGTGGGAACAGTGACCCCCACTCAGCCCCCTCCTCAGGGCTGCCAGGAGCTTGGGTTTCTGAGACGCTGGAGGACGGTTGTTTATTTCACAACTGTTCACAAAAAGGGAAGGAAACGGCCCAGCTCTGGGTAGAATCGGTCCCGAGAGGCAGTGGGAGCTCCTCTGAGACAGCAGCCCTGGCCCCCTGGCTCCTCAATGTGTGGTGGGGCTAAGGCGCTTACCCTCTCCCTACTGTGTCCCCATCAGCGACCGGGACAGGGACAGCATCGTGGGGGAACAAAGTTTCACACGCCTGCAGCTTCGGGCAATTCTCCTTCTAACGCCCGTGGAGCTGGGGACGTTTTCCAGGTCTCTGCTTCAGTGCTCCCAGACAGAGGGCAGCAGGGGAGGTAGGAGCAAATCCAGGGGACCCACTCGTGCTGACGCGACGACCGTGGAGACCAGAGTGCCTGCTGTCCCGTCGTTCAACAGTATTGATGGACAGCCGGGCGCGATGGCTCATGCCTGTAATCCCAGCACTTTGGGAGGCCGAGGCCGGCCAATCACTTGAGCTCAGGAGTTTGAGACCAGCCTGGGCAATATGGCGAAACCCATCTCTACCAAACAAATAAAACAAAACAAAACATAAAAACACAAAAATTAGCCGGGCGTGGTGGCAGACACCTGTAATCCCACCTACTTGGGAGGCTAAGGCAGGAGGATCACCTGAACTCAGGAGGCAGAGGATGCAGTGAGCCGAGATCGAACCACTGCACTCCAGCCTGGGCGACAGAAGGAGACCCTGTCTCTAAAAGATAAAAACAAGGCTGGACGCGGTGACTCATGCCTATAATCCCAGCATTTTGGGAAGCCGAGGCTGGTGGATCACCTGAGGTCAAGAGGTCAAGAGTTCAAGACCAGCCTGGCCAACATGGTGAAACCCCATCTCCGCTAAAAATACAAAAAATTAGCCGGGCGTGGGGGCAGACGCCTGTAGTCCCAGCTACTGGGGAGGCTGAGGCATGAGAATCACTTGAACCCAGGATACTGAGGTTGCAGTGAGCTGAGATCGCGCCACTGCACTCCATCCTGGCGACAGATCGAGACTCCATCTCAAAAAAAAAAAAAAAAAAAAAATTCCCACACACAAAAAAACAATATTGATGGAGCACAGCCCACGCGGTCACAGCGGTGCCAGACGACCCAGTAGACCACAGAACAGCAGGAAATGGTCCCCAAGTACACGGACCCTGAGCTGGGGTCCCACCTGTCCCCAGGCCCTGGAAACAGCTTTCCGTTTCCCTAAATCTTTCCTGCAGCTGCTGTAACAAATTCCCAGAAACGTAGTGGTTTAAAATGATAACAACTTGGGCCAGACATGGTGGCTTACACCTATAATCCCAGCACTTTGGGAAGCCGAGGCTGGAGGATTGCTTGAGGCCAGGAGTTCAAGACCAGCCTGGGCAACACAGCAAAACCCCATCTCCACAAAAAATGAAATAATGAGCCGGGCGTGGTGGTGGCAGGTGCCTGTGGTCCCAGCTACTCTGGAGGCTGAGGTGGGAGGATGGCTTGAGCCTAGGAGGTGGAGGCTGCAGTGAGCTTTGATTGCACCACTGCACTCCAGCCTGGGCAGCAGAGCAAGACCCTGTCTCCCTGTCTCAAAATAAATATATACATAATAAACGAGGCTGGGCGCGGTGGCTCACACCTGTAATCCCAGCACTTTGAGAGGCCGAGGCGGGTGGATCACGAGGTCAGGAGATCGAGACCATCCTGGATAACACGGTGAAACCCCGTCTCTACTAAAAATAAAAAAAATTAGCCGGGCGTGGTGGCGGGCGCCTGTAGTCCCAGCTACTCGGGAGGCTGAGGCAGGAGAATGGCCTGAACCCGGGAGGTGGAGCTTGCAGTGAGCCGAGATCGCGCCACTGCAGTCTGGCCTGGGCGAAAGAGCGAGACTCCGTCTCAAAAAAATATAATAATAATAATAATAAACGAAATGGCACCAATTTATTATCTGGCAGTGCTGGAGGTGAGAAGCCCATGCAGGCCCTGCTGGGCTGACGTCAGGGCATCGGTAGGGCTGGCTTTTCCCGGAGGCTCCAGGGGAAAATTCATTCCTGCCATTTTTTAGCTTCCAGAGGCCGCCCGCATCTCACAGAGCCCGAGTTCATTGTGCGGCCTTTTCATACCTTCCTTTCCGTGCATTTCCCGTTGCTTCATTTCACTTCATTCTTTATTGAGAACACTTTACATTTGGTAAAACACAGGTCTGGAGCGTTCAACGGTGACTTCTTTTTTTTTTTTTTGAGATGGAGTCTCGCTCTGTCACCCAGGCTGGAGTGCAATGGTGCAATCTCGCCACCTCCACCTCCCGGTTCAAGCGATTCTCCTGCCTCAGCCTCCCAAGTAGCTGGGATTACAGGCACCTGCCACCACTCCCGGCTAATTTTGGTACTTTAAGTAGAGACGGGGTTTCACTATTTTGGCCAGGCTGGTCTTGAACTCCTGACCTCAGGTGATCCACCTGCCTCGGCCTCCCGAAGTGCTGGGATTATAGGTGTGAGCCACTGCGTCCGGCCCCAGCCTGTCCATTATTAAGCGCTGACGAGCACCCCACCGCTAGCCACTGCTGTGAACACCATCACCCGGCTGTGTGAGCTGCACTTTACAACCTGAACTTTGCCACTAAGAACGCTCCCACTGAAAGGTGAAGACCCACCGGGCCGGGTGCGGTGACTCAGGCCTGTAATCCCAGCACTTTGGGAGGCTGAGGCAGGTGGACCACCTGAGGTCGGGAGTTCGAGACCAGCCTGACCAACATGGAGAAACTCCATCTCTACTAAACACACAAATTTAGCCGGGCGTGGTGGTGGGCACCTGTAATCCCAGTTACTCAGGAGGCTGAGGAAGGAGAATCCCTTGAACCCAGGAGGCAGAGGTTGCGGTGAGCCAAGATCGCACCACTGCACTCTAGCCTGGGCAACAAGAGCGAGATTCCTTCTCAAAAAAAAAAAAAAAAAAAGGCCGGGCACAGTGGCTCACACCTGTCATCCCAGCACTTTGGGAGGCCAAGGCAGGTGGATCATGAGGTCAGGAGATCGAGACCATCCTGGCTAATATGGGGAAACCCCATCTCTACTAAAAATACAAAAACAAAATTAGCCGGGCGTGGTGGCAGGCGCCTGTAGTCCCAGTTACTCTGGAGGCTGAGGAAGGAGAATCACTTGAACCTGGGAGGTAGAGGTTGCAGTGAGCCGAGATGGCGCCATTCCACTCTAGCCTGGGCAACAAGAGCGAGACTCCATCTCAAAAATAAAAGAAAAAAAGAAAGGTGAAGACCCCCAGGTACAGCCATGTCCCACTGGACTCCGGACCCCACAGAACGTCAGTGCTACAGGCTGGGTTGTGGTCACTGCTGCATCCTCACCTCCTAGCATGAGGTCTGGTATACACTAGGCACTCAATAACTGCTGAATAAAGGCAGAAATCTGCCAGGTGCAGTGGCTGTCTCCTGTGGTCTCAGCACTTTGGAAGGCGGAGGAGGGAGGATCACTGGAGCCCAGGAATTGCCCAGCCTGGGCAACATAGCAAAACCCCACCTATAAAAAATAAAATAAAATAAAGGCAGAAATCATCAGAGCTTCCCAGGAGACCGGCCTTCCTCATTGTCCTCACAGCCCTGAGGTCGGCACTGGGGTTGGAGATGGGAAGACTGGGGTTTGGGGGTTGGGGGCGGGAGAGGAGCTGCGGGTCTCGAGTGCAGCTGTGACCTCGGTTCCTTGGAAAGCTCCCCACACATGCTGAGCCATGTGGAAGCTGGGTAAACTGAGGCACAGAGGGGTTGAGCGCCTTGCCAAGGTCACTTGCAGCCCCAGAACTGTCTCCTCCACTTCCTGTTTCCAGACTGGGGGCAATGGTTATTATCAACATGATTATTATCAGCCACCACCTGAGACCATCGATTTCCCAGAAACGCCCGCCTGGGCTCCAGGCGTTGCTGGTGGGGCCTCCTGACCACAGGCCACAGCCAGGCTCCCCCTTTCCGGCCGTTGGCTGAGGGTGGGAGCCACGGCCCGAAGACCTCTGCAGGGAGACGCCAGCCTGCGTCGGCCATGGGGCCCAGGTTGGGGGGCTGGGGACATCCGCTGCTGACCGTGGCCACCGCCCTGATGCTGCCCGTGAAGCCCCCGGGTGAGGAGCCCCCCGGGATCCCCACCCAGGCCCCCGCCAAGTCCCCGCAAGGGGGCCACACCCAGGAACCCCCAGTCCTGGGAGAACCCTGGGGACAGCTCCGCCTGCTCCATCTGCCGAGCCCCCGTGGCTGCCTCTGCTGGAAATGGGTGCAAATCCGGCCGGGGTCTCTGCCCAGCCCAGCCCTGGATCTCCCGGGCTCGGGAGCCCCTCCCCGCGCATCTGGGAGGCTTGTCTGGGCTCTGTCTCCAGTTCTCTGTGTCTCTCCGTCTCGAATCTCACCCCCGTCTCTGTCTCGGCCTCTCCTTCTCCCCCTGCCCTGACCCCAGCCCCGTCAGCCCTTCCTCCTGCCTGGTCCCTGACTCAGGCCGTCCCTCCAGCAGGCTCCTGGGGGGCCCAGATCATTGGGGGCCACGAGGTGACCCCCCACTCCAGGCCCTACATGGCATCCGTGCACTTCGGGGGCCAACATCACTGCGGAGGCTTCCTGCTACGAGCCCGCTGGGTGGTCTCGGCCGCCCACTGCTTCAGCCACAGGTGAGCTCACCTGTTGGGCCCCTTCTTTCCGGACGCCGTGTCCGGACAGGAGGGGGACTCCAGGCTGGCGGGGGAACTGGGGGGCGCCGTGGCTCCTGCAGGAGAGTGAGTCTCAGCGGGGCCGGATTTAAGGGGCAACAAAGGGAAAACAGGAGGAGAAGGCAGGGAGGCAGAAGCAGCACAGAAGAAGCAACAGGTGCAACAAGTACATATTCTGTTACTGTAACTCTGTAACTGTCACTATGTTCTTTTTTTTTTTTTTTTTTTGAGAGGGTCTCGGTCCCCCAGGCTGGAGTGCAATGGTGCAATCTCGGCTCACTGCAGCCTCCGCCTCCCGGGCTTAAGCGATTCTACTGCCTCAGCTTCCCGAGTAGCTGGGATGACAGGCACCCACCACCATGCCCGGCGAATTTTTGTATTTTTAGTAGAGACTGGATTTCACCATGTTGGCCAGGCTGGTCTCAAACTCCTGACTTCAAATGATCCACCCGCCTCTGCCTCCCAAAGTGCTGGGATTGCAGGTGTGAGCCACCATGCCCTGCCTCGTTTTAAACATGTTGTTATAATAACTATTAAAATGTATATTGGGGCCAAGGTGGGTGGGTCCCCTCCTGCAGGAGCCCCCGCCAGGGAAGGGATGGGTTGGTCCTGGGCTGCGGTGTCCCCAGCTCCCCCGCCAGCTTGCAGTCCCCCTCACGTTGGGACACGGTGGATTGTTTGAGGTCAGGAGTGTGAGACCAGCCTGGCCAACATGGTGAAACTCTGTCTCTACTAAAAATATGAAAATTAGGCTGGGTGCGGTGGCTCATGCCTGTAATCCCAGCACTTTGGGAGGCCAAGGCAGGAGGATCACGAGGTCAGGAGATCGAGACCATCCTGGCTAATACAGTGAAACCCCCATCTCTACTAAAAATACAAAAAAATTAGCCGGGTGTCGTGGCAGGCGCCTGTAGTCCCGGCTACTCAGGAGGCTGAGGCAGGAGAATGGCGTGAACCCCGGGGAGGCGGAGCTTGCAGTGAGCCGAGATCGCGCCACTGCACTCCAGCCTGGGCGACAGAGCAAGACTCTGTCTCAAAAAAAAAAAAAAAATATGAAAATTAGTTGGGCATGGTAGCGAGTGGCCGTATCCCCAGCTACTCGGGAGGCTGAGGTAGGAGAATCACTTGAACCTGGGAGGCAGAGGTTGCAGTGAGCCAAGATCCCACCACTGCACTCCAGCCTAGGGGACAGAGTAAGACTGTCAAAAAAAAAAAAAAAATTAAGTGTGGATTTTGCCATTTAATTTTTTGTGTGCAATTACTTTTGCACCAACCTAATATTATCACGGGGCCGGCGAGAGCATTAAATGGATTACTGGGTCTCTGTTTCATAGATGAGTGGACTGAGGCCCAGACGGGCAGCCCTCACCCCCATCTCACCCACCCCTTCCTCCCCGCAGAGTCCTCCACACCGGAGGTGTGCTTCTGTGGTCCCAGCTACTTGAAAGGCTGCTGTGGGAGGATCACTTGAGCCTGGGAGGTCGAGGCTGCGGTGAACTGTGATCACACCAGTGCAGCCTGGGTGACAGAGTGAGACCTTGTCTCAAAAAAAGAAAAAAAAAAAAGCCGGGTGCGGTGGCTTACACCTGTAATCCCAGCACTTTGGGAGGCCGAGGCAGGCGGATCATGAGGTCAGGAGATCGAGACTATCCTGGCTAACATGGTGAAACTCCGCCTCTACTAAAAAAAATACAAAAAATTAGCCGGGTATGGTGGCGGGCGCCTGTAGTCCCAGCTATTCAGGAGGCTGAGGCAGGAGAATGGCGTGAACCCAGGAGGCGGAGCTTGCAGAGAGCTGAGATTGCACCACTGCACTCCAGCCTGGGTGACAGAGCGAGACTCTGTCTCAAAAAAAAATTAAAGAAATAAAAAAAAGGAGAATATTGAAATTATTGTAGTTAATATTATGATTGAAGTAGAACTTATAATAAATATAATAAGTATTATCTTCATTCTAAGTATGTTTTTATAATAATGATTCAAATTAATACCACAACTATTGGAGTTAATTCTATATTAGAGGTAGGAATAATAATAAACATAATTATTAATTTATTATCATAATATTAAGTTGGTGGCTGGGCGCGGTGGCTCACACCTGTAATCCCAGCACTTTGGGAGGCTGAGGCAGGTGGATCATTTCAGGTCAGGAGTTCGAGACCAGCCTGGCCAACGTGGTGAAATCCCATCTCTACTGAAAATACAAAAATTAGCTGGGAGTGGTGGCGCACGCCTATATTCTTAGCTGCTTGAAGGGCTGAGGCAGGAGAATCACCGGAACCCAGGAGGCAGAGGTTGCTGTAAGCCAAGATTGCACTCTAGCCTAGGGGACAGAGTGAGACTCTGTCTCAAAAAAAAAAAAGAAAGAAAAAAGAAAAAGAAAAAGAATATTAAGTTGATGCAAAAGTAATTGTTTTTTTTTTTTTTTGGTTTTTTTTTTTTGAGACGGAGTCTTGTTCTGTTGCTCAGGCTGGAGTGCAATGGTGCGATCTCAGCTCACTGCAACATCCACCTCCCAGGCTCAAGCAATTCTCCTGCCTCAGCCTCCTGAGTAGCTGGGATGACAGGCATGTGCCACCACGCCCAGCTAATTTTGTATTTTTAGTAGAGATGGGGTTCCTCCATGTTGATCAGGCTGGTCTTGAACTCCCGACCTCAGGTGATCCACCCTCCTCACCCTCCCAAAGTGCTGGGATTACAGGCGTGAGCCACCGTGCCCGGCCTGGGCCTCTGTTTCATAGATGAGTGGACTGAGGCCCAGGATGGGCAGCCCTCACCCCCGTCTCACCCACCACCTCCTCCCTGCAGAGACCTCCGCACTGGCCTGGTGGTGCTGGGTGCCCATAACCTGCGTACCGTGGAGCCCACGCAGCAGGTGTTTGGCATCGATGCTGTCACCATGCACCCCGACTACCACCCCATGACCCATGCCAATGACATCTGTCTGCTGCGGGTGAGCCCCAGGGTGAGCCCCAGGGGTGGGGTGAGCCCCAGGGTGAGCCCCAGGGGTGGGGTGGCCCCGGGGGTGGATCTGACATATGTTTAGTTTTTGAGACAGAGTCTCTCGCTCTGTTGCTCAGGCTGGAGTGCAATGGCGCAATCTTGGCTCACTGCAACCTCAACCTCCTGGGTTCAAGTGATTCTCCTGCCTCAGCCTCTCAGGTAGCTGGGATTACAGGTGCACGCCACCACGCCCAGCTAATTTTTGTATTTTAGTAGAGATGGGGTTTCACCATGTTGGCCAGGCTGGTCTTAGACTCCTGACCTGAAGTGATCCACCTGCCTCGGCCTCCCAAATGGCTGGGATTACAAGCATGAGCCACCGAACCCGAACCCGGCCTACTTTTCTTTTCTTTTCTTTCTTTTTTTTTTTTTGAGTCGGAGTCTCGAACTGTCACCGGGGCTGGAGTGCAATGGCGCCATCTCAGCTCACTGTAACCTCTGCCTCCCAGGCTCAAGTGATTCTCCTGCCTCAGCCACCCAAGTAGCTGGGATTACAGGCACTCGCCACCAGACCTGGCTAGTTTTTTGTGATTTTAGTAGAGATGGGGTTTCACTATGTTAGCCAGGCTGATCTCGAACTCCTGACCCACTGATCCACCCACCTCGGCCTCCCAAAGTGTTGGGATTACAGGCATGAGCCATCGTGCCTGGCCATTTTTTTTTTCCAGGCTTAATTCACTTTATTTTTCGTGTATAAAACCCTATGTTGTAACCACAGCTGGAGCCTGGGTCCTCTGCACGGAGACTCTGACGTGAGTCTTCACAAGATGGCCAGTGAATTCCTAAAAGAGAGACTTGGGGAATACAGAGGTCAGGGGTCAGGCAGCTGTAGGTCTTAGAGAGGATATCAGAGGCGGCCTTGGCAAAGTTGCCCCGGGTGGCAGTGCAGCCCCTGGATAAGATGTAGCAGTCACCGATACCAGCCATCGTGAGCAGCTTCTTGGGCACAGGCGCCCAGACGATGCCAGCGCCCCGGGCACAGGGATGAGGCACGCCAGCGCAGAGCCGCAGCGGCCTGTCACCTTGCCAGGGATGGTGTGGGGCTTGCCGATCTTGTTCCCCCAGTAGCCTCTGTGTATGGGGACAATGGAGAGCTTGGCCAGGATGACGGCCCCGCAGATGGCAGTGGCTACCTCCTTGGAGCACTCAACACCCAGACCGATGTGGCCATTGTAGTCCCCGGTGGGAACAGACGCCTCGAACCTGGTGCGCTGGCTGGCGTGGGTCTGCTTCTGCACCGGCATAATCTCCAAAACCTCGTCCTTGAGAGAGGCCCCCAAGAAAAGCTCAATGATCTCAGATTCCTTGATGGGCAGGGAGAAGAGACAGACCTCCTCCAGGGACATGATCTTTATGTCCTTGACCAGGTGGCCTAGCTTGGTGACAGGCGTCTACTCCTTATCCTCTGTCTCGCCTCTGTGAGCTCCGCGACCCCAGCCCGGAAGCCAGTGCCGAAGCCGCGGGGGAAGCCAGCGTGCACCGGCGTCATCCGCGTTTAGTGTTTTCCAGAAGAAGCAGCCCTGGGCTATTTTTTTTTTTTTCAGACAGTGTCTCCCTGTGTTGCCAGGCTGGAGTGCGGTAGCACGATCTCGGCTTACTGCAACCTCCGCCTCCCAGGTTCAAGCGATTCTCCTGCCTCAGCCTCCCGAGTACCTGGGACTACAGGCACCCACCACGACGCCCAGCTAATTTTTGTATTTTTAGTAGAGATGGGATTTCACTATGTTGTCCAGGCTGGTCTCGATCTCTTGACCTCATGATCCGCCCACCTCTGCCTCCCAACCCTGGCCTATTTTTTGAGATGGAGTCTCACTCTGGCGCCTGGCTGGAGTGCAGTGGCACAGTCAGGGCTCACTGCAACCTCCACCTCCCGGGTTCAAGCGATTCTCCTGCCTCGGCCTCACGAGTAGCTGGGATCACAGGCACCCGCCACCACACCTGGCTAATTTTTGTATTTTTAGTAGAGATGGGGTTTCACCATGTTGGCCAGGCTGGTCTTAACTCCAGTCCTCAAGTGATCTGCCCACCTTGGTCTCCCAAAGTGCTGGGATCACGGGTGTGAGCCACTGCGCCGGGCGAATTTTTATATTTTTAGTAGAGACGGGGTTTCACCATGTTGCCCAGGCTGATCTTGACCTCCTGGGCTCAGGCAATCCTCCTTCCTCAGCCCCACAAAGTTCTGGGATTACAAACCTGAGCGGCCGCGCCTGGCCTGACTTAGGTTTTAAAGACAGTTGGACGTCAGGTCCCATTCCTCCTCCGCCCTGGACCCCCAGTGGCTCCCACCTCCTTCAGGAAAAATCCTCCTGGTGCCCACAGGCCCTGCTAATCCATGCCTGTCACCTCACTGACTCGAGGCCAACAGACCTCCCTGCTGGGCCGTCCCATCCCCAGCACAGTCTCCGCTCCGAGCTCCGCACCAGCTGTGCCCAGTGCACCAACTCCCCAGACACCACGAGCCTTTCCCCTCATGCCTGTCGAGTCTTTGCTCAAATGTTACCTTCCCAGGAGGCTGCCCTGGACCACATCCCCCTCCCTGCAACCCTGTTCCGGCCCCCGTTGTCACCTGCTAACGCCTGGACCACCCTTCTGGCCCCGTCGTCACCTGTTAACGCCTGGACCATCCTTCCGGCCCCGTTGTCACCTGCTAATGCTGGACCACCCTTCCGGCCCCGTCATCTCCTGCTAACCCCTGGACCACCCTTCCGGCCCCGTCATCTCCTGCTAACGCCTGGACCACCCTTCCAGCCCTGTCGTCTCCTGCTAACCCCTGGACCACCCTTCCGGCCCCGTTGTCACCTGCTCGTCACCTGCTAACCCCTGGACAACCCTTCCGGCCCTGTTGTCACCTGCTAACCCCTGGACCACCCTTCCGGCCCCGTCGTCACCTGCTCGTCACCTGCTAACCCTTGGACCACCCGCTTCCTCATTCCCGCCTCCTCTGAACCTCACAGGCAGGGATTTTTTGTCACCTTTATGGCCGTTTATGGCACACAGCAGGCGCTCAAAGTTTATGCTGAAATGGAATGAAGGTGCCTCTCGGGCCCCTGCCCTGTGTGGAGGAGACCCTTAAAATCCCTGTGTGGGGCTGGGTGCGGTGACTCACACCTGTAACCCCAGCACTTTGGGAGGCCGAGGCGGGTGGATCATTTGAGGTCAGGAGTTCGAAACCAGACTGGCTAACGTGGTGAAACCCCATCTCTACTAAAAATACAAAAATTAGCTGAGCATGGTGGTGGGTGACTGTAATCCCAGCTACTCGGGAGGCTGAGGCAGGAGAATCACTTGAACCCAGGAGGCGGAGGTTGCAGTGAGCAGAGATCACGCCACGGCACTTCAGCCTGGGTGACAGAATGAGACTCCATCTAAAAAAAAAAAAAAAGTCCCTGGGTGGAGTTTTCCGGGTGGGAAGCTGCTCTTCCCACACGTGGTGTATCCATGCAGACCCGCCTGGCTGCCTCCTGCTCGAGGGATGACCCCCCTTCCCTGAAGCTTCTACCCAGCGTCCCCAAATTAAATTCCAGAGACTGAGGCAGGAGAATCACTTGAACCCAGGAGGCGGAGGTTGCAGTGAGCCGAGATTGCGCCACTGCATTCCAGCCTGGACGACAGAGCAAGACTCCGAAAAAAAAAAAAAAAAAAAAGGAGGAGGCAGCGAGTGCCAGTGGCCAAAGCTTTTGGGTGGATTTTTCTCATCTGTGAAGCCCTGAAGCCTGGAACCTGCTCTGGTTCACCCAGGCCATTGCACAGATGGGGAAACTGAGGCTGAGCGAGACATCAGGAATGTCAGGAATGCACCCAAGATGCACAAATCAGAGAACCAGAGCCAGGGATTGGAGCTGTCCTTCCTGGGCTCATTAACTGAGCATCAGCCGTGTGCCAAGTGCCAGGGCCAGGGCCAGAGGCCCGGTGCTGGGCCACACAGAGCCCGGGGTGTCACTCAATCTTCTCTTGGTAAACTGGCCTTGACAGGCTGCAGAGAGCCCAGAGAAGACTCATATGCTAGCCTGGGAGTCTGGGAAGACTTCCTGGAAGAAGTGGCATCCACGCTGAGATGGCTGAATAGGAAAAGTCTTCCAGGCTGGAGGTCTGGTGTGAGCAGAGGTGTGTGGCAGGCTCAGGGAGTGGCTGTAAATTCATCCAGCCTGGCCAGAGGGGAGGCTGACGCTGGAGAGCCCTCAGAGGCCCTGGCTGGTGAGCAAAGAGATTTTGTCCTGAGGGCAATGGGGAGCCGTGGAAGGGCTTAGAGCAAGGAAGGAGATGGAGTTTGAAAGACTCTTTGAGGCTGGGCATGGGGGCTCACTCTGTAATCCCAGCACTTTGGGAGGCTGAGGTGGGTGGATCACCTGAGGTCAGGAGTTTGAGAACAGCCTGGCCAACAGGGTGAAACCCCGTCTCTACTAAAATACCAAAATTAGCCAGGTGTGGTGGTGCACGCCTGTAATCCCAGCTGCTTGGGAGGCTGAGGCAGGAGAAATCGGTTGAGCCTGGGAGGTGGAGGTTGCAGTGAGCCAAGATTGCGCCATTGCACTCCAGCCTGGGCGACAGAGCAAGACTCTGTCTCAAAAGAAAAGAAAAGAAAAGAAAGACACTTTGGGCAGCTGACAGTGACCCTGGAGGCCTGAGGGGTAGGGGCCTGTGTTGGCAGAAGGAACGGGGCCTCCTGACCCGGCCTCATGGTGGCTGCCATTGATTTTGCTTCACAAGGGCAGGACCAGGGGTCCCATGGATAAACTGAGGCAGGAGCAGGGGTGGGGAGGGAGCCCAGTGGCCTGAATTCATGCTCTCCCTGCAGCTGAACGGCTCTGCTGTCCTGGGCCCTACAGTGGGGCTGCTGGGGCTGCCAGGGAGAAGGGCCGGGCCCCCCACGGCCGGGACATGGTGCCGGGTGGCTGGCTGGGGCTTCGTGTCTGACTTTGAAGAGCTGCCGCCCGGACTGATGGAGGCCAAGGTCCGAGTGCTGGACCCAGACGTCTGCAACAGCTCCTGGAAGGGCCACCTGAGCCTTACCATGCTCTGCACCCGCAGTGGGGACAGCCACAGACGGGGCTTCTGCTCGGTAAGATCCCCTCCCTGCTCCACCCACTTACTGTGTGGGGAAACCAAGGCCCACAGAGAGGGTCAGGGCCAGGAAGGGCCTTGGGAACTGAGTCCCATTGATGTTGGACCAGACGGAGAAGCTGAGGCCCAGGAAAGGCAGGGAGTTGGCAAGGGTCACGCAGGGCTGCCATGTTCAGCTGTGCAGGTTGCGCACTGCACAAAGAGCCATGCACTTGTGTATTTATATAAGCAGTGTTCAGTAGAGGGTAGTAACAGATTGAGAGGAAGCGGCTCCCACTCCTAAAAACTTGTCAGATAAATGAATCCCCAAGTGCCAAGGGAGACAATGGCCCTGGAGGGTCTTTTACTGCAGGCAAGAGAGCGACTTGGTTCAGGACACACACTTAGCCCAGCAGCCCGAGTCCAGGAGAAACGAGACTGTCCACTTTCCCGATGCGTGACCTTGGAAAAGTCACTTGATTTCTCTGGGCCTCTTTTTCTCCATCTGTAAAACTGCCACACTAATAGTATCTAGTTGATGGTATCAGAGCGGATTCTAGATGGCAGTTAGGAGGGTAGGATGAGGGATTTTAGGGTGAGTATACGGGGAGCCCTCTCCAAGGAGAGCACCTTTGAGCTGAGACTTGAAGGAATCCTTAGAAGATCTGAGGAAACACACGCAAGGCAGAGAGACCTGTTAGTAGAGGGCTGCCGCGTACAGCTGTGTGGGTTGTGCACTGCCCAAAACACTGCAGACTCGAATGTTTACACAGGCAGCATCCAGCACAGGGCAGGAACAGGTCTCCAGGCTATACAAAGGCTGGAGCACTGAGGAGGCACAGCGGGGAGGGCAGAGAAGTGGGTGGGGGCTGGGTCCTTAGGGCCTGGAGGGGAGAAATGAATTTACTTTTTCCTTGGAGAGCAGTAGGGAGCCACAGAGGGTTCTGAGGCAGGGAGGGCGGTGGTGAGATGTGCCTGCAGCAGCTCCCAGAGGCCCTGACCTCACCTCTCCTTTCACTGCAGGCCGACTCCGGGGGGCCCCTGGTGTGCAGGAACCGGGCTCACGGCCTCGTTTCCTTCTCGGGCCTCTGGTGCGGCGACCCCAAGACCCCCGACGTGTACACGCAGGTGTCCGCCTTTGTGGCCTGGATCTGGGACGTGGTTCGGCGGAGCAGCCCCCAGCCCGGCCCCCTGCCTGGGACCACCAGGCCCCCAGGAGGAGCCGCCTGAGCCATAGCCTTGCGGCATGCAAATGAGATGGCCGCTCCAGGCCTGGAACGTTCCGTGGCTGGGGCAAGGGGTCCGTGGGGCCCCACGGGAAGCCTGATGTTCAGGGTTGGGGTGGGACGGGCAGCGGTGGGGGGGACACGTATTCCACATGCAAAGGGCAGAATCAAACCCAGTAAAATGTTAACTGACTCCCAGCCTCACCCGCGGGTGGCCAGCTGCAGGCTCCACCGGCATTCGTGTCGCGGCTCCGTCCGCAGCCCCTTTCCACCTTCCCGTGCCCCCCACCGTGAAGCCCCCTGGGTCTACGCCCGCGGCGCCCCTGCAACCCACATTCCTGCAGCCTCCCACCTGGAGCGCCGTTCCGCCACCTCCCTCCAGCCGCCTAACCACACCGCAGGCTGGGAAGCCCTGAGCTCCCTCTGCAGGGTGTGGGGGCTGCTGGACACCAGGGGGGGCTTGCGCCGGCCGCGCCGAGGAATCCCAAGAGTGTCTGGCCTCACATCAAGCCTCGTGTTCATCCTCCGAAAACCGGAGAATAGCGCGGGGTGCACAGCAAGTCCCAGCTGATGTTATTGTCACAGTTTGTTCTTGTGTTATTATTTTTTTATTTTTAGATTTTATTTTGTTATTATTTTTATTTATTTATTTATTTTTAGATGGAGTCTTGCTCTGTCGCCCAGGCTGGAGCTCTCGCTCTGTCGCCCAGGCTGGAGTGCAGTGGCGTGATCTTGGCTCACTGCAAGCTCCGCCTCCCGGGTTCACGCCATTCTCCTGCCTCAGCCTCCCAACTAGCTGGGACCACAGGCATGTACCACCACGCCCGGCTAATTTTTTGTATTTTTAGTAGAGACAGGGTTTCACCGTGTTAGCCAGGATGGTCTCGATCTCCTGACCTCGTGATCCGCCCGCCTCGGCCTCCCAAAGTGCTGGGATTACAGGCTTGAGCCACCACGCCCGGCCTATTTTTTTTTTTTTAAGATGACGTCTCACTCTGTCACCAGGCTGGAGTGCAGTGGTGCAATCTCGGCTCATTGCAACCTCTGCCCCCGGGTTCAAGCCATTCTCCTGCCTCAGCCTCCTAACTAGCTGGGACTGGCATGTACCACCACGCCCTGCTAATTTTTTATATTTTTAGTAGAGATGGGGTTTCACCATGTTGGCCAGGATGGTCTCGATCTCTTGACCTTGTGATCCGCTTGCCTTGGCTTCCTAAAGTGCTGGGATTACAGGCGTGAGCCACCGCGCTGGGCCTTTTTATTGTTGTTGTTGGTGTTGTTGTTATTATTATTATTATTATTATTATTTTGAGACAGAGTCACTCTGTCACCCAGGCTGGAGTCCAGTGGTGCAATCTCGGCCCACTGCAACTTCTGCCTCCTGGGTTCAAGCGATTCTCCCGCCTCATCCTCCCGCGTAGCTGGAGTTTAGTGGCACGATCTCAGCTCACTGCAACCTCTGCCTCCTGGGTTCAAGCAATTCTCCTGTCTCAGCCTCCTGCGTAGCTGGGATTACAGGCACCTGCCACTACACCCGGCTAATTTTTGTATTTTTAGTAGAGACAGGGTTTCACCATGTTGGCCAGGCTGGTCTCGAACTCCTGACCTCGTGATCCACCTGCCTCGGCCTCCCAAAGTGCTGGGATTACAGGTATGAACCACCACGCCCAGCCAATTATGCTATTATTATTTTAGAAACAGTCTCACTCTGTCACCCAGGCTAGAGTGCAGTGGTGCCGTCACAGCTCACTGCAGCCTTGACATCCTGGGCTCAAGCGATCCTCCCACCTCGGCCTGCTGAGAGTAGCTGGGACCACAGGTGCATACCACCATGCCTGTTTTGTTTGTTTGTTTGTTTGTTTTTGTAGAGATGGGGGTCTCACTATGTTGCCCAGGCTGGTCTGGAACTCCTGGCCTCAAGTGACCCGCCTGCCTTGGCCTCCCAAAGCACTGAGATTACAGGGGTGAGCTACCCCACCCTGGCCCTAATCCTGTTATTATTATTACTGCTATCGTTACACCCAAGTCCTTCAAGGCCGGGACTCCATTTCTGGGCCCCAAGCCAGCTGGTGTCTTAGGGCTGCCCTAAGCCATCTTGTCTATCCTGTGTGCCCTCCCAAAAGGCCTCTTTTCTCTCCCTCCCCTCCCGCACTGCCTCAGCCCCTCCCGGGCTTGTCCACTGCCTGGAGAGGCACTGAGGCTCAGAGGCGGCCAGAGGCTGCCCAAGGACTAATGCTGGGTCTCTCTTCCGGTGCCTCCAGAGCACCCGTGCAGCACCCCAGGCCCCAGGCTGCCCATCCCACAGCCGCGGGGGCGGCCTGAAGCCTTGAGAGAGGAGACAAACTGAGGCCTGGACACCCCAAAGTGGCTTCTTTGAGTCTTTATTTCTTTGGTGAGGCAGGGCCCCAGGGTGGGGTGGGCTGCCTGGCCGAGGCTCCCGTAGACCCACCAACCCAGGGGCACTTTTCTGGGCACCACAGGTAAGGCACTGCCTGGGGGCTGGAGGAGTCTGGAGGAGGCTGCCCAAGCTCCCTACACTCCTCACCCCAGACCGGGGAAGCTGGATATCCTCCACGTTGTCCCCTCCCCATAGCTGGTCTGAGGCTCTGGTTTACACGCAGGCACAGGTAGGTGATTCTGAGCATCAACCCAGATGGAGGGGAGGGTGAGCCGTCGTGGGAGAACTGGCCCAAGACCAGCGCCTGGCTGGTGTCGCCAGCCCCGGCTGCACTGGTGGGTGAGGCAGGTCTGGCTGGAGTCTGGGTCTGCAGGCCTGGCCGGGGTGGGATGTGGGGGACCGAAGAGCCCTGGGTGTGAACCCCACTGCGGAGGCAGGAGGCACCTAGTGGTGCCGCTGGGACACCCGGCTCCAGGACTCCAGATGTCACACATGCGTGAGTCTTGGAGTCTACACCACCCTCGGGGCCAGTGGGTGAGCAGGGGCCCGTGGTCCCTGCCAGAGCCCCCCCAGAGTGGACTTGGCTCCACCGGACACAGTGCCCTGCTCTGAGCTGCCGCTGGCTGCTCCACGTCTGAGACCACACGATGTCGCCTCATGAACTGACGTGGACAGCAGCAGGGGAGACACTGGGTGGTTCTGTGGCCAAGCACAGCCCGTGTCAGGAGCACAGGCCGTGCCCTTTCCCAGGGGTCACACTGGGCATTTCTCAATGGCCTTCACAGGACGCGAAGGGGCACACAGAGGCAGTGGGGAAGCTGGAGTTCTTGGGCTGGCAGGGAACGGTGGCAGCCTTCTTGGCCTTCATGAAGGGCCTGGCTTGCTGGGCTAAGGTCACAGTGTTCTGAGGTCCCCACATGCACTCAGACTAGACCCTCCGTACACACCCAGGCTAGACCCTCCATACACACCCAGGCTAGATCCTCCGTACACACCCAGGCTAGACCCTCCGTACACACCCAGGCTAGACCTCCTCTGCTCCTCCTGGCCTGAGCCCAAGGTCCCTGTTCTAGGAGGCTTGGGGCTGAGAAAAGCAGTCACGCCTCTTCAGGTATTACCAGCAGGAAATGCCCAGTCCTCTTGATAGTGGCAATAATTAATAGGTTTATCTCCAAAGAAGTGGAAGTGTGGAGTCCTCCCCGGCAATAGGTCTTAGGGTAGGGGCTGGGGCTTCCTAGAGAAGGGCCCTAAATCAGGCGCTCAGTGTCCAGAACGCAGGTCTATCCCACCCACCAGCCGGCCCCCAGGCCTCCCTTCCTCAGTCCTTCCAGGATATCGTCAGGGAGGTTCTGGGATCCCCAAGTGGTCCGAATCCAGGCTCTAGGGAGTGTCCGTGGCATATAAATTAGACTCTGCTGTGGCAATAAATAACAGGGGATGGTAGGGGGCCTCGGGCACCAGGCCCAGGCCTGTCCTGCAGGCTCACACGAAGTTCTCTTCCTCTTCTGCGGACTCACCATCCGGCGGCTCCTCAGGGCTGTCTGCAACGGTGCCTGCAAGGATCGATAAGAGCATTGAGGGCGCAGGGCAGGGGGTTCTCCGGCCCCCAGGACAGGCCTGCGCCCCCGCCCTGCATCTGCACCTGCGCAGCTGCCCGCGTGGCGCACGCCGATGGAGCGGCCCAGGAAGCAGGTGGCCCGGCGCATGTGGCACGAGGAGATGTAGGTGACGTTGTTGTTGCCGCAAAGCTCCTGGCCGGGGCTGGAGGGCACAGGGCAGGGCGCCGCCCGACACACCACGCAGTAGGCGCTGCCCGTCTGGTCCACGATGCACGACTGTGGCCGCGGGCACACCACGTGCTCACAGGACTCTGCAGGCCGGGTGCCAGGGGTAGTTCAGGGAACATCTCGCTGAGAACCCCGCAGGGCTCTTGGCCCCAAGACCCACCCTTAACCCCCAAGATGCGAAAACCCTCTGGTAGGAGACACAAGCCCCCCCCGCCCCGCTGTGAGTCCCCCTTTCCATTCCACCCCTCAGGCTCCACCCACAAGCCCTGCATTTCCCATTGTACCCAGGAGCCACACCTCTTTCGTGAGCTCCTGCCCCTTATTCAACCCAAAGCCCCGCCCCTCCGCGACTGCTGGGCCGCCCACCCAAACTCCACCCACAAATCCCCGCCCATCTCCACCCAGGAACCACGCCCCAGCCAAGAGCCCCGCCCCTTACATGACCCAGTCTCCGCCCCCGCGCCGTGTTCCATCATGCCCCTCTGGTTACACCCACAAGCACCTCTCTGAGGCACGCTCCCGCTCTGACCATGCCACATACCTCTTGCCCAATGTGAGCCCCCAGAGGCCCACTACTTTCCAAATCCCAACCCTACGAAAGACCCTACCCCGTGATACTCCCTCGGAAGTATAAAGACGCCGTTAATTAGGCCCCACCGCGACCCACGTGACCTGTACTGGGCTGGAGGCCCCGCCCCTACGCACTGCGGCAGCGGCCCCGCCCCTCCAGCAGGCCCCGCCCCCAGAGGCCGGGCCGTCACTTAGGCCTCGCCCTCACGCATTGCGGTAGCAGCCCCGGTACGTCACGCTCAGGTCCGGGTGGTGCCGCCCCAGGCCCCGCCCCCACCTACTGCGGCAGCAGCCTCGATGCATGACGCGCAGGTCCGGTAGGTCCCGCCCCGCCCCTCCACAGACCACGCCCCCACGTACTGCGGCAGCGGCCCCGGTACATGACGCTCAGGTCCGGGTGGCCGCGGCAGCGCGCGGTGCGCAGCTCGCACTCGTCGCGGTAGGTGGCGCCGTCTGAGCCGCAGACCTGCAGCAGCGCCGGGAGCCCCGAGCAGTCGGGCGCGCACTCGCAGCGCGGGCGGCCCCCCAGCATGCGGCACGCCTTGCCCGGGCCGCACTCCACGCCGTCGCACGAATCTGCGGACACAGGACACGCGCGTGGGGCCGGGCGCGGGAGGGTCCCGGGCGTGGGGCCGCGCGAAGCCCTCGGGGCCCCTCCCTGCGCCCCTTCTGCAGGGCGGAGGCGGGGGCGCCGTCCCAGGTCAGGGTCAGTCGGAGTCGGGGCCCTCGGGTTCCCAGGGGCAGGGCTCAGGGTCGGGGCGCGGGACCGGTGGGGCCGAGGTCCGGGCTGCGCCTGCGCTGGGGGGCGGGGGCTGGGCTTGGTGCGCGCGGGCCGGGGGGGTCTCTGCCCGGAATCGGGGTCCGGCGGAGCTACGCAGCCCCGGGCCGATCCTCCTTGCAGCTGGCTGACGTCTGCTCCCAATGCACGCGCTCTTCTGGGAAGGCCGGAGGGGCCCCAGCTGCGTCAGCCTGGGGTGTTCCGCCGTTGCCAGGCGCGAGTCTGGGGCTGCCAGGACCTTCCCCCAGGAGGCGTCGGGGAGGGCGGGGCACTGGACGCCCCTCCTGGCCTGGGGAGCGATTCCAGGGGAGGGGGTCCCCCACAGCCTTAGGCCTCTGAACCGGGAGCTGCCCCGCAGCCCCACTGCTCAGACAGGGATACTGAGGTCCTGCTAGGGAAACTCTCTCTGGGGTCCCCGCCCCCGCTTTTAATGTGAATGCTCATCGCCTCCTAGGCTTATCGCATCCTCCCAAGTCATCATTTTACAGATGGGGAAACGGAGGCCGGGTCGCAGCTGTGAGTGCAGGGGTCCAAGCACCTCAGTTTGAAAGCTGCAGCCAGGACCCAGATGACCAATCCCCTTTCTGTTGTCTGGGGGTCTGGTGGGGCCTCTGAACACAGCTGTTGAGTTTATGTACCAGCCTCAGTTTCTCTGTGTGTAAAGTGGGGCTGACGGGGGAGCCCCACTTCCAAGGCAGTCAGGCACTCCTTAGAGGATGGCCAGTGCCCCCCACGCAGCCCTTGCAGGGCATGTGGGTCGCACCTGGGCGGCCCCGGCACAGCGGCTCACAGGCACATCTGGAAATGCTCGGCCAGGGTGGCTTTTATGCGAGCGAGAACGGAAGGGGGCCTGAGTTCCGTCCCCAGGGCCAGATGAGGTTGGGGGTGGGGGGTCCTGGGCCAGCTCATGCCCAGGCCAGGCACTTTTTGAAGTCTGTCCTTCTCCCAGAAGCCAGAGGGGGGTCTGGAGGGAGCAGGGGTATGTGGCAGTGAGTTCAGGACCACCCAGCCAGGCTGATCTGGGATTAATCACATCTCAGAGGCCAGCAGAGTTCCTCAGCCTGGCCTTCGGGTCTGCAGCCCTCAGCTCCAGCCTCCCCGTGGCTCCTCTGCCTGACCCCACCCACCAGGACCTAACCTCAAGCCATGTTTTCTCCTGACCCACTCTCCCATACCGGCCCCATCTGGCAAACTCCTAGACATCCCCCAAAACCCCAGCTCTAATGCCCACCTCCTTCAAGTTGTGCCCAAACAGGCCAGGCATGGTGGCTCACGCCTGTAATCCCAGCACTTTGGGAGGTCAAGGCTGGCAGATCACTTGAGGTCAGGAGTTTGAGACCAGCCTGGCCAATGTGGTGAAACCCTGTCTCTACCAAAAACATAAAAATTAGCCAGGCATGGTGGCGCGCCCCTGCAGTCCCAGCCACTGGGGAGGCCGAGGAAAGAGAATCGCTTGAACCTCGGAGGCCGAGGTTGCAGTAAGTGGAGATCGCACCACTGCACTCCAGCCTGGGTGACAGAGCGAGGCTCCGTCTCAAAAAAAAAAAAAAAAAAAAAAACCATCATCCTCCAGTGCGGAGAATATATCTTATTCATTCGTTCTGTGCCACTCACCAAGAGCCCCTAGTCTGATGTGGGAAGCATCCTCTCAAAACAGGGTCCCGAGGCAAATGCTTGTTAAACATGCAGCTGTAATGTAACCCCTCCACAGACGCTAGAGTCTGCAGTGAAGGTCCCTGGTGTGCACATTTGGGGTCACAGGCCAGAATGGCAAACCCACCTTCCCAGGAGCTAGGTGCAGGCCAGACATTTATCGACCAGGTGGGAACAGCCACCCAGGCAGACAGCTCAGCCCCAGCAAAGGCTGGAGCTACGTGGTAAGTCCTCAGAGTCTCCTCCTGAGTCCTGAGCTGCAAGAGGCTGAAGTCTGGGAACCAGGAAGTCCCCCCAGTCCCTCTCTGAGGCTGGGATCCCCCTGCAGCCTCCCACATACCCCTGTGACGGGCTCAGTCCCCGGACGTTCGGCCCTCGACCACCATGACTGTTTGTGGCTGGTCCTGAGCTGAGATGCCTGCCCTGCTTCTGGCCTGAGGTCTCACCTTTGCAGGGAAGGCAGTGGACAAGGCCCAAGAAGCCAAGGAGGTTGATCTTGTTCCCCGAGAGGGTGAGGTTGGACCAGGCGGTGTCAATGTTGCCGGAGGCACAGCACTCGGCCCGGGTGACATCAGTCTGGAGCACCAGGCTGCAGGTGGCCTCCTGGCCCTGCTGGAGCCAGCAAACACCACCTGCGGGCCAGGGAACAGGGTGCTCTCCTGGGCCACTCCTGACACCCAGCTTCTGGCCCGCCCACAGATGCATGCAGGTGGTGCTGAGTAGTTACGCACGGGATGATCTACCACAACCCAGGAAGATGGGGCAGAAAACCACATGGGTGTCCCCACCCTGGCTCCAGAACCCTGGAGATGTCTCCTCCCCTCTGAGCTCCACGCGCCCCCCCCCCGCCCCCACAGCCTCACCACCAACCCCCACCCACCCCAGGAGGTCCCTTCCTGTTCCCTCCAAGCCCCCAGGCCAGGGGCTGGCACCCTGCCCAACCCCTCAAACACCACCAAACGCCAGGCACTGGGCATGTCAGGGTCAGCAGGCCCTGGAGCCGCTTCTCCGGCCTCTGCCCTCTGTCTAGACAGCACCCGAGGGCGAGGGCACGTGGAGCCCTGCGCCTGGCAGCCCCCCCACCGCCTGGCCCGCCTCTTACTCACTCCAACTTGGGAACATTCCCCTTGCATGAGCTCACTGTCTCCCCAGGGACGTGGCCTTCGGGGAGGGGGCTCTGCTCTCCCTTTGGCGCAGGGCTGGGGTGGGGTGGGGCTGCAGGGATGGGGGGTGGGGAGCCAGAGAGCCCCCAGTTTCTTCCCCCATCCCTGGGGTCAGGAACGGCCACAGCCCCCATCCCAGAGCGCTTGCTGGTTCACAGACACTGCCAGGGACCAGCTTGGGGAACGCAGCACTTTGGCACCCATCATAGGAGGGGAAACTGAGGCCAGGAGTGGGGCCGTCTCCTGCCTGGTGCCTCCCGGCAAGTCCCAGGTGTGAGACTCCATGCCCCGTCTTCCCAGGACCCGGGAAAGCTCTCAGCCCCAGCTGGAGGGCCTGGCTCCAGACACCCAGCGCTGCCTCTCAGGGCACCAGGACCGACCCAGACGGCCGCGGCTAGAACCCTGGCTTTGCCTCCTACAGGCTGTGTGACCCTGAGCCTCAGTTTCCCCATCTGGAAGACGGAGATGAAGAGAGCTCCGGCACTGTTGGGATGGCACAGGTTCAGGGAGGGGAGAGGTAGACACTAAGCGCTCAACAAATGTCAGTAGTCATTGTGATTAGAAACCTCTGCTCTGCTGACCTCTTGGTGACCCTCCTTCAGAGCCTCCCGGCTCCAGCTTGCGCCGGACACCGCCCTCGCCCCCGCCGCCGCGCCCCCCGACGTCCCCCCGGCCGCATTCCGGGCAGCCCCACGTGGGTGGCCCGCCCCGCCCGCCCCTCTGGCCGCCCCACTCACCGGGCGCGGGGTTCCCCGAGCCCATGGAGCTCACGAAGCCCACGGCCCAAGCCAGGGCCCCCCAGGGCAGAGGCCAGAGTGGCCCTGGCGCCCCGGGACGCATGGTGAACGCAGAGACGGCAGCGGCACCGACTTCCCAGCGCGCGGCCGGCGCTCCCTATAAAGGTCCCGCGGGCCGCGGGCGGGGCGGGGCGCGGGGCGGGGCGCGGCGCGGGAGTGGCGGGGGCGAGGCCGTGTCCCGCGCGGGGTGGGCAGGCGCCGGGCCCGGCCGCTGCGGGGGGCAGCTGGGGGGAGCGCCCGGGTCCCCTTCCGGAGCCAGAGAAGGCATTTGGGGAGATGTGGCTGGACCCAGGGCGGAACCGGGACAGGGGTGTGGGTTCGAGGTGGTGGCAGCCTTTTGGGTGAATCGAGGGGCCGTCTCCAGGAGTCAAAGTGGGTTTGGGGGTCTTCAGTTGCAGGGGTGGCGGTGAGGTAACGGGGACCCACGAGGAGCACGTCTGTGGATCCCTGTATCCCGTTTCTGTGATTTGCCTGTGGTCACTTTCATGGTCCAAGTGTGGTCTGAGTCCCCCAACCCGGCCTCCTTGGTCCCGACCCGCCCCACACACCCAAAACCTCAGCTGGATATGGTTCCCTGCTCACAGCGCGGGCCGCCCACCCGTCCACCTGGCTGCTGGAGCCGGCCTGTGGGTGGGGAGAGGTTGGGTGTGGGACAGAACGGGGTGCGGCCGGGACAGACCCAGAGACACAGCTCCTTCCAGCATCGCAGACAACAGCAGGCCTCGCCCAGCCACGGCCCCCAAGGAGGCCACTGCGTGTGTGTGTGTGCGTGTGTGTGTGCGCGTGTGCGTGTGTGCACACGCCTGGCCTTTGTCCTCGGCCCCTGGGCAGCTCTGCCCCATCAGCCCCCCAAGCCTTTATGGACATTCCCCCAGGTCACATCAACAAGAATGTTTACTAGGTTTTTTTCCTCTCCCTCCGAGATTCAGCAAACACTGTTTCCAGCAGAGGCGTTTCCAACAATGTATGACAGCGACATCTCCGTGGGCCTGGAGGCTCTGCGCCCGAGGGGCTTTCGTGCAGGCAGACACATTTCCTACTCTGGAGCTGATTCTGTCATAGGGGCCTCCAGATTTGTCAGGCGCCCTTGGCGAGCTCAGGGGAGCCCCTCTGTTCCTGCTTCTAGGGCATCAGTGAACATCTCCTGTTGGCCAGAGGTACCCTGGGGGGTGCTGCGGTGCCACGGTGACCAAGGCAGACCCCGTCACACCCTCACCGAGCTCCTGGTTTGGAGGGGCCATAGGCAACAAAATGCAGAAACAAATTAATCTATAACTTCAAAGAGTGGTAAATGCTTTCAGGAAAATACAGAAGGTTGAGGTGGTGGAGAGCGGTTGGGTGTCTGCTGGGCAGGCCTGTGTCTGGCCACTCGCTGTGCTGGCATTGCCCGCCCCGCAGGTGGAAACGGAGGTGTCCAGCAGCCCCACGGCACAGCCCCTTCTCTAGCCTGAGTGAGGTCTGTGCCCACAGAAGACACACGTGTACCCTTTCCTCCACCTTAGCTGCCCAGCCTGACTGTGTCCCCCAGCAGCCAGTGGCCAGGGGCCAAGTTCCTGCCTTAGTGGCACTGAGGGGGGACACCCCGCCGTCTCGACCTGGCCTTGGCCTCTGGCATTCCCCCCGGGAATCTCCCCGGGTTGGGGAGCGGGGCAGGGACGGGACCCTGTGTTCTCACTGAGGATGTGCGGGGGCCGGACAGTGTGACCTTGGCCAAGACCTGACCCCGCCGGGGCTTGGCCACTCCGGCCTGGGCTGTGCGAATCAAAGGGTCATTGTCTGGCTGGCGTGGGTTCCGGCCCTCTCTGGGGAAACCGAGGCCAGCTGCCAGTGGCCTCCTGCTCCCGGCTCTGTCTTCCCTAACCCAGAGGCTCTGTGCAGGCTGACCTCTAACAGGTCACTGACCCTTTCCGGAGCGCTGCCTCCTCCTGAGACCCCAGTGACCACCTCCCCTCTCCCGTCTCTGCCGCTCTCCCCACCCTATCCAGGCCCGAGGCTCATCCTAGGACTTCCAGCCCCGACCTGGCCCCTGCGGCCCACTTCCTACCCCAGCCGCCATAACACTTCTCCCTGGTTCAGACACCCACCGTGGCTTCCCGTGGCTTCTGCTCACACCCCAGGCTTCTATTTCCCTCCAGGTACATCCTGACAGGTAAACAGACAGTGACAATCCAGTGTTGTTCTGTGGCAGAGGATGCCCAGATGGCAAAGGTGCCCCAGGCCTGACCCAGGCCTGGGGGAGACTGAGGAAGGCTTCCCAGAGGAAAGAGATGTTGAGGTTGAGACTCCAACGTTGGACGGAACGGCAGGGGTGTGCGCTGGAGACAGATGCTTGTGCTGTGAGTGAGGGGAAGAGCAGTGGGGGGTGGTCAGCAGAATGGAGGTCCCAGAGACCATGGGGCCCTCATCCCTGGAACCCGCGGGTGTCCCACCCTCCCCGGCCAAAGGGGCTCTGCAGATGGGATTGAGTTGAAGACTTTCACACAGGGGCTCATCCTGGGTTATACGGATGGCCCACTGTCCTTGAAGGGTCCGTAGAAGAGGAGATGCCTGGCCAGGCGCGGTGGCTCACACCTGTAATCCCAACATATTAGGAGGCTGAGGCGGGCGGATCACTTGAGGTCAGGAGTTCGAGAGTAGCCTGGTCAACATGGTAAAACCCTGTCTCTACTACAAATACAAAAAAATTAGGTGGGCCTGGTGGTGTGCGCCTGTAATCCCAGCACTTTGGGAGGCCGAGGCCGGCGGATCACTTGAGGTCAGGAGTTCAAGACTAGCCTGGCCAGCATGGTAAAACCCCGTCTCTACTAAAAATACAAAAAAATTAGATGGGCCTGGTGGTGGGCGCCTGTAGTCCCAGCTATTTGGGAGGCTGAGGCAGGAGAATCACTTGGACCTGGGAGGCAGAGGTTGAAGTGAGCCGAGATCGTGCCACTGCACTGCAGCCTGGGTGACAGAGCGAGACTCCATCTCAAAAAAAAAAAAAAAAAAAAGAGGAGACGCCTGCCCTGTATGGTTAGAGACGGGATAAGAGAAGGACTTGGCTGCCATTGCGGGATTTGGAGATGGAGGAAGGGGGCTCGAGCCAGGGAATGTGGGCGGCCTCTAGGAGCCTGGAAAGGCGCAGAACAGATTCTCTCCTGGAGCTGCCAGAAGGAACTCAGCTCTGCCAACACCTCGATCTTCCCCCAGCCAGACCCGTGTGGAACTTTTTTTTTTTTTTTTGAGACAGAGTCTCGTTCCATTGCTTAGGCTGGAGTGCAATGGCGCGATCTCGGCTCACTGCAACCTCCGCCCTCCCGGTTCAAGCGATTCTCCTGTCTCGGCCTCCCGAGTAGCTGGGATTGTAGGCACCTGCCACCACAATTGGCTAATTTTTGTATTCTTAGTAGAGACGGGGTTTCGCCACGTTGGCCAGGCTGGTCTCAAACTCCTTACCTCAGGTGATTCACCTGCCTTGGCCTCCCAAAGTGCTGGGGTTACAGGCGTGAGCCACCATGCCCGGCCATTTTTATTTTTTTGAGACAGGGTCTCACTCTGTTGTCTAGGCTGGAGTGCGGAGGTGCGATCTCGGCTCACTGCAACCTCAGCCTCCCGACTAACTGGGATTACAGGCGCCTCCCACCACACCCGGCTACTTTTTGTTTTTGTTTTTGTGTTTTGCAGAGATGGGATTTTGCCATGTTGGCCAGGCTGGTCTCAAACTCCTGACCTCAGGTGATCTGCCCACCTTGGCCTCACAAAGTGCTGGGATTACAGGCATGAGACACTGCGCCCAGCCCGTGTGTTGCTTTAAACCAGGCAGTTTGTGCAAATTTGTTATAGCAGCCGTGGGTGCCCACTGTGTGCCAGGCCCTGGACCCTTCTAGTTCTGTTTTCTTTCTTTTTCTTTTTTTGAGACAGAGTTTCACTCTTGTTGCCAAGGCTGGAGTGCAGTGGCGCAATCTCAGCTCACTGCAACCTCTGCCTCCCGGGTTTAAGCAATTCTCTTGCCTCAGCCTCCCGAGTAGCTGGAATTACAGGCATGCACCACCAGACCCAGCTAATTTTTTGTATTTTTAGTAGAGATGGGTTTCACCATGTTGGCCAGGCTGGTCTCGAACTCCTGACCTCAGGTGATCCAGCCGCCTTGGCCTCCCAGATTGCTGGGATTACAGGCGTGAACCAGCGTGCCCAGTCTATGCCTGTTTTCTTATCTGTAACATGGGCACAGACCCCAGTGTTAGAGGTTCCAGGTGGGATGTGGACAGTGCCGGGCGCACAGTAGGCCCACGGCATGCAAGCATGGATTCCTGTTAATCACCCAGTTAATGGGTGCTCGCCCAGGACAGGACCATGGTGAGTCCCCTTTGCTGCTTGCTGGGAGGCTGGGAGGCAGGCACCCCATTTATAGGGATGAGGTTGGAGGGTGGGAAGTGATTTTCTTGGAGTCACACAGCCCTGCAGAGTCAGGACTAGGGTCAGCACCAGGTTCAGAAGCTTCCAGGACCCGTGTGCCTCCCAGGGACCACACGACGAGGGCCAGCCTGGGGCTGGTTCCCTCCTTCTGCTCCCATTACTGCACTCCAGCCCGGGTGATAGAGTGAGACTCTGTCTCAAAAAAAAAAAAAAAAAAAAGAAAGTAAGAAAGGAAAGAAGAAAGAAAACAAAACCACCAGGACGAGTCAGCCCTGGAATTTTTTTTTTTTTTTTTTTTTTAAGATGGAGTCTTGCTCTGTCACCCAGGCTGGCGTGCAGTGGCGTGATCTCAGCTCACTGCAACCTCTGCCTCCCAGGTTCAAGCCATTCTCCTGCCTCAGCCTCCCGAACAGCTGGGACTATAGGCGCCTGCCACCACGCCTGGCTAATTTTTGTATTTTTAGTAGAGACAGTGTTTCACCATATTGGCCAGGCTGGTCTCGAACTCCTGACCTCGTGATCCACCGGCCTTGGCCTCCCAAAGTGCTGGGATTACAGGTGTGAGCCACCATGCCTGGCCAACAGCCCTGGAATTTTGCTGGGAGAGGGACAGGGACACCTGCTTCCTGCTGGGGCTGGAGAGGTGTGAGCCTGAAATTGCAGGTGGCTCTTTCTGATGGCTAGGGAGATGCCAGCCCCTTGGGCCACAGAGCCAAAGGGGACAGCAACAATTCCCAGTGACACTGGACGTCTCTGGATCCAGCTGTGCCTGAACTCCTCCTCCACAGGGAGATGAAGCCAGTTTAAACCGAGTTTCTGTCCCTTGGAGCTGATAATAATAACCACCTTTGCAGTTAGCAGGTTTGCATTCATTCAAGGGGAGCCTTTAGGACCCAGAGCAGTGGGTTCTGTGGGGCTCTAGGGAGCTCACCCTGCGGTATCACCTTCAGCCTCCAGGATGGGACGCGGGTCGTGGCTTGGTACAGAACAGTCAGGGACACCCGGTCCCACCTTCCTGAGCCCAAAGATACTTGGCATTGGCTTACTGTCTATTGTCTGCAGCCTCTGAGCTAGAACTTGCCACCCCCTGGGCTCCAGGAGGCAAAGCCTTGCTAGATTCTCTGGAGCCTGTGATGCTGATAACCACGGCTCAGGCCCGAAGGCCTGGCCTGCTGGGCGGTCTGGGAACACTGGGAAGTGAGCTGGGCCCTAAAGCAACCCCATTGGCCAAGTGCCATGGCTCACATCTGTAATCCCAGCACTTTGGGAGGCTGCGGTGGGCAGATCATTTGAGGTCAGGAGTTTGAGACCAGCCTGGCCAACATGGTGAAACCCCGTCTCTACTAAAAATACAAAAAAAATTAGCCTGGCGAGGTGGCACATGCCTGTAATCCCAGCTACTCGGGAAGCTGAAGCAGGAGAATCACTTGAACCCAGGAAGCGGAGGCTGCAGTGAGCCGAGATCGCGCCACTGCACTCCAGCCTGGGTGACAGTGAGACTTCATCTCAAAAAACAAAACGGCCAGGCACAGTGGCTCACGCCTGTAATTCCTGCACTTTGGGAGTCTGAGGCAGGTAGATCACTTAAGGTGAGGAGTTGGAGACCAGCCTGGCCAACACGGTGAAACCCCATCCGGGTGCTTGTAGTCTCAGCTACTCAGGAGGCTCAGGCAGGAGAATTGCTTAAACCTGGAGGGCAGAGGTTTTGGTGAGCCGAGATCACACCACTGCACTCCAGCCTGGGCAACAGAGTGAGACCCCGTCTGAAAAAAAATAAATAAATAAGGCCAGGTGCGGTGGCTCATGCCTGTAATCCCAGCACTTTGGGAGGCTGCGGTGGGCAGATCATTTGAGGTCAGGAGTTTGAGACCAGCCTGGCCAACATGGTGAAACCCCGTCTCTACTAAAAATGCAAAAAATTAGCCAGGTGTGGTGGCGGGCGCCTGTAGTCCAAGCTACCAGGGAGGCTGAGGCAGGAGAATGGCATGAACCCAGGAGGCGGAGCTTGTAGTGAGCCAAGATTGCACCACTACACTCCAGCCTGGGCAACAGAGCAAGACTCCGTCTCAAAAATAAATAAATAAATAAATAAATAAAATCTGACATGTATCGAGGGGACCCATTCCCCCCATATTTCAATGTAGGTTCTTTCTATTTTCCATAAGTGTCGGCCGGCTGAGAAATAAAGAGAAACAGTACAAAGAGAGGACTTTTACAGCTGGGCCGCCGGGGGTGACATCACATATCGGTAGGACCGTGATGCACCCCTGAGCCTTAAACCAGCAAGTTTTTTATTACGGGTTTCAAGAGGGGAGGGGGTGTAAGAACATGGAGTAGATCTCATGCTTCAAACGGCAAAAAACAGAACAAAGATCACATGCTTCTGAGGGAACAGTACAAAAGGCAAAACAGAACTACTGATAAGGCTCTATGTTCAGCAGTGCACGTATTGTCTTGATAAGCATCTTGAACAACAGAAAACAGGGAAACGTCTGACCACAGATTCAGCAGGGTGGAGTTTTTCCCCACCCTAGTAAGCCTGAGGGTACTGCAGGAGATCAGGGTGTATCTCAGTCCTTATCTCAACCACGTAAGACAGACATTCCCAGAACGGCTGTTTATAGACCTCTCCCCAGGAATGCATTCCTTTCCCAGGGTATTAATATTAATATTCCTTGCTAAGAAAAGAATTTAGCGATATCCTCCCTACTTGCACGTCCTTTTATAGGCTCTCTGCAAAAAGAAAAATATGGCTTTTTTTGCCCGATCCTGCAGGCAGTCAGACCTTATGGTTGTCTTCCCTTGTTCCCTAAAATTGCTGCTATTCTGTTTTTTCTCAAGGTGCACTGATTTCATATTGTTCAAACACATGTTTTACAATCAATTTGTACAGTTAACACAGTTATCACAGTGGTCCTGAGGTGACGTACATCCTCAGCTTACGAAGATAACAGGCTTAAGAGGTTAGAGTAAGACAGGCGTAAGAAATTATAAAAGTATTAATTTGGGAACTGATAAATGTCCATATTAAAATGAAATCTTCACAATTTATGTTCCTTTGCTGCAGCTCCAGCCGGTCCCTCCGTTCGGGGTCCGTGACTTCCCGCAACAGACATGAGTCGTGCTGGGCTAAAATCAAGTGTGTTTGGGGACTTTATTTATCTATTTATTTTGAGATGGAGTCTCACACACTGTGTCTCCCAGGCTGGAGTGGAGTGGTGCAATCTCAGCTTACTGCAACCTCTGCTTCCGGGTTCAAGTGATTTTCATGCCTCAGCCTCCCAAGTACCTGGGATTACAGGCAGGCACCACCATGCCTGGCTAGTTTTTTTTTAATGAGATGGAGTTTTACTCTTGTTGCCTAGGCAGGAGTGGAATGGCACGATCTTGGCTCACTGCAACTTCTGCCTCCCAGATTCAAGTGATTCCCCTGCCTCAGCCTCCCGAGTAGCTGGGATTACAGATGCCCGCCACCATGCCTGGTTAACTTTGTATTTTTAGTAGAGACAGGGTTTCTCCATGTTGGTCAGGCTGGTCTCGAAGTCCTGACTTCAGGTGATCCACCCACCTCGGCCTTCCAAAGTGCTGGGATTACGGGAATGAGCCACCGCCCCTGGCCCTGTTTGGGGCCTTTATTCTTCCAGTCATGGTGCTGGATACTGTTGGGTGGATGGCTGGTTTTGGCAGACATTTGTGGCACAGGCCCCCCGCTCCTGGCACACAGCGGAGGCTCCAGGACACTTGATTAAGTAACGGTGGCCCAATCCCTGCCAGGATGAGGGTGGAGGGAGGGGCTGTTTCCTTCCTCAGGAGGCAGCCACAGTCCAGCCCCAAAGCTGCCGCCTCGGGCAATCAGCTTCCTCCCCAGGCCTCAGTTTCCTCATTGGTGCAGTGGGGCCAGTTGCAGTTCTTTCTGCCCAGGGGGGTTGGGAGGAGTGAAGACACAGCCACTTGGTCTGCCTTGGTTTGGTCTGCCTGGGACGTGGCCCACCTGGGCTTGGTCTGCCTGGGACGTGGTCTACCTGGGCTTGGTCTGCCTGGGACGTGGTCTACCTGGGCTTGGTCTGCCTGGGACGTGGTCTACCTGGGCTTGGTCTGCCTGGGACGTGGTCTACCTGGGCTTGGTCTGCCTGGGACGTGGTCTACCTGGGCTTGGTCTGCCTGGGACGTGAGAATGGGCTGTCAACACACCTCCCTGTCCTGGAGGGAGTGGCCCGTGTCATTCCTTTAGGAGTCCACTCGCTCATGTTGACCGAGGCCCCCAGGGTTCACCGGGACGGGATCCTGAATTGAAAAAGGGGCCAGGAGAGCTCACAGAACCAAGCCCACACCTGTCGAGGTCCCTGGTGAGAGGAAATGGGAGAAACGGTGCCGTGTGTGGAACCAGGGTGGCCGGCGGGGCCTGGGGCAGGGTGCGAGTGTGTGCATTTGTGTGCAGCAGTGTCGATGCCCACTGGCTGATTTGATCAATGTGCTACTGCCTTCAGGGAAGAGCAGCCTGCTTTTCAGTGTGTTTGGGATAAAGGGGTGGCCGGGCACTCTGGCTCACACCTGTGATCCCCGCACTTCGGGAGGCCAAGGTGGGAGGATCCCGTGAGCCCAGGAGTTGGAGATCACTCTGGGCAACATAGCCAGATCCTATCTCTACAAAATAAAAATTTAAAATGATTAGCCTCACGCCTGTGATCCCAGCACTTTGGGAGGCTGAGGTCAGCAGATCACCTGAGGTCAGGAGTTTGAGACCAGCCTAATTAACATGGAGAAACTCCGTCTCTACTAGAAGGACAAAAATTAGCCGGGCGTGGTGGCGCATGCCTGTAATCCCAGCTACTTGGGAGGCTGAGGCAGGAGAATCGCTTGATCCCAGGAGGCAGAAGTTGCAGTGAGCCAAGATCATGCCACTGCACTCCAGGCTGGGCGGCAGAGGGAGACCCATCTCAAACAAAACAAAATCAAAACAAAACAAAAAAGATGGGGTCTCCATCTGTGGCCCAGGCTGGAGTACAGTGGTCCGATCTCGGCTCACTGCAATCTCTGCCTCCTGCTCAAGTGATCCTTCTGTCTCAGCCTCCTGAGTAGGTGGGATTACAGGCGCCCGCCACCACACCCGGCTAATTTTTGTATTTTTAGTAGAGACACGGTTTCACCATGTAGCCCAGGCTGGTCTTCAGCTCCTGGACTCAGGCGATCCTCCTGCCTCAGCCTCTCAAGGTGCTGGGATTATAGGCATGAGCCACTGTCCCCGGCCTAATTCTATTTTTGTAGAGACAGGGTCTCACTATGTTGCTCAGGCTGGTCTTGAACTCCTGGTCTCAGGCGTGAGCCACCTCGCCCTGCTTAGTTTGATACAAAATCCCTACGTTCCTTCTCATTCCCACTGTGTTTCCAGCACCTGCTTGAGCCCACCACACAGTAGACACTCGCCAACTGTTCATGCATTTAGGAATCTACTGAATACCTACTGTGCACTGGGTATTGGCCTCACATATGGGGAGATGCCATTAATAACCCACGGATGTGAGGATGGCTGTGGGGGTTGGAAAGGGGGCTCTGAGAAGTGGGGTGCAGTGGTGGATGGGGGAGCCCCCAGGAAGGGGATGGGGCAGCCTCCTAAAAACCAGGGGAAAGGGCCGGGCATGGTGGCTCACGCCTGTCATCCCAGCACTTTGGGAGGCTGAGGTGGGCGGATCACCTGAGGTCAGGAGTTTGAGACCAGCCTGGCCAACGTGGCAAAACCCCAGCTCTACTAAAAATACAAAAATTAGCCGGGCGTGGTGGCGCATGCCTGTGATCCCAGCTACTCGGGAGGCTGAGGCAGGAGAATCGCACCATCGCACTCCAGCCTGGGCGACAGAGTGAGACTCCATCTCAAAAAAAAAAAAAAAAAAGGCAGGGGAAGGAGGGGGACTTGGGGAAGGGTACTACCAGCAGAGGGCATGGCCTTGCAAGGCCCAGAGGTGGGAACCTGCTCAGCCCACCCAAGGGGGCCAGTGAGGCTGGGGACGGGTCAGCGAGGGGTAGGGTGACTCGGGGCAGGCAGCAGAGCACAGGGAGGGCTGAGGAGGTGCCAGCGGTCCTCATGTCTGCCCCGAGCCAACGGAAAACCCTCAGGTTCTGCTGCCTGCTCAGAGGTTAGGCCACTTGCCTAGGGACACACAGCCAGTTGGTGGTTTGGCGTCGTTTGAACCAGGCCTGCTGCTCCTCCTACACTTCTGCAGCGCGAAGGCTGGTGCAGGGGCTGGGTCCGGCAAGCCTTGCCCCTCCCCAGCCTGGGGTTTTCCTGGATTCCCAGGGACGGGGCCCGTGCGCTCTCTGGTGGTCAGAGCAGGAATGACTGGATTCGCGCTGCTGAAAAGACGACAGGAAGGAGGCTGAAGCCCCTGTCCCCAACCTCTGGACATTCAAAACCCTAAATGCAGGCCGGGAGCGGTGGCTCACGCCTGTAATCCCAGCACTTTGGGAGGCCGAGGTGGGCGGATCACCTGAGGTCAGGAGTTTGAGACCAGCCTGGCCAACATCGCAAAACCCTGTCTTTACTAAAAATACAACATGGTGAAACCCCGTCTTTACTAAAAATACAAAAATTAGGCGGGCATGGTGGTGCCCAGCCTGTAATCCCAGCAATTTGGGAGGCTGAGGCAGGAGAATCACTTGAACCCGGGAGGCGGAGGTTACTGTGAACCGAGATCGCGCCATTGCACTGCAGCCTGGGCAACAGAGCCAGACTCCATCTCTATAAAACAAACAAACAAACAAAAAACCTAAATGCACGGGCCCCAACTCTTAATTCCTCAACAGTCTGGCTCCAATGCCTCATTTTGCAGGAAGTCCAACTCCAACCAAATCCTATTCATCCCTCAGCCCTGGTTCCAATGTCCTTACCCCTTGGAATCCCTCTCTCTCTTTCCCCAGGCAGAGCCAGAGTCACCCTTGAGTCCCATGCTCCAGTCCAATCTCATGGGGCTGGGGGTATCTGCGTGCATTCAGCATAGGGTCTGGTATGCAGTAGGTGCTTAATGAGTGTTGAGTGAAGAAAGAAATACATGCATGAGGCCGGGCACAGTGGCTCACGCCTGTAATCCCAGCACTTTGGGAGGCCGAGGTGGGCGGATCACGAGGTTAGGAGTTCAAGACCAGCCTGGCCAAATACAGTGAAACCCCGTTTCTACTAAAAATACAAAAATTAGCCGGTGTGGTGGTGGGTGCCTTTAGTTCTAGCTACTCGGGAGGCTGAGGCGGGAGAATCGCTTGAACCCTCGGGAGGCGGAGGTTGCAGTGAGCCGAGATCGGGCCATTGCACTCCAGCCTGGGTGACAGAGTGAGGCTCCGTCTCAAAAAAAAAAAAAAAAAGAAAAAAGAAATACATGCATGATTGGGCCAGAACTAACCTCAGAAATGATCCTGGCCTGCGCTGGGTGATGATACCGTTTCTACTGATTAAATTTGGAAGCAGGGGTTAGGTTTCCTGCCCTCTCCGCACCCGAGAGGCGCCTGGGCCGTCAGCCCGCGGAGCATCTTGGAAACAAGGCCGCAACCCACAGACCTCAGCCTCTATCTGACCCCACGGGTCCCAGTGAGGCCCAGACAGCGCCCTGAGCCCCAGGTCTGCCTGTATTCCGCAGCGCAGAGGGAATGCCTGCTGTGTGTCAGGCGCTGCTGTGGGTCCAAAAATCCCTTTGCTGCGCAGCTGACGTGACAGTGCATCGGGTGGGAATCAGTGCCACGGAGCAGGAGGGCAGCAGAGAAGACCTTGTAAGCTGACATTTAAGCAAAGACCTGGAAGAAAGCCACGCGGGCGTCGGGAGAGCGCTGCACCGGGCAGGGGGCGGGGGAGAGGGCGCCTGGCGAGCCCCAGGAACAGTGGGGACGCTGGACTGAAGTACCGTGAAGCGAGACGGCGACGAGGCAGGGAAGCACTGAGGGACACGAGGCCCTGGGCAGCTTCCGGAGGCGAGGAGGGCCTCGGCCCCGCCCCGCGCACGCCCCGCTCCTCGTCTCTTCCGCCGCCTGGGTTTGGCCCCGCCCCCGCCCCCGCCCCCGCCGGAAGCCCCGCTCCCGCTCGGAGCCCCGCCCCCGCTCGGAGCCCCGCCCAACGGCCGGGCCTAGTTTGTCTCTCAGCGGCCACCGTCGCCCGGGCCGCTGCCCGCCGAGTTCGCAGCTTACGCCGCTCCCGCGCCCCCGCTCCGCCGTGCGTGCCGTGCGTGCCGTGCGTGAGCGTGCGCGGGCGCGTCGGCCGGCGAGGGAGCAGCAAACGGCCGGCGGCGGGTGCCGCGCGGGGGGCGGGCGGCGCGGAGTAAGCGGCGGCGGCCATGGCCGAGGCGTCGCCGCATCCCGGACGGTACTTCTGCCACTGCTGCTCCGTGGAGATCGTCCCGCGCCTGCCGGTGAGGCCCGGGCCGGGGCGGCGGGCGGCAGGGTCTGTGCCGCAGGCCTGAGGCAAGGCCGGGGCTGGGGTGTGGGTCGCTTGCGCTTGACCACGACGGGGAAACTGAGGCTCGGGGCAGCGCTAGCCCAGGCTGAATCCGCGGGGAGCCCGGGCGGTGCGCCCGCGAACTCCGTCCTGCACATGCGGGAAACTGAGGCCCGGGCGGGAGGCGGGGCCTGGCCGGAGCGGCGCAGCGGGATCACGGCCGGGTGACCCCCACATCCGCGGCGTTCCTGACCCGAAAGGCCGCGAGGATCCCAGGTGGGATCCCCGAGCCCGGTGAGCCTGGTTTTGCAAACGGAGAAACTGAGGCCCGGCGAGCAGAGAGAGGGTATTGCCCGGTGGCGCGGTGCGGGGCAGGGGCTGGGCCTGGCGGGGCTCGGACCCCGAGAATAACGCCAGGGGACCCCCGCCGAGCGCGTGGTTGGGGGCGCCGGCGCCTCGCTGCAGGCTCGCCTCGTGGAGCTCTGGCCGCCGCCTTGGAGGCAGGCCCAGGCCCGGAAGGCTCCAGGCACTGTCCCGGGGTCCGACCGCGGCCCGCCGGCGGGGCTTTGTGACCGGAGCCTGCGTTCTTCCCCTCCCGGGGCTTGGTTGCGCAGCCCACCCCTCCTCGAGGTGTTTACAGCCGCCCCTCACCCAAGAGGACCCTGGGCCTGGGCGTGCCGAGTGCTACTTCCTGCTCGTTTAGGGCAGTGTTTCCCACGCGGACCTAATGTCACCTTGGGGGAGGTGGGAGCAGCGCTGGTTGAAGGTGCTATTTCCAGGCCCCTTTTCCAGGGTTTCGGAGTCAGTGGGTGTGGAATGGGCTCAGCAGTTTGCATTTCTAATATTATTTTTAGGAACAGGGTCTCCCTGTGTTGCCCAGGCTGGTCTTCAACGCCCAGACTCAAGCGATTCTCCTGCCTCAGCCTTCCAAAGCGCTGGGATTACAGGTGTGAGCCACCGTGCCCGGCGGTGGTCTGCATTTTTAACCCATGTTGCTCTTCCCCAGGCTGACGTGCGAAGTGGTGATTTAGTCGAGCCACCCCTGCTTTATAGATGGGGAAACTGAGGCGCGTGGTGGCTTAGCAGGAAAGTGGCAGAGCCGGCTCAGTCGGGAGCCGCTTGGCCAGCTTGAGGGGAGCAGCTGCAGGAGGTGGAGGGGTCTGGACCCCCACCCTGTGCCCGGGGGAAGAGGCTGCAGGCATTGAGGATTTACTGTGCTGTGTGCGTAGCCGCCCGGCTGTTGCTACGCTTTGACCCATAAGAGGAGCCCTAAGCCCCCCAGAAGCAGTGCAGTTCCCTGGGAGCAGAGACCCAGGAAGGGGCTGGAGGGAGTCAGGAGAAGCCGCCTGTCTCTGGGTCACAGAGAAGGAGCGAGTGCTAGAGTTGGGGCATGGCGGGAGAGCGGGGCCAGGCCCAGGAGTGGGGAGAGAGAGGTGTGGTTTCCTCTCTACTGAAGCCACAGGGCTTCCCCTCCCCAGCAGGAGGAACAAATAAAGTGAAATTTCGGGTGTGGGGCGAAGGTTGGGGAGCTGAGACTGAGCCTTGCCTTGCTCCTCTGTCTCCCAGGGGTCTCGCTCCTGCCTCTTTCTGCTGCCTGTCCCCACTGGCCGTGGCAGGAGAGGCTGGTTGCCTGACAGCCTGCCTGCCTGCCTGGGTGAGTTGCAGGGCAGCCCCTCGCAGCCGCTTGAGCCCTGAGACAGGCCTGGGAAGCCCTTGGGAAGCCTGGAGTGGTGGCTGTGGGGAGCTGACACTGCCCTGACCTGGCTGCACACTTAGCTGCTCCTAGAGCTCCCACAAGACTGGATCCTGGTATGGTGGAGCCACTTCCTCGCCCCGTGGCCTTGGACAAGGAGGACCCTGACCTCCTCCCACTGTCACTGGGCCTGGGGAGGGCCTTCCTGTAGTCACAGGAAGTCAGTGGTGACAGGTCGTTGTGGTCTTTGCCCTCACAGAAGTTACAGGCTGGCCAGGGAGCCCAGCATGGAAGAGTGATTGACAAATATTTAATCACAGACGTTGGTAAATTCCTTAAGAGCAAATAACTGCAGGGAGGGCTGCGGGGGGACTGCCTGTGTCCACCCCGCGGGTGATCCCAAGGGCACCCGCTTGTGCCTTTGGAGCAGGATGCAACAAGGCGCCCGGAGACAGCGTGGCAGTGTCAGAACTTCTCTGTACATGGCAGGACCCTGTCTCTACAGAAGACTAAAAAAATTAGTGGGGTGTGTTGTTGCATGCCTGGAGTCCCAGCTGCTGGCGGAGGCTGAGGTGGTGGGAGGAGCGCTTGAGCCTGGGAGGTGGAGGCTGCGGTGAGCCGTGATGGTGCCACTGCACTCCAGCCTGGGTGACGAGCAAGACACCGTCTCAAAAATGAATTTTCTATGCTGGGAAATGGGCACACCTGGCGTTCGTTCTGGGGAGGGACGGCTGCTCTGAATCTGGTAATGGGGAAAGTCCCCAGCCACAACCAACACCCTCGAAACGGGGCGTCTCTGCCGGTGGGGAGCTTGCCCGATGGCTGAGTCAGGGGTGGCACTGCTGCTGCTGAGACACCTGGGCTGGCTGTCGGGAAGCTCCTGCCTGCCTCGATGCGGGGGGACTGGCTGCCGTGGGCTGTGTGCCTGCTCATGAGGGCTTCTCCCAGGCAGCTGGGCCGTTCCAGGCCTCTGTTGCCATCCTGGGCTCTGGGATCAGGCTGAGGCCCCGTGCGGCTGGGCCATTCTCCGCTGGGCAGCCTTGGCCTCAGTCTTTTCACCTGCCAAGTGGGTTTGGTGATGCGATTCGCTCCCCGTGGCATCCGGTGGGCGTGTGTGTGCAGAGTGGCTGGCACTTGGCCGCTCTCCTGGTGACTTGTGAGGGTATCCTGAGCGGGGAGCCACACTCGCGGTCGGGGGCTCAGGCGATGGCACAGGGGCGGCAGTTGCCCCCATGAAAGGCTGTGACGAGGCCGGGCGCGGTGGCTCACGCCTTTGGGCCTAGCGCTTTGGGAGGCTGAGGTGGACGGATCACCTGAGGTCAGGAGTTTGAGACCAGCCTTGCCAACATGGTAAAACCCCATCCCTACTAAAAATACAAAAAATTGGCCGGGCATGGTGGTGGGCACCTGTAGTCCCAGCGACTCAGGAGGCTGAGGCAGGAGAATTGCTTGAACCTGGAAGGCGGAGGTTGCAGTGAGCCGAGATCGTGCCACTGCACTCCAGCCTGGGCAACAGAGCAAGACTCCTTCAAAAGAAAAAAGGCGATGACGAGGGTGTCTGGGTGTCTGAGCAGCAAAGGAAGCGTCAGCCAGAGTGGGGCGTGTGGCGACAGGAACCAAACAGGCCAGCTGGAGCTCAGGCCGCAGGCGGCTGCACAGACCCAGACTCGACCCTGCTGAGGAGGCACTGACTGTGGTGCTGTGACTGTAGGGTGTGGGCGAGAGCGCCCGGAGGGCAGGGACCTGCTGAGGGCACTGAGCCCCCGGGAACCAGGCGGGTGCAGAGAGGTGGCCCTGGGTGCCATACTTGCCCCTGAGCTCCCCGTCTCTGGGTGGTTCCTAGGGTGGTCTCAGCTCTGCCTGCCAACCCCCCACCCCCCGAGTGCCTGCAACCTTCGCAGCGTCCCCAAGTGGTGGTGAGAGGACGGTGGGGGTGCCGGGCCCTGCTGCCCGCGGTGGCGGGGAAGAGCGGCGTGGGCGGGGAGCTACCGGGAAATGAGGCTGCTGCGGCAAGTGTCACCGATGCGGCCGGGCGGGAAGTCTCCCCAGCTGCCCCCCAGCCCACCCTGTCTTCTCCTGGTCCCTGCAGTGGCCTGGCCCTCCCAGGCCTCCTGAGCAGCCCTGGCCTGAGTCTTCCCAGGCTGTGTGGTGTCTGTCTCTGGCCGCTGCTTGCTCTGTGTGTCTGCGGTTGTGCCAGATACTGTGACAGTGACAGCCTGCCCCTGCCTCTCAAGCGTCCGGCCAGCACCCTGGAGCGGCTCTGCACAGCTGGGTTCTCCAGAAGAGGCTCCCCACAGCACCCTGTGAGCGTGGAGCCTGGCGTTGTGATTGGGCACCAGCAATACCCAGGGAACCTGTGGATGTTGGCTGCCCTCTTGGGCCGGCTGGCGCTGGGGTCTGCCTTGGGCAGATGCCAGTGCTGAATTTCCTCCCACTTAGAACTCTGCCACCATGAGGCCCTTCCTCTGAGCCTCGGGCGAGCTGTAGCACCCCTGGCACCGGCACGGATGGGCACGTGTGGGGTTCCGGTCCGTGGTGGCGGTGCCTGAAACCACCTGGGAAGGAGAAGGCCGAGTTCGGGGCCTGGGATGTGAGGCGGGGCCCCAGCCTGGGCCGAGGGAGCAGCTTTGCTCACCCCTCATCCATCCAGCTTGTCTTGGGAGTGCGTGGTGCGTGGGTCCCAGGGACAGACGGTGTGAATGTGGGATGTGGTGGCAGTTGCTGAGGGCGGGAAGAAAGGGGTGCAGGCGCCGCACGTGCCCATGCCTCTGGGGCTGCGGGGCCCACACACTGCAGATCAGCTGGGAAGCTTTGGGCACCCTTTAGGAAAACAGTAGCCAGCACGGGGGCTCCTACCGAGGCCGAGCACTGCGCCATGACCCTCCTTGGGGTCTCCTGATGTGCACAGCTCCCCGAGGGCCCTGCCACCCACAGGGGCCGAGTCACCGTCACCAGGAAGCCAGTCATCTGGGGCCTGCAGGTCGCCAGCCCACTCCCCTCCACACGCCTGGCCCTGGGCCCTCAGGGCATGCGCCCCGTGCAGGCCCCGTGGATGAAGGGGCCCCTGCTGCCCTGCCAGGTCCCACCCGGGGATGAGGCCGTCGCGCTCCAAGGGTGCATGGGTGGAGCCCGGCACTGGCAGGCTCCCTCCCACCCTAGCTGCCTGGCCAGCTATTGCCATGGTGATGATGCCAGGTGATCTTATCTCCTGCATCTGTCCTCTGAGGGAGAGGTGAACGGATTCACCATCCTCTGCTAGGGCCAGAGGCTCCAATGGGGCCTCTGCGGGGGCCCCCAGTGCGTGCCGCCACGGAGAAGGTGGGGCAGCTCCTCCTCCAGGCCCCCTTGCCCAGGCATTTCTACCTGCAGCTGCCCCGATTTAATATGAGACCAAGCAGTCTCTCGGTTGTGCCCTTGGAGGAGGAGGGCGGCTGGAGACCCCCAGGTCCAGCCCCTCCCACCATCTGCCAGCAGAGGCTCAGCCTCCACCCTGGATATCCGGGATCCACCTGTCACTTGCCTTCGTGACCAGAGCCTCGGTTCCGGCCTTCGTTGGCCCTGGAGGGGCTGGCCGGGGGCCTGAGGGACAGCCCAGAGCCCTGACAACACCCAGGAGTTGGGTTGCAGCCCTTGGCGTCCTCGATGGCGGCCGGATTTCAGATATGAGTGAGTGTCCAGGCCGTCCTCCATGACAGGGCAGAGGCTTGGAGCAGAGAGGTGACCTTTGAACCCCCTGGGGTGGGCGTTCCAGTGGCAGGGCCGACGTGCACAGGCCCCGACGCCAGAGTGGGTGCTGCAGGGAGAGGGTTCTGGACAGTGCTGTGGCATCAGGCCCCACGGCCGCTGTGGGCAGGACAGTGGGGGGCCAAGAGGAGGCCAGGGCTGGGGCAGATGAGTGTGTATGTGGCCAGGTCGGGCTGTCAGGAGCCGGCAGTGTGGGTGGCGGGAGCATGCGTTGTGCCCTGGACTGAGACGGGAACCCAGGAGCCCGACAGAAAGCCAGTGATGCACAGAGGGGCTGAGCTTGGCACGTGGGGACCGGAGCGGCCAAGCGCTGTGCCAGGCCACGTGGTTGTGTGCAGGGTCCCATGCTTGTCCAGGAGAGATTCGGGGCTGGGGCTGGCAAGCCAGGGTCCTCGGAGGGAGACAGCTTCTCCCTCAGGCCCTTCTGGGGCTGCCTGACCTTGTGGATGCGCCCGGCAGGAAAGATGGTGGTTGGGGTGGCTACACAGCTGACTTACGTCCTGCCCTTAGTGGGGGCCAGTGCAGCCATTCCAGGTCGACTGGGTGGTGCTAGCCTGGGGAGTCAGCCATGCAGGGAGAGCCTGAGCCCTGAGCTACCCCTTCATTCCCAGAGACCCACCCAGGCGATGGAGCGGCCCTGGGCTCCGGGTCAGCTGGCGGGCGGACGGCAGCAACCCCTGAGCCCGGAGGAGCCCAGATAAACCCGACACCAGCAGAAACCAGGGGTTCAGATTCGACTGTGAAGTCTCAGCGTGTTTACGTGGGGCATCCCAGTCCCGACACCCTAAACGCACCCCAAGAACCGACGCCTGGGGAGAGTTGTCACGGCCACTGTGGCAGAGCCGCCCTGCTCCACGCTAAGCTTGGGGCCGCGGTGGTGGTCGTTGGTGGCTTCCCCTTCCCCTTTCCCTTTTTCTTTTTCTTTTTCTTTTTCTGACAGGGTCTCACTCTGTGGCCCAGGCTGGAGTGCAGTGGTGCGATCTCGGCTCACTGCAACCTCTGCCTGCCGGGTTTAAGCGATTCTCGTGCCTCAGCTCCTGAGTAGCTGGGATTATAGGCACCCACCACTATGCCCAGCTAATTTTTGTATTTTTAGTAGAGACGGTGTTTCACTACGTTGGCTGGTCTCGAACTCCTAACCTCAAGTGATCTGCCCACTTTGGCCTCCCAAAGTGCTAGGATTACAGGTGTGAGCCACTGCGCCTAGCCCTTTTTTTCTTTCTTTTCTTTTTTTTTTTTTTTTTTGAGATGCTGCCTCACTCTGTTGCTGCAACCTTGGTTCACTGCAGCCTCCACCTCCCGGGTTCACTGCAGCCTCCACCTCCCGGGTTCAAGCGATCCTGGCACCGCAGCCTCCCTAGCAGCTGGGACCGCAGGCGCCTGGCCCGTTTATTTTGATAGCTTTACCTCGGTATTTTCACACGCCGTACAATCCACCTGGTGAAACGTTTGTTCATAAAGTTGTGCAGCCATCACCACAGTCCAATTCCAGAGCATTCTCACAGCTGCAAAAAGAAACCCCCCTCATCCCTACCAGCCGCCACTCCCCGTCCCCTCCCCCAGGCCCTGGTGCTCACACGTCCCCTCCCTGTGTCTGGCTCGGCCTGTCCTGGATGTTTCATAGACGTGGGATCACACGCTGCGTGGCCTTCTGGGTCTGGCATCTCACTGGATGTGATGTCCTCAAGATGCATTCCCCGCCGCCGTGGCCCGGTGTGGGCCTCGCCCCTTTCCACGGTTGAGTCGTGCTCTGAGGTGCGGGTGGACACTGGAGCTGTTTGTACCTGCCGGCGACGATGATGAACTGTGCTGCTGTGAACTCTGACCTGCCAGTTCTGGCGATGTGAACGCTTGGTGGGCAAGTGTCTTCATTTCTCTGGGGTCTGCGCCTGGAGTGAAAGTTCTGGCTCGTGGGTCGTGGGGTAGTTCCATCTGGGAGACTTCTGGGCTCCCAGCAGGCCTGAACGGGGTCTCGCATCTCGTCCTGGCTGGCCCTGGGAAGTGGCAAAGTGGCATCTCGCTGGGGCTGGCCGGCTGTGTTTCCCCAGCTCCCCAGTGCGTGTTTTTGGAGGCATGTCCTGTACAGGTCCTTTGCCCAATTTTTTTTTTTTTTGAGACGGAGTCTCACTCTGTTGCCCAGGCTGGAGTGCAGTGGCGCAATCTCGGCTCACTGCAAGCTCTGCCTCCCAGGTTCATGCCATTCTCCTGCCTCAGCCTCCCGACTTTGCCCGTTTTTAGTTGGGTTGTCTGTTTCTCTTTTTCTTTTTCTTTTTTTTTTTTTAGAGGCAGGGTCTGGCTCTGTCACCCAGGCTAGCGCAGTGGTGGGAGCACAGCTCACTGCGGTCTCAACCTCCTGGACTCAAGCCATTCTGCCTCCTGCCTCCCGCTCCTGCCTGCCTCCCCCTCCCTATAGCTGGAGCTACAGACCCGCCCCAGCACACCCAGCTAATTTGTTTTTTATAGAAATGGGGTTTGGCCATGTTGGCTAGGCTGGTCTCAAGCTACTGACCTCAAATGATGTGCCCACCTCGGCCTCCCAAAGTGCTGGGATCACAGGTGTGAGCTGCTGCACCTGGCCTGGGCTGTCTTTTTTTTTTTTTTTTTTGAGACAGAGTCTCGCTTTGTCACCCAGGCTGGAGTGCAGTGGCGCAATCTCAGCTCACTGCAACCTCCGCCTCCCGGGCTCAAGCAATTCTCCTGCCTCAGCCTCCCAAGTAGCTGGGATTACAGGCGCCCACCACCACACCCGGCTAATTTTTATATTTTTAGTAGAGACAGGGTTTCACCGTGTTGGCCAGGCTGGTCTCCAACTCCTGATCTTAGGTGATCCGCCTGCCTCGGCCTCCCAAAGTGCCAGGATTACAGGCCTGAGCCACCGCGCCCCTGGTGATGGCGGAGCGTGCCAAGCATTCGTGGGGCGTGGGCTGAAATGCATGTGGTGTCTCCCAGCCTCACCAGGAGCCGGGCCGCACTTTTTCTATATTGTAGATGGTACCTCTTCACTCTCCTCTCACGGTGGGTTCATGTGCCTCTGGCATCGTTTGTTCACCCTGGCCTTAGTCCCTCCCCACCCAGCCTGTGCTTCAGTGGCAGGAGCAGGTGAGGCAGGCACGGTGTGGTGTGGGCGGGGACCCAGCGGGTGAGGCCGGGATCTTGCTTGCTGGAGAGGTCCCAGCCCCTGCCTCTGCGGAGACTGAACAGCCCCGGTGCAACCTGCATCCCCAGAGCCTGGGGTCCGCCTTGGCTGCCCTCACAGCAGTCCCCCATGCACCGTGGGAGCCTCGTCTCCCTGTTTTTGTCTGTGTTACCTGGGGGTGGTCTTGGGACCCCCGTGTGAGCCCCTGGCATGATGACATGTGCCGTGTGAGGCCATTTTCACGTTGCTGCAATGGAGCACGTGAGACTAGGTCGTTCATAGAGAACGGTTGATTTGGCTTCCAGTTTCCAGTTCTGCAGGCTGTGCGGGAAGTGTGCGTCGGCATCTGCCCGGCCCCTGGTGAGGCTGGGAGGCACCACGCACGTTTCAGCCCAGGTCCCACGAATGCTCGGCATGCTCTGCCATCACCAGGGGCCCAGCCATCCATGAGGGGTCCACCCCGTGAGCCAGTGTCTCCAGCAGTTCCTTCCAGCCCTGGGGATCCCGCTGCAGTGTGAGATCCACAGGGGATGGCGTCCATCCTGCTCGGCATGGCTGTGGCTTGAGGCTGGTGCTGGGGAACCGTGAACGTGGTTTTGGGACTCACACCCGGCTGTCCCCGGGCAGGGTCCTCACGTCTCCTCTGGGACATCACCGTGTTGGCCTTGCGTTGTCCTTGGCTCTAGGGGGACATGGGGATGGGGTCTTGCAGGGGCGTGGCCAGTGTGGACGTGGCCTCCCCCGAGCCAGGGGAGCGGGCTGTGTGTGGGGCTGCCAGAGCGTTCTGGAAATGCCACTGTGGGGTATCGGGGCACCCATCTGAGTGCTGCCATGTGTGTGTGGAGGTGCCCAGGCACCGGTGACGCCTGTCACCGTGGGGCCAGGTTGGAGGGGCTCAGCCAAGGCGCTGATGACACTGGTGACGCCCATCACAGTGGGGCAGGTTGGAGGGGCTCAGATCGCCGGGAGCCACCGAAGGGTCAGCGGGTGGCTGGCAGAGGCGAGGTCCCCTCAGCTGCCCTCCAGGACCCACGGGTTGGGAGCCGCCCTGGCCTGCGTGTGCCTGGCCAGCCAGATACCGCTGGGTCCGGAGCCCCTCTGTCCTCACCCTTGAGGGAGTTTGCAGGTGATGCTGGCGTCGCCGTGACCCGGCCTCCTGTTCTCTCCTGCAGGATTATATCTGTCCAAGATGCGAGTCTGGTTTTATCGAGGAGCTTCCGGAAGAGACCAGGTAATGCAGCCCCCTGTCGAAGAGGCTGGAAGAGCCAGCCGGGCCTCAGCTGTTGTAGGGGTGTGGGCTGTGCTGGCGTCCGCCCCCCTGAGTGTGTGGCCGGCAGGCCCTGGTGTCTGTGGCTCTGGGGGCACTTTCCTCTGTGCAGGCAGCAGTGTGCCGTTCCCTTCTGTGATGGCCGGGCTGGGGCCAGAGGGGAGTGCCGGCAACCTGTGCAGCTGCTCACCTCCCTCAGCCTCGGCGGCTGATCTGGTGACCCAGGCCCTCCGGGGAAGGGGCCATGGGGGCCCCACCCACATCCTCACACTTAGGAGGTTGTTGGGGTCTGCACTGGTTTACAGAGAAACCCGTGGTTTACTGGCGAGGGAAGAAGCAGCAGGTTACGGCGCCAAATGCTGAGGCGGTGGCGGGTGGGAAGCAGTGCCAAGGACAATTCCTGCTCTCCCAACATGGGCTTTTGAGGGGAGGGAGTGCCTGGCGCATGGGGGCACGGGGTAGCCAGCGCTGCTGATGCGCACTCTCTCCCCAGGAGCACAGAAAACGGTTCTGCCCCCTCCACAGCTCCCACGGACCAGAGTCGGCCACCATTGGAGGTGAGTCGCCTGCCCCTCGTGCTTCCTGATCGTGTCGGCCTTGCTCGGGGCCCCGAGCACCAGCCTGTCCCTACCTCACCTCCCTGGGCTCCCCCTGCCCACACGACGGAGGAAATTTGTCCCTCCAGGGGCCCAGGCCGGGGATCAGGGGTGGCCCACGCTGCTTGTTTGGGGCTGATGGTTTCCCGGATGAAAGTGAAACTTCCGTCAAGGCGTCTCACACCAGCGGGGCAGGCTCTGCCCAATTCCTGCCTCCCTGTCTGCGTCTCCCTCCCACTCGGCACCCAGCAGGGCCCGTCTTGCTTTCTCCTTTGTCTTTGTGCCCTAGCGCCCCCAGCAGCCTGCACGGGCCTGAGCCCCCGAGGTCACGCCCCCCTCCTCTCCCCAGCACGTGGACCAGCACCTGTTCACGCTGCCGCAGGGCTACGGACAGTTTGCTTTCGGCATCTTCGATGACAGCTTCGAGATCCCCACGTTCCCTCCTGGGGCGCAGGCTGACGACGGCAGGGACCCTGAGAACCGGCGGGAGAGAGACCACCCGTCCCGGCACCGGTATGGCGCCCGACAGCCCCGCGCCCGCCTCACCACGCGGCGGGCCACCGGCCGGCACGAAGGCGTCCCCACGCTGGAAGGGTGAGGGGGCCCCGGGGGTGGCCGCGAGGGCCCCACGCCGTGAGGTCAGAAGTTCTGGCGCTTAGAATCCAGCACGGGTTCCACAGAAATGTGGCATCATCCGTAGGCTCTCTGGAGAGGCCGCCCGGCCAGGCGCTCCAGCCCCCTGTGACTCCCCACAGGGCCCTTCGGAGACAGAAGTGTGCCGGCTCAGAGTGTGTGGGTTGACCACAGAGCGGGGTACAGCGTGCCTGCCAGGCCCACGTGCTCTGGAGACTGCTGTCCACATGTGTGTCATCAAACGCTGTCCTGGCCTTGGGCCCAGACCAGAGCCTGGGGGAGCCGTTGCTGGGCCCCGCTTCTGGTGGAACAGAGTCTGGGGGAGCCGTCGCTGGGCCCCACTCCTGGCGGTTGATCCTTCTATGGTTGTGTGTCTCATCTGCTGGAAATGTCATCTTTAAAAGTGGCTAATTTTGCCAGGCACGGTGGCTCAGTGCTGTATTCGCAGTGCTCTGGGAGGTCGAGGAGGGAGGATCGCTTGAGGACAGGAGTTTAAGACCAGCCTGAGCAATGTAGGGAGGCCCCGTCTCTAATTTTTAAAAAGTAGCTGAGGCTGGGTGAGGTGGCTCACACCTGTAATCCCAGCACTTTGGGAGGCCGAGGCGGGCAGATCACTGAGGTCAGGAGTTCGAGACCAGCCTGACCAATGTGACGAAACTCCGTCTACAAAGAATACAAAAATTAGCCGGGCGTAGTGGTGGGCGCCTGTAGTCCCAGCTACTCAGGAGGTTGAGGCAGGAGAATCACTTGAACCCGGGAGGCAGAGGTTGCAGTGAGCTGAGGTCGTGCCATTGCACTCCAGCCTGGGCAACAAGAGTGAAACTCTTTCTCAAAAAAAAAAAAAAAAAAAAAAAAAAAGTAGCCGAGAGTGGTGGACGTCTCTTGTGGTCCCAGCTACTTGGGAGGCTGAGGTGGGAGGATCGCTTAAGCCCAGCAGGTTGGGGCTGCAGTGAGCCAAGATGAAGCCGCTGCTCTCTTGCCTGGACATCAGAGTGAGACCCTGGCTCATGGTAAAATAAATAAATAGAAGCTCATCTAGAAGCTGATGCTGGCCCTGCCCTTAGTGCTCACCACAGACCTGGCAGGCCTGGCGCCTCTCCTGTGCGTGGGGTGGCCTTACCCCATGACTGGCCCTCTCTTTTCTAGGATCATCCAGCAGCTCGTCAACGGCATCATCACGCCCGCCACCATCCCCAGCCTGGGTCCCTGGTGAGTGGGAGGGGGTGCCTGTCCTCATCCCCAGCCTGGGTCCCTGCTGAGTGGGGTGGGTAGACGCATCTGCCCCAGCTGCCCGTCAGCCACTTGAACCCCACCTTCCACCTCCAGGGGAGTCCTGCACTCAAACCCTATGGACTACGCCTGGGGGGCCAATGGCCTGGACGCCATCATCACACAGGTACAGCGTGGTCACGGCCCAGAGTGCCTGCTGGGGGAGGGCTGGGCTGCCCACCCCTGGGAGCTGCCCCGCTGCCCGGACCCACGAAGCCCCACAAAGGTCAAAGGGCATGCGGGCACAGCCTCCACGCTCTGGCGGTCACAGGGGGCAGCTCCGGCCTTCCTCCTGCCATTTCTGAGTCTTGGCAACCTTGCGGGTTCTCCTGTGTTCACGCGGAACGTTGTAGCAAAACCGTGTGGAGGACTCGCCCGCAGCCACACAGTCACATGGTCAGGAGGCCACGTGGTCCCTCTTCCCGAGAGGTCACGCCCTGACCTGCTTCCAAGTGCCACCCATCTCAGCCTTGCTGAGGAGCCCTTGGAGCATTTTGTCACCGGCAGGACCCGACCCTCACAGTAGCCTGCGAGCCGGAGCGCAGCACCCCCATTCCGCCATCAGGGGACCTAGGAGCGCGGCCCCCCCCATTCTGCCGTCAGGGGACCCAGGAGCAGGGGGCCGCGTGGGCTCCACAGTGACCTCCGACCCGGGGTGGGCTCCAAGGGGCCCAGGGCCCAGGACAAACGCGGCCTCGGTGCTTTTGCAGGTCCTGCAGCCTCACGTTTCAGAGCCCCGGGCCGGGCCCCCGAGGAGCTCCCGGCACTCTCGCCTCTTGTCTTTCAGCTCCTCAATCAGTTTGAAAACACGGGCCCCCCACCGGCAGATAAAGAGAAAATCCAGGCCCTCCCCACCGTCCCCGTCACTGAGGAGCACGTAGGTATGAGAGCTGAGCCTCCCGAGTAGCGGGGATTACAGGCACCCGCCGCCACGCCCGGCTCATATTTGTATTTTCAGTAGAGACAGGGTTTCACCATGTTGGCCAGGCAGGTCTCGAACTCCTGACCTCAGGTGATCCTCCCGCCTCGCCCTCCCAAAGTACTGGGATGACAGGCGTGAGCCACTGCCCCGGCCTCGAACATTTCCCTGAAGGTGGGCTGGGAGAAGAGGGTTCTGTCCAGGTCCCCTCTGGCGGCCCGGGGGACACACACACGGCTTTTCTCCCCTCGCTGGGCTCAGGGGCGGCCTCCGGCTGAGGCTGTGGAGTAGCCTGCCCTTGAAGGCTCGGCAGGCCCCCCACGCCCGCTGTGACGGCAGCCGCACACTCCCGCAGGCTCCGGGCTCGAGTGCCCCGTGTGCAAGGACGACTATGCGCTGGGTGAGCGTGTGCGGCAGCTGCCCTGCAACCACCTGTTCCACGACGGCTGCATCGTGCCCTGGCTGGAGCAGGTGAGTGCCCCGCCCACCCGCCCCCCGACCGCGGCCCTCCCGCCTCTAACCCGCCCCTTCTCCCGTCCCTGCCTCTGTCCCCGCAAAGCACGACAGCTGCCCCGTCTGCCGGAAAAGCCTCACGGGACAGAACACGGCCACGAACCCCCCGGGCCTCACCGGGGTGAGCTTCTCCTCCTCGTCGTCCTCCTCCTCCTCCAGCTCGCCCAGCAACGAGAACGCCACAAGCAACTCATGAGCCCGCGTCGGCCGTCGGGAAAGCACGGGGCATTTCCCACCCACCCTCAGCCAGCGCCACACGGCACCCACAGACTGGGTGCCCCGGCAGCGCCACGCTCGGCTGGTCGGCGCTGCAGGTCCCGCCTGTTCCAGGGCAGGACCCGGCCCACCGGCCCCCTGGCTCAGGAAGGCGTGGGCCACATGGTCCCCTCTGGGGCGTCCCCAGCCTCCCCGTCCTCTGTCTAACCTCACCCTCTAAACGTTCAGCGGTGGAAAGATTTTTATAATTTTAAATTATTACTGCTTTGAAATAAACGGACGTTTGAGCTCACATGGCGGCAATGCATGATTTGTGGCAAAAGACAGGCACAGCGGCTCCACCAGCACTGCAGGCGCCGCCAGGACAGGCCGCGTGGGCCCAGCCTCCCCCTTGGCCGCCTCCACGACCCGGAGTTCGGGGGCTCGGGACCATGAGGATGACCAGCAAAATTCAAGAACAAAACTGCTCCAACAGACTTTTTTAAAGGAAAAAATATGTGTATCTTGAAAGCTATTTAAAATACACTACTTACAAACAGAAGCCGGTGCCGTGGCTTTCCTTCTGCGCCCGTGTGTCAGGAAAGGGCCAAGCTGGGAGGCTGGTCGGGCTCTGCAGAGTCCGGTCCTGTCTCCAGGGGTCTGTGTCTCCTGCAGGGCCTGGCGCCCAGGGCCCGCTAGCAAGACTGCTCTCCCGAAGTTAAGCCCAGGAGGGCTGCTGGCAAGGTAGCAGGGTGGCAGTGTCACTGGGTTGTGAAATTTAAAACCAGAAACACCAGCGTTAAAGCGCCAGGGCCCAGCACCTCCGCCCCACCCTTCGGTCGCACCTCAGCCACGCGGGTTCATGGCCCCTTCTGAAGAGCCGGACCCCACTGCTCAAGGTGGCTGGATGCCTGGCCCGGGGTGCAGCCAGCTCGGGCACAGCTGGCAAGGCGTGGGGACCTGTGGGCTCAGGTGGCCGGGGCGGTGGGTTCATCTCAGTTGCTGAAGATCCCACAATCCTGGGACCCAAGAATCAGACGATGGAGACGGATAACAGAGAGGAGCCTCCAGCAGGACCACCTGTGTCCCTCCACTGTGGACAGCTCCTGCGCGTGGGAGGTGCGTGCCCCACGCCCTCACCTGTTCTCCGAAGACTCCCGCCCTCTGCTCTGCACCACGCTCTTCACCGTGTCCCGCGACACGTCTGCGTCAGCCCCCTTGGCCAGGTAACTCGGATCCCACCTGTCCGGACCGTGCCCAGGGCACCTGGGCTGCTACCGCAACGCCGTGGCGAGTCCTCCTGGTGGCCGCCCTCTGGGGTCGCGCGTGGCGGGCCCTCTTGGTGGCCGCCCTCTGGGGTCGCAGAGCTGAGGGAAGCGTTGGGACTTCCATGACTGGCCACCAGGGCAGAGTGCCAGCCCTGAGGGCGTCCACATCTCAACCCCAGGACCCGCGGACTCGGCTCCTCACGAGGTAACGTACCCGGCGCCCGAAGACGAGGTTGCATGGAGGACACCAAGGTGAGGAGGTTACCTTGGATCGTCCTTGATCTCTGGACTGAGCGAACAAGTGTGTTTTAGGCCCCGAGTCTGCGCGACAGGCCGGGCACCTGCTCCGGGTCACGGTCCCCCGACCAAGCTGTTTTCCTGTTGGAAAGACAGAGCTTCGAGCCGTTTTCATGTTGGAAGACAGAGTTTTGAGTCAGGAGGCGTTCAGGGAGACGAGGCTTGGGTTCTGTGCATCTGTGGTGGTTCTTGGGAGTTGGAGTTGGAGCTGGAGAGGAGGGTTGAGCAGGTGAGGCTTGCAGTGGCGGGACCTGGGGACTCGGAACTGGAGGGCCTTTGTCAGAGATGCTGTCGGGATGTGCGCCTGCCTGTGAGGCTGGGACTTCCCTCTCGGGTGGCCAGAGGAGCAGGACCGATCAGGTCGCCCCACCCAGGCATGAGCCTCAGGGGCGCTGGGCCCTGAGGACACCGGCACCCTGGCGGGGGCTGTGAGGCCGCATTGCTTGAGATCAGACAGCGGTAAGAAGTGGCCGCCCTGGTGCCTTCCCCGCCCCAGGGGCCTGCTGCACGACAGGAGGTGGCCCTGGTAAGGCCCGCACCCCTGCGTCCCCGGGCCCCTGGCGCCTGCAGCCGCCCTCTCCCCATCCGCCCTGCCACTCAGGAGTGCTTCGTCGGCAGCACAGTTTGCAACAGTTTGGGGTTGTCTTATTTTCACTGCTGGTGATTTCCTGGAGAGCTGCTGGTTCTGTGCCCCCAGGTTGCTCCTCTCTGTTGGGGGCCCCCGCCTCGCTGCCTGAGGACACCGGGGGGGTCCCCAGGTTTGGGCTCGCGAATAAGCTGCTGAGGCCTCTGTGTGAACCGGGATTTCACTGCCCTGGGATGTGCAGGGCTGTACACCCATTCCCCGCTCTGTTTTAGAAACGAAGAAACAACTGCTGTCCTGTTTCTTTTTTTTTTTTGAGACGGAGTCTCGCTCTGTCGCCCAGGCTGGAGTGCAGCGGCGCAATCTCAGCTCACTGCAAGCTCCGCCTCCCGGGTTCACGCCATTCTCCTGCCTCAGCCTCCCGAGTAGCTGGGACTACAGGCGCTGCCACCACGCCCGGGTTCAAGCGATTCCCCGCCTCAGCCTCTCAAGTAGCTGGAATTATAGGTGCCGCCACCACGCCTAGCTAATTCTTTGTATTTTTAGTAGACATGGGGTTTCACCATGTTGACCAAGATGGTCTTCATCTCCTGATCTCATGATGTGCCCCTCGGCCTCTCAAAGTGCTTGGATGACAGGCGTGAGCAACTGCGCCCGGCCTGCTGACCTGTTTCTTTGAGGCACGTGTTGCGTTCCTGCGTGGGGTGCCAGCAACAGTTTTATTTCTGCCGTGGTGACCTGTGCAGCTCCCAGTGACAACTCAAGTGGCGACGCCCTCTGACTGGCCAACGAGGGCCGATCTCCCCTCACGCTGCCAACCTGGGGACATCCTGGGCGCAGCCCTGGCCTCCACCCACTCCATGCCAGCCAAAGATGTCCCCAGAGGCCACCTGGTGTCCCCTGGGGTGGGGCTCGCTTCTCTCTGCAGGGTGAGCAGAGGCTCTTGGGCCGGGCACGACCCTCCCTTCCCAGAAGGGTTTTACGTGTCGGGCTGCTCAGCACCTCCCAGCAAGTGCCTCGGCCCGATTTTCCTGGATTTATGTGGAAGGTGGCAGCTGGGGATGGAGCCCTGGCCGTCCCCGGGGACTGCCCCCTTCACCAGGGCGATGGTGCTGTCACCCCATGTACAGAAGGGGAGACGGGCCCAGGGTGTCACTGCCTGGCTCGAGGCTGCGGGGCTGGGGTGCACCTGGGCTCTTGGCTCTGACCTTTTCTCTGAGAGGCTGGAGTTTGACTCCCAGGGCTGCAGGCAGAAGTCCCAGCGGAGTCAGGATGTCAGGAGGGCGCTGGGCACAGGCGGGGGCGCCCCCACACCGACGGTCGGCCCTCTCCGCGTCCCGCAGGACAGCGGCATGAAGCCCCCAGGCCTGCCCTGCACCCAGCACGGCTCCTGCCCTCAGCCTCTGCCCTTCCCGGGGGATCCGAGGAGCACTGAGGCATCGGCCTCTGCCCTTCCCGGGGGATGTGAGGCTTATTTTGTCATGAAAACGGTTTCAGACAGTGTGCATATTTCCGACGTCTGCTATAACGAAGGACCACAAACTTGATGGCTTAAAACATTTATTTTCTGGCGGTTCTGGAGGCCGGAGTCCAAACTGGGTCCCACTGGGCTAATATCAAGGCAGGGGCAGGGCTGGTCCCTCCCGGGGCTCCAGTGGGGAACCATTCCCGCCTTCCCCAGCATCTGGAGACGCCCACGTCCCTCAGCTTAGGGCCCTTCCTCCCCTTCACAGCCACAGCGCAGCCCATCCCCACGTCTCTCTGGCTCTCACCCTCCCGCCTCCTGTCGTGAGGACCCTGTGAGGACACTGGGGCCCTGGACCCCCCACCCCGGATGCTCCCCCATCTCCGTCCCACCTGCAGGTGCCTTTGTCCTCGCAAGGCGTATTTGCAGATTCCCGGGACGGGACCGGATTCAAGGCTGGTGTTCTGTGGCGTCTGTCACCAGCTCCCTGGCCCCCTCCCCTCCCTTCCGCTCCTGCCCCGCCCCCCGACGTGCTCCGCACCCTGAGCCCCTGCCTCTGCCGGGCCCTGCCTGGGACGTCCCCCTCGACCTTTCGACGTCCACGTCCTTCAGCCCGAGAGGCGCCCTGTTGGGTCCTTGAGGTCCCCAACTCAGGATTGGACCTGCTTGGTGGCTACCGCCCCCTCAGGCTGGGACCCCACTGGGGGGCTCCTGTGCTGTGTCCACAGCGCCTGCACACAGTGGGCACTCAGCGCTTAGGGAGCCAGCAAGGGGAAGAACAAGCGTGGCTGGGCCCCTCGCCACCAGCCCAGGCACCTTGGGAAGCCGCCGGCCTCTCGGGGCCTCAGGAGACCAGGACGGGCAGGAAGTGGGCGGACAGGTGGTACCGCCGCGTCCGGCCGCCTGGCCGGGGCCCCCCCTGCCTGTCCAGTGCCAGGAACATGGGCTGGCCGTGGCGGCGCCAGCGCTGTGAGGCGTAGGTGTTGTGGCCGTTCTCTTCGATGCGCTCCCGGAACCTGCAGTCCGCAGTGTAGAGTCGCTGCGGGCGGGGGTGAGGCCGGCCCACCCTCCCCACCCTGCCCGCGCCGCCCAGCCCTGCCCGGCACTCACCGACCCGTAGAGGCGGCCCTGGCGGTTCATGGCCACGTAGAAGCCTGAGGACACCGCTTTGATGACCACAACGCCCACGCGTACAGAGCGGATCTCCAGGATACCTGGGGGAGGCAGGGGTCGGGGAGGGCCTTGCTGGCTCACAGCCGCTCACGCCGGCACTGGCTCAGCCCCAGCACCGCTGCTGTCCACTGTGCTTTGTGCAGGGCTCTCAGGACCACGACAGACACCAGGAGCCCCCCCAGACCACAAGTCCCCTCCCAACCACGACAGATACTCAGGAGCCCCCCCGCCCCAGACCACGAGTCCCCTCCCAACCACGACAGATACTCAGGAGCCCCCCCGCCCCAGACCACGAGTCCCCTCCCAACCACGACAGACACCAGGGGCCCCCCGGGACCACAATGGACACTCAGGATCCCCCAGGGCCGTGACTGACACCAGGAGCACCCCCAGCACGTGAGGGAGGAGCAAGGAGCCGGCGGAGGGAACGGGAAGCAGGACGGCCCCCACGAGCCAGGGGAGTCCAGAGATCGATGAGGACCCCTGGGAGGGCCCATCAGGCCAGGTCAGCGCTGTCCCTGCAGCTCAGCCCACCACCACACCCGGCTAATTTTTGTATTTTTAGTAGAGACGGGGTTTCACCGTATTAGCCAGGATGGTCTCGATCTGACCTCGTGATCCGCCCACCTCAGCCTCCCAAAGTGCTGGGATTACAGACGTGAGCCACTGCACCCGGCCAGCCGTTCACTGTTCTGTGCACCCACCTGCACCCTTGTTCACGTGTCTAACTGCTGCGCGCCTCTGCTCTGGGAGCCCCAGGAGAGTGGGCATCTCTGTCACCACTGGGTCCCCCATGCCGAGCACAGCACCCACAAGGTGCCCAATTAGTGACCAGCGAATGCACGAAGGGCAGGAGAGCCCTCAGCTAGCCCTCACCCCCATCACTGTCCAGCTGGGGAAACCAAGGCTTGGAGAGAGGCAGAGACTGTCCCAGGTCAGGCAGCGGAGCCAGGCCTCTGCCCCGGCCCGAGGCCACCCCGCCTGGCCATGCCCGCCACGGATGGACCGGCCCAGCCAGTCCCCCATCCGCCCTCGTCGCGTGCGGCCTAATGAGGGCCTTGGCACCCAGATGAAAGCTCTGGGAAGGGCAGGGGGTGATTACCTGCCCTAATGGTGGTGATTCAGGCGGCAGCCAGCGGGCCCGGGCCCCCTTCCCAGCGCCCCCTGCCCGGCGGAGACACCGACTCCCCTGGCCTCCAGGTACCCACATCCCCTGCTGTGCCCGGCCTCTCCTCTTGCTCCTGACATTCCACAAACACTGAGGGCCTACCTCAGTGTGCTGGGCAGGCCCTGGGGACAGAGACGCCCGCTCCGTGAGGTCCTGGGCCCTGTGGGGACCCAGCTCCGCCACCCCTGTCAGTGTGACCCTGGGCAGGTCCCATCCCTTCTGTGTGCCTCCTTGTCCTCACCTGCCAGATGGGGTGTCTGGGAAGAAGCAGAGGGGGCCCCGACTCAGGCAGCCCTGACTGGATTCTGTGACGTCAGGAGTCCGGAGGTCAACCCCTCCCTTCCGCCATGCAGCTGGGCCTGCCCCAGCCCCTCTGGAGCCTCAGTTTCCCACCTGCAGATGGGTGGCCCCACCCACAGGGTTGTTCCACACGGACCCTTCTCTGCCCCTGAGCCGGGTCCCCCGCTGCGGCCTTCGCTTTAACAGTCCAACCCTCCCACCAGGCGGGCTGCACCCATCTCACAGACGGGGGAAACTGAGGCCGAGGCTGTACAGAGGAGCCTCCGGGACTCCCCCGCGGGCGCAGGTCACCGTGATGACGCCGGCCGCGTTGCCGTCACCCACCGCCCCCCCACCCCAGGCCCCCGCCGCCCCGCACTCACTGTCCTGGCCGTGGCGCCAGCGGGTGCCCTGCACGCGGCCGCCGGGATCCACGCGCAGGAAGAAGTGAGTGGAGGAGAAGAGGCGCCGCCAGCGCACGTCGCCCTCCAGGTGCGGGTAGCTGCGCGGTCCCCGCAGCGCGCTCGGGGTTCCCGCGGCGTCCGGCGCCCGCGCCAGCAGCAGCCAGGCCAGGCCCAGCCACAGGCGGCGGCGCATGACCCGGCACCCGGTTCGCCGCGCGCTCGTCGCTCCCGGGCGTCCGCGGCTCTGCCTTCGCGCGGCGGGGCCAATGGGGCTCCTAGGGGGCGGGGCCGGGTTCACCGGGGCGGGGACGCCGGCCAATGGGGTGCCTCGGGGGAGGGGGCGTGGTCCACTGGGGGCGGGGCCAGGCGGGGGCGCCGGCCAATGGACGTCTCGGGGGCGGGGGCCAGGTGCACAGGGGCGCGGCCGTGCAGGACTCCGCGCTTGGCCTCCGCGCGTGTTTGTCTCGCGGGGCGTGTCCGTGAGTCAGCCGAGTCCCCGGGCGGGCTAGGACCTCGGGTTGCGGGGGCGGGAGTGTGAGACGCGGGCCGCAGAGACCCGGAGGGAGACAGAGACAGAGAGACGGCGGCAGTCAAGAGACACAGGGAAGATGACAGGGAGAGACGAGAGAGACACAGAGACAGAGACGGGCAGAGGCGGAGATGCTGCGGGACAGAGATGGACACCGGAGGTCCTGCCGCGTGCGTCAGCCCCGGGACCAGCCAGGCTCCGGGGCATGCCCTGGTGGGCCTTCTCTCCCCGCAAATTGTAGTTTCCTGAAAGCCAGGCCCACAAGGCTGTGGGAATGCGCGGGTGGGTGGGCAGGTGACGGCTGGGGACGTGTGTTTGGGCAGGAGGGAGGATAGCCACGTAGACCTGTCGGTAGCCGGCTGGCGGGGCACGTCGGAGGCGGCAGGAATGGGGCGGCCCCGTTCACACCCACACCTGCTCCTCCCTTAGAGCCACACCCCAGGCCCCACGGGGAACCACCCAGCAGGGCGGCTGGCCCCCACCCCTCCTCTGCCTGCCCCATGCCCTGGGCCCCAAAAAGTGAGCACAGTGACCCTCACAGACTCACAGCCAAGCGGAGGCATTGACAAGTGGGGAAACCGAGGCCTGAGAGGGGCAGCGACCTCCGCTGTGGGGACACAGCTCCCAGCAGCCCAGTCCTGGTCCTGCGGCCACAGCCTCAGGTGGCACCCACCTTTAAATAGCACCAGAGTGAAGACATGGCGACCAGCCTGTCCTGCCGGGGAGCCCTCTGGAGGGATAACCGGTCTGGCTGGACGCCGGGATGCCTTCCTCGTGGCTCAGGCATCTCCTGACCCTCTCTTCCTGGCTTAGGCGGGTCGCACACAGGGTGTGGCAGGTGCCACGGTCTCAGGGCCAGGGATCCCCATGGCTGAGGTCCAGCCTGGCCTGGCTTCCCACACTAGAGCCCTGTGGCCAGCACCCCAAGCTTCGGTTCCACCTCTGTAAAATGGGCCAGTAAAGAGACGTCTGGAGGAAGACAGTGAGACCATCCACGGAGCACGCTGGGCAGAGAGCGCGGCACCAGGCACTGAAGAAATGTCCACCGCCTTCTCGCCAGCAGGAGCTCAGGTCTTCCCTTCCTAGAGTGTCTGCCCCCACCGCGGAAGGGTGATCTGAGGGCCCTGTGAGAAATGACGGGGATGGGACCGACAGTGGGGAGACCGGCCCCACCCCAGGCATCTGAGTTTAATGACACCTCGGAAACATCACTCATATACCACACAATTCACCCACTTACACTGTACAATTCAGTGATTTTATTTTATTATTTTTTTTTTGAGACGGAGTCTGGCTGTGTCGCCCAGGCTGGAGTGCAGTGGTGTGATCTTGGCTCACTGCAAACTCCGCCTCCCTGGTTCAAGCGATTCTCCTGCCTCAGCCTCCCGAGTAGCTGGGATTACAGGCACCTGCCACCATGCCCAGCTAATTTTTGTATTTTTAGTAGAGACAGGGTTTTACCATGTTGGCCAGGCTGGTCTCAAACTCCTGACCTCATGATCTACCTGCTTCTGCCTCCCAAAGTGCTGGGATGACAGGCATGAGCCACTGCACCCAGCCAGTTCAGTGATTTTAGTACCTCGCAGAGTTGTGCAACCACCACTACTGTCTAGTTCCAGAAAATTCCATCACCGCAAGAAGAAGCCCCATCAGCTGTCACTCCTCATCCCCTCTGCCAGTCCCCAGCACCCACACATCCCCTTCCTGCCTCTGTGGATGGGCCTGTTGTGGACATTTCATATAAAGGGGATTACACGCTGTGTGTCCTTCTGTGTCTGGCATCTCTCACTCAGCGTGACGTCCTCAAGGTGCATCCACACTGTGGCTGGGGCAGAACCTTCCTCCTTTTCATGCCTGTAACCCCAGCTACTCGGGAGGCTGAGGCAGGAGAATCTCTGGAACCCAGGAGGCGGCGGAGGTTGCAATGAGCTTAGATCATGCCACTGCCCTCCAGCCTGGGCGACAGAGAGAGACTCTGTCTCAAACAACAACAACAACAAACACCCATCAGGGCTGGGCTGGCGCTAGCTTTGTATTCAGTGGTCTCTTTCTCTTTGTAGCCTCTGTGTTTGGCCCAAAGGTAAGTCCCCACCCTGATCCCCAGAACCCGTGACATTTGCCTTATTTGGAAAAAGAGTCTCAATATATTGACACCATGATATGGAGAAGATTGTCCTGGGGCGTCCTAAATGCAGTCACAATAGAGAGACAGGAGATTTCACCCAGGCAGACGAGGAGGCTGCAGTGCGACATAGAGACAGAGACGGGAGACAGAGACGGGAGTGATGTGGCCGCAGGCCGAGCACGCCTGGGAGAGGCAGGAAGGAGCCCCGGAGCCTCTGGAGGGAGAGAGGCCTCCACACACCTTGACTTCAGCCCCGTGGTGCTGATTCTGGACTTTTCATTTCCAGAAATGTAAGAAAATGAACGTTGCTTTAAGGCACCAAGTTTGTGGTAATTTGTCACAGGGGCTCCAGGGACCTGGGCCATCCCCTTCCATCTAGCGATTCTCGACTTTGTGGGGTTTGCTTGGTTGGGTTTTGTTTTGTTTTGTTTTGTTTTTAGACAGAGTCTCACTCTGTTGCCCAGGCTGGAGTGTAGTGAGGTGATCGTGGCTCCCTGCAACCTCCGCCTCCCGGGTTCAAGTGATTCTTCTGCCTCAGCCTCCTGAGTAGCTGGGATTACAGGCGCCCACCATGCACGGCTAATTTTTGTGTTTTTATTCGAGATGAGGGTTTCACCGTGTTAGCCAGGCTGGTCTCCAGCTCCTGGCCTCAGGGGACCTGCCCGCCTCGGCCTCCCGTAGTGCTGGGATGACAGGCGTGAGCCACCACGCCCAGCCAGACATATGGTTTCCCACTTTTGATGGTGATATTAAGTCTCTTTGTAAAACTTAAGCAAGAAAAATAATTAATGTTGTATTTATTAATTTATTTTTTAGACGGAGTCTCGCTCTGTTGTTCAGGCTGGAGTGCAGCGGCGAGATCTCAGCTCACTGCAACCTCCGTCTCTTGGATTCAAGCATTTCTCTTACCTCAGCCTCCCGAGTAGCTGGGATTACAGGCACCCACTACCACGTCCGGTTAATTTTTGAATTTTTAGTAGAGACAGGGTTTCACCACGTTGGCCAGGCCAGTCTCGAACTCCTGACCTCAGGGGATCCGCCTGCCTCAGCCTCCCAAAGTGCTGGAATTACAGGCGTGAGTCACCATGCCCAGCCAATATTGTATTTACTTAACACAGGAGTGGTGGAGACAGATGTAGTTAAAATAAATGGTGGGGCTGGGGGGTGGCGGCGGCTACAGAGTTGCGAGGCTGGAATTTGGGCAATGACCTGTTTCAGAAACTGTTGTCTTATTCCAAAACACAGATTGGGTTCTTTTTTTTTTTTTTTTTTTGAGACAGGGTCTCGCTCTGTCACCCAGGCTAGAGTGCAGTGGCTCAATCACAGATCACTGCAGCCTCTGCCTCCTGGCTCAAGCAATTCTACATCTTCCCACCTCAGCCTCCCAAGTAGCTGGGGCCACAGGCAGGCACCACCACAGCCAACAAAATTTTTTTGTAGTTCCATCTCCCTCTTCCCTCTCCCCTCTCCCCTCTCCGCTCTCCCCTCTCCCCTCTCCGCTCTCCCCTCTCCCCTCTCCCTTCTTTCTTCAGTCTCCCTCGGCAAGGTCTCCCTCTGTTGCCGAGGCTGGACTGTACTGCCGTGATCTCAGCTCGCTGCAACCTCCCTGCCTCGGGCTCCCGTGATTCTCCTGCCTCCGCCTGCCAAGTGCCTGGGATTGCAGGCTTGCGCCGCCATGCCTGACTGTTTTTTGTATTTTTGGTGGAGACAGGGTTTCGCCGTGTTGACCGGGCTGGTCTCCAGCTCCTGGCCTCGAGTGATCTGCCCGCCTCGGCCTCCCGGGGTACTGGGATTGTGGACGGAGTCTCGCTCACTCAATGCTCAGTGTTGCCCAGGCTGGAGTGCAGTGGCGTGATCTCGGCTTGCTACAACCTCCACCTCCCAGCCGCCTGCCTTGGCCTCCCAAAGTGCTAAGATTACAGCCTCTGCCCGGCCGCCATCCCGTGTAGGAAGTGAGGAGCGTCTCTGCCTGGCCGCCCATCGTCTGGGATGTGAGGAGCGCCTCTGCCCGGCCGCCACCCCGTCTGGGAAGTGAGGAGCGCCTCTGCCCCGCCGCCCTGTCTGGGAGGTGAGGAGCGGCTCTGCCCGGCCGCCCCGTCTGGGAGGTGTACCCAACAGCTCCGAAGAGACAGCGACCATCAAGAACGGGCCATGATGACGATGGCGGTTTTGTTGAAAAGAAAAGGGGGAAATTTGGGGAAAAGAAAGAGAGATCAGATTGTTACTGTGTCTGTGTAGAAAGAAGTAGGCATAAGAGACTCCATTTTGTTCTGTACTAGGAGAAATTCTTCTGCCTTGGGATGCTGTTGATCTATGGCCTTTCCCCCAGTCCCGTGCTCTCTGAAACATGTGCTGTGTCAACTCAGGGTTAAATGGATTAAGGGCGGTGCAAGATGCGCTTTGTTAAACAGATGCTTGAAAGCAGCATGCTCGTTAAGAGTCATCACCACTCCCTAATCTCAAGTACCCAAGGACACAAACACTGCGGAAGGCTGCAGGGACCTCTGCCTAGGAAAACCAGAGACCTTTGTTCATGTGTTTATCTGCTGACCTTCTCTCCACTATTATCCTATGATCCTGCCACATCCCCCTCTCCGAGAAACACCCAAGAATGATCAATAAATACTGAAAAAAAAAAAATTTTTTTTTGTATTATTTGTAGAGATGGGGTTTGGCTACATTGCCCAGGGCTGGAGTGCAGTGGTGCGATCTTGGCTCACTGCAACCTCCACCTCTCAGGTTCAAGTGATTTTCCTGCCTTGGCCTCCTGAATAGCTGGGATTACAGGCACAGGCCACCACGCCCGGCTAATTTTTGTATTGTTAGTAGAGACGGGGTTTCACCATGTTAGCCAGGCTGGTCTCAAACTCCTGACCTCAAGTGATCCGCCTGCTTCGGCCTCCCAAAGTGCTGGGATCTCATCAAATAGAAGAAAAGACTAACGCATAAGGAATGGTGAAATAGTTCAGAAGTCGGTTTCCATCCAGGTTTCTGGCTCTGCCAGCCTGCAGGGGTGCAGGGGGTGTCTGTAGGTCTTGGCACACCAGGCCCAGCTGATTGAGGGCCAGGCAGGTGACCCCAGTAGTGAGTGAGGTCTGAGGTCACAGCCCTCTGGGGCACCCTGAGGTGGACTGAGGCAGGTGAGGGAGGGTGCTGCTGTCTGTCGAAAACATTCCCAGCCGGTGGCATCAGTGCGCCCAGGCAGGCGTGGGCAGCAGCATCTGGAATGTGCTGTAAGGAGGCTGCCAGGCCCTTTCAGAGTGAGGTCCAGTCCTCGTTCTGGGCTGATGGGGAAACTGAAGTGCCAGGGTTTGGGGACAGAGGACAGCTTGAGTTGAGGCCTCCGAGCCCCCTTGTGGTCAGGCCCCCTACCTGAGCCCCAGCTACATCTTTGCTCCCTCTCCCCAGCCCCACTCTGCTCAAATTGCTCCTCTGTCCACACTTGTTCCTGCCTCAGGGCCTTTGCACTTGTTTTGTTTTGAGATAGGGTCCTGCTCTGTCAACTCAGGCTGGAGTGCAGTGGCGCCATCTCAGCTCACTGCAGTCTAAACCTCCTGGGCACAAGCAGTCCTCCTGCCTCAGCCTCCCGAGTATCTGGGACCACAGGTGTGCACCACCATGCCTGGCTAATTTCTTTTTTTCCTTTGGTAGAGACTGGGTCTCACTATCTCGGTTGCCCAGGCTTGTCTGGAACTCCTGAGCTCAAGCGGTCCTCCCGCCTCAGCCTCCCAAAGTGCTGGGATTACAGGCCTGAGGCAGTGAACTGGCCTCCCTTTGCACTTTTTTTTTTTGAGACAGATTCTCGCTCTGTCACCCAGGCTGGAGTGCAGTGGCGAGATCTTGGCTCACTGCAACCTCCGCCTCCCGGGTTCAAGCGATTATCCTGCCTCAGCATCCCGAGTAGCTGGGATTACAGATGCCGGCCACCATCCCCGGATAATTTTTGTATTTTTACTAGAGACGGGGTTTTGCCATGTTGCCAGGCATGCTTGCGTATTTACCAAGCTGGTCTTGAACTCTGACCTTAGGTGATCCGCCCGCCTCGGCCTCCCAAAGGGCTGGGATGACAGGCCTCAGCCACCAAACCAGCTCCCCTTTGCAACTGTGACATTAGCCTGGAACACAGTTACCCCCAGATATTCCTATTCTCACCCTTCACAAGCCTGCTGCCCCAGAGCAGGCGCTCCCGCCTCTGGCCTGCTGCCCCAGCTGCACGACACAGGTGGGCACGCCTTCCAGGTTCCATTCTAAAGCTCCCGCCCCGCTCCTCCTAGGCAGGATCACGCGGAGACAGGGCAGGCTCTAGGCTCTGGGGTTTATTTCATTCCCTTGACTTCACCCCACTTAGCAGGTGAATTCAAGCCTGCCGCTCCATTCGGCTCCTGCGCCTGACGGCTTGGGGATTGCAGGGTAAACTGAAGCTGGAGGCTGGGAGTCTCGCGGACTGGGGCTTTCTCTCCTTGCAGCCTCCCTGAGGTCGCGCGTGCTGTGTCTTCCAGCAACTTGGTGGCCCTCTCTGAGCCTCAGCTTCCTCCACGATAGACGGCATCCTAATGACTCTTACCCAAAAGTTGTCGTTGGAGCAATGAAGGTTGCGGACAGGAATCTCTAAATTGCAGATGCTGTACTCATTATTAGATGAGTATTCCTTGAAAAAAAAAAAAAAAAAAAGAAGAAAAAAGCCGGGCACGGTGGCGGCGTCTGCAATCCCAGAGCTTTGGGAAGCCGAGGGGCGAGGATCTCTTTACCCCAGCAGTTCGAAGCTACACTGAGCTATGATCGCGCCACTGCACTCCAGCCTGGGCGACAACGCGTCCAAAACAAAACCAAAAAAGAAAGAAAAACAGAAAAAATGTCCGGGTTTGTGGCCTTTGGGAAGGCAGCCTGAGAGTACCCCCAGTTGCCACGGCAACAGCTCTGTCCCGCCCCCCTTTTGAAAACAGCAGGAGGAACCAATCAGAGCGTCCATCGGCGCATGCCTTCACGCCTCCGCGCCCCCGCTACATCCTGGGAGTTGTAGTTCCGGCAGTGCTCTTCCGGCTGGGGTTTCCCTTCGCCCGCCTCCGTCGACCATGAAACTACAACTCCCGGCAGGCGGCATGGGCGCATGCGCAGGAGCGGGCCGGTGGGGTGGTGGCGGCGGCGCCCGGAGCGGCGTGCGTAATGTCGGCTCTTTGCTGGGGCCGCGGCGCGGCGGGGCTCAAACGGGTCCTGCGGCCCTGCGGCCGCCCGGGGCTCCCCGCCAAAGAAGGTAACACAAAGGGAGACGGCCAGGCAGCCCGGGGGTCACGCCACGGGCTCCTCCCCGCGCGGCCGGGGCCTTTGGCGCTTTGACCTTTGCCCCTTTGCACCTGGGCGTGCGGAGCCCACCGACCCGGCCCCGCTTTCCACTCGCCCTTGCCGGCTTTTCCGATTGAGGCTCCTCAGTGCAGTCTGACCTTTGCCTCGTAGTTTCTTATGGAGCCTCCTGACCCCAGGTGTGGTGTTTAGGGCTCTTAACCTGTGACCTGCTGCACCTCGAGTGCGAGGAACCCTCTCTCCGCGGTTCCGCGTCCGTGTTCGCCGCGGCGGGGCCCCTTCCACTTTCGCTGTCTTAGTTTCTTTCCAACTTAAGCCCGTGCTCAGAGAGTTTCCGCTGCGTTTAGGGCTCCTTTGCCCTTCGACCCTGCGGCTTCTGCCTTTATGGAGGCCCCCGCCCACACGCCCGGCCCCCCTCAGCCGCCCTCGTCTTTCCCGCAGGGACCTTCGATGGCGTCTGCGGCCCCAGGAGGAGCTCGTCCGCCAGCCCCCAGGAGCAAGACCAACACCGCAGGAAGGACTGGGGCCACGTGGAGCTGCTGGAGGGTGAGCGCGACCCCCACGGCGGCCCGGGAGAGGAGAGTCCTCTCCCTGCTGCCGGGAGAAAAGGCGAAGTCTCAGATTCTGAGACAGGTTGAGGGCGGTCTCCACCTCTCGGGTTCCAAGACCCGCCCAGACGGTGTTGGTGGAACATCTCTTGCGCCGCTCATGGGCCCCGTCCTTGGCGAGCAGGCTCCTTCCTGGAGCTCTCGTAATTCCCCCTCCCCAGAGCCCCATCAGGTGCTCCCACTTTCCAGGAACACAGGTGAGGCCCAAGATTATGTCTGGAGAGACCCCCCCCCACCCACCGCCAAGGCCATATGTGCAGAGCCAGGACGTGAACCCTGAACTGACTCAGCTGTCCTGGCTTGGCTCTGGGGGGTAAGGCGCCTAATGGAGACTGGATGACTTCGAAACTTGGGAGGGACAGCCCAGGCTCCAGCGGTGGCAGGTCCTCGGCCTGGCCTGGCTGCTGGTGGGGGAGGGAGGTGGGAGCTTCCCTGTGCTTGCTTCCCGCCGGTGCTCCTGCCCCACATCCTGTCTGCGTCTATCAGCCAGCCGGGAAAGGAGAAACGGGAGAACCTTTATAAAGGGAAAGAAAACCTGGTCAGGTGCGGTGGCTCACGCCTGTAATCCCAGCACTTTTGGGAGGCCTAGGCAGGCGGATCAAGAGGTCATGAGTTCAAGACCAGCCTGGCCAACATGGTGAAACACCGTCTTTACTAAAAATACAAAAATTAGCTGGGCGTGGTGGTGAATGCCTGCAGTGCCAGCTACCCGGGAGGCTGAGGTAGGAAAATCGCTTGAACCCGGGGAGACTGAGGCAGGAGAATCACTTGAACCTGGGAGGTGGAGGCTGCGGTGAGCCGAGATCATGCCATTGCACTCTAGCCTGGGCAACAAGAGGGAAACTCCATCTCAAAAACAAAACAAAACAAAGCTCTCAACTGTTAATCCTAAAAGTATCTCCTGAGTTTTGGAGCACTCTGAAGGCGGACATCACGCTTGTCTTTTTATTTCAGCAATTTTTTTTTTTTTTCTTGAGACGGATTCTCAATCTGTTGCCAGGCTGGAGTGCAATGGTGCGATCTTGGCTCTCTGCAGCCTCTGCCTCCCGAGTTCAAGCAATTCTCCTGCCTCAACCTCCCGAGTAGCTGGAACTACAGGTGCACACCAACCGCACCCGGTTAATTTTTTGTATTTTTAGTAGAGACGGGGTTTCACCGTGTTAGCCAGGATGGTCTTGATCTGCTGACCTTGTTATCTGCCTGCCTCGGCCTCCCAAAGTGCTGGGATTACAGGTGTGAGCCACCACACCTGGACACCTGGGCCCCCCCTTTTTAAATTTTTTTTTTTTTTTTTTTTGAGATAGGGTCCTGCTCTGTCTCTCAGGCTGCAGCACGGTGGCCTGATCACAGCTCACAGCAGCCAGGAGCTCCTAGGCTTAGGTGATTCTCTCACCTCAGCCACCGGAGTAGCTGGGACCACAGGTGCGCGGCCCTATACCCGGCCTATTTCAACAGTCTTTTTTTTAGATGGAATCTTGCTCTGTTGCCCAGGCTGGAGTTCAATGGTGCTATCTTGAGTCACTGCAACCTCTGCCTCCCAGGCTCACGCAATTCTCCTGCCTCAGCCTCCCAAGTAGCTGGTACTATAGACGCACGCCACCACGCCCAGCTAATTTTTTGGATTCCTAGTAGAGACAGGGTTTCACCACGTTGGCCAGACTGGTCTCGAACTCCTGACCTTAGGTGATCTTCCTGCCTCGGCCTCCCAAAGTGCTGGGATGACCTACGTGAGCCGCTGTGCCCGGCCAACAATAGATTTCCAATAAGGCTGCTTTATACAGATACAGAACACTTAGGCATTGATTGGTTGGCAAAAATGCAACCTGAGGCAGCACGAGCAGAAGCCGTTTTCCCTGCGAGCTAGTGGCTCAGTGCTTACTAACTGAGCATCCACCACTGTAGACACTGGGAGCCTAGGAGTGTGTGTGTGGCAGCTCCACCAGCTGGGGGGTCTTGCTGAGGCGGGGTGCAAACTTGCAGGCCACGGTTGAGCCAGGGAGCGGGCGGTTCAGGGTCCTGGGAGTCTGTGCAGAGGCCCTGAGCTAGACAGTGAGTGAGAGGGGCAGGGGCAGGGGAGGCCTGGGAGGCGAGGGGCCACCTGGATAGATTCTGGAGGCAAGCCCGGAGGAGGTACTGAGAGGTGGACGGAGGGAGTTGTCAGAGACCCCGAGGTTCTGGGCCTGGGCACCTGGAAAGTTGGAGCAGCCAGTGACCAGGGAGACGCGGTGCCGCAGGTTTCGGTGGCAGCTTGTTAGGGCTGTTGAGTTTTGTGAGGCTCGGGTGGGGAGGTGTGGAGGTGGTGGGGTGCGTGTGTCTGGAAAGGAGCGGGCAGACCTTACAACGTTGTTGGCAAATACGAGGAATTCACGCCTTGGGTCCCAGTGAGCTCAGCCACCTGCACCTCTTGGCCTGGCTCGGGGTCCAGAGAAATGGGTGCTTGAACGGGAGGGTCCCTCTCACGTCCTCGCCCTCTGCCCCTCACAGTGCTGCAGGCGAGGGTGCGGCAGCTGCAGGCTGAGAGTGTGTCGGAGGTGGTGGTGAACAGGGTGGATGTGGCACGGCTCCCAGAATGTGGCAGTGGAGATGGTAGCCTCCAGCCACCCAGGAAGGTCCAGACGGGGGCCAAGGATGCCACCCCGGTGCCCTGTTGCCGCTGGGCAAAGAGACTGGAGAAGGATAAGCGGACCCAGCAGATGCGCATGCAGCGGTTGAAGGCGCAGCTGCAGATGCCAGTCCAGAGTGGGGAATTCAAGGTGCTGACCAAGCGCCTGCAGGTGGAGCCCCAGCTCCTGAGCAAGCCGCTGGCCGGGTCCCTGAAGCACTGCATGCGCCAGGCCCCCAAGAGCCCCTGGGAGGAGCAGCTGGCCCAGGTGCTGCAGGAGGCCCCTCGGAAGCTGAGCCTCAATGTGGAGCAGGCCCCATCGGCACAGCGCACGCAGGCCCAGCTCTCAGATCAGCAGCAGAAGCTCCTGGCCTTCTTCAGGTGCTGCCTGCTCACCAACCACTTGCCCCTTGCCCACCACCTGCTGGTCATCCACCACAGCCAGCGGCAGAAGCAGAAGCTGCTCACGCTGGACATGTACAACACCGTGATGCTTGGCTGGGCGCAGCAGGTAAGTGCAGCCGGGAGCCGGGCCACCTGCCCTGGTCGTTGGAGACAGGAACTTGCCCTCATTTAGACTGGACTTTTCTCTCTTAGCCCCCAGGTTCAAGTCGTTTGTTTTTTATTTTAATAATTCTTTTAGGCTTTTCAAATACAAATCACGTGTGACTCTCAAATTTTGAAAATGACCAAAAAAGTAGGGAGAAATTCTGCTAATGCCTTGAGCATTTCCTTCCGGTCTTTCTCGGGGCTCGTGAACCTGTCTGGGCAAGGGGTGCTTTTGGCCTCATCGGAGGGGCAGCCTGCAGAGCCCTCATCAGGATGAGGCTTTGGTGTTGGGGTTGACTTTGCTCCTTTTTCTGGTTTCCTGAGGTGGAAGGTCGGGCTGCTGTGCTGAGATCCTTCTGTGTGAAATGTGGCTGTTCACTGGTGTCACATTGCCTCTGAGCACAGCTTTAGCTGTATCCCACCTGTCTTCGTTGTGTTCCTCTGGAGTATTTTCCAATTTCCCTTGCCGTTTTCAGTTTGTTTGTTTGTTTGTTTGTTTTTTGGGACATAGTCTCCCTCTGCTACCAGGCTGGAGTGCGGTGGTGCGATCTTGGCTCATGGCCACCTCCACCTCCCGGGTTCAAGCGATTCTCCTGCCTCGGCCTCATAAGTAGCTGGAATTACAGGTGCCCGCCACCACGCCCGACTAATTTTTGTATTTTTAGTAGAGACAGGGGTTTCACCGTGTTGGCCAGGCTGGTCTCAAACTCCTGACCTCGTGATCTGCCCACCTCAGCCTCCCGAGGAGCTGGGATTACAGGTGTGAGCCACCGCATCCGGCCGAAGTTTCTCCTCGGACCCCTTGGTTGTTTTGGAGGGTGTTGTTTACACACCCTTTCAAGGGAGCAAATGTTCCCAGCTTTCTCCCACCCCATGATCCTTCAGCCCTAATTTGAGAAACAGCAGTAAAAGCTTCTCTTAATATTTGGGTAAACATGGGATGCTATTACGTTAAAATGCAGTTATCACAACATTAAGACCAATTCGTGGTAGAGAACTTGATGTGCTTCTTTATTAATGCATCAAACAGCGAAATTCAGAATCAGGTGGAGCCACTCTTGCGCTGAAGCCTGCAGTGCCCTTACCTTGCTCCCTGGTTCTTCCTTGCTGCAGGGGGCGCCAGACTCCAGGAAGACTGAGGATGAGGGTCGTGTATTTTCCCCTCCAAGGTCACAAGCCCCCTGGATTCCCTCAGCAGAGAGCCCACACTGTAACAGGGCGCTTTTGTGATCAGCCCCTAACAAAGTGTCACAGGCTCACGCCTGTAATCCCAGCACTTTGGGAGGCCGAGGCGGACGGATCACGAGGTCAGGAGATGGAGACCATCCTGGCTAACATGGTGAAACCCCGTCTCTGCTAAAAATATACAAAAAATTAGCCGGGCGTGGTGGCGGGTGCCTGCAGTCCCAGCTACTCAGGAGGCCGAGGCAGGAGGATGGCAAGAACCCGGGAGGCGGAGCTTGCAGTGAGCCGAGATCGAGCCATTGCACTCCAGCCTGTGTGACAGAGCGAGACTCCGTCTCAAAAAAAAAAAAATGCCCCAAAACTCATGTCTCTGGTGTGTGGCCACCTCATGTCACAGCATGTCTTAAGCTGCAGGACTATGGGGTGGGAGGATGTAAGGGAATTTTTTTCCCTTTGGAATAGTCTGTTACAGGCCACTCTTAAGCAGCCACTGGGTCAAAGGAGAAATTGCTCAAAACAGGGATCTCAGGAAAAATGAATACAAGAAAACAATTATATATATATGTTATTTTACATCTATATATATATTTTAAGACAGAGTCTCCAAGTCTGTGTCGACAGCAAAGTTTCTGTTGCCCAGGCTAGAGTGCAGTGGTGAGATCCCGGCTCACCGCAATTTCCGCCTTCTGTGTTCAAGTGATTCTCCTGCCTCAGGCTCCCAGTAGCTGGGATTACAGGCATGTGCCACCACGCCCAGCTAATTTTTTTTTTTTTTGTATTTTTAGTAGAGATGGGGTTTCACTGTGTTGGCCAGGCTGGTCTTAAACTCCTGACCTTGTGATCCGCCTGCCTTGGCCTCCCAAAGTGCTGGGATTACAGGCATGAGCCACTGTGCCTGGCCAAAAATTAAATGAAAAAAAAAAAAAAAGAAATTGCAGGGGATATTTAAGCTATACATGGCTGGGCGTGGTGGCTCATGCCTATAATGCCAGCACTTTGGGAGGTCAAGGCAGGAGGGTTGCTTGAGCCCAGGAGTTTGAGACCAGCCTGGGCAACAGAGCGAGACACCCCTCTCTACCAAGAAAAGAAAAGAACTGGGCCGTGCCCGGTGGCTCACACCTGTAATCCTAGCACTTTGGGAGGCCGAGGCGGGTGGATCCCCTGAGGTCAGGAGTTGGAGACCAGCCTGGCCAACAGGGCGAAACCCCATCTCTACTAAAAATACAAAATAATTAGCTGGGTGTGGTGGCATGTGTCTGTAATCCCAGCTACTCAGGAGGCTGAGGCAGGAGAATCGGTTGAACCCGGGAGGCGGAGCTTGCAGTGAGCCGAGATTGCCCCACTGCACTCCAGCCTGGGCGACAGAGCGAGACTCCATCTAAAAAAATAATTAAATAAAATTTCCAAAGAAGAAGTAAACTATGAAGTTTGAAAACACTTGCAGATAATGAAAATGAAAACACCACCTGTCAGAAGTTCTGGGATGCAGCTAAAACAGTGCTTGCAGGGTAATTTATAGTCACAAAATGCCTATATTCAGAAAGGTGATGGCCGGGCGCGGTGGCGCACACCTGTCATCCCAGCACTTTGGTAGGCTGAGGCTGGCGGATCACGATGTCAGGAGTTCGAGACCATCCTGGCCAGCATGGTGAAACCCCGTATCTGCTAAGAATACAAAAAATTAGCAGGTGTGGTGGCGTGTGCCTGTAATTCCAGCTACTCAGGAGGCTGAGGCAGGAGAATTGCTGGAACCCGGGAGGCAGAGGTTGCAGTGAGCCGAGATCGTGCTACTGTACTCCAGCCTGGGCAACAGAGCAAGACTCCATCTTGGGGGCAAAAAAAAAGTGAAACATCTCAGACCAAATACGTCACCTTTCACCTTAGGAAACTAGAAGAAGAAGCTGTCACTAAATCTAAAGCAAGTAGATGAAAGGAAGTTACAAAAATTAAAACAGAAATCGATGAAACAGAAGGCAGAAACAGCAGAGAACAGTCCAGCCAAGTCAGTCCTTTGAAAAGATCCACGCAATTGACAAACCTGGAGGTTTAACAAGCCGCCTCCCAGAGGAACGTGAACCTCCCACAGTCCCACCTGGCGGGCCATACGGCCTCCTCTGCAGGTGGAGCTTGTGTGTCAGAACCTCAGGGGGATGCATTGGTCTGCCCAGCTGGCCACTCCTGCCTGGTGACCCTGTCCCCTGCTGAGCTGGTGGCTACAGAGAAGGGGTCTCCAGGGAGCAGGGAGGATGCGGAGGTTGGGCCATCCCCCCAGACCCTCACCCTGCCTTGGTCTCCCAGGGTGCCTTCAAGGAGCTGGTGTATGTGTTCTTCATGGTGAAGGATGCCGGCCTGACCCCGGACCTGCTGTCCTATGCGGCCGCCCTCCAGTGCATGGGGAGGCAGGACCAGGACGCCGGGACCATCGAAAGGTAGGTGGTGTCGGGAGGGCCCCACCGCTCACCCCCCACCCCCCACCATATCCCTGCCAGGGTTTTAAGATCTGGGACAGTGCCTGGGCTGGGGGCTGGGGGACCCCCAGAGGGCCTGACAGCCGCACTGAGACCTGCAGGCTAGCAGGAGGTGGTCACGAGGTTCCCCTGGGGTCTGTGGAAGCCCAGCGTGGGGCTGGCCCGTCCCTGCAGCAGGCCTCCTGCCCCACAGGTGTCTGGAACAGATGAGCCAGGAGGGGCTGAAGCTGCAGGCACTCTTCACCACCGTGCCCCTGTCTGAGGAGGATCGGGCCACTGTTCTGAAGGCCGTGCACAAGGTGAAGCCCACCTTCAACCTCCCGCTGCAGCTGCCGCCCCCGGTCAACACCTCCAAGCTGCTCAGGGACGTGTATGCCAAGGTGAGCCCACGTGGGGCCCGGCAGACTTCAGTCCTCATAGCTGCCCTCTGGGGGTCCCTGGAGCCTCAGCTCAGACCAGTGGGCCTCCCCGGTGCCCAGGGCTCACCTGGGCTGGGCCCTGAATTCCTCCCTTCCTCCTCTGAGAAGATTGGAGGAGCCAGAGCTGGGAGGGTCCTGGCACTGAGGGTGTGGGCTCCAGGGGGACGGAGGTGGTCGGGTGCCGCCGCAGATAGGGTGGGGTGACAGGAGAGCAGCGCGTTTGAGTGGGGCTGCCAGGTGCACACAGTGGGCTCGTCTTTTACTGAGGTGTAATTTATCTGCCATAAAACTGTCTTAAAGGTGTAATTCAGCGATTTTAGTGTAGTCACGGTTGTCTAATTCTAGAATGTTCCATCACCCCAAAAGGAAGCCTCGTCCCCATCACCGGTCACTCCCCATCCCCTCCCCATCTGTGGATGAGTCTGCTCTGGACATTCCATAGAAATGGGACCGCACACTGCGTGACCTTTTGTGTTTGGCATCTCCCACTGAGCGTGACGTCTTCACGGTGCATCCGCGAGGCGGCCTGGGTCAGGGCTGAGTCATGCTCTGGTGTGTGGATGGCTGCGCCGTGCCTGTCTGTTCGTCCGTTGATGGACGTTGGGCTGTTTCTACTTATTGACTAGTATGAGTCATGCAGTTGTGAACGTTTGTGTACAAGCTTTTGTGTGGACGTGCGTCTTTGATTCTCAAAGCGCTAGGCTTTGTTATTTTTAATTCATCTATTTCTGGATGGGTCACATTCATACAGTTCCAAGTTTGAGGAGAAAACAGCAAACATCTGGGGGCGCAGTGAACGGTCTCCCCAGGCTCTGCCAGCTCCCAGCACCACCGCCCCGTCACCCCCTCCACGGTGCCCAGTGTCCCATCTAGAGGGGTCGAGGCCAGGAGGGGCCAAGGCCTTCGGTTTGCGCCGCTGGCACTGACTTTACCCACAGCCTGCTTTTCCCCGCGTCAGCGATGGCGACCAGCAACTTGCAGGAGACGCAGAAACGCGTGCACCCATGCCGTCTCGGGGTCCTGGGAGGGCAGGGCAGGTGTGCCAGGGTGGGGAGAGCAGGTTGCCCTCTGACCAAGCCCCTGACCTCACTACCCCCATCCCTGCAGGATGGGCACGTGTCCTACCCGAAGCTGCACCTGCCCCTGAAGACCCTGCAGTGCCTCTTTGAGAAGCAGCTCCACATGGAGCTGGCCAGCAGGGTGTGCGTGGTGTCTGTGGAGAAGCCCACGTTGCCAAGCAAGGAGGTCACGCATGCGGTAGGGGCTGAGCCGGGGTCGCGTGTCCGCCTCAGGGGCTGAGCCGGGCTCCCGTGTCCGCCTTAGGGGCTGAGCTCCGTGTATGCGGTTGAATTGCTCATGTCCTGGTCTGGTCATGCAGGGCCTAGGATCTCAGCCTGGCTGCCGCTCAGGGAAAACTTGTGGGGCCCCGAGGTTGGGTCTTGGCCTGTGCTTCTGCGCACACCGCGGCTGGGCTTTTGCTCTTGGCTGCGTCAGGCACGCTGAAGCCGGCAGAGGGCAGGCCGGGGTGAGGAGCTACCTGGAACACACAGCAGGGACCTTGAGGGCCTTGAGGTCTCTGCAGGGAGCTGCGGTGACCCCCGTCCTGTGAGCCTGGGTCCCACCAGCTGCCACGGGGCTCACCGGGCCCGTTCATCCCCTGCAGCGGAAGACCCTGAAGACCCTGCGGGACCAATGGGAGAAAGCACTGTGCCGGGCGCTGCGGGACACCAAGAACCGCCTGGAGCGCGCGGTGTACGAGGGCCGGTTCTCACTGTACCCCTTCCTGTGCCTGCTGGACGAGCGCGAGGTGGTGCGGATGCTCCTACAGGTGCGCCTTTCTCCGCGCGGCCGGGTCCCCGGGCGGGGTGGGCAGGCACTCACGGCTTCTTTCCGCAGGTCCTGCAGGCGCTGCCCGCCCAAGGTGAGTCCTTCACCACCCTGGCCCGGGAGCTGAGTGCGCGCACTTTCAGCCGGCACGTGGTGCAGAGGCAGCGGCTCAGTGGCCAGGTGCAGGCGCTGCAGAACCACTACAGGAAGTACCTATGCCTGCTGGCCTGCGACACCGAGGTGAGGCCCGCACCCCCTCTCCTCCTGGCTGGGGCCAGTGGTGGGTGGGCGCTCTCCGTCTCTGGGGCAGCCGGGTTTGCACCCAAGCCTCAGTCTGTTCATCTGTATGCTTTGGCTGACAGATGCCCCACCGGGGGTCAGGCACGGGCGGTGGGGCATCTGGCTCAGAGGCCTCAGTGTCCAGCGCCCTGACCTCCCTGTCCCACAGGTGCCCAACCCCTGCCTGCCGCGGCAGTACTGGGAGGCGCTGGGGGCGCCCAAGGCCCTGCGGGAGCAGCCCTGGCCCCTGCCAGTGCAGATGGAGCTGGGCAAGCTGCTGGCGGAGATGCTGGTGCAGGCTACGCAGATGCCGTGCAGCCTGGACAAGCCGCATCGCTCCTCCCGGCTTGTCCCCGTGCTCTACCACGTGTATTCGTTCCGCAACGTCCAGCAGGTGCCAGGCAGCAGTGCCCTCCTGAGCTGGGGGGCATCCCGCTGGGGGGACCAGGGACCCCATGGGGTTGGTGCCTCTGGGCGGAGCCTTGATCTCAGCGCAGCCGTCAGTACCTCCCAGGACTCGGGACATACCATGGGCGTCCATGCAGCTGTCCGGCCGTTTCTGGAGGTGGCTTCTGTTCGTGGGAGGCCACACTGGTTTCCTGTTGGTCGGGGAGCCGGCCCCTCTCACCCAAGTTTAAGGGGTGGGGGCAGGAAGGCCCCAGTACCGGGGCCCTGACCCGTTTGCCTGTCACACCCCAGATCGGCATCCTGAAGCCGCACCCGGCCTACGTGCAGCTGCTGGAGAAGGCCGCGGAGCCCACGCTGATCTTCGAGGCGGTGGATGTGCCCATGCTTTGCCCCCCGCTGCCCTGGACATCGCCGCACTCTGGTGCCTTCCTGCTCAGCCCCACCAAGCTGATGCGCACGGTGGAAGGCGCCACGCAGCACCAGGAGCTGCTGGAAACCTGCCCACCCACCGCGCTGCATGGCGCGCTGGACGCCCTCACCCAACTGGGCAACTGCGCCTGGCGCGTCAACGGGCGCGTGCTGGACCTGGTGCTGCAGCTCTTCCAGGCCAAGGGCTGCCCCCAGCTAGGCGTGCCGGCCCCGCCGTCCGAGGCGCCCCAGCCGGCCGAGGCCCACCTGCCGCACAGCGCCGCGCCCGCCCGCAAGGCAGAGGTGCGCCGTGGCCTGGCGCACTGCCAGAAGGTGGCCCGCGAGATGCACAGCCTGCGGGCGGAAGCGCTGTACCGCCTGTCGCTGGCGCAGCACCTGCGGGACCGCGTCTTCTGGCTGCCGCACAACATGGACTTCCGCGGCCGCACCTACCCCTGCCCGCCGCACTTCAACCACCTGGGCAGCGACGTGGCGCGGGCCCTGCTGGAGTTCGCCCAGGGCCGCCCGCTCGGCCCGCGTGGCCTAGACTGGCTCAAGATCCACCTGGTCAACCTCACGGGGTTGAAGAAGCGGGAGCCGCTGCGGAAGCGCCTGGCCTTTGCGGAGGAGGTGATGGACGACATCCTGGACTCCGCAGACCAACCGTTGACGGTAAGGGCGGGGCCCCGGCGCCCCCGCATCCCCCCCCTCCCGCGTACCCCGGCGCCCCGCGTCCCCCGCCCTCCCCCGGCGTCCCTGCGCCCCCTGCCCGTCCTCCTCCCCTCCCCCTGCCCTGGCGCCCCCGCTTTCCCCACGCTCCCCCCTCTCCTGGCGCCCCCACGTCCCCCGCCCGCTCTCCTCCCCCGGCGCCCCGTGCCCGTCCTGCCTCTCGCCTCCCCCAGGGCCCCCACGTTCCCCCCTCCCCCGCGTCCCCCGCGCTCCTTCCTTCCCAGGCGCCCCGAAGTCCGCCGTCCGCCCTCCTCCCCCGGCACCTCCGGACACACTTGTTTCAGCCCGGTCCACCCGCAGCCCGCACCCTCCATCCGTGGCTATGGAGAACTCATCCAGCCACCACCCGGTCTCTCGCCCACATGTGTCCCATGTTCACCGTCACGCCTGTGCGTCTCCTTCCCATTTCCCACCTCCCTGCACCACAGCCTCCCAGCGGGCTCAGGGATTGCGCCCGGGCCTCACTGCCCCCGCATCCGCTGTCCCCGCAGGGCCGAAAGTGGTGGATGGGTGCGGAGGAACCCTGGCAGACGCTGGCCTGCTGTATGGAGGTGGCGAAGGCTGTGCGCGCCTCCGACCCTGCTGACTATGTCTCCCATCTCCCCGTCCATCAGGTGAGCCAGCTGGGTCGGGCCCTCGAGGCCGTGCCGTGTGCACTGGGCCTGGGGCTCGACTTGAGGGTGTGAGATTTCGCCTTCGCTGGTGGTATTCTCTGGAGGTGGTCCTAGAGTGTGCAGGAGCCATGGCTCCTGGTCTCTCCTGGGAGCGCGCTGGGGCTCCAGTGCACTTGGCTGGGGGATGCACGGCCCTAGGAACGGCTCGACCTGGGGGGTGGTTTGGGGTCCCACACATTTCTGCCTGTCTGAGCCTCCATCTCCCGTTTGCCGCCCCTTCCTCAGGACGGCTCTTGCAATGGTCTACAGCATTATGCTGCCCTGGGCCGCGACAGCGTGGGCGCCGCTTCCGTCAATCTGGAGCCCTCGGATGTGCCGCAGGACGTGTATAGCGGCGTGGCTGCGCAGGTAGGGTGTGCCCTGCTACCTGCTGCCCGGGGGCATCTCGGCGTGGGGGCAATGTGGCCCTGAGTCTCGGCCCCAGGTGCCCTCACCTTGGCCTATCCTGAGGATGTGGTGGGGCTGGGGCGGGGGCTTCCCAAGCAGATGTTGCCCGAGGGCTTCATGGGTGCTTGGTGGCCCCTGGGCTGCTAGCGGGGCTGACCTGCGCCCCCCCGCCCACCCGCGGTGCAGGTGGAGGTGTTCCGTAGGCAGGACGCCCAGCGGGGCACGCGGGTGGCACAGATGCTGGAAGGCTTCATCACCCGCAAGGTGGTGAAGCAGACGGTGATGACCGTGGTGTATGGGGTCACCCGCTACGGCGGGCGCCTGCAGATTGAGAAGCGCCTCCGGGAGCTGAGCGACTTTCCCCAGGTGCGCCAGGCCTGTAGCGCTGCGAACACGTTGGTTTCACTGCCATTTAAAAGTCAGACGGGTGTGCCCCAGACCCAGCTTCCCAGCAGGAGACCTGGTTGTTCTACCAGACCACTGGCTGCCTGTCAGGGCTTGGGCATCTCTTGCTGACTGCGTGAGCGTCAGGCCCCATTCCCCCGCCCCCCTATTCCCCGCCAGGCCCTAGGCCTTGGGCCTCAGCTGCTCTGAAATGGGGGGGAGTAGGGCGTGAATGGGCCAGACCCTGAGGACCTGCACCTGCCGCCCACCCTCTGCAGGAGTTCGTGTGGGAGGCCTCCCACTATCTCGTGCGCCAGGTCTTCAAGAGTCTACAGGAGATGTTCTCGGGGACCCGGGCCATCCAGGTATGTCCTGTTCTGTCCCCGCTCGGCCAGGACTCCCCAGGCGAGTGGACGGGAGCCCCGGCCTGAGCCCCCTGCCCTGAGACGGCCTGTGTCCCACAGCACTGGCTGACCGAGAGCGCCCGCCTCATCTCCCACACGGGCTTCGTGGTGGAGTGGGTCACACCCCTGGGCGTCCCTGTCATCCAGCCCTATCGTCTGGAGTCCAAGGTCAAGGTCAGTGTACCACCCCATCCTGCCCCAGTGTGCCACCATCCCAGTGTTACCAGTGTCCCAGTGTACCACTGCCACTGCCCCAGTGTACCACCGCCCCAGTGTGCCACCCCATCCCGCCCCAGTGTGCCACCATTCCAGTGTACCAGCGTCCCAGTGTACCACTGCCACTGCCCCAGCGTACCAGCGCCCCAGCGTATCAGCGCCCTAGTGTACCACCACCATTCTGGGCCTCGGGCGGGACTCACCGGCTCCTTCCCCTTTTTAGCAAATAGGAGGTGGAATTCAGAGCATCACCTACACCCACAACGGAGACAACAGCCGGTGAGTGGGGGGCCCGGGCTGGGGGCTGGCCGGGGGTCTGGAGAGCAGCCACAGTGGAGACAGCGGCCAGTTAGGGGTGTCCCTGGGCTGCCCCCACCGGCACCTGTTCCGTCCTCAGAAAGCCCAACACACGTAAGCAGAAGAACGGCTTCCCACCCAACTTCATCCACTCGCTGGACTCCTCACACATGATGCTCACTGCCCTGCACTGCTACAGGTGGGCATCTCCGGACGGCATGGGTGCTGCTCGCCTCCCAGGGGCCTCTCTTCTGGCTAGCAGGGCACAGCTGGCAAGGCTGGGTCCAGCAGGGCACAGCACTGGGGGCAGGGATTGGGCAGAGTGGATCTGCTGTGTCTGTGAGGCCTGTGCAGAGGCCCTGAGGCTGTGTGCCCTGAACGTAGGTGGTCCTGGCAGCTCCCCTCCTGTGGCCTGATAGGGAGTGCCGAGCATGGGCTCTGCCCCTTCTGGGTGGGCATTTCTTGGGCACCGCAACGTGTGGTTAGATCTGGAGCACGTGGAGGTCGTTCCAGCAGAATCTACCGGCCACGGGAGCTGGGAACGCTCAGGATGTGGGGTGGTGGCCCTGGCAGGAGGGGACAACGTAGCTGCCCTCGGAGCTGAGGCTCCCACAGCAGCCTGGGGGGCGGCAGGTGTGGGGCGTGGGGAGGCTTCTGAGAACATTTCCTCCGCCTGTACTGATGCCAAACCCAGGATGTTTAGGCGAGGGGTGGGGCGAGGCCTGAAGGAGGGTGGGCTTCCCTGGACCTCGAGTGGAGGGGGCTGAGCACAGGACCAGGATGCTGGTCACCGGGTGGCCCTGTGAGCTCCCCTCCCTTCAGGAGCCCTTCGCTCTGCCGCAGGAAGGGCCTGACCTTCGTCTCTGTGCACGACTGTTACTGGACCCATGCAGCTGATGTCTCCGTCATGAACCAGGTGCCCCCACCGTCTGAGCCTCAGTGCACCCATGGGTGGGGCCCCGCACACTGGGGCATTGGGTAGGGGTGGTGCCCAGAGCCTGCCTGATCACCCCTGGGGATCCTCTCACTCCTGCCCAGGTGTGCCGGGAGCAGTTTGTCCGCTTGCACAGTGAGCCCATCCTGCAGGACCTGTCCAGGTTCCTGGTCAAGCGGTTCTGCTCTGAGTAAGGCACTCCCTGACCCCAACTACCAGACCCCCCCCGCCCCCCGCAAAACCTGGCCTCGGCCTCACCCCACCCTGCTTCCAACCCCAGGCCCCAGAAGATCTTGGAGGGCAGCCAGCTGAAGGAGACACTGCAGGCGGTGCCCAAGCCAGGTAGGCGGGTGGGCAGCCTGGCAAGGGTGGCTCTAACTGCGGGCCAGGGCGGGGCCTTCCCCCCACCCACGCCGGCTGCTCTGCTTCCTCTGCAGGAGCCTTTGACCTGGAGCGGGTGAAGCATTCCACCTACTTCTTCAGCTGACTCCCCAGGAGCCTTGGGCCAGTGTATAAATAAAGCTCTTTTGCCACCCCCAGGAGCCACTATTTTCAGGGAGGGGGCACGCCCTGCGGGTCCCGGGCAATCATACACGGCCAGGCTGGGCGCCAATGCTGTCGTTTATTGCGCGGAATGGGGGTGTGGGGGTTAATGGGGTGTGGGGGGCCACGGTGGGGGCACTGCTGCCTCGGCTCGTCAGTACATTCATCACGGCGGCACGACCCCAGCCTCACCCCCGCGCCCTGCGCAGCCAGGCCCGCCCCTCGGTGCCAGTGCTGGAGGGAGCCGGGATGCTGCTCCCCTAGGTCACCACGGGACGCGCGTGGACGGGGGCCGGGCCAGTTATTGCGTGAGCGCGATGGGGGCAGCGGGAAGCCGGCGGGCCAAGTATTGCACTTAAAAAACGATCCTCATCGGACGGGGGCCACCTGGAGGGCGGGGGGCGGGCAGGGCTCCACAGCCGGCTCCTCTCAGCCACTGGGCCACCCTGTCCGTTTTACAGCTGGGGGAACTGAGGCACCGAGGTGAAGGGAGCCCCCTCGCACGCGAGGCCGCCGCCGGGGGCAGGGGCGATGGGGGTGGGCGCGGGGCGATGAGGGGGGACGGCCGGGGGCGCGGAGGGGGCTGCCCCGCCGGCCCGGCCCGGCCCGTCCGTCCAACTATGGCTACCTACGTCTCGTCTATGGCTTCTGGGCGGGCTGGCGGCCGGGGCAGCGCAATGGCATGGCTTTGGTCTGGATGACGGCCCCGCCCCCGGCCCGCCTGGGCCCGCGGGGCGGTTGGCGAGGGTCACAAGTTGGACGAGAGGCGCGAGTGCGCGGAGTCCTGGGGGTCCAGGCCGCCGGCGGCGCCGGATGAGGCCGAGTCCCTGCGGTCCGGGCTGGGCGCGGCGGCCCGGGCGGCGGGCGTGGGCCCCAGGCGCGGTGTGGAGCTGCTGGCCGGGCGTGTGGAGGCCGCGGGGCCGGGGGCGCCGTGGGGCAGCGAGGGTTGCGAGGCGGACAGTGGGCGCGACGCGCGGCTCAGGCGGCGCGCGGGCAGGGCAGGCCCAGCAAGGGGGGCGGCGGGCAAGCCGCCGTAGGGCGAGGTCCGCGGTGCCCGGGGGCTGGCGGGCGCGCCCGGGGGGCTGGCGGGGGGCGGGGGCCCGGGGGAGGCGGCGGCAGGTGCGGGCCCCGGGGGCGGGCGGCGCACGAGGCGCGGCGAGCCGAGCGCCAGCGGCCCCACGAGCGGCCGCGCCACCTGCGGGCAGAAGCTCATGGCCACGGCCTGCTGCAGCGTGGCGATGGCCGAGGTGACCTGCGGCGGCGGCGGCGGCGGAAAGAGGCCCACGCGCTGACCCAGCTCGGCCTGCTGCACCATCTCGCGGTCGTACTTGACGATCTCCTGGATGATGGCGTTCTCCTGGTTGTTGAACACGCCCGAGTTGAGATCATGCTGCACCTTGTGCAGGAGGATGGAATTCTTCTTGCCTACAGGAGAGGGGGCGTTAGCGTGTGCACGGGGAGCGCCTGCTGCATACAGCAGGCACCGAGCACCTGCTCTACACAGCGGGTGCGCACAGAGTGCTTGCAGTGTAGAGCAAGCGTGTATCTAGCACCTACTGTATACAATAAGCACACATGTAGCATCTCTTGCCTACAGTATGGATATTGAGTACCTGCTGTATACAGGCTGAGCACCTGCTATGCAGCCATCATGCATGAAGCACCTGCATACAGAAAGCAGGGTTTTTTGTTTTGCTTTGTTTTGTTTTTGAGGAGTCGTCTTGCTCTGTCGCCCGGGCTGGAGTGCAGTGGCGGGATCTCGGCTCACTGCAAGGTCCACCTCCCGGGTTCACACCATTCTCCTGCCTCATCCTCCCGAGTAGCTGGGACTACAGGCTCCAGCCACCACGCCCGGCTAATTTTTTGTATTTTTTTTTAGTAGAGACGGGGTTTCACCGTGTTAGCCAGGATGGTCTCCATCTCCTGACCTCGTAATCCGCCCGCCTTGGCCTCCGAAAGTGCTGGGACTACAGGCGTGAGCCATCGCGCCTGGCAGCAAACAGGTATTTAATGCCTGCTGTGTACATGGAGCAGGTATCACTGTACACCAAGTATGCATGTATACCATCTGTATACGCTGACTATGTAATGAGTGCCTCCAGTGTGCCACAGGCATACCGAGAATACCTGCCTGTACACAGCCTGTGCTGAGCGCCTGCTGTATACAGAAATTATAACCTAAGCACCTGATATTCAGGAATGTGTTGCATACTCACTGTATAAAGCAAATTGTGGAGTGCTTCCTACTGTACACTGGGGAGCTCCCTGACACCACTCCATCGCACCTGTCCTGCGTTTCAGCCATGGTCTTCATTCCCATTCCCACGAACAGCAGCACGAGCCGCCATCTCTCTGGCGCCTACATCCAGTCAGTCATCAGGGCTCTGCCCCTCCCTGCCCCAGAGACTGCCCCCTGAGAGGCCAGGTCACCGTCTCCCTCCTGGACATGGCCCACCTTGGCGGATACAATCTGACCAGGTCCTCCACCCACCTAGAACCCTCCATGGCTTCCTGATGCTCCTGATTTAGTCTAAACTCTCCCTGCCGCCCACTGGGCCCTGTGTGTCTGGCCTCCCCTTCCTCCCCAACCTCCTCCAGGCCTCCCTGGCTCTCTGGACTCTGGGCCTCCTTTCCACCTCAGGGCCTTGGGACGTGCTGTGTCCACTCCACGAACACACCTTCCTCCCCCTTCCCGCGTGGCATCCCTTACCCTATTCTCCACTCTGCATTCCCAACTCAGGGAAGCCCACCGGCCCCACCTCTCCTGCTGGCACACAGCCTGGTCGTGTGTGATTTCATCACCAGTCCATAAGCCTCGCTGGGAGTCTGAGTCGGCCCCCGGGTCTGTCCCCTGCACCCCCAGCACACAGCAGGTGCTCACCGAGCATTCGGCACAACCGCAAACATCCCGTGCATTCCCTCCCTTGGGAAACAGGCTGCCTCTGACTAAAGTAGGACAATAGGTCAGAAAATCAGCCTGTAGACCCAAAAGGGTCCTAGGAGCGGCCAGCCGCTTCCCCTGCCCCAGCCACGCCCCTGCTGCCATGGCCACACTCCTGATGCCTTGACCACGTCTCTGCCCCAACCACGCCCCTGATGCCACAGCCACGCCCCTGATGCCTTGGCCACGCCCCTCCTGCCCCTGCCCCAGCCACGCCCCTGCTGCCATGGCCACACTCCTGATGCCTTGACCACGTCTCTGCCCCAACCATGCCCCTGATGCCACAGCCACGCCCCTTCAGCCTTGGCCACGCCCCTCCACCTGCCACTGTCCAAGCCACGCTCCTGATGCCTTGGCCACGCCCCTCCCCGGGCACCCGCCCCAGCCACGCCCCTGAGGCCTCAGCCACACCCCTCCCGCCCCGGCCACGCCCCCAGCCCGCTCACCGATGCGGTCCAGGCGGTCGATGGCCACCGTCTCGAAGGCGCGCCGCATCATGGGGTACTCCTCCAGCACCTCGTTGAAGTTGTCCACGCTCAGCGAATACAGGCGACAGTAGGTGTCGGCCCGCACGCTCGCCGTGCGGCGGCCCCGGGTGAGCAGGCAGATCTCTGCACGTGGCGGGCAGGGGGGTTGCTGGAGGAGGCGGGCACCGCGGCCCTCCCCGCCCAGGCACACGGCCCGACCTCTGCGCCTTGGCCAGCGTGGGCGCTTCCCACCCAGGCTCTCCCTGGTGCCTGCCCCAGCCCAGCCCGCAGCCCCCTGGCTCTGCACACCGCGGGGGTCGCGTACCCCCTCCCCCTCCAGGCGCGCCCCCCTCAAGCTCACCCCCGAAGTAGGAGCCATCGGACAGCTTCATCTCCTTGTTGCCCTTAGTGAGCACGCTGACCACGCCGTGCTGGATGAAGTACATCTTCTTCCCGATGGTGCCTTCGCGGATGATGTAGTCACCCGGCTGGAAGACCTCGAATTTGAGCTTGGTTAGCATGGCCGTGACGAAGTTGGGGTCAGCATTGGCGAACAGCGGCATGGAGGCCACCAGCTTCCGACAGTTGAAGTTGACGATCTCCTGCAGGGGGGAGGCAGGGCTGGGTCCGCTGCGGACCCCACTCCCACTTCCCCCTGGCCCTGCCTCTGGGACGGGCTCACCTCTCGGACCCCAATTTCCTTGTCTTGAGAGACGGGCTCAGCCCCGCAGCCGGACCGAGCTGCTGCCACCAAGGACGGGAGAAAGAAAAAACGCTCACTGCTCCTTCGCTGATTGACGCCGTATTGGCATCTGCCAATACAATCGGACCAGGAGGGGCAGCTGTAGACATGAGCAGTGGAAAGGAGGCCGGGTGCGGGGGGCTCACGCGTGTGATCCCAGCATTTTCGGAGGCCGAGGCGGGAGGATCGCTGGAGCCCAGGAGTTCCAGACCAGCCTGGGCAACACAGTAAGACCCCCGTCTCTACCGGAAAAAAAAAAAAAAACAAGCCAGGCGTGTTGGTGGGCACCTACTCTCAGCTACTCAGGAGGCTGAGGCAGCAGGATGACTTGACCCCAGGAAGTCGAGGCTGCAGTGAGCCGTGATCCCCACACCACTGCCCTCCAGCCTGAGTGCAGAACAAGACCCTGACTCAAAAAAAAAAAAAAAGGCCGGGCACGGTGGCTCACACCTGTAATCCCAGCACTCTGGGAGGCCAAGGTGGATGGATCGCCTGAGGTCAGGAGTTCGAGACCAGCCTGGCCAACATGGTGAAACCCCATCTCTACTAAAAATACAAAAAGTTAGCTGCGTGTGGTGGCGGGCGCCTGTAATCCCAGCTACTCAGGAGGCTGAGGCACGAGTCTTTTGGACCAGGGAGGAGGAGGTTACAGTGAACCAAGACCACACAACTGCACTGGAGCCTGGGCGACAAAGCAAGACTCCATCGCACACACAGACACACACAATCAGTGGAAAGCTACAACATTTGGTCAGACTATCAGGTGATTTTTGAAAAATCAACATGAAAACCAAGGGCCTGGAGATGAATGGATGGTGTGGGAAGTCAGGGTAATTCCCCTTAGCAAGGCAGCGTCTAAGGACGGCAGGAATGTTCCAGCTTCGTTCTGTGTGGTGGTTACACCACGTTCACTTTAGGAACCAGCTATCAAGCCATGCCCTTATGACGTGGGGCACTTTTTGGTACTTTTTTTTTTTTTTTTTAGACGGAGTCTCGCTCTGCTGCCCAGGCTGGAGTGCAGTGGCGCGATCTCGGCTCACTGCAAGCTCCACCTCCTGGGTACACGCCATTCTCCTGCCTCAGCCTCCTGAGTAGCTGGGACTACAGGCGCCTGCCACCACACCCGGCATTTTTTATTTTTTTATTTTTTGACAGAGTCTCGCTCTGTTGCCCAGGCCGGAGTGCAGTGGCACAATCTCGGCTCACTGCAAGCTCCACCTCCTGGGTTCAAGCGATTCTCCTGCCTCAGCCTCCCAAGTAGCTGGGATTACAGGCGCCCACCACCACGCTTGGCTAATTTTTGTATTTTTAGTAGAGATGGGGTTTCACCACGTTGGCCAGGCTGGTCTTGAACTCCTGACCTCAAGTGATCCACCTGTCTCGGCCTCCCAAAGTGCTGGGATTACAGGCGTGAGCCGCCACACCCGGCAACAGCTGCCATTTCTAACCCAGGGAGATTGCGCCTTCCTCAGCCAGGTGCAGGTGACCCCTCACTGCCACCAAGCCTGCAGAATGGCGCAAGCCCTCAGAGGGAATCTGGACCCAACCCAGTGAATCCGGACGCACGGGCCCTGGTTCAGCACCTAAGCAGAGCTCACCCCACAAAGACCAGAAGCACAGAGAGAAGGCACCAGGTGCCCCAGCCAGGAGGACAGAGGGCAGTGGGTATCTGCATGCGTTTATTTTATCTTAAAAGGAAAAATAGGCCAGGAAAGGTGGCTCATGCCTGTCATCCTGGCACTTTGGGAGGCTGAGGCAGGCAGATCACCTGAGGTCAAGAGTTCAAGACCAGCCTGACCAATATGGTGAAACCCCGTCTCTACTAAAAACACAAACATTAGCCGGGTGTGGTGGTGCGCACCTGTAATCCCAGATACTCAGGAGGCTGAGGCAGGAGAATTGCTTGAACTCGGGAAGCAGAGGTTGCAGTGAGCCGAGATGGTGCCACTGCACTCCAGCCTGGGCAACGGAGCAAGACTTCGTCTCAAAAAAAAAAAAAAAAAAAAGAGAAAAAAAGAAAAAGTAAAGTGGAAATGTCCAACGCAGGAAACGGGATAGAGGAACGGGGACAGGACAGAGCCAGGCTTCTCTGAATATATGCGGTTGTTTTTTTTTGTTTTTTTGAGATGGAGTCTCACTCGGTCGCCCAGGCTAGAGTGCAGTGGCGCAACCTCGGTTCTCTGCAACCTCTGCTTCCCGGCTTCAAGAGATTCTCCTGCCTCAGCCTCCAGAGTAGCTGGGAAGACAGACGCCTACCTCCACGCCCAGCTAATTTTGTATTTTTAGTAGAGATGGGGTTTCACCATGTTGGTCAGGCTGGTCTCGAACTGCCGACCTCAGGTGATCCGCCCGCCTCGGCCTCCCAAAGTGCTGGAATTACAGGCATGAGCCACCGCTCCCGGCCATATGTGGGTTTAAATATTTGACTTTGCAACTCCTAAACACCTAAATAATGACTAAGTAGCGTGGGTTGCCAGGGGCTGGGGATGGGGAGTGAGCTGGTGATTAACAGCCCAGGTCTCCTTTTGGGCCCATGAGAATGTTCTAGAGTTAGGCTGTGGTATCGGGTGCAGCACTCTGTTAATACTAAAAGCCACTGCATTTTATGCGTTTTGTGGTCTGAGTGTTATATCTCTACAAACGAATGAATGAAAACCATAGTCATCAAATGCAATTAAACATTTTCGGCGAAGCGAACCGCAGTGTGTGCCTCCTGGGAGCAACGGGTGTACATGCCCCCCCAGAAGCGTTCCCGGGGCCCGAGGTCCCTAGTGTCAGGCCCGTCCTGCCCGCCTCCTCGCCCAGCTCCTCCAGCCCCTCCACGGGGCCTCTGCCCGAGCCAGGTGCTACACCGGGGACACCCTGCCCGGCTCACACATGGCCTTGCTCTGATGTCGCCTCCCCGTCCTCATCCCTCCCTGCTTCTCAGAGCTGCTCTCTGCCTCCTGCGTGATCACGGCCGCCATCACTAGGCCCCACTTCCTGAGGGTGGGGCCTTCAAGCACGGCAGGGCACGCAGTCAGCGCTCAGTAACTGCTTGATGCCTGTTGTGGGTTGAACTACATCTCCCAGAAAGACAGGCTGACATCCTGACCCCCGGTTCCCGTGAATAGGACTTTATGTGGAAATAGGGTCTCTGCAGATGTGGCCCAGTTAAGGAGAGGCCACGAGGAACCGGGTGGGCCCTGATCCAACGACGGATGAATTTACAAGAAGAGACAGAGACACACGGGGGAGAAGGCTGAGAGCAGATGGATGCAGAGATCAGGGAGATGAATCTGCAAGCCGAGGGTGCCTGGAGCCCCAGACGCCAGAAGAGGCAGGAAGGATCCTCCCCAGGGGCTCTGGGGGTAGCGCGGCCCGGCCCACGCCTTGATGTTGGTCTTCCGGCCTCCACGACCGTGGGAGGCCGAATCTCTGCCTTTCAAGCCACTCAGCCTGTAGGTATTTGTTCCCACAGCCCCGGGAAACTTGCCCAGGGTCACCCGGGCTACAGGAACAGAGCTGGGAGTTAAACCCGCTCCAGTCAGCCTCAGTGCCCCCAGGGCCTGGTGCTCAGCGGGGCCTCTGCGGCTCCTCCCTCCCCACTCTGCCCTGCTTCTGCCCCGCCCTGTCGGGTACAGACCCAGGCAGTTCTGCTAAGGGGGCAGCGGGAAGCAAGGCGGGGGTGGCGGGGGTCCTGGAGGTGCAAAGGTTCACGGGGCGGGGAGGGGAGGGTGTGTACGCAGGTCTAGCTCGAGTCCCTCCTGCTGCAGCCGGGGCACCGCGCCTCCCTCAGGGACCGGCTCCTGGGCTCCAGGAGAGAGAGGCCGGCCCTGTGCCCGAGGCTGCCTCCCGCCCTCCCGGCACCCGCCTCACCTCCCGCAGGGGCCCATTGAGCTCGCCCAGGATGCTGTCCTCATCGAACATCTTGCCCTGGTAACGGTGCTCATAGTAGTCGTGGATCTTCTGGCGGAAGTCAGCTGGCAGCTTGTGGAAGGACATGTACTGCTCCACCTGCTTGTACTGTGGGGAGGAGGCGAGGCTGGGTCAGACACTGCCCCGGCCTGCAGCGGGCACACCTGCTTGTACTGTGGGGAGGCGAGGCTGGGTCAGACACCGCCCCCAGCCTGCAGCGGGCACACGGGCACCTGCTTGTACTGTGGGGAGGCGAGGCTGGGTCAGACACTGCCCCGGCCTGCAGCGGGCACACGGGCACCTGCTTGTACTGTGGGGAGGCGAGGCTGGGTCAGACACCGCCCCCGGCCTGCAGCGGGCACGCAGTCACCTGTTTGTGGGTCAGACAGCCCCCCGGCCTGTGGTGGGGAGACAGGCCTTCACACCTGCTTGTACTGTGGGGGGTCAGGGCTGGGTCAGACACAGCCCCCGCCCGCAGCGGGGAGACAGGCCTCTGCCACACACAGGGGCCGCCAGATTCAACAAGAGCAAATAAACGTGCTTCTATTTAAATCAGAGTTGAATTCGTTTCAATGATAAACTCAATTTTTTTTTTCTGAGACAGAGTCTCGCTCTGTGGCCCAGGCTGGAGTGCAGTGGTGCAATCACAGCTCACTGCAGCCTCCACCTCTGGGCTCAAGCAATCCTCCCACCTCAGCCTCCTGAGTAGCAGGGACTGCGGGTGTGCACCACCACGCCTGGCTGATTATTTTTTGTGGAGATGAGGTCTCGCCATATCGCACAGGCTGGTCTTGAACTCCTGGGCTCAAGGGATCCTCCCGCCTCGGCCTCCCAAAGTGCTGGGATTACAGGTGTGAGCCACATCGCCTGGCCAAGTCAATTCTTAATTAACATTCTGAATAATTGGTATGGATATCCTAAATAATTCTAAAATAATATTAAATTAATTAACAGGGTCAGGGTTGACGGATAAAGTTCAACTCCATTTAAAGTTGAATTGCAGGCCGGGCGTGGTGGCTCATGCCTGTAATCCCAGCACTTTGGGAGGAGGAGGTGGGTGGATCACTTGAGGTCAGGAGTTCAAGACCAGCCTGGCCAACATGGTAAAACCCCATCTCTACTAAAAATACAAAAATTAGCCCGGTGTCGTGGCGGGTGCCTGTAATCCCAGCTATTCGGGAGGCTGAGGCAGGAGAATCGCTTGAACCTGGGAGGTGGAGGCTGCAGTGAGCCAAGATTGTGCCACTGCACTCCAGCCTGGGCAACAGAGGGAAACTCCATCTCAAAAACAAACAAACAAAATAAATAAAAAAGTTGAATTGCAGAAAAATAAGAACAATGTTTAGTGCAAGTATATCCTTGTAATATTTGAAATATACTAAGAAAATTTATTTGGTGTTTCTCTGAAATTCAGATGTAACTATGCAACCTAAATTTTTTTTTTTTTGAGCCTCTGGCCTCAAGCGATCCTCCCACCTCAGCCTCCTGAGTAGTGGGGATTACAGGTGTGCACCACCATGCCCTGCTAATTTTTTTATTTTTTGTAGAGATGAGGTCTCGCCGTGCTGCTCAGGCTGGTCTTAAACTCCTGACCTCAGGTGATCGGCCTGTCTCGGCCTCCCAAAGTGCCGGGATTACAGGCGGGAGCCACTGCACCAGGCCGGGTGCCCTGAATTTTATCTAGCAACCCCATCCCTGAGGAATGAGTGGGCACCTCACTCTATGAGGAGAGGGCCCAGGTACCCTGACACACAGGACCCCCTTCCCGGGGGCTCTGGCCCCTCCCTGATGATCTTTCTAGAAACCACCGGGTCAGCCCCTCCTGAGCAGGGAAGGGAGCGTGGGTGCCGGGCGGGGGTGCCAGGCCCTGCTGTCCCCAGGACGGTGCCCCCCGGCGGCTCCAGCCTCACTTCCGCCCCTGCCCCGCCTGGCCGCAGCTGCCCTGAGCTCAGCGGAACCCGTGACGGCGGGCGGGTGGTGGCACCAGCTTATGTTTGGGTGTGAGGCCCGTGGCTTCCGGACAGCAAGGCGCCTGGCACGGGGCCCAGCTGACCCAGCCAGCCACTGCTTGGGGCACGGGAGAGGGGGGCACTTGGCTCCCAGCCAGGACCAGCCAGCTGCCTCACAGAGGGAAACTGAGGCACAGAGTGGCGCATGAGGCCCAACTCCAGGGGCCGCCCATGGGGCCAATCCTAATCTCCCTCCACCCCTCCCAGCTCCCCCATGTCCCCTCCACGGCCAAGCCTAGGATTAGCCCAGCGGACGCTGCAGGCCAGAGGCCGCGTCTGAGCAGTGGGGCAGCCTTGCTCTCCCTGAAGCCTGGCCCTGACTGCCGGCCACCGGCGTGTCCTGAAGCAACCCCAGACCTCTCAGACCCCACCAGGCCCTTCCCCACCCCAGCCCCATCCTGAGCCGGCCTAGAGACCCCCAAGCCCAGCCCCATCCTGAGCCGGCCTAGAGACCCCCAAGCCCAGCCCCATCCTGAGCCGGCCTAGAGACCCCCAAGCCCAGCCCCATCCTGAGCCGGCCTAGAGACCCCCAAGCCCAGCCCCATCCTGAGCCGGCCTAGAGATCCCCAAGCCCAGCCCCATCCTGAGCCGGCCTAGAGACCCCCAAGCCCAGCCCCATCCTGAGCCGGCCTAGAGATCCCCAAGCCCAGCCCCATCCTGAGCCGGCCTAGAGACCCCCAAGCCCAGCCCCATCCTGAGCTGGCCTAGAGATCCCCAGGTGGCCCAGCCTCCTGGCAATGCCCATCCCTCCTGCTCTCACTCCGGGTTCCCCCGCATCCCCCTTCAGCCCAGGGGCTTCCTGATGTCCAAAGACTGACCCTGTCACAGGGTCACAGCCTCTCACCACCGGCCGTTCCTCCTCATCACAGCCACAGACCCCCAGAGTCCCCTACTCCCCACCAGGCTGTCTCTGCCCTGAGCACGCCACTTGGAGCTGAGTGGAGGGCTGAGTCTGCCTCTCCCCTCAGACCCCGGGGCCGGGCCTGCCTCTCCCCTCAGACCCCGGGGCCGGGCCTGCCTCTCCCCTCAGACCCCGGGGCCGAGCCTGCCTCTCCCCTCAGATCCCGGGGCTGGATCTGTCCCTCCCCTCAGACCCCAGGACAAGGACTGCCTTCACCCCACCTCAGACCCTAGAGCTGGGCCTGCCTCTCCCCTCAGACCCCAGGGCAAAGACTACCTCCACCCTCAGACCCCAGGGCAAGGCCTCCCTCCCGCCTCAGACCCCAGGACTGGGCCTGCCTCCCTCCATCAGACCCCAGGGCCTGGCCTGACTCTCTCTCAGGTCCCAGATCCAGCCCGCCTCCCCCATCAGAACCCAGGCCAGGGCCCGCCTCCCTCAGACCTTCTCTTGGTACTGGCGCCGTGAGGAGTCCAGCGACTGGATGAGGGCAGTGGCGTGGCCGATGAACATGGCGTAGCAGGTGGCACCCACAATCATGCTGAGCATGGTCAGCCAGATGTCCGTCATGCTCTCGGGCGCCTGCCGGCCGTACCCGATGCACAGCATGTGGCTCATGGCCTTGAAGAGTGCGAAGGAGTACAGTTCGCTCCACGAGTGGTTCTGCAAGGCCACCAGGAGGGGCGGTGGTGGGCAGGTGCTCACGCCCCGGGAGCCCTCGGTCCTCAAGGGCCCAGCGCCCACCCTCCCCCAAGCACTGGAGGTAGTGAGCTCCCCATGCTCAGAGGTAACCAAGAGCAATGGAGACCCAGGTAGACGACATGGCTTGCACACTTGTCACAGTGAGTCGGCAGTAGGGCCAGGGCTGATGCTACCTGCCCGCCTCACTCCTGGGGAAACGGAGACCCCAAGGGCGAGAGTCTGGATCCCGCCTTTTGCAGCCCCTGAGATCAGAACATCTGTGAGGTCAAGAGGGGGCAAAAGTTCCAGGGAGCAGAGGGGCAGGGCCGGCAGAGACACGAGGCTGGCCCAGGAGGTCCTGCCGCACCAAGTCCCCAGCTGACCCGGCCGGGAAAGGGGGGCCGCGGGGCTCTGTTCAGGAAATGGGACCACATGTGCGGGTGGCAGCCAGACAATGGGCTGCCTCAGCCTGGGCAGCTGTGCCAGGCTCTGGGGAGGGGCACTGGCGGGTCTTCCCTCTGTAGCTCCTGACCCCATCAATGCCCACCTGCTCTGTGTCCAAACCAAACACATCCCAAGTCCCATATGCGGCTGGACGCTGGGGCACAGCACTCCCCAGGCAGGGACAAAGCCTCACTGGGCACTAACCTGACTGTAGCGGCCGAGGGCTCCTGTAACCAACCCTTCTTAACAGTCAGCACATCTCAGCCAGGAAGCAAGGGATATCTGGGACCTAACTTCATTTATTATTCCGTCTTTTTTTTTTTTTGACGGAGTTTTGCTCTTGTTGCCCAGGCTGGAGTGCAGTGGCACGATCTTGGCTCACGGCAACCTCCGCTCCCGGGTTCAAGCGATTCTCCTGCCTCAGCCTCTTGAGTAGCTGGGATTACAGGCATGCACCACCACGCCCAGCTACTTTTGTATTTTTAGTAGAGATGGGGTTTCTCCATGTTGGTCAGGCTGGTCTCAAACTCCTGACCTTGTGATCCGCCCACCTCGGCCTCCCAAAGCGACAGGATTACAGGCGTGAGTCACCGCGCCCGGCCTATTCCTTTTGCTTTTACTTATTTTTATTTGTTTTTTTGAGACAAAGTCTGGCTCTGTTGCCCACGCTGGAGTGCAGTGGTGCGATCTCAGCTCATTGCAACCTCTGCTCCCGGGTTCAAGCAATTCTCCTGCCTCAGCCTCTACAGTAGCTGGAATTACAGGCGCCCGCCACCACACCTGGATAATTTTTGTATTTTTAGTAGAGATGGGGTTTCAGCATGTTGGTCAGGCTGGTCTCAAACTCCTGACCTCAGGTGATCCACCTGCCTCAGCCTCCCAAAGTGCTGGGATTACAGGCATGAGCAGCCATGCCTGGCCCATTTATTATTTCTTTGTCATGTGATACCATTTCAGGGCTATGATGTAAATTTTTCTTTAGTTGTTAGAGATCAGGTCTTGCTCTGTGGCCCAGGCTGGAGTGCAGTGGTGCAATCATGGCTCAACTGCAGCCTCAACTTCTGGGCTCAAGGGATCCAACCCCCTCAGCCTCCTGAGTAGCTGAGACCACAAGTGAGCACCACCATGCCCAGCTCTTAAATTGTTCTTTTGAATAAATGTATGTAATGAGGCTGGGCGCAGTGGCTCACCCCTATAATCCCAGTACTTTGGGAGGCCGAGGCAGGCAGATCACCTGAGGTCAGGAGTTCGAGACCAGCCTGACCAACATGGCGAGACCCCGTCTCTACTAAAAGTACAAAAATTATCCAGGTGTGGTGGCAGGCGCCTGTAATCCCAGCTACTCAGGAGACTGAGGCGAGAGAATCGCTTGAACCCTGGGAGGTGGAGTTTGCGGTGAGCCGAGATCGTGCCACTGCACTCCAGCCTGGGTGACAGAGTGAAACTCAGTCTCAAAAAAAATAAGTAAATAAAATAATAATAATAAATGTAGGTTAATTAAAAGGGAAATCCATTGGAAAAAGCACTAAGCAGATGTCTGGGTAACAGGACTGATCATAATCACACTCAGCTTCTCTCCATGGATGATCCTGGGCCTGAAAGGTTCCAAGTGGCTATTTCAGCCCCCAGGGACACTAAGGGGCCAGTGCCAGGGCTGCAGTCCTGGGTCCCCCTCTGTAAAGAGGCCTGAGTTCTCCCCTGTGTAAGGGGGGGTCTTGTCCCCACCTGTGAAGGGCCTGTGTCTCTCCCTCTGTAAGGCGGCCTGGGTCCTCCTCTCTGTAAGGGGGATAAGGGGGCCTGGGTCCCCACCTCTGTAAGGGCCTGAGTCTTCCCCTCCATAAGGGGGGGGTCTTGTCCCCACCTCTGAAAGGCTTGGGTTCACCCCTTTGTAAGGGGGATAAGGGGGATAAGGGGGCCTGGGTCCCCCCTCTGTATGGGAGCCTGGGTCTCCACCTCTATCAGGGGCCTGGGACCCCCTCTGTCAGGGCCCGCGGTGCTCACCACCATGCCATTGATGGACACCCAGCAGTTGCGCGGGAAGTCCTGCAACATGGGCACCAGGAACTGCAGGCAGCCATCCCAGTGGCAGAGCAGCAGCATCATACTGATGAGGTTGCAGATCCGCATCACCGCGCTGGCCAGGTCATAGGTCATGTGGAAGATCTGCAGGAAGGAGCCGTGAGCCCACCCTACCCGCTGCCCTGCTGCCCCACTGCCCCGCCGGCCCCCACCTTCAGAGCCCCAGCCCCGTGCGCCCCCACTGCGGGAGCTCCTGGCCCCCTCCCCTAAATCCAAGGCCCCGCACAGGACCCCCGCCGCACCCTACAGCCCTGCCCCAGGACCCCTGCCCCCAAATCCACAGCCCCTACCCCAGGACCCCCACACCACTCCACGGCCCTCGCCCCAGGACTCCCACCTAAATCCACGGCCCCCGCTCCAGGACCCCCACCCCACCCTGCAGCCCTGCCCCAGGACCCCTGCCCACCAAACCCACAGCGCCCACCCCAGGACATGCACCCCACTCTACAGCCACCACCCCAGGACTCCCGCCCCACACTGCAGCCCCACAACAGGACTCCCGCCACGAAATCCATGGCCCCCGCTCCAGGACCCCACCCCACCCTGCGGCCTCGCCCTAGGACCCCCACCCCCAAATCCGCGGCCCCCACCCCAGGACCCCCACCTCACTCCAAGGCCCTCGCCCCAGGACTTCCACCCAGATCCACGGCTCCTCCCCACCAGGACCCCCACCCCACCCTGCGGCCCTGCCCCAGGACCCCCACCCCACTCCACGGCTCCCACCCCAGGACTCCTACCAAAATCCACAGCCCCCGCCCCAAGACTCCCACCCAAATCCACGCCCACCCCTGAGGACCCCCGCCCCACCCTGCAGCCCCGCCCAGGACCCCCACCCCACTCCATGGCCCCCACCCCAGGACTCCTAACCAAATCCACAGCACCCCCCACAGGACCCCCACCCCACCCTGTGGCCCTGCCCCGGGACCCCTGCCTTCCAAACCCACAGCCCCCGCCCCAGGACCCTCGACCAAATCTACAGTCCTCACTGCAGGACCCCCCCAAATCCACAGCTGCCGCCCCAGGACACCCCCCAAATCCACAGCTCCCCACCTCTCATGTCTGACACCGCCCCAGCATAACCATCATTGTCCCGCCCCTGCTGTCTGACCCCGCCTAGCACAACCTTCGTAGCCCCGCCCCGCTCCTTGACCACACCCTAGCACAACCCTCATAGCCCTGCCCTTGCTACTTGACCCCAGCCTAGCACAACCCTCATAGCCCCGCCCTTGCTGCTTGATCCCGCCCAGCACAACCCTCATATCCCCACCCCGATGTCTGACCCCGCCCCAGCACAACCCTCATAGCCCCGCCCCTGCTCCCTGACCTCACCCAGCACAACCCTCATAGCCCCACCCCGATGTCTGACCCCCACCCCAGCACAACCCTTATAGCCCCGCCCCTGCTGCCTTGAGCCCCCCAGCACAACCCTCATAGCCCCACTCTTGCTGCCTGACCCCACTCAGCACAACCCTCATAGCCCCACTCTTGCTGCCTGACCCCACTCAGCACAACCCTCATAGCCCCACTCTTGCTGCCTGACCCCGCACAGCACAACCTTCATCCCGCCCATGCTGCCTTGACCGCCCCCAGCACAACCCTCATAGCCCCGCTCCTGCTGCTCGATCCAGCCCCAGCACAACCTTCATAGCCCCGCCCTTGCTGCCTTGACCCCGCCCAGCACAACCCTTAGCCCCGCCCCTGCTGCCTTGACCCCACCCCAGCACAACCCTCATAGCCCCGCCCCTGCTGCCTTGACCCCGCCCAGCACAACCCTCGTAGCCCCGCCCCTGATGCCCGACCACTCCCCTCAGCACAACCCTCATATCCCTGCCCCTGATGCCTTGACCCCGCCCAGCACCCTCACAGCCCCACCCCTGCTCCTTGACCCCACCCAGATCTCTCATAGCCCCACCCCTGGGGCCTTGACCCCGCCCAGATCTCTCATAGCCCCACCCCTGGGGCCTTGACCCCGCCCAGATCTCTCATAGCCCCACCCCTGGGGTCTTGACCCCGCCCAGATCTCTCATAGCCCCACCCCTGGGGCCTTGACCCCACCCAGATCTCTCATAGCCCCACCCCTGGGGCCTTGACCCCGCCCAGATCTCTCATAGCCCCACCCCTGGGGCCTTGACCCCGCCCAGATCTCTCATAGCCCCACCCCTGGGGCCTTGACCCCGCCCAGATCTCTCATAGCCCCACCCCTGGGGCCTTGACCCCGCCCAGATCTCTCATAGCCCCACCCCTGGGGCCTTGACCCCGCCCAGATCTCTCATAGCCCCACCCCTGGGGCCTTGACCCCGCCCAGATCTCTCATAGCCCCACCCCTGGGGCCTTGACCCCGCCCAGATCTCTCATAGCCCCACCCCTGGGGCCTTGACCCCGCCCAGATCTCTCATAGCCCCACCCCTGGGGCCTTGACCCCACCCAGATCTCTCATAGCCCCACCCCTGGGGCCTTGGTCCCACCCATGCACCATTGCAGCCCCGCCCCAGCACCCTCATAGCCCCACCCCTGATGTCTGACCCCACCCCAGCACCCTCATAGCCCCGCCCCTGCTGCCTTGACCCCGCCCCAGCACCTTCATTATCCCCGCCCCTGCTGCCTTGGCTCCGCTCCCCGCCCCACCTCACCTCCTCCCACTGATGGATGTAGCGGATCAGGCGTGAGAGGCGCAGCAGCCGCAGGAGGCTGAGGATCTTGGTGAAGCGCACGATGCGCAGGGCGCGCGCCGTCTTGTAGACCTCGGAGTCTATGCCCTTCTCCACGATGAGGAAGATGTAGTCCACGGGGATGGAGGACACGAAGTCCACCACGAACCACGTGCGCAGGTACTTCTTCTTGATCTTCTCGGGGTCCAGGATGATCTCCGTGTTGTCCTCGATCACAATGCCAGTGCGGAAGTTCAACACCAGGTCCATAAGGAAGAAGGTGTCCGAGACGACGTTGAACACGATCCATGGGGCGGTGGTCTCGTCCTTGAAGAAGGTGATGCCCACTGGGATGATGATGAGGTTTCCCACCATGAACAGCAGCATGGTGAAGTCCCAGTAGAACCTGGGGGGCGAGGGTGCCCACACCTCAGGCCGGTGCCTCCCCCGGGCACTCCTCCCTGGGGGCGAGGGCGCCCACACCTCAGGCCGGTGCCTCCCCCGGGCACTCCTCCCTGGGGGCGAGGGCGCCCACACCTCAGACCGGTACCTCCCCCGGGTACTCCTCCCTGGGGGGCAAGGGTGCCCACACCTCAGGCTGGTGCCTCCCCCGGGCACTCCTCCCTGGGGGGCGAGGGCGCCCACACCTCAGACCGGTGCCTCCTCCGGGTACTCCTCCCTGGGGGGCAAGTGTGCCCACACCTCAGGCTGGTGCCTCCCCCGGGCACTCCTCCCTGGGGGGCAAGGGCACCCACACCTCAGGCTGGTGCCTCCCCCAGGCGCCTGCGGGACCAGCCCCGGGCACTCCTCTTTGGGGGGCGAGGGTGCTCACACCTCAGGCCGGTGCCTCGCCCGGGCACTCCTCCCTGGGGGGCAAGGGTGCCCACACCTCAGGCCGGTGCCTCCCCGGGCACTCCTCTTTGGGGGGCAAGGGCGCCCACACCTCAGGCTGGTGCCTCCCCCGGGCACTCCTCCCTGGGGGCGAGGATGCCCACACCTCAGGCCGGTGCCTCCCCCGGGCGCCTGCGGGACCAGCCCCGGGCACTCCTCCCTGGGGGCGAGGGTGCCCACACCTCAGGCCGGTGCCTCCTCCGAGGAGCCTGCGGGACCAGCCCTGGGCCCTCTTCCCTGTGGGGCGAGGGGCACCCACACCTCAGGCTGGTGCCTTCCCCCAGGCACCTATGGGACCGGCCCCGGGCACTCCTCCCTGGGGTGCAAGGGTGCCCACACCTCAGGCCGGTGCCTTCCTCCCAGGCGCCTGCAGGATCAGCCCTGGGCCCTCCTCCCTCGGGACCAGGCTCCCACCCCAGGAAGGCCACCCAGCCCCGAGGGAGCCCAACGCCCACTGCGCTGCCCTAGCCCAGGTCCCTTCCTCAGGCCCAGCTTTGACCCTGTGTCCTTGAAGATGCAGGAGACCTCACAAGGCCCAAGAGGTGGCTCAAAATAGATTAAATGCTTCACATGACCAGAGGGGGACAATGTGCCTGGCACAAGGTTGGCGTTAAAACAGACAGGACAGGACAGCCGAGGAGCAGAGAGGAGCCGGGGTGCAGAGGGGCAGTGGGAAGCAGCAGGGCCAGGCAGGGCGGCGCGCACAGGGAGAGCAAAGGCGGGAAGCCAGTGTGGGAAATGAACCGTGCTCAGTTCACGCCAGGAGGTGAGGGCCCCAGATGCCTTACTGAGAAGCGGGAGCCTCCACAGGGGCCAGAGGAAGACTGAATCAGGGCAGCACTGGCTGCATTTCCAGAGGAAGTGGGGCGTCCACGCAGGAGGAGAGAGGAGGAAGTGGGGCGTCCACGCAGGAGGAGAGAGGAGGAAGTGGGGCGTCCACGCAGGAGGAGAGAGGAGGAAGTGGGGCCTCCGCGCAGGAGGAGAGAGGAGGAAGTGGGGCGTCGGCGCAGGAGGAGGAGGAAGTGGGGCGTCCACGCAGGAGGAGAGAGGAGGAAGTGGGGCGTCCGCGCAGGAGGAGAGAGGAGGAAGTGGGGCGTCCACAGAGGAGGAGAGAGGAGGAAGTGGGGCGTCGACGCAGGAGGAGGAGGAAGTGGGGCGTCCGCGCAGGAGGAGAGAGGAGGAAGTGGGGCGTCGACGCAGGAGGAGGAGGAAGTGGGGCGTCCGCGCAGGAGGAGAGAGGAGGAAGTGGGGCGTCCACGCAGGAGGAGAGAGGAGGAAGTGGGGCGTCCGCGCAGGAGGAGAGAGGAGGAAGTGGGGCGTCGGCGCAGGAGGAGGAGGAAGTGGGGCGTCCACGCAGGAGAAGAGAGGAGGAAGTGGGGCGTCCGCGCAGGAGGAGAGAGGAGGAAGTGGGGCGTCCGCGCAGGAGGAGAGAGGAGGAAGTGGGGCGTCCGCGCAGGAGGAGAGAGGAGGAAGTGGGGCGTCCGCGCAGGAGGAGAGAGGAGGAAGTGGGGCGTCCACAGAGGAGGAAGTGGGGCGTCCACGCAGGAGGAGAGAGGAGGAAGTGGGGCGTCCACGCAGGAGGAGAGGAGGAAGTGGGGTGTCCACGCAGGAGGAGAGGAGGAAGTGGGGCATCCACGCAGGAGGGAGGGAAGCCAAGCAGAGACGGGGCTGGCGCCACAGGGGAGGCTGAGAGGGAGAGGAATGGCTGAGCCGGACTTGGCACCATTGGGACATTCCGCATGATAAATACCGTGGACAAGAGACCAGAGGGTGTTTCCACTCCCAGATACACCCGGCCAGAGTCCAAGTCCCCAAGGTGGATCCCAAAACTCTCCCTGGGAAGCTCTGGCAGAAAAGGGCCTGTTGGTTCAGGGCCTGCGTGTGGCGGGCCAGGCACGGTGCTGGCAGTGCTGCGACCACACGGGAGGTCATAGAGAGTCAGCAAATGGCTACCTGGACAGATGCCCGGCCCTTTCGCTATCGAGAAAATGAAAATCAAAACCACTCCGAGCAAACATGGGTGGCTCCTTAAAAAGACATAAAACTACCAGCACCTCCTTGCCCTGAGATTATACCCAAAGAAATGAAAACAAGGACAGACGCCCACCCCGTGTTCACACCAGCTCGACTGCAGATGACGCCCACTCCGCTGTGTTCACACCAGCTGGATTGCGGATAATGCCCATTCCGCTGTGTTCACACCAGCTCGATCCACAGCAGCAAAAAGGCAGAGGCAGCCCAGGTGCCCATCACCAGACGGAGGGACAAACGCGGCGCGACCCGTCCACCATGGAACACAGCCACGAAAAGCAGCGAGGCTCTGACCCAGGCCACGGCGCAGATGCCCCTTGAGGACGTCATGCTCAGTGAGAGAAGCCATTTCTTTTTTTTTCCCGAGACGGAGTCTCACCCTGTCACCCAGGCTGGAGTGCAGTGGCGCCATCTCGGCTCACTGCAACCTCCGCCTCCCAAGTTCAAGCGATTCTCCTGCCTCAGCCTCCTGAGCAGCTGGGATTACAGGCATGAGCCACCACTCCTGGCTAATTTTTGTATTTTTAGTAGAGACAGGGTTTCACCATGTTGGTCAGGCTGGTCTCAAACCTCTGACCGCATGATCCTTCTGCCTCGCCCTCACAAAGTGCGGGGATTACAGGTGTGATCCCATTTCTATGAAATGTCCAGGACAGGCCAATCCAGAGAGACAGAAAGGGGATGCGTGGGTGCTGGGGGCCGGGGGTTAGAGGGATGAGAAGTGGCACGTGCAGGGTGCGGTTTCTGTCCGGGGGAAATGAGAAAGGTATGAACATGGATGGTGGTGATGGTTGTACAACAGCATGAATGGACTTAATGACACTGATTCATAGGTTTTAAAATGGCTAAGTGGAAAATTGATAAAAGAAAAAGCCTGCTGGGCGTGGTGGCTCACGCCTGTGTTCCCAGCACTTTGGGAGGCCAAGACAGGCAGATCACTTGAGGTCAGGGGTTTGAGACCAGCCTGGCCAATATGGGGAAACCCCGTCTCTACTAAAAATACAGAAATTAGGCTGGGTGTGGTAGCTCACACCTGTAATCCCAGCACTCTGGGAGGCAAAGGTGGTTGCATCACGAGGTCAGGAGATCAGGACCAGCCTGGCCAACATAGTGAAACCCCATCTCTACAAAAAAATACAAAAAAAAATTAGCTGGGCATGATGGCACGTGCCTGTAATCCCAGCTACTTGGGAGGCTGAGGCAGGAGAATCACTTGAACCAGGGAGTTGGAGGTTGCAGTGAGCTGAGATCACCTCACGGCACTCCGGCCTGGCAACAGAGTGAGATTCCATCTCAAAAAATAATAATAATACAAAAATTAGCCGGGCGTGGTGGTGGGCGCCTGTAGTCTGTAGTACCAGCTACTCGGGAGGCTGAAGCAGGAGAATTGTTTGAACCCGGGAGGCGGAGGTTGCAGTGAGCCGAGATTGTGCCACTGCACTCCAGCCTGGGTGACAAAGCGAGATTCCGTCTCAAAGAACAAAACAAAACAAAACAAAACAAAAACCTCTGGGCTCTGGGGCCAAGGGCTCTTGTTGAAGGGGAGGTTCCAGACGGGGATCTGAGCCCACATGCCCTGCGTGTGCCTGACTCAGACAAGGGAGGGTCTTGAATTTCCGGCACAAAGATTCATTGGATTTTGCCATTAACACTGGGGGTTGGGGGGTAGGCCAGATACACTGGCTCATGCCTGTAATTCCAACATTTTGGGAGGCTGAGGTAGGAGGATTGCTTGAGCCCAGGAGTTCGAGACCAGCCTGGGCAACATGAGACCCTCTGTCTCTCTCTCTCACACACACACACACACACACACACACACACACACACACACACACACACACACACACACACACTCACTGGGGGGACACCTTCTCATCCTTGGACCAACTCAGCCTTCTTAGTTCTTGAGGTTTTTTTTGAGACAGAGTCTCACTCCGTCGCCCAGGCCGGAGTGCAGTGTTGTGATCTTGGCTCACTGCAAGCTCCGCCTCCCGGGTTCAAACAATTCTCCTGCTTCAGCCTCCCGAGTAGCTGGTACTACAGACTACAGGCGCCCACCACCACGCCCGGCTAACGTTTTTTTTTTTTTTGTATTTTTAGTAGAGACGGGGTTTCACCGTGTTAGCCAGGATGGTCTCGAACTCCTGACCTCATGATCCGCCCGCCTCGGCCTCCCAAAGTGCTGGGATTACAGGCGTGAGCCACCGTGCCTGGCCAATTCTTGAGGCCTTATCCCCACCCCAGGCCCAGCCCCTCCCTATCATGGCCGGGGTCCTTTGGAGGAGATGCCGAGGGGCTGGAGGGACTCCCCAAATTAGCACCAATAAAGGAAAACCTGGGAGCCCATCGCTGGCGCGGCCGCCGGGAACCCATCGCTGGTGTGGCCGCTGGGACCTTTGTTTCAGGAGCCGCCGAAAGTTGGCTCCTTGTTTCTGGACGGCTCCTCGAGGGAAAAGCTGTTAACACCACGCCTGCGGGGTGACCCAGACGCTCCACTTCGGGGAAATGATCCCGAGGACATGGTCCAAAAGGAAGAGAAAAAAATTAAAAAGACATTTGTACCAAGATGTTCACAGCAGCTCGGTCTGCAAGAGCCAAAGGCTGGAAGGGACCCAGCAACTCGCATCGTGGTGGCATCAGCCAGACCTGGGCTGGCACCCGCCTGCTGGCACAGTGACCTTGGACAAGTTCCTGCAGCCCCTGAGAACCTCAGTCTCTTCTTCTAAGCATCCACCGCCTCGGGATGGGGAGGGGCTGAGCCTTCGGGACACCCCCCAAAGAACCACCCAGGCTGGGGATAAAACCTGGAGAAGGGCTGACTCAGGCCGGGCACGGTGGCTCACGCCTGTAATCCCAGCGCTTAAGGAGGCTGAGGCAGGCAGATTACGAGGTCAAGAGATCGAGACCATCCTGGCCAACACGGTGAAACCCCGTCTCTACTAAAAATACAAAAATTTATTTGTGTGTGTGTGTGTGGTGGCGGGCGCCTGTAGTCCTAGCTACCCAGGAGGCTGAGGCAGGAGAATGGCATGAACCCAGGAGGCAGAGCTTGCAGTGAGCCGAGATCGCGCCATTGCACTCCAGCCTGGACAACAGAGTGAGACTCCATCTCAAAAAAGAAGGGAAGGGTGGGTGCAGGGGCTCATGCTTCTAACACCAGCACCTTGGGAGGCCAAGAGTAAAGGATCACAGAAGCTCAGGAGTTCAGGACCAGCCTGGGCAAGATAGTGAGATCCCGTCTCTACAAAAAATACAAAAAGTAGCCAGCGTGGTGGTGCGCACCTGTGGACCCAGCTACCAGGAGGCTGAGGTAGGAGGATTGCTCGAGCCCATGAAGTCGAGGCTGCAGTGAGCCAAAACTGCACCATTGCACTCCAGCCTGGGTGACAGAGTGAGACTCTGTCTCAAAAAAAAAAAAGGCTGACTTGATCTTGGGGTGGGTGGGGAGGGGTTCCCCTCACAAGCTTGAAAGGTGAAATCAAATGACTAAATGACTCGAAATTTAAGGCCTTCTTGAGTCTAGACAGGGCATGAGGGCTCAGGCCCCCAATCTGACGCATCTGCTCAGCAACGAGACCCCCAGGGCCCCAGCACCGAGTGGGCTGAGGGGATGCCACCCGCCTGCAGCTGGCTCCCGGCCCCTCAGCCCCAAGGGGGCTCACCGTGGAGCTCAGCCCCAGCCTCACCCTCTGGATTGAGACCTGCCTCCCACCTTCGAGCACCAGCCTTGGGACAAAACAAGCAAGAAAGATCAGTTGAGAAGGCCACAGGGCCTACAAACCTCCCCCACAAGGGGAGGGGAGAAACTCCCAGGGGGCTCCAGAGACCACCAAGGGGGACTTAGAAACCGCCAAGGAGACCTAGAAACCACCAGGAGGACCTAGAGACCGCCAAGGAGACCTAGAAATCACCAGGAGGACCTAGAAACCGCCAAGGGGGACCTAGAAACCACCAGGAGGACCTAGAAACCGCCAAGGGGGGACCTGGTTTTAAACGGCCATATAACATGACAGCCTCCTTTCCAGGTGACGATTAACAGACATTCTCCCCTTTATTCTCGGGGTCAGATGGGGGCAGGTACCACACCTCCCCTCTGATGGAAGTGGGGCTGCAGGATGAGACCCCAGGACTGTCCTCTTATCTATGGCCCACACTGTCTGGAAACTTCCTCCCTTGAGCGTTCTGCTCCTGTGTCCTGGGAAAGGACTCCTCAGCCCATCTTGCCCAGCAGGGCAGTATTCCTGGGGATTACGGGGGTCGGAGCAGAGGGGCCTAGGAGAAGAGACAGGTGGGGTGGCCACCCTGAGGGTCCCTCGTGGGGCGGGGCCTGCCCGTTCCAACCACAATGCCTCCAAGCAGGGCTTGGGGCCGCAACCCTTGTCGTCACCAGCCAGAGGTCGGAAGGAAGAAGGGCGTCCACACATGTCCCCTACCAAGGGGAAACCGAGGCCTGGGGCAGAGGGGACCCCAGAGCCCTGCAGGGCATCACTGTCTCTGCCGGTGCACCCCAACCCTCTCCTTGCCCAGCACTAGACCGAGTGACCTTGGGAGACCCTCTCCTGCCTCTCGCCCTGGGGAGGGGGAGCCAGCTCCAGAAGACAGGACACCAGAGAGGGGACCTGGGGTCAGGGGAAGGCCCAAAGCCCACCCCCACTCCCCCTCACACTCTGTGCAGCCGTGTCCGGCAGCCCTTTCCCCATCCGGCCGCCATAGGGACCCAGGTGGGCCCCAGGAGTCTCCGGGCACCCTTTGCCCTCCTGGTCCAACCCCAGTCCTGAGCAGGGACAGGCCCCCCTCAGCTGTCACAGGAACATCAGTGACCATCATTAAATCCTGTATTTAAAACCCATCCCCGACAGGTAACAGTGAGGCCTCTACGAGGGCCCCTTCCTTGGAAACGAGGGGGTCCTGCCACTTCATCCAGCTCAGCCCTCGCAGGCAGGGAGGGAGACCAGCTCCGGAGGCCGGGGATGAGGCTGGGTCCCCAGGGAGACCTTCCAGCCTCAGCTCTCACGCCTGGGGGACCGGAGGAAGCCTCAGACCCCCTCCTACTCCAGAGTGGCTTCAGTGGGGCCCCCGGCACCTGACACCAATGTGAGCTCAGCCCTCCTCCAACAGCCGCCCAGCCTCTCTCTCGGCTCAGACAGGGAAACTGAGGCTCCTCCAGCCATAAGTGAAACAGTGGGATGGGAACCCAGGCAGACCACGTGTCATTCTCCTGCCCCGAGCTCCGGTTTCTTCCCCTGGAAGTTCCCAAAGCCGACGCAGGTCCCCGTCTCTCCAGGTCTGGATGAAGCTCGGGGGTGGAGGCCGCCGACCCGGCTCCCAAACCCCACGAAGACACCAGGTCTCCTGGCAACAGAAGACCCAGGACCCTTAGCCCCTTGGATCCCAGGGGAGGGCCTGCCCAGGGGGTCTTCAGCCCCTGCTGGAGCCTGAGTCCCGGGTTGGGGAACGGGCGATGGCAGCCGGGCCCTCCCCGCAGGAGCCCAGCCTCAGGCCAGAGGCCGTCCAGGATTCACAGATGGGGTAAATCCGGGAGAGGATTAGGGGCCGGAGGTCGGTGATTAAGGGAGAGCCTCGGGCCGGGGGATTAGGGGACAGGGCTCTCAGCTGCGGAGTCACAGACAGATCCGTGGCAGGTGCCCGGGATTAAGAAAGGGAGATGCTACGGGCCGGGAAAGGGGGGAGATCTCGGGTTCCCGGGTGATCCCAAGACAGGGCAGATGTTCACCGAACTGTCCCGCCAGGCGCCGGGGCACACGATGACCACACAGGCCCAGCCCCAAGACAGACACATGGGATGGGCCTGTCAGCCCTGGGCGGGCGGGAGGGCCCCTCGGAGGAGGTGGCGTTTGGGTGGATGAGATGGTGAGGGGAGGGCGGTGCCTGAAGTGGGGCAGCAGGTGTGGAGGTTGATGCTCCGGGTTCCCTTCAAGGCCGGTGGGCGGCCTCGGGACCAGGGGACGTGGGCGGACATGACGGGGGAGGGCTGGATCCAGGGAGGAGGTAGAGGTGACAGGGAAAGAAGGACCGATGTCTGGAGAGGCCCATGCTGGCAGCCGGGGAGGCATCTGGCAGCTGAGAGGCGGCCAGTGCTGTTTGGGTGCGAGGCTGAACCGTAGGGCGGGGGGTGAGGCAGGGCCCGGCCCAAGTGAGTGGGGGTGCTAATGAAGGGGGCTTGAATATGTGGGTTTTTAGGTTTTTTATTTTTTTGAGACAGGGTCTCACTCTGTTTCCCAGGCCGGAGTGCAGTGGCACGATCATAGCTCACTGCAGCCTCAGCCTCCTGGGCTCAGGTGATCCTCCCGCCTCAGCCTCCAGAGTAGCTGGGACTACAGGTGCAGGCCACCACGCCTGGCTAATTTTTTAACTTTCTGTAGAGACGGGGGTCTTGCCATGTTGCCCAGGCTGGTCTCCAACTCCTGAGCTCAAGCGATCCTCCCGCCTCTGCCTCCCAAAGTGCTGGCATTACAGGCGTGAGCCACAGTGCCCGGACAAAGATGTCCGTTTTCGAGCAGGGAACATAGGGAAGGCCCTGAAGAGAGCGGGGAGGGCTTGGCCACCCCGACCCCTGACCCCTCCACACAGACCAGAGGGCAGGCCACTGCCACCTGGGATATGGGTCCGTGCACACCCCACCATCCTGCACACGCTGGGCCTTCCTGCCGTGACCGGAGCCAGACAAACCCTCGCCTCGCCCTGCCCCCGGGGCTGTCCCCTCCGGGATGATGGGGGGTTTATTCCCACGTCCTAATGCTGGGATTCATCACTGCGGATTTGCAGAGCTGCACCCCCAGGCTGATCTCCCGCTGACCTGCTCAGCCATCTGAGGCGGGGCCCAGGGGCCGCCTCTCCTGGTGGGGTCTTGGAGCAGCCCCTCCCCGACCAGTCCTCTCGGGGACCCCAGGGGACATAACAGATCCTGGCTTTGGGGAGCATCTCATCTGTCTCCCCTCACACGGGGCCTCCCCAGCTGAAGACAATTCAGAAACACAGACCTGAAAGTCAGCAGCAGCAGGAGACCGCAGGCTGGCCACAGGGCACTTATCCCTGGAGCTGGACCGAGGGCAGTCAGGAAGCCGCCAGCCTCTCTCCACCCGACACCTGCCCTGTGCCCCCCAGAGCTCCTAGGGCACAAACCCCGGATCTGCCCAGGTCTCCACCCTGCCAGGTCTGCCCAGCACCCTGGGTGACACCGGGGGCCGGCGGGGGTGGATGACAGCAAGACTTGGAGAACACGACCTCCTCAGACTGTCCCTCCCTGGGCCTTCACGTCCCCTCCAGCCCCAGCCCCAGCCCCTCTCCTGCGGGGACGCCCTCCAGCCCCTGCCCCTCTCCTGCGGGGACGCCCACCAGCCCCAGCCCCAGCCCCTCTCCTGCGGGGACGCCAACCAGCCCCAGCCCCTCTCCTGCGGGGACGCCCACCAGCCCCAGCCCCTCTCCTGCGGGGATGCCCTCCAGCCCCAGCCCCTCTCCTGCGGGGACGCCCTCCTTTGCACGACTCAGGCTTTCCCAAGTGGACCTGTGCGGCCTTTAGAATCAGCGGCGGTTGGGGTGAAGGGAGTAGGAATGAACTATACTTATTTTTGACCTACTTTTGCTCTGGGAGGCACAGAAGACCCTGCCGCAGCCCCGGGGGTTCCATAAGGCCAAACCCCTACCTTCTTGGTTTTCACACCTGTTCCAATTCAGGCACGAACCATAATCACCTACAAAGAAGGGAACTTGAGCCTCCGGAATCCAAAACCTTGAACTTGGGTCCTTGAACTTGCTTTTCCACCAGCACCCCAGGGAAGCACCCAGCACGCCTCTGGGGACTTCCAGACGTCAGGCCGGGGTGTGGAGCCACCCACAGCCCCAGAGGCTCAGGAATAGACCAAGTGCACTTCTGTTTCCGTTTCTTTTTTTTTTTTTTTTTGAGACCAAGTCCCACTCTGTCATCCAGGCTGGAGTGCAGTGGCGCGATCTCGGCTCACTGCAACCTCTGCCTCCTGGATTCAAGTGATTCTCCTGCCTCAGCCTCCCGAGTAGCTGGGATTACAGGCGCCCGTCACGATGCCCAACTAATTTTTGTATTTTTAGTAGAGACGGGATCATCTCACCATGTTGGCCAGGCTGCTCTTGAACTCCTGACCTCAGGTGATCCACCCGCCTCGGCCTCCCGAAGTGCTGGGATCTCAGGTGTGAGCCACCACACCCTGGCACCAACTGCACCTCCGAAGGGGCCAGCCGCCCAGGCCTGAGAGCCGAAATCTGGACCCACGTCTGCCCAGGACCCACGTCTGCCCAGGACCCGTGCTCTGCCCCTCAGCAAATTCAGCAAATATGTGGCACCTGCTGTATACTGGGACTGGGACGTGGGGAGTGAAAGAGGCCACTTCTGAGCACAGGAGCAGGGTGGACTTGGGCGTGGCGGAGACAGCCGGGCAGTGAGGAAGAACCGGGGTGAGGGCGTGCCTGGCGGGCACAGGCTGGGCAAGGAGCACAGTACTCTCTCAGCAGGAAAGGGAGGTGAAGAGAGTGTGAGACGTGAGGCCGAGACATTGGCAAGGCTGTGAAAGACCCCATCCTTCTCCCTCATACCATCCCCACCGTGCAATTGGGGAAACTGAGGCAGAGGGGCCCAGCGAGGACCCAAGACACCCAGCCGGGCACAGGAGGCCCTGGGCCCGAAGCCAGCTGGGGCCAGACTCCTGAGTCAGCTGCAAATGTAGTGGCCCCGTCGCTTGCTGTGGGCTGCCCAAAAACACCCTCTACAGCAGGGTCCGGCCCCCAGATGCTCCACGATGCTGCCTCCTGGCCCGGCTCCGTGCCCGGCTCCCGCTCCCGGCTCTTCCCTCGGCTGGTCACCTTTCTGCACACATTCCCGTCACCCCTCAGCCACCTCAAACGCCTCCTCCCAGCCAGGGCTCCCCTGCATCCCCCACACCTCCTCAGCCCAGCCGAGTGGGGGCGGTTCCGGTTCACAAACACTAATGGTCTCCTTCCTGGTGCCAGGCGGCTCGGGCCAATTTCCCGGGATGGGATCCACTGGCAAGAGACAGGGGGAGTTCAAGGAGGGGGGACGCTGCTGGCCTCTGTGCAGGGACCTGGGGGCTGGGGCGGGAGTTGCCCCCTCCTTCTTCCTCTGAAATCTCGCTGCAGATGTGGCTCCAGCAGGGACGGTTACTACACCACCGGGTTGTGAGGAGAAAGGGCAAATGTGAAAAGGCAGACACGGGCCCCTCCCACCACTGCATACATGGTTTCGAAAAATTAATATTCACAGGCCGGGCGCGGTGGCTCACGCCTGTAATCCCAGCACTTTGGGAGGCCGAGGCGGGCGGATCACCTGAGGTCAGGAGTTTGAGACCATCCTGGCCAAGATGGTGAAACCCTGTCTCTACTAAAAATACAAAAATTAGCCGGGCGTGGTGGCGCATGCCTGTGATCCCAGGTACTCCGGAGGCTGAGATGGAAGAATCCCTTGAACCTGAGGCAGAGGTTGCAGTGAGCCGAGATCGCACCACTGCACTCCAGCCTGGGAGACACAGCGAGACTCCGTCTCAAAAATTTAAAATAAATAAATAATTAATATTCACACAAATATCACCCACCACCCACCCCTAGGTGCCCCCAGAATGCCTTCCTCCTCCCTTGGTCTGCATGGGACCTAGGCAGAGGCTGGCCGCCTGCTGGTCAGGAGCGTGGATACCTGGGCTGTGCTGCCCAGACAGGATCCCAGGTCCAGCCCTGAGTAGCTGTGTGACTCTGACCAAACGACTTGACTTCTCTGGGCCTCTCTTTCCTCCTGGGTAAAACGGGTTAGCAACAGCGCTCTCCTCACCCTTACAATAATTAATATTATTAAATCAATCCTCAGAGGTGCTTCCGACAGCCCCCGGCCCAGCGGGGGCTTAGGGAGCTTTTGAGGTATTCTTGGGGGTCTTTTTCCACACTGATTCAGTGATTCCACACTGGCACAGGTCCCAAGCCTGGGGAGGGTCGTAGGGGCCCCGTGCACCCAGCTTGGCAACATCGAAATCCTTTTTTAAAATCTGACTGCCATAACTCCCCTAGTCCTGAAAACAGGCCCCGCTAACCCCATTCCTTGCCTGCTCAGTTCCAGGGTGGGGCCGCACTTGGTCCACACAGGGGCCTCTGAGCCCTCAATGCCTCAGAGCACAGAGCAGGGCCACAGCCTGCCCAGGCCTCCAGGCGACCACGCCCAAGGAGGGAGGAAGGATGAGGGGCTTCACTCCTCCTACCGGCCTTCCCCCCAAGCTCCAGGATCAGCCATCAGCCCACCTGCCCCCCAGGCCACCGACCGCCCCTCGGCAGCCAGGGGGTCGCTGGAGCTGCCCAGGGGAGGGAGTGGCTGGTGTGGGCCTCCACCTGCCAGCCCCCACGCTGCGGTGCACTCATCTCTGTCGAAGGTCGTGCTGGAGGGGACGGAGGGGAGTGGGCACGTTCTGCAGCTCCCTCTCCACCGCGTCCCTCTCCGGTCAGGGGGTGCCACTGCCCGACTGGAAGTGGGGCCAGGCCGACCAGCAGCCCTGCAAGTCCAGTCCTTCCCGCTCACTGTCCGCATTTCGCAGGCCAGAGCCCAGACGCTGACCAAGCTCTCCCAGTGGGGCACAGAGGCAGGGTGGGAGGGGCCGGACACAGCCCCTCTGGGGGTTTCGGGGCTCCTGCCACCCCTGGCCTGTCTGGAAATCCAGGCTTCTGGTCAAAGCTGTATTCACGTCTCAGGAAGGCCTGGGGTGGGAGGGGGATTCCAGGGCCTTCCTCCAGGCTCTGTCCAGGACGCATGTGCCCCAGGCCTCAGTTTCTCCAGCCAAGCACTAGAGGTGCAGAGAAGCCGGGGAAGAGAGAATCCCACAGCATCCCTGCCCAGTTCCGGGGGTCCAGGGTCCGTGGGGGCTGTCCTGGGGCGCCCAGGCCTGGAGGAGAGACAGGCGGGAAAACCGCAGGCTTCCCAGGTCCGGCGCGCTGTCCGTGGTGCTGAAACCGCGCCCACCCCGCGCGCCCGGCCTCGCTAGCCCGGCGGGCCCCACCTACACCCTCCACCTACACCCTCCACACCCCACCTCACACCCCACTCGTGGACACACAAACACACACGCATCCCTCCATGGTCGCGCGTGTGAGACCTGCCTACGGCTCACACTACTGCCCACCGGTGCACACCGGCCCCGGGGGCACACCCGCACGCCCGCCACCTGGTCCCAACACACACAAACCACACGTCCCGCCAACATAAACCCACCCGAGGCGCACACGCCCGCGACCACCACGCAAACACACTCCTGGAGACACACCTCCCCAGCCACAAGCTCGCGCCCCGGGAACCCCGCCGCGGTCACGGGCCCCTGTTCACACACAGCCCACGGGGACACGCGGCGGTCTCACTCTCCGGCCACAGCACGCACAGCCCAGGAACCAGGACCGCAAACATCGGTGGCGGTGGCCCCGCGCCGGCCCTGCTCCGAGCCTTCCACGCATTAGCCGGCTGGATCCACAGCGGCGTCTACACACCCACCGCCACATGCGCGCACCGCCCGCGGCTCGGGTGGAGCGGATCCCGGAGACATAGCTTGGGGACCCGCACGCTTTCCAGGCCCGCGGCCCCGGGCGCGCCTCCTCGCAGGCGGGGCGCGGGTGGACGCCGTGGGAGCCGCTTAACCCCCTCTCCCCCGGCCTCCCTCGGGCGCGTCCTTCCCGGGCGCCCTTCGTTCCTCCTCCCTCCCGCTCCGCCGCCTCTCTGGGGCCCACGTTCCCCTCTATTCGTCCTCTCCGCCCCTCTGCGCTCAGACCCTGGCCCCGCGGCCCACCCCACCCGCCGCGCCGTAGGGCGGAGGATGTCAGGGTGCGTGGGAGGGGGGAGCTCCGGGGTCACCCGGGGAGCCCCCCAGAGGCGGAGCCTCGCGCGCCGGGGTCACTCCGGGGCGGGTCCCAGACACGCCCGAGGTCACCGAGGAGCCCCGAGGTCATCGGCCGGGCGCGCCGCCCCGCCCTCCCCAGGCGCTCCAAGGACGGCCCCCGCGCGCCCGGCTCCCCGGGCCCCCTCGCGCCGACCAGCCCTCCCGGAGGCGGTACCTGAAGTCGCTGTACGGGTGGATGATCCAGGCCCCCGCCGACTTGACGCGCTCCTGCTCGCGCTCCACGGCCTTCTGGCTGCCGAACATCCGCAGCGAGAACTTGTTGACGCCCGGCTGCAGGAGCGCGCCGAACTGGCGCTGCATGAAGCTGGCCTGGCTGCCGCGCGGCTCCCCTGCCGGGCCCGCCTCCTCGCTGCCCGCCTCCTCCGCCGGCCCCGGCCCCGGCGCGGGCCCCGAGGCCGCCCCGCGGCACGAGAACGACACCTTGGGCCCCCGCACCGGGCCCTCGGGCCCCGCGGGGCTGCACTGCGGCTCGCCGCGCCCGCACTCGCCGTTCGGGCTGCCCTTGGCCGTGCTCGCCGCGCCCGGGGTGCCGGGGCGGCCGCACGAGCTGTCGCGGCTGCGGAGCCGGCCCCGCGGGCCGCCCTCATCCGCCGCCTCCGGGGGCAACGCCTCGGCCCGGGGCGGCTGCTGGGGGGGCGCGGGCCCGGGGCCCGGGGGGGGCGCGGGCGGCGGCGGCGGCGGCGGCTGCTGTTGGGGGGGCGCGGGCGGCGGCGGCGGCGGCGGCCCCGGCGCGGGGGTCGCGCCCGGGCTCTCCCCGGGCCGCCCGCCGCCCCCGCGCGCGTCCATGGCGAGGCGGCGCCGGGCAGTGCGGAGCGGAGCCGCCGCCGCCGCCGCCGGCCGGAGCCCGAGGGAGGGGGGAGGCGGGGGCGGGGCGGGGCGGAGCCGCGGGGGGCGGAGCTCGCGGCGGGGGAGGGGCGGGGGCGGGAGACCCGCCTCGGCTGCGCCCCCTCCCCCCCCGCGCGCCGCCTCCGCTCGGCGCCGGGAAACTCGGGCCGCGGGGTCGGGGGCGCCCCAAGGTCACGCGGCCCTCTCCCCAGGAGGGGAAACTGAGGCCCGCGACGTGTAAGGACGCGCCCAAGGTCACCAGGCCCCGCTGCCCGGCCGGAGCCGCCTCTCCCGCGCCGCGGCTTCCACCTCTGTCCGGAGGTCACCGGCGCGGGGAGGGTGGACGCGGACCTGGGAGACGGGAGGCCTCCACGGCCAGCGCCTCCTTGCTTTCTGTAGGTTTGAAGACTTCCACGACGAAAGGGTGTTTCTAAAGGCCACAGGAGCCCTTGCTGGGTCGCCTGTGGGCCCCGGACAGAAACCCTTGAGTGCGTGGGGAGGGGCAGGCCGGCTTGGGGGCCGTTCTGGGAGACTCAGGCACTCCTCTCCCTGGTCTGCATTTGAGGAAACTGAGGCCAAGCCCAGCCAGACAAGGAAAACTGGAAGAGCCACCCAAGGGTGTGGGGTTCCCACCCACCCCTCAAACAGTGCCCTGGGGAGCAGTGCGGGCGGGGGGCCCCTCTAGGTCTGGTGGGCTTTAGATTGGGGTCACAGGGAGACCCAGAGCCCACTAGCGCCTTCGCACAGGTACCAGAGCCCCTTGCCCCGGGGTTGCCTCCTTTCCCCAACCCCTCGGACTCCGGGTGCAGCTGTGCCCCCAGTGCCACCAGTCCCCAGCTCTGAGACAGGTGCTTCCCAAGGCTCTGCTTCTGGGCCGAAGCCGGCTGGGCGTGGGGGCTGCTTGGTGCCAGGCGACATGAGGCCTCTGTCCCTAGCCACCCAGCCCACCAGACAGCCGGGAGAGGGCAGGTGAGGAAGTTGGCAAGTGAGAGAGAGGAGACAGACAGTCACACACGAAGAAGTGGAGGCTGAACATCCCCACCTGGAGGCAGGAGGCCCTCCTGGGACCCTCCTGGCACCTGGCCTGACGTCCTGTCAGCCACGATGCCCCGTGTGCCGGGTGCCCCCTGCCCATCTGCACCTCGAGGCCACCGGGGCGGAGATGGCCCTCTTCCTACACACAGGAGGCACTCAGTGGTACTTGAGGGAGGGCCAGCATGTGCCCGGCTGACAGTGGATGGGCTGAGCCCGACCGTGTCTCTCGCCCCGGCCTGGCTGCCCCACACCCTGGGGATCCCTGCGCCCCCACGCCGGCCCCGCCAGCCACCTCCGCATAGGCGGGCAGGACAGCTGTTCGTCCCAAGGTGGTGCGGGAGAGGCTGGGCGGGCGGCACAGTTGGCAGTGCCAGGCTGCGGCCCGCCCCGAGGCAGATGCGTGCTCCAGCTGAAGCGGGTTCTTTTATGTTCACCCTGGGAAGATGTCAGGCCGGGCAGGTCGCCAGAGCCCCGGGGCTCGCGGCTGGGAGCAGGGAGGAGGTGGGACCCGCACCGCACGAGAACCGCCCATGCCTGGCAGTGGGAGAAGCAGAAAGACGCCTCCTGCAGGCGCCGGCAGAACCTGCAAGTCACAAGGGAGGTCGGCTCGGGGTCCTTGTCACCAGATCCTGGCGACGGCTCCGCAACCCACAGGCTTACCCAGGCCAGTGCCTGTCAGTGTGCACGGGGACCCTCCCTGGCCTCAGCACACTCACTCTGACCCCTTGCCCAGGCTGGAGTACTCTGCATTTATCTGTTTATTATTTATTTATTTATTTATTTATTTTTGAGTTGGAGTCTCACTCTGTCACTGCCCAGGCTGGAGTGCAGTGACATGACCTCGGCTCACTGCAACCTCCGCCTCCCGGGTTTAAGCGATTCTCCTGCTTCAGCCTCCAGAGTAGCTGGGATTACAGGCGCCCGCCACCACGCCCGGCTAATTATTGCATTTTTAGTAGAGATAGGGTTTCGCCATGTTGGGCCAGGCTGGTCTCGAACTCCTGACCTCAGGTGACCCATCCGCCTCGGCCTCCCAAAGTGCTGGAATTACAAGTGTGAGCCACCCCCCGGCCATGCTCATTTATTTTAATTTTAAAAATATTTAAAAATTGAGACCAGCCTGGCCAACATGGTGAAACCCCATCTCTACTAAAAATACAAATATTAGCCAGGCGTGGTGGCGGGCGCCTGTAATCCCAGCTACTTGGCAGGCTGAGGCAGGAGAGTCGCTTGAACCCAGGAGGCGGACGTTGCAGTGAGCTGAGATCACACCATTGCACTCCAGCGCTTGGTGATAGAGCAAGACTCCGTCTCAGGAAAAAAAAAAAAAAAAAAAGTTAGCCGGGCGCGGTGGCTCCCGCCTGTAATCCCAGCACTTTGGGAGGCCGAGGCGGGCAGATCAGTTGAGGTCAGGAGTTCGAGACCATCGTGGCCAACACAGCAAAACCCTGTTTCTAATAAAAATATAAAAATTAGCCGGACGTGGTGGCGCATGCCTGTAATCTCAGCTACTCAGGAGGATGAGGCAGGAGAATCACTTGAACCTGGGAGGTGCTGCGAGTCAAGATGGCACCACTGCTCTCCAGCCTGGGTGACACAGCGAGAGTCTGTCTCAAAAAAAAAAAACTTATCAAGCACCTACTCCAGGCCTAGTACTCAGAGAGCCAGCCAGGGGGGAAAGCTGGTTATTGCAGTCAGCCTTATGAGTAGCGAGTAAGATACCGTCCAGCAGAAGGTGGCCAGCATTGTCCAAACACTCGGGGTGGGGAGGGGGCCAGGTGCTGGGAGAAGGCCTGAAGGAAGGGGCGCGGCCCGGGAAGCTGCAGGAAGCTCTGGGCAGGCAGCATAGCCTGTACGAAGGCCCTGAGGTGGGACCGTGCCTGGCTTGTGTAGGGAGCTTGGAGATCCGGGGCCTGGCCCCTCAGTCAGTCACATTGGTCTGTGGCCTAAAACCACACACGGCTCCCAGTGCCTTTGGAAGAAGGTCCGGATCCCTCCTGCAGTTTGTACTCCTCCGCCCGAGTCTGGCCTTTGTGTGCCTGGGTCCCTGGATCCCGGACTCCCAGACCCCTCCTCGCTGAACCTCCCCAGGCCCTGCCATTCCCTCCCCAGGGTCTTCCCCACCTCCCCGCCCCCTGCAGCCTCTCTCCGCATTGTTTACCGGATTTACCAACCTCGGACCTACATTTCCCACTTAGTCAGGACAGGTCCAGGTCGCATGCCCTGAAAGCTTATACAATTTTGGGGCCTTTGGAGTGAAAAGCAGTTTAAGACCAGGAAGACAAAATCAGGCCAGGGCAGGCACTGAGCCCGCCTGGAAAATCTGCAGTTTGACTCAATAAGTAGTAAACGAGCCAGGTGGAGGGGTGCGTGTCATCTGTGGTCCCAGGTTCTTGAGAGGCTGAGGTGGGAGGATCACTTGAGCCCAGGAGGTTGAGGCTGCAGCGAGCCGAGATCAACACCACCGCACACCAGCCTGGGTGACAGAATGAGACCCTTGTCTTGAAAAAAAAAATTAAAGAGATGAGCTGTGCACGGCAGGCCTGGACCTGCGTTTACAGCGGAGGAAACAGAGGCTTAGGAAAGGGGGTGGCATCCCAGTCTCAGCCACACACGCAAGCTCCATCTCTGCAGGAGCACAGCCCTGAGGGCCCTGCCCCAGGCCTCCGTGTCTACAGCGATGAGAGCGGGGCCCTCAGTCTTGCTGGCCTGGGATTCACACAAGTTTCCTTCTCCCTGCTGGGCTCGCCTTGCCCCAGGAGCCTGGTGAAAAATATGGGGAAGACCAAAGTCTTTCCGCAGGGGCCAGTTCCATCTCAGCAGCTCCTCACTCCTTCGGCTCTGCCCTCCACGGTGGGACCTTGGATGTGTCACTGTCCCTGCCCTGAGCCCCTAGAGTGGGACGTGCTGCTTAGAGCCACAGCCCAGAGTGGAGGGGATGGGGCAGGGGCTGGGACCCTTGTTGCCCGGCAGGCGCTGTCCTTGTGGGCTCCCATTGGGGTGGGGGTAAGAGGGAGGAGAGACCAATTTGCCCAGGACAGGAATAGGCAGCCCAGCTGCAGGGCCGCGGTGGGGTCCAGCCCATGAATGAACTCTTGTTCCTCTGGCCGCCCCAACCCTACCCCTGTCCACCGGGAGCTGGGACTCCTGAGACTCCAAGGTTCCCAGGGGAGCCCTGAGGCCTTTTCCTGACACTTGACAAGGATGATCTAATCTCATCTCATGACCTGGCAGTGGTGACTTCCCCATCTCACCTCTGGGGAAACCGAAGCAGGCTTCAGTGAGTTGCCGCCAAGAGCACCCAGGGACAGGGTGGACATCGGGCTGGGCATCCACCTCCGCACCCCACGGTGGGCACCCACCGACGGGGTGGACATCCACTGCTGCACCCCACGCTGGGCACCCACCGACGGGGCAGACATCCACCTCCGCACCCCACGCCAGGCACAGGGCTGCGTACCCTAGTGACGGGTTGGACGCCCACCACTGCGTACCCCAGTGCTCATTAAATGTTTGTTGGATGAACAAGGACACTAAATGCTGAGGGCAGATGTACAAAGCTACATGCTGAGTGGTTATATTTTTGCGAATCAGGTTTACATTTCTGTGTACAAATAAAAAAGACAAAGTTAGTGCCCAGGAGTGAGGGGCTGCTTTCTCGGGCGGACGACCCTGCACGGACCCAGGCCCCCCATCTGCCAGTCAGCACCCCAGGAAACCCGCCCGTCTCCTGAAGCTGCCCTGACCTGTAACTCCCACACCTCCCACCCAGTACAGAGCACGAGGTGTCCACAGGCACGGTGGGCCCACACCTGGGGCTGGGGGTGCGGCAGAAAGATGGACAGAGCCCAAGCGGGGAGGTGGGGGGAGACCTGAGCTGGGGCCCACCTGGGCCGTGTGACCGGCGATGCCCCCAACGCACCCTTTCCCCATCGTCCTGTTGGCAGCCTCCATCCCACTGGACCCTTCTGCCTGTTGCCCACGCACACCCTCCAGCTCCTGTCCCCCCACCTGCCCAGGTATACCACAGGTTCCTCATCAGTCTGAATGCAGACGTGGCAGCCCTATTCACAGGTCACTGAGCACACGTTTAGTGAGTGATGCCTGGGACTCTGCGTTCTCAGCCGAGGAGGGGCCGTCAGGCTGTTCGGGCAGAGGGGCTCCAGGGTCTGCCACACGGGCCAGCCCCACTCAGCATGGGCGTGCAGCGCCGCCTGGTGGCAGCCGGCAGGGAGGGCCCAGCTGTGGAACCCAGCAGCTCCCACCTGGCAGGGCGGTCGCTGCCAGGGACCCTGAGCCGGCCTCAGATCCTCCGAGGCTGTGCGGCACGAGGACCAGTGGCCAGCTCCGGATGTGGGCCCTGCAAGTCCACTGCTGGCCCAGCAGGATCAGCGCCGGGAGAAGCTGCCGCCCGGGGCCCATCACTGTTGTTCAACTCCCCCTTTGCACAGCCCTGTGAGGCCAGAGATCACGAGCCCTTTCTTGGCTTCTGTGACATTAAAATGTATTTGCCCAACATGGGAACACACTGCCTTCCCATCTTCCCGGTTCCTGGCTTCTCTAGGAACCCACCCAGGATCCCTAAGCCCCCACTAAGCCTCTTTTGCTTACCTCCACCCTGAGACCCCCGCTCAGACCAGCACAAGGCCCAGTGCCGCACTTGGCATGCAGGGCTGACACAGCCACTGCAAACCTCCCTCCAGACCCAGTTACGCTGCAAACCTCCCTCCAGACCCAGTTACCAGTCCTGCAACTTGCGACCTCCACGCTCTAAGCTCCTGGTCCCCCAAGCTCTCCAGCCCTGCAACCATGTCTGTTCCGTGTGCTGGACAGGCAGGGGCTGGGCATCCCTCAGCCTCCAGGCACCAGCTTCACGCACCCACTCTCCAAGAGCTGCCAGGACCACTCCAGAACCTTGCCCAAGCAGCCCACCCAGGAGGGTGGGGGCAGGCAGCAGAAAGCCTCAACCTCTGTCAGGCCCAAAACATGCCGAGAGGAGTAACAGGCTGAGATGGCTCAGGTCAGTGCTCACCCTCTTCTGTGTGGCTCTGAGGCACGGGATCGGTCCCAGCCACCTTCCAAGTTCCCAGTCCAGCTGACAGCCTCAGGTCCTGTCCAGCCCATGCCCCCAGCCACCCGACACCCACTGCGGTCTCAGCAGACCCATCCTTGCACGCAAAATCCCAGTACTGGACGCACCCCTGCTGTGGCCACCAGAGCCCAGGGTGCACCTGCTCTCGGAAGACCCAACCCCGTCAGGCACAGACAGGAGCCAGGAGAGGGTGAGGGTGGGGATGGGGGCGATCTTTATTGTGGTGGTGGGTGGGAGAGGGGTTCCCACGTGAGCCCTGGTGCTGTGGAGAGCCAGCCATCCTCCAGGGGTGAGCTGGGGAGGGCTTCTGCGGTTCTGGAGTCCCGGAGGCGGCGCCAGTTCCCCAGCAAACCCCCTCCAGAGCTGCCCCCGGATGCACAGACAAGAAGGAGGCTTGGGAGTTACTTGAGGCCGTGACGGGGTCGCCCTCGGTGTGGGCAGGTGAGTCCTCTGTGGCCAAGAGGTCAAAGTCGTCCCTGAGGCTGAGTCAAACACAGACCTGTGGCCTTCATAAAATTAAACATAAAAGCGCAAAAATAGCGCAACCAGACAGCATTGGCTTCAGACAGGCAGGACGCGGGGCCCCTCATGTGACCTGTGACCTTCCGCAAAGGGCAGGGACCTGGCACTGACTCCGGCCAGTGGGGAAGGCTGCACCGCCCGCCCTGCCATGACTCAGACCCAGAGGCTGAAAACCACGGACGGGGCCGCGGTGCAGCAGCTCCCGGGCTCTCGTGAAACACTTCAGAAGGAAAAAACCTAAGGAACAGAATCCTGAATGGAGAAAACCCAACTTTTTTAAAAAAGAAGAAAGCGTGTGATGGGAATCTACGGGGTGGGTTTTCTTTAAGAGGCGAGAACTTGGAATCTTGCAATCACTGGGAGTGGACTCCGGCGGCGGCGCAGACACGGAGCAGGGAGCGTCCTCGGGCCACCTGCGGACAGGGAGGGGCGCTCAGACCGGACCCACCTCCCAGCGACCCACAGGCGGGACCCGGGAGCCCACCACACCTGGCTAGGAGTTCCCGCCCACCCGCCCACTGCACCTGGCTCAGGAGGAGTTCCTCTGGCGGACGTTCTTGTCTTTGTCGTTCTGGTGCTGCCCGCTGCTCTTCCTGGGGCACGAGGGGCCGGGTGAGAAGGTGTCCCCCACAAGTCACCCTCTCCAAGTCACCCCTGCCCACCCCGGCCCCCAGGACCCCCGAATACTGAAGCCCGGGGGCTCCGCCTTTGTGTTTAAAGGCCCAGGGCAGCAGGCAGTTCCTTGGGACCCCCGACCCCCACAGCTGGGACTCACAGGGGTGCAGAGCCGGCGTCGTCATCTGAAGGAGGACCGCCACCATGAAAAAGAGGACGAGACGACAGCCCGTCAGCGCTGGCCCCACTCAGGCCCCGAGCAGGGGCATCTGTGCTGCTAGCCCTGCCCTCGGTGACCCCCAGGGGTGGCTCGGGGCAGCTCATCAGCCCCAGCCACGTGCATCTTCTGAGTGCTGTGGGGAAAGGCAGCCCTCCCCACCTGCGGGTGTGCTCCCCATGGTGAGCTGTCCCCACGGCCTCGTGGGCCTCACCCCTGCCCCACAGCGTTTTCCAGGAGCCGCCACCACAGGCCCCACACAGGCCTCACCCCAGCACACACAGCCCAAGGGGCAGAAGAGCCCCGCGGGGGTGGCAGGCAGGGGCTGCCAGAGCCCAGCATGGCTGACCTCAGGTTCCCGAGCCCGATCATGCAGAGGCCAGGACTTCCTGGTGCCACGGCCCTGGGCTCTTTGCAGCTGCCACGAGGTCGGGCAGAGCAGCAAGGGCCAGCTTACCGTGGAGGACACCAGCTTGCAGCCAATTGAGGAGGAAGGGCGGGCCGGGTGAGGCTGTGGGGCGGAGCTGCCGCCTCCTCCTCCTCCTCCCGGGTCCCACTGCCCACTGAGCCGCAGCTGCCCGGGGCTGGACCCTCCATCCCACACTTTCTTTCAGGGTCCCATCAACTCCCTGCCTGGGGCTCCTCAGTTCCAAGCTCTGGGTCAGCGGTGGGGCTGGCAGGGACGGACCAGGAGTGCCCCCGGGCCACCCCGACAGCAGGGCGTGTGGGCAGGAGGGCAGACGGCTCACCATCCAGGACGTCCTCGGGCTTCCGGCGCTTCTCGTAGATAAAGATGATGGTGACCAGCACCAGCACCTCAGCCACGATGCCCAGGAAGGGCCAGAGGGCAGCCAGGTGGCTGCGCACACGGAGCGTGATGACGGCCTGGTCGGTGCCCTCGGAGCTGGTGCCGTTGCACCTGTACTGGCCGGGGTCGGCCTCCATGTTCAGGTTCTCAATGTGTAGCTCTGACCGGCCCTGCGAGGAACTCACGAAGAACCTGCTCTCGGAGCCGTTCATAATGACCTAGGGGGACCAAAGACAGGGGCTGAGTCCGGGACCCCCAGTCTAGGCCCCTCACCCAGTCCTGAGGGCTGAGTCTGGGACCCCCAGCCTCCTTGGCTTCTCACCTGGTCCCCAGAGTCAGTGATCTTGTACCAGACCCAGTCGGTGACGGGGGGCACGGACTCTGACTTGCAGGCCAACACGGCCGTCTCCCCCTCGTTGATGTGTTCTGACGACTTCACAGCCTTCACTCTGGGAGGCCCTGACGGGGGTGAGAGAGAGGAGCCTGGAACTGCAGGCCCGCCCCCCTCCCCCGCCTCCCGCAGGAGGGCTGTTCCCCTCCAGGGAGCAGGGGGCCAGGGCTCTGGGATGTGCCGGATGCTTCTCCGACAGTCAGTGGTGCCCGGTACCCCTGGCTGCAGGACTCACCGTGGAGCTGGAAGTCGGCCCTGCCCGTGGGCTCGGGGAGGAAGACGCAGGAGTACTCTTCCCAGTGGTCGTCCGAGTCCACCCTGCAACCACAGCAGGCAGGTGAGCCGGGTACCGGCACTGCAGGACACCTCCAAGGACCCAGGGTTCTCCAGAGGCCCAACCACAGCACAGTGAAAAAGCAAAACTGTCCCAGTCAAGTCTGAACCTCAAAAGAACTCCTGGTGTCCCCGTGCAGCCCCAAGGACAGAGCCAGGCTGGCAAGACCCCACAAGTGAGAGAACCAACAAACAGACCCCCTCTCTCCAACCGATGAACCCCACACCTCTGGTCCCTGCTCTGCACCCCACACCCTGTGACCGTCTTCCCAGTCAGCCTGAAAACAAAAGGCTCTGTGCTCCCAGGGGCGTCCCAGCCCCAGTTATGACAAAGCTCCGGCCATGACGGCGTCTGGGGTCCGAGCAGGGCAGGCCTCAGTGTGGTGCCCTCTTGTGCCAAGAGCACAGAGCCTGGGAGGTCTGCATGCGTGCCCGGGACCTGGCAGTGTGGCGCCCTTTCGTGCCCAGGACCTAGTGAGGAGCAACAGGGACTCCTGTCAGGGCTGCTGGAGCCACCTGGCTCACAAGGACGCCCCTCAGACCCCTCCCTGGGGTTTCCCTCTGGGGGTCTGCGCAGAGCTGGTCCGTAACTTCCGCCTGGATCAAGGCTGCCGACCAGTCTTTTGTTCTCACAGACCACAGGCCGTTGGCTGCAAGAGAGCTGTGAGAAGGCGCAGGTGGCGGCATCGCGTCAGGTACTCACTCGAAGTCCGTTTTCCGGTCGGGCAGCATGTCCTCCTTCAGCACCACGCCCCCTTTCAGCCAGCGGTGCCCGGTGACCTCTGTGGTGCTGTCATTCAAGAAGCAGGTGAGGAGTGTCTTGGAGCCAGTGTTTTCTATGGAAGTGGAGACTGTGCCGGCTGCAAGGTCCGGCGAGACGCGGTCAGCAGAGTGGAGGAGCACGGCCCGCGCTGCCTGCCTGGCCCCCAGGAACCTGTGGCTCCTCCCTGGGAAGGACTGGTTTTCATCCCAAAAATACACCGTGGCCCTTACACCCCGAGGACCGGAGGCCCAAGGGGAACTTGTGGCCACACCTCCAGGAAGGGAAGAGCCCAGCGCCTGCTGAGGCCCCTTCGGGAAGGGAAGAGCCCAGCGCCTGCTGAGGAGGCCCCTTCGGGAAGGCACCCTTCGCTGGCAGCTGGCGGGCCCTGGGCTAAGGCGCTGGGAACCTACAGGCCCCACCTGGTGATGGGTGTGGGGGGGACAGACCTACAGGCCCCGCCTGGCACACCGGGGTGTGGGGACAGACAAGGCACCCACCCACGTCCCTGAGCAGGGACCAGGGCATCAAGCTCTTGCAGCAGCCTCAGCACAAACCGGAAATTCATTTCTAAAAATGTACCCGGCTGGGTGCGGTGGCTCACGCCTGTAATCCCAGCACTTTGGGAGGCCGAGGCGGGTGGATCTCGACGTCAGGAAATCGAGACCATCCTGGCTAACACGGTGAAACCCCATCTCTACTAAAAATACAAAAAATTAGCTGGGCATGTTGGCTCATGCCTGTAATCCCAGCTACTCAGCAGGCTGAGGCAGGAGAATAGCTTGAACCCAGGAGGCGGAAGTTGCAGTGAGCCGAGGTCGTGCCACCACACTCCACCTGGGCACAGCAAGACTCCATCTCCAGGAAAAAAAAAAAAAGCCACAGCACCCCCTGGCCAAGGCTCCCGTGCCCTCCTCTAGGAGGCACTCAGGTGGCCCCACACTCCCCGGCCCCAGGCTGACGGCACTCCAGCAGTGCTGGGAGCACCCCGGTTCTTCTGCCAATCCCCAACCAAACAAATGTCTTGGTTCTTGGTTAGTTTACAATATTCCCGCTAGGAACTGAAATTTGAAAATCCCTTAGAACGAGATGCTGAGAAGGACACAGAAGGTTCTGAGACCTGCAAGCCTGGGCTGAGCTTGGAGGGCCCCTCAGGCTTGCAGTATGGACGCTCAGGGAGGGAGCCGGGCAGACACCCGGGGAAGCAGAAAGGAACGGCGGAACAGATGGCACGAGGGTCGAGGGGAGGACGAGGACCCACCTGCTGGAGGGCAGAGCCCTGCCCACCCTGAGCCAGGCCGCCCAGCGCTGGTGGTCAGGCGGCGAGCCCACCCCCTTCAGGTCCGGGCCCCTCTGTCCAGGCGGTGGGCCCAACGGGGCACAGTGGGACGGAGAGGGGAGGAGGCGTCTGGGTTCTACTGAGCAGGAATCAGGAGGCGAGCGGCACAGGAGGGAAACTGAGGGAGGCGGGGAGGGAGGTGCCCGCCACTCACGTTCCAGGACTAGCACGACTGCCTGCGCGCGGACCCACTTGACCCTGGGCGCCCGGGTCAGGTGGTTGCGGTCCGGGTCGTTGCTGGCCCGGCACTCGTAAGTGCCTGTGTCCTCCTCCGCGAGCGTGTCGATGGAGATGGTGCTGGCCGCGTGCTGGTGGTAGGTGGCGTGGATGTGGACACGGTCCAGCCGGGCGCCGTCCCAGAGCTGGGAGCAGGTGTCGTTGGGACCCTGCCCTTCAAACCACCACTGGATCTCGGGCACCGGGCTGCCCACGGCCTTGCAGTGCAGCTCCACACTGCCCCCCACCCACCTCTGCTGGGACAGTGGCGCCTGGACAAAGCCGGCTGCGGGGAGAGGGCGCGTGGGGTCTTGTTAGTACCCGGGGGATTTGGGAGGGCAGCTCCTGGGGAAGGCCTCGCCCACAGGACTCCCAGCCAGGGCTGGTGGAGAAGCCACTTCCTTTCAGCTTGTGGGAGAGTGATGGGGCCCGGCTGGAAAGAGCATGGCATGGCAAAGACGGTGTGGGCCACCGTGGGCGTCCCGTCCACTCCTACCTCACGGCAGCCATGGCAGCTTGAGGGCACAACTGTGGGACCACACATGGTTTCAAAACACAAAACACATGAAACTGGGCAGAGCAGCCAAGAGTCCTGAGCCCCGAGGGCTGCCCAGAGCTCAGGTCCCAAGGGCAGTGTCCTCTGCCTTCTGCCCGATACCCTGACCCCAGAGACCCGGGCGAGCTGCTGAGAAAAACAAACCCCAAAGCCCAAAGGGGCAGGCGGCCTCTGTCCAGGAGCCCCAGCCCGGCTCCGTTAGGCCGGCCTGTGGGTGGAAAGCTCGTGTCCTCAGCAATCTCTGAAGGCGGCGACCCAGAGAGAGGCGGATTTGGGAAGCTGGGAGCCTGGCAGGGCCTCAGGGCCTCTCACCTCCAGCTACACGCCTCCCCTTCCTTCGAAATGCAAGGGAAGGCCCCCGGAGCTGCCAAGGAGCACAGCAGAATCCACACAGAACCTCACACTGTGCCTGGCACCCGCCTGCCAGGAACAGCCCAGCCCAAGGGGAAGCATGGGGAGTGTCTCCTCCCGCCAGGACCTTGCAGCCCTCCCCACAGCACCTTCTGAGGTCAGGCTCCCCAGGCACCGCTACAACACACACGCACACAAGGACACACATCTGAGGTCAGGCTCCCCAGGCACCGCTACAACACACACGTACACAAGGACACACATCTGCAAACACACACAACACGTACACACGCATGCGCACGGCTCCGAGGCTGCCCAGCAGTACACAGGTAACGGCCCCCAAGGCTACAGGGACAGGAATGTTCACGTCTGAGCACCTCAGGTGAGCTCTCGGCAGGCACAGTTGACAAGTTTTGGCAGCGCCATTTTCTTTCTCCTCTTCTTTTTTTTTTTGAGACAGAGTCTCACTCTGTTGCGCAGTGGTGCAATCTCAGCTCACTGCAACCTCTGCCTCCCGGGTTCAAGCGATTCTCCTGCCTCAGCCTCCCAAGTAGCTGGGATTACAGGTGTGTGCCACCACACTCAGCTAATGTTTTGTATTTTTAGTAGAGATGGGGTTTCACCATTTTGGCCAAGCTGGTATTGAACCCCTGACCTCGTGATCCACCCTCCTGGGCCTCCCAAAGTGCTGGGATTACAGGTGTGAGCCACCGCGCCTGGCTGGCAGTGCTATTTTCACAAAGGGATCTCCTCCTGGTAACCTACATTTCTTGGGAGTTAAGATTTCCCAGACTGCAACACTGGCAGCTACGTGCTGAGCTGGGCGAGGTGAGTCAGGGCAGGAAGCACAGCCAGAGGCGGCCCAGCTGGCAAGCTCCTTCCTGCCCCGCAGCAGCCCCTCTCCTCATCCTCCAGCCCTGCAGGGCTGTGCTCCACATCCTCCTCACCCAGGGGTGCTAGGAGAGGGCTGGCCCCTGAGTCGCCACACTCCACCTCCAGGCAGGGCAGGGCGCACAGGGCAGAGAGGAGGACCAGGCGGGGCCCGCAGCCAAGCTGCCCCCCCCCCACCTTCCCGGGAGTCCCAGGCTCCCAGGCACCACCTGCACCGGTCCCGGTGCTCCCGCTGGGTCCGCCACCTTCTCAGCGGGCGGCATCACTCCCAAAGGGATCAAAAGGCTTTGGACAGGACAACCCTTGTGTCCCTCCAGATGCTGATGATGCTGGTGTCTGTGTATTGACATGTCACTGGGGGGGGGGCGTCCGGAAGAGAAAGCCTCCACAGAGGCTCCTCGGGGGCAATGCAGAGCCCCCCACCCCACGGGCCACCCCATCTCGCCCGCCGCACCAGGAGCCTCCACCCACGAGCACCAGGAGGAGGGGCGGCGCCTGACCCTCGGCCACAGCCCCAGAAAGATTAGAATTCGATTCTGGCCATATGAGCCGTAACCCATGTTCTCAAGTAAAGTCACCTTCATCTAAAAACAGCCACCGCCTCCTTGCCCAGGGCTCAGGGCCAGGCAGGCCGCGTGGTACTTGTACACGAGCAGCCCCGCAGGATAAGGCTGCCCGCCCCCACCGGCCCTCCTCCCCACCCACCCCAGTGCTCAGACAGCAGCCAGCGAGAACAGCTCTGGGAAGCATCCTTGGGCACCGCCCCCACCCACCCCACCAGCCGCAGCCAGGCACTCTCACTCCTCTCAGCTGAGGCTCAGGGGTGAAGCCCTCCACCCTTGGGACCCAGCTAGCACACCCCGGCCCTCTGGTCCCTGACAAGCCCACAGGAGACGTGGACGGCCAACCTTGGGCACTCACCCCACCCGCCCGTGCCCCACCAACCCGCAGACGCCCCTGAAGCAAGTTTCAGGAGAGGCAAACACAGTCACGAATTCACAGAGCAAACAGCAGTGTCCACCCCACACAGGACAAGGCTGTGTTGCCCAGACCTTGTGGTCTTCACAAGTCAGTCCCCAGCAAAAGTGGGGTTTGTTAAAAGCACAGACACGCTCCACGGACATGGACCCACTTCTCACCACACACACACATGCACACAGACCCACTTCTCACCACACACACACACGCACACACACACAGCTACACGGCTGCACAGCAGCGCTGCCAGCACTGCAGACTCCACCTGCTTCCCAGGCTGCATGCAGCTCTGGCCAGTAAGCCCCAGGCTAAGCTTTCTGCTGAGGAGAAACCCTTCTCAGTCTCCTGCACAAGAGGAACAAAACCGTGAACCACCCTACTCTGCAGGGAGAGACCAAAGGTCTTTCACCCACTTGGCTGTCCAAATTAGCTCAATGTGGGAACCTCGTGCTGTGCTTGAAACCCAGTCAAGCCTGGCTGGCCCCGGCCACCGAGGCTGTTTCCACAGGGCTGGGGCGGCGGCTTATCTTTCGCGCTCACCTCGCCCGTAGGCCCCTATCTGTGTCTCTCCAGACAGCTGGCCGCAGTGCTGGGGCCAGGCCCTTGCCCAGGAGACATTCGATAAAGGGCCACTTTGGTTACCAGGAAGACGAAATCTCAGACGTAGGTCAGGAGTTAGCTGGCAAAGCCTCTGGAAGAAGCCCCCTCCCCAGCCTCTGCCCAAGGCCCCCTACGGCTCAATGCCCAGGACAGAGGCTCGAAGCCCTTGCTCTTGACCCTTCAGGAGCCCAGACCCTCCAGCTCTGCACCTTGTTCCCAAGACATCGGTCACGATAAATTTTTCTTTTTGTTTTTTTTGAGACGGAGTCTCGCTCTGTCCCCCAGCCTAGAGTGCAGTGGCGCCATCTCGGCTCACTGCAAGCTCCGCCTCCCTGGTTCACACCATTCTCCTGCCTCAGCCTCCCTAGTAGCTGGGACTACAGGCGCCCGCCACCACGCCCGGCTAATTTTTTGTATTTTTAGTAGAGACGGGGTTTCACTGTGTTAGCCAGGATGATCTTGATCTCTTGACCTCATGATCTGCCTGCCTCGGCCTCCCAAAGTGCTGGGATTACAGGCGTGAGCCACCGCGCCCGGCCTCTTTTTTTTTTTTTTTTTTTTAAGACAGAGTCTCACTGTTACCCAGGCTGGAGTGCAGTGGCACGATATCGGCTCACTGCAACCTTCACCTCCCGGGTTCAAGCGATTCTCTTGCCTCAGCTTCCTGAGTGGCTGGGATTACAGGCATGCGCCAACACGCCCAGCTAATTTTTGTACTTTTAGTAGAGATGCGGTTTCACCATGTTGGCCAGGCTGGTCTTGAACTCCTGACCTCAGGTGATCCACCCGCCTCAGCCTCCCAAAGTGCTGGGATTACAGGTGTGAGCCACCACGCCCGGCCTCACTATAAATCTTTAACCCGGAACCAAATGGGGGTCTCAACAAAGGAAGAAATTTTCTATCAAGCAAGAAAGGACGTCATGCTTTTCTCCCGGAAAAACAGACCTCAATCCATTTCCCAAATGCACTCTCCAAACCACGTTTGCCCACCCTCAACACACGGCCCTCCTAAGACAGCACTGGAAACCGAATGCGGGTCAGAGTCGGCTAAAAACGACTTTCTCACTATTTCCTGCGCTGAATCGGGTGGCCAGGGCCCCTCACTGTGACCTTGGAACCTCGACTTCCCACAGGGCTGTTTCCTCGCCTGTAAAGGAGGAGGGGCGTTCAGAGACCACCTCATTCTGTGTCGTGAAACCAGGCAGAATCAGAGGGAGATTCCGCCTTCCCTTCCACGCAGGGCTCCTCGAGGGAGCCTGCGAGGGCTTAAGAGTCTGGGAGAACACCCGGGGGCAGGTGCACACCCGAGGCAAGACGCCAGGGCTAAATCCCGCGAAGAACGGTAATCCCTTCCCGATCCGGAGGGCTGACCCACTCAGAGCCTCCATGTGCTCTTGGAGGACAAAAGCCCCTTTTCCAGAAGAGAGCGCCAAGATGATCGCTCCAGGCGGCACGGGCCCTTGCGGGGGCCGCAGAGTCTCAGGGTGGGGTCTCTGACCCTAACACTCGCAGGCAGGGTGGACCCGTCTCCAGATTCCACCCCCAGGCCGCTTTCCCCAGGTCCTGCGGAGTCCAGCCCCAGCAGGACAGCTTGGGCAGGCACCAGCCAGCCCCTGATCCCTGGCTCCAGGCCAAAGGGGACGCTAACCCAGGCTTTGGGTCTCCCTTCTCCTGGCCGGTGGGACGGGCGGGAGGGCCACCTCCAACCGCCTTCGCAGACGCCCTCACCCAGGGATCAGGCGAGATCCTCAACCTCCGCCGGGGAACCCCCAACCCCAGGCCACCGAAAAGCAAGACGCCCACCTCCCCTGACCAAGACCGGACTGGCCAGGACCCCCTGGCTCCCGCCCCCAAGCAGGGGGCTTCACGCCCACACACAGAGGCCCGGGCGCCCGGGGGAGCCCGGCAGGCCGCGCCGGGAGGGACCTCCAGTCCCCCCTCAAACCCTGGGACTCCACCCCAAAGCTCCATGCTGGCGCGGGAAGCCCCCGGGGCCGGCCTTTCGCACCCCAGGCCGCCCTGCGCCGAGGCCCCAGGCTCCCGTCGGCTTCGGGTCCGCACCGCGGCCTCCATTCCCGGCCCCTGCAGGACCGCACCCCCGCCCCCGACCCGCTCCTCACCAGCCCCGGAGGCTCCGTGGGCGCCCAGCAGCGCGAATCCCAGCAGCACGAACAGCGCAGCCGCCATGACTTCTCCTCCTCGCCGGCCCTGCAACCTCCAACCGCTGCTGCCGCCGCCGCCGCCCGCGGCCGCTATAAAAGCCGGCGGAGGCGCGGACCGGGCGCGCGCACGCACGGCGCCGTCTCGGGGGCGGGGCGAGAGCCGGGGACGCCGGTCGCCCCGCCTGCGCACGCGCGCACACGCACGCACGTACGCGCTGGCTCCGGCAGGCTCACACTACGGAAGCCGGGCGGCGGCGCACGTGACCCGGCGTTGCTAGGAAACGGGAGTGCGGCCCGCGGGGACGCGGCTGGAGCCTGCGCATTGCTTCCTTCCTGCTTTCAAAGTTGCAATGAGCGCAGAGCGGTGCGCCCGAGGGGGCTGAAGCGTTGAAAGTGTGTTACCCAGATTTTATCTGAGTTAAACACAGGCCGGCCGCTGTGGCTCACGTCTGTCATCCCAGAGCCTTGGGAGGTCGAGGCGGGAGGATCGCTTGAGCCCGGGAGCTCGAGACCAGACGCGGCAACTTGGCGAGACCCACATCTCTGTCTTTAAAAATGTACATATATATATATATGAACATATTAATAAATTAGGTGGGAGGAAGTGACCTCCTCCGCCCAAATAAAAATACTTAAAGGGCACTTGAATCTGGATCTCAGAAAATGAATAATTTCTTAGTATAAACGTCCTGTGCACTATTTGGTTGGGACAACTAAGTTCCTCTTCAGAAACTCAACTTCCAGGTCTAAAGTTGTAAATCAACCTTACCCCCTTCTTCCCCGCCCCCCCTCTTCTTTCCTCGCAGGTGGCGCGTTTACCCTGTTTAAAAAAAGTTTAAGTTTTAGCCAACCGGGATCAGCTTAGATTGTGGGCGTCCAACCCCACCCAACGGGAAGGACAGAGGAACAGAAGCTCCCTTCCTTCCTTTGTCCCGTGTGCTCTGGCGATTGCATCCCACGCAGGCAGCTCCCTTCTGTACAAGCAAAGTGGTCTCGCTGAGAAATTTTCTAAGTGCTGGTTTCTCTTTGCGGAACCGGCTCGCCGCCCCCAAATATCCCATTTGGATCCCATTCTCTTTCAGGCGAGGCTGGCGGTTACCTTTCTTGGGGAGACGCGTCCGACTGCTTCATTGTGGGAGCCTCAGGAGCGGAGGATCGGGTCCCGCCCGAGGTGACGCGTAAACCCGGACTCTCAGCAACGCGGGTAAGAAGGACCCTTGAAGTTCCGCGGCGACCACGGTGAGAAAAGTCGCTATTGGGGCGACAAAGGTGGGGGCGTCTCTTGGAGGTGGAAAGTGTGTGTTGGAAGTTAAACTCGGGGTCGCAGTGCAGGAGGACCGCAGACGAAGCCGAACGCGAAGGGCTAACTGGAAAGGGGCAGGAATGTGGCTCCACCGGCGGCAAGAGCCCGTGGCGACGGGAGGGGGACGTGCAGAGTGGGTGGCAGGTGCCATCTCTGCAGATCAGGACCGGCGGGAAACTTGTTCACTGAGGCTCAGACGGGGAGGCCCAGAGGGTGAGGAAGTCAGGTTGGCCTCGGAAGTAGGGAACAAAGAACGAGGGCGCTGAACAAGCCAAAGCTTTGAAGAGGAACTTGTTTTTGCATGTGACTGTGAATGAATGAGACGCCCCGTATCTTTTTTTTTTAATTTTTTTTTTGTGTTGGAGTCTCGCTGTGTCACCCAGGCTGGAGTGCAGTGGCGCGATCTCGACTCTCTGCAACCTCCGCCTCCCGGGTTCAAGCGATTCTCCTGCCTCAGCCTCCTGAGTAGCTGGGATTACAGGCGCCCGCTGCCACAGCTAATTTTTGTATTTTTAGTAGAGACGCGCCATATCTAAAGAAGCGTGGGATCCTCTAGACAACCTTCCCCCACCCACCACTCCGCCCCTCCCCACCCACCACTCCGCCCCTCCCCACCCACCCCTCCGCCCCTCCCCACCCACCCCTCAATCTCTCCCCCCCACCCCTCCGTCCCTGCCCCCCACCCCTCCGCCCCTCCCCACCCACCCCTCCGCCCCTCCCCACCCACCCCTCAATCTCTCCCCACCCACCCCTCCGCCCCTCCCCACCCACCCCTCAATCTCTCCCCACCCACCCCTCCGTCCCTCCCCCACCCACCCCTCCGCCCCCCCACCCCTCCCCACCCACCCCCTCCGCCCCTCCCCCACCCACCCCTCCGCCCCTCCCCACCCACCCCCTCCGCCCCTCCCCCACCCACCCCTCCGCCCCTCCCCACCCACCCCTCAATCTCTCCCCGCCCACCCCTCCGTCCCTTCCCCCCACCCCTCAATCTCTCCCCACCCACCCCTCAATCTCTCCCCGCCCACCCCTCCGTCCCTTCCCCCCACCCCTCAATCTCTCCCCCCCCACCCCTCCGCCCCTCCCCCCCACCCCTCGCCCCTCCCCCCACCCCTCGCCCCTCCCCCCCACCCTCCGCCCCTCCCCCCACCCCCTCCGCCCCTCCCCTATAGAACCACCTGGACCTTGCCACCCACATCCCCGCTGGACAGCCACTAGAACATGCCCCTTCCTCCGGAAAGCTCTGACGGGAAATAGAACAATGCCAAAGGGATATTCGAAACTTTCGGCCGGGCGCGGTGGCTCACGCCTGTAATCCCAGGACTTTGGGAGGCAGAGGCGGGTGGATCACGAGGCCAGGAGTTCAGGACCAGCCTGGCCACGATGATGAAACCTCGTCTCTACTAAAAATACGAAAATTAGCCGGGCGTGGTGGCGGGCGCCTGTAATTCCAGCTACTCAGCTACTCGGGAGGCCGAGGCAGGGAATGTCTTGAACCCGGGAGGTGGAAGTTGAAGTGAGCGGAGATCGCGCCACTGCACTCCAGCCTGGGCAACAAGAGCGAGACTCCGTCTCAAAAAAAAAACCAAAAAAAAGCCACAGAACTTTCCTTTTGCCTCCTCTTCAAAAAGGCCTGCCTCAGCCCTTTTCCCCTTAAGGGAAGGACCACTGGGAGGAAGGGATATTGACTTCGTAAGTGCCCACTTCCTTTAACCAGTTCAGAGGTTAGAAATCTAAAAAAAAGAACTCAAACCACTGTTAGATGACCCTTTTGGAGTCGCGGATCAAACTGACCAATTTCTGGGGCCACAGCTGTACACTTGGGCTGAATTAATGTCTATCCTCAGTACTCTCGTCTCAGGAGAAGAGAGAACCATGATTCGCAGGCCCCTATGTTAGTCTGGGAGCGTGAACACCCCCCTGGTCAGAACGTCCTTTCAGCGGAGCGTAAATTCCCGGCCCAAGACCCTCGGTGGGATGACAGTGTGACCCACCGAGAAAACATGAGCGATCTTGGAGTTGGGATAATTAAAAGGATTCAGGAATCAGATCTGCAAACCCAAAATACTTCCCGAGCATTTAACGTACAACAGGGGAAACATGAAGGACCCATGGAGTTTTTTTTTTTTTTTTTTGAAACAGAGTCTTGCTCTGTCGCCCAGGCTGGAGTACGGTGGCGCGATCTCAGCTCGCTGCAACCTCCGCCTCCCGGGTTCAAGCGATTCTCCTGCCTCAGCCTTCCAAGTAGCTGGGATTACAGGCGCCCGCCACCATGCCCCGCTAATTTTTTGTATTTTAGTGGAGACAGGGTTTCACCATGTTGGCCAAGATGGTCTCGATCTCCTGACCTTGTGATCTGCCCGCGTCGGCCTCCCAAAATGCTGGGATTACAGGTGTGAGCCACTGTGCCTGGCCAGGCCCATGGAATTCTTAAAGAGACTTAATAAACAGATAAGAAAATATGCAGCTGCCGGCTCATGCCCGTAATCCCAGCACTTTGGGAGGCTGAGGCGGGCGAATCACCTGAGGTCAGGAGTTCAAGACCAACTTGAACCAACATGGTGAAACCCCATCCCTACTAAGAATACAAAATTAGCCGGGCGTAGTGGTGGACACCTGTAATCCCAGCTACTCGGGAGGCTGAGGCAGGAGAATCACTTGCACCCGGGAGGCGGAGGTTGCAGTGAGCTGATATCACACCACTGCACTCCAGCCTGGGCAATAAGAGCGAAACTCTGTCTTGAGGGAAAAAAAGAAAAAGAAAAGAAAATATGCAGGTTTAGACATAGAGGAGCCACTGGGACAAAGGATGTGAAAGCTCCACTTTGTCACCAATAGTTGGCCGGACATTACAAATAAATTACAAAAGATAGAAAATTGGAAAGACCGTCCCATAGAGGAACTTTTTTTTTCTTTTTTGAGATGGAGTCTCACTCTTTTGCTCAGGCAGGAGTGCAATGGTGCGATCTTGGCTTACTGCCACCTCTACCTGCCAGGTTCAAGCGATTGTACTGCCTCAGCCTCCTGAGTAGCTAGGACTACAGGCACGTGCCACCACGCCCAGCTAATTTTTGTACTTTTAGTAGGCACAGGGTTTCACCATGGTCAGGCTGGTCTCGAACTCCTGACCTCGTGATCCGCCCGCTTCGGCCTCCCGAAGTGCTGGGATTTTAGTAGAGATGGGGTTTCACCATGTTGGCCAGGCGGGTCTTGATGCCTTGACCTCAGGTGATCCGCCCACCTCTGCCTCCCAAAGTGCTGGGATTACAGGCGTGAGCCACCACGCCCAGCCAAGAAAGAGAACTCTTAACTGCTGGGGGCAAAGAAATAAAATATAAAGAAGAAATTTTACAGCTCCTAGGCTGGGCGTGGTGGCTCATGCCTGTAATCCCAGCACTTTGGGAGGCTGAGGCGGGCGGATCACCTGAGATCAGGAGATCCAGACCAGCCTGACCAACATGGAGAAACCCCATCTCTACTAAAAATACAAAATTAGCCAGGCGTGGTGGCAGGTGCCTGTAATCCCAGCTACTAGGGAGGCTGAGGCAGGAGAATTGCTTGAACCTGGGAGGAGGAGGTTGCGGTGAGCCAAGATCGCGCCATTGCACTCCAGCCTGGGCAACAAGAGCGAAACTCCGTCTTAAAAAAAAAAAAGAAATTTTACAGCTCCAGGACGCAGTGTGGGCCCCAAAGACAATAGCTGTTCTGCGTTGCAGAGCGCACAAAAGGCAGGGACACTGGAGGCCAAAGGAAACAGAAAGGCAGACGAGGAGGCAAAACGGGCAGTAATAAGGACACCACATGCCCAAGAGGAAGCCCTGGCTATGCCTCTCCTCCCACAGCCTCCCCTCCCAGAGGTCCCACATTATTCTCCAAACGAGAAAGCTTAGTTTGCCCAAGAAACTGGAAAGTATATTGAAAGAAGATCGGCCGGGCGCGGTGGCTCACGACTGTAATCCCAGCACTTTGGGAGGCTGAGGCGGGCGGATCACCTGAGGTCGGGAGTTTGAGACCAGCCTGACCAACATGGAGAAACCCCGTCTCTACTAAAAATACAAAATTAGCCGGGCGTGGTGGTGGGCACCTGTCATCCCAGCTATTCAGGAGGCTGAGGCAGGAGAATCGCTTGAACTTGGGAGGCGGAGGTTGCAGTGACCCGAGATTGTGCCACTGCACTCCAGCCTGGGGGACAAGAGTGAGACTTCGTCTCAAAAAAAAAAAAAAAGAAATGGAACCCAGATGGGATGGGCCCTAGACTGTGATCCTGTCCACTCCCACTGCTGTTAATGTTGCAGGAACTGTGCCTTCCATCGTCCACAGTCGGCTGAAACCAGTAGCCCAGGACAAGTGGACCAGCCAGCAAGACCCAGACCATCCAAACTGGCTGATCCTACGACAGGACCCAGGTGCCAGTGAAAGTGACCACAGCCCTGCTCTGGTCACTCCGGAAGCTGACCAGTCCACGCACAGCCGAAGCTTCATCAAGGAAGTAATGTAGTTAGAAATCTTAAGCCCAGTAATTTTCCTTGTCATCTTAATTGTTTTACTATTAACCTGTCGCTTTGCTCAACCCCCTCCTCTGGGCAAACGTCTCTTGTCCATCCTAGGTACAAACATGCTACTCTTTCCTTTGTTCTTGCAGCTCTCGCTATCCATGTTAGAAGGAAGGATATGCGGAGAGTTTAATTTAACTAATTGTTGCCTAAAGATCGATGACAATGAGGAGGACGTCATGGAATTAATTGTGAGAATACGAGACTTAGCTCATGTTCCAGCACAAACCTGGAAACCGGAATGGTCTCCAGGTTCCCCCCACCGGTGGTTGGTTTTCGTCCCTCGGAGAATTTAAAACCTTACTAGGAGTAGTTCTGGCCATACTGGGAGTCTGCCTCATACTCTCGTCTCTTACCTCTCCTTGTCAAGAATATTGACAAAGCCAGAGAAGCTCGTGTGGACAGGCAGAGTACCAGCCAACTAATCCAATAACTATGTGTCCACCCCTGCCAGGAAAAGAGCTACTTCCCCCTGTAGAACTAAATAAAAAATAGTGATGCTTTCTATTAAACCTTATTTATAAAAAGCATCAAAGGGGGGAATAAAGCGGAAATTGAAGAAAGGGAAAATAACTTTTTTGTGTAAAGCTGACTCGCCCCAAAGCCAGCAACAGGCAAGGTCCTGGCAAAGCCTTGATAACACTATTTAAAAAGCCAGAGCCCCAAGGAATGCAGTCCAGACACCCTCCCAGCACTCCCCCAGTGCAAAGATAAGAAGAACCAGATTCCTCCTTCCGTTTGCCGCTCCCCGTAAAATACTCTGCGAGTTTTGTAAGCTCCTGTTCTTTCTCAATGCGGCCGCAAGCTCACAAGCTCAGCTGAGGTTACGAAACCTGTCACTGTACAATTAACTGCCTCTGTCCTGCGTCTGTAAACTCACTTTCCCACCCTCCAAGTTTCGCGCCGCTGCACGCTTCAATGTCAAGCCCTGTCTTTGTTCCACGCTCAGTCTTTTTTTTTTCGAGACGGAGTCTCGCTCTGTCACCCAGGCTGGAGTGCAGTGGCGCGATCTTGGCTCACTGCAAGCTTCACCTCCTGGGTTCAAGCAATTCTCCTGCCTCAGCCTCCCGAGTAGCTGGGACTACAGGCGCCCGCCACCATGCCCGGCTAATTTTTTGTATTTTTAGTATAGAGGGGGTTTCACCGTGGTCTCCGACTCCTGACCTCCTGATCCGCCCCCCTCGGCCTCCCAAAGTGCTGGGATTACAAACGTGAGCCACCGCGCCCAGCCCCACGCTCAGTCTTTGGATGCGAATCCAGTGAGCCGGTGGCCACCTTAATAAAACCCTCCTGTTGCCGGGCGCGGTGGCTCACGCCTGTAATCCCAGCACTTTGGGAGGCCGAGGTGAGTGATCACGAGGTCAGGAGATTGAGACCATCCTGGCCAACATTGGTGAAACCCCGTCTCTGTTAAAAATACAAAAATTAGCTGGGCTTGGTGGCAGGTGCCTGTAGTCCCAGCTACTCGGGAGGCTGAGACAAGAGAATGGCTTGAACCTGGGAGGTGGAGCTTGCAGTGAGCTGAGATCACGCCACTGCACTCCAGCCTGGGCGACAGAGGAAGACTCTGTCTCAAAAAATTAAAATAAAATAAAATCCTCCTGTTTCACCCATCACTCTCTCCTTTGTCCTGATTCCTGCAACAGAACCACCCACCCTGCTGTTCCCAGTCCTTGGACCCTTGTCGGTAGAATCCCACACAGCCCTCAACGGTTCACGGTGATAGATTTAAAGGATGCACTTTGGGCTTGCCCTGTAGCAGAGGATAGCTGGGACATGCTTGCCTTTGAGTGGGAGGACCCTTACTCCGGTCTAAAGCAGCAGTACCGATGGACGGTCTTGCCTCAAGGGTTTCCAGAGTCCCTAAATCTATCTAGTCAGATTTTAGAACAGGTCCTAGCAAACTTCTCCCTGCTGGCCAGGCGCGGTGGCTCACACCTGTAATTCCAGCACTTTGGGAGGCCGAGGCGGGCAGATCACGAGGTCAAGAGATCGAGACCATCCTGGCTAACACAGTGAAACCCTGTCTCTACTAAAAATACAAAAAAAAAAAAAATTAGCCAGATGTGGTGCGCGCCTGTAGTCCCAGCAACTTGGGTGGCTGAGGTAGCAGAATGGCATGAAACCGGGAAGCGAAGCTTGCAGTGAGCCGAGATGGTCCCACTGCACTCCAGCCTGGGCGACAGAACAAGACTCCATCTCAAAAAAAAGAGGCAACCTCCCAGGGAAGAAACCCAGGGTTGAGGCCGTTCCAAAGTGTTCGGGTTGACTACACTGAAATGCCCCCAGTAGCCTACCTCAAACATTGACTGGGAACAGTCGACCATCTCACCCACTGGGTAGAGGCCATCCCCTTCCCAAGCGCAACAGCCAGCAATGTAGTCAGAGGCCTGTGGGAACACGTCACACCCAGGTTTGCACTAATAGAGAACGTGGATTCGGACAAGGGGACCCCCTTCACTGCACACATCATTACAGGGCTAACCCCAGCACTAGGAATGAAATGGGAATATTTCCCTGGCATCCGCCCTCATCAGGGAGGGTAGAAAGAATGAATTAAACTCTAAAAAAACCACCTAACCGAATTAATCTTGGAAACCTGGTTACCACGGACAGAATGCCTTCCCATTGCCTTACTAAGAATCTGAACAGGCCAGGCGCGGTGGCTCACGCCTGTAATCCCAGCACTTTGGGAGGCTGAGGCCCGTGGAAACTGCCTGAGCTTGGGAGTTTGAGACCAGCCTGGGCAGCACGGTGAAAGCCTGTCTCTACTAAAAATACAAAAAAATTAGCCGGGTGTGGTGGCGCCTGCTTGTAATCCCAGCTACTTGGGAGGCTGAGGCAGGAGAATTGCTTGAACCTGGGAGGCGGAGGTTGCAGTGAGCCAAGATCACGCCATTGCACTCCAGCCTGGGCTACACGAGCGAAAACTCCGTTTTAAATAAATAAATTAATTAATTAAATAAATAAATAAATAAATAAAGCGCATCGTTACTTCGATCCCAGATAATACAGGCCCTGATGGGACCATCACGAAAGCCTGACAGGGCCTTACCAACCTAGCAAATGAATTAGCCGTAAACTCTGGAATAGACGGCCCCTTGATAGGCCTGATGGAAAGGTGGTTTGGAAAATGGAAGGGACTCACAACATCAGTCTTTTTTTTGTTCTTTTCTTCATTTTTATTTTTTTTTGAGACAGAGTCTTGTTCTGTCACCCAGGCTGGAGTGCAATGGCGTGATCTTGGCTCACTGCAACCTCCGCCTCCTGGGTTCAAGCGATTCTCACGCCTCGGCCTCCCAAGTAGCTGGGATTACAGGCACCTGCCACCACGCCCGGCTAATTTTTTTGTATTTTTAGTAGACGGAGTTTCACCATGTTGGCCAGGCTGGTCTCAAACTCCTGACCTTGTGATCCACCCACCTCTGCCTCCCGAAGTGCTGGGATGACAGGCGTGAGCCACCGCGCCCGGGCTGACCTCAATCTTTACCCCCCTCACAATTGTTACAGGAGGACTCATCCTGTGGGCTGCTGTGTCATACCTTGTAGTCACGGGTTAACCCAAAGACTCACAGAAGCAGCTCTCACAAAAACCTCCCCTACCTCTCCTGCTCCGTGCTCAGATAAGCTCTTGTTCCTAGACGATCAAGAAGAACAACAAAACCAAATACTGTTAAAGAAAGTTGAAGGCCGGGCGCGGTGGCTCACGCCTGTAATCCCAGCACTTTGGGAGGCCGAGGCGGGTGGATCACGAGGTCAGGAGTTCGAGACCATCCTGGCCAACGTGGTGAAACCCCGTCTATACCAAAATACAAAAATAAGCTGGGTTTGGTGGCACGTGCCTGTAATCCCAGCTACTCAGGAGGCTGAGACATGAGAATCGCTTGAACCCAGAAGGTGGAGGTTGCAGTGAGCTGAGATTGCGCATGGTACTCCAGCCTGGGCAACAGAGCAAGACTCCGTCTCAAAAAAAAAAAAAAAAAGAAAAATAGACCGGGCGCAGTGGCTCACGCCTGTAATCCCAGCACTTTGGGAGGCTGAGACGGGCGGATCACGAGGTCAGGAAATCGAGACTATCCTGGCTAACATGGTGAAACCCCGTCTCTACTAAAAATACAAAAATTAGCTGGGGGTGGTGGCACGCGCCTGTAATCCCAGGAGGCGGCGGTTGCAGTGAGCCCAGATCGCGCCACTGCACTCCAGCCTGGGCGACGGAGCGAGACTCTGTCTCAAAAACAAACAAACAAAAACAAAGAATGAATGGACAGACACAGCATGGCCCATCCACGCAATGGGACACGACTCAGCCGTGAACAGGAGCGAGGCTTGGACGCAGCCCACGGCGCGGATGCACCTTGAGGAAGTCACACTCAGTGACAGACGCCAGACACAGAAGGACACACAGTGTGTGATCCCATGTCTATGAAATGTCCAGGACAGACCCATCCACAGAGACACGGAGGGGATGCGTGGGCGCCGGGGGGCTGAGGAGGGGATGAGGCGCGGTGACTCACACCTGTAATCCCAGCACTTTCGGAGGCCAAGGTGGGCAGATCACCTGAGGTTGGGAGTTTGAGACCAGCCTGACCAACGTGGAGAAACCCGGTCTCTACTAAAAATGCAAAATTAGCCGGGCGTGGTGGCGAGCGCCTGTAATCCCAGCTACTTAAGAGGCTGAGGCAGGAGAATCCTTTCAACCTGGGAGGCAGAGGTTGCCGCGAGCCAGGGTCGCGCCACTGCACTCCAGCCTAAGGGACAGGAGCAAAACTCCGTCTCTAAATAAATAAATAAATCGGGTGATGTGCGTAACCGAGGGGCCGGCACACACACACGGTGAGCAGGGGCAGAAAACCCCATCCAGGGAGAAGGCTGGGCCCAGCCAGGGTGAGAAGATGCTGGACAGAGGCTGGGGGCAGAGGACCAGGACGGGGCTGAGGGCTTCACTCTGGGAGACCCCCCCCACCCTCGGGGATGGCTTCAGATCAGGGGACTTGGAGCCTCAGAACCACCCGACGCCAAAGAGCTCCCACCTGGGGGGCCACAGGCTTGGAAAGTCCTCCTGGGGGCAGCGGGGGGCGGTGGGAGGTTCTGAAGCTACGTGCAGAACGAGGACACAGACACGGATGAGGCCCAGCAGGGCCAGCTGGCTTCAAAGCCCCTCCAGGGTTGTAAACAACCACAGAGCCTGGCCCAATTCCTGCCCCTCCACAGCCCTCCCCTGGCAAGGCCCCAATCTGGCCTGAGGTCAGTTCTCCTGGGAACTTGGTCTTTGTTTACAAAATAAAGCCCGTGGCTGCCTTCAACACCCTGTTTTCTGGTCCCTTCCCTGGAAAGCCTTCCCTGACCCTCAGGCAGAGCCAGGGACCCCCGCTGCCCCCCACCCCAAAACTCCCCAAGCCTGCTCTGCCCAGTTCTGGCCCCAGAAGCAAGAAGATCCCAGTCCCCTTTTACCTCCCAAGGAGAGGGTCTTCAGGACCACCCCCTGTAGGGCCTCACTTAGCAAATAAAAATACCCAGTTAATTTTAAATTTCAGAGTTTATTTTATTTTTTTGAGGCGGAGTCTGGCTCTGTCACCCAGGCTGGACGATCTCAGCTCACTGCAAGCTCCGCCTCCCGGGTTCACGCCATTCTCCTGCCTCAGCCTCCCCAGTAGCTGGGACTACAGGCGCCTGCCACCACGCCCGGCTAATTTTTTTTGTATTTTTAGTAGAGACGGGGTTTCACCGTGTTAGCCAGGATGGTCTTGATCTCCTGACCTCGTGATCCGCCCGCCTCGGCCTCCCAAAGTGCTGGGATTACAGGCATGAGCCACCGCGCCCGGCCTATTTTATTTTGAGACAGACTCACTCTGTCACCCAGGCTGGAGTGCAGTGGTGTGATCTCGGCTCACTGCAACCTCTGCCTCCCGGGTTCACGCCATTCTCCTGCCTCAGCCTCCCGAGTAGCTGGGACTACAGGTGCCCGCCACCACGCCTGGCTAATTTTTTGTATTTTTAGTACAGACCGGGTTTCGCCATGTTGGTCAGGCTGGTCTCGAACTCCTGACCTCGTGATCCATCTGCCTCGGCCTCCCAAAGTACTGGGGTTACAGGCGTGAGCCACCACGCCCAGTGAAATTTCAGATTTTAACAAGGTTGTGTTGTTTTAGTGTAAGTATATCCCACATGCTGCATGGGATATACTTATACCAAACATTATCTGTTGCATATTGGAAACTCACGTGTTCCTGGGCGGCCTGCATTTCAGCCGACTCCCCCACCTGGTGGTGAGCGGCCCCTGGCATTCCCCTGCTTGCAGTGGTCTCATCCGCCCCTGCGGGGCCCTTCAGGTGCCCTGAATTGGCTGTGGGTGGGTGAATGCCCAGTATCCTCACTGTTTCTCCCCCTCTGCCCTCTGAGGCTTGGAGTTTCTCTGGGAGGGAGATTTTGGATCCCGACATCTTTCTCAAACAGAAGTGTGAGAAGGGCCACTCTCTTCTCCAGCCTGCTCTTCAGCTCTGCCCTGCAAGGAGATGCCTCCCCTGCTTACAGCAGGCGTTTAAGAGAGGACAGGGCCAGGCACAGTGGCTCATGCAGGTAACCCCAGCTCTTTGGGAGGCTGAGGCGGGCGGATCACCTGAGGTCAGGAGTCTGAGACGAGCCTGGCCAACATGGCAAAACCCCATCTGTACTAAAAAATACAAAAATTAGCCAGGTGTGGTGGTGCGTGCCTGTAATCCCAGCTACTCAGGAGGCTGAGGTGACAGAGCGAGACTCTGTCTCAAAAAAAAAAAAAAAGAAGAAAAGAAAAGAAAAAAGGAAAAAAAAAACGACAGGCTTTCGGGAGGGGAGCCCAAAGCTCTTCCTTCTTTTTTTTGTTTTTTTTTGTTTTTTTGTTTTGAGACAGAGTCTCACTCTGTCATCCAGGCTGGAGTGCAGTAGCACGATCTCAGCTCACTGCAGCCTTTGCCTCCCAGGTCCCAGCGATTCTCCTGCCTCAGCCTCCCGAGTAGCTGAGACTACAGGCACGTGCCACATGCCCGGCTAATTTTTGTATTTTCAGTAGAGACGGGGTTTCGCCATGTTGGCCAGGCTGGTCTCGATCTCCTGACCTTGTGGTCCATCCACCTCGGCCTCCCAAAGTGCAGGGATTACAGGCGTGACCCACCACGCCCGGCCCTTAATTCTTAAAAAATTTTTTTTTTTTTTAAGAATCTTGCTGTGTCGCCCAGGCTGTAGTACAGTGGGGCAATCAAGGCTCACTGCAGCCTCGACCTCCTGGGCTCAAGTGATCCTCCCATCTCAGCCTCGGAGTAGCTGGGACCACAGGTGTGTACCACCACGCCGGGCTAATTTTTATTTTATTTTATTATTGTATTTTATTTTATTTTATTTTATTTTTGAGATGCTGTCTCGCCCTGTTGCCCAGGTTGGAGTGCAATGGCGCCACCTCGGCTCACTGCAACCTCTGCCTGCCAAGTTCAAGCGATTCTCCTGCCTCAGCCTCCTGAGTAGCTGAGATGACAGGCGCACCCCACCACGCCTGGCTAAGTTTTTGTATCTTTAGTAGAGACGGGGTTTCACCATTTTGGCCAGGCTGGGTTGGCCAGGTTGGTCTCGAACCCCGACCTCGTGATCCGCCCACCTTAGCCTCCCAAAGTGCTGGGATGACAGGCATGAGCCACCGTGCCGGGCCATGAACCTGTTTAGAAAAAGAAAAAAACAAGGCTGGGCACGGGCCTCACGCCTGTCATCCCAGCACTGTGGGTCTGACACAAGCAAATGCAGGCCGGGCGCGGTGCTCACACCCGAAATCCCAGCACTGTGGGAGGTCAAGGCGGGCGGATCACGAGGTCAGGAGTTCCAGACCAGCCTGACCAACATGGAGAAACCCCATCTACTAAAAATACACAAATTAGCCGGGTGTGGTGGCTGCCGTCTCTCCTCCATCGCTCCTCCCGAGCCCAACTGGTATTTTCCCAGCAAAGTGACCATTTCTACACGTGGACCTGAGGCCTCCACCATCCTTATCCCTGAACCCTTTTGGCCGCAGACACGTGGGTCCTGTCTTCACGGGACCCTGAGAGTGTGACCTTTCCCGTGAGCCGACAGACAGGCCGTCCAAGAAGTGAAAATAAAGCAAACACAAAAGGAAGGTAACTCGGTCTTCCCCAAGCTTCACCAGCTGAGCTCGCTTTGTTGTTGTTACTATGGATAACTTAGAAAAATATCTTTTTTGCTTTTTCTTAATTTTTTTGCTTTTTGAGATGGAGTCTCACTGCAAGCTCCGCCTCCCAGGTTCACGCCATTCTCCTGCCTCAGCCTCCTGAGTAGCTGGGACTACAGGCGCCGCCACCAGGCCCGGCTAATTTTTTTTTGTATTTTTAGTAGAGATGGGATTTCACCGTGTTGGCCAGGATGGTCTCGATCTCCTGACCTCGTGATCCGCCCGCCTCGGCCTCCCAGAGTCCTGGGATTACAGGCATGAGCCACCGCGCCTGGCCAGGAAAATGTCTTTTAGTCTCTTCAACAGTTATTTGCAATGTCATAAATTGGGAGGATGTGGTCAGTGGGGGTGTGGGGACTCCGTCAGCCTCCCAAGAGCCGAGCGCTGACTTCCTGGCTTTTCAAGGCACAGTTGTCCAGTTTGTGGATGTCTCATCCTGACGGAATAATAGGAGGGTTCTTTTTCTCCAACTGTTGGTTTTGAAAAGTTCCCAACCTGCAGAGAAGTTATAAAGGAAGCACCTGCCCGCCTGGCGGCCGTCATCTGCATTCCCAAACGGGAAACTTGTGCCACATTTGCTGTCTCTGTCTGTCTGTCTCTCCCTCTGTCTCTGTCTCTCTCCGTCTCTGTCTTCGTCTCTCTGTGTGTCTCTCTCCCTCTGTCTCTATTTCTCTCTGTCTCTGTTTCTCTCTCTGTCTCTCTCCATCTGTTTCTCTCTTCTCTCTGTCTCCCTCTCTGTCTCTCTGTCTGTGTCTCTCTCCCTCTCTCTTTCCCTCTGTCTCTGTCTCTTTCTCTCTCCCTCTCGCCCTCTGTCTCTGTCTTTGTCTCTCTATCTCTCTCCCTCTGTCTCTGTCTCTATTTCCCTCTGTCTCTGTCTTAATCTCTCTGTCTTCCTCTCTCTGTCTCTCTCTCTGTCTCTGTCTCTCTCCGTCTCTGTCTTCGTCTCTCTGTGTGTCTCTCTCCCTCTGTCTCTATTTCTCTCTGTCTCTGTTTTTGTCTCTCTGTCTGTTTCTCTCTTCTCTCTGTCTCTGTCTCCCTCTCTCTCTGTGTCTCTCTGCCTTTCTCTTTCCATCTCTGCCTCTCCCTCTCTCCCTCTGTCTCTCTCCTTCTCTGTGTCTCTCTCCCTCTCTGTCTCTCTTTCCCTCTGTCTCTGTCTCTCCCTCTCTCTCTGTCTCTCTTGTTTTTGCCCAGAACTCCTTGGGAGTGAACTACAGGCATCATGATTCTTTTATTTTATTTTATTTTTGAGACAGAGTCTGGCTCTGTCGCTCTGGCTGGACTGCAGTGGCGCGATCTCGGCTCACTGCAAGCTCCACCTCCCAGGTTCACTCCATTCTCCTGCCTCAGCCTCCTGAGTAGCTGGGACTACAGGCGCCCGCCACCACACCCGGCTAATTTTTTTGTATTTTTAGTAGAGATGGGATTTCACCATGTTGGCCAGGATGGTCTCGATCTCCTGACCTCGAGATCCGCCCACCTCGGCCTCCCAAAGTGCTGGGATTACAGGCGTGAGCCACTGCACCTGACCTTAGCATCGTGATTCTTCAAACCTAAATCCTCCAGCGTGTGACTTCTAAGATACGAGAGAGAAACCATCAAATTCCAAGAAGGGGCCGGGTGCGGTGGCTCACACCTGTAATCCCAGCACTTTGGGAGGCTGAGGTGGGGTGGATCACTTGAGGTCAGGAGTTCGAGACCAGCCTGGCCAACATGGTGAAACCCTGTCTCTACTAAAAATACAAAAATTAGCCAGGTGTGGTGGTGCGTGCCTGTAATCCTAGATACTCGGAAGGCTGAGGCAGGAGAATCGCTTGAACCTGGGAGGCGGAGGTTGCAGTCAGCTGCGCCACTGTGCTCTAGCCTGGGCGACAGAGTGAGACTCCATCTCAAAAAAAAGAAAAAAAGGCCAGGCACAGTGGCTCATGCCTGTAATCCCAGAACTTTGGGAGGCCGAGGCGGGTGGATCACCTGAGACCAGCCTGGCCAACATGGTGAAATTCCGTCTCTACTAAAAAAATATAAAATTAGCGGGCGTGGTGGCAGGGCCCTGTAATCCCAGCTACTCAGGAGGCTGAGGCAGGAGAATTGCTTGAACCCGGGAGGCAGAGGTTGCAGTGAGCCGAGATCGTGCCACTGCACTCCAGCCTGGGCGACATAGCGAGACTGTCTCAAAAAAAAAATTCGGAAAGGGCCGTATTGCTGCAAATGTCTCTTGAATCAAATCCTCCTGCCCTGAACTCAGCCTTTGTGGACCTTTCTCTTTGAGGTCCCAGGGCCCCCACTTTGTCAGCGACCATCGCGCCGCTGCCCTTTGTCCTGGGTCCGGGCCTGGGCGCCGGCCTCTCCACAGGCTCATCCAGCTGCCTGAGAATCCCGGGGCCCCACGCTCAGCGAGGATGAGGACAGCAGCTTCCCCACCTCAGGGCGTGCATGGGCATCAGATGAGGCCTTCTGGCGTTTACCACGAGACGACAAGCGTCTGCATCTTCCCAGGGAGAATGGTGCCCCCCAAAACTCACGCCCACCCAGAACCTCAGAATGTGGCCTTATTTGGCAGAGGCAGTTAGTCAGGATAAAGTTGTTAGGGTGGCCCTAAGGCAATGGCTGGCATCCTCATCAGAAGAGGGACATTTGGACTGAGACACAGGGAGACGTCCCTGTGGGGACGGAGGCAGAGACTGCAGCGATGTGGCCACAAGCCAAGGACGCCTGGTGTCCCCGGAGCTGGAGAAGGCAGGAGGGCTCCTCCGTGGGCCTCTCAGAGAGCAGCACCTGCCCACCCCTTGACCTCAGACTCTGGGCCCCAGGACGGGGAGGGGTTGCCTTCTGTTGTTTGAGTCACCCAGCGCGTGGTTCCACGTCACTGTCAAGCTCCCGGGTGACACCCGTCCAGTTTAAACCACCTGAGACCAGAGCTCTGCCCACCGGCCACCCGGAGATGCTCACTCGGCTGTTCCCTTTTACACCAGGAGGAACCAGGGAGGGCTGGCAGGGCGCAGTGGCTCATACCTGTCATCCCGGCGCTTTGGGAGGTCGTGGCGGGAGGATCACTTGAGCCTAGGACTTTGAGACTACATTAAGCAACATAGTGAGACCCCATCTCGGCAAAATTACAAACATTAGCCAGGTATGGTGGTGCACACCTGTAGCCCCAGCTCCTCAGGAGGCTGAGGGAAGGGGATCGCTTGAGCCCAGCAGTTTGAGGCTGCAGTGAGCTAGGATTGCACCACTGCGCTGCAGCCTGGGTAACCCTGTCTCCAAAAAAAAAAAAATGAAAACACAGACGGAGGGGTGGAGGCTTCCAGGGCACTGCGTGTCCCACACAGGGTGTCAGCCTCCTGCTGGTGGCTGGTTCTGTGTCTCTAAGTCCCCAGTCACTCACCGGGGCTGGGGTGGGGACACTCAGCAGGGCAGAAGGGAACCACTGATGAGGCACGTCTGGGCTCAGAGATTAGCTCTCTCCCCCGGGCGTGGCTCCAGCTCACCAAACACCGGCCTGGCCTCCACTGATCTCTGTCCAGTTGGAGTCACCCCAGGACCCAGTGGGTGGGGTGGGTGGGGTGCGGCGGTGCCCTGTGACCTCTGGAGGAGGCTGGAGAGGAAGCTCAACCCTTGCCTCTGAGCATTTTTTTTGTTGTTTTTTTGAGACGGAGTTTTTTGCTCTTGTTGCCCAGGCTGGAGTGCAGTGGCGCAATCTCGGCTCGCTGCAACCTCCGCCTCCTGGGTTCAAGCGATTCTCCTGCCTCAGCCTCCCCAGTAGCGGGGATTACAGGCGCCCACCAGCACGCCCGTCTAACATTGTATTTTTAGTAGAGATGGGGTTTCTCTGTGTTGGTCAAGCTGATCTCAAACTCCCGACCTCAGGTGATCCGCCCACCTCGGCCTCCCAAAATGCTGGGATGACAGGCGTGAGCCACCACGCATGGCCGCCTCTGAGCATTTCTGACGGGTCCACCCCCCTGGGCTGGATGCTTCCTCCTTCCTAGCCTCCCTGCCTCTAAATCAGGGTCTCCCTTGAGGATGTCAAGGAACAAGAAAAATCGCAGCTTCCACCGGGCGCGGTGGCTCACACCTGTACCTGTCATCCCAGCACTTTGGGAGGCTGAAGCGGGTGGATCACCTGAGGTCAGGAGTTTGAGACCAGCCTGACCAACATGGTGAAACCCCATCTCTACTAAAAATGCAAAAATTAGCTGGGCGTGGTGGCAGGTGCCTGTAATCCCAGCTACTCGGGAGGCTGAGGCAGGAGAATCACTTGAACCCGGGAGGAGGAGGTTGCAGTGAGCCGAGATTGCGCCACTGTACTCCAGCCTGGGCAACAGAGACTCCATCTCAAAAAAACAAACAAACAAAAGAACAAAAAAATACCACAGCTTCTTTTAAGCACGTGCAGGGGCCGTGTGACTGTGGGACGTGACAAGGAGCTTCTGTCCAAGTTTCCGTGCGAGAAAGAAACACAAACGTCTGCGAAGGTCACAGCAGCAGCCCAGGTCACAGCAGCCAAAGGTAGAAACAGCTCACCCATCCCTCGAGGGCAGTGAGCGGACAGAGGCAATGTGGTCCAGCCGTACCACGGAAGGGCACCCCACCCCAAAATAATAGCACCGGAACCCCAAAGGGTACTTGTCCTGCGTCATTCGAGCTGTTGACTCCCAGAAACCGCAGGCTCAGGACTAGCTCTGAACAAGTGCCCATTTGTAAAATAAGTTCACGTCCACGAAGGACATCCACGCTGGCAACACACCCGCACCAGGAAGAGGGAGAGGGCTGCCCCGGGCAGCTTTCATCGCCAAGAGGCCTGGCTTTCTTTTTATCCTTTCTTTATTTGTTTTTATTTTTGATTTTAATTTTTTTGTATTTTTAGTAGAAACGGGGTTTCACCATGTTGGCCAGGCTGGTCTCGAACTCCTGGGCTCAAGTGATCTACCAGCCTTGGCCTCCGAAAGTGCTGGGATTACAGGTGTGAGCCACCGCGCCCGGCCTTTTTATCCTTTTTTTTTCAAATGAACACATGCCGGGCTCAGTGGCTCACGCCTGTAATCCCAGCGCTTTGGGAGGCTGAGGCAGGTGGATCACGACATCAGGAGCTCGAGACCAGCCTGGCCAACATGGTGAAACCCCGTCTCTACTAAAAATACAAACAGTAGCCGGGCGTGGTGGCGGGCGCCTATAATCCCAGCTACTCGGGAGGCTGAGGCAGGAGAATCACTTGAATCTGGGAGGTGGAGGTTGCGGTGAGCCGAGATTGCGCCACTGCACTCCAGCCTGGGCAACAAGAGAAAAAAACTCTGTCTCAAAAAAAAAAAAAAAAAAAAGAACACATAATAATTGTACATATTCATGGGGTACATAGTGACATTTCAATACATACAATGTGTGCTGATCAGACATTAACATAGCCAGGATCGCAAACATTTATCATTTTAAAAAAAATTTTTTATTTATGGTTTTTTTTTTTGTTTTTTTTTTTTTTGAGATGGAGTCTCGTTCTTGTCACCCAGGCTGGAGTGCAGTGGCGTGATCTCAGCTCCCTGCAACCTCCCTTTCCCAGCTTGAAGTGATTCTCCTGCCTCAGCCTCCCAAGTAGCTGGGATTATAGGTGCCCACCACCATGCCCAGCTAATTTTTTTGTAATTTTCGTAGAGACAGGGTTTCACCGTGTTGACCAGGCTGATCTTGAACTCCTGACCTCGTGATCCGCCTGCCTCGGCCTCCCGATGTGCTGGGATTATAGGCGTGAGACACCAGGCTTGGCCATGAATAAACAATTTAAAAACCCAAAGGGGCCCAGCGTGGTGGCTCACACCTGTAATCCCAGCACTTTGGGAGACCGAGGCAGGTGGATCATGAGGTCAGGAGTTCAAGACCAGCCTGGCCAATATGGTGAAACCCCATCTCTACTAAAAATACAAAAATTAGCCAGGCGTGGTGGCGGGTGCTTGTAATCCCAGCTACTAGGGAGGTTGAGGCAGGAGGATTGCTTGAACCCGGGAGGCGGAGGTTGCAGTGAGCCGAGATTGCACCACTGCACTCCAGGCTGGGCGACAGAGCAAGACTCCGTGTCAAAACAAAAACAAAAAACAAAAAAAGAACCTAAACAGGCAGGGCCCATCTCTGGGGTTAGAGACTGGACTTGGGATGGGGCGTGGTGGCTCACGCCTGTAATCCCAGCACTTTGGGAGGCCGAGGCGGGCAGATCACGAGATCAGGAGATCGAGACCATCCTGGCTAACACGGTGAAACCCTGTCTCTACTAAAAATATTAAAAAAATTAGCTGGGCGTGGTGGCGGGCGCCTGTAGTTCCAGCTACTTGGGAGGCTGAGGCAGGAGAATGGCGTGAACCCGGGAGGCGGAGTTTGCAGTGAGCTGAGATCGCGCCACTGCACTCCAGCCCGGGGGACAGAGCGAGACTCTGTCTCAAAAAAAAAAAAAAAAGAGACCGGACTTGGGTACTTGGCTAAGGAGGGGCTTCGGGGCAGGGGCTTGTGTCTGGACCCAGGCGCCGGGAACAGGGGTGTGTCCGGCTTGTGAGTCATGAGGTTCTTCACTTGTGACCTGGGAACCTTCCACTGCCAATGACACCATAAAAAGTTAAAGATTAGGCCAGGTGCGGTGGCTCACACCTGTAATCCTCTAGGCGGGAGGATTGCTAGAGCCCAGGAGTCTCTAAAAAAAAACATAAAAAAATAAAAAAAGTTAAAGATTAACAATGCACTTGTGTCTCCCAAAAAAACTGTGACTCCAGTCCAATCGAGAGAAAAACATGAGCTATAGTTAGCAGGTGTGGTGGCCCACACCCATAATCTACATAAGTCCTGACCAGCCGGCCTCCAGACACGGAATTCTGAGAAACGGTCGGAGCCTGGGGGTGCCGAGGAGAGGCTGCGGCGAAACGCCAGGTTCGGCCCCGGGTGGGACCCTGTGCAGGAAGAGACATTAGGGGAAACTGAGGAAATCCGAGCCAAGTGTAGGCCTTAGCAGTTAATGATCACGCATCCATGTGAGTTCGTCAGCCGTGACTCCTGCTGACTGGAGAGGGGAGCGGCCAGGAGCCTGGGGGTGGGGACGCGGGGGACCCTGTGGATACCGCCACCACACATCTCCTGCAGACCAAAAATAGTTCTAAAAATTAAGTCTATTAAAACACTAACTGGGCCGGGCACAGTGGCTCATACCTGTAATCCCAGCACTTTGGGAAGCCGAGGCAGGTGGGTTATTTGAGGTCAGGAGTTCGAGACCAGCCTGACCAACATGGTGAAACCCCGTCTCTAGTAAAAATCCAAAAAAATTAGCTGGGCTTGGTGGTGGACCCCTATGATCCCAGCTACTTGGGAGGCTGAGTCAGGAGAATCGCTTGAAACCGGGAGGTGGAGGTTGCAGCAAGCCGAGATCGCAGCACTGCACTCCAGCCTGGGCAACAGAGCGGGAACTGTCTAAAAATAAAATAAAATAATAAAAAAAACCCTTTAACGTGGGCACAGTGGCTCATGCCTGTAATCCCAGCACTTTGGGAGGGTGAGGCGGGTGGGTCACCTGAGGTCAGGAGTTCAAGACCAGCCTGGTCAACATGGTGAAACCTGTGTTTCTATTAGTTTCTACTAAAAATACAAAAAAAGTTAGCTGGGCGTGGTGGTGCACGTCTGTGATCCCAGCTACTCAGGTGGCTGAGACACAAGAATTGCTTGAACCTGAGATGTGGAGGTTGCAGTGAGCGGATATTAGTGGAAGAATCGTGTAGATCCTTGAACCCGGGAGGCGGAGCTTGCAGTGAGCCGAGATCGTGCCACTGCACTCCAGCCTGGGTGACAGACTGAGACTCCATCAGAAGAAAAGAAAAGGAAAAGAGAAGAAAAGAAAAGGAAAAGAAAAGAAAAGAAAAGAAAATGAAAGAGAGGAGGGGAGGAGAGGGGAGGAGAGAGGAGGGGAGGGGAGGGGAAGGGAAGAAGGGGAAGAAAGGGAAGAAAGAAAAGAAAAAGAAAGAAAGAAAGAGTTGGTAGTGAAATTAAAAGATTCTGCAGGAAAACAGCGCAGCGCTGAAACAGAGTCACTGAACAGCCCGAGACGCCACTCCCATGGGTCTAATCTGGAGAGAGGAAGCAGCAGGTAGGTCCACACGAAAGCCCACTCAGGCGGCTCCCAGCAAAGCTTCACACGGACGGACGCAGACGAAGCCGCCCAGACGTGCACCCAGGGATGCACCCACAAATGCAGCGAGGCACCCCTCGAGCTGGAGCTCGACCCCCCGGAGCAGCAGCACGGCTCAGACCCAGCCACCGCGCGGGTGCAGCTTGAGGACGTCACGCTCAGTGGGAGACGCCAGACACAGAAGGCCATGCAGCGTGATCCCGTGTCCGTGAAATGTCAGCACAGGCCCAACCAGAGACAGGGAGGGGCTGTGAGGGCACCGGGGCTGGGGCGGGACGGGGAGTGACGGCCGAAGGGGACGAGCCTCCTTTTGGGGTGCTGGGGTGACAGTGGGGACAGAGTCTCTTTTCGGGGTGCTGGAATGACAGTGGGGATGGGGCTTCCTTTTGGGGTGCTGGGGTGACAGTAGAGATGGGGCCTGTTTTGGGGTGCTGGGGTAACAGTGGGGACAAGCATGTTTTTGGGGTGCTGGGGTGACAGTGGGGATGGGCCTGTTTTCGGGGTGCTGGGGTGACAGTCGGGACAGAGTCTCTTTTCGGGGTGCTGGAATGACAATGGGGGTGGGGCTTCCTTTTGGGGTGCTGGGGTGGTAGTAGAGATGGGGCCTGTTTTTGGGCTGCTGGGATGACAGTGGGGACAGGCCTGTTTTCGGGGTGCTGGGGTGACAGTGGGGACGGGTGTTTTTGGGGTGCTGGGCTGACAGTGGGGATGGGCCTGTTTTCAGGGTGCTGGGATGACAGTGGGGAAGGGCCTCCTTTTGGGGTGCTGGGCTGACAGTGGGGACAGGCCTGTTTTCAGGGTGCTGGGCTGACAGTGGGGATGGGCCTGTTTTCGGGGTGCTGGGGTGACACGTCACGGTGGTGGTTGCCCAGCTCTGTGCAGGTGCTAAAGGCCCCTGAACCGCAGTTTACAGGGAGACTCATCTGCTATGTGAGTTGTAACTTGATAAAGCTGTTACTAAAAAAGAAGATCCTGGGACGCTATTCAAGGCCCAGCCTCAGGAGCCATGCGGGGAGGACGGCTGCGCACCCCTGCTGGCCTGCAGACCCGGGCACCGCTCCAGTCCTGGCCAAGGCCGCCACCTCCTGGGAGAAGCCTTGGGAGCCACAACCTCCCTTTTTAAAGCAGGGAAGGGCCAGGCACGATGGCTCACGCCTGTAATCCCAGCACTTTGGGAGGCCGAGGTGGGCAAATCACAAGGTCGAGAGTTGGAGACCAGCCTGACAAACATGGAGAAACCCCATCTCTACTAAAAATACCAAAAATTAGCCGGACGTGGTGGCGGGCGCCTGTAGTCCCAGTTACTCGGGAGGCGGAGGCAGGAGAATTGCTTGAACCTGGGAGGCAGAGACTGCGGTGAGCTGAGAGCGCGCCACTACACTCCAGCCTGGGTGACAGAGCGAGACTCCATCTCAAAATAACAATAATAATAATAAAAACCCCAGGGAAATAGGTTTGTCGGAGGCCGCACAGCCAGCATGGACAGAGGTGGGCTGGGACTCAGGCAGGCTCTGAGCATTTCTTCATTATGATTTATTGGTCCCCTCCCTGTCCCTCCCACCCGTCCTCACCCACCCCACTGCGCCCCTGTGGAGACAGCGAGGGGTCCCCGTCACCCCAGGGCATCAGGCTGATCGGCCGGTGACCTTCCTGATCCAGGACACATACGGCAACACAGCGGTGACCACGGGGGGCTTGAAGATGTCGGTGCAGACCCTGGAGCTGAAGGACAGGACTCCGGCCAACACCTGGCCTTTGCCACACACCAGGGGCCCGCCTGAGTCACCCTGCGGGGACGACACACCACAGCTCAGCCTCTGCGCCCGCCGAGGGGACGAGGGGAGGAGGGGACGAGGGGAGCAGGGCCTGCCGAGGGGAGCAGGGCCGGGCCTGTTATCCCCAGGCTCAAGGAGACACAGGGGCTGCTCCCAGCCCACGCGCGTCCCCTCCCCCGCTCCCGCTGGCCCTGTGAACCCTGCTCCTTCTTCCCACCCTGGACCGTCTTTGATGGAGCAGAAGTCACAGCTCTGCCGCTTCCCGGCTGTGTGGCCTTGGGCAGGTTGCTAAACCTCTCTGAGCCTCAGTTTCTGCACCTGAGAAACGGACCCCTGCCAGTGCTTCCCCGCCCCCCAGCCCCTGACAGCACTCCCCAGAGAACGGGAGAGCCAGGAACCTGCCCGGTGGCTGTCCTGGCCCCGGCCCTGCCGCCAGCCTCATTCCCCCAGCCCCACCCGGGCGCCCCTCACCTTGCAGGGAGCCTGGTCCTTGGAGTCGCCCGCCAAGCAGACCATGCCGGGGGAGAGGCTGCCGTTCCAGAAGCGGCTGTTGTTACACATGCGGGTGTCCAGCACGTGGAGGTCCAGCTCCCGCAGCACTCGGGACAGGTGCCCGCCCTGCTGGGTCAGCCCCCAGCCGGCCATGCTGCACCGAGTCCCTGCAGCCACCACCTGGCGTTTACTGGGCAAGGCCAGCGGCCGGATGGTCCGGCTGGGCTTCACTTTCCCGTCCAGCTACGAGTGACAGGAAGGGGCAGGTGAGCAGGGGGAGGGGGTGAGAGTGCGGGGGGAGGGGCGGCAGCGGGGAGGGGAGGGGCGGCAGCGGGGGGAGGGTGGGCAGTGGGGGAGGGTGGGCAATGGGGGAGGGGGCAGCAGTGCGGGGGAGGGGCGGCGGTGGGGGGAGGGGTGGCAGCGGAGGGGGACGGGTGGCAGCGGGGGGAGGGCGTCAGTGGGGGTGAGGGGCACCCGTGGGGTGTCCAGTAGGGTGCCCAGTTCTCCCTGTCCCGTCCCTGCACACCTGAAGCAGCGCGAGGTCGTTCTCCAGGGCAGGAACCGGCTTGTAGCGAGGGTGCTGGACCACTGCCTTGATGTGGAAGGGGAGACCGGGGCTGTCCAGGGTGTGGAGCCCCAGCACCAGCCTCAGCCGGGCCGTCCTGGGGACAGAGGGAATCAGGGTGCTGCAGCCTGGCCCGGCGTGGATGACCCGCCACATACAGTCCCAACCCCCACTGTGCCCGTCGTCCACGGCCATCACTCACAGCCGCTGCCCCTCACAGGCCTTGGCTTGGCCAGTCCTTCCTTGTGTCTTCGCAACCCACCTCCTCCAGGAAGCCCTCCCCGCTCTCACCCCTGCCCCAGACTTCTGCCTGGCCCTGGCCCCAGGCAAGGGCTGTGTGTCCAAAAATCCAACCCCAAGCCTACAGCTTCACGAAAACCAGCCCTGGGAATTCCCTTCACTTGGGGCCCCAGGCTCAACCACAGTGATTTGTGCAGGGGTTGACACATGCCAATCTTCCTAAGTGTGCCCCAACTATAGAGCCAAGCCCTCTTTCCACGGGACTGAGGGGGGTCAATCTTTCCACCTTGTGAGACAGGCTTCCTGGTAGTGCAGCAGAGCTGGGAGACAGACGGGCTCCAGAGCGCCTCCTGTGAGCACCTGGATCAAGCCGCACCTGAAGCTAGACCTCCTCCTAGACTTTGCAGTTACACAAGCCGGTAGATCCCTTTTTGTTACTTTGACCATCTTGATCTGGGCTCTGTATGACGGGCCAGTCCTGAGGTAGGGCAACTCCATGATGGGTCATTTAGCGGCTTCCTGATCCCCGGGAACCAGGTCGATTCCCGAGCCACTCTCGAAGGCCGGCTTTGACCTCCTGGCCACAGGTGGCAAACACCCCCACCTGACCCTCCTTCCTTAGAGCAGAAGTCCCGGACTAAGTTGGGTCCATCAGCGGGTGAATGGACAGACACAATGCACTCCGTCCACACCAGCACTGTGGCTCAGCCGTGAAAGGAGCCAGGCTCTGACCCAGGCTGTGGTGTGGAAGGAGCTGGCCCTGCCAGTGCCTCTTGCAAGGAGTAAACCTTCTCCAGGAGTCCCACAGCCGCAGCTCACTTAAACCTGCCTAAGAGGGGGTCCGATAATGGGCCTAAATCTCCCAGAGCCCACCCCCTGCGGAGAATGGGGGCCGTCAGATGGATTCCCCGGACCCCTGGGGTGGGCAGGGCAGGGTACTCACCGCTGGGCCAGGCAGTGGGCAGCCGTCAGCACCCACTTTGGGTGCACCAGGACCCCCCCGCACAGGTGGGAGCCATCTCTCTGCAGTGAGGCCATGTACGGGCGCGAGTGGGGGATCACCTCCCGGCCCCCGATGATCTGGGTCTCAAAGGAGATGCCTGCCGGGATGGGGGACGAAGAGCCAGGTTGGGGCTACATGCCCCCCGCCGCCTGCCGCGACCGTCCTTGCCCAGCTCAGAGGCCCAGGACCCCAAGCAGATGTGCCATCCTAATGAAGTCCCCAATGTTCCCTGAAACTTTTAGGCTGACACGTGTGGGCTGCGCTTCATCCCTCCCATCCCCGTCTCATCCCCCCATCATGTTCCCCCCAGGCCACCTCCCAACCCCCTCTCCAGGACCTCCCCAGGCCCCACTGGGCCCCACAGCCAGAGGAGTCCTTCAAAACGCACATCAGGCCGGATGCGGGTGGCTCACACCTGTGATCCCAGCACTTCAGGAGGCTGAGAGAGGATCACTTGAGGCCAGGAGTTCGAGACCAGCCTGGGCGACACAGCGAGACCCAGTCTCTAAAAAAAACTTTTTTTTTTTTTTTTGAGACAGAGTCTTGCTCTGTCACCCAGGCTGGAGTGCAATGGCACGATCTCAGCTCACTACAAGCTCCGCCTCCTGGGTTCAAGCGATTCGCCTGCCTCAGCCTCCCTAGTAGCTGGGATTACAGGCACCCGCCACCATGCCTGGATAATTTTTGTATTTTTAGTAGAGATGGGGTTTCACCATGTTGGCCAGGCTGGTCTCGAACTCCTGACCTTGTGATCCACCCACCTCAGCCTCCCAAAGTGCTGGGATTACAGGTATGAGCCACTGCGCCTGGCCTTTTTTTTTTTTTTTTTTTTTTGAGACGGAGTCTCGCTCCGTTGCCCAGCCTGGAATGCAGTGGCGTGATCTCAGCTCACTGCAACCTCTGCCTCCTGGGTTCAGGCGATTCTCCTGCCTCAGCCTCCCAAGTAGCTGGGATTACAGGAGCGCATCACCACGTCTGACTAATTTTTTTGTATTTTTAGTAGCGACAGGGTTTTGCCATGTTGGCCAGGCTGGCCTCAAACTCCTAACCTCAGGTGATCCACCCGCCTCGGCCTCCCAAAGTGCTGGGATGACAGGTGTGAGCCACTGTGCCCAGCAAGAAATGTACTCTTTAAATAGGTAAATTGTCTAGTGCGTAAATTATTTCCTAATAAAGCTGTACAAAAATTATTTTAAATCAATCACAAATTTAAAAGGATCGATTTCATAATATAACGTAAATCAGTTCAAAATCTTCCTCTGAATCCCCATCATGCTTTGAAAATCGAGTCCCTGCTTGGGGGCCAGGTGCAGTGGCTCATGCCTGTAATCCCAGCACTTTGGGAGGTCAAAGTGGGCAGATAGCCTGAGGTCAGGAGTTGGAGATCAGCCTGGCCAATGTGATGAAACCCTGCCTGTACTAAAAATACAGAAATTAAAGCCGGGCGCAGTGGCTCACACCTGTAATCCCAGCACTTTGGGAGGCAGAGGCAGGTGGATCACGAGGTCAGGAGATCAAGACCATCCTGGCCAACATAGTGAAACCCCGTCTCTACTAAAAATACAAAAATTAGCCGGGCGTGGTGGCGGGCGCCTGTAGTCCCAGCTACTCGGGAAGCTGAGGCAGGAGAATGGCGTGAACCCGGGAGGGCGGATCTTGCAGTGAGCCGAGATCACACCACTGCACTCCAGCCTGGGCGACAGAGCGAAACTCCGTCTCAAAAAATAAAAAAATAATAAAATAATAAAGAATAAAAATACATAAATTAGCTGGGCGTGGTGGTGTGCATCTGTAATCCCAGCTACTTGGGAGGCTGAGACAGGAGAATCGCTTGAACCCGGGAGGCAGAGGTTGTGGTGAGCCGAGATCGTGCCATTGCACTCCAGCCTGGGCAAGAAAAGCAAAACTCCATCTTAAAAAAAAAAAAAAAAATAGGCTGGGCGCAGTGGCTCACGCCTGTAATCCCAGCAGTTTGGGAGGCCGAGGTGGGCAGATCACCTGAGGTCGGGAGTTTGAGACCAGCCTGACCAACACAGGGAAACCCCATCTCTACTAAAAATACAAAATTAGCCCGGCATGGTGGCGGGCGCCTGTAGTCCCAGCTACTCAGGGGGCTGAGGCAGAAGAATTGTTTGAAACCAGGAGGCGGAGGTTGCAGTGAGCCGAGATGGCACCATTGCACTCCAGCCTGGGTGACAAGAGCCCAACTCTTGCTGTGCCTGCAAGTTGCCTGCACCCTGGGCCTTTGTCTGTCTCACGCAGCTGCCTGTGTGCCTTTCCCCCACCGGCTTCCTCCCTTGGTTTATGCTCTTGTCTCCTGCAACGGCCCCCACCCACCCTCTTGCCCTCCGTGCTTCCTCTGCTCTGCTGGCCTCCTAGGACCAGCCCCTCCCAAAGACTGTTGCACACAGTCTCGTGCCTGGCCTCTCTTCCAGTCAGACAGGAGGGCAGGCCTAGAACAGCACGAGCCCTGCAAATTCGGATGGATACACAGAAGCAAAGGAGAAAGGAAGGAGCGACACAGGGAGGGAGGAAGGAGGGATGGAAGGAGGAATGGATGATGGATGGATGGGAGGGAAGGAGGGAGGAAAGGAAGAGAGAGGCATGATGGATGGATGGGTGGAGGGAAGAAAGGGGAGATGAAAGGAGGGAGGGAAGGATGATGGGTGGAGGGAACGAGCGAGGGATGGAGGGAGGGAAGGAGGGAGGTTGAAAGGAGGGATGGATGATGGATGGATGCGTGAGAGGAAGAATGGGAGGAAGGAGGAATGATGGGTGGATGGACGGGTGGAGGGAAGGAAGGGGGGATGAAAGGAGGGAGGGAGGGATGGATGATGGACCCATGGGTGGGGGGATGGATGATGGATGGATGGGTGGGTAGAAGAATGGGAGGAGGAATGATGGGTGGATGGATGGGTGGAGGGAAGGAAGGGGAGATGAAAGGAGGGAGGGAGGGAGGGAGGGATGATGGACCCATGGGTGGAGGGATGGATGATGGATGGATGATGGATGGATGGGTGGGTGGAAGAATGGGAGGAGGAATGATGGGTGGATGGACCGGTGGAGGAAAGGAAGGGGAGATGAAAGGAGGGAGGGAGGGAGGGAGGGAGGGATGATGGACCCATGGGTGGAGGGATGGATGATGGATGGATGATGGATGGATGGGTGGGTGGAAGAATGGAAGGAGGAGTGATGGGTGGATGGACCGGTGGAGGGAAGGAAGGGGAGATGAAAGGAGGGAGGGAGGGAGGGATGATGGACCCATGGGTGGAGGGATGGATGATGGATGGATAGGTGGGTGGAAGAATGGAAGGAGGAGTGATGGGTGGATGGACCGGTGGAGGGAAGGAAGGGGAGATGAAAGGAGGGAGCGAGGGAGGGATGATGGACCCATGGGTGGAAGGAAAGAAGAATGGGAGGAAGGATGATGATGACTGACGGCTGGATTCCTACCTCTGTCCATCTTCTTGGGTCCCCAACTCATCAAGAGCCCCTGTCACAGTCCAGCTGGAATGCAGGGGAGCCGCCACCCACCTTCTTCCTCCCTCACTGCTGGGCACCTAGTCCCAGCCAAGCCCTTGGTGGTGGCAGGCAGCGGGCGGGGATCGAGTCCCAGCTCTGCCCTCCCAGCTGGGCAGTCCTAGGTCAGTATCTCCTTTGCCGAGTGTCAGTTTCCTGCTCTGCACCTCGGGTGTGAGCGTGACCCCTGCCTTCTGGCTGCTGCCGGGAGGATGGACGAGGTGAGCCGGTGGACACCACACACTCCCACGGTCCCGGGATGTCCACTCAGGGTGAAGCTTAAGGAGCTCGGGATGCCCCAGGCCTCAGTCCCCTCCAAACAAGGATGAATCTCCGCTCTTACACCCAGGATGTCGGCGCCCACGCCCAGCCCTCCCATCCAGGGACCCACCGAGAGCGCTGGGCCTCAGTGTCCCCCCTGCATTCTGGCTCTCACTCACCTACCAACAGGGCCCCCAGGGCCAGCACCAGCAGTGAAGACACACAGGCCTCCATGCTGCTGTGGAGACCCAGTGTGGGTGCTGGCCCCAGCCCCGAGCCTCCCCACATGCGCTTCCTGTGGGGGAGGTGACGGTCACAGCCCCGCCCACCGCTGCACACCCTCCACCCTCCACCCTTGAGCATTTTAGAAAGTGTTTCTCAAAGAGGACTCGAGATGAAGCCGCACTCCATCATCACACCTGAAAAAGTAACACCTTTTTTTTTTTTTTTCCAGAGACGGAGTCTTGCTATGTCGCCCAGGCTGGAGTGCAATGGTGCGATCTCGGCTCACTGCAAGCTCTGCCTCCCCAGTTCAAGCCATTCTCCTGCCTCAGTAGCTGGGACTACAGGCGCCCGCCACCACGCCTGGCTAATTTTTTTGTATCATTAGTAGAGACGGGGTTTCACCGTGTTAGCCAGGATGGTCTCGATCTCCTGACCTCGTGATCTGCCCGCCTCGGCCTCCCAAAGTGCTGGGATTACAGGCGTGAGCCACCGCGCCTAGCCAAGTAACACTTTTATTATTTTTAGAGACAGGATCTCCGCTGCCCAGGTTGGAGTGCAATGGTGTGATCATGGCTCCCGACAGCCTCGAACTCCCAGGCTCAGGCAATCCTCCTGCCGCAGCCTCCCGAGTATGTGGGATGACAGGTGCTACCACCATGTGTGGCTAATTTTAAAATTTTTTATAGAGGCCAGGCTCCCAGGTTCACGCTTCTCCTGCCTCAGCCTCCCAAGTAGCTGGGACTACAGGTGCCCACCACCACGCCCAGCTGATTTTTGTATTCTTAGTAGAGATGAGGTTTCACCATGTTGACCAGGCTGGTCTCAAACTCCTGACCTCAGGTGATCCACCCGCCTCAGCCTCCCAGTGCTGGGATTACAGGCATGAACCACCGTGCGCAGCCACTACTTCCTGTCTCTGAATCGGACTCTAGGGACCTCTCAGGAGTGGAATCACACAGGATCTGTTGCGTTGGTGTCTCTCCGAGCATGATGTCCTCAAGGTGCATCCAGGCTGTGGCCTGTGTCAGGGCCTCGCTCCTTTATGTGGCTGTGTCACATCCCGTTGTGTGGATGGACCATGCTGTGCTTATGCATTCACCAGTGGACGGATATTTGGGCTGTTCTAGTTTTTGGTCTTCATGAATAAAGATACTGGCCGGAGGTGGTGGCTCACGCCTGTAATCCCAGCACTTTAAGAGACTGGGGCAGGAGGATCGCTTGAGCCCAGGAGGTTGAGGCTGCAGTGAGCCGTAATTGCGCTACTGCTCTTCAGCCTGGGTGACAGAGCAAGATCCTGTCTCAAAAATAAATTTAGGCCGGGCGCGGTGGCTCATGCCTGTAATCCCAGCACTTTGGGAGGCCGAGGCGGGTGATCACTTGAGGTTGGGAGTTCGAGACCATCCTGGCCAACATGGTGAAACCCCGTCTCTACTAAAAATACAAAAATCAGCTGGGCGTGGTGGCGCGAGCCTGTAGGCCCAGCTACTCGGGAGGCTGAGGCAGGAGAATCACTTGAACCCGGGAGGCAGAGGTTGCAGTGAGCCGAGACTGAGCCACTGCACTCCAGCCTGGCGACAGAGCAAGACTGTCTCAAAAACAAAACAAAACCAAACCAAGCAGCTATGGATGATCCTGAGACTTGGGTGTGGCTGTGCCAATAAAACTTCATTCACAATAGGGGCGGATGCCAGGTTTGGCCCTGAAGGCCATGGTTTGCTAAGACCCCAGGGCCCCATTTTCTGTCCGAACTTGGTGGGAAACCTCATCCTCACAGCTCCTTGACCCTGAATCAGCCACTGTGAGACTTTTCGGGTGCCCAGAAGCAAGGCCAGGAGCTTCTGGAGAGCCGAACGCAGGCAGGTTCCTGGAAGGCGGTGTGCCCTGGGAGGGCAGGGAAGCTCCGAGCTCTCCTCCATGACATGAAATAAAATGATGCTGGGGACTTCCTGACACCAGGATGTGAGGTGCCTGCCCTGTGTGCCTAGGGCCACGGCTCCCCACCCCAAGGGTGTGCCTGGACGGAGCTGGAGCCACCGGAGTGCTGATCGGGGGGCATCTGTGGCCCTGGGAGCCCTGAGCTGCTAAGATCAACGCCCAGGCGGCTGTGGACCCAGGACGAAGCTTCGCTGGATGCCTGCAGAGGCAGCTCCTGTCCCACTAGATGCATCTGGTCACAGGGAGGAACTCTGGGGGCCTTCTGGCCGCCCCTGTCCCACGGGCTGGGGGATGCTGCCCAGGCCTGTCTGACCCAAGTCATGAGAGGGTACAGGCTGCGGGACCCGGCTGCTCCCCGTGCCTCCCAGATCCACACCTGGCGTAGCCAGGGTCCCAGTGGGGCTGGCCGTGTGCAGTCACTCATGGACCTGGAGGCTGCCTCTCCCTCCCAAGCACAGCTTCTCTGGCCTCTCATAAAGTAGTTTTATTTAGATTTCAAACAAACCAAAGCAGGGAGAAGAGTCAGCCACGGTGAGTCCGTCCACCCTGTGCTGGATGTGGCTCCAGGCCTGGAGCTGACAGGCGGGACCAGGCCCCTCGGACCGATACACCTGGGCCTCCCAGGCTGGCAGTGTCAGGGAACGGCCCCCGCCCACATTCCCAGCAGCACCCCCGTGGCTCCTCCGGGGTGCGGCCAGTCTGGAAGCTGGGGGACCCCGGTAGAAGTCGGGCTCAGCTCCCCTCCCGAGAGGACAGGTGGGCCGGCCACTCCCACCCTGGGCCCCTGCCCACTGAGCCCCGAGTGACGTGAGTGGCGGTGGGGCAGCCCCTCTTCTCTGAAGCACGTGAAAACCCAGAACAGACATGGGGAAGGAGAAAAAGAGCCAAAACGAAACAACCAGAGGAGACGGGGACCAGCACAAAACCTCCGTGAGGTAGTCTGTCGTCAAGGAGCCACGGGTCCGGCCCTAGTGAGGTAAACTCTGCAAGTTTATTCTGGTGGTGTCAGGACTCCTCCGTGCCAGAGTCATCCTCATCGTCCCCGAAGCAGCTGTCGGCCTCCTCCTCCACCTCGCCGTCCTCGTAGTAGTCGTCGTAGAAGAGGTCCGAGCCCTCGTCGGGCGCCGGCGCCTTGGTCTTCACGCAGTACTCAGCCAGCGTGGTGGGCACCTTCACACCATCCCGCTCCGCGTCCACCTTGGTCCCCAGGACCTGCTTCCTGGGGGGACAGGGTGGGTGAGGGCGCCACCCACGTGCCTGGACCCGGCCCCTGCCCGGCCCCCCTCCCCCAGGTCCCACGCTCATCCCAACGCTCAGGTTTCTCTTAAAACGGCGTGTGGCGACCACTTAGGACAAAGCCCTGTACATGAGGAGCTCCAGGGGGAGAAATGACAGAGGAGGGGGCTCGGGAAGGGCAGGAGGTGCGGGTGGGAGGCTGGACGGGCACAGTGCAGTCACAACCGCCCGCCCTGCCCCGAAGCACACCCCACGGGGACCCATCAGGAGCTAGGAGAAAATAACGATGCCGGCAACAGGGAGGGCCCATGCAGCCCCATTAGGGGGAAAAACCCTTCCTGAGCGCAGGAGCAGAGGAAGCAGCTGAGGGGGGGCCCAAGGACAAGAGGCAGGACCATCCCTGGAGCCGGGAACCAGCACAAGCGCGACGGGAAACGCAGAAACGGCCTGAGCCTCTGCGTGGCCTCCCAGGATTCTAAACCTGGGGGCCTGGCCACCCCGCCTCTGGCAGGAAGGGAGGACAAGTTAGCCCAAACTTCCTGGAGGGCACCGTGCACACCCGGCCCTACGAGGGGCCGCACCGCGCACACCCGGCCCTACGAGGAACCTGCCCCCAGCTCCATCTCCAGGACACGCGTCAGGAACGAGGCTGCAGCCTCAGGCAATGGGCTCGGGACTCCAACCCGGCCCTCGATCCCCTATCACCGACCAGGCACGGCTCTGTTCTGGGCCTGGCTGCTACCGGGGTGTGCGGGTCCCACAGTGCCCGCATGGGAGGGCACCAGGAAACGGACAGACAGCCCCAAGCCCAGCCCACAAGCCCAGTGCTTTCTATGGGGATGCACGAAGCGTGGAGAGCAGGCGTCTGGCCTCAGGGACGTCCCTGGGCAGCGGGACCCAGTGGATGCCATGCTTTGCTTCCCAAGCTCTCCGACGGGCTGGGGGGGTGACGGTGCCCTGGGGACGGCACTGCACGGGTGGCAGCCGTGGGGAGACGCAGGGGAGGGCCAGGGTGGGAACCGACCTGCGCCGTGGAGGTGCCGCCGGCACACCGCCAACATGAGCTGGAAGACCGTCTGGCGGCGCTGTTCAGCAAGACCAACATCCCTGACCAAGCTGGGCTCCATGGCAGCCCGCCTGGCACAGCTCAGTGGGACTTGGGCTGCCACAAGGCCAACACACACACAGATTTAAAAACAGGCAGAAACAGCGACCACAGCAGTCCACATGGCACATGTGAGTTGGCCCGCAGGGAGTTTTGAGGGATAAAAATAGCGTGGCTTTTATTTCTGTGCTGGGATCTCAGGGGGGAGGTGGCTGGGAGGAACATGGGCCAGGTGACACGGCCGGGCCAGGGCCACTGAGGACATCGCACAGAGGGACGGCCAGGACAGCTACCGAGACCTCCAGAGGCCGGCAGGTGCTTGCAGGGCACTTCCCAGGACGCCACGCGGGGCCCGCCCACGACGGCTGCTCAGAGCCGAGACCGCCCAGCACCAGGATGCTGCCCCAAGATGACCCCATGACACCAGGTGCCAGTGAGTGCAGGACGGAAGGTGCCCTGGATGCTCGTGGGTCCTGGGGCGAGGAAGACACATGCATTATGTGTACAATATTTTAAAGGTTGTTTTTAAGATTCTGCTTATACAAAATACCAACAAAAATAGGTGAGGCCTCTGTGAGGAAATCTATGCAATTTCACTCTGAGAAAAAAAAAAAAGGATAGGAAGGGCCTCTACGTAACAAGAAGGGCAGGAACCATTAAGGCCGTCGACCCGTGAAGAAAGCCTCGTCTGTGTACACAGACACGCACGTGTTTACACATTCATGTGAACACAGGCACCCAAGAGAAGGGGCTGTGGGGCTCAGCTCTGGGGCACGAGGGCGACAGGAGGAGAGGGAGAGCCGTGGGTCACCACACACAGCCACGCAGGCGAAGTGGACCTCAGGAACAGAAGGCGCCGGGAGGCAGCTGCACAGCCGTACCCAGAGCTCGCCAGGCCAAGAGCCTGCAGGGACGCACTCCGGACACGAGTAAGGCCAACACCCCTGACTAACAGTCAGTCACTGGGCACACACAGCACGACCCCATCTCTTCATTAAAGCACAGACATGCGTTAAACTGAAAAGCCTGGAAGAATCTATGAAAACATTAACCACCAGGACAGGTGCAGTGGCTCACGCCTGTCATCCCAGCACTTTGGGAGGCCGAGGTGGGGAGATCACCTGAGATCAGGAGTTTGAGACCAGCCTGGCTGAGATGGTGAAATCCCACCTGTACTAAAAATTACAAACATTAGCCAGGCGTGGTAGTGGGCACCTGTAATCCCAGCTACTTGGCAGGATGACGGGGGAGAACTGCTCGAACCCGGGAAGTGGAGGCTGCAGTGAGATGGCACCATTGCACTGCAGCCTGGGCGAGAGAGTATAACTCTGTCTCCAAAAAAAAAAAAAAAAAAAGGGCCGGGCGCGGTGGCTCACGCCTGTAATCCCAGCACTTTGGGAGGCCAAGGCGGGTGGATCACGAGGTCAGGAGATCGAGACCATCCTGGCTAACACGGTGAGACCCCGTGTCTACTAAAAATACAAAAAATTAGCTAGGCGTGGTGGCGGGCGCCTATAGTCCCAGCTACTCGGGAGGCTGAGGCAGGAGAATGGCGTGAACTCAGGAGGCGGAGCTTGCAGTGAGCTGAGATTGCGCTACTGCACTCCAGCCTGGGCAACAGAGCCAGACTCTGTCTCAAAAAAAAAAAAAAAAAAAGAGGAAAAGGGGCAAGAAGCTGGGCTTGAACCTGGCTGGACCCTCTGCCACTCGGCCTGGCCTCCATCTGTGACTGGCACCCTGTAAATGGGCACCAGGAAGCTCCGCCACCCTCACCAGGACGGTGGGGCTGGGCGGCCCTGGGACCAGGGGCCGGGGTGCAGGCCGGATCTGAGTCTCTCCTCCCGTGACACCCCCGCCCGCCCTCACCGGATGATGTCTGTGTACTCCCGATCCTTCCCCTTGCTCTCTTTCCACTTCCTGTACATCACGGAAGCGTCCACGTTGGCAGGCGAGAAGGTGTTGGGCTCGTTCAGGAGGGAGATCACACTCAGGAGAATGGTCCTGCGGGGAGAGTGGGTCGGAGTGGGGCGGCCCAGGGCACCCCAGCCTTCCGGCTCTTCTCTGGCCCTAAGGGTCACGGGGACACCTGCACCCGCCCAGCAGGTGATCATCTGGCCTCACGGCCTCTGCTTGTCTCAGGCCCCAGAACAGCAGGGGCTGGACCTGCATCAGTCTCCTCCCTCCCACGCCAAGACCCCTCCGTCAGACCCGGGGCTGCCCTCACGCCCGCACGTCCCGCCTGGACTACACTCCAGGACACACGGGCAACACGGCCCAGTGCCTGTACCTGGAGACGAGGCCTGGGCAGCACACGTGGCACGAGGCGACCAACCCAGAGACGGCTGGGGAAGGAGAAGGCCCCAGGACTAAGGAGGGTGGGACACCTCTAGGTGGTTCCAGACGGTGGGGCCGGCCTGGGGTCCTGGTGGGAGTCTGCACCGACACCACAGTGCTGCAGGCCCCATGAAAGCACCCACCGTGCAGGTATAGTGAGGCCCAGGACCGCCAGCTGGCAGGTCCCGAATCAGGCCTCGGCACCACGGCCTGCAGGGGAGCCCAGCCTACCTGATGTTCTGGGTGGACACGGGAGGGAGCCTGGCCTACCTGATGTTCTGGGTGGTCATGGAGGGTGGGGTTCCACCTCTCTGAGGGCGGGCAGCTCCCCACTCTGGGGGTCGCCCACCGGCGGGTGGGGCCGGCCTACCAGACGTTCTGGGTGGACACGGTGGGTGGGGCTGGCTTACCTGACATTCTGCGTGGGGTTCCACCTCTCTGAGGGCAGCTCCCCGCTCTGGGGGTCGTCCACCGGTGGGTGGAGGATGGAGATACACACGTCCCCCGTCTGCACAAGGAGAAGACAGATCAGAACAGGTCAGAGGTCAGCACGGGCTCCCAGCGCCCCGGGTCCCGGTGGATGAGGACGTGAGGCCCGTGGGGGTCGCGCTCACCTCGTAGATGTTAGGGTGCCACATCTTGGTCAGGAACCGAAAGGCCGGTGGAGAGTACGGGTAGTCGATGGGGAACTTGAGGCGCGCCTGCAGGGGCAGAAGGCGGGTGGCTCAGCCCAGCCCAGCCCCAGGCCATGCCCCAGCTCACAAGGTGCCCAAGCCCATCCCACTCCCAGTGCTGGTGCCTGAGGGTGTGTGTGAGGGACACCCTATCCCGCCCAAGGCAGGGACTCTCACGGGCCTGGGGTCAAGTCCCCAGAAGGCTGCCTCGAGCCTTTTCTGAATCACCTGAGCTGATCCCAGTTCCTACACAGTCCAGGTGGCCGGGACCCGGCCCAGCACAGCTGCTGGGGAACATGGGCACTGGCTGCACACGTGGCTCCAGGCCCACTGCAGCCCAGGTCAGGCACATGGGACCCAGGCCAGGGGCACCCACCAGCAGACAGAATGGACTGGCAGGGGCTCCAGGCTCCCCTCGGATGGAGCCGAAGCCCAAGACCAGGGCTGCACCTCCAGGGCCTCGGCAGCCAGGGTGTGGGGAGGGTTAGCACAGATGACTGCTCACCTAGCAAACACTCGTGACACCTGCCCTGGCCCGGGGCTGTGGGAGGGGATGAGTCAGTATGGCCGTCTGCCCTCAGGTGTCCGGTCTTGGTGGGTCAGGCAGGCAGACCCATAGGTCACAGAAACCTGGCAGGACTCCTTCCCTGTCAGCATCGCCCCCTGTGGTCACCCAGGCCCTGGGGGTCCAGACCTGCTGGTTCCCTGTCAGCATCGCCCCCTGTGGTCACCCAGGCTCTGGGGGTCCAGACCCGCTGGCAAGGACGGTCACAGAGGGAGGACTGAAGCCACGTGTTGGGTGACAGAGCTGTCTGGCCTGTAGCCTGGGGCGTGATGCCACCCACGGCCCTCCTGGGCCACAGCAGGTAAACAAGGAAGCCTCACTGTTTTCCTGCTGGGTCCCAGTGCCAGATACAGGGGGTGTCTGGGTCAGGGGTCCTGGTGGCACTCAGCACTCCAAGGCACGAGGACAGCACCCCCAAAGAGCGATCGTGGGCAAGGCCTGGACAGGGAGGGAACTCGGGGGGTCTTGGATCGTGGGCGAGGCCTGGACAGGGAGGGCACTCGGGGGGTCTTGGGGGGTGTCCTCTGTTTGACAGGGAACTCACTGGGACCCCGTGAGGCAAGTGACTTGGCCGCGGCCACAGAGCAAGGCTGGAACTTCAGTCTCACAACTGCCCAGCAGTTCCCCAAGACTTCAGGCCCCCCAAGACTGGTGCTGGGTTTCAGGCGGCAATCCTTGACAACAGCCAAAGCCTCACCTCTACCAAACCCCACCAAGTACCAATGAGCCTCTTATTTTGGGCACCTCTAAGAATGTCTTTCACCCGGAGCAAACCCAGGCTCAGAGAAGGAAAGCGCTCTGCCAAGGGCACACAGCAAGTCGGCTATGGAGGGCTCTCTCTGGCCGCCCCTGCCCCAGGGCTCACTCCGGCTCCTGAAGGAACAGCGGTTGCAGGCAGTGGCTGGGCAGCAGCGGCCCTGGGCACTCAGCAGGTTCTGTATTTCCACGCTCCCCCACCCAGGCACAGCGGGAAGGGAGAGTCCTCGTGGGTGGCAGCACCCCCGTCTCAACGCTGGCTTCTGAGGACTGACCCTGCAGCAGATGTCTAGAGGCCCCCTCCCTGGGAAATCCGGAAAACCGGATTATCCCCTAATGCTGGCCCAGGAGGCTCTGCCCACAATCCCTGGCAACCAGTCTGGTGGGCAGCAGCCAGAAACCCGCATCCCTTCCTTCCAGAACAGCAGCCGCCTCACAGGCCTGGCTTCGAGGTGGGGCTGCCACTCCTCATAGCCAGCTGCTCCCCCAAGCAGACAAAAAGGGCTGGGGAAGGGGGCTGCTAAAATCATTTGGCAACCTCGAGACCCAAACTCTGTTCCCTGTGTGGGGACGCAGGATTCCAGATGCAGAACCCACGGGAGTCCCACCCTCTGCTGTAACCCAGAACCTCAGCTCAGGAATCGCCCCCAGCAGACCAGGCTGCTGCCCTCACAGCCGCTGAGCGGGTGCGGTTCAGACACTAATTAGCTCGGAGAGCAGACACGTATCGTGCGGGAGGCATCGGTCCCTCGGCCCCACGTCCGCAGCTGGCCGGGGCAGAGCGGCCAGCTCTTGGCTGTCGTGTCGTGTCCAGGCTCTTGGCAGGAAGTGATGGCGAGAGGGAGAGATTCCTGGACAGGGTGCTCGTTCCCCACCTCTCACACAGGGCCCCTCGCTTTGTCCCTCTGGCCCCAAGAACGAGGTCCCTGAATGCCAAAGGGAGTCAAAGGTCACGTCTGGATCGTGAGATCAAGAAAACTGCCCTGGTTTTGGCCTGAGTCCTTTTCACATGGGACAGAAACAGCCTCCCTGCTCCCAACAACAACAAAAACATCAAGAAACTGCTTGGAATTAAACCGCCAGAGGGCAGAAGAAATGGCCCAGAACTCGGGGTTTGGGTCACAAGAAGCCACCTGTTCAATGGAATCTGAGAAAGGCCAAGACCAGCTGGGATGAGCGAGCCCGGAGCTTCTGAGGTCGGGGTCCGGGACGCGGGCCCGAGCCGGGAGGCCTGGGGAGAGCTGCAGGGAGCAGGTGGGAGGGACGCTCCTACCTCGGCCTTCCCGAGGGCGCAGGTTACATAAAGCCGGGGATGGAGCCCAGGGCGCCTGGCCGGCTGCTATTGGCAAGGGTGGCCGCTTTCCAGGCAGGTCCTGGCTGCCAAGGCTCATCCGGGCCTTTGTTGGAGCCTGAGCGAGTGGCCGCGCCAGCCACCCCCAGGCTGGCCTCGCTCCCCCGCTCACGGGCCCAGCTCCCCAACAATAGCAGCTGCGGGGTCTGGGGGGGCCTCTTTGTCTCCTCCGGGGAGGGCGGGGAGGGCAGCTGAAAGGCCGGCGCGGCCTGGGCTCCGCTCCCTCTTTCCCGCAGGGGCGGAGGGGGAAGCAGCCGGAGTCGAGCCGCCGCCAAGGAGAAGGTGGGCAAGAGCCCCACGCCCAGATGCTACAGGGAAGGCCCCCGGCCACCCCTCCGGCGGCCAAGAGCCTAACAGGGGACCGGACGGTGCCTTAAAGGGAACTGGGGATTTTCGGGGACTGCAGCAGAGGCTGAAGGTCCCCGAGACCGTCCGAGGAGGGGGCCGGGCAGAGCTGGGTGGGGGAATCTAGCCATAGAAGGGAAACGAGCCCAAGCCAGGAGGCTGCGGGGCTCGCCCAGGAACAGCGCTAGGACCGCGGGGCAGGGAGCTGGTTCCCGGCGCCCGAGGTTGCTCGTGGGCTCCGGGACCCGGGCGGGGGTCGCCGCGCTCACCTTGAAGTAGCCGCCCTCGTAGTAGGTGTTGGGGGGCCCGAAGATGGCCACCTCCCAGTTGTATAGATCGCCTTCGTCCACCAGTGTCACGCGGAAGCCCTCGACAGGCTCTTCCTGCAGCCCCTTGAGCTCCAGCAGCAGCGCCTTCTGCGAGCTGGGCACCAGCGGCCGAGCCATGGCGGCGGCGGAGGGGCCCGGGGTGGGAGCCGTGCGGGGCCGCGCGACCACCGCGAGTTCGCGAGACGGGCCGGGCCGCGCACCGTCCGGGGGGGAGCCACCGGGGCCGCCGCCTGCCTCCTCCTCTGCGCCGCCGCCGCCGCCCGGGGACCCCGAGCGCTCCACCAGCTCTGGCGCCGCCGCCCCACCGGCGCTTGCCTTGGCCGGGCCCGCGCGCCCCGCCCCCCGCTGCGCCTGCGCGCTCCGCCGGGCCCCGACTGCGCCTGCGCGCCGCGGCCAGGCCCGACTTGCGCCTGCGCGTCCGCCCGCGGGGGACGCCGGGAAGTGGAGTCCCGGCCCCGGTCCCGCCTACCGCGCTGAGCGCCGCCGCCGGGAGGGAGGGTTCGAGCGCGCAGCCCCGGGCTTTTCCGGTCCCCGAGGCCGCTGCCGTCGCCCCCAGCTCGACCAGCACCGCGGACGCTGTGCGCAGGGAGGCGGGCAGGGCTGTTCTGCGCCGTCGCCGGCCCAGTCCCCCGGCTTTGGGGTTGTTTTGTGACGTTCCGGCGCGGGGCGGGGCCGCGGGCGGTGAACAGGGCGCGGCGCGGGGTCCTGACCGGGGCCGGAGGGGCAGGGCCGGTCCATCTGGCGCGACCCCGCGTCCCCGCCTCCGTTTCCCCGTCTGTACAGGGGACAGGCGCGAAGTCTGTCCTCGGGTCGCGCTGGACACGCGGAAGGGAGGAAGGGGCGGGAGCGAGGCGGGATCCGCAGACCTGGCTTCCAGGCGCGGCGCTGCCTCGGTTCCCCCGACAGCGGGAGTTCTGAGAAGTGGGCGAGGTCAGGGAGGGCTCTGAGGGGCGGGAGGGGCGAGGGCTTCCCTGGTCCCCGTTGAAGTCACCGTGTGGTGTGAGGCGAGTGCAGGCGCTGGAGCCATCAGAGGTTGGCAAGGTGCTCCTGCCCCCCAGAGAAATTGGGAAAAAGGCCCACCCCAGCCAGCATCGGCTCAGCACCTGTCCCGGGAGAGGCGCCAGCCCCACGGAGCCCCCACCCCAAGCTGAGCCGGAGCCTGGCTATGCCTTCCTCCCAGCCTGACCTTTGTCCTACCCGAGTCTTTTTTTTTTTTTTTTTTTTTTTTTTTTTTAATGAGACAGAGTCTCGCTCTGTGGCCTAGGCCGGAGCGCAGTGGCACAATCTCACTGCAACCTCCGCCTCCCGGGTTCAAGCTAGTGTCCGCCTCAGCCTCCCGAGTAGCTGAGATTACAGGTGCCCGCCACCACGTCCGGCTAATTTTGTATTTTAAGTAGAGATGAGATTTCACCATGTTGGCCAGGCTGGTCTCGAACCCCTGACCTCAAGTGTGTTGTTAGGTTTTGAAAGGAAGGGGAGGATGCAGTTTGGACTAACAAAGTGATCCGTCTGCGTCGGCCTCCCAAATGCTGGGATTATAGGCATGAGCCACCACGCCCAGCCCACCTGAGTCTTGACCCCAGCTGATTCCAGGCATCACTGTGACCGCACCTGACTTCTGACCTGGCTCAGTGGCTGCCCAGACACCCACATGCTCCTTGCCGTGAAGCTTGGTAAGGAGAACTGGCCGTGGTGAGGACGGGGCAGCCCAGCCTCCCCTGAGTCGTGCCCGTGACTGGGGTGGCCCTGCCCTCGGACTGTGCTAGTGGCATTGTTGCTATGCCCTGGGTACACACAGCTGCATCAACACACAGGCCGGGCGCAGTGGCTCACACCTGTAATCCCAGCACTTTGGGGGGCCGAGGCAGGTAGATAACGAGGTCAGGAGATCGAGACCATTCTGGCTAACATGGTGAAACCCCGTCTCTACTAAAAATACAAAAAATTATCTGGGCGTGGTGGCTGGCACCTGTAGTCCCAGCTACTCGGGAGGCTGAGGCAGGAGAATGGCGTGAACCCGGGAGGCGGAGCTTGCAGTGAGTTGAGATCGTTTGAGATCGTGCCACTGCGCTCCAGCCTGGGCAACAGAGACTCTGTCTCAAAAAAAAACAAAAACAAAAACCACAGTCTGGGACCAGGGCCACTCCGTCCCGCAGGTGCCCCAACACCTGCCCCCAACCTCATGAGTCTGGTCCCCAGCAGAGGACCAGCAGGCAAACCTGTCTGGGGAAAGGAAAACACCATCAGGAGTGGAGAGGGAGGGAGGGATCTAAGAAAGAGCTCTGGGCCGAGCGGTCACTTCCAGAGCTGTCCAGGGCCCAGGCCGTGGCGTCCTTGCCCGTAAGGGCCTCTGGGTCTCCTCCCTCAGGCCCCTCTGCGCGGCACCCTGGGGGCCTGGAGTAAAAGGAGGGTCTCGGGACTAGTGGGGCCCTCTGGCTGTGGCCCCTTCACCAAAGTTCCCAGGGTTTTCTGAGCCTCAGTCTCTTCCGTGGCACAGGTGGCGGATATATTGCCAGCACCATGGAGCGGGCAGGCAGCAGCTCATGGGTAAATTAATGCTAATTAGAATTAATCACGATTCCTCCTCTAAGGGCTCCCAAGATCTCTTCTTCTGTACACCCACATCCCAGGAAGCACTGTGTGAGTGAGGGAGGTTTTCTTTCTCTCTCTCTTTTTTTTTTTTTTGAGAAGGAGTCTCACTCTGTCGCCCAGGCTGGAGTGCAGTGGCACGATCTTGGCTCACCGCAACCTCCGCCTCCTGGGTTCAGGTGATTCTCCCGCCTCAGCCTCCCGACTAGCTGGGATTACAGGCGTGCGCCACCACGCCCAGCTAATTTTTTGTATTTTTAGTAGAGACACGGTTTCACCATGTTAGCCAGGATGATCTCGATCTCCTGACCTTGTGATCTGCCTGCCTCAGCCTTTCAAAGTGTTGGGATTACAGGCGTGAGCCACCGCGCCCAGCCTAGGTGGGGGAGATTTTCAAGCCCCTCCAGCTTGTCCCACACGGCCCAGACCCCCAGGGAGGTTCAGGCTCACACCACCCTGGAGCGGTGGACACCAGGGGCTTCCACCTGCCTGCTTGGGGGCTCCCTACTCTGTGGGAACGGGTTTGAATTGGACTGACCCAAGCCCTGGCTGCAGGGAGAGGTCATCCCATCAGTTCCCAGGGCCCCCACCCTGGGCTGCAATGATTGGTTCAGGAACAAGCATGTGACTCCTGACGTCCAATGAGATTCAGCCCTGGGACATTTCTCTGGGATCACAGTGCTGGGGTGGCTGAGCTGGAAGGACCTGGGCCTGGAGTTACCGGGTCATGGTGTCACCATGGGGCTGCGAACAAAGGCGGCATCACAGGAAAGCTGAGCCGGCTGATGAGAGGGGAAACGTTGATAATCCTATTAATGATCTTGGATCCAGCTGTTACCTGACCTCCCCTAGATGTTCCAATGATGCAATCCCATAAATTCTTACTCTCTTAGTTTGTTTGTTTTGAGATGGAGTCTCTGTGTCACCTAAGCTGGATTCCAGTGGTGCAATCTCAGCTCATTGCAACCTCTGCCTCCCAGGCTTAAGCAATCCTCCCACCTCAGTCTCCGAAGTAGCTAGGATCACAAGTGTGCACTGTCACACCCAGCTAATTTTTGAATTTTTATAGAGATGGGGTTTTACCATGTTGGCCAGGCTGGTCTCGATCTCTCAGCCTCAAGTGATCCTCCTGCCTTGGCCTCTTACAGTACTGGAATTACAGGCTGAGCCACCACGCCCAGCCTTTTTAGTTTATTTTCCTTTCCTCCCTCCCTGCCTCCCTTCCTGTTGCTCAGGCTGGCCTTGAACTCCTGGGCTCAAACAGTCCTCCCACCTCAGCCTCCCAGGTAGCTGGGACCACACGTGCACACCACCACAACCAGGTTAAATTCCTTCTTCGTGCCGGGCGCGGTGGCTCACGCTTGTAATCCCAGCACTTTGGGAGGCTGAGGAGGGCGGATCACCTGAGGGCAGGAGTTCCAGACCAGCCTGACCAACATGGAGAAACCCCATCTCTACTACAAATACAAAATTAGCCAGGCGTGGTGGCACATGCCTGTAATCCCAGCTACTAGGGAGGGTGAGGCCCAAGAATTGCTTGAACCTGGGAGGCGGAGGTTGCGGTGAGCCGAGATCGCGCCATTGCACTCCAGCCTGGGCAACAAGAGTGAAACTCCGTCTCAGAAATAAATAAATAAATAAATATAAATAAATTCCTTCTTCATTAATTAAGCCAGTTTGAGTTAGGTTTTCCATCGCATGGCACAGAAGAACCTTAAATTCAAATCTAGTTTCTGCCATGACCTTGGAAATATTCCTCAAACATTAAACCTAGTCTCAGATTTATTTTTATTTATTTATTTAATTTTATTTTTGAGATGGCGTCTTGCTCTGTCACCTGGGCTGGGTTGCAGTGGCTCCTTCTCGGCTCACTGCATCCTTTGCTTCCCGGGTTCAAGTGATCCTCCTGCCTCAGCCTCCCAAGTAGGTGGCTTGTGCCACCATGCTGGCTAATTTATATTTTTAGTAGAGATGGGGTTTCACCATGTTGCCCAGGTTGGTCTGGAACTCCTGACCTCAAGTGATTCACCCTCCTTGGCCTCCCAAAGTGCTGGGATTACAGACGTGAGCCACCGTGCCTGGCCTATGAGTTTCAGTTTTTTATTTTATTTTATTATTTTATTTTGAGACAGAGTCTCACTCTGTTGCCCAGGCTGGGGTGCAGTGGCACGATCTTGGCTCATTGCAATCTCTGCCTCCCGGGTTCAAGCGATTCTCCTGCCTCAGCCTCCCGAGTAGCTGGGATTACAGGTGCGCCACCATACTCGGCTAATTTTTGTAGTTTTAGTAGTGACGGGGTTTTGCCATGTTGGCCAGGCTGGTCTCGAACTCCTGACCTCAGGTGATCCGCCTGCCTCGGCCTCTGAAACTGCTGGGATGACAGGCGTGAGCCACCGTGCCTGGCCCAAGTTTCAGTTTTTTAATCTGAAAGTGGATTAGATAAGATAGTTGTGCAAAGCTCCTCCTGTGGAGCCCGAGATGTCACTGAGACTCTTATACGATGGCGTCTTGCTGCTCTCGTGCCCTGTAGGGAAGAAAGACATGACCTCAGAAGGCAGAGGGGTGCATGTGGGAGGATATGGTCCTCAGGGAAGAGGGACACGGAGCCAGGACACAGCAGCTGTGGGGCCTTGGGCAACATGGCCAGACCTCATCTCCACACACACACACACAAATGTTTCTTAAGCAGCCAGGTGTGATGGTACACACCTGTGGTCCCAGCTACTTGGGAGGCTGAGGCAGGAGGATCTCCTGAGCCCAGGAGTTTGAGGCTGCAGTGAGCTGTGATTTTACCACTGCACTCCAGCCTGAGCCACAGAGCGAGACCCTGTCAAAAAAAAAAGGAAAAACGCAAAAGGCTGTGGGGCCCGTGTGCTTCCAGATGCATCAGAACTGGCTTCCAGGTCAGCTTTCATCTGTGCAGTCACAGGCCAGTTCCTCACCGTGGAAGAGGGAATAAGGCCCCCAAGACAGCCACATCCTGATCCCCAGAATCTGTGGCTGTGCCACCTCAGGTGGCAAAAGGGACTCTGCAGGTGTGATAAGAACCCTGAGATGGCAGAGCATCCAGGGTGATCGGGGGCCCATGTCCTCACAGGCTCCTTTTAAGAGGGCGGTGGGGGGCGGGGGCCGGGAGTCAGAGACTGGAAGAGATTGCACTCTTGGAGGTGAAGGGGGAGGAAGGGCCTGGAGCTGAGGGATGCGGGTGCCTCTGGACTCTGGGAAAGGAGGAAACAGGTTCTCCCTGGAGCCCCCAGGAGGGACCAGCCCTGTTCATGCCTTGATTTTAGAAGTTCTGCCTTCCAGAGCTGTGAGATGATACGTTCGTGCTAAGTCACTAAATTTGTTACTGCAGCTACAGGGATTAACACACCTCAATGACTTCCAGCTTCTTCCTCGGGGAAAATTGCTTCCTTCTTTCCCTCCCTTCCCCTCCCCCTCCCCTCCCCTCCTCCTCCCCTCCCCTCCCCTCCCCCTCCCCTCCCCTCCTCCTCCCCTCCCCTCTGCTCCCTTCCCCTCCCCCTCCCCTCTCTTCCCGTCCCCCTCCCCTCCTTTCCCCTCCCCTCCCCTCCTTTCCCCTCCCCTCCCCTCCCCTCCACTCCCCTTCCCTTCCCTTCTCCTTCCCTTCCCTTACCCTCCTTCCCTCTCTCCTTCTCTTCCTTCCCTTCTATGTGCAAATCTAGGTTCTGGGGATTGAGCAGTGAACAAAAGCAGCAAACTTCTTGCCCTTGGGTTCACAGGGAGAGAGGCCACAAACCAGCATAGAAATACATAAATAGTTTCTAAAGAATGCCGGGGGTAAAGAGCCACCAGGATGGTGTAGGAAGGCATCTTGAACTCAAGAGGTGACATTTGAGCAGAGACCCAGCTGGCGTGGGGAAGCAGCAGGCAGGTCTGCGGGAACAGTGCTGCAGGGAGAGGGAACAGCACGTCCAGGGGCCCTGAGGTGGGGACAGCCCGACTGGCTAGAGGCCCAGGGTCTGGGTGGTCAGTGCGGGACAGAGGTGAGAAGACACTGGGGAGCCTCCCGCTCAGCTGTCCTGAGTGCCGGCTTTGTTCACAGACATGGCGGAGGTGATGGCTGCAGAATCTGGCCCATGCACCCAACCCAGGCGCCCAGCACTGTGCTCCTAAAAACAGCTCCCGGCTGCATCTGACTGGCCAGCTGGGTTTCTCTGAACCCATCGCTGAGGCTAGGGGAGGGAATGCTCTGACTGGCTGGTGGGGACTGGGGGTCCAGGTGGGCGAGGGTGTTGGCTGGACCAGCCAGGGGCGGTGAAGAGCTGGGGGTCCAGGTGGGCGAGGGTGTTGTCTGGACCAGCCAGGGGTGGTGAAGGGAGGGCAGGCACGGTGCCTCAGGATGAGGTGCGGTGAGGGCTGCTGTGGAGCCCGGGAAGGCGTCTGGCTGTGGTCTCAGTGCTCAGTGGATCGGGTGAGAGGCTTCCACGGAGACCAGAAACTCTGGAGGAGCCCAGGGTCCAGGGAGCTGGCCGGAAGCTCCGTCTTGGATGTGTCAGGCTTGGGATGTCCCCAGGGATCCAGGAGAGGAGAACTCTTGGGAGGCGGGGAGGCCCTGGACGGTGCCACCAGAGGAGCTGGGGAGAGAGAGGAAGCTTCCAAGGGGGGCTGTGGGGTGGGGCAGGAGCCTGTGGGTGCTGCCGGAGGGGACTGCCGTGCTCTACGCTGCTGTGAGGCAAGGGAGGACGGGTCAGCTTCCCGGCTGCACTGACGAGGGTCACGCCGGGATCAGGACAGACGGGGTCCTTGGGACCTGAGGGCAGGCACAGTGGGCGGCACAGGGTCAGGGATCAGGGGAGGCCCCAGGGAGCTGGGCGGGGCGGGGGAGCTGGGCAGGGCGGGGAGGTGGGTGGGGCAGGGGAGGGGGGCTTCTGTTGGCCTTGGCCTCAAGGGACCGGGGCAGAGTGTGAGCTGCACCCTGGGACCAGCTTTGTTGTCCTCTGATTGGTCACTCCTGGAAGCCTCCATGCCCTGCGTCCCTGTCTGGGTGTCCAGGATTTAAGCCCACCTCAGCCTGCCTGGCTGTGGGCTTTGGGAGGACAGGGGCCTCTCCTATGTTTTTTTTTGTTTTTTTTTTTGAGATGGAGTCTCCCTCTGTCGCCCAGTCTGGAGTGCAATGGCACAATCTCGGCTCACTGCAAGCTCTGCCTCCAGGGTTCACACCATTCTCCTGCCTCAACCTCCCGAGTAGCTGGGACTACAGGCGCCACCACCACGCCCAACTAATTTTTTGTATTTTTAGTAGAGACGGGGTTTCACCGTGTTAGCCAGGATGGTCTCGATCTCCTGACATCGTGATCCGCCCGCCTCGGCCTCCCAAAGTGCTGGGATTACAGGCGTGACCCACCACGCCCGGCTCTCCTGTGTTTTGTGTCTTGTTGCTCAGCCCCCAGCCCGTGCCCACCGGAAATGCTGCTCAGCCCCCCAGCCCATGCTCACCGGAAATGCTGCTCAGCCCCCAGCCCATGCTCACTGAAATGCTCTGGTGTATGACCTGTAAGGGGCGCTTGTGATAGCCTAACAGCACCTGTGGATGGAGTGGGCACCTTTCATTAATCTTTGTTACCCATTGCTGCGTAATAAATCACCCCAAATTTAGTAGCCTAGAACCATGACTGTCATTTATTCAGCTCCTGAGTCTGCACAGCAGGAGCTGCCGTCAGCACAGGCATCGCAGCTGGTGCCCAGTCCAGAGGGTGAGCGTCCTGCAGGGGCCCTGCCTTGGAAGGAGCTCCAGTCCCGGAGGGGGATGCGGATTCTACCTCTCCATCTGCCTCTGCAGCGGGGAGTGTAAACATTATTGTGGCTTTTTTTGGGAAACAGGCGATTTGCCAGGATTCATTCCTGTATTGATTCATTGGTTCATTCATCACCTACCCTAAGCCCAGCTCAGTGCTGGGAAACTGGGAGACAGGAGCAGTCTCTGCCATTGTGGAACTTGTAAAAATTTAAAAATTCTGTTCCCGGCCAGACACTGTGGCTCATGCCTGTAATCTCAGCACTTTGGGAGGCCGAGGTGTGTGGATTACAAGGTCAGGAGTTCAAGACCAGCCTGAGCAACATGGTGAAGCCCCATCTCTACTAAAAATACAAAAATTAGCCAGGCATGGTGGCACGTGCCTGTGATCCCAGCTACTCAGGAGGCTGAGACAGGAGAATTATTTGAACCTGGAAGGCAGAGGTTGCAGTGAGACAAGATTGAGCCACTGCACTCGAGCTTGGGCGACAGAGCAAAAAAAAAAAAGTCCAGGCACGGTGGCTCACGCCTGTCATCCCACCACTTTGGGAGGTCAAGGCAGGCGGATCATGAGGTCAGGAGATCATGACCATCCTGGCTAACACAGTGAAACCCCATCTCTACTAAAAATGCAAAAAATTAGCCGGGTGTGGTGGTGAGCGCCTGTAGTCCCAGCTACTTGGGAGGCTGAGGCAGGAGAATGGCGTGAACCCAGGAGGTGGAGCTTGCAGTGAGCCGAGATCACACCACTGGACTCCAGCCTGGGCGACAGAGCGAGACTCTGTCTCAAATAAAAAAATTAAAAAAAAATAAAATAAAATTCTGTTCCCGTGTGTGGTGTTAGGATAGATGGTAGTTTTCTTCTTCGGTTCCTGGATCATAGCTCCCGAAGCCCTAGTTGCAGTCTCTCGCTGCACTGCTGAGCTCGTTAGGCCTCAGGAAATAATCTCCCACCCTCCTCTGAGCTGCAGAGCTCTAATCTTCTTACCTTTTTGATTATGGGTCTTGGGACCCTCCCCAAAGAGGGTCCTGCCCTATACCCCTGGGGAAGTAATGTTGACATCATGAAGCTTCCATAAAATCCCTAGGCCGCGTGTGGTGGCTCATGCCTGTAATCCCAGCACTCTGGGAGGCCGAGGTGGGTGGATCACCTGAGGTCAGGAGCTTGAGACCAGCCTGGCCAACATGGTGAAACCCTGTCTCTACTAAAAATACAAAAGTTAGCCAGGTGTGGTGGCGGGTGCCTGTAATCCCAGCTACTCAGGAGGCTGAGCCAGAAGAATTGCTTCAACTCAGGAGGCGGAGGTTGCAGTGAGTTGAGATTGCACCACTGCACTCCAGCCCGGGTGGCAGAGCAAGACTCCGTCTCAAAAATGAACAAACAAACAAAAAACCACGAAACCCTAGAGAACTGGGTTCTGGGGAGCTTCCAAGAGCTGAACACGTGGAGATGCCTGGAAGCTCCGAGATGGTGCCCTGTGCATCCTCACGGCACTCCAAGCCCCACCCTACACGTACCTCATCTGTGGTCCCTTCTTCTGTTATCTTTGCCACATCCTTTATAGTAAACCAGGAAACACAAGTGTTTCTGAGTTCAGTGAGCTGCTCCAGCAAATTAATTGAACCCAAAGGGGTGTTGGGAACCCCAACTTGAACCCAGTCAGACCGAAGTCCTGGAAGCCCAGATTCGCAACTGGTGTCTGAAGAGGGAGCAGGCTCGGGCACTGAGCCCTCGGCCTGTGGGATCTGACGCTATCTCTGGGTAGAAGGTGTCAGAGCTGAGTTAAGAGGACACCCAGCTGGCAACTGCTAGTTGGTGTGTGGGAAAAAACGCTCCCACATGTGGTCACAGAAGTCTTTTCTGAGTGGATGACTGTGATGAGGTGGTGAGACCAGAGGAGAAACAAGGCTTGAGTGTTCCCTGTGTCTGATTGGACCCTCCACAGGAACGGGCTGTCGGGACTCCCCTTTAACAGGAGACACTGAGGCCAAAGGAGTGAAGTCACCTGCCAGCAACCATTCGGAGCTAGGGTTCTGGATTCACTTTTTTTAAAAATTTTTTTGAGATGGAGTCTTGCTCTGTCACCCAGGCTGGAGTGCAGTGGCGCGATCTTGGCTCAGTGCAAGCTCTGCCTCCTGGGTTCACGCCATTCTCCTGCCTCAGCCTCCAGAGTAGCTGGGACTACAGGCGTCCGCCACCACGCCCTGCTAATTTTTTGTATTTTTAGTAGAGACGGGGTTTCACCATGTTAGCCAGGATGGTCTCGATCTCCTGACCTCGTTATCTACCTGCCTCGGCCTCCCAAAGTGCTGGGATTACAGGCGTGAGCCATCGTGCCCGGCCTGTTTTTTTTTTTTTTTTTTTGAGACAGGGTCTCACTCTGTCACCCAGATTGGAGTGCAGTGGCTCAATCTCGGCTCACTGCAACTTCTGCCTCCTGGGTTCAAGTTATTCTCCTGCCTCAGCCTCCTGAGTAGCTGGGATTACAGGCGCCTGCCACCACAGCCAGCTATTTTTTTTTTTTTTTTTTTTTGTATTTTTAGTAGAGACAGGGTTTCACCATGTTGGCCAGGCTGATCTCGAACTCCTGACCTCAAGTGATCCGCCGCCTTAGCCTCCCAAAGTGCTGGGGTTACAGGCGTGAGCCACCGCGCCTGGCTGGATCCGCTCTCGCAGTCTGAGAAGTGATTCTGGTTGGTGGTGGTGGGCACTGGGGGTTACCGGACGACCCTCCCCACCGGTGGTGAGTGGGAGGCCCTGTGCGTTCTAGAGTAGGCCGGGCGCAGATCCCAGCTGAGCCCTTGCTGAGGGTGTAACCTCCGCTGCCTGGGCCTGGGAATCAATCACATGAGGCACTTCAGTTCCTGGGAAGTGTTGGGGCTGTTGTCTCCCCAATGTCACTACCATCTGCCCAGCTGGCCTCTTCGTTTGACATCTGGGGAGACTGAGGTTCAGGGAGGATACCTGGGCCGGGCGGGGCTGGGGGGCCCGGGCCCTGCGTTCCAGAAGAACCGCCTGCTCTCCGGCCTCAGGCTCCGCAGGGCCCCGTGGGGCGTCCCCCTCCGCTGCTCCCACCAGGCCGGGTCCAGAGGTCCCGGCGTTTCCGGCCTCGAATCCAGCCTCCAGCCGCCGCGGTTCCGGGGCCGTGGGGGGCCTGCTGGGGAAAAGCGTCTTCTGCGGGCACCGGGGCTGGGAGGCGGGCGCGCACACACACACCAGCGTCAGCCTCGCAACAGATTTTATTAGCGTGGGGCAGGGGCTCCCGCGGGGGTGGAGGGCGGCCGCGGCGCTGTGTGGGGACGGGGCGGCTGCTTCCTGGGAGCCCCGGCCGCCTCCGCAAGGCTGGGCGCCTCGTTACGGCAGGCCCTCACCGGGGCGAGGGGAAGGCTCCGCGCGCCCCGCACGCGGGGACCCCCCCCAGTGCAGATCCCGGATCCGCGCGGCCCACGGGGCTCAGCCCACCGGCTTGACCTTCGCGATGAAGAGCGCGGCGGCCCTCTCCAGGAACTCCTCGCGGGTCATGGGCGCGCTGGGCCGCCGCCCCCCGACGGCGCGGTCCAGCGCCAGCGCCAGGCTGTCGGGCCCCAAGCGCGAGCCGGCCTCCAGGAAGCGCGCGGGCGCGGCGGCGTCGCTGGCCTGCAGCGCGCCCTCCAGGGTGTCCAGCACGGCCTGGCCCACGCGGCGGTCGGCCACGGCGGCGGCCGGGTCCTCCAGCAGCTGGAAGAGCGCGCCGGCGCGCGCCACGAACTCCAGCAGCACGAAGCAGGTGAGCGTGCCCGCGCGGAAGACGCTCAGCGGCACCGCCTCGTGATCACGGCACTGCACCTTGCGCAGCAGCGGCGCCACCACCTCCTCGGGGGCCTGGCCGTCCCGGCAGATGCGCCTGAGCAGTTCGCTGTAGGTGCGCCCATCCAGCCCCGGCCTCTTCCTGCGCCCGCCGGCGCTCAGGCACTCGTAGGCCACACTCACGTTGTTGTTGAAAGCGGCCCTGCGGAGACGGGGACGTTGGGGGCCGGCAGAGCCCTCGCGCCCACCCAGCCCCAGCCTCCCCTCCTCGCCAGGCCTATGCCCTAGCCTCCCCTCTCCCCCTACCCCCCATCTCCGGCCTCCCCTCCTCCTCACCCTCTATCCCTGCAGCTCCTCTCTTGAGCCCCCGCCTCCCTCCTCCCAGCCCAGGCCTCCTCCTCCCAGCCCCCTCCTAGCTCGGGCCTCTCCTCCCCCAGCATCCCCAGCCCTGGCCTCTCCTCCCCCCAGTATCCCAAGCCCAGGCCTCCCTCCTCCCAGCCCCTACCCAGCCCAGGCCTCCCTCCTCCCAGCCCGGGCCTCCCTCCTCCCAGCCCCTACTCAGCCTGGGCCTCCCCTCCCCACCCCACCAGCACCCCCAGCCTGGGCCTCCCTCCTCCTAGCCCCTACCCAGCCTGGGCCTCCCTTCCTCCCAGCTCCCACCCAGCCTGGCCTTCCTCCCAGCACCCCCAGCCCGGGGCTCCCTCCTCCCAGCCCCCACCCAGCCAGGCCTCTCTCCTCCCAGCACCCCCCAGCCTGGGCCTCCCCACCCCACCAGCACCCCCAGCCTCAGCCTCCTCCCAGCCTGGACCTCCCTCCTCCCAGCCCCTACCCAGCCTGGGCCTCCTCCTCCCAGCCCCCACCCGGCCTGCCCTCCCTCCTCCCAGCACCCCCCAGCCCAGGCCTCCCCTCCCCACCAGCACCCCCAGCCTCGGCCTCCTCCTCCCAACCTGGGTCTCCCTCCTCCCAGCCCCCACCCAGCCTGGCCTCCTTCCTCCCAGCACCCCCAGCCCGGGCCTCCCCTCCCCACCAGCACCCCCAGCCTCGGCCTCCTCCTCCCAACCTGGGTCTCCCTCCTCCCAGCCCCCACCCAGCCTGGCCTCCCTCCTCCCAACACCCCCCAGCCTGGCCTCCTCCTCCCAGCCCCCACCCAGCCTGGCCTCCCTCCTCCCAGCCCCCACCCAGCCTGGCCTCCCTCCTCCCAGCCTCCACCCAGCTCAGGCCTCTCCTCCCCGCAGCTCCCATCCAGCCCTGGCTTCCCAGCTCCAACTGGACCGGCCTCAGGGCCTCTGCAAGGGCCATGACACTGCTCAGATGTCGCCTCCCGACCCCTAACTCCTTTCCTCCTGTTTTCTTCCTAGTGGTCATCCTGTCTTACTCGCTGTCCCACATCCCTGTGAGCTTCATGTTTCCCACCAGAGTGTGAGCACATGCCCTCCAGGGCCGGACGTTCATCTTGGTTATAGCCCTGGTGCCTAGAACACTGTCCTGCACACAGTAGGTGCTCAGTAAATGTCTGTTGAATCAACCAACAGGCATCTGTCTGGGGCATCTGGCCCCAGTGAAGAAGGAATTAATGAAATCAACTGTAACCTAATAGTAGTAGTAACAAATTTTAAAATCCTCTTAAAGTTGCTGCAAAGCGTGACCCCCCCCCTTACACTCAAAAGAGAATGTTAACAGCCTGTCTTCTCTCTGTAGTTAGTGGACCTTATCTATACTCTCCAACTCCACATTCCTCAGTTTATTACAGGCCCAGCAAGTTCCTGCTTACCTCCCTAGCACAGCTGCAGGGTCACAAGACTGATAAGTTTAGGTTGTAAGACATGTTTTTCTCAAGATGTAAGAAATGTTGGCCAGGCACGGTGGCTCACGCCTGCAATCCCAGCACTTTGGGAGGCCGAGGTGGGAGGATCACAAGGTCAAGAGATTGAGGCCATCCTGGCCAACATGGTGAAACCCCGTCTCTACTAAAAATACAAAAATTAGCCGGGCGTGGTGGTACACGTCTGTAGTCCCAGCTACTCGGGAGTCTGAGGCAGGAGAATCGCTTGAACCTGGGAGGTGGAGGTTGCAGTGAGCCAAGATGGCGCCATTCCACTCTAGCCTGGGCGACAGAGGGAGACTGTCTCAAAAAAAAAAAATAAATAAATAAATAAAAATAAAAATAAATGCCGTAATGCTTAACTGCCTTTGTTTCTCGCCTCTGTAACTTACTTCCCGCCTCACGTAGTTCCCGCCTTACCATGTTTAAAAGTAGGAAAAGCCCTTTGTTCGAGGCTCAGAGTTTCTGGACGTATGTCCGGCTGAGCCGGTGATCACCTTGATAAACTCTCCTGAACCTTTTTCGGTCTCTCCAGTCTTTGTCCCGCAACACCAGGACCCTCTGGTCTCCCTCCCTGCAGCAGCAGCACCTGTTTACACGTGGCCAAATACTGTGCTCAACATTTAACACAACTGACATTTCTTTTTTTCTTTTCTTTTCTTTTTTTTTTATTTTGAGACAGAGTCTCACTCTGTCATCAGGCTGGAGTGCAGTGGCATGATCTCAGCTCACAGCAACCTCCACCTCCCGGGTTCAAGCGATTCTCCTGCCTCAGCCTCCTGAGTAGCTGGGATTACAGGCATGTGTTACCACACCCGCCTAATTTTTGTATTTTTAGTAGAGACGGGGTTTCACCATGTTGGCCAGGATGGTCTGGATCTCGAGTGACCTCGTGGTCCGCCCACCTCGGCCTCCCAAAGTGCTGGGATTACAGGTGTGAGCCACTGCGCTCAGCCTGTGCTGAACATTTAACACAGCTGACATTTTATTTTTTCTTTTATTTTTTTTTGAGACAGGGTCTCACTGTGTTGTCCAGGCTGGAGAGCAGTGGTACAATCAGGGCTCACAGCAGCCTCCACCTCCTGGGCTCAAGCGATCCTCCTGCCTCAGCCTCCCAAGCTGCTGGGATTACAGGTGACAGCTGCTGCTCGGGGCCAGTGGTGGTATTTCTCTCCCCACAATCCCCCAGACAAGGCCCCACAGTCAGCCTGAGGGTCAAATCCGACCTGCTGCCTGCCTTTGTAAATAAAGCTTTATCGGAACATAACCACGTCAGTCTGCTGACATGTGGCCTGTGGCAGCTTCAGACCAGAACCGTACAGCTGAATGTCAGGATGGAGGCTGCTGCGCACAGCTGAAATGTTCACTATCTGGCCCTTTACAGAAGAAGGCTGTCAGCCCTGCTGCCGGCTCTGGGGTGGGTTCGATTCCTTGCCCCAGTGAGGAGCCTGAGGCCTTACTCCGTGCTACTCGTCTGCTGGTAGTGTGACACACGCTCCCGTGGAGGGCACCAGGGAGTGGCCAGTGTGGGGGCCGCTGCAGGACCCTGGGTGGGCTGCTTAACCCTCCGGCCTCACTCCCCCCATCAGTTCCCGGCCAGGCCTCATGCTAGTGGCCTGTTACTTCCTCTGGGACACATAGGGAAACTGAGGCTCAGGCCAGCCCCCATGGTCTGGCCAAGGGTCCCAGAGAGGAAGTGGCCAACCTCAGGGCTTACGCTTTTCCCTTCTGGGAGCTCAGCTTCATGGTGAGGAGGGCAGCCTTCCCTCCGGCATGACCTGGGCACACGACTTCACCTTTCTGTGGGCCACCTGTGGTAGGTGCCGGGGAAGTGCTGAGCCAGCATGCAGTAGGTGCTCAGTAAATGCAGGGTTGGTGTGCAGTAGGTGCTCAGTAATGCAGGGCTGGTACACAGTAGGTGCTCAGTGATGCTGGGCCAGAATGCAATAGGTGCTCAGTAAATGTGGGGCTGGTGTGCAATAGGTACTCAGTAATGCTGGGGCGGTGTGCAGTGGGTGCTCAGTAAATGCTGGGCCAGCATGCAATAGGTGCTCAGTAAATGTAGAGTCAGCGTGCAGTGGGTGCTCAGTAATACAGGGCCAGTGTACAGTAGGTGCTCAGTGAATGCAGGGCCAGTACACAGTAGGTGCTCAGCAAATGTGGGGTCAGTGTGCAGTGGGTGCTCAGTAATGCTGGGTCTGTGTACAGTGGGTGCTCAGTAAATGCTGGGCCAGCGTGCAATAGGTGCTCAGTAAATGTGGGGCCGGGGCAGGTTGGTGTGCAGCAGGTGCTCAGTAATGCAGGACTAGTGCACAGTAGGTGCTCAGTAATGCTGGGGTTGTGTGCAGTGGGTGCTCAGTAAATGCTGGGCCAGGATGCAATAGGTGCTCAGTAAATGTGGGGCTGGTATGCAGTAGGTACTCAGTAATGCTGGGCTGGTGTGCAGTATGTACTCAGTAATGCTGAGCTGGCGTGCAGTAGGTACTCAGTAATGCTGGGCTGGTGTGCAGTGGGTGCTCAGTAATGCTGGGTCTGTGTACAGTGGGTGCTCAATAAATGCTGGGCCAGCGTGCAATAGGTGCTCAGTAAATGTGGAGCCGGGGCAGGTTGGTGTGCAGCAGGTGCTCAGTAATGCAGGACTAGTGCACAGTAGGTGCTCAGTAATGCTGGGGTTGTGTGCAGTGGGTGCTCAGTAAATGCTGGGCCAGGATGCAACAGGTGCTCAGTAAATGTGGGGCTGGTATGCAGTAGGTACTCAGTAATGCTGGGCTGGTGTGCAGTAGGTACTCAGTAATGCTGAGCTGGTGTGCAGTAGGTACTCAGTAATGCTGAGCTGGTGTGCAGTAGGTACTCAGTAATGCTGGGCTGGTGTGCAGTAGGTGCTCAGTAAATGCCAGGCGGGTACACAGTAGGTGCTCAGTAATGCTGGGCCGGTGCACGGTGGGTGCTTGGTGAATACGTGCCTCCCTGGTCATCACTGCTGCTCAGTTCAGGGCTTAGGGATGGACGTGCCATCTCAGCGAGCTCGAGGGTCAAAGCTCTGCTATGGAGGAGGAAACTGAGGCCCAGAGGCGGGAGGGCAGCGACCTGCAATTCAGCTCTGGGCCCATCTGGCTGTACGCTCCTTTTCCCTCCCAAGTAGTAAAGGCCCCATTTGTTGGCCCTTATAATCTGCTGAGCGCTTTTACCATCCATGAGGTCATCCCCAAAATGCGCTGGGGGCAGGCGCAGTGTCAGCGCGGCGGCCCGAGCTCCCATCACGCCTGACTTCACGACCGCGAGCCGAGCCCGGCTGACCCCTCCGCATGACCCAGCGGGAGCCGGACCCGGGCCCCTCTCATCAGGATCTGCTGTGAGGTCGGGCAGGCTGCTGCCGCCTCACAGCTCACACCCCAAACCTAGAGGCCTAAAACCAACAAGCATTTACTATTGTCACAGCGTCTCGGCGGCGGCTTTGCTGCGAGGCTCTGGCTTGGGGCCTGTTACGAGGTTGCCGTGGCCACATTCCCCCGGGGCTCGACGCGAGGCGGCCCACTCCCCCGCAGGGGAGCCCGCGCGGCTCTTGGCAGCGGCTGCAGGTGCTCCCTGGGAGCTGCGCGAGCGACCCCACCGCATGGCGGCTGCCCAGCCGAGCCAGCAACCCACCCAGGAGGGAGGGGGACACCACGATGTCCTTCGTGACCCGCCTCGGGGGCCACACTCTGTCCGTTGCCTCTGCAGTCCCGTTCCGGCTGTGCAGGGGGAAGGGACGGCACCAGGCCGTGAACCCCGGGAGCCGAGGCTCGCAGGGGCATCTCGAAGGCTGGCGACGGCAGCGCTGCTCCGCGGATCCCTCCGCCACTTCTCCACCCCACCGAGGGTGAGGCTCTGGGCCTTGCTTTGCCCCCTGAAACGTGCAAGGGGGCGTGGCCCACTTTCAGCGGGAATGTTATGAGCCATCGTGCTACTTCTCAGCCCACTTCTCTTGCGGTCATGATTGCAGGCGCGTGTCAAGATCAGACAAGCCCTTGGTGGGGGTGGGGTGGGGGGGTGCAGTGGCTCCTGCCTGTGAGCCCAGCACTTTGGGAGGCCGAGGCAGGAGGAGTGCTTGAGTCCAGGAGTTCAAAACCAGCCTGGGCAACATAGTGAGATCCCATCTCTACAAAAATTTAAAAATCAGCCAGGTGTGGTGACCTGCGTCTGTGGTCCCTGGTACTTGGAAGGCTGAGGTGGGAGGATCCCTTGAACCCAGGAGGTCAAGGCTGCAGTGAGCTGAGATTACACCGCTGCACTGCAGGCTGGGTGACAGCAAGAGCCTGGCTCAAAAAGAAAACTGGGCCAGGCACAGTGGCTTATGCCTGTAATCCCAGCACTTTGGGAGGCTGAGGCGGGTGGATCACTTGAGGTCAGGAGTTCAAGACCAGCCTGGCCAACACGGTGAAACCCCGTCTCTACTAAAAATACAAAAATTAGCTGGGCGTGGTGGTGGGCGCCTGTAGTCCCAGCTACTTGGGAGGCTGAGGCAGGAGAATGGCGTGAACCCAGGAGGCGGAGCTTGCAGTGAGCCGAGATCACGCCACTGCACTCCAGCCTGGGCGACAGAACCAGACTCCATCTCAAAAAAATAAAAAAAAACAACAACAAAAACAACTGGACATCCCCTGCAGAGTAAGCGAGAAGAGTTTTGGTTGTGTTGAAGCCACTGAGGTTTGGGGTTGTTGGTTCCTGTGGTGCTCGCAGCTTCTCCTGACAGGTCTGTGGGCCAGGATTACCCATTGCCATCCACCACCACTTCTGCACAAATTCTCTCCTCTCTGGGGGCGACAGCCCTGGTCCGGCTCCCCAAGCATCCACACGGCCCCTCGGTGTGCAGGGCTCTGTGCCTGGCCCAGGCCTGCCTCGGGTGTTCGTCTGCCCCTCCCAGCTGTGCACACTCTCCTTTTCTGCGCCTGGCCTTGTGCATCTACGGAGTGGGGGTTCTTGTGAGGACGGGAGAACAGGGCCGGAGCCAGGTGCTCAGGACAGCAGCCGGCATACGTGTGGGAGGCCCCACCTGCGCTTATTTCGGGCTGTAATTAGGGCTGCAGCTCAGTCACAGCTGCCTTGAGGGGCAGGAAGACACACAAAGAGGTAATTACAGCCTGGTGAGATCACAGTCATGATGACGGCAGGAGACAGGAAGGTGACAGCCGACTTCAAGGCGGCCATACCCGCCCCTCCTGGGCTCCCGGGCGGCTCCCAGCAGAATCATCAGGTGAGGGAGGAGGAGGAAGAGGAAGGCAGCAAGCTCTGGGCTCGGAGGAGGCCGGGGCTGGAACGTCAGCTCTGCCTGTGATGGTGGCCTCTGGGCCTTGGTTTCCCTGATTGCAAAATGGAAAGTGGGAGCCCAGCCAGGGCTCCGTCTGTGTCGGCTCCTACACAGAGCGGTTTGTAAGGCGTGTGAGCATTTGTTAATACAGGAAAGATTCTATTTATGGAACGTCTCCAGAAAGAGACACAGGAGCCACTCTGCACCTTAGACTTCTGCTTCCCACTCCTGCCCCCAGCAGACGCCGGGCGGTGTCTGGGACATCTGTGGTTGTCACGACTTGGGGAGCTCCTGGCAAGGAGTGGGTGGAGGCCAGGGACGCTGCTCAGCGCCCTGCAGTACCCAGGACGGCCCCCAGAGGACGAGTCGGGGGAACCCTGGCCCAGATCAGCTGGGGCTTCGTTTTCGTGCACGTTTTCCTGGCAGTGACCTGCAGGGGGCAGTGCAGCCCTTGCTGCTACGATGAGCACCGTGGTGGCTGAGGAGGCCTCCGGGGCTGCACTCTGGGGCTCTCTGACCCCAGCTCTGCCCTTGGTGGCCGTGTGGCCTTCAGCAAGTCATGTAACGTCTGTGCTCCAGGGGGCCTTGGAGACGACCAGGAAGGTGGCAGGAGGGGGATACTGTGGCTGCCGTCACCAGCCCTGGTGGCCGGAGCTTGCCATTTCTCAAAAGAAGGTGGCAGAGAGGATTTGGGGTGACTTCTCCCCCAGTCTACCATGGTGATGCTCTTAGGAGCAGCCCCAGTCAGCCCCTCAGCCTTTGGGCATCCACACGCTGGACTGAGTGGGGACAAATCTGCCAAGCTCTGGGCTTCTCTTCCTGACTGGCCAGGTGACCTCAGGGGTTCCTGACGGTCCAAGGATGGAGGGGCGGCCGGAGCTGCCTGCTGGGAGGACGGGAGCAGGCCTGGCTCCATGAGCACAGAATCAGATGCCATGCAGGTCTGCGCACCTGTCTTCTGCATTCCCCATTGGCTGTGTCTCTGGGGAGCCCAGGCGAGCCCAGGGCCGGCATGCATCTGCCACCAGCACCACCCTTGCCCTGAGTCCCTGCTATGAGAACTCTTCCAGCCAATGGCTCCACTCCTGTCCTGGGGTGACTGGTGCCCACCAAACTCATGCCCATCCAGAACCTCAGACTGAGAGCTTGTTTGAGACAGCAGCTTTGCAGATGTAGATAGTTGAGGTCACACTGGAGTAGGGTGGGGCCTAGTGGTGTCCTTATGAGGGAACACAGGACAGAGACACACAGGAGGCCATGTGACGACGGAGGCAGAGACTGCAGTGATGCGGCCACAAGCCAAAGACTGCTGGCCTCCACCGGAAGCTGGGGAGGCAAGGAAGGCTCCTTCCCTGGAGCCTCCAGAGGGAGTGTGGCCCTCCTGACACCTCGATTTCAGACTTCTGCCCTCCAGAACTGTGAGAGAATAAATTTCTGTTGTTTTAAGCCACTAAGTTGGAGGTAATTTGTTCCAGCAGCCCTCGGAAATTAATATAAACATAAATATCCTCATCTGCAGTGTCTATGGGGTGAATGGCTTGTGCAGTGCTCAACCTGAACAACCATACGTGGTGGGCCTGCTGTTGACCCCTTTTCCTCCTTGGGAGATTCTCTTCCGGATGTCCTGGGAGGCCATCTTCCTCCTGCTCCCCCTTCACCTCTGGTCTCACCTTCTCACCCTTTCTTGTGGGCTCTCTGGGCTAGGTGCCCTCAGAGTGTGGTCCTGAGCTCTTCTCATCTCTCCTGAAGCCTTCAGGACCCCTCCAGTTCAGTCTTCTGTCCTGGTCCCGTGTCTCAGTTGCAGACGCTTCTTTCTACCTTCCTGTCTCCAGGCTCCTCCCAGCCTCCAGCTTAATCCGCAAGTGGCTCTGGCAGCTTCTTCAAACCAGGGGCCTTCAGAGCCACTGGGCCACTGGAGCAAGTCTGCTCCTTGTCCAGGTCCCCAACACCCTGCCACCCTTATCTGAGTATGATCTTGGACACCTGTGCACCGTGACCGTGGTGGGGGGACACTCCCCGTCTCTCTTCTCCCCCCGAACTTCTCTGAGACTCTGGCGAGGGCTGCCATGGTCGGCGCTTATGCCCTGGTTATGAGGCTGAAAGGGCACCTTTGCTTGGCATCCTTCCCAGCCTGCTCTTCCCACCCCCTTCCTGGGTTCTCTTGGGCGCACCCCCTTATAAAATCACCTGCACACACAATGCCTACCTCAGGCTCCGCTTCTGGAGACCCCCCCTCAACAAAAGACAGCAGCCCATCCATCCCCAACGTCAACACATAGTCCTCAACCACCTTCCCTGGGCTCAGAACTGGCCCCAGCCAGGGGACACCGCGCGTAGGCACCTGCAGCCTCGCATGCTTCAGCCAAATTCCGTGGCTTTCCCGCCTCCCGTGTGTCCCACACTCAGGGTCTAAATTTGCATCTGCTGGGCCTCTTCCCTGCAACCCGCCACGCACATCGCCAGGCTCTTCCAGGAATCCCCACCTGCCCGCTGGGAGCCTGTCCCCTAAGGTGGGGGCCCTGGGTGACTGCGCTGCTCTTTGTAAATATTCACATTCTGGCCGAATGTACGGGGATGCCATGAGGCTGCTAACGAGGCGACTAGGAGGACCTGGCTCGGGGGCTGGCTCTGCGACCTCGGGCCAAGTCCTCTCTGAGCTGCATGATTTTGAAAATCATGAACTGCAAGGGGAAACTCAGCACCTGCAAAAAGGCATCACAGAAGGCGAAGCCGGCCAGAAGGCCGCATGCAGCGCGCTGTCCAGCGTCGGACCCAAGCCCGGACCCTCCAACCCACCTTGTCCGGTCCATCCCAGCCAAGAAGGCACCGCGGACTACAACTCCCAGCAAGCCCCGGGCCCCCGCGCCGGCGCTGCGGGTAGGGATCCGCGCGGAGCATGCTGGGAGTTGAAGTCCGTCGCCGCCCCACCCGCCCAAGCCGGCCCGCTGCTCACCTCTGGGAGTGGTGGGCCAGGCGAAGGTGCCACAGCGCGCGGCCCAGGCGCTGCTGCTGCAGCAGGAGCTGGCCCGGGGGCTCCCCGGCGCCGCCGTTTACAGGCGAGCGCAGGCCCATGTTCTCGAAGTAGTGAGCCAGGAAGGCGATCGGCTCCTCGGGCCGCGCCTCCAGCACCTTCAGCAGGGCCGCACGTAGCATTTCCGTCACGCCGACCTGCCGCAGGAAGTCCTCCTCGCTCTCGGCCGCCCCCGCCGCCCGGGATACCGACTGGCGGCCGCTGTCCGTGAAACCTGCCGGCGGTGCTACCGCTTGCCGCCGCTTCTCCACTGCCGCCATCTTCGCTGAGGGCAGCGGGACCGGAAGCACCGCCATATTCCACTGTGGGCTAGAGCCCCCCCCAAGGCGGCCATCTTGATTAAGGGCAGAGGGCACCGGTATCCCACTGGGAGACTTTGGGAAGTGACAAGCGCACGCTACCACTTTCCTTGTGTCCTTATTGGCACTCTCTCTTCTCCTCCCTCTTTGTGTGTATTGATTGGTTCTCCTGGCTTTGGCCTCGGTCCTGAATTTTGCCAGACTCCAAAATGGCTGCCTCGGAAGTGCTCCGTTTCTGGCACGAAGCCCGATTGCTTGCCATTTGGGTGGTGAGCGAGTCCTTCATTAGCATGGTCTCCTAGCAACCAGTCTCCCTGGTTACCAGAGAAGCCTGACGGAGCATGCGCGGGGCTGGACCTGCCCAGGACTGCTGGACCCAGCCTCGCGCCCGGCCCCCAGACCCTTTTCTCGTGTTCATCTCTGAGCCTTGGTGCTGGGGTCGAGCTCAGCCTGGCCTTCCGCCTAACTCAGTCAACGTCTGAGTGCGTAGCTCACCTCGTGGGAGAAGCCCCCTCCCCAGCTCCGCTGCAGCTGCGCTGAGCCCCTATTGGCGGCCACCCGGGCGAGCATCCCAGGCTGTTACCCCCCTGACCGCCAGAGGGAGCTTTCTGACACCGCAGCCTCCAGAGCTCTAAACTTTCCCAGGGCTCCCCAGTGCCCCGGGGCTGGCACCTGCCGGCCTCCAACGCCTGACCTCGCTTCCAGCCGCCCTCCCGCCCCTCCCAACCCTCCGCAGCCCCCAGCCCACCTCAAAACACAAGCAGTCTCCTCCATAAGCCGCCTCTCCGTGTGTTTCCCCAGGCAACCTGGATGTATCTTCCCTCGTTTCTCCCACTGCTTTCGGGGACTCCTGGTTAAGCTTCTCACCAAGGAAACCACTAAGCCCTCGCGTTTTCCCGCCCCCGGCAGAGCTTGCTGGGTGCCGTCCCCGTCCCTCAGGGGCGTTGCCCCGGGCAGGGGGCAATGAGAGCTGTTTGCGGGGGCCATTCCACCATCCTCCGACCACAGGACTCTCTGGCGGGCAGACCAAATGCCCTTTGTAAAACGTAAGGTAGAGGTTCCTCTTCAAATGAGACTTTCCTCCCCATCTAATTAGGAATAAATACTAACTTCTCTTAGAAGCAAAATTTATTCAAAGACCTGTGGTAGGCCGGGCGCGGTGGCTGAAGCCTGTAATCCCAGCACTTTGGGAGGCCAAGGCGGGCGGATCACGAGGTCAGGAGATCGAGACCATCCTGGCTAACACGGTGAAACCCCGTCTCTACTAAAATACAAAAAATTAGCCAGGCGTGGTGGCGGGCGCCTGTAGTCCCAGCTACTCGGGAGACTGAGGCAGGAGAATGGCGTGAACCCGGGAAGCGGAGCTTGCAGTGAGCCGAGATCGCGCCACTGCACTCCAGCCTGGGCGACGAGCGAGACTCCGTCTCAAACAAAAAACAAACAAACCAAAAAAAGACCTGTGCTAACATTCTTTGTTAATTAATTGTTAATGTTATATTGAATATATAATGTAATAAAGAAATCAATGTACTTTATGTTCTTAGCTCCCACAATGTAGCCTAAATATTTGCCTGGCATGCTTATACTGGTCCAAGCAAGCATTAGGTCATAGTCTGTTCCTCTTCCTTTTTTTTTTTTCTTTTTTTTTTTTTGAGAAGGAGTCTCGCTCTGTTGCCCAAGCTGGAGTGCAGTGGCGGGATCTCGGCTCACTGCAAGCTCCGCCTCCCGGGTTCACCCCATTGTCCTGCCTCAGCCTCCCGAGTAGCTGGGACTACAGGCGCCAGCCACCGCGGCCAGCTAATTTTTTGTATTTTTAGTAGAGACGGGGTTTCACCGTGGTCTCGATCTCCTGACCTTGTGATCCGCCTGCCTCGGCCTCCCAAAGTGCTGGGATTACAGGCGTGAGCCACCGCGCCCGGCCTCTCTTCCTTATTTGAAGGTGTTTTTACCTTTCTCAGCATTCCACAAGCTACTTCTTCCTTCCTTTGTTCTCCTCTGCCTTTGCCTCTTTTTAAAAGTTCCAAGCTGCTAGCCAATCGGGACAAATACAGAATGTGAGGTCCCGTTCCAGCCAATGGAAACCGGACACAGCAGTAGGGTGGACACATCAGGTTATAAATGACCCTATCTCTTTTGTTCTGGATACTCTCGTGGCAAAACTGCTGGCGAATGTACCCTTTCTGCAGAAAGTAAAACAGTGGCCTTGCTGAGGAAATTAAATTTATATTCAAGTGCTATTTCTTTACGGCACTGGGGAACAAGCATTTCTAACACTTTATTCTACAGCCCCGGACTGTGGAATGAGGGAGATGGAGCCATCAGGGCAGGGCCCACAGTCAACCCTCTGCTGTCCGGAGCCCTCAGACCTCTCCTCTCCACGGAGTGGGTGTCAACTGAGAAAAATGACACGTTTCTATCATTTTAGGAGGTTTATTTGCCAAAGCCTCAGGAGGTCCTGACGACAGGGGCCCAGGGTGGTCGGGGCACAGCTTGGTTTTACGCATTTTTAGGGAGACATGAGACATGAATCAATATATGTAAGAAGTATGTGGTTCCATCCAGAAAGGCGGGGACCACTCAGGGAGGAGCTTCAGGTCACGGGTAGGTGAGACAAACGGTGGCCTTCTTTTGAGTTTCTGATGAGCTTCTCCTCCAAAGGAGGCGATCAGAACATGCAACCATCTCTGTGAGCAGAGGGATGACTTTGAGTAGAATGGGAGGTAGGTTTGCCCTGACCAGTTCTCAACTTGAAGGGGTCCAAGCTATTTTGCTTTCACAGGGGGAAGGGCTGGCCACTCAGGAGGGGCTGATCCCGACCTAGCCGGTCCCCCTTAACCCAGCCCAGGCTGACACCTGGGGCAGAAACCTCAGAGAAGCTGGTGGGTGGGTGCCGTCCTCAGCCAGGTGCCGGCAGCGTTTCCAGAGGTGGTAGGTGGGCAAGGCCAGGAGCAGCAGTCCCAGCACCGCACTGCTGGTCCACAGAGCCGCGGGCAGCTGGTCACCCGCAGGTTTGGACGCTGGGGAGAGAGAGCAGGAGACCCCGGTCAGAGCCCTCCAGGCCTCTGCAGGCTTGGGAAGGGAGGAGCCCCTCAGAGGCTACATGTGCTTCCAAAGTTACCACGTACCCTGAAATTTCACAAAGGACTTTACCATGACCCTTTCGAAATGCGCACAGCACCTTAGAGTTTAGAAATGGGCAGTCCAGGCCGGGCACGGTGGCTCACGCCTGAAATCCCAGCACTTCGGGAGGCCGAAGCGGGCAGATCACGAGGTCAGGAGTTCGAGACCAGCCTGACCATGGTGAAACCCTGTGCCTACTAAAAATACAAAGTTAGCTGGGCATGGTGGCAGGTGCCTGTAATCCCAGCTACTCGGGAGACTGAGGCAGGAGAATCACTTGAACCCAGGAGGTGGAGGTTGCAGTAAGCTGAGATTGCACCACTGCACTCCAGCCTGGGTGACACAATGAGACTCTGTCTCTCAAAAAAAAAAAAAAAAAAAAATGGGCAGACCAGAGAGAGGACGGCTCACCACCATGAAGGGTGCTGAGCCTACAATCTGTACTTTGAAGACTTAGTCTGGGGAAAAAGGAGAAATGTAATATATCTCCTTCATACTATTTTATATTGATTACCTGTTGAAATGATAATGCTTGGGATATATTGGGCTCTGTGAAATGTATGACCACACCTTTTTTTTTTTTTTTTTTTGAGATGGAGTCTTGCTCTGTCCCCCAGGCTGGAGAACAGTGGTGAGATCTTGGCTCACTGCCACCTCTGCCTCCCGGGTTCAAGTGATTCTCCTGTCTCAGCCTCCCGGGTAATCCTCAGCTGGGATTACAGGCACACGCCACTACACCTGGCTAATTTTTGTATTTTTAGTAGAGATGAGGTTTCACCATGTCGGCCAGGCTGGTCTTGAACTCCTGACCTCAGGTGATCCTCCTCCTCGGCCTCCCAAAGTGCTGGGATTACAGGCATGAGCCACTGTGTCTGGCCAACACTTTTTTTTTTTTGAGACTGGGTCTTGGTCTGTCACCCAGGTGTGATCTCAGCTCACTGCAGCCTCAACCTCCTGGGCTCAAGTGATCCTCCTGTCTCGGCCTCCCAAAGTGCTGGGATTACAGGCATGAGCCACCATGCTTGGACCGACCACATCATTTTTACTTTTAATTTTTTTTTTTTTTTGAGATGGAGTCTTGCTCTGTCTCCCAGGCTGGAGTGCAGTGGCGCAATCTCGGCTCACTGCAAGCTCTGCCTCCCGGGTTCATGCCTTGCCTTTACTTTTAAATTTGAAATTACCTGTAGGAAGTAGAAAAGTTCCTCTTCAAAGCTCATCTTGGTTTACAAATAAAATAATAGACATAGACACTAGAAATAATAGCTTCTTACTCTAAAGCCTCCTATCAGCTATTAGTTCTTACACTTTAGCCCAGTTAGTTGCTTGGGCTTACCCAGGCATATCTGGAGAGTCCCAGGCAAGTCTTAGCTCATAGCTTATGCCCCTTCCTTATTTGGAAATGTTATTGCTTCCTTAAACCTTTCGTAAGCAACTTCCTTTCCTTGTTTGTCCTCTTTCGCACTTACCTATTTAGGAAAGTTTTAGGTTGTTAGCAAACCGGGTATCAGTTTAAGACTGTGATGTCCTGCTCTAGCCAGTGGATGCAGAACACAGCAGTAAGGGCGACCCAAATGTGTAAGGGATAAATATGTCTGCTTTTCCTTTGTTCAGTTGTGCTCTCGCCATTGTTCCATCTACGATGAGCACCCTTTCTGCAGAAAGTAAAAATGGCCTTGCTGAGAGAATTAAATTTGTTTGAGTGCTATTTCTTTGTGGCATGGGGGGACAAGCATTTCTAGCATTACCTATGTGGGCCGGGTGCAGTGGCTCACGCCTGTAATCCCAGCACTTTGGGAGGCCGAGGCGGGAGGATCACCTCAGGTCAGTCGTTTGAGACCAGCCTGGTCAACATGGTGAAACCCCATCTCTACTAAAAATACAAAAATTAGCTGGGAGTGGTGATGGGTGCCTGTAATCCCAGCAACTCAGGAGGCTGAGGCAGGGGAATCGCTTGAACCCAGGAGGCAGAGGTTGCAATGAGTCAAGATTGCACCACTGCACTCCAGCCTGGGGGACAGAGCGAGATTCTGTCTCAAAAAAAAAAAAAAAGGAAAGAAATTACCTATGTGGCCACATTCTGTTTCTGCTTCTATTCCAAAGATTGTCCTATCTACAAGGCTTAGAGTTTACCAGGTGCCTTGACATCTACACAGTCCCTGACGTTTACAAAAAGGACCCACAGTTAAGAGAAGCTCACTGGACAGACGGGGAAACCGAGGCTGGACAGACAGGGAAACCAAGGCTGGACAGACGGGGAAACCGAGGCTGGACAGATGGGGAAACCGAAGCTGGAGAGACGGGGAAACTGAGGCTGGGCAGACGGGGAAACCGAGGCTGGAGAGACGAGGAAACCGAGGCAGGGCAGATGGGGAAACCGAGGCTGGAGAGATGGGGAAACCGAGGCTGGGCAGACGGGGAAACCGAGGCTGGACAGACGGGGAAACCGAGGCTTGGCAGATGGGGAAACCGAGGCTGGACAGATGGGGAAACCGAGGCTGGAAAGACGGGGAAACCGAGGCTGGGCAGACGGGGAAACCGAGGCTGGACAGACGGGGAAACCGAGGCTGGGCAGACGGGGAAACCGAGGCTGGAGAGACGAGGAAACTGAGGCTTGGCAGACGGGGAAACCGAGGCTGGACAGACGGGGAAACCGAGGCTGGAAAGACGGGGAAACCGAGGCTGGGCAGATGGGGAAACTGAGGCTGGACAGATGGGGAAACCGAGGCTGGGCAGACGGGGAAACCGAGGCTGGGCAGACGGGGAAACCGAGGCTGGAGAGACGGGGAAACCGAGGCTGAGCAGGGCAATTTCTTGTCTAAAGTCTTCATCCAAGGAATCTCTCGCTCCCAGCCCTTCCCGCCACCCTCCCTGCCCCCAGGGACCAGAACTCACAGCTTGTTGGGATCACTTCTCCCTGCGTGGGCCCAGCCTGGGAGATCTCAGGGCGGCGAGTCCTGGTGGAGCCTGGGCTCTTGGGGGTGTGTGTGGAGCCCTGCTGGGGGACCGGCTCCGGGGAGGTCGTGTTGGGAGGCTCCGGGGAAGTGGCGTTGGGAGGCTCCGGGGAGGTGGCGTCGGGAGGCTCTGGGGAGGTGGCGTCAGGAGGCTCCGGGGAGGCGGTGTCGGGAGGCTCCGGGGAGGCGGCCTCAGGAGGCTCCGGGGAGGTGGCGTTGGGAGGCTCCGGGGAGGTGGTGTCGGGAGGCTCCGGGGAGGTCGTGTTGGGAGGCCCCGGGGAAGTTGGGCTGTGCAGGACTGGAAACAGAGTGAGGGTTTTTTTCTCTGCTGCCCCAGGCCTACCTCTCCTGCCTCAGTCTCCGCATCTGGGTGAAGGGCTTGGACCAGAACCTCTCCAAGCCCCTTCCCTGGACCACACTGGTGAGTCACATTTCCACATTTCCATTTATTCTTTTTTTTTTTTTTTTTTTGAGTCAGAGTCTTGGTCTGTCACCCAGGCTGGAGTGCAGTGGTGCTATCTCGGCTCACTGCAACCTCCACCTCCCGGGTTCAAGCCATTCTCCTGCCTCAGCCTCCCAAGTAGCTGGGACTACAGGCACCCGCCACCAAGCCCAGCTAATTTTTTGTATTTTTAGTAGAGACAGGGTTTCACCGTGTTAGCCAGGATGGTCTCGATCTCCTGACCTCGTGATCCACCAGCCTCAGCCTCCCAAAGTGCTGGGATTACAGGTATGAGCCACCGTGCCCAGCCTCTTTTTTTTTTTTTTTTTTGAAACGGAGTTTTGCTCTTATTACCCAGGCTGGAGTGCAGTGGCACAATCTCGGCTCACCACAACCTCCGCTTCCCAGGTTCAAGCGATTCCCCTGCCTCAGCCTCTGGAGTAGCTGGGATCACCGGCGCGTGCCACCACATCTGGCTAATTTTGTATTTTTGGTAGAGACGAGGTTTCTCCATGTTGGTCAGGCTGGCCTTGAACTCCCGACCTCAGGTGATCTACCCGCCTCGGCCTCCCAAAGTGCTGGGATTACAGGCGTGAGCCACCGCCCCTGGCCTGGTTTTTTTTTGTTTTTTTGTTTTTTTTAGAGATGGGGTCTCACTCTGTCATGCAGGCTGGAGTGCAGTGTCGTGATCATGGCTCACCGCAGCCTTAACGTCCCAGGCTGAAGCCATCCTCCCCACTTAGCCTCCTGAGTAGCTGGGACCACAGGTGTGCAATACCACGCTCAGCTAATTTTTAAATTTTTTTGTAGAGATGGGAGGTCTCGTATTTTGCCCAGGCTGGTCTGGAACTCCTGCGCTCAAGTGATCCTCCTGCCTCGGCTTCCCACGCCCGGCCCACGTTTCTGTTTCTATTTGGCATGCTGTTCTAGTTGATAAAGCCCAGAATTTGTTGTTGTTGTTGTTATTGAGATGGAGTCTCGCTGTCACCCAGGCTGGAGTGCAGTGGCGTGATCTCGGCTCACTGCAACCTCCGCCTCCTGGGTTCAAGCGATTCTCCTGCCTCAGCCTCCTGAGTAGCTGGAATTACAGGCGCCCGCCACCACGCCAGGCTAATATTTGTATTTTTAGTAGGGACCGGGTTTCACCATGTTGGTCAGGCTGGTCTCGATCTCCTAACGTCATGATCCACCCACCTCAGCCTCCCAAAGTGCTGGGATTACAAGCGTGAGCCACCGCGCTTGGCCACATCTAATTTTTGTGTTTTTAATAAAGATGGGGTTTCACTATGTTGGCCAGGCTGGTCTTGAACTCCTGACCTCAGGTAATCCACCCACCTCAGCCTCCCAAAGTGCTGGGATTACAGGTGTGAGCCCGGCCTAAAGCCTATAATTTATAAAGTGCTTTGAAATCCACACGGTCCCTGAAATTTACAAAGGACCCACGGTCAGGGAAGTCCACTGGACAGATGGGGAAACTGAGGTACCACAGTGGGCAGGATGGGAGTCCGGGCATTCCAGGGCCCCCACTCACTGGCAACATCACCCCAGCAGCCTCCTTAATCTCCACGTGCCTCAGTTTCCTCAACTGTCAAAGGGGTGAGAGTCACCTCTTTGGGCTGCCCTGAGAGTGAGTGGGTCCCGCGTTTATTATGATGGGCTGTGGACGGAGGAGAGTTGGGAGGAGGCTGGCGTGGAGACAGGAGGTGCTTGGGGGCTTTCTGCTCTGGCCTTCTGCTCCATCCTCTGTGGGACTGATGGGGAGACTGAGGCCCGTGAGGGCCCGTGTTCTGTAAAATATCCCTCAAATCCAGCCTCCTCTCTGCCCACCCCAGCCCCACGCCCACCACCAAGACCTCCCGGGTCCATCCCCGGGAGCCCTTTGCTTGAAACTCACGACCTCACATCCATTAACATGGGTATCAGGGTGCCCCGTGGGAGGACAAATCCCTCTTTCTTTAGTGGGAGAAGCCGGCAGGGGCTTCGGGATTGGACAGAGCGTGAAGGGAGCACCGCCTGGGCCCCAGCCCACATTAAATGTCTTCATCCGAGCATTCAGCAAGGGTTTATTGAGCACCTGCTATGCCCCAGGCCCTGTTCTAGCTTCTGTGGGGGAGACACAAGATTTCTACCTCGGGAACCACAGTGGGAGAAGGTCATGGAAAAGAGAATGTACGGGACTGGGGGATGTCAGATGTCATCCAAGGTGTCAAGAAACAAAACGGAAGGGAAAGGGGGCTCACACGCGTGTGCGTGTTTGTACACGCGTGTGCCTGTGTTTGTACACCCGTGTGCTTGTGTGCCTGTGCACGCGTGTGCACGTGTGCCTGTTTGTACACGCGTGTGCACATGTGCCTGTTTGTACATGCGTGTGCACGTGTGCCTGTTTGTGCACGCGTGTGCACGTGTGCCTGTGTTTGTACACGCGTGTGCACGTGTGCCTGTTTGTACATGCGTGTGCACGTGTGCCTGTTTGTGCACGCGTGTGCTTGTGTGCCTGTGTTTGTACACGCGTGTGCACGTGTGCCTGTGTTTGTGCACGCATGTGCTTGTGTGCCTGTGTTTGTACACGTGTGTGCTTGTGTGCCTGTGTTTGTACACGCGTGTGCACATGTGCCTGTTTGTGCACGCGTGTGCTTGTGTGCCTGTGTTTGTACACGCGTGTGCACATGTGCCTGTTTGTGCACGCGTGTGCTTGTGTGCCTGTGTTTGTACACGTGTGTGCGTGTGTGCCTGTTTGTGCACGCGTGTGCTTGTGTGCCTGTGTTTGTACACGTGTGTGCTTGTGTGCCTATGTTTTGTACACGTTGGGGATCGGGGGTTGACCCTTTAAACGGGAACCCAGGGAAGCCTCACGGAGGAGGCAACATTCTACAGAGACCTGAGGGGGAGGAGGAGAGAGCCGTGGAAAGATCCGGAAGAAGGGTATTCCCCGCAGAGGGCAGAGCCGTGCAAAGGCCCCGGGGCAGGATCACGCCTGGCGTGTTGGAGGAACAGCGAGGAGGCCCGTGTGGCTGGAGCAGAATGAGGAGGGGGAGAAAGGGTGGAGGGAGGGCAGGAAGGCGACAGGGCAGGTCGTGCAGGTTCCTGTGGGCCCCGGGGAGGGCTTGGGCTTTGACCCCAAGGCAGGAGCCATGGAGCGCTGTGGGCAGGGAAGGGGTGGGACCTGTGCTGGGGGGCAGGTGCTCGGCAAATACATGTTGCGTTGATGAACGTCGCTCTGGCTGCGTGGGGGAATCCAGTCCTCCCAGCGCCCCACAGCACAGGTGCTGCCCCCCCCCACCCCGTCCCGAAGTGCTTGTCAAGGCTGGCGAGCGGGTGGGTCTCCAGGGCACCCAGCGGACTCACCGGGGATGGCCTGGCGGTGGCTGAGCTCCAAGCCAGGCAGCCTCATCGTGGCCTGGCAGTAGAGGGCGGACGGGACAGGGGTCCCCAGGGGCGGCAGCCGCCAGCGCTCTGTCACCCTGAACAGCACGTCCTCATCCCCCTGGGGCTCCTCCTCCTCCTCCTCCACCTCCGGGCCCAGGGCCTGCGCCCCCTCCAGTTCCTGGCCCCCCACGAGCAGGGAGAAGGAGAGCGCGTTGGGGTCCACGGGCGTGACCTTGTGGGCCGTACAGGCCACCTCCGGGTCACCAGGCACCAGGGCTTCCGGGGAGACGGTCAGCTGGTCCGGGAAGGCTGTGATGGAGGGTCGGGGGTGAGGGCTGAGCCCAGAGTCAGGACTGGACAGGATGGAGGGGCCGGAGCCCGGAGGGGCTTGGAGCTGGGGCCAAGGATGCGTGGGGGCTGCTGATGAACAGGCAGCGGGGACGGCCTGTGCGCAGGCCCCGTGGCCCCACCCTGGGAGGCTGGAACAGACTGGAGGGTGGGCCAGGGCCGGCCCTGGGAGGGTTGGGGTGAGCTGGGGGGAAGCGAAGGCTGGGGACCTGGGTTCGGGGAGCTGTGCATGGAGCTGGGACCGGGCCTGCAATCTGGGAGGCTTCCAGGAAGAGGTGGCATAGGGAAGGAGCCGTGAGTCCAAGGGTCAGAGAGAGGCAGGGCGCGGGGGGACGCCTCACCGTACACAAGGAGCCGCACGGTGTGCTGGAAGGTGCGGCCCCCGCAGGAGCCCACGCACACGCGGGTCCCGGCCGCCGACAGCGAGGCGTTGCGCACGGTGAGGACGCTGCGGCCCGTGTCCGACTGCACCGCGCCCAGGCTGGTGTCCAGGCCCCGCCACTGCACCGCGGCCCCGCGGTCCGCGCAGGTCAGGCGGCAGGTGAGCTGGCGCGAGGCGCCCAGGGCCACGGCCACCACCGGCTCCGGGGGCTCCACCTGCAGGGGCTTCACCTGGAGAGACTGGCCTGCGGCGACCGCGGCTCTCGCTCAGCCCCGCGGAGTCCCGGACCCCGCCCAGCCCCCTGCCCTGCGTCCCGCTCCACCCCCGGACCCCTGCCCCGCCGCTACCCGGACTCCCAGGCTCGGTCCCTGAACCCCGCCCCGACCGCCGCCTCTGCCCCTGTCCCCCGAACCCCAGCTGCCTGGAGCCAGTTTCGCTGCGGGTCAGAGGGCCGCGCGGAGCCCCCCAACTTCCCCTCTCAGCCCCTGCCTCCTCCGAGCCCCCTCCTCTGGCAGGATCACCAATCACCCCCTCTCTCGGAGCCCCTTAACTCTGAGCACCCCTCCTCTCTCCCGCGCCCCCTCCGAGCCCCCTCCTCTCCTGCGCCTCCTCTTAACTCCCTCCTCTCTCCCGCGCCTCCTCCCCGCTCACCGCGCCCCTTCCTCTCTCCCGAGCCCCCTCCCCTCTCCCGAGCCCCCCCTCTCTTCCGAACCCCCTCCCCTCTTCCGAACCCCCTCCCCTCTCCCGAGCCCCCACCTCTCTCCCGAGACCCCCTCCTCTCTCCCGGGCCCCCTCCCCTCTCCCGGGCCCCCTCCTCTCTCCCGCACCCCCTCCTGTCTCCCGGGCCCCCTCCTCTCTCTGGAGCCCCCTCCCCTCTCCTGAGCCCCCTGCTCTCTCCTGCGTCCCCTCCCCTCCGCGCCCCCTCCTTTCTCCTGAGCCCCTCCTCTCTCCTGAGCCCCCTCCTCTCTCCTGAGCCCCCTCCTAACTCACTCCTCTCTCCCGCGCCCCCTCCCCTGCTCACCGAGGAGGAGCCCCAGAAGCCCCGCCAGCAGGAGGGCCAGTCCGCAATCCATGCTCAGTCCCCTCTGTCCCGAGGCCGCGGGGAAGCCGCTTAAATAGAGGCGCCCACTCCTTCCCGCCGCCCCGCGACCCCGCTCCAGCTGCTCCCCGGGGGCTTCCCAAGGGGCTTTCCTGGCCTGACCCCCGACCCTGGAGGCGGCAGAGAGGCAGGGGCTGGGGGCCAAAGATGGGGCGGGGGCCCCGGGGCCACTCAGGACGGGCGGGCAGGAAGGTCTGGGTCTGTTCCAAGCCTCATTTTCAGGGACGGGAAGATCGCAGACGGAGGCCGGAGGGTCGAGGTCAAGTGTACAGAAGTGGGACAGAGGCTGGGCAGCGCCGCCCCCACCCCGACGGCGGGTCCCCTGCACTTTCTTTTCTTTTTTTTTTTTGAGTTTCACTCTTGTTGCCCAGGCTGGAGTGCAATGGTGCGATCTCAGCTCTCCGCAACCTCTGCCTCCCGGGTTCAAGCGATTCTCCTGCCTCAGCCTCCCCAGTAGGTGGGATTACAGGCATGCGTCACCACGCCTGGCTAATTTTGTATCTTTAGTAGAGACAGGGTTTCTCCATGTTGGTCAGGCTGGCCTCGAACTCCCGACCTTAGGTGATCCGCCCACCTCGGCCTCCCAAAGTGCTGAGATTACAGGCGTGAGCCACCGCGCCCGGCCCGCCTGCACTTTCCCGGGCGGCCGCACAGGGGCAGTGGAGAGCAGCCTCGCCCTGCTCCGGAGCTGCGGGCCGGGTCTTGTCGGCTGGGGTCCCCTGGGGGTCAGGTGAAGGTCGCTGGGGATAGAGGCCCCCTGGACTGAAGTCTTCTGGCCGTGGTGGAGCTGTGAGACCCTCCAGGACGTGGGACAAGTCACCCCATCTCTGGGCCTGGCTTCCTTCCATCACACGGCAGAGGCCGCCCACCTAGCAGGCCTGGCTGGATCCTGGGAGCCCGAGTAGGGGCTGCCTCTGTTCCTTGGTCTACACTGAGACCTGGATCTCGGTCCACAAGAGGGATCTGGAAGGGATGCTTGGCTGGACTCCCACTCACAGCTGCTATCAGCGAGTCCTGGGAACCTCAGCTTCCAAACGCACTGGAATCCACCCACCTGTTCCTCCAAGCCCCCCACACTGGTTCTGTTTCCGCTTGTGGCTTGTTTACCCCCTGCACCACTGGGACCCTCCCAGGGCCTCTGGGCCTCTGCCCGGGCTGCTCCTCACCTCACCCAGGTTCTGTCCACCCCCTCACCCCCCGCCCTCCTCCGCTGTGTTTCCCAGGGTGCTCTGCTCCAAGCTCAGTGAGGGCCTGTGGTGGCAGTTGTGATGGCTGGCTCCCCTCCACTCAGGGGCCCGTCCTGTGACCCTGGACCCCATGCACCACAGGCACGCGGGAATAAAATGATGGAGCATTCCTGCTGACCTCAGGGTCTGTCTGTGCCTCAGTTTCCCTGGCCATGGAATAAAAGCAGCAGCCAGTCCATGGGGTTCCAAGCATTGCCAATCGGCTTACCTGTCAGAGGAGGGAAACTGAGGCCCAGGGGCGGGGCTGGGATCAGAGGAGGGAAACTGAGGCCCGGGGCGGGTCTGGGACCAAAGGAGGGAAACTGAGGTCCAGGGGCAGGGCTGGGATCAGAGGAGGGAAACTGAGGCCCAGGGGCAGGGCTGGGGCCAGAGGAGGGAAACTGAGGCCCAGGGGCGGGACTGGGACCAGAGGAGGGAAACTGAGACCCAGAGGAGGGGCTGGGATCAGAGGAAGGAAACTGAGGCCCAGGGGCAGGGCTGGGATCAGAGGAGGGAAACTGAGGCCCAGGGGCAGTGCTGGGACCAGAGGAGGGAAACTGAGGCCCGGGGCGGGGCTGGGACCAGAGGAGGGAAACTGAGGCCCAGGGGCGGGGCTGGGACTGGAGGAGGGAAACAGATCCAGGGGTGGGCCTGGGTGCAAAGGAGAGAAACTGAGGCCTAGGGGAGGGGCTAGGTGCAGACGAGGCAAAGTGAGGTTCAGGGGAGGGGCTGGGTGCTGAGGAGGGAAACTGAGGGTCAGAAGAGGGGCTGAGTGCAAAGGAGAGAAACTGAGGCCTAGAAGAGGGAAACTGAGGCCCGGGGTGGGGAAACAGTTCCCTCAGAGGTGAGGGCCCAGGTGTGTGAGCTCACAGCCCTGTCTCCCTGCGTCCCATCCCCCTCCTGCCCAGGCTGGTGCCGGGAAAGGCCTCACCGGAAGGCAGACTCCAAGGAGAGGCCCTCCCCAGGCCGGAGGTGCAGGCCCTTCCCGGGAAGCTGGGCCCTTAACCCAGGCGGGGGGCAGGAGGCCTGGTGAATGGGCTGTTTCCCAGCCCCTGACCCTACTTCCTGCAGGTGGGGAGGGGCCCCTGGGCGCCAGGAGGGCTGAGGGCCCTTGCAGGGTGTGTCCCAGCTCTCCAGGGCCCTGTCCTGCGCCCGCCCGCTGGGTCATGCATGGTGATCATGCTGCTCACAGTGCCGAGCCCTCACATCCATAGGCTTGCGGGGGCGGGGACATGACAAAGCTGGGGTCCCTGAGGACAGGGTGGGTGGGATGGACACAGGAAGGAGGAGGGAGGGTTCCCAGAGGCAGAGGGACCCGCAGGTTTAAACGGCCAGAGGTGGGGAAGGTGGGGGTGAGGGAGACACAGAGACAGAGAGAGAGAGAGAGAGACAGACAGAGACACAGAGAGACAGAGACAGAGCGAGGAAGAGAGACAAGGCAGAGAGACGCAGGGAGATAGAGACAGAGACACAGAGAGGCAGAGACAGATCGAGGAAGAGAGACAAGGCAGAGGGATACAGGGAGACAGAGACACAGAGAGGCAGAGACAGATCGAGGAAGAGAGACAAGGCAGAGAGACACAGGAACACAGAGACACAGGCAGAGACAGAGTGAGGAAGAGAGACACAGGGAGACAGAGACAGAGCGAGGAAGAGAGACAAGGCAGAGAGGCACAGGGAGATAGAGACAGAGACACAGCGAGGCAGAAGCAGAGGGATGGAGAGACTGAGGTGAGCCAGAGGCCTGAGGGCCGGGGAGGACCCCGAGACCCCTGGGTCTGAGTCCTAGTCCCACAGGAAGGGACTGCACCGTATCTTCCGCCCGCAACAGGGAACTCCCTTTTCTCCTTGGGAGACTCGACCCCGCCCCCAACATCAATCCCCTTCCCGGCATTGTCCTCGGCGGCCTCTGTCAGGAAGCCCCCTTCCCATGGAGGGTCCCCGCCAGGAAGCCCCCTTCCCATGGAGGGTCCCACCCGTCCCACCAGCCCCAGACCCCACATCCTGGCCTCCCTGTCCACAGCCGCCGAGGGAGAGTTCCAGATGACTTTGTTGCCCTGAGGGGAAGGGGCCGTGGGGGCGCTGGTGTCCAGGAGCGGAGCACGTCCCAGGCCCTGACAGACTCTTCTTGACCCAGCTGGGCCAGTTGTCCTGGCTCCCACCCCCTGGTCAGTCAGTTTTGGGGTCCTCATGGCTTTTTCTTTGGAGTGAGGACCTCCGTCACGGCAGGGCCTCCTTGTTGGGCAAGGCTTGAACCCAGTCCAAGGACCCCAGACCTGAGAGTCTCAAGGAGAGTGGGGGAGGAATGAGACTGATGGAGGCTGCAGGAGGGGGTTCAATAAGTAGCCATGTGCATGCGTGTGTACGTGTGGAGTTGTAGCCATGAAGCCCACGCTGGGGGTGGGTCTGGCTTCTGCATCAGGTTTAAGGAGGAAGGATTGACCAGGTGCGGTGGCTCACGCCTGTAATCCCAGCACTTTGGGAGGCCGAGGCGGGTGGATCACGAGGTCAGGAGATTGAGACCATCCTGGCTAACACGGTGAAACCCCATCCCTACTAAAAATACAAAAAAGATTAGCTGGGCGTGGCGGGCGCCTGGAGTCCCAGCTACTGGGGAGGCTGAGGCAGGAGAATGGTGTGAACCCGGGAGGCGGAGCTTGCAGTGAGCCGAGACCATGCCACTCACTGTACTCCAGCCTGGGCGACAGAGCAAGACTGTCTCAAAAAAAAAAAAAAAAAAAGGAGGAAGGAAGGATCTTCGTGGCCCACCTGGCACAGGTCCCTGAAGGAACCCTTGTCCGAATCGAGCCTCTCCCCGCAGGCTGGCCGAGCTGACCACGTCGCTGAGCCTGGGCAGGGCTGACAGGCCTCCCTGGGGTCAGTGACCGCCTGGTGAGGGCCTGGGGCAGTGCTCTGTCCCCAGCAGTCCCCAGGGAAATTGGACATGGAGCCTCAGGCGATGATGCTGGTGTGGTCTCCACAGCAGCCCCACCTGAGCTAATCAGAAGGGGTCTGGGGGGATGGGGGTCCATGGGGCAGGAGGCACACTATGGTGAGAGCTGGGGCTTGGGGCTGACTCCGCCCAGGGGAGAGGCGGGGCTTGGGGCTGGCTCCGCCCAGGGTAGAGGCGGGGCTTTGGGCTGGCTCTGCCCCCGGGAGAGGCGAGGCTTGGTGCCCTCGTCAGCTGCTCTGACGCCTCGGTGCTCCCGGGGGCATCTCCAGGCTCACCTCAGCTTCCACGGCCCTGTTTCACGGGTCAAAGGGCCTCTCAAAAGCTGCTTTGAAGACGGGGGCCCAGCCAGGAGCCGCACAGGCCTCTCCCGAGGGGCTAGGAGGCTAGAAGGGCACAAGCCACACGGCGTCGTGTCGAGAGACTGAAATTGTCTATGAAGCGCCCTCGCCGGGTTTGAGACTAGAGAGCTGGTGTGTGCACGACGTCGCAAACACCATAAAAGGCACTAAACTGTTTCTTTAAAAGCCCTCTTTTTTTTTGAGACGGAGTCTCACTCTGTCGCCCAGGCTGGAGTGCAGTGCTGAGATCTTGGCTCATTGCAACCGCTGCCTCCTGGGTTCAAGCGATTCTCCCGCCTCAGCCTCCTGAGTAGCTGGGATTATAGGCACGTGCCACCATGCTCAGATAATTTTTGTATTTGTAGACTTTTTTTTTTTTTTTGAGACGGAGTCTGACTCTGTCGCCTAGGCTGGAGTGCAGTGGCACGATCTCAGCTCACTGCAACCTCCGCCTCCCGGGTTTAAGCAATTCTGTCTCAGCCTCCGGAGTAGCTGGGACTACAGGCGCCTGCCACCACGCCCGGCTAACTTTTGTATTTTTATTAGAGACAGGGTTTCACCATATTGGTCAGGCTAGTCTCAAACTCCTGACCTCAGGTAATCCACCCGCCTCGGCCTCCCAAGGTGCTGGGATTACAGGCGTGAGTCACCGCACCTGGCCAATTTTTGTATTTTTAATAGAGACGGGGTTTCCCCATGTTGGTCAGGCTGCTCTCGAACTCTCCACCTCAAGTGATCTGCCGGCCTTGGCCTCCCAAAGTGCTGGGATTACAGGTGTCAGCCACCGCGCCCGGCCCTGAAGCCTCCTTTCTAATGTGAATGTCAACTTAGAAACGGATGCAGCTATTGGAAAACGTGTGGAACAGCTAGGGTTTGTGAAGCTACTTTTCCAACTAGAACTTTAGTGGCCTGAAGTGCAGATGAAATATTTCCTGTGAGAATTAGGAAATGGACACAAATGTGCAAAATACACACTGGGCTCTGAACGCTCAGCGTGAACAGAGTGTACAGCATCTCAACATGTATTCAGTATTGCTTATGAGTCGAAAGGATAGTATTTTGGACACAGTGGATTAAATAAGATAAAGATGCATCTTTGTTTTATGTTTTGTTGTTGTTGTTGTTGTTTTGAGCTGCAGTTTCGCTCTTGTCGCCCAGGCTGGAGTGCAGTGGTGTGATCTCAGGTCACTGCAACTTCCACCTCACAGGTTCAAGTGAGTCTACTGCCTCAGCCTTCCAAGTAGGTGGGACCACAGGCATACGCCACCACGCCCGGCTAATTTTTGTATTTTTAGTAGAGACGAGATTTTGCCATGTCGGCCAGGCTGGTCTCAAACTCCTGACCTCAGGTGATCCACCTGCCTCGGCCTCCCACAGTGCTGGGATTACAGGCGTGAGCCCCCGCGCCCGGCCTTGTTTTATGTTTCATATGATTTATTTTACTTATTACCATCCATTTCTTTTCTTCTTTCCACCGTGGCCGCCGGACGTGGGGCTCCCGCACAGCTTCTGGGGACGCCGCTCTGGCCTCTCAGCACCGGCCAGGGGCCAAATGCGGGTGTTCGCCCTGGGTCGGGGTTCAGGCAGACTCGCAGCCTCCTGGATGGGAGGGTTCTCGCCTGCAGGCCGGCGGCCTCTGAGGACGACTAGCTCTCCATTCTCCACCCAACCCGCGCTGAGCGCTGGACATCCCGAGCGCGCTCTCCCTCCCTGCGGTTCCTGAGGGGTTAAGAGGGTGGTTCTCCCCCGGCCGCAATCCCGCCCCCAGGAGGCACTAACCCTAACCGGGCATCTGGGGCCATCTGTGGTTTTCACGACCGGGAAGGGGGAGATCCTGGCCTGGAGCTGGAGGGAGGCCAGGGACGCTGCCGGCCCCACCCGAGGATGGCCTGGGCCGGTGCCAGGCGCGTCGAGACCCGGGTGTGGGAAACCGCGGGCGGAGGGGACGGGAGGACGGGCCTGGCTGTAAGAGGGGAGCGCAGGGGCCGGGCACGGTCACCCCCAGGCCCGACGACCCCAGGGAGCCTGTTTCGGGCGCAGGACACCCGGGCTGGATCGAGCACGGTCGGGGAGGATGAGGGCTGGGCCAAGGCCCTCGGCTCTGCAGGGAGGACGGAGAGCGGGTCCGGGCAGGGAACGGGGCCGGGGCTCTGCGTCCACGGCCGGGCCGATGGGCCATGGGCTGGGAGGGCGGGTCGGGGGTCGAGGATCGGGGTGGGAGGGCGGGTCAGAGGTCGGGGCCGCTGGCTGCGAGGGCAGGTCGGGGGTCGGGCTGGGAGGGCGGGTGGGGGACTCCAGGGTCGGGCTGCGAGGGCGGATCAGAGGTCGGGGCCGCGGGCTGCGAGGGCGGGTAGGGAGTCGGGGCTCGGCCTGCGAGGGTGGGTCAAGGGTAGGGGGTCCCGGGCGGGGTCGCGCTCAGCACTCAAAGCGCCGCCGTCCCTCCTGACAACCTTCTAGACCCGCGGGTTGCAGCGGACCAGCCGCTCGCTCCCCCTCCTTTTTAGCTGGCGCGGCTCCCCGGCCGCGCCACTGCGCCCGCCCCCGCCCCGCCCACACCTCCCGGCAGCCCCCGCGGCAGCCCTGCAGCTGGACCACAACTCCCGCCATGCCGCGAGACGCAGGGTGCCGGGGCGTGTGGCCCACAAGGCTTTGCGCGCCGGCGGGGCCGCTTTGGCCCGCGGTCCTCCGAGTTCGCGGCGGGCTGATGTGGGCTCGGGGCGGGCGGCTGTCGCGCCACGTGGTCGGTCTCCTCGCGTTCCCGCTGCTGGGCGCCCCGGCTGCCCTTGCGTAGGGCCTGGCACGGGGCTGCCGAGGGGGCGTCCCCGCCGCGAGTCCCCCGGCGCGCTGGTCCCGGGACGCCGGGCCGTTCTCCCAGGGAGCCTGGCGTCCCCGGGCGTCTCGCGTTCCCGGGCGGAGACTGGGAAGCCGGGTCCTGTTCCCCGGCGCTGGGCTCGCTGCGGGGGTCGGGGCCGCACGGCCGGGTCGGGGATCCAGGTTCCGGGAGGCGGATTCTGGATTAGGGGCTGCGGGGCTTCCGGCCCGCTCCGCGGGGTCAGGGTCACCGGGAGGACGTGATTGTGTTGGGGGCGCCCGGACGTCAGTCCCAGCAGCGCGAGGGAAGAGGGCGCTCGTTAGTTCCACACAGATTTACTTATTAACGGAGTCTCGCTCTGTCACCCAGGCTGGAGTGCAGTGGCACGATCTCGCCTCACTGCAACCTCCGCCTCCTGGGTTCAAGTGATTCTCCTGCCTCAGCCTCCCAAGTAGCTGGGATTACAGGCGCCCGCCACCACGCCCCGCTAATTTTTTGTATTTTTAGTAGAGACGGGGTGTCACCGTGTTAGCCAGGGCCTCCCAAAGTGCTGGGATTACAGGCGTGAGCCACCGCCCCCGGCCTTTTTTTTTTGTATTTTTAGTAGAGATAGTGTAGCAGGAAGAGTCGCAGACAAAACACCTCAGATACCGAGTTAAAGAAGGAAGGGGTTTATTCTGCCGGGGCCATGGGCAAAACTCTGGTCTCAAGAGCCGAGCTCCCCGAGTGAGCAATTCCTGTCCGTTTTAAGGGCTCACAGCTCTAGGGGGGTGCGTGTGAGAGGTCATGATGGATTGAGCAAGCAGGAGGTATGTGACTGGGGGCTGCATCCACCGGTAATCAGATCAGAACAGAACAGGACAGGGATTTTCACAGTGCTTTTCTTTACAATGTCTGGAATCTGTAGATAACATAACCGGTTAGGTCAGGGGTCGATCTTTAACTACCAGTCCCAGGGCATGGTGCCGGGCTGCCTGCCTGTGGATTTCATTTCTGCCTTTTAGTTTTTACTTCTTTCTTTGGAGGCAGAAATTGGGCATAAGACAATATGAGGGGTGGTGTCCTCCCTTAGTAGAGTTTCACCATGTTGGCCAGGCTGGTCTCGAACTCCTGACCTCAGCTGATCCCCCTGCCTCATGCTTGTTATTATTTTGACACAGGGTCTCACTGTGTGGCCCAGGCTGGAGAGCAGTGGCACGATCTCCACTCACTGCAACCTCCGCCTCCGGAGCTCAAGCGATCCTCCCGCCTCGGCCTCCCAAAGTGTTGGGACCACAGGCACACGTCATGAGCCCGGCCAGCACATCTGTATTGAGTGCCTGCTGTATGCCAAGCGTTGTTTTAAGTGCCAAGGAGACAGCAGAGTGCAAGGTGGGCTGACCTCAGTCCGAAGGAGCTTACATTCTAGTGAGCAGCAGGGAAGTGAGACCATGAGCCGGGCTAGTTATGCCATAAACCCCGGATATAATACCGAGGCAGTGCATTGTGGAGAAATGTTGAACAGCTGGCTCTCCAAGGCAAAAGGCCCTCACTTGCAGTGCACGCCGCCCCCGTGTTGTAAATACGCCCATCGTGGCTGCCAACGTGAGCCAACCAGCTGACAGATCGCTGCGAACTTCACGGTGGGCTCAGGAGCTGGCATGATCAGCTCCAGCTGCCGCTGCAATAGGTGAGGTGTGGAAAGTGCTTCTGGGAAGAAGGAAAAGGCAGGGAAGGGGGCAGGCAGCATGACGATAGGCAGGTTGCAGTATCAAATCTGTGGTCCTGATAGGCCGGGCATGGCGGCTCACGCCTGTAATCCCAGCACTTTGGGAGGCTGAGGCGGACAGATCACTTGAGGTCAGGAGTTTGAGACCAGCCTGGCCAACATGGTGAAATCCCATCTCTATTTCTTTTCTTTTCTTTTTTTGAGATGGGGTCTTGCTCTGTCGCCCAGGCTGGAGTGCAGTGGTGCGATCTCGGCTCACTGCAAGCTCTGCCTCCCGGGTTCACATCATTCACCTGCTTCAGCCTCCCGTGTAGCTGGGACTACAGGCGCCCACCACCACGCCTGGCTATTTTTTTGTATTTTTAGTAGAGACGGGGTTTCACCGTGTTAGCCAGGATGGTCTCGATCTCTTGACCTCGTGATCTGCCTGCCTCGGCCTCCCAAAGTGCTGGGATTACAGGCGTGAGCCACCGCGCCCGGCCCCATCTCTATTAAAAAATACAAAAATTAGCTGGGTGTGGTGGCGGGCGCCTGTAGTCCCAGCTACTCGGGAGGCTGAGGCAGGAGAATTGCCTGAACCCACGAGGCGGAGGTTGCAGTGAGCCAAGATCACGCCACTACCCTCCAGCTTGGGTGACAGAGCAAGACTCCATCTCAAAAAACAACAAAACACAACAACAATCAATCAATCAATCAATCAGTGGTCCAAGGAAGATCCTGGAGATGGAGAGATTTGAGCAAGGCCTTCCCGGAGGGGAAGGGAGTTGGACCGGGTGTACCAGGCAGAATGTACGGTGAGTGCAGAGGCTGAGTCCGGAGGGACCAACGCAGCCAGAGAGGGCAGGAATGACCTGGGCGTGTAGGCCCTTGCTGGCTACAGCAGAGCCCACTAGGACCCCTCTCCAGCCCCCCAAATCCTCGGAATACAAGCCCTTCCTTCCTCTGAGCTTCGGTGTCCTCGTCTGTAACATGAGGACTTGCCAGGCATGGGCTGGTTGCCCAGCAGAGCCTGAGAGCTGGTCCTGTCCTCACTGTCCCATGGGGACAGCGGGCTCTCTCTGGATGAGGATGGAGGGGAGCTGGCAGGTTCTCTGTGTCCTCACGGGAAGAACAAGCCTTCCTTGTTAGAGTCTCCCAGGAACAAAGGGGCAGGCAGCGGCAGGGCGCGTGAGTCTGAGTCGGGGCTGGCCGCCGGACAAAGGACAGCAGTAAGCAGCCTCAGGGAAGTGGGGAGTGGCAGATTGCGGAGGCTGGGAGCATGAGCTGACCCTGGATGGGCCGGCGGCAGCACCCACAAACACCTGGCCTCCCCCTTTCTTACTGTGCCGTGTGCCAGGGACACAGAAACAGCAGGTCGTCGGAGGAACCCGGCCCCATGGGGGTGATTGATCCCAGAGCTTCCGGGGAGCCGTGAGAGGAACAGCCGATGGCTCTGTACTGCAGGATCTTCCGCAGGCCCTGTGGACATCCCAGGTGGGGTGGTCCTGGCCACTGCAGGGTGCCTAGCGGTATCCCTGCCCCCACTCACTCCATGCCAGGAGCTCCCCAAGTCGTGACGACCACAGGTGTCCTTGGACACTGCCCAGCGTCCCCTGGGGGCAGTCACCTGGGTTGGGAACCCCTGGTCTGTTGATTTCAGCCCACCATGATCTCATAGCTCCGTGTCACTGCAACGAGGGTGAGCCTGCGTGCCTGGGGGAGTGGTGAGGGGACTCAGGCAGGTGGAGGTCTGTCGGGGAGGAGCCTGTGCTAGACACAGTGGCAGCCAGGATGGGTATCTGTAGGGCTCCCCATGGTCATGTCTGAAGAGCTGGCTCTGGCTGACATAGAGTGGCCTTTTGGGGCTAGGAGAGGCGTCCCGGGGATCCCTGAGGAGGTGGGGGTGGGTGTGGGGGGAGGACGGGGCCCTGGACTGGGCCGTGGCTGTGGGGTGGAGAGCAGCGGTCAGCTGCTGGGTGGGCTTTGGATCCAGGAAGCGGCCCCAGGGGTTTGGATCCAAGTCAGCATGAGTCTGGAGGTACCATTTGCTGGAGTGAGGGAAGGCTGGAAGAGGATGTTTGAATGATAAGGGGCCAGATGCTCTTGTCTGCAGAGTGACCCCGTGGAGTCAGGCTGACATATGCCCGTTTTTCAGAGGAGGAAACACATGCACAGCAGTGCAGTGACTCATCAGGGATCACACAGTGTCTAATCCAGAAACCCTGGTTCATGGGCGGAGGAGGTCTGCCTGGGAAATTCACTGCAGGAAATTGTAAAGGCGGAAAAGTGGGGATAGCCTCGGCGCCCGTCGAGGGGCGGGGCTGGGGCAGTCGTATGATGGCGGCCAGGGTGGGTGACATTGAGACTGGCAGGTGTGGGTGGGCAGGACAGTGCAGGGGCCAAGAACATTCTGGACTTGAGTCCTGGGTCCACACTCCTGCTGGCTTTGCGACCTCCACCTCTGTCCATGGTGATAGTCATGGAACAGCTCGTGGGGTGGCGCCTGTGAGCACAGAGCTGGCAGCAGAGCCGTTCTGCACTAGTGTAATCTGCTGTATGCCAAGGACGCCCTGCCGATCTCACCCTGTATGCAGTAGGCGATTAATAAGTGCCCATCCACTAAGGCAGCATTTCTCCATCTTGACACCATTGGCATTTGAGGGTCTTCTCTTGGGAGGAAGCATTGTAGGTCTCCAGCCACTAGATGCCATTAGCACCCCTGGTCCTGGCAGCCAAGAATGTCTCCAGACATAGCCAAGTGTCCCCTGGGGGCAGCAACACCCATGGCTGAGCACCATTGGCCCAAGGGATCAGTCCTAGGCTCCACTCTCTAGACCCGTGCTGCCCGACACAGCGTCCACAGGCCACAGGTGACGCTGGAGCACTGGAACCGTGGACGCTCCACACTGAGGCAGAGAGTGCAAAACATGCCAGGCTGGGAGGACAGCATGGAAAGAAGAGTGTGAAATATCTCACCTGGAATGTTCGTATGCAGAAATGATATTATTTTGGATCAGGGGGTTAATAAGATATATTATTAAAATTAATTTCGTGTGTTTTTCTTTTTTTGATACAACTACTAGAAAATTTAAAAATGGCCAAGCATGGTGGTTCATGCCTGTAAACCCAGTGCTTTGGGAGACTAAGGTGGGGGATTGCTTGAGGCCAGGAGTTAAAGACCAGCCTGGGCAACATAGCAAGATCCCATCTCCACACACAAAAAAGAAATTAGCCAGGGATGGTGACACATGCCTATAGTCCTAGCTACTCCAGAGGCTGAAGTGGGAAGATCACTTCAGCCCAGAAGTTGGAGGCTGCAGTGAGCTATGATTGCACCACTGCACTCTCCGGCCTGGGTGATAGAGCAACATATTGTCTCAAAAAAAAAAAAAAAAAAAGTAGGAGGTTCTCAGTCTGTTTCTGGTGGGCAGTGCTGCTGTGGATGATCAACTTTCTGGCTAGACCATGAGCTTGGTGAAGATGAGTTGGTCTTGGTTGTCATCATCCTTCCCATTATCCTTTCCCATCATCCTCCAATCATCCTTCTCCATCATCCTCCCATTTTCCTTCCCATCATCCTTCTCCATCATCCTTCCCACCATCCTTCTCCATCATCCTTCCCACCATCCTTCACATCATCCTTCCCCATCATCCTTCCCTATCATCCTTCCCCATCATCCTTCTCCATCATCCTTCTCCATCATCCTTCCCATTACCTTTCTCATCATCCTTCTCCGTCATCCTCCCTATCATCCTTCTCCATCATCCTCCCTATCATCCTTCCCATCATCCTTCCCTATCATCCTTCTCCATCATCCTTCCCTGTCATCGTTCTCCATCATCCTTCTCCATCATCCTTCCCCATCATCATTCCCATCATCCTTCCCATCATCCTTCCCTATCATCCTTCTCCATCATCCTCCATCATCCTTTCTATCATCCTTCCCATCATCCTTCTCCATCATCCTTTTCCATCATCCTTTCCCAACATCCTTCCCCATCATCCTTCCCCATCATCCTTTCCCATCATCCTTCCCATCATCCTTCTCCATCATCCTTCTCCATCATCCTCCATCATCCTTCCTATCATCCTTCCCATCATCCTTCTCCATCATCCTTTCCCAACATCCTTCCCCATCATCCTTCCCCATCATCCTTCCCCATCATCCTTTCCCATCATCCTTCCCATCACCTTCTCCATCATCCTCCATCATCCTTCCCCATCATCCTTCCCCATCATCCTTCCCATCATCCTTCCCATCATCCTTCCCATCATCCTTCCCATCATCCTTCCCCATCATCCTTCCCATCATCCTTCCCATCATCCTTCCCATCATCCTTCCCATTATCCTTCCCTATCATCCTTCTCCATCATCCTCCATCATCCTTCCCCATCATCCTTTCCCATCATCCTTCCCATCATCCTTCCCATCATCCTTCCCATTATCCTTCCCTATCATCCTTCTCCATCATCCTCCATCATCCTTCCCCATCATCCTTTCCCATCATCCTTCCCATCATCCTTCCCATCATCCTTCCCATTATCCTTCCCTATCATCCTTCTCCATCATCCTCCATCATCCTTCTCCATCATCCTCCCATCACCCTTCCCCATCATCCTTCCCTATCATCCTTCCCATCATCCTTCCCATCATCCTTCTCCATCATCCTTCCCATCATCCTTCCCATCATCCTTCCCCATCATCCTTCTCCATCATCCTCCATCATCCTTCCCATCATCCTCCATCATCCTTCCCATCATCCTTCCCCATCATCCTTCCCCATCATCCTTCCCATCATCCTTCCCCATCATCCTTCCCATCATCCTTCTCCATCATCTCCCTATCATCCTTCCCATCATCCTTCCCATCATCCTTCCTATCATCCTTCCCATCATCCTTCCCCATCATCCTTCCCCATCATCCTTCCCATCATCCTTCTCCATCATCCTCCCTATCATCCTTCCCCATCATCCTTCCCCATCATCCTTCCCATCATCCTTCTCCATCATCCTTCTCCATCATCCTTCCCATCATCCTTCTCCATCATCCTTCTCCATCATCCTTCCCCATCATCCTTCCCATCATCCTTCTCCATCATCCTTCCCATTATCCTTCCCTATCATCCTTCTCCATCATCCTCCATCATCCTTCCCATCAACCTTCCCATCATCCTTCTCCATCATCCTTTCCATCAACCTTCCCATCATCCTTCTCCATCATCCTTTTCCATCATCCTTCCCATCATCCTTCTCCATCATCCTTCTCCATCATCCTTCCCATCATCCTTCCCCATCATCCTTCTCCATCATCCTCCATCATCCTTCACATCAACCTTCCCATCATCCTTCCCATCAACCTTCCCATCATCCTTCTCCATCATCCTTTTCCATCATCCTTCCCCATCATCCTTCCCCATCATCTTTCCCATCAACCTTCCCATCATCCTTCACATCATCCTTCCCATCATCCTTCCCCATCATCCTTCCCATCATCCTTCCCCATCATCCTTCCCATCATCCTTCCCATCATCCTTCCCCATCATCCTCCATCATCCTTCTTGTCATCCATCCCCATCATCCTTCCCAGCATGTGACGCCCTCTCCCGGCACCGCCCACCTTTTGCTCTCCCAGATGTCACCAGAGGGCGCTTGTGAGCTCTGATTGGGACGCGTCCCTGCCCACAGCTCTCACGTCACCCACGTCCCCACAGTCCACAGTCCGTGCAGGACCCGCCGCATCGGCTTCCTCCCGGCTCCTCTTCTTGCTCACGCTGCTGCAGCTGCACGGGCCTCGTCGCTGTTTCTCCTACACACCAGGCACGTCCTGCCCCAGGGCCTCTGTGCGTGCAGTTCCTGTCGGCCTGGAATGCCAGGCCCGCCTCCCGAGCTCGGCTTCCCCTCTGGTCTCTGCTGGAGGGTGACCTTGTCAGCGAGGCTCCCGACCTCCCAGTTCACATCGCAGACGCTCACACCACCAACCACCCTGTGGCTGACCGTCACAGTTACTGCCTGAGACTGTCATTACTGCAGTTACTACTGTTACTGCCTGAGACCGTCATTACTGCAGTTACTACTGTTACTGCCCGAGACCATCATTATAAGACTGAACGAAGGGACAAATGTAGAAAATGATAAGAAACAAAAGAAACTTTTAAATAGAAATGAAAACTTAAAAGTAACTATTTTAAAGGAAGGGCAACATGGGGAAGAAAAGAGAGAAGAAAAGAGAGAAGAAGGGGCCGGGCGCGGTGGCTCACGCCTGTAATTCCAGCACTTTGGGAGGCCGAGGCAGGCGGATCACAAGGTCAAGAGATCGAGACCAGCCTGACCAACATGGAGAAACCCCGCCTCTACTAAAAATACAAAATTAGCCGGGCGTGGTTGCGCATGCCTGTAATCCCAGCTACGCGAGAGGTTGAGGCAGGAGGATCACTTGAACCTGGGAGACAGAGGTTGCAGTGAGCTGAGATTGCGCCACTGCACTCCAGCCTGGGCAACAAGAGTGAAACTCCTTCTCAAAAAGAAAAAAAGAAGAAGAAAAGGGCTCCCTGCTCCTAGTGAGCAAAGGCAGCTTCCTGAGCTTCTACAGCCCTTAGTATTTATTGGGTAACAAGAGCAGGGAGGAGGAGGTAATGATTGAGCAGCTGCTTAATTGATCACAGGTTCATATTGTTACTGACAGGCTTCAATAATGCCTAATCATAAGAAACATTTGTGCCTGGGTGGTGACGGCCCTCAGCAGCTCTTCTGCGCAGCAGACACACTTTGTCAGCTGGCCAACATTCTGCATTTATGAGAACAGTTTGCTGTTTACTCATATAGCCCCAGTGCTATACTGAGTTGATCACGGCCCTCACTCTTTCGGCCTCCAACACCCCCTTCGCCCACGTTTCCTCCATAGCACGACGTGCCCTCTGCACTCACGTAAGTTTCACTTATCTGCCTGCCTGCCTATCTCGAAGGGAAAGGGAGGACGAGGAACTTGTGTGTTTTGTCCCCTCCCGTTTTCCCAGCACCTGAGCAGGGCCTGGCCCCAAATAAACACTGGCTAAATTCCTAATTATGGTGAGAAAAAGGGTCTCGGGAGCACCGACGGCGTCACCTCCCAGGACAACGAGGCCGGGCAGTGAATAAACACTGGCTAAATTCCTAATTACGGTGAGAAAAAGGGTCTCGGGAGCACCGACGGCGTCACCTCCCAGGACACCGAGGCCGGGCAGTGACGTCCCTCGCCTGCAGCCGGCAGCTGGGCGGGTGGACGTGGGACCAGCGTCTGGCCTCTCATCCAGTCCAGCCTCCCTTTTTTTCACTGTTGGGATTTAGTCTCTTCTGTCGAACAGGCAGGATTAAAATCAGGGCTCATCTGCATGTGTGCTGAATTCATTTGCATCTCATTTGCAAGCTCTTTGCTTGGCAGTTGCGACAAGCTCTGAGCTGAAGACAGAGTTGATAGAATCTGGTGCAATCAGATCAGAAGGGGACTGGAGGCTGGAGGGGCCCCAGCTCGTTCTGGCGAGGCTGCCGGCCCTCAGCGTCCTCCCAGCAACACGCTGTCAGCTTGGCCGGCTTCCCATCCTGTCTTCCCTGTGTTAGGTTTTGGTTCCATCCCACGTAAAATGGGGAAATGGAGGCAGGTGGGGCCGAGTCCTGGCTGGAACCTGGTTGTAGGGTTCTGGCAGCCCAAGTCACAGAGGGGAAACTGAGTCAACTGGGGCCGAGTCCTGGCTGGAACCAAGTCTCTGGCTGTCTTCCCTTAGTGGCTGTCTGGTGTGGCCTGGACCTGGTGACCCGGATGTGAGGAGGGATGGGGTTGGGGGACGACCTTCTAGGCCCTTGTCCCCTCTGTCTCTCTAGCCCTGGGACCTCCTGGGGTCCTGCACGTCTGGCTGGTTTTGGTGAAGGAGCAGCTTTGGCCGAGGGAGGTTGGGGTCTTTCCTCCTCTCTCCCTCCTCAGCACCCATCCCTGCTGTGGCTCTGGAGTTTGTGCTGCCTCTGGAAACAAGCAAATGGTGTGTCCGGGGTTGGGGGATGACAGGGTCTGTGGGCTGGGGGCCTTCGTGACCGAGGAAGGGGCCAGCGAGGGTTGGTTTCCTGGCAGAGGCATCTCAGGTAGAGAGAAGGAAAGCAGGTCTGGATGGTCAGAGTAGAGCGGCAAAGGGGAAGGAGCAGGACGAGAGGACAGGGGGAGGTGGGGACGAGGCTGTGCAGGGCCTGTGTGCCGCAGCGTGGCACATGCCTGCAGTCCCAGCTACTCGGGAGGCTGAGGCAGGAGTATGGTGTGAACCCGGGAGGTGGAGCTTGCAGTGAGCCGAGATCACGCCACTGGACTACAGCCTGGGCGACAGAGCGAGACTCCATCTCAAAAATAAATAAATACATAAATAAAAATAAAAATAAAGACCAGCTTTTTTTGGGTGGGGAGGAGGTTTTTTTTTTTCTCTTTTTGTTTTATTTTGATGTGCAGTCTCGCTCTGTCACCCAGGCTGGAGTGCAGTGGTGTGATCTCGGCTCAGTGCAACCTCCACCTCCCGGGTTCAAGCGATTCTCCTGCCTCAGCCTCCTGTGTGGCTGGGATTACAGACATGCACCACCGTGCCCAGCTAATGTTTTAATTTTTAGTAGAGACGGGGTTTCACCATGGTGGCCAGGCTGGTCTCGAACTCCTGATCTCAAGTGATCTGCCCTCCTTGGCCTCCCAGAGTGCTGGGATTACAGGCATGAGCCACAGTGCCCGGCCAAGGGATTATTTCTACAGTTTTCAAGTTCATGGATTTCTACCGTTATCTTTACAATCTTCCTTATACTTACTCTTGTTTTCCTAGCTTCTTAGGTGGATACTTAGGCCCAGGCTGGAGTGCAGTGGCACAATCTTGGCTCACTGCAGCCTTGACCTCCTTAGGCTCAAGCAATCCTCTCACCTCAGCCTCCTGAGTAGCTGGGATTACAGGCACACACTACCACTCCCAGATGATTTTTGTATTTTTTGTAGAGATGGGGTTTCACCATGTTGCCTAGGCTGGTCTTGAACTCCTGAGCTGAAGCAATCTGCTTGCCTTGGCCTCCCAAAGTGCTGGGATTACAGGTGTGAGCCACTGTGCCCAGCCTTCTTTTCTCATATAAAAATTTAAAGCAGGGGCCTACCGCGGGAGCGTGAGGGAAACCGTGCGTTCCGTTCCAAGGCATCTGTGAGCCCGCGGAGTATACACCATGAGCAAAGCTCACCCTCCCGAGTTGAAAAAATTTATGGACAAGAAGTTATCATTGAAATTAAATGGTGGCAGACATGTCCAAGGAATATTGCGGGGATTTGATCCCTTCATGAACCTTGTGATCGATGAATGTGTGGAGATGGCGACTAGTGGACAACAGAACAATATTGGAATGGTGGTAATACGAGGAAATAGTATCATCATGTTAGAAGCCTTGGAACGAGTATAAATAATGGCTGTTCAGCAGAGAAACCCATGTCCTCTCTCCATAGGGCCTGTTTTACTATGATGTAAAAATTAGGTCATGTACATTTTCATATTAGACTTTCTGTTAAATAAACTTTTGTAATAGTCAAAAAAAAAAAAAAAAAAAAAAAAAATTTAAAGCAACCATTTGCCCTCTAAGCACTTCTTTAGCTGCATCCTACGCAGTTTAATATGTTGATTTTTTTATAGTCATTTAGTTTGAAAATTTTCTAACTTCCTTTTTGATTACTTATTTGATGCATGGGTTATTCAGAAATATGTTGTTTAACTTCTAAATATATTTAGGGGATCCTGGATATCTTAAAGTTGGTGTTTCTATTTTAATTCCTTTTTCACCGGATAATATGCTCTGTAAGTTTCAAAAGTCTGATATGTTCTAAGGCTTGTTTTATGATCCTTTATGTAGACTATACCATTTTGATTAAAAAGTTTTAAAACATTACGCAATACATTAAAATTACATTGCACGGTGAAGTGTATAATTGTATGGTATGTGAATTATATCAATAAAGCTGTTAAAGATGACACTGCAGGCCGGGCATGGTTCTTCACACCTGTAATCCCAGCACTTTGGGAGGCCGAGGTGTGTGGATCACCTGAGGTCAGGAGTTTGAAACCAGCCTGGCCAACATGGTGAAACCCCATCTCTACTAAAACTACAAAAAGTTGACAGGGCGCGGTGGCTCACGCCTGTAATCCCAGCACTTTGGGAGGCCGAGGCAGTCGGATCACAAGGTCAAGAGATTGAGACCATCCTGGCCAACATGGTGAAACCCCGTCTCTACTAAAAAGAAAAAAAATTAGCTGGACATGGTGGCGCGTGCCTGTAATTAGCTACTAAAAATACAAAAAAATTAGCTGGACGTGGTGGTGCATGCCTGTAATCCCAGCTACTCGGGAGGCTGAGGCAGAAGAATTGCTTGAACCCTGGAGGCGCAGGTTGCAGTGAGCCAAGATCGCGCCACTGCACTCCAGCCTGGGCGAGGCAGCAAGACTCCGTCTCAAAAAAAAAAAAAAAAAAAAAATTAGCCGGGCATGGCAAAACCCCATCTCTACTAAAAAATACAAAAATTAGTCAGGCGTGGTGGCGGGTGCCTGTAATCTCAGCTACTCGGGAGGCCGAGGCAGGAGAATCGCTTAAACCTGGGAGGCAGAGGTTGCAGTGAGCCGAGATCGAACCACCGCACTCCAGGCTGGGTGACAGAGTGAGACTCTGCCTCAAAAAAAAATATTACACTGCAAAAGGCTCCAAAAAATACAGAAACGAACAAAGAAGAGACAGGAACGTGCATCTCATTTGGCAGTTTTCTGAGCCTCTTCTTGGAGCCTCACGCAGTGGTCGCCTTCAGCGTATCAAAATCAATTGTGATTTAAATCTTGGAGGCATCTGGGAGGCGGTGAGGACGGCTCTCACCTCCTCTCTGTCCTCGCCACTGCCCCAGGGCCTCTTCACGGCTGCCTCCTCACCTGCTTTGGGACTGTTCAGTTTTACCTTCTCCGCGGGGCTCACCCGCACCCACACTGCCACCCTGGGCCCCAAACCTGTCTGCGTTTTCCCTCACACTCAGTACCTCCTCATACACCAGACTGTGTTCACTTATCACATTTACTGACGACTTTCTCTCTCCCATCCTGAGAACATCTCCTTCTTTTCTGTCTGTTCGTGTCCAGTTCTCACCACCCCCAACAGAGACTGGTACACAGTAGGTGCCCAGTACATGCTTTGGCAGGAATGAGCGACAGGATGAGGCAGTGAATGCTTCTTGGCTCAGAGTTGAAACTCCCAGAGTTGTGCACTTGCTGTATGACCTTGGGCTGTGCCTCAGTTTCCCCAGGTGTAGAAACGGGGCCACGCCACCCACGACCCCACCAGGCCCTCCTGCTGCGAGGCTGTGGGTGTCATGTTTGCAGGTCTAGTTCCCTGGGGCCGGCCCTGGCCCCAGCTGCCCAGCTCTGCCGGCTCCCGGGAGACGCACTCTGCTGACACCGGACTCTTTCCTGGACCGTCCAGCCGCCTGGCCGACACTCGATCCCGGCCCCACTTCCAGGCCAGTGTCCGGCCGACCAGCCTGCCTCGGGCCAGGGCCCCACGACTCCCTGCTGCGGGACAAGGGGCCGTCTGTGCGGCTGTGGTCGTGGGAGGGTGTGGTGAGGCCGTGAAGGTGGGGACGGTGCCTGGGCCTGTGGCCGCCAGAGCTGCTGCGGCTCAGGAGGTAGCACCAGGCCCCGTGGGTGCTGTGGGGGCCATCGCCTGCCCACCATGGGGACCCTCAGCTGCGACCCCACCCCACGGCGGGCCACAGGCCCCCTTGGCCGGCGAGTGACGGAGGGCCAGATTCCGGAGACAGGCCTGAGGAAGTCCTGTGGGACGGCCACCCTGGAGAACGGTGCGTGCCAGCCGAAGGGACGGGTGGGACCCTTTCCTGCTCCACTCCCCCTACTTCTGGGGATTCTGGAATGTTCTGGGAGCCCAGCAGGAGGCAGGAGTTTCAGGCAAGTCCTCGCCCTTCCCTAGACCTCAGTTTTCCTTCCGGCAGGATGGGTGTGGACACGGGGTTGCCATGAGCCCCGAGTATGTGTCTGTCCAACGGAAGCTGAGTGCTTTGCCGGCCGGGTCCCTTTCCAGGGGCTGTGGGTACAGCAGTGGGCAAAGCCACAGGGATCATGCGGGAGATGCAGGGAAGAGGGGATGTTTCCAGCGTGGCCCTCAGGGACAGGCGCCCTAGACAACGCGGGGCAGGGCGAGGGGCGCGTGTGCAGAGGCTGCTCTGCTGGGAATCACATCAGCTGCCGGCCTTGGTGAGGGCCCAGGAGGACAGTTTCCTCACCCACAATAAGCGGCTGGAGTCAGGCCCCAAGCCAGGTCCTCGGGCTGGTTCTTTGGTCTCTCCTGACCCCGGTGGCATGGAGATTCTGCAGAAGCCACAACACATGGCGTCGGTGACCGTGTATCTCTGGGAGGCTCAGGCCTCAGTCTCCCCATCTGTGACCGTGTATCTCTGCCTGGGCCTCAGTCTCCCCATCTGTGACTGTGTATATATCTGCCTGGGTCTCAGTTTACCCATTTGTGACTGTATCTCTGCCTGGGCCTCAGTTTCCCCACCTGTGACAGTGTATCTCTGGGAGGCTCAGGCCTCAGTTTCCCCATCTGTGACTGTGTATCTCTGGGAGGCTCAGGCCTCAGTTTCCCCACCTGTGACCACGTATCTCTGGGAGGCTCAGGCCCCAGTCTCCCCGGCTGTGCCCCAGGGTGAAGGATGCTGCTGTCCCCAGCCTTTCCTCTGTGATTCATGTCTGACTCACAATGCAGGCATCACATTTTGTCCCCGAGGGGCAGCAGCCTCTTGCTCCCCGGGGCCCCCAATCCTCACCATGGAGGGAGAGGGGAACCCAGGCTAAGGCTCAGGAGCGGGGCCAGGGTTCCTTCCTCGGGGAATCTGGGCCCAGGCGGTGACCTGAGGGCTTTGGGCTGCAGGCTCGGGGCCAGGCTTGTACGTCCTGCCGTCCACCGTGGGCTTCATCAACCACGACTGCACCAGGGTGGCCAGTCCCGCCTACTCGTTCGTCCGGAGGCCCAGTGAGGGTAAGGCGGGCGGGCGGGCGGCTGGGGGCTTCCCTGATCCTCCAACCTCCTCCTAGGAGCACTGATGGGTCTCCTTACCCCTTAGATCCAGGCCCCCAGTTAGTGCATCAGGAAGCAGGCAAGGCTGGGCTCTACAACCTGCTCCACCTCCTACTTGCTGTGAGACCTCAGGCAAGCTGCTGTCCCTCTCTGTTTTTTCATTGATAAAAAGAATGGAAGGAGAAAGAGCGCAGCAGGGAGGTGAATACCTGTACCTGCCTTCCCGTGTTTGCAATTCCTTGCTGCTTGTACTCAGGCAAATTGCTTAAGTGCTCTGCAACTCAGTTTCTGTTAAAAGTTAACAATAGTAGGCTGGTGCGGTGGCTCATGCCTGTAATCCCCACACTTAAGGAGGCTGAGGCGGGCGGATCACGAGGTCAGGAGATGGAGACCATCCTGGCTAACACGGTGAAACCCTGTCTCTACTAAAAATGCAAAAAACTTAGCTGGGTGTGGTGGCTCACTCCTGTAATCCCAGCACTTTGGGAGGCTGAGGCAGGCAGATCACGAGGTCAAGAGATTAAGACCATCCTGGCTAACACGGTGACACCCCGTCTCTACTAAAAATACAAAAAAATTAGCCGGGCATGGTGGTGGGCACCTGTAATCCCAGCTACTCGGGAGGCTGAGGCAGGAGAATCGCTTGAACCCAGGAGGCGGAGCTTGCAGTGAGCCGAGATCGGGCCTCTGCACTCCAGCCTGGGCGACAGAATGAGACTCTGTCTCTAAAAAGAAAAAAAAAAAGTTAACAATAGTAACAAAAACATTAACATAATATTAAAAATAATAACAGACTCCATACAGGGCTGTTGTAAGGATTAGATGCATATTAAATGCCTTTTTGAGATTCATTAAGTGAGGATTAAATGCTTTTAAAAGTAGCCGCAAAGTTGGGTGGGGTAGTGTGCACCTGTGGTCCCAGCTGCTGGGGAGGCCCAGGCAGGAGTATCACTTGAACCCAGGAGGTGGAGGCTGCAGTGAGCTATGATCGCACCACTGCACTCCAGCCTGGGCGACAGAGCGAGACCTCGTCTTAAAACAAATTTAAGAAAAAGAAAAAATAGTCAGTGCTCAGTAAACGTGTGCTGTCGGGTGTGAGGCTGAGCCCTGAGCCCCAGTTTCTCCACCCTGAAGGTGGGGGCTCCCCAGGCCTGGCCCATCTCACAGGGCTGTGGTGTACCTCTGTGGACATTCCTGGCTGCTTGTGCAGGCGGCACGGCGGGAGGGCAGGCAAGGCGGGAGGCAGGCATGGGGTGCGCCGGCTCGCTGTGCCACGGGCTGGTGGCCTTGCCCCATGGTGCCTGCTCCTGTCCAGAATGGGCGCAGTGGCTGCGATGGGCTCCGACCGAGTGAAGCAGCTCAGGCGTGGACCCCGCCGGGCACACAGGGAGCTGTTGGTGTTCATTAGCGGCGCTGCTACCACGGGCCAGCAGGTCTCAGGGCTCCCAAATTCCATAACTCCATCAATGCTCCCAAATTCCATCCCTCCATTTTCTATCGCTGCTCCAAGGTCCCAGCTGGGCTGGGGGCGCGGTCGGAGGGGTCTTGTGCGGGGCTTTGGACAGAGGCCTGCTGGGAGGGGCAGGACAGCAGCCTGTTCTCAGCCTTCAGAATGAACAAAAATCCCAGCCCACACTGGGACTCAGGAAGCTGCAAGGGGTCTCAGAATGCCAGTGAAGGCGTCAGCACCCCCTGTCCCCAGGGCTGGCTTGAGAACTTAGCTTGTGGGCCGGGCATGGTGGCTCATGCCTGCAATCCCAGCACTTTGGGAGGCCGAGGCGGGTGGACCACGAGGTCAGGAGATCGAGACCATCCTGGCTAACACGGTGAAACCCCGTCTCTACTAAAAAAAAAAAAAAAAAAAAAAAAAAAAATTAGCCGGGCGTGGTGGCGGGCGCCTGTAGTCCCAGCTACTAGGGAGGCTGAGGCAGGAGAATGGTGTGAACCTGGGAGGCAGAGCTTGCAGTGAGCCAAGACTGCGCCACTGCACTCCGGCCTGGGCAACAGAGCGAGACTCCGTCTCAAAAAAAAAAAAAAAAGAACTTAGCCTACGACCCAGACAGATCTGAGTTCCCAGGTTCAAATCCAGTCTCAGGACACCTCCTGGGCCAGAGACAGCGTGGGGAGTCTGGTGGGTGGAGTGGGGATTTTGGGGATCGTGCACACTTTGCTGAAGGCCCAGGGTAGGCTTCCTGGAAGTGGAGCGTGGGATCTGGGTTTTGTAGGATGAGTAGGAGTTCGGTGGAGCCCCCAGAAGAACTGAACTCCAGGCAGAGCCTGCTTTGTGGGCTGAGCCCTTGAGATGAGTGATGTCATGATGAGCTGGGGTGTGTTCATTTCTCACGGGACACTGAGCCAGGGGTTGGGGAGGGCAGAAGAAAAGGCTGGAAGGTTCCAGGTGCAGGGTAGAGTCCAAGGTCAGCGCTTCAGCATGGGGAGTCCTGACGGCCAAGCCCTGCACAGTGAGCACTTTGAGGCGAGTCTGTGGTCACGTGAGTGAGGCCCAGGCGTCTGAGGAGGGGCGATGGGATTATGATCAGGAATTTCTTTTTCTTTTTTTTTTTGAGACTGAGTCTCACACTATGGCTCAGGCTGGAGTGCAGTGGCGTGATCCTGGCTCATGGCAACCTCTGCCTCCCGGGGTTCAAGTGATTCTCCTGCCTCAGCCTCCCGAGCAGCTGGGACTACAGGCGCCCGCCACCACAGCCGGCTAATTTTTTGTATTTTTAGTAGACACAGGGTTTCACTATGTTAGCCAGGACGGTCTTGATCTCCTGACCTTGTGATCCACCCACCTCGGCCTCCCAAAGTGCTGGGATTACAGGCGTGAGCCACCGCGCCTGGCCTCTTTTCTTTTTTTTGAGACTGAGTCTCACTCTATCGCCCGGGCTGGAGTGCAGTGGTACGATCTTGGCTCACTATAAGCTCCACCTCCTGGGTTCAAGCAATTCTCCTGCCTCAGCCTCTTTGAATAGCTGGGATTATAGGCAACTGGCACCACGCTTGGCTAATTTTTGTATTTTTAGTAGAGACAGGGTTTCACCATATTGGCCAGGCTGGTCTTGAACTCATGACCTCAGATGATCCGCCCGCCTCAGCCTCCCAAAGTGCTGGGATGCCAGGCGTGAGCCACCGCGCCCAGCCATGATCAAGGGCTTCTAATAAAAAATTAGCAGGGCGTGGTGGTACATACCTGTGGTCTCAGCGTTTGGGAGGCTGAGGTGGGAGGATAGCTTGAGCCCAGGAGGTCGAAGCTTCAGTGAGCCATGAGCCACTGCACTCTCCAGCCTGGGCGATAGAATGAGACACTCCCTCAAAAAAAAAAAAAAAAAACAAAAATCTCCTCAGCCTCTTCCAGTCCTGGGGGACTGTATTTGCCCTGGGCCTGGGGAAGCGGCTAAAAATAGACCCTCTCCCTCCTGCCAGTCTAACGAAGGATGAGGCCGTGGCTAAGGGTCAGTGATCACCCTTGGAATGTGGCCCGTGAGCCTGCATTGGGGACCACAGCGTATGTGCAAGTACTTGTGCCTGTGGCGGGGAGGTCTGAAGCTGTGTCTGGGCCACACCGCGTGCCACAGACTCCTCAGGGGAGGGCGAAGGTTTGGATGACGTTTCCCCCCTCACCCGTGGCTTGCTGCCACGTGTACTGAGTGTGTGCACAGACGGTCTGTGGGGCCGTGAACACCGGACACGCTGCTACACACACGCAGGTGCTTGCGCATCTGTCACTGGTTGTGCTTTGGTGTGGCAATAATGGTGAAAGCAGCAAACGGTCCCAATCGCCAAGTGCAAGGCCACAGATCACTCCCTTCTGTGGATCCTCTCACTTTTTGATTTTCTCAACATACTGATGAGGAAAATAGGCTTAGGATAAATAACTTGGCCAAGGTCACCAGCTCACAAGAGGCCCTGCTGGATTTGAACGTGGTCCAACGCCGAGCCCCTCTCTTTAGCATGCGACCTGCCAACAAGCTGAAGCCTTGATTCAGAGCCTAGTTGCTCTTGTCACTCTTTCTTTATGTACAGTTTTTTTTTTCTTTTGAGACTCCGTCTTGCTCCATTGCCCAGGCTGGAGTGCAGTGGCGCGATCACAGCTCACTGCAGCCTCCACCTCCCAGGCTCGTGATCCTCTCCCTTCAGCCTTCCGAGGAGCTGGGACCTCAGGTGCATGTCAACATGTCTGGCTAAGTTTTAAATTTTTAGTAGAGACGGGATCTCGCTGTGTTGCCCGTGCTGGTCTCAAAGTCCTGAGCTCAAGTGACCCTCCTGCCTCGGCCTCTGAAAGTGCTGGGATTACAGGTGTGCACCACCACACCCAGCCTAATTATGTCCAGTTCCAACAAACCCACGAGCTGGTTCTCCAGCCCACACCTGCGCAGAGGTTAGGGGGCAGAGGTGGCTACAAACAGCAGCAGAGCAGAATCACTTTGATTGTCAGGAGACAGAGTCAGAGCAGAGACCTGAGGCACCCAGTTCAGGCAGCCACAACTCAGGGCCCCTGGGGTGACCACTCCGAGATGGGGCTGGGGTGACCTCTGACCTGGTGGGAGTGTCTCGGGGCCAACAGGGGCACTGAGGCCGGGCAGTGGGGCAGGCACCGTCTTCAGAATCACTCTCAGCACTCTGGGCTCCTCTCCCCAGCACCACCTCAGGACACCAGCCCGGGCCCCATCTACTTCTTGGACCCCAAAGTCACACGCTTTGGCCGCAGCTGCACCCCTGCCTACTCCATGCAGGGCCGGGCCAAGTCTCGGGGTGAGTACTGGAGCCATGCAGCTGCACAAGGACCTTCTTTCCAGGGTCTCAGCGACTCTCCTGCCCTGTCCTCTCTCCCCCACTTATCCTTGGAGTTCTTAGAATGCAGTCTTTGGAGTGATCAAATCCAAGGGACACAGGAGGGGCTGCCACTCCAGTGCCCACCGGGGCTGGGAGAACTGAATGAGTGAAGCGGGTCAGGGTCACAGAGGCCCTGGACACACATGGCCACAGAGGCAGCTGGCCTAGGTGTCAGGAGGTGAGAGGTGAATGGGGACTGTGGCAAATCGGCAGTGTCCTTCACAGGCACCCAACAGTTTGCCCGCACACCTGACGCACCTGCCTGACTCCATTCTCCCATCCACCCACCCACCCACCCACCCATCTATCCACCCGTCCATCCACTCATCCATCCACCCACCCACCCATCCATCTATCCACCCGTCCATCCACTCATCCACCCACCCACCCACCCATCTATCCACCCAACCATCTATCCATCCATCAATCCACTCATCCATCCACCCACCTAGCATCCACCCACCCAACCATCCACCCACCCACCCATCCATCTGTCCACCCGTCCATCCACCCATCCATCCACCCACCCACCCATCCATCCATCTATCCACCCGTCCATCCACTCATCCATCCACCCACCCACCCATCCATCTATCCACCCGTCCATCCACCCACCCACCCGTCCATCCACCCACCCACCCATCCATCCATCTATCCACCCGTCCATCCACTCATCCATCCACCCACCCACCCATCCATCTATCCACCCGTCCATCCACCCACCCACCCACCCGTCCATCCACCCACCCACCCATCCATCCATCCACCCGTCCATCCACCCACCCATCCATCCATCCACCCGTCCATCCACCCATCCACCCACCCACCCACCCATCCATCTATCCACCCGTCCATCCACTCATCCATCCACCCACCCACCCATCCATCTATCCACCCGTCCATCCACCCACCCACCCACCCATCCATCTATCCACCTGTCCATCCACCCATCCATCTATCCACCCATCCATCCACTCATACATGCACCCACCCACCCATCCATCTATCCACCTGTCCATCCACTCATCCATCCACCCACCCACCCATCCATCTATTCACCCGTCCATCCACTCATCCATCCACCCACCCACCCACCCATCTATCCACCCACTCATCCATCTATCCACCCGTCCATCCACTCATCCATCCACCCACCCATCCATCTATCCACCCGTCCATCCACTCATCCATCCACCCACCCACCCATCCATCTATCCACCTGTCCTTCCACCATCCACCCAACCATCTATCCATCCATCAATCCACTCATCCATCCACCCACCTAGCATCCACCCACTCAACCATCCACCCACCCACCCATCCATCTATCCACCCATCCTTCCACCATCCATCCACCCACCCACCCATCCATCCATCCACCCGTCCATCCACCCATCCATCCGTCCATCCACCCATCCATCCATCCACCCGTCCATCCACCCATCAATCCACCCACCCACCCACCCATCCATCTATCCACCCATCCTTCCACCATCCACCCAACCATCTATCCATCCATCAGTCCACTCATCCATCCACCCACCTAGCATCCACCCACCCAACCATCCACCCACCCACTCATCCATCTATCCACCCATCCATCCACCATCTACCTAACCATGTATCCACCCATCCATCCACTCATCCATCTACCCACTTGGCAGCCACCTACCCATACATCCACCCACCCACCTATCCATCTATCCCCTCATCCATCTACCATCCAACCACCCATCCACCCACCTGCCCACCCATCCACCCATCCACTCACCCACCCATCCATCTACCCATCCATCCATCTATCCACACATCCATTCACCATCCACCCACCTACTCATCCATCCACCCACCTACCCATCTGTCCACCCATCCACCCACCCACCCACCCATCTATCCACCTACCCATCCATCTGTCCATCCTTTCACCTACCCACTCATCCATCTATCCGCCCACCCACTCACCCACATAACCATCTATCTACCCATCCATCCACCCACCCACTCATCCCTCCACCCACCCATCCATCCACACACCCATCCACCCGCTGACCTGCACCCATCCACCCACCCACCTGCCCACCCATCTACCCACTCATCCATCTATCCACCCACCCACCTACCCGTCTATCCACTCACCCATCCAGCCAACCATTCACCCATCCACTCACCCATCCACCCACCCACCCATCTATCCAACCACCCACTCATCCATCCACCCACCCACTCATCCATCCAACCATCTACTCATTCACCTACCCATCAATCCACACACCCATCCACCTGCCCATCCAACCACATACCCACCCATCCACCCATCCTCCCACTCATCCATCCACCCATCCACCTACCCATTCATCCATCCACTCACTCATCCATCCATCCATCTACACATCCATCCATCCATTGATCCCCCATCCACCCACTCATCTATCTATCCACCCACCCACCCATCCATCCATCCATTCATCCACCCATCCACCCGCCCATCCTTCCACCATCCACCCAACCTTCTATCCACCCGTCCATCCACTCATCCATTGACCTAGCATCCACCCACCCAACCATCCACCCATCTATCCATCCACCCACCCACCCACCTATCTATCCAGCCTTCCACTCACCCATCCATCCATCCATCCATAATCTATCCACCCATCCTCCCACCCATTCAGCCGCCTACCTACCCACTCATCTATGAATCCTTACTTTTTTCCTTCCACCCATCAACCATTCCATCCATCCATCCATCCATCCTCCCACCCATTCAGCTACCCACCTACCCAATCATCTATGAATCCTTCCTTTTTTCCTTCCACCCATCAACTGTTCCATCCACCCATCCATCCATCCTCCCACCCATTCAGCCACCCACCTACCCACTTATCTATGAATCCTTCCTTTTTTCCTTCCACCCATCAACCATTCCATCCATCCATCCATCCACCCATCCATCCATCCATCCATCCACTCATCCATCCATTTACAAATCCCTTCATGAACCATTCACTTCTCGCTCAACCACTCACCTCCTACCTATCCTGTTCACCCATCAACTCAGACAGTCAACTGCTGGAGAGTTGGAGTAGATTTGACATTCCTTCCTTTTTATGGGATCCCAGTCTGGTGGGGCAGTTAGATGCAGGTGCAGAACATCCCACCTCAGTGTGCTCACGTCTGGAGAGAGGGGAAAACCCAGGCTGTGGGGCTTGGGAAGGGCTGTGAGGGCTCTACCCTGGATGGTCTGGGGAAGGCAGCAGGGAGGAGGGGTGGAAAATGAAGGTGTACTTGGCCCTGGGTCCAGCTTGGGCAAAGTCCTGGAGGCTTGGAACACAGACCATGTGTATGGAGGATGGGGAAGGGAGTGTATGGAGGATGGGGAAGGGAGAGAAAGGCACTTGGGCTGCTTGAGAAGCGTTGTGAGCTCCAGGGTGCATGTGGGCAATGGGGAGCCATGCCGGGTCTCTGGGCAGGTGAGGACGTCAGTGCCACCTTTCCTTCCCCACTCTCTCAGGTCCGGAGGTGACGCCAGGCCCTGGGGCCTACAGCCCAGAGAAGGTGCCCCCTGTGCGCCATCGGAAACCGCCGGCTTTCACCCTGGGCTGCCGCCTCCCTCTGAAGCCCCTGGACACCTCAGCCCCTGCCCCTAATGCCTACACCATGCCTCCTCTGTGGGGCTCACAGATCTTCACCAAGCCCAGCAGCCCCAGCTACACGGTGATGGGCCGCACACCCCCCGCCCGCCCCCCACAGGATCCTGCTGAGATACCAGGCCCGGGCCAGTATGACAGCCCGGACGCCAACACCTACCGCCAGCGCTTGCCTGCCTTCACCATGCTGGGGCGGCCCCGGGCCCCGCGCCCCCTGGAGGAGACCCCCGGCCCCGGCGCCCACTGCCCAGAACAGGTCACCGTGAACAAAGCCAGGGCTCCAGCATTCTCTATGGGCATCCGCCACTCGAAACGGGCCAGCACCATGGCCGCCACCATGCCCTCCCGGCCTGCGGGGCACAGGCTGCCCGGCCGCTGCTGCTAGGCCAGGCCTGTTTTCCACACGGTGAACGGGGGCGGGCAGGTCTCTCCTGGGGCCTGGCTTTGGCTGGAGGGGCTAGAAGCCGAGAGGGGCTGGGAAGAGAGTCTTCCCTCCTCTTCCTGAACTGTCCAGGTCCTTCTAGGACACCTGATCCTTCCAGTCCCTGGGGGCTGTGACCCATGGCTGTGCAGGGTGCAGGGTGAGTCTCCTTCCAGTGCCCCAGTTTCTTCCAGTTTCTTCCAGGTCACACCAGGCCAGGCCAGGCCAGGCGGGGAAAGGGACACCTTCCGGCCCTCCCCAGTAGCTGGCTGGAGACGGAGCTTCCTGTGTCCTAGAACTCGGCGTCCAGCCCCACTAGGGCCTGGGTCCCCATCACAGCTTGGGTTAACCCCGGTCCCAGCCCAAATTCAGGCTGGAGGCAGCCCTGAGGCCTGTGCCTTTCCCACTCCACCTTCTACAGTTGCTTAGCCAATAAACCTTTCCTGGGCTGGAGAGCTGTCAGCATCGCAGATGCAGGCTCATTTAATGTGTCTATTTTTTTTTTTTTTTTGAGACGGAGTCTCGCACTCCTGCCCAGGCTGGAGTGCAGTGGCGTGATCTTAGCTGACTGCAAGTTCCACCTCCTGGGTTCACACCATTCTCCTGCCTCAGCCTCCCAAGTAGCTGGGACTACAGGAGCCCACCACCACACCCGGCTAATTTTTTATATTTTTAGTAGACACAGGGTTTCACCATGTTAGCCAGGATTGTCTCGATCTTCTGACCTTGTGATCCTCCTGCCTCGGCCTCCCAAAGTGCTGGGATTACAGGCATGAGCCACCGAGCCCGGCCTTAACGTGTCTATTGATGTCACAGAAAGGAGACCCAAACCCTGCCCTCCAGAGCCAGACCCGTAACCCTCCAGTGCCCAGGGGGTCTGAGAGACCAGAAGAGAGACCCAGGGTGAGGGGAGGCCGGAGGTGGAGCCAAACTTTTGAGCGGGCAGCCAGGTAGGCTTCCTGGAAGAGGCAATATTGAAGCTGGGTTTTGAAGGATGTATAGGAGCTTGAGGTATTCTAATATCTGCCATCAGTAGCTGCTTGCTATGTTTTGGATATTAATAAAGATATCTAAGCTTCATAGCAACTCAGGACCAGGTGGCATTTACTGAGAGGAAATGGTGCTTTGGAGAGACTGGACATTTGTCCTGGGGCATGCTGTGAGCCCACACCTCAGTCTGATGTCAGGATTTGAACCCTGGACGTTGGACTGAGTTCCTGCCACTGTCTCCAAGGGACAGGAAGGAAACACACTGGGGGTGCCCGTGTGACTGAGCCCTCTGTGTGCCAGGGAGGGATGGCACCTGGACCACCTTACAAACTTCCCATCCAGAAAGACCCTAATCCCGGAGCTTGGGAGGGTCCGACACTGCCCTGGGACCTCCCTGAAGGATGCAGCCTGGGAGGCATGCAGGGCACAGAGAGGGGGTTGTGGGGCTGCTCTCAGCCCACAGCCCTCAGCCTGGGGCCGCCAAATCTGTCCCACCCTTTACCCATCAGGTGAACACGCCCCAGGACCCAGCGGCCTGGATCCCCTGCATATGCCTGGACACGCACCCAGACGCAGCGTCCACCCTGCGCACAACACACACACCGCGCGCAGGTCCAGCCGCGGCTCCACCCCGACCAATCGCGCCCACGATCCCCTCCTCCCGCGGACGCGCGGGGGCGATCTGAGTCCGACACGCGCCGCGGCAGAGACGGCCAATCGCGGCCGCGCGCCTCGCTCCCCTCCCCCACCTCCCCGGCCCCGCGGGCGGCGCCGGCTGTGATCTCATCCTCTGAATTATCGATCAGGCTCCGGGCAGCCTCGCCCCTCCCTCCCTCGCCCCCTGCCAGCGCGTCCCGGCCCCTCCCTTTGTTCCCGGCAATCAGCCCTGCTTGGGGCGGGGCAGGTGCAGGGGAGCTCCGGCCGAGTCGGGCCAGGAGGCTGGGTCCCGGGGTGACAGTGACACCCCGTTTTCTGGTGCAAAAGGAACTGACCCTTGAGGCCAGGGAAGGTGCGGCCGGTCTCCGAGAGGCTGAGGCTGGGGACGGAGCGGCCGGCCTGGAAGACTGAGGCCCAGAGCTCAGATGAGCTGGTGCGGGACTGGGCTCCCCAGAAGTGAGGGAGGAAAGGCCGCGACCCTCCAGCCCGCTCCCCTGGGTTACAGCCGGAGAAACTGAGGCCGGGACAGGCCGCAGAGCAGGGGCCCGGCTCCGCTCCTAGCCCCCCCCCTCCCAGAGCCGGCACTCCTGGGTCTGAGCCTCGTCTGTGAGCCCTCGGCCGCGCCCCTTCCCCTCCCCGCACCTCAGTTTCCCCACTAAGAAATAGGGGTGACCCTAAGGTATCTTCTAGCTGGAACAACGGAGAGGGAGGGGCTGACTTTAGGGTCCGGGGTTCTCTTTTCCCTGGCCGCGCCTCCCCAGGCCTCAGTTTCCCCACTAAGAAACAGGGGAAAGAAGGGATGTGGAATTTCTAAGCTTCTCCAGCTCGGTCCTTCTGGGAACTTGGGCGGCGGGCGGGGGTTGGGGGCGCAGTGGGGAAGGTCGCTGACGGGGTTCTGGGTTCAAAGCCCCGTCCTGCCTTGGCTGCGGGTTCCAGGCCAGCGCCCGGTGTCCTCGGAGGGCCTCAGTTTCCCCAGCCTCGCGGCCAGGCGCCGGGACGAGGAGGGCCGGGGTCCCAGGGGCGCAGCCCCCCGCGGCTGCGCGCTGGGCCGGGCGGATGACATCACCGGGCCGGGGGCGGGAGGGAGCGGGCAGAGCGGGCGGAGCGGGAGGGCTTCCTCCGCGCCAGGCGCAGCGCCCGGTCGGGTTCCGTCGGGCGGCCGCGGCCATGACGCAGGGTCCGGGTGGGCGCGCGCCCCCGGCGCCCCCCGCGCCCCCCGAGCCCGAGGCGCCCACCACCTTCTGCGCGTTGCTGCCCCGAATGCCGCAGTGGAAGTTCGCGGCCCCGGGCGGCTTCCTGGGCCGCGGCCCGGCGGCGGCGCGGGCGGCTGGGGCCTCGGGGGGCGCGGACCCCCAGCCCGAGCCGGCGGGCCCGGGGGGCGTCCCGGCGCTGGCGGCCGCCGTCCTAGGCGCCTGCGAGCCCCGCTGCGCCGCGCCCTGTCCCCTGCCCGCGCTCAGCCGCTGTCGGGGCGCGGGGGCGCGGGGACCGCGGGGCGCGCGTGGGGCGGCAGGGTCTGGGGACGCCGCCGCCGCCGCCGAGTGGATCCGGAAGGGCAGCTTCATCCACAAACCCGCGCACGGCTGGTTACACCCCGACGCCAGGGTCCTGGGGCCCGGGGTCTCCTACGTCGTGCGGGTGAGTCCCCCCCACCCCCCGGGAGCCCGTTCGCGGCGGCCTTCCCTCCCCCACCCTCTCCTCCGGGACCCCCGGACCCCGTGAGCCAGGTGTCCCCTCCCCATCCTTCCTGCTCTCCCGCCACCCCGGACCCCCATCTCCGGCCGGCGCCCGGAGGCTGCCCCCACCCGGAGGCGCTGGGGTCGGGGTTCCCACGGCGTCACGTGGGGAGGGGCGGGGAGAGGGCGGCGGGGGAGGGGCGCGCATGCGCAGGTGCACCGCCCCCACTCGGACTGGGCGTGCGAGGCCGAGAGCGGCGAGCGGCCGGGGCGTCTCTGTCACCGGAGCCCCCTGGACGGCTGTTCACGAATGACAGACGGGGCCCGAGACGCTGGCCTGCGGTGGGGGTGCGGGAAGGGGTGTTTGGAGAGGGGCTGGCGGCTGGACAGACCCCAGGATTCCAGATGGGAGGCTGCAGGGACTTCCAGGGCGGCCAAAGAAGCGGCCTTTGTTTATTTATCCTGGGTCTTATGATAAATGAACCTTTTCAGACACACGGGGAAGTCGGGCGCCTAGACACAGCACGCCTCCACCTAGGACGGTAACCTTCCCCTCTGCTGACGGGTCTGCCCTTCTCTGTGGTTTATAATAAACCGTGTGAAGTCACCTGCAGGGGTGACAGCGCCGTGCATAGTCCCCTGTCTTCTGAGAGAGCGGCTGTCCTACAGCTGCAGTCATTACGGCGTCTGGGAAAATGATCAGCCACTCCCGCACGCCACTGCCGGTGGGTGCTCCCAGCTCCTCCGGGCCTCTGCGGCCAGGAACGTTAGCCTGTGTTCGCATTGGGTTGTGTCTTTGCTTTTCTGGATACTGAGTTCAGTAGGGTCCTTCCCCCTACACTGAGTTCAGTGGGGTCCTTCCCCCTACACTGAGTTGAGAGGGGTCCTTCCCCCTACGCTGAGTTCAGTGGGGTCCTTCCCCCTACACTGAGAGGGGTCCTTCCCCCTACACTGAGTTCAGTGGGGTCCTTCCCCCTACGCTGAGTTCAGTGGGGTCCTTCCCCCTACACTGAGAGGGGTCCTTCCCCCTACACTGGGTTCAGTGGGGTCCTTCCCCCTACACTGAGTTGAGAGGGGTCCTTCCCCCTACACTGAGTTCAGTGGGGTCCTTCCCTCTACACTGAGTTGAGAGGAGTCCTTCCCCCTACACTGGGTTCAGTGGGGTCCTTCCCCCTACACTGAGTTGAGAGGAGTCCTTCCCTCTACACTGTGTTCAGTGGGGTCCTTCCCTCTACACTGAGTTGAGAGGGGTCCTTCCCTCTACACTGGGTTCAGTGGGGTCCTTCCCTCTACACTGAGTTCAGTGGGGTCCTTCCCCCTACACTGAGTTGAGGAGGGTCCTTCCCCCCTACAGCGAGTTGAGAAGGGTCCCCCTTACAATTCCTGTGCCGTAGGAGTCTGACCTTATTTGGAAACGGGGTCCTTGCAGATGTAATCTAGTTAAGATGAGGCCTGGCTGGATCAGGGTGGGTCTCTGTAAGGAGAAGGAAATTTAGACTCAGATGCACAGAGGAGCGGGCCGTTAGGAGACAGGCAGAGGTGGGGGCCTCAAGCCAGGGCCCACCAAAGCCTGCGGGAGCCCCCAGAAGCTGGCTGCGAAACCTCACTCCCCCACGTGTGGTCCGGGGGCCTGGGATTGTCAGCCTCAGGCGTGCTCGGCCTACGGAGTACAACCGGCTTCTGCCTCCCCAGGACCCGCTTCCGCCTCCCCGGAACCCGCTTCCGCCTCCCCGGGACCCGCTTCCGCCTTCCCCGGGACCCGCTTCCGCCTTCCCGGGACCTGCTTCCGCCTTCCCCGGGACCCGCTTCCGCCTCCCCGGAACCCGCTTCCGCCTCCCCCGGGACCCGCTTCCGCCTCCCCCGGGACCCGCTTCCGCCTTCCCCGGGACCCGCTTCCGCCTTCCCGGGACCCGCTTCCGCCTCTCCGGACCCGCTTCCGTCTCCCCAGGACCAGCTTCCGCCTCCCCAGGACCCACTTCCGCCTCCCCCGGGTCTGTGCAGATGCCAGGCCTGGTTGGGTCTGTTTTCCCCGGTGGCATCGGGCCGCCCTCGCCGTCTCCCGGCAGTTTGTCCTACAGGTTTAACGCCGACGGCCAGCGTGTTCCACGGAGGACGCGTGGGCTCCCTTCACACCACATCCATCGGGACCAGTCAGGTCTGGCCGTTGGCTGTGGATGCGAGATTTAGAATGTTCAGAATTCAGACGCCAGGGTTGTTGGGGCTCCGGATGTTGGGGGATAACTGCTGCTTTCCGTCACTGCAGGAAATATTTAGCATACGCTTCCCCTGCCCAGCACAGATGATGAGTAGACAATGAGAGACCTTGTTCCTGCTCTCAAGGAGCTTAGATTCCAGTGGGAGAGACAGTCAGTAAATCAGAAGAGGACAAACAGATGAGGAAATAGGTTCTGGTAGCGGCTCTGCAGAGCTAAAATCGTGTGATATTAGAGCGGGAGGCTGGGCGGCTGCCCCTCCCAGGAGGCGACCTTGAAGCTGAGACATGAGCCATGGAAACCCCGGCCGTGGGGTTTGCAGACAGAGTTCTAGGCGGGGGCACAGCAGGTGCAGGTGCAAAGGCCTGACGTGGTGGGGTTTGCAGACAGAGTTCTAGGCGGGGCACAGCAGGTGCAAAGGCCCCACGCGGTGGGTTTACAGACAGAGTTCTAGGCGGGGCACAGCAGGTGCAGGTGCAAAGGCCCGACGCGGTGGGATTACAGACAGAGTTCTAGGCGGACACAGCAGGTGCAAAGGCCCCACGTGGTGGGATTGCAGACAGAGTTTTAGGCGGGGCACAGCAGGTGCAGGTGCAAAGGCCTGACGTGGTGGGGTTTGCAGACAGTTCTAGGCGGACACAGCAGGTGGAAAGGCCCGATGCAGTGGAGATTGCAGACAGAGTTCTAGGCGGGGCACAGCAGGTGCAGGTGCAAAGGCCCGATGCGGTGGAGTTTGCAGACAGAATTCTAGGCGGGGCACAGCAGGTGCAAAGGCCCCACGTGGGGAGCGGACCTGGTGTGTGTGCATCACGGCAAGGAGAGCCACGAGGCTGGAGCTGATGGAGAGGGAGCAGGACTCTCTCTGTGGGCTGTGGTGAGGAGTGGGGTGGTTTTAAGTAGGGGGTGGTGCAGAGTGTGCAGTTTTGAAAGCCCCTTCCAGGGGCCGTGTGGAAGTTGTGCTGAGGGAGGAGGAGGGTCTGGAAGCGCAGCAGAGACCCAGGAGGAGGCTGTGAGGGATGGTGGTGGCCCAGGCCAGGGGACCTAGGCGAGGGGAGAAGTGGACAATGAGCCTGTGTTGGAGCCCGGAGGAGTTGCTGATGGACGAGGGGCCCTGGCCCCAGGGAGCCTGACTGGCCACAGCCCCCAGTGCTGTCCCCTGGGAGCCCCGTCCCCCAGCACCTACATCACAGCAGCCACAGGGACAGCCGGTCCCTCCTGGTCACAGGGAAGCTTGAGTTAAGGAGGGGAATAGCCAAGCCCCATCACGCAGGGGGCTGCGGCCTGTGGCTCAGGCCCGCAGGGCTCTTCCACACTGGAGGGACCCTGTGCACTGAGGGAAACTGAGGCACAGAGAGGCAGAGCTGTGTCTGAAATTACGCAGTGAAAAGCAGACCAGAACCCGGGGCTGAGGGTCCTCCTGTGGGAGCCGGAGAGAACATTCTGAGGGCACTCGTCACACACGCACCTGTGTGGGGCACAGCAATGGCCCCCAGTGTCCACATGCAGCCCTCGGATTCTGCAAAGGTGCCCCTTACACGGCGACAGGGGACCTGCGGGTGGGACCGAGTGAGCAACCCTGAGATGGGATGATTTGGGGGCCTGGTGTCCTCGCAGCAGGGGGTGAGAGTCGGAGAGAGACCGGAAGAGGCTGCGCTGTGGCTGCTAACCGGGAGGAAGGGGCCCCCAGCCAAGGGATGTGGGCCCCTCAGGACGCTGGGAAAGGCGGAGCAGATTAGGAGCCAACTCTGCCCACATCTTGATTTTAGACTTCTGACCTCTAGACTTAAGCGGATTAGCTCGCGTTGTTTGGAGCCACTCAATTTGTGGTGATTGGTGACAACAGCAAGAGGGAGTGGATGGGCCGGGTGACTCAGTCAGCATCGCAGAACCCCCACAGAACCTGCAGCAATCCCGGTGTGCGGGGAGAAGTTGGACGCTGGACAAGCAGCTGCGTGGGCCCCGCGTCCAAGCGCTGTGGGCAGCATCGTTGCAAATGCAGCACCTCAGGCGCCGAGGCTCCCGCCAAGCCCTGCGCGGCGCTCAGAGTCCCGTGGAGCCCTGGGTTCCATTCTCCCCACAACCCTGCAGCTTCCACCCATTTTATGGATGAGACAGCTGAGGCACAGCAGGTCAAAGAGCTGCCCGAGAGCCCGAGAGCCCTCCCCTGGGTCACGGCACTCGCGATGCCTTTGGGGCTGTCACCACAGACCTGACTCGGAGCCGCTGGGCGCCGAAGGGACCTTGATTGTCTCCTGTGAGAAGAACCCGGGGTTGGCGGCTCTGGGGTCGGTTAATTCAGCAGCTCAGTGACTTTGTCACGGGTCCAGGTCGTTGTTATTCCCCCGAAATTCTTGCCAACCTGGAACCCCAAAATGAGGCCTTCTGGGGAAGAGGCTCTCTGCAGGTGTCATTAAACGAGGTCACGTTGGATTCACGTCACCCTGACCCGGTGACTGCCGTCCTTACGGGAAGCCGCGTGAAGGCACGGAGAGAAGGACACGGACAGGACGAGGGGGGCAGAGACGCATGAAGGCATGGAGAGAAGGACATGGAACAGGACGAGGGGGGCAGAGACGCGTGAAGGCACGGAGAGAAGGACACGGACAGGACGAGGGGGGGCAGAGACGCGTGAAGGCACGGAGAGAAGGACACGGACAGGACGAGGGGGGGCAGAGACGCGTGAAGGCACGGAGAGAAGGACACGGACAGGACGAGGGGGGCAGAGACGCGTGAAGGCACGGAGAGAAGGACACGGACAGGACGAGGGGGGCAGAGACGCGTGAAGGCACGGAGAGAAGGACACGGATAGGACGAGGGGGGCAGAGATGAGTGACACGGCCACGGGCCAAGGATGCCGGGGAGCCCCGGCCACCACCAGCACTGGGAGAGGCAGGACGGGTCCCCCTGCCCGCTGCCTCCGGAGGGGATGGGCTTCCGGCCCTCAGGCCTGTGTGAGGAAGCATTTCTATGGTCTTTTTTTTTTTTTTTTTGAGACGGAGTTTCCCTCTTGTTGCTGAGGCTGGGGTGCCGTGGCGCAATCTCAGCTCACCGCAACCTCCGCCTCCCGGGTTCAAGCGATTCTCCTGCCTCAGCCTCCCGAGTAGGTGGGATTACAGGCGCCGACCGCAACGCCTGGCTAATTTTGTTTGTATTTTTAGTAGAGACGGGGTTTCACCCTGTTGGCCAGGCTGGTCTTGAACTCCTGACCTCAGGTGATCCACCCGCCTGGGCCTCCCAAAGTGCTGGGATTACAGGTGTGCGCCATCACGTCCGGCCCATTTCTGTGATCTTAAGCCCCGTTTGTGGGGATCTGTTAGGGCAGCCGCAGGAGACCGACCGCCTTCCCGGGGCCTCTGCTGGTCCTGGGTCAGTTCGTCCCCTGGCTGAAAGGCAGTGGCTGTGGTTTGGCAGAACAGGGTCCCCTGTCTCTGTGGGGCTCCTTTTGTGAATGGGGACATTTGTCCTGAGAATCCCCCGCCGACTTTGCCGTGGGTCTCGTGAGCCCAGCCCGGCACTGCCCAGCAGAACTGTCTGTGTCTGCGCCATCCAGTGTGGCTGCTGCGAGTCACATGGGCGGCTGGGCCTTGAGGTGTGGCCTGTGCTACTGCGGTGCCAACTTAATTTTACCTGACTTTAAACTTAAGTGGCCGCAGGCAGTGAGCAGCTGCCGTGCTGGACAGCTCGGTCTGGATGAATCTTTACGCCTGATCTTTGGGCCTCACCTGAAGGCGTAGATCTGAGCAAAATGTCTCTGTTGAGAAAGACACAGAGCTCGTCTCGTGGAGAGGCCAGAGTGCATGCCAAGGTCTGTGGACACCGACCCCGTGTTCCTCCCACATGTACCATTTTGGCGCTGGGCTCGTCCATACACAGAAGTCCCGTGAGTCAGGCCGTCCTGCTCTCTGGGGTGCCCTCACACACCTCACCTCGTGAGCACTTCAGGGAGAGTTCCCTGTGCGTGTCCGGCTCTGCTCCAGGTGCATGGAGCCCAGGCCCGGCGGGGGATGGACGTAAACCGGCACACGGTCGGCAAAATGACACTTCATCCTTCCTGCGTCGCGGGTCCCTTATGCTGGGAGGTGCAGGGTGTTGTGAGAGGGTGACGGAGTTGAGATGGTTCAGCTCCAAATGCAGCTTTTCCTTGAAGGTGAGGGGTCAGGTGTGGCCAGTTGACACGGTGGATGAATCCCATAGCTCGACAGCATCCCTAAAGATGTGGGTTCTGGCCGGGCGTGGTGGCTCACGCCTGTAATCTAGCATTTTGGAAGACCAAGGCGGCAGGATCGTTTGAGACCAGCCTGGGCAGCTTGGTGAAACCCTATCTCTACGAAAAAGAAAAAACATTAGCCAGGCAGGGTGGTGCATACCTGTGGTCCCAGCTACGTGGGAGGCGGAGGCAGGAGGATCACGTGAGCCTGACAATTCGAGGCCGCAGTGAGCCAAGATCATGCCACGGCCCTCCAGCCTGGGTGACAGAGCAAGACCCTGCCTCAGAAACAAAACTCAGGTTTTGTTTCTGAGAACAAAGAACCCCTATCTGGGTTCTTTCTGTCCTTCTCCCATCCGAGTACCAACTAGGCCCGACCCTGCTCAGCTTCCAAGGCCAGACGGCACCAGGCTTTTTCAGGACGGTGTGACCACAGCCTCTCCCGCCTTTCTGTGCCGCTGTCCTCGGCACGCTGGCTTGGCGACCTTCAGGGTCACAAAATGGTGGCCACAGCACCCGACGTTGCTGGGACCCGGCCACGTCCACTGGGAGCAGAGATCATCCCTTCCTGGAGCTCTTTGTGAGAGACTCCGGCCATTCTCCCTCCCCCCATTGGCTGGAAATGGCAAACCCTTCACTTGTGGAGGGGAACGGGGCCACCAAACTGGCTTAAAGACCAGCGGCATCTGGGAACCTGTTGCAAATGCTGATTCTCGAGCCCCACCCCAGACCTGCTGGGTCAGAGACTCTGGGGGGCTTGGAGAACTGCGTTTTGCGAGTCCTCCAGGTGATTCTGATTCACACTCAGGTCTGAGATCCACCAGCTGAAGCTGCGTGTGGCCGTCCTGCCGATCAACTACCACTATTTATAGCAAGCATTTTGTGACCCTTCACTCCTGAAATGAAACCCAAGTGTACCTGTAACACCCACCTATGCAGGAATTCCCCCCAAGTCAGTACAATGCCCCAACCTCAATGAAACGGAGAAACGCAATGGTGGCGATTCCTGGTAACTCGAAATATGTTTCAGCCTGTAAATGTGTAGGGTCCGCTCTCCAGGAAGCACAGAGGACGCCACAAAGGCCACCATTCCTGTGACAGCCACAGACGGGGCAGATGCTGGCTGCGATTCTGCAGCTCTGACACCACGGCCGGAGTTATGTGGACGATGTGGCTTCTAAAATAGTGAACAACTATTTTAGTCCAATGTGTATTAAAGTCCACTAGGTCCAACGTGTATTAAAACGATGCTGCCAGGCACGGAGGCTCACGCCTGTAATCCCAGCACTTTGGGAGGCTGAGGCGGGCGGATCACCTGAGGTCAGGAGTTCAAGACCAGCCTGACCAGCATGGTGAAACCCCGTCTCTACTAAAACTACAAAAATTAGCCAGGCATAGTGTGGTGCACCTGTAATCCCAGCACTTTGGGAGGCTGAGGCGGGCAGATCACCTGAGGTCAGGAGTTTGAGACCAGCCTGGTCAACATGGTGAAACCCCATCTCTACTAAAAATACAAAAATTGGCTGGGTGTGATGGCAGGCAACTGTAATCCCAGCTACTCAGGAGGCTGAGGCAGGAGAATCGCTTGAACCCAAGAGGTGGAGGTTGCGGTGAGCTGAGATCACACCACTGCAGTCCAGCCTGGGTGACAGAGTGAGACTATTTCTCAAAACAAACAAACAAAAAATCCCAAAAAGTTAAAGAGAATTCCCTTATGATCCAGCAATTTCACTTCTTGGATATATACCTCCCAGAAATGGAGAGCAGGGACTTGAAGGGATGTTTGTACACTCACGGCCATAGCAGCATAACTCCCAGCAGCCCAAAGGTGGAAACAGCCCAGGTGTCTGTTGATGGATGAATGGATCAACACAGCGTGGCCATCCACAGGCTGAAATAGGACCAGGCCACGGCGTAGCCATCCACACGCTGAAATACGACCAGGCCACGGCATGGCCATCCACACGCTGAAATATGATGTGGCCATGGCGTGGCCACCCACACACAGAAATACGGCGTGGCCAGCCACACGCTGAAATACGACGTGGCTACGGCGTGGCCATCCACACACTGCGCTGAAATATGGTGCAGCCACGGCGTGGGCATCCACGCACTGAAATATGACAATATGATGCAGCCAAGGAAAGGAACGAGGCTCTGACCCAGGCCACGGCACGGACGGACCTTGAGGATGTCTCACTCGGTGAGAGACTCCAGACACAGAAGGACAAGCTTTGTGCGATTCCACCCATCAGAGGTCCCCACAGCCATCAGATTCACAGAGACAGAAAGTAGGATGGGGCTGGGGAGGGGACGGGGAGTAAGTGTTTCGTGGGGTCAGTTTGAGCTTGGGAAGATGAGGACGTTGTGGACAGACGGTGGTGGCGGCTGCACGGCCACGGGAATGCGCTGAGTGCCACTGAACTGCGCACTTAAAGACAGTTAAAACTCCAAATTTTATGTTATGTGTGTTTCACCACAATAAAAAAGCAAGCACACAAAAACGCACCACTCTCTCGCGTCACGGGTCACGTGGAGTTAGGTTGGAGGCGTGGCAGTCATGGAAAGCTTTCCCCACACGATGCCCGCAGGAAGCTCCGAGGCCCTGGGCACAGTGTGGCGTCATCGTGAGTCCCCCCCGCTCCTGTCGCGCCGGCTGCCCAGCCTTGCGATGATGGCCAACAGGGCCCCACGTTTCTGCAGCGCCCCCAGGGCAGCACGCACCCCTCACCCCTGTGGAAAGCCACGGCCGGGGGCACTGACGGGGGCTGTGGCCAGTGGGAGGGGCGTCCTCCTGGCCAGGGGCGGAGGGCATCAAAGAAATTTGCCTTTAAATAGTTTCAACCTTAGATCAAAGAAATAAGAACAGTAGAATACATAGAGCTTTTGTAAGTTTGAAATTCTATCGAGATGAAAAGTTACAAAGAAGAAGACTAGTACAAAGAGTTCCTGTGTGTCATTCACCTAGATTCGCTGATTATTAACATCTTGCCTCATTTATTCTGTCTGTATAAATTATTATTATTATCATTATTGAGACACAGTTTTGCTCTTGTTGCCCAGGCTGGAGTGCAATGGCGCAATCTTGGCTCATCGCAACCTCCGCCTCCCGGGTTCAAGCGATTCTCCTACCTTAGCCTCCCACTGTATAAATTATTATTATTACTGTCATTATTATTGATGAACAATTGAGAAAGTCTGCAGCCGTGATACCCCTCTACCCTCAAACATGCTAGGGTATATACTCTAAGGACAAGGATTTTCTCTAGTGTAGCTGTGGTATGATTAACAAAGTTAGGAAATGTACCATACAATCCTGTGATCAAATTTTCAGTGTGTATTCAAATGTGACCAATTTTCCCAACGGTGTCAGAGCAACCTATATTTTCCCATCCCACATGGCATTTAGCCATCCTGCCTTTTTTTGTTTTTTTGAGACAGGATCTCACTCAGGATCAGCCAGGCTGGAGTGCGGTGGCGCCATCTCAGCTCACTGCAACCTCCGCCTCCCAGGCTGCTGGGACCACAGGTGTGTGCCACCACGCTCAGCTAATTTTTATTTTATTTGTTTTTTTTTTTTTAGAGACAAAGTCTGGCTCTGTCGCCCAGGCTGGAGTGCGGTGGCGCCATCTTGGCTCACGGCAACCTCCACCTCCTGTGTTCAAGCGATTCTCCTGTCTCAGCCTCCCGAGTAGCTGGGGTTACAGCTGTGCACCACCATGCCCGGCTACTTTTTGTATTTTTTTTGTTTGTTTTTTTGTAGAGACGGGGTTTCACCATGTTGCCCAGGCTGGTCTTGAACTCCTGAGCTCAAGCTGTCTGTCTGCCTCGGCCTCCCACGGTGCTGGGATTAGAGGTGTGAGCCACTGCACGCCGCCCCGTCCGTCCTCTTTTTTTTTTTTTTTTTGAGACGGAGTCTTGCTCTGTCGCCCAGGCTGGAGTGCGATGGCGCGATCTCGGCTCACTGCAACCTCTACCTTCCGGGTTCATGCCATTCTCCTGCCTCAGCCTCCCGAGCAGCTGGGACTACAGGTGCCCACCACCACGCCCAGCTAATTTTTTGTATTTTCAGTAGAGACGGGGTTTCACAGTGTTAGCCAGGATGGTCTCTATCTCCTGACCTTGTGATCCACCCACCTTGGCCTCCCAAAGTGCTGGGACTACAGGCGTGAGCCACCGCGCCCGGCCCGTCCTGTCTCTTTAACCGCCTTTAGCCTCGCAGTTGTTGCATCCTGGGATCCGTGGAGCCAGTAGTGTTGAAGAGTGCACGCTGGCTTCTGGGCTGCCGTCCCTCAGTTTGTGTCTGCCTGGTGTTTGCCTGCAGTTGGGTTGAGGTTGTGTTTTTGGCAGGAAGCATGGAGGGGTGCTGTGTTTTCCCAGCTCATCATGTCAGGAGGCCCCCCGCATGCTGGTTTGTCCTGATATTGGTGCTGGAGACTTTGATCACCTAGTGTCCTGGGGCGAACGGTGTTCCCCAAGACTCATGTCCACCTGCAACCTCAGAATGGGTCCTTATTTGGAAAAGGGCCTTTGCAGACGTGGTTAGTTGAGGCCTTACTGGAGTTACTGGAATAGGGTGGGGCCTAAATGCAATGGCTTGTGTCCTCTAAGAAGAGGGAAATTTGCACAGAAGCACAGAAGGAGACAGCTGTGCGGTGAAGGAAGCAGAGATGGAGTAACACAGCCACAAGCCAAGGACGCCTGGAGCTCCCAGAAGCTGAAAGAGGCAGGAAGGACCCTCCCCCGGGGCTTCGGAGGGAGCGAGGCCCTGCCCACAGCTTGACCTCAGACTCCCGGCTCTGGGACGCGGAGAGGATCAGCTCCTGTGGCCCCCAGGTGTGGCCTTTGCTCACGGCAGCCCTGGGAAATGAATGTACTTGGTGAAGGTGACGTTTCTCCCCGGTAAAGCTGCTGTTTGTTTCCCTTATAATTAGGAAGATCTGTGGGGACTCGTGGAATTGGGGGTCAGGTGCATGGGGACGTCGCAGCGCATGCCCCGGGGGGAGTCGCTCGCAGGCCAGGCCGTGCACGTTTCCAGCCAAGCGCTGCCTGCGGGCTCCCCAGCCCTGGCCCCGGCATCCGGTCTTTCTGCCCTGGAACGTGATCTGGGGAGACAGACGTTGACACTGTGCAGACATCCTGGTTCCCAGCTCCCAGCAAACCTTCACTCACTTGTTTTAGCAAAACCTTAGGGTTCTTGTGTGAATGGAGACTTTACATTTTATTAATATATTTATTTTAATAGAAAACCAGGGAGTTATGGTTGCAGTGTGAAGTTTCCTCTTTTTCTCATATAATTTAAAAAAAATTTTTTTTGAGATGGAGTTTTGTTCTTGTTGCCCAGGCTGGAGTGTAGTGGTGTGATCTCGGCTCACTGCAACCTCCGCTTCCCAGGTTCAAGTGATTCTCCTGCCTCAGCCTCCCGAGTAGCTGGTATTACAGGCATGCGCCAACACGCCCAGCTAATTTTGTATTTTTAGTAGAGATGGGGTTTCATCGTGTTGGTCAGGCTGGTCTTGAGCTCCTGACCTCAGGTGAGCCGCCCGCCTCGGCCTCCCAAAGTGCTGAGATTACAGGCGTGAGCCATTGTGCCCGGCTCTCATGCAGATTTTTAAAAATGCAGATATAATTCACATATCCTAATCCTTAACTGTTTAAACTGTGCAATTCAGTGTATTTAGTGCAGCCACAGGTTGTGCAACCCTCACCAGTGTCTAGTTCCAGGACGCTCCCATCAGGCAAAATGGAAACTTATCGCCCGCCCTCAGCCGTCCCTCCCCTCCGCCCCTTCCCCAGCGCCCACGCATCCCCTCCCTGCCTCTGTGGATCGGCCTGTCTTGGACATTTCATAGAAATGGGATCACACGCTGTGTGGCCGTTCGTGGCCGGCGTCTCTCACGGAGCGTGGCGTCCTCGCGGTGCGTCCGTGCTGTGGCCGGTATCGGAGACTTGCTCCTTTTCACGTCTGGGTCACGTTCCAGAGTGCGGATGGACCCCACTGGATTTATCAGTTCATCTGTTGATAGATATTTTAGTTGTTTCCTGCAATTTCCTTTAAAAAGTAAATGCAATTATGTTTGTAAGGGGAGTTTACTTAGAAGGAAAATACCAAGTAAATGACATCGATACAGACCATGGCAAAGCCTATGAGGTGGGTCCCGGTGGCTGGCGTGGGCAGTGGCGGAGACTCGGACGGTCTCCCGGGCTGGGAGCACAGACATGGGGACCTCGGCTTGTATCTGCCCTGGCCTGCTGCGTGCGTGAGGCCGGCCAGGTGTCTTCCCCTCTCCGGGCTTCAGTTTACTGACTTGTACAGTGGCTCCTTCCCTTAATTTCCTGGGGTGGGTTCTGGGTCATGCCTTCTCTCTGGGCCTCAGTTTCTGAATTTGCAAAGGGGAAGGTTGAATGTGAAGCCGCCAGGGCTCCTCCCCATCTTCTGTGGGAGGGTCCCGGGGCTGCCACCACAAACCACCACAAACTGTGGGGCTTAAAACAACACAGACGGCCGGGTGCGGTGACTCACGCCTGTAGTCCCAGCACTTTGGGAGACCGAGGAGGATCACAAGGTCAAGAGATAGAGACCAGCGAGGCCAACATGGTGAAACCCTGTCTCTACTAAAAATACAAAAATTAGCTGGGTGTGGTAGTGGGCGCCTGTAGTCCCAGTTACTCAGGAGGCTGAGACAGGAGAATGGTGTGAACCCGGCCCGGGAGGCAGAAGTTGCAGTGAGTCGAGATCGCACCACTGCACTCCAGCCTGGCGACAGAGCAAGACTCCGTCTCAAACAAACAAGAACCCAAAACAAAACACACACACACACACACACACACACACACACACACACACACACACTTGTTCTGTCACAGTTCTGGGGCCCAAAGTCCAGGCCAAGGTGTGTGCAGGGCTGGTTTCCGCTGGAGGCTCTGAGGGAGGCTCTGTCCCAGGCCTCTCTCCGGCGTCTGGTGCCTGCGGGCCGGCCTTGGCGTCCTCGGCTGCACACAGCCCCTCCAGTGTCTGCCTCTGTCTTCACACGGCCCCTCCCTTCTGTGTCTCTGTCTCTCAAATCTTCCTCTGTGCTTGTCTTTTTTTTTTTTTTTTTTGAGACAGACTCTCCCTCTGTCGCCCAGGCTGGAGTGCAGTGGCGTGATTTCGGCTCTCTGTAGCCTCCGCCTCCCGGGTTCAAATGATTCTCCTGCCTCAGCCTCCCAAGTAGCTGGGATTACAGGCGTGCACCACCACGCCCAGCTAATTTTTTTATTTTTATTTTTATTTTTGTATTTTCAGTAGAGTTGGGGTTTCGCCATGTTGGCCAAGCTAGTCTCAAACTCCTGACCTCAAGTGATCCACCCAGCTTGGCCTCCCAAAGTGCTGGGATTACAGGCGTGAGCCACCATGCCTGGCCTAAAAATGTGTCTTTTAAGACATGGTCTTGCTCTGTCGCCCAGGCTGGAGTGCAGTGGTGCCATCACAGCTCACTGCAGCCTTAACCTCCTGGGCTCAAGCCATCCTCCCACCTCAGCCTCCTGAGTAGCTGGGACCACAGGCCCACACTCACCACGCTGAGCTAACTAAAAATTATTTTTTTGTAGAGACGAGGCCTCATTATATTGCCCAGGCTGGTCTTGAACTCCTGGCTTCGAGAGAGCCTCCCACCTCGGTCTCCTGAAGTGCTGCGATTACACGCATGAGCTGCTGTGCCAGACCTAGAAATTTATTTCTCACGCTTCTGGAGGCTAGGAGGGCCACGATCAAGGCGCCGGAAGATTCGGTGTCTGACGAGGGCCTCTTTACAGAGGGCCGTGTTCTCCTGTGTCCTCACGTGGTGGAGGGCCGGGCTCTGTCTGGGGTCTCTTTTATAAGGGCGCTGATCCCAGTCCTGAGGGTGGAGCCCTCAGCCTCCTCACCTCCCAAAGGCCCACCTTTAAATACCCTCACTGTGGGGCATAGGTTTCCACAGAGGGATTTCCATTGAGGGGGGCACAGACATTCAGCCCTAGATCGATATTTACAAACTGGGAGAATTTCACAGAAAAGTCCTGAATTTCTGGTCTCTTTTTTAAAAAAGCACATGGCCGGCAGCACTGGGCGCCCTGGAGCGTGGGACACGCAGTGAGCCGAGGTCCCCACCTCCTCCTGTCGTGCAGGGGGAGCAGTGCAGATCCTGGAGCCCACAGGTGTGGGTTCAGGACCCAGTTCTGCAGGCCGTGTGGCCCAGCAGGTCAGTCACCCTCCCGCCTGGGCCTGTTTCCCGAGGGGCCATCGCTGCCCATGGCATGTGGATTTGCGTGGAGTGGATTAAAGGATCACGTGCACAGCGTGTCCACAGCAGAGCCTCACACGTGACAAGCGCCCTGAATTAGCGAGGTGTCGGTGTCATTACCAGATCTGCGTGCAATGGATTAAAGGACCCTGTGCACAGCGTGTCCACAGCAGAGCCTCACACATGACAAGCGCCCTGAGTTAGCGAGGTGTCGGTATCGTTACCGGATCTGTGTGCAGTGGATTAAAGGACCACGTGCACAGCGTGCCCACAGCAGAGCCTCACATGTGACAAGCGCCGTCAGTTAGCGAGGTGTCGGTATCGCTACTGCATTGCATCCTACCTTGTGTGTTTACCTGGCTGATCCTGCAGGCTGTAGGCATCTGAGTTTGCAGTCCCTGGATCTTACCTCGTGTGTTTACTTGGCTGATCCTGCAGCCTGCAGGCATCTGAGTTTGCAGTCCCTGGATCCTACCTTGTGTGTTTACTTGCCTGATCCTGCAGGCTGTAGGCATCTGAGTTTGCAGTCCCTGGATCCTACCTCGTGTGTTTACCTGGCTGATCCTGCAGGTTGCAGGCATCTGAGTTTGCAGTCCCTGTTCTCAGCCGAATAGGATATTGCATTTCCTCTTGTGAGCTGCCATGGGCCACAGAGGGTTTGCCCCCAACCTCCCCCGTGCACTAGACTGGTGTCCCCACAACGGGACCCATGGACCACACAGTTCAGGGTTTCAGCTGCACAACTGGAGTGGGCTATGTGTTAATAAGGGGGCAGGTAAGGGAATGAGAATCCCCCACCCTATGGCCCTGCAGCACCAGACACTGGCACAGACATGAGGCACATGCTCTGCCTGAGAGAAGACAGCCATTGAGCAGCCAGCATCCCACCAAAGCTGCCTCCTCAGTGGGAGAATCCAGTGCTAGGGACAGGGACCATGGCTAATTCCTTTAGGTTCTGACCTGTCTGCTGCATGCCTAGAGTCCATTCATCTGTTCATCCATTCATCCATCTACTCATCCACCCACCTGTCCATCCATCCATTCATCCACCCACCAATCCACCCATCTGTCCACCATCCACCATCCATCTGTCCATCCATCCACCCATCCACTCATCCACCCACCTGTCCATCCATCCATTCATCCACCCACCCACCCATCCATCCATCCCTCCATCCAATCCATCCATCCAACCACCTATCCACCCATCCATCCACCCATCCGTCCACCCATCCGCCCATCCACCTACACATCCATCCATCCATCCACCCATCCGCCCATCCACCTACCCATCCATCCACCCATCTACCCACCCATCCATCCATCCATCCATCCATCCATCCACCCATCCACTCATCCACCCACCCATCCATCTGTCCATCCATCCACCCATCCATTCATCCATCCATCCATCCATCCATCCACCTATCCACCCATCCATCCACCCGTCCATCCATCCATCCACCCATCCGCCCATCCACCTACCCATCCATCCACCCATCTATCCACCCATCCATCCATCTGTCCATCCATCCATCCACCTATCCACCCATCTATCCACCCGTCCATCCACACATCCATCCATCTGTCCACCCATCCACCCATCCACCTACCCATCCATCCACCCATCCACCCACCCATCCATCCATCCGTCCATCCACCCACCCATCTACTCATCCACCCATCCTTCCATCCACCCATTCATCCACCCACCCACCCATCCATCCATCCGTCCACCCATCCAACTATCCATCTGTCCATTCATCCACCCTCCATCCATCCACCCATCCACTCATCTACCCACCCATCCATCCTTCCATTCATCCACCCACCCATCCACCCATCTGTCCACCCATCCAACCATCCATCTGTCCACTCATCCACCCTCCATCCATCCACCCATCCACTCATCCACCCACCCACCCATCCATCCATCCACCCACGCACCCACCCATCCATCCATTCATCCACCCACCCATCCATCCACCCACCCACCCACCCATCCATCCACCCACCCACCCACCCATCCATCCATTCATCCACCCATCCACTCACCCATTCATTCATCCATTCATCCACCCACCCATCCATCCACCCATCCACTCATCCATCCATCCACCCATCCATCCGTCCCCCCATCCACCCATCCACCCATCCACCCATCCATCTATCCATCCACCCATCCATCTATCCATCCACCCATCCACTCATCCACCCACCCATCCACCCACCCATTCATCCACCTACCCATCCATCCATCTGTCCACCCATCCACCCACCCGTCCATCCACCCATCCACCCACCCGTCCATCCACCCACCCATTCATCCACCCACCCACCCATCCATCCGTCCACCCATCCACCCACCCTTCCATCCACCCATTCATCCACCCACCCATCCATCCATCTGTCCATCCATCCATCCACCTATCCACCCATCTATCCACCCGTCCATCCACACATCCATCCATCTGTCCACCCATCTACCCATCCACCTACCCATCCATCCACCCATCCACCCACCCATCCATCCATCCGTCCATCCACCCACCCATCTACTCATCCACCCATCCTTCCATCCACCCATTCATCCACCCACCCACCCATCCATCCATCCGTCCACCCATCCAACTATCCATCTGTCCATCCATCCACCCTCCATCCATCCACCCATCCACTCATCTACCCACCCATCCATCCTTCCATTCATCCACCCACCCATCCACCCATCTGTCCACCCATCCAACCATCCATCTGTCCACTCATCCACCCTCCATCCATCCACCCATCCACTCATCCACCCACCCACCCATCCATCCATCCACCCACGCACCCACCCATCCATCCATTCATCCACCCACCCATCCATCCACCCACCCACCCACCCATCCATCCACCCACCCACCCACCCACCCATCCATCCATTCATCCACCCATCCACTCACCCATTCATTCATCCATTCATCCACCCACCCATCCATCCACCCATCCACTCATCCATCCATCCACCCATCCATCCGTCCCCCCATCCACCCATCCACCCATCCATCTATCCATCCACCCATCCATCTATCCATCCACCCATCCACTCATCCACCCACCCATCCACCCACCCATTCATCCACCTACCCATCCATCCATCTGTCCACCCATCCACCCACCCATCCATCCACCCATCCACCCACCCGTCCATCCACCCACCCATTCATCCACCCACCCATCCATCCGTCCACCCATCCACCCACCCTTCCATCCACCCATTCATCCACCCACCCATCCATCCGTCCATCCATCCATCCACCCATCCACTCATCCACCCACATTCATCCATCCATCCATTCATCCACCCATCCATCCATCCACCCACCCATCCATCCATCCACCCATCCATCCATCCGTCCATCCATCCACCCACCCATCCACCCATCCACTCATATCCATCCATCCATCCATTCACCCATCCATCCATCCATCCACCCATCCACCCACCCATCCATCCACCCTCCATCCATCCACCCACCCATCCATTCATCATCTATCTGCCTGTCCATCCATCTACCCATCTATCCATCATCCACTCACCCATCATCCATCCATTCACCCACTCACCCACCCATCTATTCATCCTCCATCCATTCTTTCATCCATCCATCCATCTGCTGTCTTTCTGTCAGTCCATCCACCCATCATCTGTCCATTCAACAGGAGGTGAGGCCGCTCAGTCCATGCCCTGCTGAAGTGCTCCCTGGCTCCCCAGCTGGCCCAGGATGAGCCCCTGCCCCTCATCACAGCCCAGGTCCTGTGGCCTCTGCTTCCTGCGTGCATTCTCGCATCTGTCTCTGCTCCTTGCTCTCCCTGCTCCAGGTACATGGAGCCGTGGAGAGGAGCAGAGCCTGGGCCGGCCCGCACAGTGACCTGTACACACCTCAGAAGCCCTCAGGCTGATGTATCTGTGGGGTAAAGTCCTAAAAATGGAGTTGCAGGGTCAAAGTGTTTGCGTGTTGATCATTTAAAAAAACCGAGGTGGACTTCACATAACATTATTCATCATTTTGCATGTTGCATTTTTCACAATTCAGTAGCATTTAGTACATTCATAATATCTTGCCACCATCCCTTTTGTCTAATTCCAGAATTTCTCACGACCCCAGTAGGAAACCTGTTCTCATCATCCTTCATTCCCCGGCCCCTGGCACCCACACATCCTCTTGCTGCCTCTGTAGGACATTTCATAGAGATGACGTGGGCTGTGCCCCTTACCCTCCCTCTAGCAAGGGCCAAGGTTGGAAGGACGCTGTGGCCTTCACCTCCTGGCCCTGCTCCCCCACCCTTCACAGCACTGAAGCAGGTCAGGGACTTGGTGGGACGCCTCTGCCCGTCTCGTCCCTCAGTATTATCAGAGTCATTGAGACGGTGAATTCCCTTTTCATGGAAATGGCTGTCTCGGCCAGGAGCCTGCAAACTTCCTGTGGAGGGCGAGGCCAGCAGTATGTGCATCTGTGGCTGCCCGGGACGTCTGCCCCACTGTTTGCCAGACCCTGAACTGGGCGCTGGAGATAGGGAGGTGCTCAGGATCGCACCGTCCCCACACTCCTTGGCTTAGGTGCTGGCAGAACAGAAAGAGACCGACGAGGGCAAGATGGCTAAATGAACAAGCACCATAGAGCCTCGGGAGGAAACCACCAGGCTCCTGAGAAACAGCAACGGAGAAAAACATGCCTGGAGTCAGAGGGGGCGGCTCTCGGGACAGTGTTGAGGCTGGGCCTTGAGGCGGGGGAGGCACGAAGGCCCCAGAGCCTCCAGGGACAGAGGAAAGGGCTCGACCCCAGGGGTGGCGGAAAAGGCGAAGGGCTGCTGGGAAAAGGGACGTGGCTCCACTGCGGGGGTTCCGATGGCGTCTGACACCTGTTCTCTCCCCTCAGTACATGGGCTGCATCGAGGTTCTCCGCTCCATGCGCTCCCTGGACTTTAACACGCGCACGCAGGTGACCAGGTGAGCCTCCAACCCTGCCCTGGCCGCGTAGGGCTGAGTGACACGCTGGAGGGCGGCAGCACTGGAGGGCGGCAGCGATGGGCTCCGTGACAGCTGTGCTGGGGTCCCAGGATGCAGCCTCGGTGCCCCCCACCTCCCTCCCACTTCACGCCACATCTCCACCCTGTCCTCACGCCAGGTGTCGGTCACCGTGGCCCGCAGACCTCGATCCTCTTCTAAGATGGAAAGAACAGCGGTCGCTCACAGGGTGCTGGGCAAGTCCCCGCACGGCGTGGGGTGCAGGGCCTGGCGGGTTCCCTCTGGGACCGGGGCCCAGTGGTGTCTCTGTGTCCCCGCTCTGTTTTCCACACGGTGACCTCAGGATGCTGTGCGGTGTCTGGAAAGGAATCACAGGGGCTGTGGATATAGCCAGGGCTTAAGCAGGGAGGAGAGCGACACCCTTTTTTTTTCTGTGAAAACTGGTTGATTCCATTCATATAGACTTAAAAAAAAACGTGGGATAGTTTACACGTGCGTATGTGAGAGATAATGTACAATTCGAGACTTTTTAGGCTCTTCACAGAGTCACACGACCACCACCTTATCTAGTTCCGAACATTCTGATTACCCCACCAAAACACCCCGTCCCCATCACAGCCACTCCCCGTCCCCGGCACCCACGCATCCCCTCCCTGTCTCTGTGGGTCAGCCTGTCCTGGACATTTCATAACAATGGGATCACACTCTGCGTGGCCTCCTGTGTCTGGCGTCTCTCACTGAGCATGGCGTTCCCGAGGTGCGTCCGCGCTGTAGCCTGGGTCAGAGCCTCGCTCCTTTTTTTTTTTTTTTTTTTGAGACGGAGTCTCACTCTGTCGCCCAGGCTGGAGTGCAGTGACACCGTGTTGGCTCACTGCAACCTCTGTCTCCTGGGTTCAAGCATTTCTCCTGCCTCAGCCTCCCCAGTAGCTGGGACTACAGGCGCCCACCACCACACCCAGCTAGTTTTTATATTTTTAGTAGAGACGGGGTTTCTCCATGTTGGTCAGACCGGTCTTGAACTCCTGACCTCAGGTGATCTACCCGCCTCGGCCTCCCAAAGTGTTGGGATGACAGGTGGGGGCTGCCGCGCCTGCATGCATTTGCTTGTGTCAGGCCCACAGTGCTGGGATGACAGGCGGGAGCCGCCACATCCGGCCAATTTTTAATCTTTTGAGGAGCCTCAGGCTGTTTTCCACAGTGGCCCTGCCGTGAAAATTCCCACACGCCCTGGGTGGGGAATCTGGTTTCTCCACGTGACGCCGACATTTCCGAGGCCCCTTCAGGACCCTGTAGACTTCTAACCTCTCCTGGGGACCAGTGGTTTGAGGCGCTCTTGTTTGGGGTCAGCTCCTGCCACCACTAAGGGGCCCTCCAGAGTGGAGGTCGCTCCTCCAGCGCTGCAGACAGGATCACGACACGGGACCTGGCATCAGGCTCAGGGCCTCCCGCTCGCTGGTCCAACCCCCAGATCTGACCCTGAGCCTTCCTTGTGGGCCGAGGCCAGGGACGCACTGGTCCCTGGGAAAGAGGGTGGTAGAGGGGCCAGAGCTGGGGGCCGGGCCTCTGCCGGATGCAAGGACATACATGGTGTGGGCTGGTGCCCAAGCTGCACCTGTCCTGTGGGGCACTCCTCCCCCAGGTTCCCCAGCCCCCTCCCTCCCCACTTTAGGCCCCCCGACCCTCTCCCACCCCTCCCTCTCTGCCTTCCTCTCCCCTCTCTGACTCTCGCCCTTCTCTGAGCCCCTGCCCCCTCCCCAGACCCCCGCCCTCTCTGACCCCTTCCTCCCCAGCTCCCTCCATGGCCACCCCCACCACACTCTCTAAGCCCCCTCCTCCCAACCCCAGGGAAGCCATCAACCGGCTCCATGAGGCCGTGCCTGGCGTCCGGGGATCCTGGAAGAAAAAGGTGAGTGAGGCTCGTGGTGGGGCAGTCGGAGGCTGTGGGGATGCTGCAGCCATCCTGGGAGCCCCTTGACGGCCCCCACCCACAGCCGCCCTCGCTGTGCTCCGCTCCCAACTCAGGCCCCCAACAAGGCCCTGGCGTCCGTCCTGGGCAAGAGCAACCTTCGCTTTGCCGGCATGAGCATTTCCATCCACATCTCCACCGATGGCCTCAGCCTCTCTGTGCCTGCCACGCGCCAGGTTGGTCTGCCCTCTTCCCCTGGCGTCCCCAGACCCCCAGAGGGGCCAGGAGTCCTAGGAGGCAAAGCCAGGCGGGGTGCTAGGGGCAGGCAGCAGGTGGCATTTATCCGGAAAGACGAGCCGAGGCCCCGCTGAGCAGGAGCTGGGGGTGCAGCCACTGCCCTCACGGGGCTCAGCTTAGGGGCTCCCACCTGGGCGAGCCGTCCCGATACAGGGGTGCTCCTGGCATGGAGTGGGTGGGGGCAGAGACGCTGCTCAGCACCCTGCAGGGGCCAGGACGCCCCACCCCAGAGAGTGGTCCGTCCCAACGTCCACAGTGCCTGGAGAGGGGCGGGGATAAACCCTGGCTACCAGTCCTCAGGTGAAAACAAACAACAAAAGTATAATTGCAGACCAGGCTTGGGCTTGGTGGCTCACGCCTGTAACCCCAACACTGTGAGGCCGGGCTCGGTGGCTCACGCCTGTAACCCCAGCACTTTGGGAAGCTGAGGTGTGCAGATCACTTGAGGTCAGGAGTTCGAGACCAGCCAGGCCAACATGGCTGACTCTACAAAAAATACAAAGATTAGCCGGCTGTGGTGGCGGGCGCCTGTAATCCCAGCTACTTGGGAGGCTGAGGCAGGAGAATCGCTTGAACCTGGGAGTGGCCAAGATTGCACCACTGCACTCCAGCCTGGGCAACAGAGTGAGACTCCGTCTCAAAAAACCAAAAAACAAAAAAACTATAATTGCAGAAATGAAGGAAATAATAGATTTTAGGAGGCATTGTGTGGCCAGGCGAGGGGTGTCCTGAGCATGTGCTGGGCTCTGGGTGCTAGAAGAGACTTCCTGGCGGGCTCTGGGAGGTGGTGAGGAGGGGAGTCTCAGGGAGGTGTGGCTGAAAGAGGAGGCATCTCCCTGTCGGGGAAGTTAGCATGGATCGTTGTGAGGAGTTTGGGGCGAGGCAGCATCCCTGGGCTGGTGTGGTGGCGGCACGTGGCGGTAAGGGGCAGCTGGGGCTCCAGGGAGGAGGCTAGAGAAGGATGGAGCTGGCGGGAGGTGACTGAGGGCCATTTCCACGCAATTTCCATCTCTGCCCCCACCCTGCAAGGCATGGACCCCTGACCACCATATGGACAGGACACTGAGGCTCCAAGCAGACCGTCCTGGCTGGGCCGGGGTTGGCAAGGGGAGAGCCTTGAGGGTCCCTATGGGGGCTGAGGAATGGATGTTCTGTAGGGAGGACTCAGGATGTGGCTGGTAGCGGGGGCTTACTGGGGCCTAGAGGGATTTGAGTGACGGGAAGCAAATAAAGCAGGACCATGCAAATGAGCATGCAAATGAGCATGTAAACAAGCAGGCAGATGAGCACACAAGCACGCAGATGAGCACGCAAACAAGCACGCAAACAAGCACGCAGATGAGCTCGCAAACAAGCACACAGATGAGCTCGCAAACAAGCACGCAGATGAGCTCGCAAACAAGCACGCAGATGAGCACGCAAACAAGCAAGCAGATGAGCATGCAGATGATTAAGCAGATGAGCATGCAAACAAGCATACAAATGAGCACGCAAACGAGCATGCAGATGAGCACGCAGATGACCACGCAAACAAGCACGTAGATGAGCATGCAAACAAGTATGCAGATAAGCACACAAGCATGCAAACGAGCATGCAGATCAGTAGGCAAACAAGCATGCAGATCAGTAGGTAAACAAGCATACAAATGAGCATGCAGATAAGCATGCAAACGAGCATGCAGATGAGCACACAAATGCACTCACAGGTGCCCTTGCATGTGGACAAGGGAGTCAGGAGTGTGGGGACGTCCCTCCCATGGCTGCTTCGGGGGTGTGTGTGTGGGGGGGAGGCTTGGGATGTGTGTGTGTGTGAGCGTCTGGGCAGGTGCATGTGTGAAGTGTTGCAGTGGGAGTGGTTTGTCCTCTCACACACATTCCCGTGTGACCTCCTGCGGACCCCACACATCTCTTAGGGCCCTAGTCCCATCCTTGCTGGGGACTCCACATCCTAGCCTCGGTCGTCTAGGCTGACCCAGGACCCGGCTGTGGTGGGTGCCTGTCCAGGGGACGTCTCCATCCCCATATCCCTGCCCCTGCCCCACCCTTTGCTGTGGTCCTGGTCCATCTGCCGGGCCCCCTGCCCTCGAAGCGGGGCCCCCATGACCACGTGTGCCTCCTGCCACCACAGGTCATCGCCAACCACCACATGCCGTCCATCTCCTTCGCATCAGGCGGAGACACGGTGAGGCCAGGGATTGGGGTGGACCTGCAGCCCCGCCGCCCCCTCCGGCCGCAAGACCCTCTCATCCTTCCCCAGAGCCCGCCTAACGTACCCTGTGCCCACATCCACTGCCCCATCTCTCTGCATTGCTGGGGTGGGCGGCTGGGAATCCCGGTTGGGGGCCCAGGCAGGTCCAGCTGGCCCCTCCCCGCCCCCAGGACATGACGGATTACGTGGCCTACGTCGCCAAGGACTCCATCAACCAGAGAGGTGAGGCCCCCGGGGAGGCCGGTGGGGGTCCCGTGGCTGGGGGGCACGGCCGTGTGGCTCGGAGGCCGCATGACCAACGTGCCCACAGCCTGCCACATCCTGGAGTGCTGTGAGGGCCTGGCGCAGAGCATCATCAGCACCGTGGGCCAAGCCTTCGAGCTGCGCTTCAAGCAGTACCTGCACAGCCCACCCAAGGTGGTGCTGCCCCCAGAAAGGTAACCAGAGCTGCCTCCCCCGTGCCCTGGGGACGCCCCCAGTGACCTGCCCAGGTGCAGAGCCTGCTCCACCTCCTGCAGGCCTCAGCCTCTGTCGTGCCCTTGTCCCTCCCTCCCTGTCCCGTGAGAATATGGCTCAGCCAGAGGATCGTATTTCCTCAGCTGTAACACCCGAGTAAACGCATCCCCGCCTGCCCCCCAGGATTGGGGAGGACTGAGCAAGCTGACTCCCTGGTGTGCCTGAGGCTGTCAGCCCTGCTGCTACAACCAATATCCCTCCTCCAGACGTGCGGCCGGCTCCTGCAAAGGGCAGAAAACGGCCTCCGTCTCACCGCAGAAGATGTGTAAAGGGGGGGCGTGTCTGTGTGCTGGTAACACATTAGGGTTAGACATTGAAGTGTGAATGTCACGTGTTGCAAAATATGATTCTCTAGATGTTTTCTCAAACACTTAACTTTGATAATTTAAAGGTTGAAAGCCCATTCTTAGCTCATGGGCCACACAGATCTAGGCAGTGAGCTGGATTTGGCCCTGGGCTGGGGTTTGCCAGCTGGCCTTGGAGAAGGAGCTATTTAAGTCTCTATTCATCATTAGAAAGTCACCTTCCTCCAATGGTGGGACGGCAGGTGCAGGTGCATGAGCTCCCAGCCTGCCGGTCACGAGGGAGGTGGCATCGCACGCCTGCTCACACTCACCCTTTGTGCACGGGGACAGCGTGCTTGATGCACGTTGCTCAGCACGCTCCGAAGCTGGGATGGGCTCCTCGCCTGCCTCTGGAGCTGCCTCTGCCTTCTGTAGGCTGCCTCGTAATTTATCCCAGCAGCGATTGTGGGCCAGGTGGGGTGCACCCCTCTGGCTCTCGGGGCCGTGCTTGCTGAGGAGCACCTGCAGGATCAATTTCTGCCAGTGCCATCGGGGCCAGAGGGCGAGGGCGCTTTGATCCCAGAGAGTTGCCACCCTGACCAGCGATGTCCTGGTTCTGGGTATAAACTTGGCTCATGCCCTCTGCTGCCGGGCGGGGCCGGAGGTGGGCAGAAAGGAGTGGAGACCGGGTTTGCCAACGACCTGCCTTTTGTGCTACAGCTCGGAAATGTGTGCAACATTCCATTTTATAGATGAGGAAGTAGTGGGCCTGGTCACTCACTCTAGAAGCGTTTCCTGGTAGGAACCCTCAGCGACAGGTGGGGGGCTGGGATTCGAACTCAGATATTTCCTGCTCCCCCAGAAGCTCAAGCCGTAAGGCTTTAGCCCCCTTGGGCCCTGCCTGTGCCATGGCCGTTGCTGTCTGTCCCCCAGGCTGGCGGGGCTGGAGGAGTCGGCCTGGGGGGACGAGGAGGACTCTTTGGAGCACAATTACTACAACAGCATCCCAGGGAAGGAACCGCCGCTGGGCGGGCTAGTGGACTCCAGGCTGGCCCTGACACAGCCCTGCGCCCTCACGGCCCTCGACCAGGTCAGCCTCTGCCCTCGGGGGGACGAGGACAGGGATGCCCCAGCTACTGGTTCCCTGGACCTACCTCCAGCTCTTCTTTCTGCTCCTGTTATCCTTGATCCTAGAGGAGGGTCTCTCACTCAGACTCACTCACTCACTCACTCACTCACGATCTCACTCACAGACTCACTTATGATCCCACTCACGATCTCACTCACTCAGACTCTCACGATCTCATTCACTCACTCACAGACTCATGATCTCAGTCACTCACAGACTCACTCACGATCTCATTCACTCACTCACAGACTCATGATCTCAGTCACTCACAGACTCACTCAGGATCTCATTCACTCACTCACAGACTCATGATCTCAGTCACTCACAGACTCACTCAGGATCTCATTCACTCACTCACAGACTCATGATCTCAGTCACTCACAGACTCACTCACGATCTCATTCACTCACTCAGACTCACTCAGGATCTCACGATTTCACTCACAATCTCAATCTCACAGACTCACGATCTCACTCACAAGACTCACGATCTCACTCACTCATCTCACGGTCTCATTCACTCACAATCTCACTCACAATCTCACAGACTCACGATCTCACTCAGACTCACAATCTCACAATTTCACTCACTCACAGACTCACGGTCTCACAGACTCACGATCTCACTCACTCACTCATTCATGATCTCACGATCTCATGATCTCATTCACTCAGGATCTCACTCACTCAATCACAGGCTCATAATGGGGCACCGTGTATCGGCCCGGCCTCCTCTATCTCTCACTCACAATCTCACTCATGATGAAGCGCCATCTATCTGCTCGGCCTACTCTGGACACATTAGACGAGGTGGCATTTCAGACATGACTTCTACCCTCAGACACTGAATAAATATGGCAATGATTTAATCACGGCCTTGATAAGTCCACCAGGGAGGCAGTGAGGATGTCCATGGGGACATACACTCTGTAGGGAGGTCCGGAGGCCTTCCCTGAGGAAGCGGCATTTGGACGGAGCCCTGACTGGTGAATAGGAGCTGCCTGGGAGAGCAGTGTGGGGAAGGTTATCTAGGCAGGGGGAACAGCCATTGCAAGGTGGCAGGATGTGCTGACCACCTTCCGAGGTGGAGAGAAGGCAGGGAAGGCCACGGCAGAGGTGGGCGGCGGACCCAGGGGGCCTAGTTACAGAGCGAGGAAGCCAAGGGAGGGCCAGGGCTGTGCTCCCCACCCCTAAGTCTCCAGCCATCTAGGAGGGCCGGGTGGGGAGACTGGGGGTCCTGAGCCAGGAAGAGGGGCTTGCACACACTGGGGAACCTCTCGCTGCTCTGTTTCCAGGGCCCATCTCCTTCTCTAAGAGATGCCCGCAGCCTGCCATGGGACGTGGGGTCCACTGGTACAGGTAGGATGGGCTGGGGCTGCAAGGGGTACCCACGAGGATTCTGGGGCTCCTCCGCCCTGTCCTGTGCTGGCTCCCCCTCAGTCTTTCTCCTCTCTGCTTATTTCACGTTCACCTACAAGATCGTCTTGCTCCTAACACTCTGCTGAGATTTTCATCATCAGTGTCTATTTTTCCTGCACAGACTAGATTCCTTGCATGTTGCCTATAGGTACTGCATCATCCACATGGTATTAGGTTTCTGTGCATGTTGGGATATAGGTACTGCATTATCCACACAGTATTAGGTTTCTGTGCATGTTGGATGTAGATACTGCATCATCCACACGGTATTAGGTTTCCGTGCACGTTGGATATAGATACTGCGTCATCCACACGGTATTAGGTTTCTGTGCACGTTGGGGTATAGGTACTACATTCATCCACACGGTATTAGGTTTCCGTGCATGTTGGGTATAGGTACTGCATTCATCCCCACGGTATTAGGTTTCCGTGCACGTGGGGTATAGGTACTGTGTCCTCCACACGGTATTAGGTTTCTGTGCACGTTGAGATATAGGTACTGCGTCATCCACACGGTATTAGGTTTCCACACATGATGGATATAGATACTGCATCATCCACACGGTATTAGGTTTCTGTGCACGTTGGGGTATAGGTACTGCGTCGTCCACACGGTATTAGGTTTCTGTGCATTGGGTATAGGTACTGTGTCATCCACACGGTATTAGGTTTCTGTGCATGTTTGGTATAGGTACCGCATGTTCCACACGGTATTAAGTTTCCATGTATGTTGGGTATAGGTACTGTGTCATCCACACGGTATTAGGTTTCCGTGCATGTTGGCATATAGGTACTGCATCATCCACACAGTATTAGGTTTCTGTGCATGTTGGGTATAGGCACTGCGTCATCCACACGGTATTAGGTTTCCGTGCATGTTGGGTATAGGTACTGCGTCATCCACACGGTATTAGGTTTCCGTGCATGTTGGGTATAGGTACTGCGTCATCCACACGGTATTAGGTTTCCGTGCATGTTTGGTATAGGTACTGCATGTTCCACACGGTATTAAGTTTCCGTGTATGTTGGGTATAGGTACTGGGTCATCCACACGGTATTAGGTTTCCGTGCATGTTGGCATATAGGTACTGCATCATCCACACAGTATTAGGTTTCTGTGCATGTTGGGTATAGGTACTGCGTCGTCCACACGGTATTAGGTTTCTGTGCATTGGGTATAGGTACTGTGTCATCCACACGGTATTAGGTTTCTGTGCATGTTTGGTATAGGTACCGCATGTTCCACACGGTATTAAGTTTCCATGTATGTTGGGTATAGGTACTGTGTCATCCACACGGTATTAGGTTTCCGTGCATGTTGGCATATAGGTACTGCGTCATCCACACGGTATTAGGTTTCCGTGCATGTTTGGTATAGGTACTGCGTGTTCCACACGGTATTAGGTTTCCATGTATGTTGGGTATAGGTACTGCGTCATCCACACGGTATTAGGTTTCCGTGCATGTTTGGTATAGGTACTGCGTGTTCCACACGGTATTAGGTTTCCATGTATGTTGGGTATAGGTACTGCGTCATCCACACAGTATTAGGTTTCCATGCATGTTGGGTATAGGCACTGCGTCATCCACACGGTATTAGGTTTCCGTGCATGTTTGGTATAGGTACTGCGTGTTCCACACGGTATTAGGTTTCCATGTATGTTGGGTATAGGTACTGCGTCATCCACACGGTATTAGGTTTCCGTGCATGTTTGGTATAGGTACTGCGTGTTCCACACGGTATTAGGTTTCCATGTATGTTGGGTATAGGCACTGCGTCATCCACACGGTATTAGGTTTCCGTGCATGTTGGGTATAGGTACTGCGTCATCCACACGGTATTAGGTTTCCGTGCATGTTGGGTATAGGTACTGTGTCATCCACACGGTATTAGGTTTCCGTGCATGTTGGCATATAGGTACTGCATCATCCACACAGTATTAGGTTTCTGTGCATGTTGGGTATAGGCACTGCGTCATCCACACGGTATTAGGTTTCCGTGCATGTTTGGTATAGGTACTGCGTGTTCCACACGGTATTAGGTTTCCATGTATGTTGGGTATAGGTACTGCGTCATCCACACGGTATTAGGTTTCCGTGCATGTTTGGTATAGGTACTGCGTGTTCCACACGGTATTAGGTTTCCATGTATGTTGGGTATAGGTACTGCGTCATCCACACGGTATTAGGTTTCCATGCATGTTGGCATATAGGTACTGTGTCATCCACACAGTATTAGGTTTCCATGCATGTTGGGTATAGGCATTGCATCATCCACACGGTATTAGGTTTCCGTGCATGTTGGGTATAGGCACTGCGTCATCCACACGGTATTAGGTTTCCGTACATGTTGGCATATAGGTACTGCGTCATCCACGTGGTATTAGGTTTCCGTGCATGTTGGGTATAGGCACTGCGTCATCCACGTGGTATTAGGTTTCCGTGCATGTTGGGTGTAGGTACTGCGTCATCCACGTGGTATTAGGTTTCCGTGCATGTTGGGTATAGGTACTGCGTCATCCACGTGGTATTAGGTTTCCGTGCATGTTGGGATATAGATACTGCGTCGTCCACACGGTATTAGGTTTCCGTGCATGTTGGGTATAGGTACTACGTTATCCACACGGTATTAGGTTTCCGTGCATGTTGGGATATAGGTACTGCGTCATCCACACGGTATTAGGTTTCCGTGCATGTTGGGTATAGATACTTTGTCATCTACACGGTATTAGGTTTCTGTGCATGTTGGGATGCAGGTACTGCGTCATCCACACATATTAGGTTTCCGTGCATGTTGGATATAGGTACTGCGTCATCCACACGGTATTAGGTTGCTGTGCATGTTGGGTGTAAGTACTGCATCATCCACACAGTATTAGGTTTCTATGCATGTCGTATGTAGGTACTGTGTCATCCACACGGTATTAGGTTTCTGTGTACGTTGGGTATAGATACTGTGTCATCCACACGGTATTAGGTTTCCGTGCATGTTGGATATAGGTACTGTGTCATCCACACGGTATTAGATTTCTATGCATGTTGGATATAGGTACTGCATTCGTCCACCTGGTTCAAAACATCACGGAGTTTAAAAAGCCGTTCAGTGACCAATCTCTTTCATACCTGTCTGCATGTGTTTTCTTTGCCTCCCTGATCAGGCAGCCACTGTTAGCTGTCAGTGGCTCCTGAGTTATTTTCCTAGCTTTTGAATGGATATTCAAGCCAGTTCAAACGTGCGTCATAGCCCATGTTCTTGCAGATAGGGCGTGCTACCCATGCATCTTCCACCTTGCTGTGTCCATGGGGCAAACATCACGGCTTCTTCCCACACCGTGCATGCCAGACTTCCTCATTGTTACATCATTTATTCCACCCACGCCCTGGTCCTGGACATCTGCGTTGATTCCAGGCCTTTGCCATGACAGACAGCGGTGCGGTGACCTTAAACGGTCCGCCTGTGTGCCAGGACTCAACAAACACACATCCCAGGGAGGGGCACCCGAGTGATTTCAGTAGGAATCAGTAATTGCCCGCTCAACCGACATTCCCACCAGGCACTTCGAGCTGTGGCTTTTTGTTTTTGAGACAGTGTCTTACTCTGTCGCCCAGGTTGGAGTGCAGTGGTGTGATCATGGCTCACGGAAGCCTCCACCTCCCCGGCTCAAGCAGTCCTCACTCCTAACCCTCCAGAGTAGCTGGAACCACAGGCGTGTGTCACTGCACCCAGCAAATTTTTAAATTATGTGGAGGTGAGGTCTCACTGTTTCCCAGGCTGGTCTCAAAGCCCTGGGCTCAAGAGATTCTCCCTTCTCTGTGGCGTGTGCTGTCCCTTTCCCTGTGGCGTGTGCCGTCCCCTTTCCTGTGCCGTGTGCACTTCCCCCTTCCCTGTGCCGTGTGCACTTCCCCCTTCCCTGTGCCGTGTGCAGTTCCCCTCCCCTGTGCCATGTGCAGTTCCCCTTCCCTGTGCCGTGTGCAGTTCCCCTTCCCTGTGCCGTCCCCTTCCCTGTGCCGTGTGCAATTCCCCTTACCTGTGCCGTGTGCCGTCCCCTTCCCTGTGCCGTGTGCAGTTCCCCCTTCCCTGTGCCGTGGGCAGTTCCCCTTACCTGTGGCGTGTGCCGTCTCCTTCCCTGTGCCGTGTGCACTTCCCCCTTCCCTGTGCCGTGTGCAATTCCCCTTACCTGTGCCGTTCCCCTCCCCTGTGCCGTGTGCCGTTCCCCTTCCCTGTGCCGTGTGCCGTCCCCTTCCCTGTGCCGTGTGCAGTTCCCCCCTTCCCTGTGCCGTGTGCAATTCCCCTTACCTGTGGCGTGTGCCGTCCCCTTCCCTGTGCCGTGTGCAATTCCCCTTCCCTGTGCCGTGTGCCGTCCCCTTCCCTGTGCCGTGTGCAGTTCCCCCTTCCCTGTGCCGTGTGCAGTTCCCCCTTCCCTGTGCCGTGTGCAATTCCCCTTCCCTGTGCCATGTGCAATTCCTCTTACCTGTGGCGTGTGCCGTCCCCTTCCCTGTGCCGTGTGCACTTCCCCCTTCCCTGTGCCGTGTGCAATTCCCCTTACCTGTGCCGTTCCCCTCCCCTGTGCCGTGTGCAGTTCCCCCCTTCCCTGTGCCGTGTGCAATTCCCCTTACCTGTGGCGTGTGCCGTCCCCGTCCCTGTGCCGTGTGCAGTTCCCCCCTTCCCTGTGCCGTGTGCAATTCCCCTTACCTGTGGCGTGTGCCGTCCCCTTCCCTGTGCCGTGTGCAGTTCCCCCCTTCCCTGTGCCGTGTGCAATTCCCCTTACCTGTGGCGTGCGCAGTTCCCCTTCTCTGTGGCGTGTGCAGTTCCCCTTCCCTGTGGCGTGTGCCGTCCCCTTCCCTGTGCCGTGTGCAGTTCCCCCTTCCCTGTGCCGTGTGCAGTTCCTTTTCCTGTGCAGTTCCCCTTTCTTGTGCCGTGTGCAGTTCCCCTTCCCTGTGTCGTGTGCAGTTCCCCTTCCCTGTGTCGTGTGCAGTTCCCCTTCCCTGTGCCGTGTGCAGTTCCCCTTCCCTGTGCCGTGTGCAGTTCCCCTTCCCTGTGCCGTGTGCAGTTCCCCTTTACCCAAGCCGTTCCTGATGGGCATTGAGGGTCCTTCCCGCTCCCTCAAGTAGCTCCGCGGCAGGCGCCCCTCGTTCCCACGAGCCCTTTTCTCCAGTGCCTGCTGAGCCAGGAACTGCCGGGCCACGGAGCGCCGGCCTTAATCACGTTACCGGCGGTGCCAGTCCACCCTCCAGGCGGCTGTGCAGTCGGCTCGCCCACCAGCCCCGCCTGCGGCTGCCTGTTTCCTAACAGCCTTGCTAACATCTGTGTTGAGCTTTTTTTAGATCTTCCCAAACAATCTGGCATTTCGCTGCCAAGCGTCAGAGCCCTCGAGCTGGTTAGAGAAACTCGAGCCATCGAGTGCCCACCCGGTGCCCAGCTGTGATCTGGTCCTGGCGCACGTTCCTCTGGGCTGCTCACCCCGGGCCAGGGGCTCGCCAGCGTTCCCTGTCCCTGTGCCCACGCCCAGGCTGTTCTCACTTGCACTCGTGCCTTTCCCGATTCTCTGGCCAAGAACTCCTACAAATGTGCCCATAGCGCGGGTCCAGCGTCCAGGGATTCCTCCACCCATCTGCGTGTCGCCCTGTGGTCCTCCCTCCCCGGAGTCTGCCCCTCTCGCTGTCGTCGTCCCCTCCCCGGACTCTGCCCCTCTCGCTGTCGTCGTCCCCTCCCCGGAGTCTGCCCCTCTCGGTGTCGTCCTCCCTCCCCGGACTCTGCCCCTCTCGGTGTCGTCCTCCCTCCCCGGACTCTGCCCCTCTCGGTGTCGTCCTCCCTCCCCGGAGTCTGCCCCTCTCGGTGTCGTCCTCCCTCCCCGGAGTCTGCCCCTCTCGGTGTCGTCCTCCCTCCCCGGAGTCTGCCCCTCTCGGTGTCGTCCTCCCCTCCTCGGACTCTGCCCCTCTCGGTGTCGTCCTCCCCTCCTCGGACTCTGCCCCTCTCGGTGTCGTCCTCCCCTCCTCGGACTCTGCCCCTCTCGGTGTCGTCCTCCCTCCCCGGAGTCTGCCCCTCTCGGTGTCGTCCTCCCCTCCTCGGACTCTGCCCCTCTCGGTGTCGTCCTCCCTCCCCGGAGTCTGCCCCTCTCGCTGTCGTCCTCCCCGCCCCGGAGTCTGCCCCTCTCGCTGTCGTCCTCCCCTCCTCGGAGTCTGCCCCTCTCGCTGTCGTCCTCCCCTCCTCGGACTCTGCCCCTCTCGCTGTCGTCCTCCTCTCCTCGGACTCTGCCCCTCTCGCTGTCGTCCTCCCCTCCTCGGACTCTGCCCCTCTCGGTGTCATCCTCCCCGCCCCGGACTCTGCCCCTCTCGCTGTCGTCCTCCCTCCCCGGAGTCTGCCCCTCTCGGTGTCGTCCTCCCCTCCTCGGAGTCTGCCCCTCTCGGTGTCGTCCTCCCCGCCCCGGACTCTGCCCCTCTCGGTGTCGTCCTCCCCGCCCCGGACTCTGCCTCTCGGTGTCGTCCTCCCTCCCCGGACTCTGCCCCTCTCGGTGTCGTCCTTCCCCGGAGTCTGCTCCTCTCGGTGTCGTCCTTCCGCCTCGGACTCTGCCCCTCTCGGTGTCGTCCTCCCCTCCTCGGACTCTGCCCCTCTGGGTGTCGTCCTCCTTCCCCGGAGTCTGCCCCTCTTGGTGTCGTCCTCCCCGCCCCGGACTCTGCCTCTCGGTGTCGTCCTCCCTCCCCGGACTCTGCCCCTCTCGGTGTCCTCCTCCCCGCCCCGGACTCTTGCAACTGCGTTTCTTCCCTCTCATCCATCCTGACCCTAAGAAGCTGAGAGAATCTGTGCCCCTCTTGGTAGACTGGGAAGGCTGGGGAGAAGCCCCTCTGCCCTCATCAGCCAGCAAGGGCTAGTGCAGCCTCACATTCATGTGGAATCACAGCCAGACCGTGTTCCAAGGCAGAGGCAGTCTGGTCAGGACCCGGCAGAATACACATGGGGTCCAGGCAGCTCCTCAGGGAGATGCCCCAAGGTTACCTGCGATGCTGTTCCGGTTTGAACCATGTAGATACTTTTTTTTTTTTTTTTTTTTTGGAGACCGAGTCTCATTCTATTGCCCAGGCTGGACTGCAATGGCACAATCTCAGCTCACTGCAATCTGTGCGTCCTGAGTTCAAGTGATTCTCATGCCTCTGCCTCCGGAGTAGCTGAGATTACAGGCGCCCACTACCACCCCCGGCTAATTTTTGTATTTTTAGTAGAGACGGCGTTTCACCACGTTGGCCAGGCTGGTCTCGAACTCCTGACCTCAAATGATTCACCTGCCTCCACCTCCCAAAGTGCTGGGATTACAGGCGTGAGTCACCACGCCCGGCCCCATGTAAACACTTTACACGTTCAAAATACAATTAAAAAAAGAAAGGAAGGAAAATCCTGAAATAGAACTGAGTCAGAACAAGTGACCCTCCGTGCGTCATGTTGATAGCATAATTACAGGGAAGCAGAGTTACTGTGATTATTTTTAAATGTGGAGACTGAACATACACACTGGGAAGCTCTGGTCCCTGGGCCGGGGAGGGTCGGGATGGGGCGGGGTGGAGCAGCGGCTGCCCTCTCCTTGGGCGTGGACGCCTGGTCCCCACAGCCCCAGCCGCACGCTATCCCACTCGTGTCCCTGGTTGGAGCCCTGATGGGGCTTTGCTGCTGTAAGGTGCTCCCTGTGGTGCCTGCAGTCGGGCAGGTTACCACGGGGAGACCAGAGCAGCATCTGCCCTGCAGCCAGCAGCACAGGTGGTGGCGGGGGGAGCTCCTGGTGGGATCCAGCCAGGTGTCCAGGGCCCTGCTCCCTGCGAGCCCCTTGCCTGGCTCCCAGCCGACCCCCTGCCCCTCCTTACACTCCCCAGCTCTACCGGGGGACGGCTACGTGCAGGCGGACGCCCGGGGCCCCCCGGACCACGAGGAGCACCTGTATGTCAACACCCAGGGTCTGGACGCCCCCGAGCCGGAGGACAGCCCCAAAAAGGATCTGTTTGACATGCGTATGTGGCAGCCTGGGGGGCGTCACGTCAACACGTGTGGCTGTGTTGTCTGATGGAGGAGGCACAACCCCACCCCCACTCCCTATGGGATCCCTGGTTTGATGGGGGAGGCTCCCTTCTCCCCGTGAGATCCTTTAAGTCGACAGGGGTGGGACGGGGAAGCCCAGTCTGTTTCCTGTCAGAGGCCTTGTCTGATGGGGGTATCCTGGACTCTGCCTTAAAAGGGGCCAGTCTGACAGGGGAGGCCCATTCTCTCTAGCGAATGTGGCCGAGCAGTGTGATGGGTGAGGCCCAGCCCCTTCTACAGGTCCCCATCTCCTGGGGCCACCCTGCTGAACGCCCCAGTCTGGTTGGGAATTCCGCTGGCCGCCGCTCTGCGAGAAGCTCTGCTCTCTCGGGGGTAACCCACCTGCCTCTGTCGGAACCCCCAGTCTGAAGGGAGCAGCTTCATCATTCCTTGAAAGAATAGTCAGTGTGGTGGGAGGCTGCGGCCCCGTCTGTGAGGCCCTCCAGTCAACAGGGGAAACCAGACCCTTGCCCCATGGGACTCCTTAGTCTGAGAGGGGAGGCTTGGTCTTTTCTCCGTGGGACTCCGGCCTGCTGGGACGACTGCCTGGCCCGCTGGTCTCGCTGACTCTGGGTCTCCCTGGTCTGATGAGTTTTCTCGTCATGTGACTCCGGGGTCTGAGGATTCTTCGTACGGAAATCTCGGCCTGATGGGGGAGGCACAGCTTCCTTCTTGAAGGAACGCCCAGTCCAATGAGGGAGGCTTAGTCCACCCCTGGACAAAGTGGCTAGTCTGACAGTGAGCCCATTCCTTCCTTCCCCGTGGGATGACCCAGCCCGAGGGGTGTTGGCTCTGAGCTGCCGGGTAGGGTCCTCGCCCAAGCTCAGGATGCCTCCCAAACTAGCTGTAAATTTCTCCCTTCCCTCCACCACCTGACAATGCAGCTTCTCTTTAGCATCACAATAATGACACCATCTAGCACCTAGGGGGCGCCTGCTGTGTACCAAGCACTACACGAAGAGCTTGGCCCTCTTGGCTCCTCACAGCAACCCTCAGATGGGAAAGGAGGGGCTTGGGGCTGTGAGCGTCCCTCTGAGGCAGCGTGTCCCTCAGGGTGACCAGACTGCCAGGCAGCCCCAGTTGAGGAAGGGTGTCTTCTCGTCCGTCCTCCATGAAGAGTCCTGGGGCTGCCTCTGATTTGCCACGTGCTCATCCCCAAACCAGTCGCTGGCTGGGAGGGGGAGGTGAACATGCTGACTGGCCAGGCTAGGAGTTGGAGCTGGGTCAGCCCCAGGGTCAGGGCAGGAAGACCCCCCAGGACCAGGCGCTGGAGGGGTGCGGGGCTGCCCCAGCCACAGGTAGATGCATCTCCATCAGGGCTGGGGCTCCAGCGCTGCAGGGTCTGAACCATGCTGCTTTCTGCCTGGGGACGGACATGCCCACCCCCGTTTGACAATGCGCGGACTGACACTCAGGCCTTAGAGTGGCCTGTTGGATGTGGGCGTTGTTGGAAGCCGTTAGAAAACTCAGGGCAGAACATTTTAACGCTAGGGGCAAGAGAGGGATGCCGGCTGTGGTCGTGAGTATTTAGAGCACATTGGAGGCCCCGGCCAATGCAGTAAGACCAGACAAGGAAACGAGAGGCATACGCTTTGGGAAGGAAGCCCACCTGACAAGGCAGGAAAAAGAAATAGGAGTTAATCTCTGAAAGAAAGAGCTGCTGTTACCCTTTGTACGTGCTTAGTACGTGCTTAGAAAACCCAACCTGGGGGTCCAGGTTGCTGCACATGTGAGCCCACTGCACGCACGGGGCTGGGCGGAGTGCGAGTCTGATACACTGTGGGCGCTCGGTCAGTGCAGGCCGACGAGTTTACGAGGGACTCCGCGGGGAACCCGTTTCTCCCAGCTCTGGTCCTGGCAGGAGCAGCTGCCTGCCCCTTGCCTGCCCAGCACTGCTGTCCCTGGCCTGCAGGACCCTTTGAGGATGCCCTGAAGTTGCATGAGTGCTCAGTGGCGGCAGGCGTGACAGCAGCCCCCCCTCCCTTGGAGGACCAGTGGCCCAGCCCTCCTACCCGCCGAGCCCCTGTGGCCCCCACGGAGGAACAGCTGCGTCAGGAGCCCTGGTACCATGGCCGGATGAGCCGTCGGGCGGCAGAGAGGATGCTTCGAGCTGACGGGGACTTCCTCGTGCGAGACAGCGTCACCAACCCCGGGCAGTATGTCCTCACCGGCATGCACGCCGGGCAGCCCAAGCACCTGCTGCTCGTGGACCCCGAGGGTGTGGTAAGCTGGGCACAGGTGGGAGGGTCTGGGGGCATCCAGGGGCTTAGCTGGGCACAGGCGGGAGGTTCTCCAGGGTCTCGAGGGTCTCGGGGCATGCAGGAGCTTTCCATATTTATGAAGCTTTTCCAGATTGTTCCAGATGTTGCCTTTGACCAGCTACTATAGAATTACAAAGTATTTTCCAGTTTATTTTTGAGACAGAGTCTGGCTCTGTCACCCAGGCCAGACTGCAGTGGCACAGTCATAGCTCTCTGCAGCCTCGAACTCCTGGGCTCAAGCGGTCCTCCTGTCTCAGCCTCCTGAATAGCTGCGGCTACAGGTGTGAGCCACCGTCCCCAGCTAAGTTTTTGTAGAGATGGGGCCTTGCCACGTTGCCCAGGCTGGTCCCGAACTCCTGGCCTCAAGTGATCCTCCTGCCTTGGCCTCCCAGTCATAATCCCAATCTTACGATTTCATCCATCATAAGATACTCTCCCCCCCAGTTTATCATGACTTATGCGCCTTACAAATGGTGATGTATTTGAGGGATAAATATGGTATTTTCAGGTTCTAATTTAGTTGAGGGTGTACAAAGTATGTCTCAATTTACAAGGAATTTTGGGTTCAGGTTACTGAATTGCTTCAATCCCTTCTTCCTTCCTCCCTCTCTCCCTCCCTCCCTCCCTTTCTCTCTCTCTCTTATTTTCTTTTTTCTTTTTTTTCACGGAGTCTCGCACTGTTGCCCCAGCTGGAATGCAATGGCGCAATCTTGGCTCACTGCAACCTCCACCTCCCGGGTTCAAGCAATTCTCCCACCTCAGCCTCCCCAGTACCTAGGATTACAGGCTCCCACCACCACGCCCGGCTAATTTTTCATATATTTTTAGTACAGATGGGGTTTCACTATATTGGCCAGGCTGTTCTCAAACTTCTGACCTCGTGATCCACCCGCCTCAGCCTCCCAAAGTGCTGGGATTATAGGCGTGAGCCACCGCACCCAGCCCTTCTTTCTTACTCTTTTTTTTCTCTCTCTCTCTCTTTGCTTTCTTTTCTTCCTTTCTCCTTTCCCTTCCCTTCCCTTCCTTTCCCCCTTCCCCTCCCTCTCCCCTCTCCTCCTCTCCCCTTCCTTTCTCTCTTTTCTTTTTCTTTTCTTTCTTTCTTCTTTCTTTTCTTTCCTTTTTTTCTTTCTTGATGGAGTCTCGCTCTGTCACCCAGGCTGGAGGGCAGTGGTGTGATCTCAGCTCACTGCAACCTCCACTTCCCGGGTTCAAGCGATTCTCCTGCCTCAGCCTCCCAAGTAGCTGAGACTACAGGTGCCCGCCACCACGCCCTGCTAATTTTTGTATTTTTAGTAGAGACGGGGTATCACCATGTTGGTCAGGCTGGTCTCGAACTCCTGACCTTGTGATCCACCCACCTCAGCCTCCCAAAGTGCTGAGATTACAGGCGTGAGCCACCGCGCCTGGCCTAATTGCTTCAATTCTAAGATATACACACTCCCCGCCCGAATTTCGATGTTTCTGGAGTCTGGATTTTGTTTAAAAACCATTAATTGCATATTTGAACTGCAGCATTATTTTACAGGGAGGTTTTTCTGTTCTCTCTCCTCCTGGTACCTAAAATTGTGGCGCATCTTACAGTTGCTCTGGGCCAATGAGATTTAGTAATCTCCAGCTTCTAAAGCGTTTTAGGGTTTACAAAGCATTTTCCAATTTACAAGGAGTTCTAGGGTTTATGAAGCATTTTGAGCGTCTGAGGGCTGCACAGGTTATTTCCCAGGTGAGGAGGTGCTAGAGGGTTCGGAGGCCTCTCAGAGTGTAGGAGGCGTTTTCAGCCATCCTGCCGAATCCTCAGGTGGCTCTTGGGCTGGTGTGAGCCTGGTCTGTGCGTGAAGCACACTGCGGCGGGCAGGTGGGGGCGCTTGTGCACCCCGGCCTGGGACAAAGCTGGAGGGGGCAGGGCTTGGGCGAGAGGTGCCTGTTTTCCCAGTTCCTGAGCCCCCTCCAGACTGTTTCCGGTCTCCCTGCCACCGCCTAGCCTCTAGCCTGGTGTGGGATACCTCAGTTCTTTCCCAGGCCAGATTTTCTCTGTTAAATGAATCGCTGGGGTCAGACCGGCAGCCATTACACCTGGAGAAGCTTCAGAACGTCTACCAGTACCTTGTTAAAAGGCAGATTCCCAGCTCCCATTCCCAGTGCCACAGAAGGACATGATTTTGCCACAGGCCTAGGAATGTGCATTTGTCCCTGTTCCGCACGTGAAAGGTGCACAGGGCCCCCAGCCTCACCCAGGAACTGCTCGGAAGCTGTGGGACACAGAGTCTCTTGGTTTTGCATCCAGTTCCAGCACTCAGTAGCGCTGAGATTCTCATTCTAAAATGCAGATGGATTTTGATTTGGTGATTCAGATTTTCAGGCCTGTGTCTCCAAGATTTCAGGGGTGTGTTTCCTGGAGCTGCAAACCAAATGGCCACACACGAAGTGGCTTAAAACAGCAGAGGTTCGTTCTCACAGCTCTGGAGGCCAGAACTCCCAACTCACGGTGTGGCCGGGGCTGGTTCCTTCTGGAGGCTCTGAGGGAGCCTCGGTCCCAGGCCCCTCCCAGCGCCCGCTGCTGGCGGGCCTCCCGGGTGCTGCCAGCCTTGTGGACACACGGCTCCAATCTCTGCCCTCTCCTGCGCATCTGTGTGTTTTCCTTTTCCTGTCAGCACAGCAGTCAGTGGACTTAGGGCCCCCGCGGCTCATCCTGGACGCATTTGTCCCAGGACCTGTCTATCTACAAAGATCTTTTTCCAAATGAGGTCACATTCATGGGCTCTGAAGGCTAGGACCTGGCTGTATCTTCTTGGGGTCACCCTTCAGCCCCCGACAGGAAGCGTGGCCCCAGAACCCTGGGGGTTTCCGAGCCCATGCCCGTGTGTGGTTCTGGAATTCTGAGGCTGATCCTGTGGCTGGTGTCCCGGAATTCCCTGGTCTGGCCACTCGTCCATGCAGGCACCCTAGGGGTTCCCCGGCAGGACCCCAGAACGCCAATCTCCGACTCCACGGGTCCAGGCGGGCTCCCGGGAGCTGATGCCGAGGTCTCTGTCCTGCAGGTTCGGACGAAGGACGTGCTGTTTGAGAGCATCAGCCACCTGATCGACCACCACCTGCAGAACGGGCAGCCCATCGTGGCCGCCGAGAGTGAGCTGCACCTGCGCGGCGTGGTCTCACGGGAGCCCTGAGCCAGGTGTGTGGCTGCCGCTGTGGGTCGCTGGCCTTGCCTCCTTTGCCAGATTCTTTTCTAATTTGAAAATTGAGACCCGGTTCACGCGCCGTGCCTTTCTCTCTAGAGGGCACGACTCAGGGGTGTTGAGCATCCAAGCCGTGCAGCCATCTCTGTCGAGTTCCAGAACATTCTGTCAGCCCCGAAAGAAGCCCTGTCCCCACCAGCCGTCACTCCCTGTCCCCTCCCCAGCCCCAACCCCCACACATCCGCCTCCTGTCTCTGGATGGGCCTGTCCTGGACATTTCATAGCAACGGGATCCCACGCTGTGTGTCCTTCTGTGTCTGGCGTCTCTCACTGAGCGTGACGTCCTCCAGGGGCATCGCGCTGTGGCCTGGGCCAGAGCCTGGCTCCTGTTCTCGGCTGGATAATGTCCCACTGTGTGACGGGACCACGTTTTGTTTGTTCATCCGCTGATGGACGCTGGGGTTGCTTCCGCCTTTTGGCCACCGTGAGCCTTTGTGTGCAGGTTGTGTGTGGACACGCGTCACTGCCCGTGGGTGGGTGTGTGCCTGAGGGTGGCAGTGTGCAGCCACGACCGTGACACTGCGATTAGCTGTGATGGACATCACCTGGTCTTTGTGGACCCCTGTTGCGTGCTGGGTGTCCGGGCCTCCTTCCCAGAGGAGGGGTGAGCACTGCTGGAGAGGACGGTGGGCTGGGACAGGCAGGTCTGGGTGATCTCACGGTCTCTCCTCTGGGGTGAGGTTGGGGCAGGAGAGGGTGCAGCTGTGGGGCTGGAGGGAGTGGAGGCTGAGAGAGCAGCCGGCGAGGAGGGAGGGCCTGCAGGGGGACGGGGCCGTGGAATTTCCCAAGGGCTGTGCTTCTGGGCCAGGTCGGGCTGCTCTCCGGTCCCCATGACAACAGTCTCCTTCCAGCCTCCTCTCTCCTGGGCGGCCCCTCCCCCACGCGGCCGCGGCCTCCACCCAGCCCCCAGCCAGGCCTCGGGCTGCAGGCAGAGGGGGTTCCGGGTCTGGGAGGGGCTCCCGTAAAGCACCTGAAACTGCCTGCGGCCTGCGGCACGCGGACTCCTGTGTTCCGTTCGCACCGGTCCCTGCCTTTGTTCTCTCGGAAAGGCGTTGGTGACCCCAGGAATAACCTGGAAGGCAGTAACGATTCCTGCTCAGGAGGCAGTTGCCCTATCCTAGGAATGTGCTCAACCCTTCGGTTCTGAGACAGGCACTGGGATCGGCATCCTCGCTTCCTTGCGAGGAAACAGCAGAGGTTAGGGCACCGCCCTAGATCCACAGCAAGGACTCAGGACACCTGCACCGGAGCCCCAGCCGTGCGACCTGAGGAGCTCCTGGCTGGACCTGAGGTGTGGCAGTCGTGGAGATGACGGCGAGGCAGAAGAGCGTGTGGCTCACACCAGAGCCCGGGTCTGCGGCCACCGTCTCAGCCCTGACCTCACCTTCTCTTTCTGCCCGCAGGTGACCGTTCTCAGCCCCGGCTCCTGCCTGTCGTGGCCTTGGGGCTCTCAGCCCTCCTCCTGGATCCTGGTCAGGCCGAACCGCCGCTGCCTCTCCTTCCTCCGCATGAGCCTCTGGCATGGTCCTTCCTCCAGCTGGCCCCCGGCTGGGCAGAGCCTCCTCCTGCCGGGGCCCCTGCCCACCCCCTCCTTTGCCTGGAGTGAGGGTGTTCATACCAAAGACGGAACCGTTTCGCCTTTAAAGAAAATATATCCAGAAGCAGCCGCTGCCTCGGAGCCCTGGCCCGTGGGTCCCCCTCTCACCGGGCTGGTTCAGTCTAATTCCCCGGAGAGTCAGGGCTCCCCGGACCCTGGGGAGGAGGTGGATTCCGGGCCTGGCTGGGCTTCCTTTTCCCACCTGAGGACTGGGTGCACAGTTGTCTTTGAGGGAGGACGGTTAAGGTGCTTTGGGGTTCTCAGGCCAGGACACATGCTGGCGCTGAAGTGGAGGCAGCCTTGAGGTCACCTGGGATCTCGGGGTAGCCAGGCCGCTCCAAGACAGTGGATATCGAGGCAGTCGTGAGGCCCCTACTCCACCTGGGAGCAGGGGAAGGACGTGGTTGCCTGGCCCGAGCTGCGCCCAGCAGCTTCCCCCCAATCCCGCCCTCCCAGCTGTGGACCCAGACCGGATGTTCGGATCGGTTTGTAATTAAACCTGGGAATGGCCACAAGAGCACAAGCCCACCTGCGTATCTGGGGGCCCTCGCGGGGCTGGGGCTGGGATGAGTCTCCCAGGTGGAGAGCTGATGAGGGGGCTCAGAGGGACCACATTTGGCCTCCCTAAGGGCCTGGACTGGGAGAGAAGGAAGGTGGGGCTGTGCGTGTGCCCATACCTGGCAGATTGTGGGGTGACCCCTCTGCCCAGCAGCCCCCGCATCTCTCTGGTTACCTCTGTTTTATCCAGGATAAAACACACTTCAACTTCTCCGCTAAACACTTCTCTCACCTCCTGGGAGACACCCTAGTTTATCACCCGAATGCCAAACCTCTGCCTTTCAAGACAGCCCAGGACATCAGACAAGAGCTGTTTGTTTTCTTCTCCAAGATGCCCCCAGCGTGGCCCTAGATGGGCCAGGCTTTTCTGTTGTCCTAGCTGCTTCTCTCCAGGACATCCCCCTCGATGCCCTGCTCTTCCCGGACGCCCAGCATCGTGCTCAAGCACCCCAACTCCATTCCTTAGATCTGCTGTCATGTTATATCTGAGCCTCTGGCTCCAAGAGACCCCCCAACTCCTCCCACAAACACAGCATCTTCCCAGGAGAGAGGTTCCCAGCCTCTCCACATCCCTGCAGGGCCACATCTGTCAAGGGCCGAGGATCTCTGGCTGCTTTCTCTGCAGACGGCAGGCCCTACCCCCTGCCCTGGGGGACAGGTAGTGAGGGTGTGTGTGGGGAGAAAAAGCCACTCTAGTTTGTCCTTAACTAGGACCGGAGCCTTCCAAAGGCAAACCCAAAAGGGGCTTCGATGACACGTCTCTTATTTCCGAGATGTGGAGGCAGAGCCACCCATCCATCCTCCTATCTACACATCTATCAGTAACCCATTCATCCATCCATCCATCCATCATATATCATCCATCTATAAATCCATCAGTAACCCACTCATCCATCCATCATACATCATCCATCTATAAATCTATCAGTAACCATCCATCCATCATCCATCCATCCATCCATCATGCATCATCCATCTATAAATGCGTCAGTAACCCACTCATCCTTCCATCCATCCATCATATATCATCCATCCATAAATCCATCGTAACCCACTCATCCATCCCCCATCTACACATCCATCAGTAATCCACCCGTCCATCCATCTACACATCCAACCATACATCCATCCCCCAATTTACACATCAAGTAATCCACCTACCCATCTCCCATCTACACATCCATCAGTAACCCGCTCATCCATCCAACAATCTGCATATCCAGCCATCCATCCATCCCCACATCTACACATCCATCAGTCATCCATCCAGTCACCCGTTCATCCCCCCATCTACACCCATCAGTAACCCAGCCATCCATCTATCCATTCACCCACCTGGTCCCCCATCCATCTACCTAAGCCTCCATCATTATTCCATCCATCCCTTTTTCCATCTGTCCATCTATTCATCATCCATGCATCCACCTCTCTCTATTGCTCATCCATCGTCTGTTCATTTTCGTTCCTTTCACTGCTCCATCCATCCACCCACCCACCATCTTTCAGCATGCTTGCATTGAGCATCTTTTATCTGCCAGGAGCTCTGGTGGGCAAACAAGATGCAGTAGTGACCAAGACAGATCTGCCCTCATGGAGTTAATGGCCAAGTGATATTAATCAGCAAATCACCACTCAACATACAATAACAACTGTGGAGTGGGCGCGGTGGCTCACGCCTGTAATCCCAGCACTTTGGGAGGCTGAGGCAGGCGGATCATCTGAGGTCAGGAGTTTGAGACCAGCCTGGCCAACATGTCAAAACCCCAGGTCTACTGGAAATACAAAAATTAGCTGGGCGTGGTGGTCCTATAGTCCCAGCTACTCGGGAGGCTGAGGCAGGAAAATCACTTGAACCCGGGAGGCGGAGGTTACAGTGAGCTGAGATCGCGCCAGTGCACTCCAGCTTGGAGGACAGAGCAAGACTCCATCTCAAAACAAACAACTGTGGAAAACAGTGCATCACGGAGCTTAGAGATCCCAGGAAATCCAGGAGGGTATCTTTGCGGGAACAACACAGGGACTGTGATTGAAGGATGAGCCCCAGATGAAGAAAGAGCTCTGGGCAGAGGAGACGGCGTGTGCAAAGGCCCTGTGGTGTGTTCAGCCAGCACATTGAGGGAGCAGAAGGGTGGCCAGTGTGGCTGAGGTGAGGTCAGGAGTGGGGTGAAGACACAGAGCTTGGGGGAGGCCTGGCGCCAGGAAGAGCTGCCAGGGGTCTTTTGAGCACAGGGCCGATAACATTCCCCGTAAGATTTCCCAATGGGAAGTAAACTGTTGGGAATTGGGAGGGCAAGGAGGAGGTGCTGGACCAGAGGAGTGCTGGGGAGTAAAGAGTGTCAGATTCCCAAGATGCGGAGGACAGAGGGGGTCTAAATGCACTTCATTCATTCATTCACAGCCCTGGGCCCTGGGCCCAAGTTGCCCATCCACACCCCACCTCCGTCTGTCCTCTTCCAAGTCCCTGTGTAAATAGAAACTGGCGCCTGCTGGGACATGAGCCAACAGCAGCATGAACTCGGGGGGCTGAAACTCTCCCTGCTTTACAGATGAGAAAACGGAGGCTCGGAGAGGCGAGGTGACCTCCGAGACGATCCCACTGGGAGGTGGTGAAGCTGGTTTTGGAGGGCCCCCATCTGCCAGTCCCTTTCTCTGGGCTGGAAGAGTCTGGGTGCCCAGACGCCTGGCTCCAGCTGGGTCCTTACACCTGTCTCCTACCCCTTCCTACCTTTGTACTTCCAATAATTGGAATAATTAAGTCGATAATCCACTCCTCGGGAGCCTGAGCCTGGAGTGGGAGGCAGGAGAATCCTGGGTCACATCCGACCTCTGAGCTGCGCAGCCTGGATGAGTCGTTTTCTTCTCAGAATTGCACTCGATCCCCTGCATGAGGAGACAGGAGGATTTGCCGTGGAGGATCCAGGATGCCCCAGGAATCAGCTGGTGCCGTGGAGGGGCCAGGATGCCCCAGGAATCAGCTGGTGCCGTGGAGGGGCCAGGATGCCCCAGGAATCAGCTGGTGCCGTGGAGGGGCCAGGATGCCCCTGGAATCAGCTGATGGGAGGGGCCAGGATGCCTCGGGAATCAGCTGATGCCGTGGAAGGGCCAGGACGTCCCGGGAATCAGCTGGTGCCGTGGAAGGGCCAGGACGCCCCGGGTATCAGCTGGTGCCGTGGAGGGGCAGGATGCCCCGGGTATCAGCTGGTGCCGTGGAAGGGCCAGGACGCCCCGGGTATCAGCTGGTGCCGTGGAGGGGCCAGGATGCCCCAGGAATCAGCTGGTGCCGTGGAGGGGCCAGGATGCCCCTGGAATCAGCTGATGGGAGGGGCCAGGACGTCCCGGGAATCAGCTGGTGCCGTGGAAGGGCCAGGACGCCCCGGGTATCAGCTGGTGCCGTGGAGGGGCAGGACGCCCCGGGTATCAGCTGGTGCCGTGGAAGGGCCAGGATGCCCCGGGTATCAGCTGGTGCCGTGGAGGGGCAGGATGCCCTGGGTATCAGCTGGTGCCGTGGAGGGGCAGGAAGTCCTGGATATCAGCTAGTATCAACTGAGCACCCCGCCTGCGGCAGGCCTCGAGATCAGCCGGTTCCATGTGCTCCCTGAGGAATTGGGCTACTCCCCCGTGCCTCAGTGTCCCTCTCTGGAAACTGGCGATGGTGGCCCTCCAGGGCCCTCCCACTGGGCTAACCTGTGATGCACAAACCAGCCAGGTCCCTCCTGGGAGCTCGCAGAGAGTCCTGCTCCTGGGATTGTTTTATTGTTACGCCGTCCCCTCCCTTTCCTGAGGCTCCCAGGGTAAGTCTTCAAGCTGCACAGGTACCCAGTGGCCTCCTCAGCATTGGAGCTCAGATTGCAGGCCCCCCACTTTTTTTTAAACCACCTCCCTGTAGGTCCTCCAAGCTTGTTATCCTGGAGGCCACTGTGGGGCAGCCTTGGATTCAGGCCTGGCTCTGGGAAGCCCGGGGTCCCTGCTGGGGCCCCCGCCTGGGGGGATGGAGGGCCAAAGCCTCCCAGCATGAGGCGCCATGACTCAGGGCTGAGAGGGGCTGGTCAATACCACCTGGGCCCCTCCTCCAGCTTGAGCCCGAATCTACAGCATCCTGGTCTCCGATCCTGGAGGGCTGCAGCGAGGCTGCTGCAGAGGGAAGCAGAAGGTTCTGTTGACCAGGAGAGGCTCCTGTTTACTTACCAATGGTGCAGAGCTAAGCAGCCAGAAGGCCCCAGCCTCCCTGCCCCTGCCCCACCCAGGGTGGGGTCTGCGTCCGTCCACAGGGCAGGTGTTAGGACGCATCCCAGGTACTTTTCAGGCCTATGTTTCCCCAGCCCAATGTGATAGGGTGTGGGGATGGGGTGGGGCTTCTGGCCAAGCCAGGCTGTGGTGGGGTCAGAGCTCTGGGATGCACTTTGAGGGGCTGAGACCCCTTCCTGACCTGCAGAAGCGTCTGAGGAAGAGGGTGACTGACACCTGCCTCGCACACATGGTGGGGCTGCTGTAGGCACTTTGCACATAGTGATCTGTTGAGCCCTCCCTCGAGTGCTGTGGTTCTCTGGGCTGCCGAAAAGACAGAGATCTGGATGCTTGTCCGGCGTCACACAGGGGGAAGGGTTGGCACCGGGATTCAAGCCCTGATTGACCAGCTCTGGATTCGTGTCCTTAGCACAGAAACAGGCATAGTGTAAACTCAGTGCCTCATCCCCCAACCCAGCTGGGAGGTGAGGGTCTGCCCCCACCTGGGCTAGGCAGGGGTGCCGGAGAGCGAACCCCCAATACCTGGGGCTGGTCTGATGTCAGGAGACCCGTCACTGCCCCTTCCTCGGACCCAAGCTGTCCCCTTCCCTCCCTGGGCCCCGCTGTCCTTGTCTGCAAATGGAGGAGGGTGGCTCTGTGGCCCCTGAGGCCCCCTCGCCTCAGGCCTGCTGAAAGAGCACTGTTTCAGGGCCATTGTGGCGTTGCTATTCACCCATTTGTTTGGCAAATGTTTACTGGAGATATGGCTGGCCTGTGCCTTGGGGACACTACAGGGACAGGACCTCCAGGACCCTCCTCCTGGCTCGGCCCAGCAGAGACGGTGGACAGACCCCCAGGATCCGGGCCCAGCAGGGGCGGTGGACAGACCCCCAGGACCCTCCTCCCGGCTCGGGCCCAGCAGAGACGGTGGACAGACCCCCAGGATCCGGGCACAGCAGGGGCGGTGGACAGACCCCCAGGACCCTCCTCCCGGCTCGGGCCCAGCAGAGACGGTGGACAGACCCCCAGGATCCGGGCCCAGCAGGGGCGGTGGACAGACCCCCAGGACCCTCCTCCCGGCTCGGGCCCAGCAGGGGTGGTGGACAGCAGCTCAAGGGTGTTCATGGTGGCCGGAGCTGGGGTTCGGGGGCCCTGCTAGGCTGTGGTGGGGCCCGCCCAGGCTTCCTGGAAGTGGTGGCGGTGAAGGGGAAAATTCCTCGGTGTCTGCCTCCTTGTCAGACTTCGGGGCTGCGTCGTGGTTGCCCCAGCACCAAGTGAGGGCTCATCAACGTTTGCTGGGTGAGCAAAGCTTAGGTGGAGTCACAGCTCCTCCCGGTTTCACTTTCCCCTCCGGATGGCAGGACTCTAACCCCTCACTGCGAGGGTACGTGGAGAGTGGGGAGGCCTCAGCCCAGCTCCCTTGCCCTCCGGGACCCCTCTTCTACCGCTGTGGCAGCAGCCGCTCCTCCCAGCTTGGGCCACGTCCAGACTTGGGGACATTCCCAGAATGCAGGAGGCTCCTGGACAATCAATAATTCAATAAAGCGCCAGGCGTCCGCCGGCTCCGGGTTGGTCCTGGTGATATGTTATCTTGCTGGCTCCATGCACGAGGAGGCTGGGAACTGCTCAGCTCGGTTCCAGAAGAGGAAACTGAGGCGGGGAGGGCGGGGAGGGGGGGAGAGAAGGAAGCAGTGAAGGCCGATCACAGGAGCAGCTGGGAGGAGGGGGGTCGGGGCCTCAGGAGGGAGGACCCTGTGGTCTCAGGAACTGCCAGGAAGCCTGGGTTTGGACCTGGTCTTGCCCCCTCTAGGTTTCCCCATCCGTGAATCACACGCCTGTGCCTTCTCCCTTCGCCCCGACCCTCACGCTTTCCTGCTGTATTCCTGTTCCAGGAGTCACCATCCCTGCAGTTCTGAGCTGCACCTGTACGCTCTGTGGGCATCCTGCCCCTGCATCACCAGGGCTGGGGCCACCTCCCTACGTCCCAGCTGTGTCCCCGATGGCCAGGTCACTGTCCAGCATCAAGCGGGTGCTCAGGAAACGTTTGTCCATGAAATGAAGGAGGAGCCCCCCCTTCCAGGCTTCTTGGAGCGCTGCTGAGAGGTTGCCCATTTAGTAAGACCTGCTGTCCTAGCTGCTCGGTCCTTGTTTCTGGAAGGAAACCCCCCACCTTCCTCATCTACAAATTGGGAATTGCAGCAGGACCTGCGTACGGGGTTGTGTGAGAGTCGGAGACCCGCCAGGACGCTGGGAGGCTGGCAGGGAGGAAACGTTCCATCATAAACCCAGCTGCATTTATTACTGTTGCCGTCATTTAATTTGTCGTCGTTAGTCGGGAAAGCTCCTCGCCGGCAGCGAATAGGGGGTCTGGGACCCTCTTCAGATATACGGAGGCAGGGGCTTGGGGTTGGGAGTCCGGCTTCACGGAATCTGCGGGCGTGAGCGCCAGGGGTGGCCGTCAGCCAACCGTGACCACCTGCTTGTCTCCCACCGGCCCCCAGTCAGCCCCCGGGTCCTGGCGAGGCTCCTCCCTGCCACCAGCCTCCGGAGGCTGCGGGGAGACGGCCCCACCCCCTGTCCCTCGGGGGCGGGGGCGGGGGCGGGGGCGGGGGCGGGGGCGGCCGTACTCGGAGGAATACGGCGGCGGCGGCGGCGGGGCTGGGCGGTTTCCCGCCGCGGGTGAATGAGTCCGACTGCGCTGCCGCCGCCGCCCGCATCGAAGCTCCGGCCGCGTCCCCCGCGCCAGCCCCGGGAGCCTGCGCGCCGAGACCCCTGCGTGTCTGCGAACAGACCTCCAGCCTCGGGCCATCACCCCGGGCAGGTAAGTCCAGGGACCCCGCCCGGTCTGCGGGGACCGCCAGGACCCCACCCCCACCCCAAGCGGAGTCGGGGGAGGGTTGGGGGGGGACACCGGGGAGTCGACTCGCTGCGCTCTTGGCCCCAGACCTACCGCCCCTCCCTTCCCCCACCCCGAACGCCTGGCCCTCCAGTCCACGGAGAAGCTACAGGTGGGTGGGAGCTGGGGGGGCGGAGCTGGGACACCCCGGGGGGTCCACCCACATCCGTGTCTTCCCTGGGGACTGAGCGCGGAACTCTTTAGAATGAGCGCTGAGATGCTCAAAACCAGAGTGGGGGCGGGCGAGGGGCCAGTCTCCTCTGGGAGCTCCCCGGAGAGTCAGAGCGCGGCCCCCACCCCCCTGGGCTTGGTGCTTGGAAGTTAAGCGGGATCTCTCCGGAAATAGGAAGGGGGAACCCGCCTCACTCCTGTCCTGGGCCGCCGCGCCTGGGCGGGACGCCCCCAGAGGACCCCTCCACCCCCCACCCCGCTGGCAGGGCCCTGCCGGGTGGCCCCACAGGGAACAGGTGCCCAGGGCCCTCTGCCAGCCGCCCCCCACTGCTTCTGACCCCTGCTTCTCTTCCCAGACGCTGCAGCCCCTGTCCGGGCCTCTTGCCTGCCGCCCCCATGAGAAAAACCAACATGTGGTTCTTGGAGCGGCTTCGGGGGTCTGGGGAAAACGGTGCTGCCCGGGGCGTGGGGAGTGAGGCGGGGGACAAGGCCTCCAAGGGGCCCCTGTACAGCAATGTGTTGACGCCCGACAAGATCCCCGACTTTTTCATTCCCCCCAAGCTGCCCTCGGGCCCCGCGGAGGGCGAGGGACAGGCCGCGCTGGGCCCCTCCACGTCGGAACAGAACCTGGCCTTTGCGGCCCCCCGCCAGACCCCACGGAGCCCCCGGCTGCCCGCCAAGCTGGCAGCCGAGAGCAAGAGCCTGCTGAAGGCAGCCACCCGGCACGTGATCCAGATCGAGAGTGCCGAGGACTGGCCGTCGGAGGAGGCCGCTGCCGCCGACCCCCAGGCCCAGGGTGCCATGTCCCTGCCCTCGGTGCCCAAGGCCCAGACGTCCTACGGCTTCGCCACGCTGGCCGAGAGCCCCCACACCAGGCGCAAGGAGTCTCTGTTCCACAGTGAGCACGGGGCCCTGGCCCAGGTGGGCTCCCCAGGTGCCGGGCGCCGCCGGGCAGCTGCCAGGGCCAACGGGGGCGATGGGGGCCCCAGGGAGGCCGGCGGGGCCCTCATGAGCCCCGGCCGCTGCTTCAGTGGCGGGGAGAGCGACACAGGGTCCTCGGCCGAGTCCTCTCCCTTCGGGTCCCCTCTGCTCTCCCGCTCCGTGTCTCTGCTCAAAGGTTTCGCCCAGGACAGCCAGGCCAAGGTGAGCCAGCTCCGGCACTCCGTGGGCCGCCACGGCTCCCTGTCGCCGGACGACAGCACCCCAGACACCAGCCCCGGCAGCCGGCGCCGCCTGACCCGCCGGGCCCCCCCGGAACCCGGCCCCGACTCGGGCCAGGCGCGTGGGGAGCACACGGTCCACGTGGGCCCTCGGGGCAGCGTGCGGCTGCTGGCCGAGTACCAGGCCGGCCAGGCCCGCCTGCGGGTGCGCCTGCTGGCCGCCGAGGGCCTCTACGACCGCCTGTGCGACGCCCGCAGCATCAACTGCTGCGTGGGCCTGTGCCTGGTGCCGGGCAAGCTGCAGAAGCAGCGCAGCACCATCATCAAGAACAGCCGCCACCCCGTCTTCAACGAGGATTTCTTCTTCGACGGGCTGGGGCCCGCCAGCGTCCGGAAGCTGGCCCTCAGGATCAAGGTGGTGAACAAGGGCAGCAGCCTCAAGCGGGACACGCTGCTTGGGGAGAAGGAGCTGCCCCTGACCTCCCTGCTCCCCTTCCTGTAGAGCGGGGACCTGCTCGCTGCCCGCTCCGGTGCAGAGGGCAGACCCCGGTCTCTCCTCCACACCGGGTCCTGGCGGGCGGTCCGCTGGCTGGGGCTGGGGCTGGGGCTGGGGCTGGGGCTGGGCTGGGGCTGGGCTGGGCGGGGAGGGGCTCACACTCAGGCTGGGCTGGGCGCTGATGCTGTAGCTGACGCAGGGTTTCCTGGGTCACCCGATGCTGACTGGGGTATTATTTTTCATGAATTAATTTCTTTGGAGGAGGAGGAGGAGAGGGGGCCTCGGGGGAAGAGAAAGGGCCACTTCGCAGGGCAGAAGGTCCCCCTTTGCTCCTCCACACTGCCTCGCGCCTTTCACACAGAGTTCTAGAAGGAGGTTCTCAGGAGTCCAGGAATCCGTGCAAGGGGCCAGGGCGGGGCCGTGGACCGGGCGGTCAGAAGTCTTGGAGCCCACAGTCTCCTTCACTGCACCCGTGTCTTCCTCCCCCACAGCCTGGCGCCATCCAGTTCCCACCCCGCGGAGAGCAGGGCCTCGCGGCGACACCGGGCCCGGGCTCTGCCCGAGACACCCCCTCCCAGGGATCAGGCTTGGCTCTGGGAGACCCCAACTTCCCAGGCTCCGGTGGGGAGCGGGGCCAGGCGAGGGTGCCCTGACGAGGGTGGGTGCGGAGGGAGCAGCCGCTGCCACAGTCGGAGCAGAGGAGGTCTTGGCAGAGGTCCGCCGGGAGGAGACGGCTCTCCTGGCCTGTTTTCCTCCGACACCGTCGGCACTGGCTTTTTGGGTACAGGCCTGTCTGGCCATAACTGCTGTGGCGCCGGAGGGTCTTGCTCAGAGATGTCCAGAGAGCAGCCCTATGGCCCATCTGTCCTTGCTGGGGGCTGCCACCCCGTCGCCCTTTTGTCCAGCGTCTGCAGCTGGGAGCGACATGCAGTGATTGATGGCCGTGGCTTTGACGCCACGTGTGTAAATAGGCTGTGGCTACGGTGGGTGGGTCGGAGCCCAGGAGGCAGCTGGGGGGACCTGGCTATGGCCTTTCATGCTGCTAGGTGGCTGCAAGGCTTCCATTGTGTGGTTACGTGGGTCCTTGAATGATTTTGGGGAGGTTTCCAGCTCAGAATGATGCAGAAATGATAACACTCAAAGCAGGGGCCACGCCAGGCCAGTGCCTTCGCTTCTCCCGGCTGCTGGTGGGCACGGGGGAACCAGGGCACATCTGTGGCATCCAGGGACGCATCTGTGGCATCCCGGGACGTCCCTTGTCAGCCCGTTTGCCACACGTTGTTCCTCTTGACCAGGGAGGGGTGGAGGAGCTGCTTCCCAGGACTGGAGGAGCAGCTGGGCCCCTGCTGCACGTCCGGTGGGACACACCTGTGAGCCCTCCAGAGGGAGAGTGCAGGCCCCTTCTGAGCCTGGTGTTGCAGGCGCTCCACTCTCTCCGGAAACCAGGGCACCCGGGGCGGAGGCTCCTCAGGCCGGGGAGGCGGGGAGGGTGCCCTGCATGGAGAGAGACACCGGCGCTCCCCAACTTCTCTGCTGCTTACTCCTCCCAGGCCCCGTTCTCCCTGGGGTCCCCCGTTTAATAGCCCCCTGCACTGTTTGATATCTTAGTGTCTGAGGTTGACTGCGGGTAAATCTTTAAGACACTCCCCAACTGTGTTTGTTTATAAATGCTGTTTATAGTGCAATAAAGGTGTTTCAGGAATATGGGGGTGGAGGTTGGCTTCCCTGGCTGTTTAATAATGAGAGTTCTGCGGTGAACTCCAGGGAGGAAGGGGGAGAGGATTCCAGATCAGCAAGGTCCTTTCCATTTCCCTCCGCATTCTCCTGCCCTGGGTGGAGGCAGGCAGGGGGCAGGAGCCCAGCCCCTGATAAACCACCTCCCTGGGAGCAGCAGGTCTGGGTGCTGCTTCACGCTTCCAGCTCCGTGACTACACGGATGTCAGGAAACAGGACTCTGATCCCACACGGTGCCTGCAGGGTGGGTCCCGTCTCCCCTCAGAACCTTCAGACAGGACCCTGTCTCCACAGACCCCCTCCAGACACGGCCCTGTATCCCCCTCACACCCCTCAGGACAGGACCCCGTTCCCCCCTCACACCCCTCAGGACAGGACCACGTGCCCCCTCAGACCCCTCAGGACAGGACCCGTCCCCCCTCACGCCCCTCAGGACAGGACCCCGTGCCCCCTCACGCCCCTCAGGGCAGGACCCCGTCCCCCCTCACGCCCCTCAGGGCAGGACCCCGTCCCCCCTCACGCCCCTCAGGACAGGACCCCGTCCCCCCTCACGCCCCTCAGGACAGGACCCCGTTCCCCCCTCACACCCCTCAGGACAGGACCCGTCCCTGTGCTCTCAGCCCAGGCTGAGCTGCTCTGTCTCCTGCTGCCCATGGGGTCCAGATGTCTCTGCCATCTCAAATCCACCAGGAGCTTTTGGGAATTGGGGTTTGGCGCAGCCTGACCTCCTGATGAGCCCCAGTCAGGGCCTGGGATGGGTTGACAAGGCTACGGGCGCCTTGTAGCCTCTTCAGCCCCAGCCACTCATCCCTAGGCTGCATGGGTGTGTGTGTGTGCGTGCCAGGTAGGCGCACATATGTAGCCATGTGCTTCTGCATGTGTGTGCAGTGTGACTGCGTGTGTGCCCATGTTACTGTGTTTATCTGTTCAGCGTATGTAACAGTGCTCCTGTGGCCAGGTGAGTACCTGCAAGCACTCGAGTATAGCTGCCTGTGTGCTGGCATCTGCACGTGTAAGCATGTGAGCTGTGTATGCGTGTGTGTGTGCACTTGTGTGTGCCTGTGTCACCGCGTGTGCTGGCGTGTGCACGTGTAAGCATGTGAGCTGCGTATGTGTGTGTGTAACTGCCCTTGTGTGTGCCTGTGTCACCGCCTGTGTGCTGGTGTCTGCACGTGTAAGCACGTGAGCTGCATATGCATGTGTAACCCTGTGTGTGCTTGTGTGTGCCTGTGTCACTGCTGGTGTGCACTTGTGTGTGCGTTTGTGTGTGCTGGTGTCTGGGAGCTGCAGCTGCCCATGCCCTCCCCCTCCACTTCCAAGTGGGCGTCATCCAGGGATGCTGCACCTGCGTGGTGTCTCGCCCTGTCTCAGGTCTTGGCCCACTGCCCTTCAGATCAGCCCCCACCCCAGGGGAGTCAGATGCCCTTGTTCACTCCTGGCTGTGGCCATTTGCTGCCTTGTGATATTGATCCTGAGCAGAGTGAATCTACTGTTTGCACGTCCAGCATCCCCGGCGCCACAGGGCGCTTGGCCCCAGTGGGTGCTGTGCGGTGAAGGAGGCAGGCACACCTGCCAGCAGTCTCTCCTTTCAGACTGGCGGCCATCCTGAGTCTCCCGACTCTCAGGAAGGCCGTGGGCACCACAAGCAGGGGGGCACCCTGTTTGCTGCAAATTACAAAAAGATGCCCCTTCTTCCGAGTGGAGCCATCATAGGGAACAACAGAGCCAAGAGATGAGGAGTCAGAATCCTGGAGACATTGTGGACACCTGGATCCAGCTGTGCCTGAAGTCCATAACTGCACACCATTTCAGCTCAGAGGGTGGGCCAGTAAAGTGCCTTCTTTGCTCAAGCCGGCTTGTTTCAGTTTTTTTGTTTTGTTTTGTTTTGTTTTGTTTTGTTTGTTTGTTTTTTGGAGACGGAGTCTTGCTCTGTTGCCCAGGCTGGAGTACAGAGGTGCAGTCTCAGCTCACTGTAGCCTCTGCTTCCAGGGTTCAAGAGATTCTCCTGTCTCAGCCTCCCAAGTAGCTGAGATTACAGGCGCCCGCCACCACGCCCGGCTAGTTTTTTGTACTTTTAGTAGAGACGGGGTTTCACCAAGTTGGCCAGTCTCGTCTTGAACCCCAGGTGATACGCCTGCCTCGGCCTCCAAAGTTGGCCAGTCTCGTCTTGAACCCCAGGTGATACGCCTGCCTCAGCCTCCCAAAGTGCTGAGATTACAGGCGTGAGCCACCACATCTGGCTGATTCATTTTTTAAGTTGACAGAACACTGATCCAGTGGGTATCCTATCCGAGGAGGAGGATTAACACCTTCCCAGGGCCCCTGCCTTGCGGCATCTCCTCTCTGGGGCCTTGAACCTCTAACCCTGACGTGTGGGGAGCCTGCAGGGCAAGTTTCAAGCCCCACCTTCCACTTGGGGTGTGGCCCAGGCCAGCGCGTGGCTTTTCTGGGTCTCAGGCTCCCCAGGCCGAAGGCTTCGTCTGTGATGGGCCCTGGCGGCTTGAGTGCAGTAGAGCTCAATCCACAGGCTCACTGGGTGGAAGCCGGCACAAAATAGCGACGATAATTAATATAATCACATCAGGGCCATAATTACAGGCGGCCTCAGACCCACCCAGGCGGGGGCTCCCTCGGCCTCTCTCTGCGGCACCCACCTTCTTTCCTCGCACCCACTGCCCCAGTGCCAGATTCAATTAAGCTTTTGTTTTCTTCTCAGCTCCTGGGGGTGGGAGGGAGGGGCTGCCCACAGCCAGTTCCGCTGACAGGAGGAGAAAAATGACTTCAATAAAAAGGAGGAGGCGGGCGCTGACCCGCGCACATGCTCCTCCCCACGAGGGCGGGCGATTTCCACGGGCTGGCACTGAGCCCTGGCTCCACGGGGGACCACAGGCAGGCGACCCGGCGTCCGAGCCTCAGTTTACTCTACTGTACAGTGACGTGGTCCCAGAGCCTCCCTCCAGGGTCACATGCAGGGCAGGGCCTGTTGATTAAGCCCATTGTGGGTGGGTGGGCGGGAGGACCCGCTGAATCCTCAGCAAGATGCTGCTGACTGCCATTCACAGATGGAAAAACCGAGGCACAGAAGGCAAAGGGGTCTGCGCACACCTCCCAGCTGACAGGACAGGAATTCGGACCAGGGCTGGACCCACGCTGCTCTTCCCGGGTGGGACTGGACACCTGCTTGCATGGCCAGTTCCTGCCCTCTGGCTGAGAGGGCCCCAGGGCCGCCGTGGCCCAACGTGCTGTGTGGAGCTGTGCTCTGCCAGCCATGGGTCAGAATCCTGACAAGTCCCTCCGTTCTCTGCAGCGCCCTGTACCCTCCCTGCCTGCTGGTGGGGCTGAGTGAGCACTGACCCAGCACCCGTGGCACCCAGTCCTGGTCACCGGCTGAGCCCTGCTGCAGCGCCACGGATGAGACCCGCACCTTCCCCCGTGTGGTGAGGAATCGTCTTGTGCGGAGTGAGGTCTGGGCTTTGCCTTGGCTTTGGGAGGTGATATCTGCCCTGCCTGAGAGGAGCGTCTTGGTCTAGGGTAGGGAGGGCCACACCAGCAAGACCAAACGTGGGACTTGGGAGCGCCTTGGGTCCCACAGCGTCAGACACCCTTGGAGCTTGAGGGCAACCCCGTGGCAAGCAATCAATCAATCAAGCCCCCACGAGGGAGTCCTCGTAGAGCTCTGGACGCCCAGGCTGCCGTGCCCTTTCCTGGTGGTCCGTGCGCCCTGTGAGTGTGCAGTTCCCGGCTTCCCCGGACAGGACCATGGGGCTTCTCCTGGACGCTGCCTCATGTGCTCTTCCCCAGCCACGGCACCTGCCCCCCGGCACTGTGACAAACCCTAACTGTGACAAGGACAGCTTGCTGGGAGTTCTGTGCGTCCTCGCAAATCGGCAAGAGTGAGAGTGGGCCTGGGAGCCCCTGGGCTGCCGTTGGGGCTGGAATGGGGGCACCATTGTTGGGCCACTGCTTTCTGACCTTTCAGCGTGGCTCACTGCAACCCCCGGGCCAGAGAATCCTCGTGGCCTCCCTGGGAGTGCGCCTGCCCGGCCGTGGAGACACATGACCCTTGCCCCCAAGCTCCCCTCTGACCTCCCTAACCCCTTTGCCTGTGGCCCAGGCAGCTCAGAGGCACCCCCCCCCCCCACCAGCCACAGTGTCCCCACCCTCCCCTCCCACCTGGGCCCCCCCAGCCAAGCCACAGAATGCTCCTTCCTCATCTCCTACAGTCACGGGGACAGCTCAGATCAGGGACTGCAGCTCCCACACTCCCCACTGAGCACTCTGGGCCAGCCCCTCCCCCTCTCTGAGCCTCGGTTTCCCCCTGTGTAAGTGAGGTGCCCAGTGCACACTGCCCTCTAGGCTTCAGGTGATGGCAAAATTGAGCTTTCAAAGCACTCATCGCATAAACCTCATTCAGACCACGGGCCACCGTAGGTCAAAGGTGTGTCCAAGTGTCTACTGAGGAACAGCAGGACCAGACTGAGTTTTATACGCAGCAGGAGGAAGGAGGCACCTGCCACTCAGGGACAAACTCATCTGCATTTGTCAATCTCAAGCAGCGTCCAACCCCAGAGCCGGGACACTGGCAAGAGTGGCGGGAAGCGTCCACAAAGTGACCTCCTGGGTGGCTGGGCTGGTCGAGGCTCTGGAATAGAACTGATCCTCTAGGCGATTCGGCCCCTCGGGGACACGGGGCAATGTCTGGGGCTTCTGTGGTTGTCACGACTAGGGGAGCTCCTGGTGTGGAGTGGGCGGAGGCCAGGGACACTGCTCAGCACCCAGCAGTGCCCAGGACGGCCCCACCCCAGAGAATGATCCGCTCTGAGGCCCACAGTGCCTAGGGTCCAGGATCAAAAGAGCAGGCAATGATATTTTTACCCCTTTCCAAGTTCTGGATAATTTTCCCAAACCTGAGGATGAAACGAGAGAAGGCACATAAGCTGCCTAGCAAGGTGACTGCACACGGTGAGGGGCCACACGTGTTGACAGCACACGGTGAGGGGCCACACGTGTTGTCTGCACACGGTGAGGGGCCACAGGTGTTGTCTGCACACGGTGAGGGGCCACACGTGTTGTCTGCACACGGTGAGGGGTCATACCTGTTGGCTGTTCCCCTTTCCTTTGGCAAATGTGGACTGAGTGCTGCTGTGCCTCATGCTCGTGTCGGGGATACCACAGCTCCAGGGTGTCCCTGACATAATGTTCCCGGCCCTGCACTCTCCAGAGCCGGGACTCTCCCCATGGAGCAGTGGCCTCTGGGCCCGTCCCCTCCAGACTGCTACGCGCAATAGAAAGTGGCAGTGGGTAGTTTCCAAACCCAGGCCGTGAAAAGGAGGCAGGCGCAGCCCAGCCCAGCCCATGAAAAGGAGGTGGCCCAGGGAGGCAGGCGCAGCCCAGCCCATGAAAAGGAGGTGGCCCAGGGAGGCAGGAGCAGCTGGCAGCCCACGCGGGCCCCAGCCTCCTGGTCTTAGAGCAGACTCCCAGATGTCATGGAGCAGGGGCACCGTCCCTGGTCTGCCCGAGTTCCTTCCTGACTGAGGCTGTTTCTCATCGACAAGCGTTGGGGTGGGTGCCTAGTCCGAGTCCTGCAAGCCTTGCCCTTGGAGGACTTCCTGGAAGAGGAGGCCAGAGGACAAAAGGGTTGTGAAGCCCCAGAGCAGAAACGACTCAGCCCCAAAACTTCAAGGAGGCCTGTGGGTCACAGAGGGGACTGTAAGAGGAGTGTGGACTTTATCCTGTGGGCAAAGGGCTTGGATGAATGTTTTAGGATGACCTGAAGTGTCTGGAAGGAAGAGGCACGGCCGGGCAGCACAGAAGCCAAGTGGGGGCAGGGCACTGGTGCTGGCTCTGGATGGGCGAGGCGGATGCCTGGCACCAGGGTGAGCAGAGAGGAGCAAGACACATTTGGAAGAGACTGAGGCTGCAAAGCTTCCAGGATGTGCGAGGACTAGGTGTTCAGGATGGTGGACGGGGGTGGGGGGGTGCGCCTGCCGAGTCCTGTCAGCATTCACCTACCTGCAAGCCCAGGAGCTTCTGCCTTCCAAACGCACCGGGAACCTTCTCAGCAAGCAGGTGCAGCCGCTGAGCGCAGCAGCACGATGCCTCTCCGCCACACTCGGCGGAACACACAGGGCAACCCGGGCAGGAGGAATTCGAGAGCGGCCAACGTGACTCTACCTGCTGCCAGCAACCGAAGTCAGGATGGGGCCCCCGGGGCAGGGACCAGGAGGGATGAGGGGCCTCTGGGGGCCATCACGGGTGGTGTTTTCATCGGAGTGGGGGCTGCTATGGTGAGTTTGTTTATAAATGTTCACTGAGCTCATCAGGACCAAGTATCCAGAACACATAAACTATTCATACAACTCAGCAACAAAATGACCAACAACCCCATTAAAAAATGGGCAAAAGACTTCAATGGGCATTTATTGAAGAAGACACACAAATGGCCAACAAGCACATGAAAACATGCTAGGCATCTTTTGTCATGACCGAGATGCAAATCGAAACTATAATGAGATGCAAATCAAAACCACTTCCCACCTACTAGGAGAGCTGTAATCAAGAATATGGAAAATAACCAGTGTCGGTGAGGCTGTGGAGAAACAGGACCCCTACACACTGCTGACAGGGCTGTAATGTGGTGTAGCCGCCGTGGCAAACCGTCTGCCATTTCCTCAAAAAGGTAAACGCAGAAGTTCCACGCGGCCCAGCAGTTCCACTCCTGAGTGCACCCGAAAGAATTGCAAACTGTCACTCAAACAAACACTGGTGTGTGAACGTTCATTACAGCTCGTTTACATCATTCGAAACGTAGAAACAGCCCAAATGTCCATCGGCAGAGAGAGATGAACCACCATGGGGCATATTCGTACACTGGAATAGTACTCAATCACAAAAAAAAAGGAGCATGGCCTTGAAACATGACACTCAGTGAAAAAACTCAGGCCAAAAGGACGCATATTGTCTGCTTATATTTACATGAGATGTCAAATATAGGTAGATCCAGAGGATTTCTTTTTGAGATAAGAATGTTTTGGGGAGCTAGACATGGTGACTTGTACCTACAATCTTAGCAACGTGAGAGGCTGAGGCAGGAGGATCCCTTGAGCCCAGGAATTGGAGGCTGCAGTGAGCTGTGAATATGCCACTGCACTCCAGCCTGGGCCAAAAAGCAAGGCCCTGACAATTTATTTATTTATTTATTTATTTATTTTTTGAGATGGAGTCTCGCTCTGTCCCCCAGGCTGGAGCGCAGTGGCGTGATCTCGGCTCACTGCAACCTCTGCTCCCAGGTTCACGCCATTCTCCTGCCTCAGCCTCCCCAGTAGCTGGGACTACAGGTGCCCGCCACCACGCCCGGCTAATTTTTTTTTTTATTTTTAGTAGAGACGGGGTTTCACTGTGTTAGCCAGGATGGTCTCAACCTCCTGATCTTGTGATCGGCCCACCTTGGCCTCCCAAAGTGCTGGGATTACAGGCATGAGCCACTGCGCCCGGCCTGACAATTTATTTTAAAAAAAATGTTTTGGAGCTTAATAGAAGTTATAGTTGCACAACATTGTGAAGGTACTAAAAGACACTGAATTGATCATGTTAAAGTGGTTAATATTACTTAAGGTGCAATGGCTCACGCCTGTAATCCTAGCACTTTGGGAGGCCGAGGCTGGTGGATCGCCTGAGGTCAGGAGTTTGAGACCAGACTGGCCAACATGGTGAAACCCCGTCTCTACTAAAAACACACAAAAAATTAGCCAGATGTGGTGGCACATGACTGTAATCTCAGCTACTCGGGAAGCTGAGGCAGGAGAATTGCTTGAACCCAGGAGGCAGAGGTTGCAGTAAGCCAAGATCATGCTCCTGCACTCCAGCCTGGTGACAGAGTGAGATTCCATCTCAACAAACAAACAAACAAACAAAAAAGAAAAAACAAAAGGCCGGGCGTGGTGGCTCATGCCTGTAATCCCAGCACTTTGGGAGGCCGAGGCGGGTGGATCACGAGATCAGGACATTGAGACCATCCTGGCTAACACAGTGAAACCCCGTCTCTACTAAAAAATACAAAAAATTCGCCAGGCGTGGTGGCGGGCGCCTGTAGTCCCAGCTACATGGGAGGCTGAGGTAGGAGAATGGCATGAACCTGGGAGGCAGAGCTTGCAGTGAGCCGAGATTGCACCACTGCACTCCAGCCTGGGCGACAGAGCGAGATTCCGTCTCAAAAAAAAAAAAAAAAAAAAAAAAAGGTGTCACAGAATGCTCTCACTTGGTGCCCAATCATCCATCCTATGATCCCTTTCATCACCCATTCCATTCATCCTTCCCATCGTCCTTCTCCATAATCCTTCCCATCATCCTTCCCATCATTCTTCCCATCATCCTTCCTATCATCCTTCCCATCATCCTTCCCCATCATCCTTCCCCATCATCCTTCCCATCATCCTTCCCATCATCCTTCCCATCATCCTTCCCCATCATCCTTCCCCATCATCCTTCCCCATCATCCTTCCCATCATCCTTCCCCATCATCCTTCCCATCATCCTTCCCCATCATCCTTCTCCATTATCCTTCCCATCATCCTTCCCATCATCCTTCCCATCATCCTTCCCATCATCCTTCCCCATCATTCTTCTCCATCATCCTCCATTATCCTTCCCCATCATCCTTCCCCATCATCCTTCCCATCATCCTTCTCCATTATCCTTCCCATCATCCTTCCCATCATCCTTCCCATCATCCTTCCCATCATCCTTCCCATCATCCTTCCCCATCATCCTTCCCATCATCCTTCCCCATCATCCTTCCCCATCATCCTTCCCATCATCCTTCTCCATTATCCTTCCCATCATCCTTCCCATCATCCTTCCCATCATCCTTCCCATCATCCTTCTCCATTATCCTTCCCATCATCCTTCCCATCATCCTTCCCATCATCCTTCTCCATCATCCTTCTCCATCATCCTTCCCCATCATCCTTCCCCATCATCCTTCCCCATCATCCTTCCCCATCATCCTTCCCCATCATCCTTCCCCATCATCCTTCCCCATCATCCTTCCCCATCATCCTTCCCCATCATCTTTCCCCATTGTCCGTCTCATTATCCTTCTCATTATCATCCTTCCCATCACCCATTCTGTCATCTTTCCCCATCACCTTTCCCATCATCCTTCCGTCATTCTTCCCCATCATCACCTATCCCCACCATCCTTCTCCATCATCCTTTCCCACCATCCTTTCCTATCATCCTTCACCGTCATCCTTCCCCATCATCACCTATCCCCACCATCCTTCTCCATCATCCTTTCCCACCATCCTTCCGTCATCCTTCCCCATCATCACCCACCCCCACCATCCTTCCTTATCATCTGTTCCATTGTTTGTCCCTAGACCAGCTCTGTTGCCTCCACCCTGGTCTCTGGACTGTGAGCACCAGGACTGCCACCTGCTGACCCTGTACACCGCCCTCCGTCTCTCCCATCTCTCTCACCGTAAAAACCCAAGTCCTTCCCGTTTCCACCAGGCCCTGCATGACCTGCCTGGCCACCTCCTTGCTCTCACCTCCTCCCTTTCTCTCCCTTGCTCAGTCTGCTGCAGCCACATGGGCCTCCTTTTGGTTCCGTCTGCACAGCAGGCACGTTGGTCTCAGAGTCTTTGCTCATGCTGTGCTCTTCGTAGATACCGTCACGGCCTTCAGCTCAGTGGCCTTCCCTGCCCCCACCCTCCCCCAGCTCTTCTTTGCTTTCTTCTCGGCACTCTGTCGGGGCCAGGACCACCTCCCAGCCTCTTCCCAGGCCCAGAACCGTGCTTGGCACACAGCAAGTGTTCAAGTTTTAGCTGAACAAATGTGTGTGATGGCCAAGGTGCTAAGATTTTTCTGAGAAATCAATAGGATGGGGGCCTGGGGCCTCTTCCCACCTTCACAGGCAGCTGCAGACACCACCTCCACTGGCCCCCAGGCCCTCCTCACACCCACTCACGCTCACGGGCTCTCTCTGGCTGAAAGGAAGGGCTATTTTTAACCACGTCATCCTCCGCCTCAAGTGTTTAATTGCAAATAATAAGGGTGGGCGACGGGAAAGCAAACCTCAGATTACACCAGCACATGGGGCAGGGCTGCCGGCACTGCCTGCCCACGTGGTCCCTCACATGGAGACCCTCACACACTCCGCCCCTAAGACCAGGGAAGACCCTTAAGGCATGCGTGTTCTGAGGAGCCTGCAGGCCCAGAGAGAGCTGCTGCAGAGAGGGAGGTGCCTGCCTGGCACAGGGCTGCATAGACGTCTATCCAAACTCAGGGACGGCTGGTCCTGTAGAGCCACGGGCCCCACGGAATGGGGACCATGCCGATGCCCTCCTCCCCAGCCGCACTCACCCCATTGTGTACTGGTATCTCCCCGCTGTCCCTGCAGGCTCTGGCCCCATCCCACCTCCAGGCCTTTCCTCCTGGTGCACTCTCCCCTGATCACCTCCCAGTCCCTTCCTCACCTCCCTCACTTCTGTCTTTGTCCAAAGTCCCCTTCCTGGGAAGGCCTCCCCGACCTCCCTACCTTCCTGCCTTCCCCACAACTCTGCCATCTCCTCCCTGCCGCGTTCTCCCGGCTAACAGACTCTGATTCACCAGTCGTGTTTCTTGCCTGTCTTCCCCACTAAGACACCAGTTCTAGGAGGGCAGGGATTTTGCCGATTTTGTTCACAGCTGGGTCCCCAGGGCCTCTGCCGGGATGGGCGTGGCACACGGTGCCCAATGTATGCTTGATGTACTCTCGAATGAATGAACAGCTGTGCAGGACTTTGGCAGCTCTTCCGGAAGCTTTTGGACGTGGCCAGTGCTGCCCCTCCCCGCGGACTAAGCAGCCGCCACCTGAGGCTGCCGTAGCGAAGGCACACGGCCTGGGTGTTCCCACAGCAGAGATGTGTCCTCCCAGTTCTGGAGGCCAGAGCTTTGCCATCCAGGTGTTGGCAGGGCTGGCTCCTTCCAGAGGCTCACAGGGAGACTGCGTCTGTGCCCTTCTCCAGCCGGTGGTCTTCGGCCTGTAGATGCCTCAGTCCAGTCTCTGCCTCTGTCCTTGCAAGGCCGTTGCCCCTGAGTGTGTTGTGAGCTCACTCCTCATCTTAGAGAGACGCCGGTCATCAGATTGAGGGTCCACCTGACTCCAGGGTGACCTCATCTTAACTCATCACATCTGCAAAGACCTTATTTCCAAATAAGGTCCTACTCATGGGTTCCAGGGACGGGCCGTATTTTGGGGGGAGATACAACTTAACCCATCATACTCTCCTTGATGCTGATTAAATCAAAGTCTGAGCCCATCTAGACCTGCAGAGTTGGGGTCTCTGTAGGAGGTAAGGTGGGGGGCTGGCCCAAGACTCTATTCTTTGGATATTGTTTTCACATCTTTTAGTTTTGATATCATTTTGGCCTTACAGGAAAATGGCAAGATTACTTGTCATACAGAAGGAACTCCCCCTGACTCTACCCAGAGTCACCAGCGGGCTGGATTTTCCCCATTTGCTGTGTCATCTTCGGTGTCTGTATCTCTCTGTATCTACAGCCACCTGTTATCTACGTAGGGTACAATATTCATATTTATACGCATTTTCAGAACCATTTAAGACTATGCTGGAGGTGCAATGCCCACTTCCTCCTAAACATATCAGCGTATCTTTTCTAAAAACCAGGATTCTCTTTTATAACCCTGGGGCTGTTGTCAACGTTGGGAAATTCCACATCCACACAACGCTCAGATCTAATCCGCTGCCTGCATTTAAATCTCACCGGCTGCTGTGGTGATGTCCCACTGTGGGTGGGGGGGCCTTGCTACCCCAGCAGGTACCATGGCAACAGATGCTGCCGGCCGGGCCTGCAGTGGAGCAGCCTGGGCTGGGAGCCAGCTGGGGCGGGGGCCGGGGTGGGGGCTGGGGGGCCAGGCCTGGAGGTGCTGCTGGCCCTGGGGTCGGGTTAATGGCACCCTGAGGACCACAGAGTGAAGCTCCTGGGACTTTCAGACCACTTGGCCTTGGCTAAGGGTTGAGAAGGGTTCTGAGGCCTTGCCAGGACTCAGAGGGAAACAGTGTGGCCCTCCGCAATCGGCTGCTGATGTCTGCCTCAGGCCGGACGCGGCGTGGGCGCAGTGTGCTGTATGTTTGTGTCCAGCCCTCGTGTTCACAGATGAGGAACGGGCTCCTTCTGAGGCTCTTGGCAAGCGTGGAGGAAGCAGAGCCCGGTTGCCCAGTCCACGGGCTTGACTGCACCCAAATGCTGGGGAGAAGGGGCTGCCACATCAGAGCTGCTCACAGCCGGGCCCTGGGGAGCCACCGATGTCCCTGCACCTCCGTGTTCCCATCTGTGACAGGGAGCAGTGGTGGCCGTCTCGGTGTTCCCATCTGTGACAGGGAGCAATGGTGGCCGTCTCGGTGTTCCCATCTGTGACAGGGAGTAATGGGGGCCGTCTCGGTGTTCCCATCTGTGACAGGGAGCAGTGGGGGCCGTCTCGGTGTTCCCGTCTGTGACAGGGAGCAGTGGGGGCCGTCTCGGTGTTCCCGTCTGTGACAGGGAGCAGTGGGGGCCGTCTCGGTGTTCCCGTCTGTGACAGGGAGCAGTGGGGGCCGTCTCGGTGTTCCCGTCTGTGACAGGGAGCAGTGGGGGCCGTCTCGGTGTTCCCGTCTGTGACAGGGAGCAGTGGGGGCCGTCTCGGTGTTCCCGTCTGTGACAGGGAGCAGTGGGGGCCGTCTCGGTGTTCCCGTCTGTGACAGGGAGCAGTGGGGGCCGTCTCGGTGTTCCCGTCTGTGACAGGGAGCAGTGGGGGCCGTCTCGGTGTTCCCGTCTGTGACAGGGAGCAGTGGGGGCCGTCTCGGTGTTCCCGTCTGTGACAGGGAGCAGTGGGGGCCGTCTCGGTGTTCCCGTCTGTGACAGGGAGCAGTGGGGGCCGTCTCGGTGTTCCCGTCTGTGACAGGGAGCAGTGGGGGCCGTCTCGGTGTTCCCGTCTGTGACAGGGAGCAGTGGGGGCCGTCTCGGTGTTCCCGTCTGTGACAGGGAGCAGTGGGGGCCGTCTCGGTGTTCCCGTCTGTGACAGGGAGCAGTGGGGGCCGTCTCGGTGTTCCCGTCTGTGACAGGGAGCAGTGGGGGCCGTCTCGGTGTTCCCGTCTGTGACAGGGAGCAGTGGGGGCCGTCTCGGTGTTCCCGTCTGTGACAGGGAGCAGTGGGGGCCGTCTCGGTGTTCCCGTCTGTGACAGGGAGCAGTGGGGGCCGTCTCGGTGTTCCCGTCTGTGACAGGGAGCAGTGGGGGCCGTCTCGGTGTTCCCGTCTGTGACAGGGAGCAGTGGGGGCCGTCTCGGTGTTCCCGTCTGTGACAGGGAGCAATGGGGGCCACGCCTTCAGGGCTGCTCGAGGACTGAGTGGGAGGATGTTGCCACACACAGTTTTGTTGATGGTGTCTGTGGTTTTACAGTGACCCTACTCTCAGGCTACACGGGCTGCATCTGTTACAGCCATGAGTCTGCATTGTTCAGAATCATGTCTTGGAGGCCACGCTCTACCCACCTCTGTCTCCCGTTACCGTGGGGTCTTGGCCTGCGCTGCTCTAGAACCCCAACCCCAGCTCAGGCTCCAGGAGAGAAATGGATGGGTCCCCACAAGCCAGACCGCAGCCTCCCAGAACCAGCTCATGGGGGATATGGGAGTGAGTAGAGACGTGAGTGCAGGAGCCACGGGCAGGGCACGTGCAAGAGGCCAGTGGTGGACTCAGAGGACAGGCAGACACACAGAGGAGAGAGAAAGAGGGAGGGGAGACAGAGAGACGGAGAGGGGCATCGCCCTGTGTCTGGAGGGAGGGGCTTGTCAAGGGCTGGGTTGGGGGTTGGGGCTGCAGAGGGATTGGGGGACTCGTCCCAGCCTCTCCTCCAAGTGCATCTTGGGCTGTTCCCCAGAAGCCGGCTCTTTGGACTGAAAATAGACCTCACAGCTCAGACACTGTCTCTGCAGCCACCCTGGTGGCCCCTCGCGCGTCCCCAGCTTCCCCGGGAATGCGGAGTGTGCTGGTGAATTTTTTGTGTGAACTCAACTGGGCCGCAGGATCCCCAGAAGTTTGGTCAAACATCATTCTGGGCACGTCTATGAGGATGTTTTCGGATGAGATGAACATTTGCAAACCACCCGCTCTTAGGAACACACCCAAACTCTGCTGTTGCGTTTAGGGTCTCATTATTATGAGTAAATCTGGGATGAATATTTATGTGTGAACGTCACTGACTACGTGCTCTGTGACATGTTTGGACATGTGTCCCTCCAAATCTCATGCTGAAATGTGATCCCCAGAGTTGGTGTGGGGCCTGGTGGGAGGTGCTGGCTCACGGGGCAGATCCCGCCTGCAGGGCTTAGCCCATGCCCTTGGTGACACGTGAGTTGAGTTCTTGCTCACCTGAGAGCCCTTTAGGAGCGCGGCACCTTCCCCCTTGCTGCCTCTCGCTCACCTGAGAGCCGTTTAGGAGCGTGGCACCTTCGTCCTTGCTCCCTCTCACCCGTGACACACCAGCTCCCTCTTCACCTTCCTTGACGAGTAAACCTCCCTGGCCTCCCCAGAAGTGGCCCAGAGGCTGGTGTCACACTTCCTGTACAGCCCGCAGAACCGTGAGCAAACGAACCCTCTTCGTTATGAACGACCCAGCCTCAGGGACCTCTTTATAGCGACACAACCACCGGCTGACACACTCCGTAAGACAGATGACTGGGGGTGAAGATCCTGGGCCCAAGGACGGAGCATCTGTGATGCAGGTACCTGCCGCCCGGTTCCCTTCGGAGGGCTGCGCCCGTGCAGGGCCGAGGGTGTGGGGCCTGCCCCCACGCCAGCCCATCCTTGTCAACCCTGCACGTCTCTCTCTCTCTCTCTCTCTCTCAGCTCAGTGCAACCTCCGCCTCCTGGGTTCAAGTGATTCTTCTCCCTCAGCCTACCGAGTAGCTGAGATTACAGGCACGCACCACTACGCCCAGCTGATTTTTGTATTTTTAGTAGAGACGGGGTTTCACCATGTTGGCCAGGCTGGTCTCAAACTCCTGACCTCAGGTGATCCGTCCGCCTTTGCCTCCAAAAGTGCTGGGATTACAGGCATGAGCCACCACGCCCAGCCCCTTGAACTCCTGACCTCAGGTGATCCGTCCGCCTTTGCCTCCAAAAGTGCTGGGATTACAGGCATGAGCCACTGTGCCCCGCCCTTAACTTGAATTTCTTAAGGCTGGATGTGTGTTCCTAAGATCTCGGCCACCGTATTTCTTCCATTTGTAACTTGCTCATCCAAGTTCTCACTCATCCTCCTGCTGGGGTTTTGACCTGTTACTAATTTATGTGAGCTTCTTGTATAACAAGGATACATGATCAAGGCCGACGCTGAGACCCTGTTGTATACTCACAGGCACACGGCCGAGGCTGAGACCCTGCCGTGTACTCACAGATACACACGGCCGAGGCTGAGACCCTGCCGTGTACTCGCAGATACACACGGCCGAGGCTGAGACCCTGCCGTGTACTCACAGATACACACGGCCGAGGCTGAGACCCTGCCGTGTACTCGCAGATACACACGGCCGAGGCTGAGACCCTGCCGTGTACTCGCAGATACACACGGCCGAGGCTGAGACCCTGCCGTGTACTCGCAGATACACACGGCCGAGGCTGAGACCCTGCCGTGTACTCTCAGATACACACGGCCGAGGCTGAGACCCTGCCGTGTACTCTCAGATACACACGGCCGAGGCTGAGACCCTGCCGTGTACTCTCAGATACACACGGCCGAGGCTGAGACCCTGCCGTGTACTCGCAGATACACACGGCCGAGGCTGAGACCCTGCCGTGTACTCTCAGATACACACGGCCGAGGCTGAGACCCTGCCGTGTACTCTCAGATACACACGGCCGAGGCTGAGACCCTGCCGTGTACTCTCAGATACACACGGCCGAGGCTGAGACCCTGCCGTGTACTCTCAGATACACACGGCCGAGGCTGAGACCCTGCCGTGTACTCGCAGATACACATGGCCGAGGCTGAGACCCTGCCGTGTACTCTCAGATACACATGGCCGAGGCTGAGACCCTGCTGTGTACTTGCAGACACATGGCCGAGGCTGAGACTCAGAGGTGCTGTAGTCCCAGCTACTCGGGAGTCTGAGGTGGGGGGATCGCTTGACCTCAGGAAGTTGAGGCAGAGTGTGTGGAGATTGCACTGTTGCACTCCAGCCTGAGTGACAGAGCAAGACACTGCCTCAAAAATAAAAAAATACATAAATACTGAAATTGTTAGGGGTGGAGGGGCATGACATCTACAACTTAGCTTCAAATGTTCAGGAAAAAACCGACAGGACAATAACACAGGGCGGCAGGTCGTTCACAGCGGGTGAACAGGTGAAGGACACGCAGATTTCTTAGTGGGACCTTAAAGCCAGTTTGACATGGGAGCTGCCGACGTGACCTCAGTGACACAAAGAAACCTTCTGCCCCCACCTCCCTCCCAGTCAGACCTCACCAGGCGCCTTCTGCCCCCACCTCCCTCCCAGTCAGAGCTCACCAGGCGCCTTCTGCCCCCACCTCCCTCCCAGTCAGAGCTCACCAGGCGCCTTCCCCCACCTCCCTCCCACTTCATCAGTTCCAGGGAGCTTTCCTTCAAAATGATACTACTTTTCTTGAAAATTTGCAATTATTTCAAAACAACAACACAAACAAAGCCAGAAAGGCGTGCAAACAAACAGCAGTGAGAACAAAACAAGGTTACTAACCAGCTTCTGTGCTCTGCCCCAGGCTTGAGCCTGCTCTCTCTTTGTTAAAAACCATTGACAGTGCTGGGGACAGTTGAACTTTCATTAGCACCAAGATGCGACTTTCCCTTTGGGGTAGCCAGGACTGGCCCTGAAGGAAAAGGGAACTAATTTCTCATCGCAGTATTTGGTGTTCTGTAGTCTGGGCCTTGTGTTGCTTAAAGGCACCTGGAGGACAGCGCTCTGAGTCCCTTCTCTGGGAAACAGGCTGTGAATTGTGGACAACACCGCGGGTCACTGTGTGAGGGAAGAGCACAGTTGTGCTTGCACCCAGGGGAAAGCCCGGCCCCACCTGTCACCCTCGTCCAGTGACATTTGTGGGATTTCTCCTCAGCCATAACCAAGGCTGTTCTGTTCCTCCCCACCGAACACTGCCAGAGCAGGCCCAGAGGGAGGTGGCAGCGAATGATTTAGGTTCCGCGGGAGCTGACCTGGGTTCGTGCCTGGTGCAATCCCGGGCCAATGCACTGCCTCTCTGAGCTCGTTTTCTCCTTGGTGAAACGAGGGTGGTAATGGGGAAAGCCGCCTCGCACAACAGACTGTGGGGGATCGATCATTCGGTTCGAGAGCTGCTGTTCAGTCCTCGGTCCAGTGTTAATCCCGGCGAGGGGAGACCAACTGCCCTTGACTGCGGCGGCATCTGGTGGTCACATGTGGTATTGCTGCCTCCTCGCCGGGTGCCCGCGGGCCGTCACTCACTCACGAGGCTTACTGAAATTCTCTTCTGCACTTTGGGAGGCCGAGGCGGGCGGATCACTTGAGGACGGGAGTTCGAGACCAGCCTGACTAACATGGAGAAACCCCATCTCTACTAAAAATACAAAATTAGCCAGGCATAGTGGCGCGCACCTGTAATCCCAGCTACTCCAGAGGCTGAAGTAGGAGAAATGCTTGAACCCGAGAGGTGGAGGTTGCGGCGAGCCGAGGTCGCACCACTGCACTCCAGCCTGGGCAATAAGAGCGAAACTCCAGCTCAAAAAAAAAGAAAGAAAGAAAGAAAGAAGTTCTGTTCTGGGTGCTGCTGGAAGTCCAGGCATGAACAAGATAGTCACAGTCTCTACCCTATTGGAGCACATACGCTAATGAGATAAAAAAGACAATAAATATGTAAAAAGGCAACACAGAGCAAGATCATGATACATGCAACTAAGCAAACAAACTCCCCATAGATTTAGGTAGAAAAATGAGGAGGCTCTACTTTAGATGAGGTGATTGGGGAAGGGTTTTTGGAGGAGGTGATATTTAAGGAGAATCTGGAAGGAGTCATGCCCCTGAATTGGGAGGGGGTTACTGGGCCCCAAACTGAGCTGGCGTGTGCAGCAGAAAGGCCTGCGTGGCTATGAGAGCAGGCGTGAGAGAGGGACAGGGGAGGGGACTAGCCTGGGGGGCCTGGGGAGGGGGCCAGGCAGCAGGGGGTCTCCATCCTGAAGTAGAAGTGCTGGGGGCCCACAGCCCCACTTGGGTGGCTCTGACCACTGGGAACAGGAGAAGGGTGTGCTTCCGTTGTGCGTTGCTGCATGACAAGCAGCACGGCCAGCAGTTGACTGCGGGCATTTGTCATTCTTCGTGATTCTGCGTTCTGTGCTAGGACGTGACCTCGCTAGGCAATAGGAACTTTCCAGCTCCATCACAATCTTACACAACTGTTGTGGACCGAAACGTGGTATGCTGCCGAAGCTGTAATAGGTGCTCAGCAGAATCAGCCATGTCTTCCCTCTGTAGGCTTAATTTGGAGTTGTTTCAAAATGAATCTGCCATTTTAGAGACTGGCAAGAGTGAATTTGACTGCGACTTCTTCCCCTTTCTCCTCTCTCTCCTCCTTCCATTTTCTTTTGCAAGGACTTTAGGGGCATAAAATTAGGTGAACCATAATTATTTCCATCCACCCATTCATTTACCCATTCACGATTCAACCATGAGCTCATTACCCAACCGGAGAATAAGAATGTGATCAACCACTTCCTGCCACAGTCCCAGCAACAGGAACACCTCCTACATCTGCTTATCAATCACTACGGTTCTCCTCCACCTCCTACATCTGCTTATCACTAAGGTTCTGCTCCACCTCCTACATCTGCTTATCACTAAGGTTCTGCTCCACCTCCTACATCTGCTTATCACTACGGTTCTGTTCCATTTCCTACATCTGCTTATCACTAAGGTTCTGCTCCACCTCCTACATCTGCTCATCACCACGGTTCTGCTCCACCTCCTACATCTGCTTATCACTAAGGTTCTGCTCCACCTCCTACATCTGCTCATCATCACGATTCTGCTCCACCTCCTACATCTGCTTATCACTAAGGTTCTGCTCCACCTCCTACATCTGCTTATCACGAAGGTTCTGCTCCACCTCCTACATCTGCTCATCACTAAGGTTCTTCTCTACCTCCTACGTCTGCTTATTAATCACTACGGTTCTGTTCCACCTCCTACATCTGCTTATCACTACAGTTCTGCTTTTTTTTTTTTTTTTTTTTTTTGAGAGGAGTCTCACTCTGTCACCCAGGCTGCAGTGCAGTGGCAGGATCTTGGCTCACTGCAAACTCCACCTCCTGGGTTCAAGTGATTCTCCTGCCTCAGCCTCCTAAGTAGCTGAGATTACAGATGCGCGCCACCATGCCCAGCTAAGTTTTTGTATTTTTAGTAGAGATGGGGTTCACCATGTTGGCCAGGATGGTCTCTATCTCTTGGCGTTGTGATCCGCCTGCCTTGGCCTCCCAAAGTGCTGGGATTACAGGCGTGAGTCACCACACCCGGCCAGCACTCATCTATTTTCTTATTGATATATAAGAGCTATTTACTCATGGTGGGTACTAATCAATTATAAATGTGACAAATGCTGCATTCCCATTCGTGACTTCTGTTTCCACTTTTTTGAGGAGTCCTGAACATCAGGCTTAAGTTTAATATGGCCGACTTATTGGTCATGTATGATTAGCACTCTACATGTCTTGTTAAAAAAATTACTCCCTACCTGGAGGGCAAAAGCATGGTCACATTCATTTTTTTCTGTAAGTTTTGAAGTTGTGTTTCAGCTTTCACATCCATACCCACTGAGGGCTGATGTTGTGTGTGGTATGAGGTAGGTGTGACAAGGAATAGTGATCCCCAGCGGTGTCCACATCCTCATCCCTGGAACCTGGTGTGAAAGTGATGATATGGATGGGAGTTACCCAACGCGACAGTCCAGAGACCAGGGAAAAAGCAATCGGATGCGCGCGCCTGCCCAGGCCAGCGCCTGAAACAGCCTGCCGTGATCCTAAAGCCAATTTGACCTCGGAGCTGTGGAAGTGACCTCAGCGAAAAGAAGACACCTTCTGCCCCCACCTCCCTCCCAGTCAGCTCACCAGACGCCTTCTGCCCCCACCTCCCTCCCAGTCGGAGCTCACCAGACGCCTTCTGCCCCCACCTCCCTCCCAGTCAGCTCACCAGACACCTTCTGCCCCTACCTCCCTCCCAGTCAGCTCACCAGACACCTTCTGCCCCTACCTCCCTCCCAGTCAGAGCTCACCAGACGCCTTCTGCCCCCACCTCCCTCCCAGTCAGCTCACCAGCTCCCAAAACTTCCAGTTCTTGTGAGCTTTCTTTCTAAATGATTCGCAACATTGCTGCTTCTAGTAAAAGCCCCAACCTCCTGTTCCCGCTGCAGGTATACCGAAGACCTCCCGGTCTGTGTGCACACCCCAAATTGCAATTCTGTTTTGTTTTGTTTTGTTTTTTTTTTTTTTTTTTTTTTGAGACGGAGTCTCGCTCTTTCGCCCAGGCCGGAGTGCAGTGGCGCTATCTCGGCTCACTGCAAGCTCCGCCTCCCTGCAAGCTCCGCCTCCCGGGTTCACGCCATTCTCCTGCCTCAGCCTCCAGAGTAGCTGGGACTACAGGCGCCCGCCACCGCGCCCAGCTAATTTTTGTATTTTTAGTAGAGACGGGGTTTCACCATGTTAGCCAGGATGGTCTCGATCTCCTGACCTCGTGATCCACCCACCTCGGCCTCCCAGAGTGCTGGGATTACAGGCGTGAGCCACCGTGCCCGGCTGCAATTCTGTTTTTATCTATTTTCCCAAACAAAACGTCTTACGTAAAAATGTGTCTCTATGTGCTCGTTTGACACTGGGAGCACGTTATTTTATGTGGCAAAATGGACTTTGCAGGTGGGACTGGGGTTGCAGACCTGGAGGGTCAGAGCACCCGGCTTATCCAGGCTGACCTTCAATCACCTGTTTCCGTAATAACCAGGCGGGTTTCCCAGCCCTGCTCAGAGATGAGTGCCAATGGAGCATCCACGTGAGGGGGCTTGACTGGCCGTTGCTGGCTTTGAAAATGGAGCGAGGGGCCAGGACCGAGAAGAGCGGTGGCCTCTGGGTGCTGGGAAGGGCCCTCAGCTGACACACGCAGCAACACTGGGAAGGGCCCCCAGCTGACACACGCAGCAATGCTGGGAAGGGCCCCCGGCTGACACACGCAGCAATGCTGGGAAGGGCCCCCGGCTGACACACGCAGCAATGCTGGGAAGGGCCCCCGGCTGACACACGCAGCAATGCTGGGAAGGGCCCCCGGCTGACACACGCAGCAATGCTGGGAAGGGCCCCCGGCTGACACATGCAGCAATGCTGGGAAGGGCCCCCGGCTGACACACACAGCAAGAACACAGATCTCAGTCCTATGAACACAAGGCACTGAACTCTGTGGCCACCAAATGAGCAGGAGACGGGCCTTCCCCTGAAGGCTGCAGGAGCCAGCCCTGCTCACACCGTGACTTGAGTCCAGTGAGATCCATGCTGGGCTTCTGAGCCCAGGATGGCCAGGTAATTGCTCAGTGTTGCTGGAGCCTCTGCTTGTGATATGTGTTAAGGCAGCCACAGCAGAGAGGAACACAGTAGGGACCTGGTTTATTTGCTGCCAGGCAGACGCCCCAGGTCCGGGCAGTCAGAACCCCACACATCCCACAGCCCGGTCCCCGTCCCCCTCTATTTTCTGCTCAAAGCAACATCACACGACATTCAGAAATCATGCACTTCCTTGGTTGTGAACGTCTTGCTTTTCCACAGGATTTTGAAGCAGACACGGACCCTCCAACTCTCCCCCGAGTGTGGGCAGAGTTCTGCTGTCCCTGCCTGCTCCTGAGCTCCTCTGGCTCCTGCTGTAGAGACCTCCAGCCCTGACTCCACCGAGAAGGTGCCAGGTGCAGCTCCTTCAGCCGCGTGGCCCTGGGAGCTTCCCCATGACCCTGGAGTGCTCATCTGCCTCTCCTCTCCACAACGGGCTGCCGTGAGGGCTAAACGCCCTGCAGCCTGGGTGCTGCCTGCGTGCTGCGAGCTGGAGGTTGCCAGATCCCCAACCGCGCCTCACTGGAGTAGGTTTAGGGAGCGGCCTGGGTGCTGCCTGCGTGCTGCGAGCTGGAGGTTGCCAGATCCCCAACCGCGCCTCACTGGAGTAGGTTTAGGGAGCGGCCTGGGTGCTGCGAGCTGGAGGTTGCCAGATCCCCAACCGCGCCTCACTGGAGTAGGTTTAGGGAGCAGCCTGGGTGCTGCCTGGGTGCTGCGAGCTGGAGGTTGCCAGATCCCCAACCGCGCCTCACTGGAGTAGGTTTAGGGAGCGGCCTGGGTGCTGCCTGCGTGCTGCGAGCTGGAGGTTGCCAGATCCCCAACCGCGCCTCACTGGAGTAGGTTTAGGGAGCGGCCTGGGTGCTGCGAGCTGGAGGTTGCCAGATCCCCAACCGCGCCTCACTGGAGTAGGTTTAGGGAGCAGCCTGGGTGCTGCCTGGGTGCTGCGAGCTGGAGGTTGCCAGATCCCCAACCGCGCCTCACTGGAGTAGGTTTAGGGAGCAGCCTGGGTGCTGCCTGCGTGCTGCGAGCTGGAGGTTGCCAGATCCCCAACCGCGCCTCACTGGAGTAGGTTTAGGGAGCGGCCTGGGTGCTGCCTGCGTGCTGCAAGCTGGAGGTTGCCAGATCCCCAACCGCGCCTCACTGGAGTAGGTTTAGGGAGCGGCCTGGGTGCTGCCTGCGTGCTGCGAGCTGGAGGTTGCCAGATCCCCAACCGCGCCTCACTGGAGTAGGCTTAGGGAGCGGCCTGGGTGCTGCCTGCGTGCTGCGAGCTGGAGGTTGCCAGATCCCCAACCGCGCCTCACTGGAGTAGGTTTAGGGAGCGGCCTGGGTGCTGCGAGCTGGAGGTTGCCAGATCCTGAACCGCGCATCACTGGAGTTTAGGGAGCAGCCTCGGGGTGCGGCACCCTGCTCTGAACGAGGTCTCCTGGAAACACTGCAGTGGCCACAGGCCCTCCAGCGGCAACAATGCCTAACATCTCTTTGTGAAAGGCACCCGCAGATCTTGATCAGGTTTAACTTAAGAGAGAAAAGTAAATCATAGCGTGCAAGGTGAGGGTTTGGGAGACTTCCGGCCAAGAAAGGGGATTTTCCCATGGCCTCCTGGATGGGACCAGATCCTCCCCAGGGCCTTTCTGCCTGGAGTCCTCCGAGAGACCCCTTTCCCGACAGAGGTGATGGTGAGGCTGCGTCTGGGAGCAGAGCATCAGGGAGATGGGATGGGAGCTGGAGAGGGCTTTGCGGATGGGCTGGGAGCTGGAGAGGGCTTTGTGTGTGTCGATGAACTGGGTCTCTTGCGTGCTGAGTGGTCACCATGCCCAGAGGCCGGCCCCACGCTGGTGGCAGGGGTGAGGGACAGAGCAGTCCTCAGGGTGGGCTAGCACTGGGTAGGGGTGGGGGTGGGGGTCCTAGGCCTGGGAGCCCAGAAAAGGGAAGGATGGTCAGGGACTCTCCCTGCATGGGGGACCGACAGGCTTGAGTCTTCAATGATGAGTAGAAAACCACCAAGCACAGAAGGGAGAAAGACTGGGTGGGGGCACAGAGGGGGAGAGGCGGGAGATTCAGCTCCTTTGGTGACCTACGAGAAATTCCTGAAGGCTGCAGCCTGGGGAATACTCCAGTTATAACCATTATTTTGTTGTGAGGATCGGAACAGCCTATTTTGAAGTTACTTCTCATGAGAGGTTGGGGCTGGAAGGGTCTGTATCACTTAGGGTGTAGTTTTAGCTGCTAAGAATTGGAAACCAAGCCAAAACGACTTAGTACTAAGGAAACTTACTGTTTCAAGTAACAAGAAGCCTGGACACAGAGTGGATTCCAAGGCTGCTAAGTTCAGAGGCTCGACCACCGCATCAAAGGCCCAGCTTTCAGTTCATCTGCCCTCAGATGGCCGGCCTCATGGTAACAGGAAGGCTGCCTGGGCTCTGGACATTACAGACGGGCCCAACAGGGACAGGAACAGGAGACGCGGTCTCTTCCTTGTGTCTCCTTTTGAGAGACGGAAGCCATAGCTAGATGCCCCTGCGGGTTCCCCTCAGGTCTCCTTCCTAAGCCAATCCTGGGAGGTCCTGAGTGAGCCGTGACCACCAGGACTGAGTCCTGATCCCAGCACAAGCCCAGGTGACCAGCAATGGAGACAGCGCACAGGTTAGAATGTGGACTGTGGGGAACGTGGCAGACACTCTCCTGTTGCCACGGCCACCACAGACACATTTGGGTGCTGAGGGAGTGAGGCCGCGGGGGCTGGGAAGGGACTGGTGCATGGGGGACAGCAGGCGAAGGTCACTCGGGAACCAGCCCAGCTCCGAGGCTGCGGGCAGGTCGGAAAGGGAGCAGGACGGCGACCCCCGTGGCCTCCAGAGCTCTGTGTACGAGAGCCGGCGGGTCACAGACCCCGAACGCCAGGACCTGGACAATGCAGAGCTGGGACCAGAAGACCCAGAAGCGGAGCTTCCCCCCGAGGAGGTGGCCGGGGAGGAGTTCCCGGAGACCCTGGATCCCAAAGAGGCACTTTCCGAGTTGGAGAGAGTCCTGGACAAGGACTTAGAAGAGGACATTCCTGAAATCGGGTGGGCACCGGGGAACCGGCCTGACTGGGCGCGGTGGGGGGAGGGCAGCAGGCCCCTGGGCGTGCGAAAGGGTCGTTCCCGGCCACTGGCCTGGCTCGCTGCTCCTGGCCCTGCTGAGTCAGCCTAGGTGTGGGCCTGGTCAGTTGGCGGCCAGCGCCCCTCACTGGGCCCTGAGGCAGACACCAGCAGACACTCCCCTATCAGGTGGCAGGAGGTGGAGTAAACAGCGCTGAGTTTGGAGTTAGGCAGACTGAGTTCAGGTGCCCAGAGTTCAGAATTTAGCGAGTGATGGCCTCAAGTCAGACAGAGAGAACAAGAAATGGGAAAAAAAAGCCTCCCAACTCAAAAGTTGAAACCATTCTAAGCACCACACATGGCTAAAAGTTTTAAATGGTCGAGAGGAACACGTTCCGGGTGAACTAACGCTTCAGCGAATCAGCACTGGGGGCGGCGATTTTGGGCAAGTTGCCGGAGTGTCCCCAGGAAGGCGTGCACTCTGCATACCTCTGGGACTCGGCTCCTGTCCTCCCTGCAGCGTGGTCCCTGCACACGCCCAACCTGCCCCCTTCTCACCGTGTCTCCGTGCCGCCCAGGGAGGTTTGCCACCCAAGAACACAGCGGCGGCCCTGTCCTCTCGGGGCTGTGCCAACCTGCAGAGAAAACAGCCGGGGTGTGGGGGATTCCGGGGAGAACGTGGCAGCCAAAGCTGCGTCAAGCAAGGACAGGGCAGATGTCCTGGCATTTGGCATCTTCACCTGCTGCCTGTTTCCCTCCCACAGTCTGTGAGCTTTCTGGGAGGCAGGAGCTGCTCTCTTTAGAGGGTGGTTGCCCCTCTGGGACCTGGCATACAGTAGGTACTTGATAAATGTCTGTGAGATGAGTAAACATTACCTTAGTACTCACCAAAACAGCCCCACCAGGTGGGAGCTGGTCTCACCTCCAATTCACAGAGGAGGAAGCTGAGGACCGGGGGAGACAGGTGACCTGGACGGGTCTTCCACCCAGCGAGCAGTGGAGCTGCGGTTGGTCCAGGCCTTCGTGGTGCCAAAGTCCTCCCTCAGAGACCCCTCGAGGGAAAGGAGAGGCGGGTGGGCAGGGTGAGTGCAGACAAAAGGCACTTGAGCAAGACCCACGCTTCTCTGGGCTCCCAAACGCATTGGGGTGGGAAAGCAGCTCCAACTTCAACATGGAATTCTCCCAAAGCCGGCTGTCCATCAGCCAGAAGCTCCCCAGCACCACCATGGCCAAAGCAAGGAAGAGGAGGCGGCGGAGGAGGCTCATGGAGCTGGCAGAGCCCAAGATAAACTGGCAAGTCCTGAAAGACAGGTGAGGACACGCCAGACCACGGCCTCATAGCGGCAGCGCGGGGGGCTTTCTCTGCACCCTTCGCAGGCTCCTCCTGTCCCCACTGCTCGGCTCCCCTCCCCCAGCTGCTACCACATCCAACAAACTTAGGGTAGATGGGGTTGGCCAGTTAAGGAGGCGGCCGGACACCGGGAGTGGCTAGGGAACTGTGGCCCTCGGTGGCCCTCTGGGCGGTGGCCAAAGGAGAGTGAGGAGTTTGGGATCAAACGGCAGACCCAGGGCAAAAGGCAGTGGGGCTCGGACCCTGTCTCCTTGCAGGAAGGGATGCTGTGGTAAGGGCTATGCCTGGATTTCCCCATGTAAGATGACCTTACACTTCTGTCTCTGCTGGTAAGTCCAGGGCTGTCTCCGCCATCTGCCTATGCTGGGCGACACGTGTCAGGTTCCAGGGGACCCCTTCACTCCAGCCACCCTCCTCTCTCCAGGAAGGAGGATCAGGGAGGGCTCCTCAGATGTGGGGCTCTCCACCCTTGTGACCTGGGTCTGCTCCCAGGGGATGGCCCTGGGCCCTCTTCTTAGCTATGCTTCTCCCCCAGCTACCTTCTTCTCTGGACATCAGCCTTGCTCACAACAATCCACGCGTCCCACTGGCCCCCTCACTGTCCTTCTCTGGCCTAACCCCTCTCCCAGCAACTCCACATCCCCCTCAGCCACCCTCCTGGCAGAGACCCAGGCTTGTTTCCGGGCAGGGCCAGGGCTCTCTGCCTCCCTTGCCCTGAGCCGCCCGCTTATTCCAGGCCCTCTGTGTACTGGACCGAGCGGTTCCTTGAGGACACCACCCTCACCATCACAGTGCCCGGTAGGTGGAGCCTGTGCCTGCTGAGACCCCTGCCCCCGGCTGCCAGCCTCCAGGGAACCTGCCCCGCCCCATCCAGATACTTCTGGCCTCCCTTGCCCCATCTCCTCGGAGCCTCTGTCCTCCCCACTGGAGTCTGTCCTCTGAGGAGCCAGAGCTGAGACTGGTCCTGGGGGTGAGGGGTGTGGGGAACACTCTCCAGGATAGGGCCAAATCGGGGCAAGAATTTACAAAAAGACCCTTTGCTTTCCCTTCCACAATGATTTCCATGCTTTTCTTGAGAGGAATTTGGTATTGAGGTATCATAAATACCTTCAAATGAGACACTTCGAGAGTTCCCCATAGAGGAGAATAAACAGTCCAGTTCTCTCCTGCGCTGTACCTGACTTTAGACCCTCACCCACAGTCATCACTAGGCCCCTGGAAACCCCAGGCTTGTACGAACTTCAGAACAAAACCCATTTTCCCAGCCTGTGGGTCGCTGGATCTGTATTGAGCCCCGTTGAGGAGCCATGGTGCTGAGCTGCTGTTCCAACCCTGCCACTCCCATCCGGTGTCCGAGAAAGGACCTTCAAGCCTCTGAGCCCACTGTCCCTAAATCAGGGACAGCAAGTCTTCTCTCTGCAGGGTGTCTGGCCCCCAGTTGTCTCTGCCCACAGTTCTTCCAATTCAGCCTCCTGCCCAAGCTCATGAAAAGCTGAATTCCACATGCAGAAGCCCCTGGGAACCGCAGGGTGTATACACTGGGGTTCACTGACTCCGTTTCCCATTTTGCATAGCGGTGTCCCGCCGAGTGGAGGAACTGTCTCGGCCCAAGAGATTCTACCTGGAATATTACAACAACAACAGGTGGGGGAAGGAGAGCTGGGTGGGTACTCGGAGGGCGGAGTTTGGCAAAAATGCCTTATTCTCCCCTGACAGGATGCAGCGTGGGAAAGGGTCCAGGTCCCAGCCCCAGACAGTCGGTGTTCAGACGGGGCTGGCCTGCTTCCCAGCCCACATCCCCAGCAGGCTGCTTGGCTGCTTGCAACCGCATTGCCAGCTGTGGAATGCTGGTGGTGGAGGGCACCCGTGAAAGGGGATTTGCACAGTGCCTGACACAGTGCGTGCTCAGATGTTATCACCATTGTGACTGTATTTTGTTTATTCAAAAAAGGTAGACATTGTAAGACACATTAGTATTTTATGTACAAAATTCTTTCTTACCACTTATAGCCCCTGTGCTTGTTAAAAGTGATCTTTAGTTACTTAGACACAACATATAATTACCCATCTTTATGCAGGGTATGAAGGAAAGCACAGCTGAAGGAGACAGCGGAAGTGTGTCCAACTGTTTTGAACCACTTCTGACACAGAGGCGTTGATGTGGGTGTTGCACACTCTGTTCTCACGCCTGTGTGCACTTTTTAACGCCAAATCATATTGTAACCTGAAGACAATTTAAACTTTAATTAAACTTAACTCCTGTAGAAGCAGCGGTGCAGAGCACGTGAACAGCTACATCTGAGCACACGCAGATGCAGCCAGATGTAGCCATGACATTTCCGCCATCTGGCTGGCAGCACTCGTAAGCTGCATCCCAGCCTCAGACCTGTTCAATGTGGAGACCCTGCCTTAGAATCGATGAAATGCGGCTTTATTTCTGGGCAGAGGCATAGCTGAGACCTGATTTTAGAAGGCACAGCCCCGGGAGCTCAGCTGTCCTTCGCTTTCCCCAGCTTTGCATGGCAACCTCAGGACAAACACTTTCATCCCTTGGGTCCAAGTGCTCACCCCAGGCTCTTGATGATGGAAGTGTGTAGAGAAGGCCTGGGAGGAGCTGCCATCCCAGAAGGGAATGGAGAAGGCCTGGACCTGAGGGTAGACGTTGCACATTGAGCAGACACAACCCTGGGAGATGGTAGCTCTGTACTTGAGAACTCTTAGAAATTCTTTATGAATCCCTGTTTGGAGCCGCTTTCAAAACCCACCACTCTCCCAGGCTCTCTTAACCCCAGAAACAGAGGAGCTGGGAAAGACACACACACACACACCTCCCAGGCTCTCTTAACCCCAGAAACAGAGGAGCTGGGAAAGACACACACACACACACACACACACGGAAAGACACACACACACACACAGGGAGACACACACACACACAGGGAAAGAGACACACACACACACAGAGAAAGAGACACACACACAGAAGGAAAGAGACACACACACAGGGAAAGAGACACACACACACACGGAAAGAGACACACACACACACAGGGAAAGAGACACACACACACAGGGAAAGAGACACACACACACACAGGGAAAGAGACACACACACACACAGAGAAAGAGACACACACACACAGGGAAAGAGACACACACACACAGGGAAAGAGACACACACACAGGGAAAGAGACACACACACACACACAGAGAAAGAGACACACACACACAGGGAAAGAGACACACACACACACACGGAAAGAGACACACACACACACAGAGAAAGAGACACACACACACAGGGAAAGAGACACACACACACACACACGGAAAGAGACACACACACACACAGAGAAAGAGACACACACACACAGGGAAAGAGACACACACACACACGGAAAGAGACACACACACACACAGAGAAAGAGACACACACACACAGGGAAAGAGACACACACACAGGGAAAGAGACACACACACACACACAGAGAAAGAGACACACACACACAGGGAAAGAGACACACACACACACACGGAAAGAGACACACACACACACAGAGAAAGAGACACACACACACAGGGAAAGAGACACACACACACAGGGAAAGAGACACACACACAGGGAAAGAGACACACACACACACACAGAGAAAGAGACACACACACACAGGGAAAGAGACACACACACACACACGGAAAGAGACACACACACACACAGAGAAAGAGACACACACACACAGGGAAAGAGACACACACACACACACACGGAAAGAGACACACACACACACAGAGAAAGAGACACACACACACAGGGAAAGAGACACACACACACACGGAAAGAGACACACACACACACAGAGAAAGAGACACACACACACAGGGAAAGAGACACACACACAGGGAAAGAGACACACACACACACACAGAGAAAGAGACACACACACACAGGGAAAGAGACACACACACACACACGGAAAGAGACACACACACACACAGAGAAAGAGACACACACACACACACACACGGAAAGAGACACACACACACACAGAGAAAGAGACACACACACACAGGGAAAGAGACACACACACAGGGAAAGAGACACACACACACACACAGAGAAAGAGACACACACACACAGGGAAAGAGACACACACACACACACGGAAAGAGACACACACACACACAGAGAAAGAGACACACACACACACACACACGGAAAGAGACACACACACACAGAGAAAGAGACACACACACACAGGGAAAGAGACACACACACACACAGAGAAAGAGACACACACACACAGGGAAAGAGACACACACACAGGGAAAGAGACACACACACACACACGGAAAGAGACACACACACACACACGGAAAGAGACACACACACACACAGGGAAAGAGACACACACACACACACGGAAAGAGACACACACACACAGGGAAAGAGACACACACACACACACGGAAAGAGACACACACACACACACGGAAAGAGACACACACACACACAGGGAAAGAGACACACACACACACACGGAAAGAGACACACACACACAGGGAAAGAGACACACACACACAGGGAAAGAGACACACACACAGGGAAAGAGACACACACACACACACAGAGAAAGAGACACACACACACAGGGAAAGAGACACACACACACACACGGAAAGAGACACACACACACACACGGAAAGAGACACACACACACACAGGGAAAGAGACACACACACACACACGGAAAGAGACACACACACACACACGGAAAGAGACACACACACACACAGGGAAAGAGACACACACACACACACGGAAAGAGACACACACACACACACGGAAAGAGACACACACACACACAGGGAAAGAGACACACACACACACACGGAAAGAGACACACACACACACACCCTCTTCCCCGCCGAGCTGCTGGTCTAAAATGGGGACCTCCCCCAGGACGACTCCTGTCTGGCCCATTCCTCGGTCCTCCCTGGAATACAGAGCGTCGAGTCGCCTGAAGGAACTGGCCGCCCCGAAGATTCGTAATAACTTCTGGAGCATGCCCATGTCTGAGGTGGGTGCCCCGTGCCCCCCGCGACTCACCCCCGCCAGGCGGGCCGGGACCCGGCAGAGAAAGAGGCTTTGCCTTTGGGAGTCGGGGAGGAGGACAAGCGGCACAGGGCGGCTGCCTTTGTCTGGGAGCAGCTTTATTTTGATCCCTCGCTGTCTTCAGAGCTGCCCAGGGGTCATCCTTCCCTGCGCGTCAGCCCGGGGTGGATCCCAAAGCTTCCAGCTCACACTCAGGAATGAGAACAGTCTTATCTCAGGTGTTCAGAAAGCTCCCCTCTCTCGCCCAGCTCAGGCCGGACACCTGGCCGCCGGCAACCACTGACCTCGCTCGACGCCTGTACCTTTTGCTTTTCCGAAAGTCTGAACCCCGCAGCCTGCGGACTTGGCCCGGCTTCTGCCGCCCCCCGCCCTGCATCTGAGACTCTTGCGCGCGTCGGTAGTTTATTCCTTGTCATCGCCGGTTCACTTCCACAATTTGCCGATCCAGGCACCCACTGAAGGGTATTTGGGTGGCTTCCAGTTTAGGACTGTTACAATAAAACTGCTGTGAATAGGCCGGGCGCGGTGGCTACGCCTGGAATCCCAGCACTTTGGGAGGCCGAGGCGGGCGGATCACGAGGTCAGGAGATCGAGACCATCCTGGCTAACACGGTGAAACCCCGTCTCTACTAAAAATACAAAAAAAACATTAGCCGGGGGTGATGGCAGGCGCCTGTAGTCCCAGCTACTCTGGAGGCTGAGGCAGGAGAATCCCTTGAACCCGGGAGGCGGAGCTTGCAGTGAGCACAGGTCGCGCCATTGCACTCCAGCCTGGGCGACAGAGCGAGACTCCGTCTCAAACAAACAAAAAAAAACTGCTGTGAGTATCTGTATACAGCTTTTTGTGGAGGTGTAAGTTTCCATATCTCCAGGGTAATACCCAGAATTGGAATTTCTCAGTTACTGGGTATATCTAACTTTTAAGAAACTGACCAACGGTTGTCCAGTGACGGCGCCATCTTGCATTCTCCTGGCGGGGATTGAGCTCAGGCGCGCCCCGTCCTGGCCGCCATCTTGCATTCTCTGACGGGTGATTGAGCTCAGTCTCTCCCCGTCCTGGCCGCCATCTTGCATTCTCCAGGTGGGGATTGAGCCCGGGCGCGCCCCATCATGGCCGCCATCTTGCATTCTCTGGACACGGATTGCGCTGAGGCACTCCCCATCCTGGCCGACATCTTGCATTCTCTGGGCGGGTAGGGGGAGCTCGGGCGCTCCCCATCCTGGCCGACATCTTGCATTCTTTGGGCGGGAAGTGGGAGCTCAGACTCTCCCGGTTGTCAGGCCTCTGAGCCCAAGCCAAGCCATCGCATCCCCTGTGACTTGCACGTATATATCCAGATGGCCTGAAGTAACTGAAGATCCACAAAAGTAAAAATAGCCTTAACTGATGACATTCCACCATTGTGATTTGTTTCTGCCCCACCCTCACTGATCAATGTACTTTGTAATCTCCCCCACCCTTAAGAAGGTTCTTTGTAATTGTCCTCACCCTTAAGAATGTATTTTGTGAGATCCACCCCTGCCCGCAAAACATTGCTCTTAACTTCACCGCCTATCCCAAAACCTATAAGAACTAATAGGTTAGTTCCACCACCCTTTGCTGAGTCTCTTTTCGGACTCAGCCTGCCTGCACCCAGGTGATTAAAAGCTTTTATTGCTCACACAAAGCCTGTTTAGTGGTCTCTTCACATGGACGTGCATGAAACCCACTCTGGCCACCATCTTGCATTCTCTGAGTGGAGAGTGGGAGCTCAGGCGCACCCCATCCTAGTCACCATCTTGTGTTCTCCGGGTGGGGAGTGGGAGCTCAGGCGCTCCCCATCGTGGCCACCATCTTGCATTCTCCGGGTGGGGAGTGGGAAGTCAGGCGCCCCATCCTGGACGCCATCTTGCGTTCTCCAGGCGGGGAGAAGGAGCTCAGGCTTTTCTCCATCTTGGCTGCCATCTTGCATTCTCCAGGTGGGTAATAAGCTGAGGCGATCCCCTTCCTGGTTTCCATCTTGCATTCCGTGGGAGGGGAGTGAGCTCTGCCGTGCCCCATCATGGCCGCCATCTTGCATTCTCCAGGCCGGGAGAGAGAGCTCAGGTGCGCCCCATCCTGGCTGCCATCTTGCATTCTCCGAGCAGGGAGTGGAAGCTCAGGTCTTCCCTATCCTGGCCACCATCTTGTGTTCTCCAAGCCGGGAATGAGCTGAGGCACGCCCCATCCTGGCCGCCATCTTGCATTCTTCAGGTGGGGGAGTGGGAGCTCAGGGGCTTACCATCCTGGCCACCATCTTGCCTTCTCCGGGTGGGGAGTGGGAAGTTAGGCGCCCCATCGTGGCCACCATCTTGCGTTCTCCGGTCGGGGAGAGGGAGCTCAGGCTCTCCACATCTTGGCCGCCATCTTGCATTCTCCAAGTGGGGAATGAGCTGAGGCGATCCCCTTCCTGGTTGCCATCTTGCATTCTCTGGGAGGGGAGTGAGCTCTGGCGTGCCCCATCCTGGCCGCCATCTTGCATTCTGCAAGCGGGGAGTGGAAGCTCAGGCCCTCCCCATCCTGGCCGCCATCTTGTGTTCTCCAAGCGGGGAATGAGCTGAGGTGCCCCCATCGTGGCCACCATCTTGTGTTCTTCAGGCGGGGAGTGCACTGAGGCGCCTCCCATCCTGGCCGCCATCTTGCATTCTCCGAGCGGGGAGTGGAAGCCCAGGCGCGCCCTAGCTTGGCCGCCATCTTGCATTCTCCCAGTGGGAAGAGTGAGCTCAGGCGCGCCCCATCCTGGCCGCCATCTTGCATTTTCCGAGCGGGGAGTGGAAGACCAGGCGCACCCTAGCTTGGCCGCCATCTTGCATTCTCCCAGTGGGAAGAGTGAGCTGAGGCGCTCCCCATCCTGGCCGCCATCTTGCATTCTCCGAGCGGGGAGTGGAAGCTCAGGCGCGCCCTAGCTTGGCCGCCATCTTGCATTCTCCCAGTGGGAAGAGTGAGCTCAGGCGCTCCCCATCCTGGCCGCCATCTTGCATTTTCCGAGCGGGGAGTGGAAGCTCAGGCGCTCCCCATTGGGGCCAGCACTCGGTGGTGGTGCCCGCTTGCTTGTTTGTTGGTTTGTTCATCTGATTTTTCCTAAACGTTTTGGCCGTTTTTCGCGTGGCATTAACTTCTATTTCCCTCACTGTGTGTGGTCACATCTGTGGTGGTTTCTCAGACCCCACTTGGGAAGTTTAAAGTGACACCGTCACTCCCATAAAACCTCAATAGGAATTTCTAACAGACAAGGACATTTTAAAACACGATCCCAGTAACACTGATCACACTAAAAAGTGAACAGTGGTTCCGTGATACCAACATGTGCAGTCCATGTTCCCTTTCCCACTTGTGTGGAGAACGGCTTTCTGCGGTTGGTTTGGATGAATCAGGGCCTGCCCCCCCAGGACTGGGGCTCCTTGAAAGCAGGACTGAAATGGAGTCGCTGCACCTCAGCAGCCCGGCCTGAGCTGTGTGCATGGAGGCCTCAGGGCTGGGGGGAAGAGAAGAGGCCGGAGGGAGGCGGGGAAAGAGAAGACGGATCACTGAGTGGGAGCTTAAATTGTAAACACCGCGATATCTTTGCTGAGAGATGTGTCTGTGATTTTTATGGGGGAGCAATTTCAAGAAGAAAGGGACTGAAATTTCACAGTGACCTTTGGGGATGGTTTCATTTCATCCTCTGCCTCCACGCAGGCTCCAGACAGAGTTAGGACCAGCCAACAATCACAGACTCTCAGGTAAGGCTCCAAGAATGGATGGACAGGAGCATCTAGTTAGGCGTGGGTCGGACACCTCCACTTCCCTTTTAAGGAAGAAAACATTTCAGCGGCTGCCCTCCTTCCTTCCCTCCCTCCCTCCCCAGAGGCATCAGGAATGGCCAGTTCCTCTTACAGCAAAGCATAAGTGGGAGACGTGTGAAGCGGTCCTTTGCCTACTCCTTAGTTATTTTGCAGGCGGACTCCTACACACGTGTACGGGAGCCAGCCTGGTGAAGGGGAACAGAATGCCTATGAGGCGAGGGGAGGGAAGCCAGCTCCAGTTTAAGGGTGTCCGAGTGCCGCCCAGTACTAAGTCTCTGTGTAGGCTGGTGCAAAGTATCAAAGAACACACTTTCAGTGGACTATGGGTTTTCTGGAAAATGCCAAGAATGTGTGTGTAGATGGGGTCTTGCTATGTTGCCCAGGCTGGTCTTGAACTCACGTGATCCTGCCACCTCGACCCCCCAAAGCACTGCCACTGTGCCGGCCACTGCTGAGAATTGATTTGGGGAGCAAGAATGCCAAGTTTCTGGGTGAGACATCTGCAAGGTCTCCCACCTCGGCTAGCACTGCCCCACTGCCATCGTTTTCATAACCTGTCCCCTAGGTCGTGTTTCGTGGTGTTCGTGAACATAAATGACTTCTTTCTTGCTTTCCCTCATCACTGTTTTCTAGAGCAATTTGTGCCGATTTATGGAGAAAAAAATGGTCTAACTGCTGGGTTGCCCTCTCTTGAGAATATGCTGCAGTCAGCTTGTGCAGCCCCCAGCGGCCGGGCGCCCGGCTCCTTCGGGGGTGTGTGCGTGGTAACTAAGCTGCAGGGAACATCCCTGCACCCACTTCCTCGGGTCAGGTGCAGGAGTCCCTGTATGTGGCAGTTACCAAGCCTGCGCGTGTTCATCTGAACCTAGTGGACGAATTGCTCCCTGAACTGCCTGTACTAATTTACTCTCCTTCCAGTCATGCATGAGAGTCTCTCACCAGGGCTTGATAATGTCAGACTTTTTCATCGTTGCCAAATTTGTGAGCATGGAGTGATAGTTTGTTGTTTTAATTTACATTTGCCAACAATTGTTGATATTACATTGGTCAAAAGACAGGATTATTGACCATTTAGGGTTCGTCTCTTGTATCATTTGCTCCGCCCTTTTGGGGTTTTTTTGGTTGTTGATTTGGAGGAGCTCTTTATACATGATAGTTACTAATCCTTTCATGAATACATTGCAAACCAACTTCTTCCCAGTCTGTCTTGTGTCTTTTAGTGTTGCTCCTGGAGTCCTTTTGCTCCAGGGCCCACGAGGCATCATGGACTGTTTCACGTAATCTTTCTCTCTATTTCTCTTTCCAGGTGTCCCAGGTATCCAGGGCAGCCCAAATGGCAGTCCCCAGCTCACGGATCCTCCAGTTGTCAAAGCCGAAGGCCCCAGCCACCCTGTTGGAAGAGTGGGACCCCATGCCAAAACCCAAGCCACATGTGTCAGACTATAACCGCCTCCTTCACTTGGCCAGTAAGTAGGTGCCTCAGGCTAGGCGTTTCCTGATGTCCTGTCCAAATCCCAGGGGACACCTTATACCTCTGCCTAGAGCGGGCAGAGGGAAGCTCTTCCCCATGAAAGAGAAGCAGAAATCACAGGGACGTGTGGTCCGGAAGCAGAGGGTGTTGTTTGAGAGGGTTTTCTAGCAGGAAAAAAAGGTGTAGAAGAGAAAATCAGGGTGCAGAGCAGGGGCCAGAGAGCCACGCTAAGGAACAAAGGCAGCTTTAAAATGGGTGTTGGCCTGACTCCATTCCTGTCCTTTAAAACAAATTGAATAACCACTTTCCTCAACGACAGGGGTAATGTGTGCGAACTGCCAGAGAAGTTGCTTGGCCATTTAGGTTTACTCTTCTATATCGTTTCCCCAGGTTCCTGCTGCCTGGTGTTTTGGGGTTGTAGATTGGGAGCAGCTCTTTATGTAAGATGGTTATTAATCCCTTGTTGAACACATTGCACGATAACTTCTTCCCAGTCTGTGTCTTGTCTTTTAACTTCGCTTATGGGGCCTTTTCTTTGTTTATTCATTCATTCTTTCATGCATTCCCTTGATATTTGTGAAATGATGAGTGAAATGAATGGAAAGAGATGAGTGCTGATGCAGCACTGCCTTACACTGTCCTGCACACACTCGTGCTCACCACACACACACACGGTGAGTATAAACATCGATACACTGGTACATGCACGCACTCATGCTCACCACACACACACACAGTAAATATAAACATCCATACACTGGTACACGCACGCACTCACGCTCACCACAAACACAGTGAATATAAACATTGATACACTGGTACATGCACACTCGCGCTTACCACACACACGGTGAGTATAAACGTCGATACACTGGTACATGCACGCACTCACGCTCACCACATACACGGTGAATATAAACATTGATACACTGGTACGTGCACACACTCGCCCTTACCACACACACACAGTGAGTATAAACATCCATACACTGGTACATGCATGTACTCATGCTCACCACAAACACGGTGAGTATAAACATCGATACACTGGTACACTCACCCACTCACGCTCACCACACACACGGTGAATATGAACATCCATACACTGGTACATGCATGCACACACTCATGCTCACCACACACACACGTGGTGAGTATAAACATCCATACACTGGTACACGCACGCATGTATACATCCATCCATGTTTCAAATGTACATACAAATATATATCCGTGTGTGCATGTGTTTGTGCGTGTGCATGCGTGTGTGAGAGAATGACGGAGGGTTGAGGCTTCCACCCACTCATAGTTGGGACCACCTTTTTTTTTGAGACAGAGTCTTGCTCTGTCGCCCAGGCTGGAGTGCAGTGGCGAGATCTTGGCTCACTGCAACCTCTACCTCCCGGGTTCAAGCAATTCTCCTGCTCCAGCCTCCCAAGTAGCTGGGACTACAGGAGCCTGCCATCACTCCTGGCTAATATTTGTATTTTTAGTAGAGACAGGGTTTCACCATGTTGGCCAGACTGATCTTGAATTCCTGACCTCATGATCCACCCACCTCGGCCTCCCAAAATGCTGGGATTACAGGCATGAGCCACCATTCCTGGCCAGGAAGCAGCATTTTTAAAACGTGAAGCAGACGAGCAAATGAAGTGCACTGAACTATGTGGGGTTAGAGGGAGAGTGTGGCTGTTTCTCTGTGTGTGCTCACGCTTCCTATGTGGTGGGGGTAGAGCGAGTGTGTGGCTGTTTCTCTGTGTGTGCTCACACTTGTTATGTGGTGGGAATAAGAGCGAGTGTGTGGCTGTGCTGTTTCTCTGTGTGTGCTCACACTTGCTATGTGGGCTCAGTTGCTGCTGCTAGGGAATGCTGGAAACTCAACAGAGTTTCAAAGCCCAGATGCCTACTAAATTCTCACAGAGGAGTTCAAAGGAGGCTAGGTTCTGGGCACGGTTCTTCCAGCCCCCTTAGGGTCACCAAGTCCCCACTGCTTGGCCCCCTTACCCTGCACAAGGGCATCTGCCAGGCAGAGCTCGCATCCACCCAGAAGGTGCAGAAGAGACAATTAGCGTGCGGAGCAGGGGCCAGAGAAGCACTCACACCTGCACCAGTGTATGGATGTTTATATTCACGACGTGTGTGTGTGGTGAGCGCGGGTGCATGCAGGATGGTCTAAGGCAGTGCTGCATCTGCAGTTTCCATTCAGATGGCCTTGCCCAGCCATGTGCCACGTGGGGTTCTGCCTGTCTAGTGGAAGAGACTCCACGCTCTTTTCCCCAGGAGCCTCTTCACAGAGCCAGGGCTGGTCTGCCAAGAAGTGGGTAGCCCTTATTCATTTGCACAGAGGTTCCACGCAAAGAGGGATTTGGAAAGAAGATGGGAGCTTCCCCAGAAATCAAAGGCCCTGAAGCCCTGAGAGACAAGGTAGAGGACAGCCCCGGCTGCTATGCCAGACGTGGTGGCCACCTTTCTTCCTAGTCTCCAAGCAGTCTGCTGCAGCTCCCTGCTATAAAGGAAGGGGTGGGGGAGAGATGGTGAGAAGGGGTACCAGGAGGAGGGGGCCACGCGTGCCTGAGGGACAGCCACCAGGGAGCAAGACATGACACCAGCCAGGGGGAGGAGATGCCTCCTGCCCAGACCCACTTACCACCATGACATGAGCAGCTGGAGAAGGGGGTGAACCAGGGTCACCTGGGTTGGCAGCAGAGTGAGGAGACTTGAGCTGTCTTGGCTGTGGCCCTCTGAGTCCCCCTTTCAGGTACCTGTGGCCATTTTTTTTTTTTTTTAGAGATAGGGTCTTGCTGTGTTGCTCAGTCTGGCCTCAAAACTCTAGGGCTCAGGTGATCCTCCTGCCTCTGCCTCCAAAAGTGCTGGAATGACAGGCATGTGCCATTGAGCCTGGCTGCCAGTGGCCATTTGAAATATTTTTTCTTTTCTTTTTTTTTTTTGAGACAGAGTCTCGCTCTGTCACCCAGGCTGGAGTGCACCGGCGCGATCTCAGCTCACTGCAAGCTCCGCCTCCCGGGTTCACGCCATTCTCCTGCCTCAGCCTCCTGAGTAGCTGGGACTACAGGCAGCCGCCACCACGCCCAGCTAATTTTTTTTTGTATTTTTAGTAGAGACGGGGTTTCACCGTGTTAGCCAGGATGGTCTTGATCTCCCGACCTCGTGATCTGCCCGCTTTGGCCTCCCAAAGTGCTGGGATTACAGGCATGAGTCACTGCGCCCGGCCGAAATATTTTTTCTTTATAATTCACCCTGTTTTTAAGTGTAGATTTCATAGCTCGATGTGGCAGTGCATGACTGTAACCCCAGCTACTTGGGAGGCTGAGGTGGGAGGATTGCTGGAACCCAGAAGTTCAAGTCAGGTGGAGGCTGCAGTGAGCTATGATTGTGCTCCAGCCTGGGAAACACAGCAAGACCCTGCCTCAAAATAAAATAAAATGGGGCCGGGCGCAGTGGCTCACGCCTGTAATCCCAGTACTTTGGGAGGCCGAGGCAGGCAGATTGCCTGAAGTCAGGAGTTCGAGACCAGCCTGGCCAACATGGGGAAACCCTGTCTCTACTAAAAATACAAAAAATTAGCCAGGCGTGGTGGCAGGCGCCTGTAGCCCCAGCTACTCGGGAGGCTGAGGCAGGAGAATCGCTTGAACCCGGGGAGCGGAGGTTACAGTGAGCCATGGTCATGCCACTGCACTCCAGCCTGGGCGACAGACTTTGTCTCAAAATAAAATAAAATAATAAAGTAAAATAAAATGATAAAATGAAATAAAATAAAAAATAGGCCAGGCACAGTGGCTCACGCCTGTAATCCCAGCCCTTTGGGAGGCTGAGGCGGGCGGATTGCCTGAGGTCAGGAGTTCAAGACCAACCTGGCCAACATGGTGAAACCCCGTCTCTACTAAAAATAGAAAGATTAGCTGGCTGTGGTGGTGCACATCTGTAGTCCCAGCTACTCAGGAGGCTGAGGCAGGAGAATTGCTTGAATCTGGGAGGCGGAGGTTGCAGTGAGCCGAGATCATGCCATTGCACTCCAGCCTGGGCGACAGAACAAGACTCTGTCTCAAAATAAATAAATAAATAAATAAAAATAAAAAATATGTTTCAGTGGCTTTTAGTACAGTCACGGGGTTATGCAACCACCACCACAGTCAATTTCAGAACCTTTTTATGCCTTCAGAGGGTAGCCCTGTCCCCATCAGCTGTCACTTCCCATTCCCATCTCCCAGCCCCTGGCACCCACACGTTCACTTCCAGACTCTGGATTGGCCTGTCCTGGACATTCGTATAAATGGAGTCACACACTGTGTGTCCTTTCGTGTCTCTGGCCTCTTGCAGAACGTGCTGTCCTCAAGGCTCAGCCACGCTGTAGCCGGTGCTAGAGCCTCGTTCCTTTTCTTGGCTGAGTCGTATTCCACTCTCTGAGTGGACTACATTTTCATTCTCCATTTCTCTGCTGATGAGCAGGCCATTTGAATGTGGGAGCTTTTTTTTTTTTTTTTTAGATGGAGTCTTGCTCTGTTGCCCAGGCTGGAGTGCAGTGGCACGATCTGGGCTCACTGCAACTTCTGCCTCCCAAGTTCAAGCCATCCTCATGCTTCAACCTCCCGAGTAGCTGGGACTACAGAGACGCACCACCACGCTCGGCTAATTTTTGTATTTTTAGTAGAGACGAGGTTTCATCATGTTGGCCAGGCTGGTCTCTAACTCCTGACCTCAGGTGATCTGCCTGCCTCAGCCTTCCACAGTGCTGGGATTCCAGGTGTGAGCTCCCATGCCCAGCCTGAATGTGGAGCTTTGAGGTTTGAGCTTCAGTGCTGTCCTCCTCTTCTGCCCCCACTAGGGCCCAAAGCTCAGTCGGACAAGTGCGTTCCTGACCGAGATCCTCGCTGGGAGGTGCTGGATGTCACCAAGAAGGTGGTGGCCAGCCCCCGGATCATCTCCCTGGCCAAGCCCAAAGTGCGGAAGGGCCTCAACGAGGGATACAACCCCTATTACATCTCCCCGGCGTCCCTGGTGGCCCAGGCGTCCCCGCGCCTCTATGAGCTTGCCACCCCCAAAAGCATCACCAGAAAAGTGTGATCAGCCCAGGCCTGGCCTCTAAGACCTCCGCTCCCAGTAAACACCCTCAGGCACCCTAACCCTGTGTGTGTGATTATTCTCAGCTTTTTGGCCTGGAGAAGGGAGGGCGGGCTGGAAGGCCAAAAGAAGGATGAGGAGGACAATAATATTTATTTTTGCATCCAACCTGCGACTTGTCCAACTGTTTATTTTCTGAGTCACTTTCATTGACCATCTCGAGCGCCTTCTGAATCTCTTCAGTCCAGACTTGTTCGTCCACTCTTCCTGAGGGCCCACAGGACCGTCGGAGTCGGAACGACAGCCACAGTCAAAGCAGCCGACGTTCCTCCTGAGGGCCCACGGGACCATCAGAGTCGGAACGACAGCCACAGTCAAAGCAGCCGACGTTCCTCCTGAGGGCCCACGGGACCATCAGAGTCGGAACGACAGCCACAGTCAAAGCAGCCGACGTTCCTCCTGAGGGCCCACGGGACCGTCGGAGTCGGAACGACAGCCACAGTCAAAGCAGCCGACTTTCCTCCTGAGGGCCCACGGGACCGTCGGAGTCGGAACGACAGCCACAGTCAAAGCAGCCGACGTTCCTCCTGAGGGCCCACGGGACCGTCGGAGTCGGAACGACAGCCACAGTCAAACCAGCTGACGCTCCTCCTGAGGGCCCACGGGACCATCAGAGTCGGAACGACAGCCACAGTCAAAGCAGTTGACACCTGTTGCACAACTTATGGATCTTTAGAGTGACCTAATGATGGAGGGATTATCATTGTCCTCATTCCACAGACGTGGAGATTGAGGCTCAGATAGGTTAGGAAAAGACCCCCAGTCCCTGCTATGGCCTGAACTACTGTGTCTCCCCCAAATTCATATGTTGTAATTCCCACCCCTCAAGGTGATGGTATTAGGAAGTGAGGCCTTGGGGAGGCGATGAGGTTATGGAGCAGAGCTGTCATGCATGGGATTGGTGTCCTTATAAAAGAGGACCAAGAGATACCTGTGGCCCCTGTCTGCCATGTGAGGACACTGAGAAGCAGGTGGTGTGCAACCAGGAGGACCCCCGTCACCAGCACCTGATCATGCTGGCACCCTGATCTCAGACTTGCAGCCTCCAGGACTGTGGGAAATAACCTTCTATTGTTTCTAACCCACCAGTCTATGGTACTTTGTTACAGCAGGGCAAATGGACAAAGACAGTTCCCATATTAGCATCTGGTCACTGCTGTAACAAACACCCACAAATGGGGTGACTTAAAACACTACACATTTGGGCCGGGCACAGTGGCTCACGCCTGTAATCCCAGCACTTTGGGAGGCTGAGGCGGGCGGATCACTTGAGGTCAGGAGTTCGAGACCTGGCCAACATGGCAAAACCCCATCTCTACTAAAAATGCAAAAATTAATTGGGTGTGGTGGCGCATGCATGTAATCCCAGCTACTCAGGAGGCTGAGACAGGAGACACTCCTGAACCTGGGAGGTTGAGGCTGCAGTGAGCCGAGATCGCCCCACTACACTCTAGCCTGGGCGACAGAGAGAGACTGTAAGACTCTGTCTCAAAAACAACAACAACAACAACAAAAAGCACATTCTCTTATCCTTCTGGAGGCTGGAGTCCAAAGTCGATCTCACTTGGGCTAAAGTCCAAGTATCAGCAGGGCTGCTTCTTCCAGAGGCCCCAGGGGAGAGTCCGTTTCCCACCTTTTCTGGCATCTGGAGGCACTTGCATCCCTGGTGTCGGGTTGCGAGCTGAGGTCTTTCATCTTCAAATCCAGCAGCACAGCCTCTTCTCTCTGACTCTCACCCTCCTGCCTCCTCTCTTGAGGACACTGTAATGACCTTGGGCCACCTGGGTCATCAGGATAATCTCTCATCTCAGCATCCTTAATCCCATCCGCAAATCTCTTGTCATTTAAGGTGACCCATTCACAGGCCTGGGAACGTCCTTGATCATTTAAGGTGACCCATTCACAGGCCTGGGGACGGGGCTGGGAACGTCCTTGAGGTGCTATTCTGCCTCACTCTCAATTTCTCTGTAGCCTTCCTTGGCACTCTCAATTTCTCTGTAGCCTGGAAGTGGGTGACATGCTGAATGGGAGAGATCTTCAGGAAGTACAATGTCAGAACTGGGTGAAATAAAATGATCAGGGCGGGCCGCGGTGGCTCACGCCTGTAATATCAGCATTTTGGGAGGCCAAGGTGGGGGATCACTGGAGGTCAGGAGTACCAGACCAGCCTGGCCAACATGGCGAAACCCCGTCTCTACTAAAAATATAAAAATTAGCCAGGCGTGGTGGTGGACACCTGTAGTCCCAGCTGCTTGGGAGGCTGAGGTAGGATAATCACTTGAACTCAGGAGGCGGAGGTTGCAGTGAGCCAAGATCATACCACTGCACTCCAGCCGGGGTGACAGACCGAGACTTTGTCTCAAAATAAATAAAAAAAAAAAAATCAGACTGTGGCATTTGTGAAAGAAGCAGAGAGTACCCTGTTCCTCATGGGGAGGTATCACCGTTTACCAAGATAGGGAACATTGGGAGAGGAGCTTTCTTTTAAACATGAGAGTGGGTAATGAATTCTGGGATTGAAACTGTACAGTTTCAAGGTGCTTCGATTTTTTTTTTTTTTTTTTTTTGAGACAGAGTCTCGCTTTGTTGCCCAGGATGGAGTGCAGTGGTGTGGTCTCAGCTCACTGCAGCCTCTGACTTCCAGGTTCCAGTGATTCTCCTGCCTCAGCCACCAGGGTAGCTGGGATTAGAGTCATGCACCACCATGTCTGGCTAATTTTTGTATTTTTAGTAGAGACGGGGTTTCACCATGTGAACCCCAGGCCAGGCTGGTCTCGAACTCCTGACCTCAGGTGATCTGGTCACCTCGGCCTCTCAAAGTGCTAGGATTATATGCGTGAGCCACCATGCCTGGCCGGTGCTTTGCTATTTCCAAGAGAAAATATACACCTACATCTGTACCTGCAAATACATCTGTGCCTGCACCTACACCTCTGCCTGTACTTACACCTGCACCTAATCCTACAATGCACCTACACCTTTGCCTACATCTAAACCTGTGCTATACCTACACCTCTGCCTATACCTACAACTGTGCTACACCTAAACCTGTGCTTATACCTAAACCTGTGCCTACACCTAAAACTGCCTGCACCTAAACCTGCACCTACACGATTTCTGCAACATTCTCTCCATTAGAGCCAAGGATAGGTGATGCCCACCAAAACCAGCGGGGCGCGGTGGCTCACACCTGTAATCCCAGCACGTTGGGAGGCCGAGGTGGGTGGATCATGAGGTGGGTGGATCATGAGGTGAGGAGTTCAAGACCAGCCTGGCCAACATGGTGAAAACCTGTCTCTGCTAAAAATACAAAAAATTCACCAAGCATGGTGGCAGATGCCTGTAGTCCCAGCTACTCGGGAGGCTGAGGCAGGAGAATCACTTGAACCCGGGAGGCGGAGCTTGCGGTGAGCGGAGATTGTGCCACTGCACTCCAACCTGGCGACAGAGCGAGACTCCATCTCAAAAAAAAAAAAATAAAATAAAAACAAAATAACCTATATATTCTTTAAAACTCATCATTGCTGGGCCGGGCATGGTGGCTCATACCTGTAATCCCAGCACTTTGGGAGGCAGAGGCGGGCAGATTACTTGAGGTTAGGAGTTCAGGAACAGCCTGGGCAACATGGTGAAACCCCGTCTCTACTAAAAATACAAAACAAATTAGCTGAGCGTGGTGGCGCATGCCTATAACCCCAACTACTCGGGAGGCTGAGGCACGAGAATCGCTTGAGCCTGGGAGGCAGAGGTTGCAGTGAGCCGAGATAGCACCCCTGCACTCCAACCTGGGTGATGGAGTGAGATTCTGTCTCAAAAATAAATAAATAAAAATTAAAATTAAAAATAAATCAAATTAAATCAAAGGGCTAGGCATAGTGGCTCGCGCCCGTAATCCCAGCACTTTGGGAGGCCGAGGTGGATGGATCACCTGAGGCCAGGAGTTCAAGACCAGCCTGGGCAACATGATAAAACCCCATCTCTACTAAAAATACAAGAATTAGCCGGGCATGGTGGCGGGTGCCTGTAATCCCAGCTACTCGGGAGGCTGAGGCAGGAGAATCGCTTGAGCCCAGGAGGCAGAGGTTGCAGAGAGCCGAGATTGAGCCATTGCACTTCAGCCTGGGTGACAGAGCGAGACTCCATTTCAAAAAAAAAAAAGAAAGAACTGTGTTGAATTTCATTTCATGGTTTCTTTTCAATAGACCAACTTGCTCCTGCTTTTTCACTACGGGCACTGCAGCTTCAAACGATGCTTCTATACTTTTGGTCTCTTCTTGACTTTTGGCAACAAAATTAGTCAGCTTTGTACTGGAAAACATTGCTTTGCTCTTGTTTAGGAAAAAAACAAATAAATTAACCAAAGAATTAAATGTGTGCTCTCTCTCAGTGGACAGATAGATAGATACAGATCTACAGAGACAGTGACAGCTGCTATGAAAAATGAGGCAGCCAGAATGTCCACCAATAGGGGAGCAAGTAAACGCAGCGGTGTAGTCCTACAGGGGCATCACGATCCAAAAGAAGTTACGGGAATGAGAAATGGAGATGCCCACACCTACCTGTGAAGAAACGTGATGACATCTGTGACCTTGAACTGATAAGAAAACAAATTAATGATAAAGGGAAGTTTACTAAGGGTATCAGAAATGCTGGGAAAGGGTGTCTATGGGCTCAGATCTCAGAAAAAGCTGGTAGGGCAGTTTTCCAAAATACATACATTGTCTGGGGGCAACACCTATAATTCTTTCTCAGAATATTAGGAGCAGGTGGCTGGGCACAGTGTCTCATGCGTGTAATCCCAGCACTTTGGGAAGCCGAGGCGGGTGAATCACCTGAGGTCGGAGTTTGAGACCAGCCTGACCAACATGGAGAAACCCCATCTCTACTAAAAATACAAAATTAGCCGGGCGTGGTGGTGCATGCCTGTGATCCCAGCTACTCGGGAGGGTGAGGCAGGAGAACTGCTTGAACCTGGGAGGCAGAGGTTGTGGTGAGCCAAGATCTTATTGCCCAATAAGAGTGAAACTCCGTCTCAAAATAATAATAATAATATTAGGAACAGGCTGGCAGTAGGAGTTTCTATAGATTCGGTTTGGCATGAAACTTCAGGAAGAAGGGAATGCAGGCTGAATGAGTAACTGCCATGGGAAATCATATTTGCAGGAGGAAGGAATCTTCCCGTAAACTGGGTGCTGGCGTGGGGTTGCCTTCTGAACAACTCTGCTGTGCCAGCCTTGCTGAGTCAGAGAACAACAAAGGCTAAAATAACTCACTGTCACACAGACTGTGTCACAGAAGGATTCCTACTAACAGGAGCAGAGTCCTGGCTTGATCATCATATAACCTCCTAATAAAGGCTGGTTTAGGGAGATCACCCTTATTCAAAGATAAGAAAGTAAAGGATGGCATTAAGGCCAGGCGCGGTGGCTCATGCTTGTAATCTTGAGGTCGGGAGTTCAAGATCAGCCTGACCAACATGGAGAAACCCTCGTCTCTACAAAAATACAAAAAATAGCCAGGTGTGGTGGCGCATGCCTGTAATCCCAGCTACTTGGGAGGCTAAGGCAGGAGAATTGCTTGAACCTGGGAGGCAGAGGTTGTGGTGAGCCGAGATCACATCATTGCACTCCAACCTGGGCAACAAGAGTGAAACTCCATCTCTCAAAAAAAGAAGGAAAAAAAGAAAAGGGTAGGATTGAAATAAAGATGTCACAGAGAAAATAAGTATTGTTTAAAAATCACCAAATACAGGCCAGGCACAGTGGCTCACGCCTGTAATCCCAGCACTTTGGGAGGCCGAGGCGGGCAGATCACTTGAAGTTAGGAATTCAAGCAGCCTGGCCGACATGGTGAAACCCCATCTCTACTAAAAATACAGAAATTAGCGTGGCAAGTTGGCGGGTGCCTGTAATCCCGGCTACTTGGGAGGCTGAGGCAGGAGAATCACTTGAACCCGAGAGGTGGAGGTTGAAGTGAGCCAAGATTGCGCCATTGCACTCCAGCCTGGGCAACAGAGTGAAACTCTCTCTCAAAAAAAAAAAAAAAAAAAAAAAAATCACCAAATATTTAAATGAATTATCACAAAGCAGGAATACAGTTCATAGAAGATATGGAAAGGAAACAGAAGGAGATTAACATGAGGTTGCAGAATTTAGGAAAGAAATGGAAGAAAAAATGAAAGTCTAAATTAGTTAAAATGAAGTCTAAATTGCCTTAAAGAGAAATGACATTGCAGAAGACATAATAGTAAAAGGACATGGAAAACAGGATTGACAAAAGCTAACACAATACATGAAAATAACAGATCATCATGAAGGGTCAGAGAGAAGATAATAGATTTGGAAGCTAGAAAAAGGCCATACTACATATATAAAAATGATATTCACGAAGAAGAGATACAAAATAATGGAACGCAGCAAATATTTAAATTTATAATTTAAGAAAACTTCCCAGAAATACAAGAAGATGTTCATCTATACATTGGAATAACTCACCATGTCCCAAGACAAATGGTACTAAATGGCTTACACCTGAGTGCATCAAGATAATAAAACCAAGTGACTTAAAAGGGAAAAGCCTCTCTCCAGACTTTATTTCAGCAATATTCATTGCTAGAAGTCAATAGAAAAACGTCTACAAAGTTCTGGAGGACTTAATTTTGAAGTAAGATGGTCTGGAGAAATAATTTTATACCCAGCCAAACTGTCATTAAAAAAATGAAGACATTGGCCAGGCATGGCGGCTCATGCCTGTAATCCCAGCACTTTGGGAGGCCGAGGTGGGTGGACCATCTGAGGTCAGGAGTTTGAGACCAGCCTGGCCAACATGGTGAAACCCCATTTCTACTAAAAATACAAAAATTAGCCAGGCGTGGTGGCGGGCGCCTGTAATCCCAGCTACTCGGGAGGCTGAGGCAGGAGAATTGCTTGAACCCAGGAGGCAGAGGTTGCAGTGAGCCAAGATTGCACCACTGCACTCCAGCCTGGGTGACAGAGTGAGACTCCGTCTCCAAAAAAAAAATAAATAAATAAAATAAAGACATCAGACAAATGTCTTAGAGCATGCAAGAATTGAAGGAACTTCCTGAAGAAACTATTTAAGAATGACTTTCAGCCAACTGAGAGAAAATGGAGAAGCCACAGCAAGAGAACTGATGCTGAGAGCTGAGTCCATTCACCTTGAAGACTGGCATTAAATCAAATCTAAGAAGAGTGGCTACAAATGTAGATGTTATAAATCTTGAAACTAGAAAGGGTATGGTTAACAAAAAGTGAGGGGAGCAGAGATAATAGGAAGTGGTACAGTTATACACATTCCCCATTAAAAAAATTATTTTAAATGGATTATTCCAATAATAGAAATGTAAGTATATTTAAGAGCATAATGTTAAACAGGAAGAAAATCAATGTAATTAACTAGGATTCTGTAATTTAGGAGAGGGGGAATAGGGCAAAGCAGAAGTATTCTAATGTCATTTTTTTAAACACTAGAGTCAATAGATAGAAACAGTGTCAGCATCTAAAGCTGCGCTGTGCAGTCTTGTACCACATGTGGTTCTCGGGCAAGTAAAACGTGGCTAATTTGAATTGTGATGTTCTATAAGTGTAAAACACACACCAGAGATTGAAAGCAGTATGGAAAACAGAGTGTAAATATCTCAATAATTTTGTATTGATTACACATGGGAAAGATAATACTTTACAGATATTTGTATTAAATAACATATTACAATTAATTTTACTTGTGTCTTTTTACCTTTTTAATGTGGTTACTAGAAAATTTTAAATTCTTTCACATTCGTGTTAGACAGTGTTGGTCTGAAGGAATGGAATTAAGTAGATTATATGAAATTGTAATTATAAAGGTGATCGCTAGAAGAAAAATACAAGCCATTTAAATTCTCAGAACAAGATGTAGTGGAGCTGTGGCACACCAGCCAGAAGATCCCCCCCAGAACTCAGCACTAGTCCTCCAGCCTCTGGAAGACAATACCTCTGGGAACTGTCTTTGCCTGAAGACAACTGGTCCCCGTGGTCACCTTCTCTCCCTCCCCAATGACTGGTCAATGCATGGGTACAAAGCCTTTGTCCTGTGCCCCCATAGGAGACAGCTCTGAGGGGCCAGCCTAGCTCCACAGCCGAAGCCTCCGCGGTAACTGTGCTGCAGATCCTTCTCTCTCTGCCCTGCTGCCTTCACTTCCCCACAGGTGCCAATCCCGAGGGCCCTCCTGTCAGAATTTCCTGCATACAAATCTCTACCTCAGCATTCACTTCCTGGAGAATCTGACCTGCAAAAGGAGTTTGAGAAAGTAGATTCTAAAGTTGGATTTGGGAGCCAGATCACCCACAAGCATGCTGGCGGTGAGGCACCCGTGCCTCCTGGACGGGAACGCCGTGTGACTCACTGTGTCTTAGGTTTACTCCTACGTTCGCTCATAAGGTTGAGATTTGTCCTGTGATCCTTTCTGAGTTTAGCCTATTTAAGTCTCTCGATAGGATAAATGCTTCATCTTTGTTTTTCATCATATTTGTTACACTTTCTATTTTGTTTTGCTTTCTTTTGTTTTATATTTCTTCTTTTTCTTTTTTAATATTATATATGTGTGTATATATGTGTGTGTATATACACATTTGTGTGTGTATATACACATTTGTGTGTGTATATACACATTTGTGTGTGTATATATATTTGTGTGTATATATATGTGTATATATATTTGTGTGTGTATATATGTGTGTGTATATATATTTGTATGTGTGTATATATGTGTGTGTATATATATTTGTGTGTGTATATATTTGTGTGTATGTGTTTATATATTTGTGTGTGTGTGTGTATATATATGTATCTGTGTGTGTGTGTGTGTGTGTGTATATTTGTTATTCTTGTTGTTGTTGTTGTTTTTCGGTAGAGATGGGGTCTCATTATGTTGCCCAGGCTAGTCTTGAACTCCTAGGCCCAAGCAATCCTCCCGCCTCAGTCTCCCAAAGTGCTGGGATTACAGGTATGAGCTGCCACACCCGGCCCTATTTTTTTTTTTCTTTCTCTTTTACGGCCTCTTCTCTCTCACTACGTTACACTTTCAATTTGTATTCCTTCTTGCTATGGTTTGAATGACGGTGTCCCTCCAAAATTCATGTTGAAACTTAATCCCCAGTGCAATTGTATTAAAAGGTGGGACCTTTGGCAGGTGATTAAGACATCAGGGCTCTGCCCTTAGGAGTAGATTAGCACCCTTATAAAAGGGGTTAAGGTCGGCTGGGCGCGGTGGCTCACGCCTGTAATCCCAGCACTTTGGGAGGCTGAGGAGGGGCGGATCACCTGAGGTCAGGAGTTTGAGATCAGCCTGGTTAACGTGGTGAAACCCCATCTCTACTAAAAATATAAAAACTAACTTGGTGTCGTGGTGCATGTCTGTAACCCCAGCTACTTGGGAGGCTGAGGCAGGAGAATTGCTTGAACCTGGGAGGTGGAGGTTGCAGTGAGCCGAGATGACGCCCTTGCACAGCCTGGGTGACAAAGACAAAACTCCGTCTCAAAAAAAAAAAGGGCTCGAGGTCAAAGGGAGCACTCTCTGCCCATCCCCTCTGCCATGTGAGGGTTCAGTGTTCCTCCCTTTGGAGGATGCTGTACCAAGGCACCATCTTGGGAGCAGAGACCAGGCTCTCACCAGACACCAAAACTGTCGGCGCCTTGATCAAGGCTTTCCAGCCTCCAGAACTGTGATAAATAAATGTGTTTTTTAAATATATATATATATATATATATATAAACTACCTCATCCGTGGTGCTTTATTATAGCAGCACGAATAGACTAAGATGGTTTTTTCTTTTTTTTCTTTGAGATGGAGTCTCGCTCTGTCGCCCAGGCTGGAGCGCAGTGGTGCAATCTCAGCTCACTGCAAGCTCCGCCTCCCGGGTTCACGCCATTCTCCGGCCTCAGCCTCCCGCGTAGCTGGGATTACAGGCGTTCGCTACCACGCCCGGCTGATTTTTGTATTTTCAGTAGAGACAGGGTTTCACCGGGTTGGCCAGGCTGGTCTTGATCTTTTGACCTTGTGATCCGCCCGCCTCGGCCTCCCAAAGTGCTGGAATTACAGGCGTGAGCCACCGCGCCGGGCCTTGTTTGTTTTTTTAAACCTTTCAAAATTTGACTCATGTTTTGTGTCACGGGTTAGGTCTCCAGGAAATAGACTTCGAGACAGAGATTATGTGCAGGAATATTGTGGGGGTTACCCTTGGGGTCAACACCTGTCAGAGAGTGAAGGAAGCAGGGCTGGAGGGAGGGAGGAGAGAGCTGAGATGACCAAGCCTCCTCCAATCCTACAGGAGCTCTGCAGCCTCATGGTTGACGCCAGTTGGTCACAGGTGCCTGGGTCTTTATGGATCTGTACCAACCAGTCGTTGATGTGGGCCGCCCCTCAGAGGGATACTTGAACCTGAGCAGAGGGGGAAGTTAGTGCTTGTGTAGGGGAGGGTTTGATGATGCACCCAGCATCCACCACAGGCCACCCCATGCACTACTCACAGGTCCTCCAGTATCTTGTGAGGCCTCTTTTTTCTAAGGAAAATTTGCAAGAACGACACTGCTTGGGTGAACTACAGCGCCCCCTGCCTCCCCGCCTCGGGGCTGCAATGGATTCATCACCCCCAGCTCCACCACGCAGTCTCCATCTGCTCCAAGAGGTGTAGCGATGTGGTGACCTGGACCCTCATCCCGGGACACCATGCCTCTGTCAAACTTCGGAGCTGCCTGGTGACCATGAAAACCAGGCAGAGAAGAAACAGGGATCCTGGAGTGCAGGCACACACAGGCGTATCTCCTCCAACGTGAGGTGTCCACTCAAACCACTGTGCCACGGCCAGGGGCACCCTCTCCAGCCTCTCCCCTTAAGCTCCCTGCTCAAGATTCATTGCTCTTTATTTTCTGAGTTTTACTTCATTTTATGCTCATGGAATAATTGCAAGAATGAATATAGTAGAACCCCTCCGTACCGGCTGGGTGCAGTGGCTCACGCCTGTAATCCCAGCACTTTGGGAGGCCAAGGTGGGCGGATCACGAGGTCAACAGATCGAGACCATCCTGGCCAACATGGTGAAACCCCATCTCTACTAAAAATACAAAAATTAGCCAAGTGCGGCGCATGCCTGCAGTCCCAGCTACTCCGGAGGCTGAGCCAGGAGAATGGCGTGAACTCAGGAGGTGGAGCTTGCAGGGAGCCAAGATTGTGCCACTGCACTCCAGCCTTGGCGACAGAGCGAGACTCCGTCTCAAAAAAAAAAAAAAAAAAAAAAGATTTACACAGGTTTATCTTTTCTGGCATTAACTTTTTGTTGTTGTTGTTGCTTTTTTGTTTTGTTTTGTTTTGTTTTTGTTTTTGTTTTTGTTTTTTGAGACGGAGTCTTGCTCTGTCGCCCAGGCTGGAATGCAATGGCACCATCTCAGCTTACTGCAACCTCCGCCTCCCAGGTTCAAGCGATTCTCTTGCCTCAGCCTCCCGAGTAGTTGGGACTACAGGTGTGCACCACCACGCCCGGCTAATTTTTTGTATTATTTTAGTAGAGATCAGGTTTCACCATGCTAGCCAGGCTGTTCTTGAACTCCTGACCTCGTGATCTGCCTGCTTCAGCCTCCCAAAGTGCTGGGATTACAGGTGTGAGCCACGGCGCCCAGCCTGTTTTGTTTTGAGATGGAGTTTTGCTCTTGTTGCCCAGGCTGGAGTGTAGTGGCGCGATCTCAGCTCACTGCAACCTCCACCTCTCGGGTTCAAGTGATTCTCCTGCCTCAGCCTCCTGAGCAGCTGGGATTACAGGCACCCGCCACCACGCCCCACTGTGGCATTAACATTTCTGAAGAATACAGTCCCTCTTTTGTTTAACAGAATATTCCTTATTTGGGTTTGTCTGAAATTTCCTCATATGAGTCTCCAGATATGGGTTTCCAGATATGGGTTGTGCATCCCTGGCTGGATTCAGTGATGCCGCGTCCTGCTTTGGACACCACATCCAGGTGCACATGGTGTGCACCTGCCCTTTGCCAGGGATGCTGAGTTTTATCACCTACCCAACAAGTGGCCTCATTTCTCCACTGCGACTAACAGTCTATGGAGACAGACTTTCAGACCTCAAGATATCCTTCACTCTTTTTTTTGAGACAGGTCTCACTCTGTTGCCCAGGCTGGGGTGCAGTGGCACAATCACTGCTCACCGCAGCCTCGACCTCCTGGGCTCAAGAGATCCTCCCACTTCGGCCTCCTGAGTAGCTGGGACTACAGGCACATTATCGTCATGCCCTCTAATGTTTAAAGTTGTTGTTGTTTTTTTTTTTTTTGAAACAGTGTCTCACTCTGTTTCCCAGGCTGGAGTGCAGTGATCTTAGCTCACTGCAACCTCTGCCTTCCCAGGTTCAAGTGATTCTTTTGCCTTAGCCTCCACAGAATAGCTGGGATTATGGGCACTTGCCACCACGCCCAGATAATTTTTGTATTTTTAGTAGAGACAGGGTTTCACCATGTTGCCCAGGCTGGTCTCAAACTCCTGACCTCAAGTGATCCTCCTGCCTCTGTCTCCCCAAGTGTTAGGATTACAGGTGTGAGTCACCATACCAGGCCACAATACCCTTCTCTTCACTCAAGTCCTCATTTGACATCTATGTGATGATTCTTGAAGCCCTCTCCTAAGAGTCTTCCCTGGCTGTGCCAGGCAGACTCAAGCCCCTGTTTTCAGGCCCCTCCACCTGTTACAGCACAGCACCTCACTGTCTTATCTGTTCATGCTTCTCCCTGCTTCACAGGACCTCTGGCTACCCAGCACCCAGTTGAGGACTGCATAAGATATGTGTTTAGTTCACTGAATGACTGAATGAATAATAATAAATGAATAATAAAGGAAGGAACCAACTGTTGCACAAATCAGTGAGGACTCTTCAACACGAGGGCCAGAACCCTCAATCTCAATGATGTAAACCAAAAAAGGAGTGAGGGTAGACCCCACCAGAGTGGTTCTTCTATCTCTTGGTTGGTGAATTCTCAGAGGACTGAGTAATGCTTTTGCATCAGGAATCAAGGCTGGTGCATGTCAAGTTCTCACTATTCATTGGCTGATCACCGGGAAACAGGAATGAGACTCATTCCCTTCTTCCTGGTCCCCCATTCCCTTCCTCCTGGTCCCCAATTCCCTTCTTCCTGGTCTCCAACTCCCTTCTTCCTGGTCTCAATAGGAACCGCCCTCCACTCATTTGCGCAAGCCACACATCTGGAGGCCATCCTTCACTCTCTCCAGCTTCCCTCCATCAGGGAGTCTTGTGGTGTCCACCTTCTCAAGTCTCTCTGCACTCTGGTCCAGGCCCCACAGCTCCCACCTGGCCCCTGCCTCTTCACGCCCCACCCCTGCTTCCTATCCTCTCTCTGCATCGTGCGCCCCGAAGATTCACGGCACTTATCGGTCTCAAATTTAGTGTGGCGAGTCCTTGCCTTCCCATCCTCCACTCTAAACGCCCTGAAGACAGGCGTTAGGGCTGTCTCTTTCAAACCCTCAGGATCAGAACGTGCACGTGTTCCAGAAATGTTCAATCTGCGAAACAATGACGGACTGCAGAGCCAAATGGCCCTGGGGTCAAGCCCACCTCCCTGCCTCCCGCCTTGGGCTCTCCGGCGCGGGGCCGCCGCTTCTAAAACCTCTCCGACTGGTGCGCGTTCGCAAGCTTCCCAATTGGTTCCTCCGCGCGCTAGTTTGCTCATCACGGGTGCGAAAGTGCAGAAAGTTCCAGAACCACGCAGCCCGGACACCAATTCTGGCTCTATCACTGACACTCTGGGTGGCCCGTCGCCCTGGGCCTCAGTTTCCTAGTCTGCAACGCGGGGTATTAACAACGAGCAGCCGAGGGATTGGAGAGGTCACACGGGACCACGTGGTATCCACGCAGGTGTGATTATCAGGAATTCGTATTTTTATGGAATGCAGTTTCCTCCGCCAAGGCCAAGGCCAAGGCCAGGGTCCAACAGAGACGGCCGGGAAAACATCCCAAGCTCGCCAGAAGCCGCCGGCCACGCTCGGCTGCGCGCCCGCGCCCGCGCCCGCGCACCTACTACGCGCCTGGCCCGCTCTCCACCACCTCCAGGCTCCGCCCCCACCCCGCCCTCCAGGCTCCATAGCCAATGAGTGCGCGGCCCCTCATCCGGGGATCCCGGCGCGGCCACCGCCTCCCGCGCACACACGGCCATGGCGGAGGTGAGTGAGCGGGCCGGGGGAGCCGGCCCCCCGCCCCCGCGCGTCCGCGCCCCCCGCCGCCGTGGCTCGGCCTCGCCGTGGGCCCCAGGGACGGAGAGCCCCGCTCTGGAGCTCTGAGGCCGGCCGGGGCGCCTGGCCCGTCCGGGGCCGGAGGGGCGCGGGGCTCCGTCGGCGGCCGCCCCCGGCCCGGCCCGGCCCGGCCCGGCCCCCCCCCACTCCCCCGGCTGCCACATCGCGGGCTGCAGTGCGCATGCGCGGCGGCGCGGGGCGGGCGGGGGCCGGGGTGGGGGAGGGGAGGGACGCGGGGCGGGGCTGGTGTCGGGGGCCGGTGGGCGCGCGGCCCCGTTCCCGGGTCCGGCTCCGGTTCCCGGCCCCGGCCCGGGCCCCGCGGCGCGCAGGCCTCCCCTCCCGCGCCTTTGCCAACTTTGTCGAGTGCTGGGGCCGCCAGGCGCCCCGCGCTCCCCGTCGGGATCCCGGTGGACCCATCGCGCCTCCGCCGCCCGCGAGCCCCCCGGCGGGGTTGGGTCAGACCCCGGGCGGGATTTGAACTACCGACGCGGACTCGCTTGGCGCAAACTGGGCGCAAGGTGGGTGGGTCTGCCGGGGCCTAGAGAGCGTCGGGACTGATCTCAGCAGAGTTGGACCAGCCTCTCCCGGGCACGAAGTTACTTCTGGAGCCTCCTCCCTCGTCCAGGAAACAAGCCCGGGACCCTTTATCTGAAATGTTTGGGGCCAGCTATATTTTGGAATCCAGAATTTTTCCGATTTGAGGATCTGTGGGATTTTGGACTGTGATGTTTGATCAAACCCACCTGGGACTGTCTAGGATAAGACAACAGATAGCTTCGTGTCAGGTCAAACCGGGAAAGAAGAAACTTTCGCTTTTGGAGCTTTTTTTGATTTTGGAGTGGTGGATGAGCCTGTGTGGACTTGCTTTCACCTTAGAGGGCCCTGGTGAAGATGGAAAGAGATAATGTAGGTGAAGGTGCGGCGGCTGCGAGGTGCTCAGTCAATGGGACTCAGTGCATGACTTCTGTGCGCAGAAGTTACGACAGGCGGGCAGACTCGAGCTGATCCTGTCTCTGGGATAGAGCCCACAGGAAAAGGTGCCCACCCAGCCAGGCACAGCCGCCTCGTGGGAAGCCGGGATTGGAACTGCGGCCTGGCCGTGGTGCCACGTTGCGTGTTTATGTCTTGGCACCACACGAGTGGGCGTTGTGGAAGGCAGGACTGGCCATTCTCTCCCCCGGTGACGGCCTCAGGGGCAGTAACAGGCCCTGTGTTTATGCCAAAGACGGTGTAGGTGTCTCGATGCTAGGCCAGACCCCACCGGCCAGTTCCTTCATCGAGAGTTAGTTCTTCTTGAGACGTTTAGGGAGACTGAGTCCCCATGCAGATGGTGGCTGGCCTCCAGGGTCGGAGGCAGAAGCCGCGTCTCCCAGTGGCCCTGCAGCTACGTGGTAGTCGAATGAGTTGTGCGCCTAGCATCTGGGCAACACACATGGCCTGACAGGTAGCTCTGTGTCTGGGATGGCACAAGTCAGACTCCCAAGCCAGCCTCGCCCAGAGCTGCCATGTGGCTGTTCTGCCCTGCCCTAGGCTGAGCTCCGTAAATGTGCACAGCAGCTGTGGTCCGGCTGCTCCTGGTAACCCTGTTTTACAGTTTGGGGTGGTGCCCTGTTGAGTGAATTTGATTTGATTTTCTAAGGAGGTCCCGCTCTGTCCTCGGCCGGAGGATCTGGGAGTGAATGGAGCAGACAGGGCCTGTCCTACAGGGATGCAGAGTCTGGTCAGAGAGAGACGTGGGTGGGTTAGGACCAACAAGTATGAGGTGCTGAGCGTGAGGAGCCATGGCAAGCTGTCTGACCACCGGACTTGTTCTGTGTGGTCTTGGGCAGGTTGCCCAGTGACTCAGAACTTCCTTTTCCTCATCTCTGAAATGGGAAGTTTAATGGTCACCCTTCAGAGCTAGGAGGTCTGATGAGGTCCTGCCACAACGGCTTGTACATAGAAGTTGAATCTTGTGAAGTTGACGATATTCCACTGTTTTTATCCGTAAAAGTGGCAATTTGTTAACTTTATAGCACTTGATCAGTACTAGCTACTTTATTATGTATCAGTATCCCAGAATAATCATAAGCACCACAGTGGCAGACGGGAATGCTTCATACTTTTCTCAAGCATACTAGATTAATCTTTTAAAAACCTAAGAGCACCATCTTTTGCTCCTGCCTAAAACCCTCCATGGCTTTTCATGGTTCCTGGGATAAAATGCTCCTCCTTGCTGAGTCCTGCAGCCCTGTGAGGTGGTCCCCACGGATCTGCCCCCTACTCTAGGGCCCTGGGCTCCTGTTTGCTGGTGCACTCTACCCCTTTGGGGGCTGCCAACGATGGTTCCACCTCGACTCAGGACCCCCAGGCCTTCCCTGACCTGCAGTTGCAGAGCCTGTGCGCCCTGTTTTCTCCTCTCAGTACCATACATGCCCACTTGTTTGTTATCTGTGTCCAAAACTAGCAACTCCATGTGGGTGGAGGCAGGTGGAACTTGTTTCTCGGGTTAACCACCACGCCACTGCCTTGCTGAGCCCAGAGTGGGCGCCCAGGGAACATTGGTCAGATGGAGGAGTGGGGTGCTGGGTGGTCCAACAAGCGCCTGGCACTTGAGTTGGTGTGGGTGGGAGGAGGGTCAAGCATGGCTCTTAGGAGGAGGTTGTTCCAGTCACACTGGGGAGAGGGCTTGGGGCATGGGAGAGGTAGGTGCAGCCATCTTGGCGAATGGAACCTGCCACCCTGTCATTTTGGGTTAAGCTTTGAAGGGTGGCCCCTTGTGTTTTCTAGTGCACTCTACACCTGTGGGGGCTGCCCTGGGAGAAGGGCTGGTCTGTGCTCTGCACTCAGGCCTCTGGTGCAGTCTTTATGCTGATTAGCTGGCTGCCGCTTCTGCTGCCTGAAGACCCTGGTGGACGCCTGGGTCTGTGGCCTGTTGTCCTCTGGACCTTGTTTCTGGAACGCTGTTTGCGCTTCCTTTGCTTTTTTTGTTGCCTGGAATACCCTTGGCCTGCTGCCCCTCTTTTTCCTGCTTCCACTGTAACAAAACAGAGGACTTTGTCTTTCCCGGGAGTGAACTCAGAGGGAAACATGCAGAGTGTTCTCAGTGAGTGAAGTAGAGTCCCTGGGAACCTGCTTTGAGAGTAGACTTGCACCTGGACACCAGGCATGGGCAGTGGGAGGAAGAAGATCCATGAAGTCTATATTCCATGGTAAGTTCCAGGAACTCAGAGTCGCCTGGAAATGAACTTGGGGATCCCAGGCTGCTCAGGGCCTCCCTGTTGGTGACCCTTTCTGCTGTTTCCAGCCGCTTCCCTCTTTGCCCCCATCTGCCTTAGCTCTCTTGTTGAATGGCAAGTCAAATAAGGGCCAGATCCTCCTCAGACCCTGCAGACCACCTCTTCTGGGGCCATATGTTACTCCCGGTTACTCGGTGTGGATCTCAAGCCTGCGGGACTGTTGTCAACTCGCCGTCCAGACTGGGGGTCTCATTTGATGTGGTCGCCTGCCCTCCCCTTGTTAGTCAGGCTCCTGGTTGCGGGAGTAGAAAGCCAGCCCCTGACTGAGGCAGGAACCTTTGCCCAGAGAGCCTGTCCTCGACCCCTACCCAGAGGGTCCTAGAGGGGGCCGAGGGTGATTTCAGAGGTCACTTAGGATGCTTTCCCTGTGGCTTTACACTGTGTGTGGCTGTGCAGAGTGGTTGTGGGCTGGTGGCCCCCTGCTGTGTCCTGGAAAGAAGTGATGCCATCTCTGTCGGACCCGGGCCAACCCCAGGGCAAGAGGCATGAGATGCCCCTGCAGCTGCCATGCACTCTGTGCCGCTTGCTTCCAGTCCCCGTGGCCCCTTCCCACTGGGGGCCCTGCTGGCTCTTCCTTCCCTCTGTCTTCTATTTGCCCTCTGCCACCACGGAGCTAAACTTTCTAAAGCTGGATGGGTTGTGTCACTCTCCACTTAGAGCTTGAGGTGCTCCTTGGTCCTTGGCAGCCTTGTTGCCAGAGTCACTCCAGGGCCAGTGGCTGCCCCAGCTCCCTTCCATGGCTTTGCTGTACAGTCGGCCCTTGAACCTCACGGGTTTGAACTGCATGGTCACTTATACGTGGATTTCCTTCCATCTCTGCCACCCCGAGACAGCAAGACCAACCCCTCCTCTTCCTCCTCAGCCTACTCAACGTGAAGATGATGAGGACGAAGACCTTTAGGATGATCCACTTCCACTTAATGAATAGTAAATACACTTTCTCTTTCTTCCAGTTTTCTTAATAACTTTTTCTGTAGTTTACTTTTTTTGTGAGAATACAGTACATAATACAATATATAAAATATGCGTTTATCAACGGTTGATGTTATCAGCAATGCTCCCGACCAACAGGAGGCTATTAATCGAGTTTCGGGGAGTCAGAAGTCATGCATGGGTTTTCACCTGTATGGAGGGTTGGCACCCATAACCCCCGCGTTGTTCAAGGGTCAACTGTACTAGCTGTTGTGCTCCCCAGTAGTGTGACGGGCTGGAAAGGGTTTGCAAGCCGCTGGCCTGAGCTCCACTTTGTAACTGCACCACTTAACCTGCTGTGTGAGCTTGGGTAACTGACTCTGTGTCTTTGAGCTTGTTTCCTTGTTTTTCTTATGAGGGGCATGATTATACAACCTGTGAGGTTGTTTCTTGAGGACCCATGAAGAAGTATTGAAATTCTTACCACACAAGTTTTTAAACTTCATTAAATATTTTAATCTGCTCTTTTTGGCAGCAGCTTTACTGAGGTAGGGTTCATTTACCGTTTTAATGTGTCCAGTTCCGTGGTTGTTAGTGTATTCACCGAGTTGTGCAGCCGCCATCACAGTCAATTTTAGAACATTTTCATCACCCCAAAAGGAACCCCACACCCCTTAGTGGTCACTCCCCAAACCCCAGATCAACCCCCAGCCCCTTTCCACCAGGAATCCATTTTCTGTCTCTACGGATTTGCCTGCTTTAGACATTTGAGATTAAATGAGTCATATGATGCGTGGCCTTTCGTGTCTGGCTGTTTTCAGGAGCATGAGTCTTTCGAGGTACGTCCAAGTGGTAGTGTGTCAGTGCGTCCTTCCTTTGCCCGATTGCTAGTCCTTTGTTTTGTTTTTGTCAGCTGATGGATATTAGGACCCTGACCTGGGTCACATGGTTAAATACTATTTAACTTTTGGAGGAATTGCTGGACTGTTTTCCAAAGTGGCTGCACTATTTTAACATTCCCGCCAGCAGGGCACAGTAGAGTTCCAGTTTGTCCATGTTCTTGCCAACACTTGTTACTGTCTTTTTGAGCACAGTTTTTATTCTCTGATTAGGAACTGGTATCGTAGTGTGGACTTTGCTTGCTTTTCCTTGATATCACATTGAGCATGTTTTCCTGTGCTTATTGGCCATTTGTCTGTCCTCTTTGGAGAAATGTCTGTTCAGATCCTTTGCCCATTTTTCAATGGGATTATCCCTTCCTTATTGAGTTTTAAAAGTTCTTTATACTGAGAACAAGTTCCTTATCAGATAGATGATTTTTCAGATATTTTCTCCTATTCTCTCAGTTGTCCTTTCACTTTCTTGATGGCGTCCTTTGAAGCACAAAAGTTTTTAATTTTGGTGAAGTTGTTTATCCATTTGGTTTTTTGGTTTTTTTTTTTGTCACTTGTGATTTTGGTGTCTTATCTAAGAAACCATTGCCAAATCCAAGGTCACAAACTTTTTTCCGCCACATTTTTAGATTCAATCAAAAGGTTACAAATATTTATCCATATATTTTCTCTGAAAAGTTGTATAGTTTTGGCTCTCATATTTAAGGCCTTTGATCCATTTTGAGGTAATTTTTGCATATGGTATGAGATAGGGGTCCAACTTCATTCTTTTGCTCATGGATATTCAACTGTCCCAGTACCATTTGTTAAAGACTGTTCATTCCCCAATGGAACTGTTTTGATACCTTTGTTGAAATCCAATTGACTATGAATGTGTGAGTATATTTCTGGATTCTCAGTTCTAGTTCGTTGATCTTTGTGCTGTCCTTATGGCAGTACCACACTGTGTTGATTGCTGTAGCTGTGTGGTGAATTTTGAAATCATGAAGTATTCAAGATTGGGCTGTTTTGGGTACCTTGAGCTTCCATATGCTTTTTGAAATCAGCTCGTGGGTTTCTACAAAGAAGCCAACTGGGGTTCTGATAGAGATGGTGTTGAATTTGTCAGTTGGGGGGGTGTTGCCACCTTAATGTTATCTTCTCAGCCATGAACGTGGGATGCCTTTTCATTCCCTTGGATCTTCCTTTCAACACTGCTTTGTTCACTCAGAGTACTGTACACATTTTACACTTCCCTTGATGCTGTTGTAAATGGAATTGTTCTTTTTATATTTGTTGCTTTTATATAGAAATAAAATTGATTTTTATGTATTGATTTTGTGTACTGCAACCTTGCTGAACTCACTTTAGTTTGAATAGTTTTTTAGATCATGTCACCAGCACCAGCACAGAGATAGTTTTACTTCTTCCTTACCAATCTTTTTTTTTTTTTTTTTTTTTTGAGATGGAGTCTTGCTGTATCGCCAGGCTGGAGTGCAGTGGCACGATCTCGGCTCACTGCAACCTCCGCCTCCCTGGTTCAAGCAATTCTCCTGCCTCAGCCTTCTGAGTAGCTGGGATTACAGGCACATGCCACAATGCCTGGCTAATTTTTTTGTATTTTTGGTAGAGACAGGGTTTCACCATGTTGGCCAGGCTGGTCTTGAACTCCTGACCTCAAGTCATCCGCCTGCCTGGGCCTCCCAAAGTGCTGGGATTACAGGCGTGAGCCACCGTGCCCGGCTTCCTTACCGATCTTGATTCTTTTTATTTAATGGTTTTACGCTGACTGCACCATCCAGCACTCCATTTAGCATGAGAGGTGAGAGTACACGTTGTTGTGCTCATGGTATGAAGGAGAAAGCGGCCTTTCCCCATTGAGGGCAATGATAAGTATGGGTTTTTCCCCATTGAGGGCAATGATAAGTATGGGTTTTTCCGAGACGCTCTTTGTCAGCTTGAGAAGGAAGCTCCCTTCTGTTCTGAGTTTGTTGGGTATTTTTCATTATGAAAGTATGTTGGATTTTGTTGGATTGGGTATGTTGAGATGATCCTGTGTTTTGGTTTTTTATTTTATTGATGTGATGTATTATATTAATTGACTTTTGGATGTTAAATCGACCTTGCATCCCTGTGGTAAATCTTACCTGGTCATGGCTTATAACCATCTTTATATGTTGCTGGATTCCGTTTGCTAGTGTTTTGTTGAGGGTTTTGTGTTTATGCACATGAAAGAGATCGTGGCTTGCGGTGGCTCACACCTGTAATCCCAGCACTTTGGGAGGCCGAGGCGGGCAGATCACTTGAGGTCAAAAGTTCGAGACCAGCCTGGGCAACATGGTGAAACCCCCATCTCTAGTAAAAATACAGAAATTAGCTGGGCGTGGTGGTGCGCACGTGTAGTCCTAGCTACTCGGGAGGCTGAGTACTGGGTGACAGAGGTTGCAGTGAGCCGAGATTGCGCCCTGCGCTCCGGCCTGGGCGACAGAGCAAGGCTCTGTCTCAGAAAAAAAAAAAAAGAGAGAGATATTGAACATTGTGATAATGGTAACTTATAATGGTTTTGTTTGCCTTTTTATAAAAAAAAGTTGAGGTAATTGACAAACCATAAAATATGCCCATTTTAAAGTTTATAATTCATTGATTTTTAGTGTATTCACGGCCATGCAACCATCACCTCTATCTGATTATAAAACATTCTGTCATCCCCAAAAGAAGCCCTGTCCCCGTTAGCAGTCACTCTCCCACTGTCTGTCTCCTTGGCTCCTGGCCCCCACGAGCCCCCATTCTGTCTGTGGACTGGCCTGTTCTGGACGAGCCCCCATTCTGTCGGTGGACTGGCCTGTTCTGGACGTTTGGTATCAATGGACCCTATGCTGTGGCCGTTGGTGTCTGGCTTCCCTCCCAGCGCATGCTGTTCTTGAGCTTCATCCAGGTTGCAGCGTGGGTCAGGACTGTAGGCCTGTGTGTGGGCAGTTTTCAGTGTCACATGATGCATGACCTGCCCTGGGCGAGAACGCCTCCACCCCGTGAGCGGTCCTTGGGGGGAAGCGGGGCGAGTGGTGGCCACACGCGTGTGCTGCTCCTAGTGCCCCCCAGCCCTCAGAGGCGGAGACAGAGCCCCTTCCCCAGTCACTGGGGACGGGGCTCTGACCAGCGCTTGCTCTTGGCTGCCACACTGTGATGTCCAGCAGCAGGTTTTGAGCCGGCCGAGCTAACCCTGCCTCTCTTCCTTCACAGGCCTCCTCGCTGGGGAGGCAGAGTCCTCGCGTGGTCTCCTGCCTCGAGCACAGCCTGTGCCCCGGGGAGCCGGGCTTGCAGACAACAGCAGGTACCTCCCTCCCTCCTCCCCCTGCTCAGGTCGCCACGGCCTTTGTGGCTGAGAGAGGCAGAATGCCTGCTGGGCCTGGCTGAGCTGTGGACCGGGGCACTGGCTTCCAGAGTCCAGGGTGTCCCAGCTCCCACCCGTTCAGATGGAGCTGTGGGGAAGAGTGGTCAGGACTCTGTCTTCCTGCTCTTTAGCAGGGGCAGGGAGCCCAGGCGACCCAAGACCATCCTCAGAGCCCAGCACCCCCAGCAGAGGACCCGGGCACATGCCTGCACCGAGCTGAGGGCTGCCTCATCTTGCCAGGGTGTTGGGAAGGGTTGGCTTGCTGAGGGAGCCGGGGCTGAGAAGGTGGAGGGCGGCGAGACAGGCAGCACCCCGGGTTCCCTGCACCTCCCTGCGCTGCTGCTTGCCTGGTGGGCATCAAGGTCCCATGCTCGCCTGCCAGCCACCTGTGTTGGGCCCACGGGGAGGAGCTGACGCTGTAGGGCAAGGGTCTCTATGACTGTTCTTTCTTCCCCTGGCCGGGCTCCTTCTGCGGGCCAGGTGTAGGGCTGCATCTCTTTCCGGTATCAAACTAGTCCCCACCCCAGTCCCAGAGAAGGCAGTGCCATCCCTGTTTTCCCTCACGTGGCTCCTCCAAGTATGCCGTGGTCACTGAGGGTCCAGGCTTTTCCGTCACGTGGCTCCTCCAAGGATGCCGTGGTCACTGAGGGTCCAGGTTTTTCCGTCACGTGGCTCCTCCAAGGATGCCGTGGTCACTGAGGGTCCGGGCGCACCCAGGCAGCTCCAGGTCATTCCCTCACTCTAACGAGGTGCCTGCCGCCGGGGGTCCTCTGTGCCTTGCAGCTGCATGTTCTGTGCATGGGCTGTGTGTGGTGCACACCTGTGTGCCCAGCCATACAGGCTGTGTGGCTGTCCTAGAGGCCTCCTGCCCTGGACTCCCAGGCCCTCAAACCCCCAGCCTTGGGCTACACTGCTCTGTGTCTGGATTGATTGAGCCCTAGCTATTCCCTTTGTTTGTTTGAAAATTTGACCAATTGGAGAGTAAACATGCAGAGGAATGGTGACACATCCCAGTTCTTTTGGGGAAACCCTGGATCGGATGACAGCCGCCAACTGTTGGGCCATGTACATCGCATGGCTTCTTTATGTGGCCCTGCAGACGGAGCTTAAGGGACTGGCGTTGTCGAGCCCCCATTGGTGTTGTCCCTGCATGCTCCTTGATGCTGTACTGACCTGTGCAGGTGAGGGTTCAGCGTCACCCCTGTTTCAGGAGTCATGGAGCCCAGCGTGAACCCAGCTCCACTGAGTCCTGCTGCTCCTTCCACCCTAAAGAGATGGGTATTGGTCTCTTTCTAGTCCACTTGCTCCCCAAATCCTTGCAGGCTTCTCTGTGTTCAGGAAGACACGCAGTCTCTCAGAAAGAGACACACCCCCCAAAAAAAAATCCTTGGAATTTGTATGTGCAGCTCACCAGCTGTGCTCCTGTGTGCATTAGTCGTGGGGTGTCCTGTTGGGTTCCCTCATGAGGCTGATCCTGGCAGCATGCAGAGGGCCTCATCCTTAGGGCTTCTCCAGGCATCAGTAGTCTCGGCAGGATGGTTGGGACAGGCGAGGCAAGGTGCTCACCTGGGCTGCTGTCTTCTCCCCAGTGGTGTCCATGGGCTCTGGAGACCATCAGTTCAACCTCGCAGAGATCCTGTCACAGAACTACAGTGTTCGGGGGGAGTGCGAGGAGGCCTCGAGGTGCCCAGACAAACCCAAGGAGGAGCTGGAGAAGGACTTCATCTCCCAGGTACTTGGCCAAGGTGATCCTGCCCCTGTGTTGGGTGGAACCCTCCGGGGTAAGCCTCATGATTTTTGTGCAGCTCAGATTCCACATTGGTAAGTGCTAAATTGTACATCTTTTTGCAAAATGCCAGATGCTGTCCTAGTAGCTGAAATTCAGTGTAGACCAGGTCTTTCGTGGGGCTCTTTCAGCAGCACGGTGGTCAAGGATTAAGCCAGCTGCTCTCAAATCTTTTGGTCTCAGAACCTGCTTTGTACTCTTAAAAATTATTGAGAGTTTCAGGCTGGGTGCAGTGGCTCACGCTTGTAATCCCAGCACTTTGGGAGGCTGAGGGGGGCGGATCACCTGAGATCAGGAGTTCAAGACCAGCTTGGCCAACATGGTGAAACCCCATCTCTACTAAGAATACAAAATTGCCGGGCACGGTGGCTCATACCTGTAATCCCAGCACTTTGGGAGGCCGAGGCGGGTGGATCACGAGGTCAGGAGATCGAGACCATCCTGCCTAACACGGTGAAACCCCGTCTCTACTGAAAATACAAAAACAAAATTAGCCGGGCGTGGTGGTGGGCGCCTGTAGTCCCAGCTACTCGGGAGGCTGAGGTGGGAGAATGATGTGAACCCGGGAGGCGGAGCTTGCAGTGAGCTGAGATCGTGCCACTGCACTGCAGCCTGGGTGACACAGCGAGACTCCATCTCCAAAAAAAAAAAAAAAAAAAAGAATACAAAATTAGCCAGGCGTGGTGGTGCACGTCTATAGTCCCAGCTACTCGGGAGGCTGAGGCAGGAGAATCACTTGAACCTGGGAGGCGGAGGTTGCAGTGAGCCGAGATCACACCATTGCACTCCAGCCTGGGTGACAGAGTGAGACCCTGTCTCAAAAAAAAAAAAAAAAAAAAATTACTGAGAGTTTCAAGGAGCTTTGTTAATGTGCTTTATCTATTGCTTTTTTATTACATGAAAAGTTAAAACTGACATGTAAATTGGCCGGATGCAGTGGCTAATGCCTGTAATCCCAGCACTTTGGGAGGCCGAGGTAGGCGGATCATGAGGTCAGGAGTTTGAGCCTAGCCTGGCCAACATAGTGAAACCCTGTCTCTACTAAAAATACAAAAATTGTTGGGCATGGTGGCTCACGCTTGTAATCCCAGCACTTTGGGAGGCTGAGGCAGTTGATCACCTGAGGTCAGGAGTTCTAGATCAGGCTGGCCAACATGGTGAAACCCCGTCTGTACTAAAAATACAAAAATTAGCCGGGCGTGGTGGCAGGCGCCTGTAATCCCAGCACTCAAAGGGCTGAGGCAGGAGAATCGCTTGAACCCAGGAGGCGGAGGTTGCAGTGAGCTGAGATCAGGCCATCGCACTGTAGCCTGGGGGACAGAGCAAGACTGTGTCTCAAAAAAACAAAAAAAATTGACATGTAAAAATACTTATTCGCTAACTCATTTTAAAATGAGCTGAGATCGTGTCACTGCAGTCCAGCCTGAGTGACACAGTGAGACTCCATCTCAAAAAAAAAAAAAAGAATACAAAATTAGCCAGGCGTGGTGGTGCACGTCTGTAGTCCCAGCTACCCCGGAGGCTGAATAAATCAGTTACATGTTAATATAAATTTTTTTTTTTTTTTTTTTTTTTGAGATGGAGTCTCAATCTGTTGCCCAGGCTGGAGTGCAGTGGCGCGATCTCAGCTCACTGCAAGCTCCGCCTCCCGGGTTCAGGTCATTCTCCTACCTCAGCCTCCTGTGTAGCTGGGACTACAGGCGCCCACCACCACGCCAGTCTAATTTTTTGTATTTTTAGTAGAGACAGGGTTTCACCGTGTTAGCCAGGATGGTCTCGATCTCCTGACCTTGTGATCCGCCCGCCTTGGCCTCCCAAAGTGCTGGGAATACAGGCGTGAGCCACCGCGCCCCGCCCAAAAGTTAAGTCTTAGAAGAGGTTAGGTGCAGTGGCGCATGCCTGTGGTCCCAGGTACCTGAGAGGTAGGAGGATTGTTCGAGCCCAGGAGGTGGAGGCTAGTGAGCTGTGATTGTGCCACTGCACTCCAGCCCGGCCTAATATAAATATTTTTATGAAAATGAAAAAAAACTGTCCCAAAAGAAAAAAAAATTAGAAGAATGAATTTTTAGTTTTCCATATCTCTTTGAATGTGGAAACAAATATGAAAATCTAGCTTCTGTCTTTTTATTTTTTTGAGATGGAGTCTTGCTCTGTTTCCCAGGCTGGAGTGCAGTGGTGCGATCTTGGCTCACTGCATCCTCCGCCTCCTGAGCTCAAGTGATTCTCCTACCTCAGCCTCCCAAGTAGCTGGGACCACAGGTGCGTGCGCCACCACGCCCGGCAAATTTTTGTATTTTTAGCAGAGACGGGGTTTCACCATGTTGGCCAGGCTGGTCTCAGACTCTTGACCTTGTGATCTGCCCACCTCGGCCTCCCAAAGTGCTGGATTACAGGCGTGAGCCACCACGCCTGGCCAAGCTTCTGTCTTTAAAACATTTATTTATTTTTTTTTGAGACCGGATCTCACTTTTGCCTAGGCTGGAATGCAGTGGTGCAATCATAGTTTACTGCAGCCTCGAACTCCTGGGCTCAAGGGTTCCTCCTGCCTCAGCCTCCTGAGTAACTGGGACTATAGTCGCACGCCACCACGCCTCACCAACTTTTTAATTTTATTTATTTGTAGAGTTCTTGCTATGTTGCTAGGGTTGGTCTCAAACTGTTGGCCTCAAGCAATTTTTCTGCCTAGGTCTCCCAAAGTGCTGGGAGTATAGGTGTGAGCCACTGTACCTGACCCAGTTTCTGTCTTTTTTTTTTTTTTTTTTTTTTTTGCTGGAGACAGAATCTTGCTCTTTTGCCCATACTGGAGTGCAGTGGTGCAATCTGGGCTCACTGCAACCTCTACCTCTTGGGTTCAAGTGATTCTCCTGCCTTAGCCTCCTGAGTAGCTGGGACTACAGGCGCCCACGACCGTGCCTGGCTAACTTGTATTTTTAGTAGAGACGAGGTTTTACCATGTTGGCCAGGCTAGTCTCAAACTCCTGACCTCAAGTTGATCCTGCCACCTTGGCCTCCCAGAATGCTTGGATTACAGGCATGAGCCACGCCTGGCCAGTTTCTGTCGTTTAAGGGAGACATTAATCTATTGTGATAGGCTCTTATGGTTGAAGTACAAATATAGCTTCAACCAGATCTGTTGTTGAAACAGGTAGGAGTATTTCACAGCTTTTCAGATAATTGTGGGTATTCTTTGATGTTACAGCAAAACCCATCAAGTGATAGTTTTGTAGAGAGTAGTTGTGGAGTGGAATCGGAGACTGTATCAGTGAACCTCATAGGTCAAGAGGCAGAAAGGTCCATGATCAAGGTCCAGCAGAGTGGGTTCTGGTGCCGGCTCTCTTCTTCTGGTGCCGGCCTCACCATGTGAGGCTTGCTGTGTCCTCACATGGTGGACAGAGAACATGAGGGAGCCTTCTGGTGTTTTTCTTAAAAGGACACTAATCCTGTTGGATCAGGGCCCCACCCTCACGGCCTCCTTGAACCTTAATTACCTCTGTAAAGGCCCCATCTCCAAATATAGTCATGTTGGGGGTTAGGGTTGACTGTAACAGTTAATATCACTACCAGCCTTATCATAAGTTTTTTGTTTTTTTTTTTTTTTTTTTTTTTTTTTTTTTTTTTGAGACAGTCTCACTGTCGCCCAGGCTGGAGTGCAGTGGCGCGATCTTGGCTCACTGCAAGCTCCGCCTCCCAGGTTCATGCCATTCTCCTGCCTCAGCCTCCCAAGTAGCTGGGACTACAGGCGCTTGCCACTTCGCCTGGCTAATTTTTTGTATTTTTTTAGTAGAGATGGGGTTTCATCGTGTTCGCCAGGATGGTCTCCATCTCCTGACCTCGTGATCCGCCCGCCTCGGCCTTCCAAAGTGCTGGGATTACAGGCATGAGCCACCGTGCCCGGCCTATAAGTTTTTTAAATATTAGAAATTTGGCAAGTTCATATTTGTCAAACCCAAGTTTTTCAAAATCCTGAGTTTTACCATTGCAGCAGTTATGGTCAGCTGTTTCCTTTGAAGTAACAGCCCCCCTGGCTTGCATACAAGGCAGCGCCTGCCAGGTGCCTGTCTGAGTGGCTATAGTTGGCCAGCATTCTTTCAGGTGAAACGACCAGGAACAGCCTCTTTGTCTCACCACTCGTTCCATGCATGTGGTTCCTTGAAGGAATCACCTCGCTTTGGTATGCAGCAGATGCATTGTGCATGCTTCCCACGCCCTCACAGCACGTGGAAACATCTGCTCAGGGTGAGACTTAACAAAATGCTCACTTTGTCCAGCACCTTTTTTTTTTTTTTTTGAGACAGAGTGTTGCTCTCGTCACCCAGGCTGGAGTGCAGTAGCATGATCTCGGCTCACTGCAACCTCTGCCTCCTAGGTTCAAGCGATTCTCCCTGGGATTACAGGAACCCACCACCATCCCCAGCTAATGTTTGTATTTTAGTAGAGACAGGGTTTCTCCATGTTAGGCTGGTCTCAAACTCCTGATCTCGTGATCCGCCTGCCTCAGCCTCCCAAAGTGCTGGGATTACAGGCATGAGCCACCATGCCTGGCTGTCCAGCATCTTCTGAAGTGAAGCTGGGGTGTTTGCTTTTGGTCTGTGAGGAATGTGACAGCAGTGACTTGTGGGCAGGGATGCACTGGCTGCAGCTTCCACGGGCACTGGGCTCTTGCCGGCTGCCAATGCAGCACCATCAGTGCAAGCCTCAATGAAGCCAAAAACGGAAATCACGGCTGAGTGCTCTTAGGAAAGGGTCTTCACCTTGGGCTACTCTGGAGAGGTCCAGGCAGCCCAAGGGCCTCTGGACCACTGTGTCAACCTTCCCGCCTGCATAATCCTGAAGGTAATGGGCATACAGAATCTGTTCTTTCCACAGGGTCCTGTGAGAGAACAAAAGGGGGGAACTCAGTGTAGATGTTTCACCTGGAGAAGGGCTGGGACTAGGCCGGGAGGTTTCTATGTGGACTTGAAGCCCCCAGGATGAGTCTGGGCAGGAGCTGGGGTGGAGGGGAGGCCAGTGCTGACATCTTGAGAGAATGAGAGGGAGTGTTCCGGAAGTTGGAGGCTGAAAGTGACCCACAGGGGTCAGGGTGGAGTCTGAGCAGACAGGACTAGCCTCTGTGGAACAGAGGCTCACACAAGGGAGGACAGAAGGATTTGAAAGCAGCACTGGAGAGTACGACGTTGATAGTTTGCATCGCTTCCTTCCCAGGAATTACATGCCTTATTTCTACTTCTTGTCATATTGCATTGGCTCAGAGCATCAAAACAGTGTTCGTTAATCACAGTGCTCTTGTTCCAGATCGTGATGGGGGCTGCTCTGGTTACTCATTTTTGACCCAGTGTGAATTGACAGCTTCTCCATTATATCGATGAAGCATCCATCTGTTTATGTGGTTTTCTTCTTCTTTTTTATTTTTTATTTTGAGACAGATTCTCATTCTGCCACCCAGGCTGGAGTGCAGTGGTGTGATCTTGGCTCACTGCAACCTCCGCCTCCCGAGTACAAGTGATTCTCGTGCTTCAGCCTCCCGAGTAGCTGAGACTACAGGCGGGTGCCACCAAGCACAGCTAATTTTTGTATTTTTAGTGGAGACGGGATTTCGCCATGTTGCCCAGGCTGGTCTCGAACTCCTAGCCTCAAGTGATCTGCCTGCTGTAGCCTTCCAAAATGCTGGGATTACAGGTGTGAACTACTGTGTCTGGCCTGTTTATGTAGTTTTCTGAGGGTTTTTTTTTTTTTTTTTTTCAAATCAGGAATAGATGTCGGATTTCACCAAATGCCTTTTTCAGATAACTTTTTTCCCCTTTAATATATTGATGTTGAGTTACAATAGTAAATTGCCACGTGTCGCACTATCCTTGTATTCCTATAATTCACCCTGTGTCACACCATCCTTGTATTCCTGTAATTCACCCTGTGCAAGGAGGCATTGTGGGCAGGGTGGTGCCCTCTTCCCTGGCCGGTGACCCCTAGGCTCTGGTGCCTCTCTGAGGGATTGTGAAGGAGCTCTTGGATGAAGGACTGGGCCTGAGGTCTGGCTGGGGAGTGCTGCTATGTGGGGAGTTGCTATGGGTGTGACAGAGTGGCCAAGATTGTGGCCAACGAGGCTCAGGCAAGAGGACAGGGACAGGAACCCCCAGAGCAGTCCCTCCTGATGGGGCCTTGTTCCCTTCCCCAACTCAGAGCAACGACATGCCCTTTGATGAGCTGCTTGCGCTCTATGGCTACGAGGCGTCAGACCCCATTTCAGACCGGGAGAGTGAGGGTGGTGACGTGGCCCCGAACCTCCCAGACATGACCCTGGACAAAGTGAGTGAGGGCCCTTCCTGGAACTGGCTCGCAGCTGAAGGTGGGGGGGCCTGGGGCTGCCTCTCTGCAGAGGAGGGTGTTCAGTGAGAGGAGGCACAAAGGCCCCCAGAATAAGTAGAATGTACCTGTGACCACACCCCCGGGGTTGGAATGGCCATGGGCATGGGGCTGGACCCTAGCCTTAACCCCAGGCCACATGTCATTCTGGCTTTGGTGGGTAGAGGGGCACATCGGGGCCTCCCCAGGACTGGTCTCTCTGCCATTCCGTACCCAGAGGTCACAGGTCGAGGCTTGGGTGTTGGGAGCAGGGGAGGGCTGCATTGTAGAAGGTTAAAATCAAATGCACAGGCAGAGAAAGAGCCATGCACTCTGGGCGTGTGCCCAGTGGCAGCTCTAACTGTCTCCAGCTCTGGTGGCTGGGTGTGGGCTCCCACGTGTCTCCGTCCCATCCCCGCTCCCCCCACACTGTGCACCCTCTCCAGAATGGGAATAGCAGCCCCATGTGAGCCTCAGGGCGCTCCCAGTGTCTTTACTGTTGTTATCATTAGTGGTATTGCGAGATTGTTAAACTGTAAAATGTTCTTTACTTTTTTTTTTTTTAAAGGAACAAATAGCGAAGGATTTGCTTTCAGGGGAAGAAGAGGAAGAGACACAGTCATCTGCTGACGACCTCACCCCGTCCGTGACCTCCCACGAGGCCTCCGACCTCTTCCCTAACCGGAGTGGATGTAGGTGACTCTGTCCCCCTACTCCACCGCAGCCAGGCCCCCTGCCAGGCAGTCGTGATGCTTGATGAAGGGTCCTTGGGCTGATGCAGGCCAAGAACTCATCCCAGATGAGGGCGTCTGCCTGGCGGGAAACGTCAGTAGCCCTGGGGATGCTTTGTTCTCCCCCACGCTGGCCAGTGAGCCTGGACTCTCAGAGCGATTTGGTTTAAACAAGTAGGGAACATGTTGGTTCCCCTAGCAGATCCAGGGACAGCATCCCCAGAACCGGCCTCCTTCACAAGCCTCTGTGCTGGCTTTCCTGGGAACTGAGGGCTCAGGGCCCAGAGGTGCAGCAGCTGCATAGAAGGGAAGGCCTCTTTCTTCAAAGGTGCATCCCTGGTCCTGGGTCCTGTGCCCATCTGTGTACCCAATGTCTGGCCAGAGAGAGGGTTACGGCCTGGGGATCAGGTGGATGGAGGGTGGGAGTGGAGAGAAGGGGTTGTATAGGCTGCAGGCAGTGGAGACCCTGGGGGACCTGCCTCTGTTTTCCCAAAGCTCGTTTCCTGGCTGATGAAGACAGAGATCCTGGCTCTTCTGCCTCCTCCGACACCGAGGAGGACTCTCTTCCTGCCAACAAATGTAAGAAGGTGCGTGGTTCTGCCGTCTCCCCAACCTGGCATCCCGGCCGTGGTTCTGCCGTATCCCCAACCTGGCATCCTGGCCGTGGCTCTGCCGTCTCCCCAACCTGGCATCCAGGCTGTGGCTCTGCTGTATCCTCAACCTGGCATCCCGACCGTGGCTCTGCTCTCTCCCTAACCTGGCATCCTGGCCGTGGCTCTGCCGTGTCCCCACCCTGGCATCCCGGCTGTGGTTCTACCATCTCCCCAGCCTGGCATCCTGGCCGTGGTTCTGCCGTGTCCCCACCCTGGCATCCCGGCCGTGGTTCTACCATCTCCCCAGCCTGGCATCCCGGCCGTGGTTCTACCATCTCCCCAGCCTGGCATCCTGGCCGTGGTTCTACCATCTCCCCAACCTAGCATCCCAGCCGTGGCTCTGCCGTGTCCCCAACCTGGCATCCCAGCCGTGGCTCTGCTGTGTCCCCAACCTGGCATCCCGCCCATGGCTCTGCCCTCTCCCCAACCTGGTATCTTGGCCGCAGTAGCCGCAGCTGGGTCCTGCTGAGCCCTCTCCCTGGGTTTGCGCCCCTTCTCAGAGGAGGGACATGCTGCTCGACTCCAGGGTGGGCTGGGACCGGCCACAGGTGCTTTGGACCGGAGCCTGGGCCCCTGCTGCTGACCCAGAGTGTTTGTCCTCCGACATCCTGTCTGGGCCTCTGCCAGGCCGGGCGTCAGGACACAGCCTCACCCTTCACACACCCAGGCCTCTGCCTCCCACCCTCAGACCCCAGAACTGGGCATCAGCAGGTAGATGGCACAGATGGGTCTGGGGTCTGGATAGTGGCCCCTCCACGTAAGCCTGCCACAGCACGCTGCAGCCAGCCTCCCGCCTGGCCTAGATGCTCCTCGGTGTCCTGATTCCCAGGCCCTTGCTTTGCAGGAGATCATGGTGGGACCTCAGTTCCAAGCTGACCTCAGCAACCTGCACTTGAACCGGCACTGTGAGAAGAGTAAGTAGGGCTTGGGGAGAGGAGGCGAAACCCACTTCTGCAGGGGAGTGGCCTGGCTGGACGTCAGATCCTTGGACAGTCTGGTCAGGTCCCCGCCCTGCATCGCTCACTGGGGCAGCCGAGCCTGTGGCTGGAGGAGGTGGGAGGCTCTCGTGGCTACAGTGGGCCTGTTGCTGCCTGCCCCTGCCCAGCTCTGTCCCTCCCTTGGTGTCTGCTCCCGTCAGCCTGTGCAGCCAGACCCTCAGCAGCCCATCCTGCCCCTGACCCAGCCCTGCCCTGCCCTTGACTCCAGCCGCCTCCCCACAGCCAGGGCTGCTGCATTCGATGCCTCTGTGCCAGGTTAGACGGTTCTCCAGAGACCTGCCGGGGGCTGCGCTGCACCCCCTGCGTTGCTCCGCTCCTCTTCAGGGTTGCTCCCTTTCCTGGGCTTGACCTTTGTCTCTTTCCCAGTAGAGTTCAGAATCGAGCCTCTCTTGACCCTTCGAGGCATGGAGTCACGTGCCTGTTGACTTGGGTCTCATTTGTCTTGCCCTGGAGCCCTCGCAGGCCCTGGGCCAGTGCTCCTAGCTCAGGATCCTTCTCCAAGGTGATTCAGTGGCTGAGATGGGTGGTGGGAAGGGACAGGTGCAGCAGAAGTACTGAGTCCAGGGAGACAGGGACCCTCCATGAAGAGAAGTCGTCCTCCTGGGGCTGGTGGGAGGTGCCCCATGTGAGAAGAGGACAGAGCCAGGAAGGTGCAGCCAAGCTGCTGGGACATCCAGAAGGCAGGGTCAAAGGGGACACATGGGATCCTCACCCAGAAACCCTGGCCTTGGAGTCTGTCATCAGGGCCCTTTCCCCACCCTGACTCACCCCCCATGAGGGTGCCCTGTCTGGAGCAGCCAGGACTTCTTCGTCCCATGGGATGCCAGCTGGCCCCCTCCCACTCGGTATGACGCCTGTGTCATTCGAGTCGTCTGTGTGGTTGTGTGTGTCTTTATTGCATTGTGATGACGTCTGTGTCATTCGAGTCGTCTGCGTGGTCGTGTGTGTCTTTATTGCATTGTGATGACGTCTGTGTCATTTGAGTCGTCTGCGTGGTTGTGTGTGTCTTTATTGCATTGTGATGACGTCTGTGTCATTCGAGTCGTCTGTGTGGTCGTGTGTGTCTTTATTGCATTGTGATGATGTCTGTCATTCGAGTCGTCTGTGTGGTTGTGTGTGTCTTTATTGCATTGTGATGACGTCTGTCATTCGAGTCGTCTGCGTGGTTGTGTGTGTCCTGTGTATTGCATTGTGATGATGTCTGTCATTCGAGTCGTCTGTGTGGTTGTGTGTGTCTTTATTGCATCGTGATGACGTCTGTGTCATTCGAGTCGTCTGTGTGGTTGTGTGTGTCTTTATTGCATCGTGATGACGTCTGTGTCATTCGAGTCGTCTGTGTGGTCGTGTGTGTCTTTATTGCATTGTGATGATGTCTGTCATTCGAGTCGTCTGTGTGGTCGTGTGTGTCTTTATTGCATTGTGATGACGTCTGTCATTCGAGTTGTCTGCGTGGTTGTGTGTGTCTTGTGTATTGCATTGTGGTCCTTGGTTTGGATGCCATGGTTTTTGAGTCTCTTGTGTGTTCCATTGTGGTCCTTGGTTTGGAGCTGTGGTTGTGTGTGTCTTGTGTGTTGCATCGTGGTCTTTGGTTTGGATGCCACATTTGCCCACCCTTTCTGCCATGGGCTGCGGTCATGGTTGGTTCAGCCGTGGGTTGTGAATGCCCTTGTGTGCGTTGTTAGTGGACATAGGCACTCAGCACTTGATGGACAGTGGGGAGTCGTGTGGGAAGTGTGTGCTTAGGGTGACACATACTGCTTGAGTTTCTCACTAATGATTTGTGGGAGTTGCTCCACATTTTCGGTGTTTGCCACTGAGGGTGAATTTGCCTGAATTTTAGCCCTCCTGGTAGATAAGGACTCCTGTCCCATTGTGGTTTTAATTGGCATTTCCCTGGTGAGCACCTTTCGCAGGTGTACTGGCCATTTGGATATTCTCTCTTTGCGTGCTCCAAGCTTTCTCCCGTTTTGTTGTCTTTCCCTTTCTGATTTGTAGTCATTGACATGTTGTGGAAACAAGTCTTTGTGGGCTTTGTGCACTGCTGCTGTTTTCTCCAGTTTGTGGTTTGCCCATTGACTCTCTTAGTGATGTCTTTAATTTTAATAAAGTCCAACTTATCAATCATTATTTGAATAATTGTGTGTGTGTTCTACTTAAGGAGTGTTTGCTTACCTCAGGCTCTTGGAGATATTCTTCCACGTTTCTTTCTAGAAGATTTATTGTTTTTCCTTTCACATTTAAGGGTGTGATCCAACTTAGTTTACATTTTGGTGTATGGTGGCCGGGTGCGGTGGCTCACACCTGTCATCCCGGCACTTTGGGAGGCCGAGGTGGGAGGATTACTTGAGGTCAGGATATCGAGACCAGCCTGGCCAACATGGTGAAACCCCGTCTCTACTAAAAATACAAAAAATTAGCCGGGCATGGTGGCAGGTGCCTGTAGTCCCAGCTACTCGGGAGGCTGAGGCAGGAGAATGGTGTGAACCCGGAAGGCGGAGCTTGCAGTGAGCCGAGATAGCGCCACTGCACTCCAGCCTGGGCGACAGAGCGAGACTCTGTCTCAAAAAAAAAAAAAAAGTAAAAATAAAAAACAAAAGTCCATTGTCTCCCCCACTGAGTTGCAGTGATGCCTTTGTGATAAATCAGGTGCCTGTAAGGTGTGTCTTGTCTCACCCTGAGTCATTGTCACTGTCTCAGTTATTACAGGTTACAAGGAAGTCTGAGGTGGCCCAAGTCTTCTAACTTTGTAAGTTTTCATTGCATATCTATATAAGTTTTAAGATTAAAACTTATTTTTTTCGGCAACTGACAAGTTTTAATCTTTTTTTTTTTTTTTGAGACGGAGTCTTGCTCTGTTGCCCAGGCTGGAGTGCAGTGGCATAATCTCAGCTCACTGCAACCTCTGCCTCCCGGGTTCAAGCAGTTCTCCTGTCTCAGCCTCCCAAGTAACTGGGATTACAGGCGCCTGCCACCACGCCTAGCTAATTTTTGTATTTTTAGCAGAGATGGGGTTTCACCATGTTGGCCAAGCTGATCTCGAACTCCCGACCTCAGGTGTTCTGCCTGCCTCGGCCTCCCAAAGTGCTGGGATTACAGGCATGAGCCACTGTGCCCGGCCCATAAATTGATTTTCAAACGTTAAATTAACTGTGCACGGTGGAATAAACGCGTGTCCTGGCCATGAAGTGTTCTCTCTTGTGTTTGTGTATCACATGCACTCAGTCCTCATTATTTGTGGGTTCTGTACTGGTGAATTGCCTACTTGCTAAAATTTATTTGAAACCCCAAATCAAAACTCGCAACACCTTTATGGTCAGGCGCCAGCAGATGTGTGTAGAGTGTCAGTGAAGGTGAGTTATCTGACGTGCAGTTCCAGCCGAGGTGGGACAAGATGCTGCTCTGTCTTGTCTCTCAGATCTTTTACTGTGAGCAAGTGCCTTTCCTACCGTGTACTTAATGCCGTTTTTCACATCGTTGTGCGTTGTGTTGGCTACTTGACGGTTTAAAGGGTCCTTTAAATGTAGTGCCAACGTTCTGTCTAGTGTTCTTAAGTGGAAGAAGGCTATGATGTGCCTTTTGGAGAAAATTCGAGAAACTCCACTCAGGCGTGAGCTCTGGTGCTGCTGGCCGTGAGTTCAGTGTTAGTCCACAAGGTAGATCCAGTGAGACAGTGGTTCCCAACCTTTTTTGGCACCAGGGACTGGTTTCGTGGAAGACAATTTTTCCATGGATGTTGGAGTAGGGGGCGTGGTTTCAGGAGGAAACCGTTCCACCTCAGATCGTCAGGCATTAGATTCTCATAAGGAGTGTGCAGCCTGCATCCCTGGTGTGTGCAGTTCACAGTGGGATTTGCGCTCCTATGAGGATCTAATGCCACCACTGATCTGACAGGAGGTGGAGCTCAGGCAGTGATGCTGGCTCGCCTGCCGCTCACTTCCTGCTGTGCGGCCACTTCCTAACAGGCCATGGACCAGTGGTGGTCCGTGGCCTGGGGGTTGGGAACCCCTGCAATAACACATTTTTTAAAATTTAAATTTTATTTATTTTTTAATTTAAATTTTATTTATGTATCTGTTTTTTACATTTAAATTTTATTTATTTATCTATCTATTTAGTTTTTTGGACAAAGTCTTGCTCTGTCGCTCAGGCTGGAGTGCTGTGGTGCAATCTTGGCTCACTGCAACCTCTGCTCCCGGGCTCAAGTGATTCTCGTGCTGCAGTCTCCCGAGTAGCTGGGACTACAGATGTGCGCCACCGCACACCGGCTAATTTTTTTTTTTTTGTATATTTTGTAGAGACCAGGCTTCATCTTGTTGCCCAGACTGGTCTCAAACTCCTGGCCTCAAGTGGTTTGTCTGCCTCAGCCCCCCAGAGTGCCAGGATTACACTCATGAGCCACTGCACCCGGCCTGCAGTAAGGCGTCTTTAAGTGGACATCTGAAACAAGTTTATGTATTGATTGGTTGATGAAAATGCTGTATATCCCCTGGTGCAGTGATTACGTGCTCGCTGTGAGCACCTGGATTAATGAAAACACATATGTATTTAATCCCTTCCCTCCTCAGTTTGATGTGCTCACATTTATGATTTTTGCATGTATGTTCATGGAGGTACTGGCCTGTCCTTTTATTTTTATTTGTCCATGTCTGGTTTTGGTACCAGAGTTATGCTGCTTTTGTGAATGTGTTTGGAAGTGTGCCTTTTTCCTAACCTCTGGAGGAATTATTCTTTAAGATGTAAGAGGCCAGGAGTGGGGGCTCATGCCTTTAATCCCAGCACTTTGGGAGGCTGAGGTGGGTGGATCACGAGGTCAGGAGAACAGCCTGACCAACATGGTGAAACCCTGTCTCTACTAAAAATACAAAAATTAGCTGAGCATGGTGGCGTGCAACTGTAGTCCCAGCTACTAGGGAGGCTGAGGCAGGAGAATCACTTGAACCCGGGAGGCGGAGGTTGCAGTGAGCCAAGATTTCGCCATTGCACTCCAGCCTGGGTGACAGAGCAAGACTCCATCTCAAAAACAAAAACAAAAAGTTTTATCAATTATATTACTCTTTACAAAGGACTAACTTTAGCTTTGTTCATGTCTCTCTGTTGCTGGATTTCTGTTTTTTACTCTTTGTGTGTGTGTGTGACAGGGTCTCGCTCTATTGCCCAGGCTGGAGTTCAGTGGTACAATATTGACTCACTGGAAACTTCGCCTCCAAGGTTCAAACGATTCTCCTGCCGCAGCCTCCTGAGTAGCTGGGACTACAGGCGCCCGCCACCACGCCTGGCTAATTTTTATATTTTTAGTAGAGATGGGGTTTCACCATGTTGGCCAGGCTGGTCTCGAACTCCTGACCTCAGGTGATCCACCCACCTTGGCCTCCCAAAGAGCTGGGAATACAGGCATGAACCAGCGCCCAGCCTTTACACTGTTTTTTTTTTGAGACAGAGTCTCGCCTGTGGCCCAGGCTGGAGTGCAGTGGCGCCATCTCGGCTCACTGCAAGTTCCGCCTCCTGAGTTCACACCATTCTCCTGCCTCAGCCTCCCGAGTAGCTGGGATTACAGGCGCCCACCACCAACGCCCGGCTAGTTTTTTTTTATTTTTTAGTAGAGACGGGGTTTCACTGTGTTAGCCAGGATGGTCTCGATCTCCTGACCTCATGATCTACCCGCCTTGGCCTCCCGAAGTGTTGGGATTACAGGTGTGAGCCACCGCGCCCGGCCTCCTTTTACTGATTTTTAATTGAATTACACTGTGGTCAGAAAACATACTCTGTGATTTCAGTTCTTTGTAATTAGTTGCACCTCGCTTTATGACCAGTATTTGATCTGTTTTGGTAAATGTTGTACGTGTTTGAAAAGAGTGTGTTGTGCCGTTGTTGGGAGGAATTTTCCGTGTATTCCCTTGGATCCGTTGGGTAATTGTTGTTCACATCATCTGTATTCTCACTTAATTTTTTTGGCTGCTTGTTCTATTTACTGAAAGATTGTTAATGACCTCCTCTGATTGTGGATTGTCTATTTCCCCTTTTTAATTCTGTCCATTTTTACTTCACATTGCGGCTTTATTATTAAGTGCATACACGTTAAGATTGCTTTGTCTTCGTGTTGAATTGTTTCTTTTACCATTGTGACATGTCTCTCTGTAGTAATACTTCTTACCGTAAATAAGTACTTAATCTGCCATCAGTGTGACCATGGCAGCTTTTTGTTGATTTGTTTAGTGTTTGCATGGTTTTTTCCCATTCTTTTTATCATTCTAGATTCCTATATTTGAAGTGTATTTTCTATAATGGCACATGTTTAGATCTTGTTTTTTTGAGACGGAGTCTCTGGAGTGCAGTGGCATAATCTCCACTCACTGCAGCCTCTGCCTCCCGGGTTCAAGCAATTCTTCCCCCTCAGCCTCCCAAGTAGCTGCAATTACAGGCGTCCGCCACCATGCCCAGCTAATTTTTGTATTTTTAGTAGAGATGGTTTTCACCATGTTGGCCAGGCTGGTCTCAATCTCTAGACCTCAAGTGACCTGCCCACTTCGGCCTCCCAATGTGCTGGGATTATAGGTGTGAGCCACTGTGTCCGACCTAGATCTTATTTTTAATTGTCTGAGAAAATCATTGTCTTTTAATAGACTTTTTAGTCCATTTACATTTTTTAGATCACTTGTATGTCATGTAATTATAAAACAATTGTGTAATGCCGCCGTCTTGCTCTTTGCTTTCTGTGTGTTCCATCTGTTCTTTGTTTTTTGTTTGTTTTTATTTTTTTTTGAGACAGAGTCTCACTCTTGTTGCCCAGGCTGGAGTGCAGTGATGCGCTCTTACTTCACTGCAACCTCCACCTCCTGGGTTCAAGTGATTCTCCTGCCTTAGCCTCCCAAGTAGCTGGGATTACAGGCATCCACCACCATGCCTGGATAATTTTGTATTTTTATTTTATTTATTTATTTTTTCTGAGACAGTGTCTCGCTTTGTCACCCAGGCTGGAGTGCAGTGGCGCGATCTCAGCTCACTGCAAGCTCCGCCTCCCAGGTTCATGCCATTCTCCTGCCTCAGCCTCCTGAGTAGCTGGGACTACAGGCACCTGCCATGACGCCCGGCTAATGTTTTGTATTTTTAGTAGAGACGAGGTTTCACCATGTTAGCCAGGATGGTGTCGATCTCCTGAGCTCGTGATCCGCCTGCCTCAGCGTCCCAAAGTGCTGGGATTACAGGTGCCTGCCACCACGCCCGGCCTAATTTTGTATTTTTAGTAGAGACGGGTTGTCTCCACGTTGGTCAGGATGGTCTTGATCTCCTGACCTCGTGATTCGCCCACCTCGGCCTCCCAAAGTGCTGGTATTACAGGCGTGAGCCACTGGACCTGGCCTGTTCTTTGTTTTTTAATTTTTTTATATCTTCTTTTGGATTAATTAAATAGGTTTATTTGGTCCTCCTGTTTCAGCTTATAAGTTTTAGTTTTAGCGCTTTAGAGGTTACAACATGAATTATTGACTTATCACAGTCTACATTTTTTTTGAGACAGAGTCTTGCTCTGTCGCCCAGGCTGGAGTACAGTGGTGTGATCTCGGCTCACTGCAACCTCCGCCTCCTGGGCTCAAGCGATTCTCCTGCCTCAGCCTCCCAAGTAGCTGGGACTACAGGCACACGCCACCATCCCCAGCTAATTTTTGTATTTTTAGTAGGGATGAGGTTTCACTGTGTTGGCTGTGCTGGTCTTGAACTCCTGACCTCCAGTGACCTCAGCCTCCCAAAGTGCTGACGTTACAGGAGTGAGCCACCACACTGGGCCTCACAGATTGAAATAAGTACATTCTAGTTCCCCTACAATGCAAGAAACAGTTTAACTCAGTTTACCTGCCCCCTGCCTTTTGTGCTATCGTTAATTCTACATATTGGCCGGGCGTGGTGTCTCACGCCTATAATCCCAGCACTTTGGGAGGCCGAGGTGGGCAGATTGCCTGAGGTCAGGAATTTGAGACCAGCCTGGCCAACATAGTGAAACCCTGTCTCTACTAAAAATAAAAAAATTAGCCAGGCGTGGTGGCAGGTGCCTGTAGTCCCAGCTACTCGGGAGGTTGAGGCAGGAGAATCGCTTGAACCCCGGAAATGGAGGTTGCAGTGAGCCGAGATCACACCACTGTACTCCAACCTGGGGGACAGAGCAAGACTCCATCTCCAAAAAAAAAAAAAAAAAATCTACATATCAGAAGATTATAACGTTGTTTTAAACAGTGAACATTCTTTGTGTTTATCCTATCCACATATTTCCTCCAACTTCCATTTGGAATCATTTCCTTCAGCCCGAAGAACTTCCTTTGTAATAGGCCTTGTGCTTTCTTTCAGCATTTTTTGTCTGAAAAGCCTGGATTTTTGCTTTTGTTCTTTAAAGCATATTTTCATGGCATGTTTTTCCAGGTTTGCTGGGTGTTTTCTTTCAACATTTGAACAGTTTCATTCCATTGCGTTTTGGCTGTCGTCGTTTCTGTTGAGAAGTCAGAGGACGGTCTTACTGTTTCCTCTGAAATCATCGTGCCCTTTTCTCTCCTAAGATTTGTTTCCTTTCCTTTATTTATTTGTTTTTAACCAGTTTGACTCTGACGTGCCTGTGCACACATCTTTTTGTGTCCTTGTATTTACCCTGAGTTTCCTGACTCTGTGGGTTGGTATCAGTTGTCAGTTTTGAAGAATTCTTGGCTATTATCTCTTCAGATTTTGTGCTGCCTCCTCCTTTGCTTTTTCTGTGACTCATTTGTACGTATCTTAGAGGTTGCCTCATTGTCTTGTACCTATCCTAAACTGTGTTCTTTCCTTTTAGACTTTAGTTTTGGTCTTGTAAACATTGGTTTCCTTTTGATTCCGCTAATTGTGTTTTGTGCTGTGTTCAGGCTGCTGGTAAAAAAGCTTTTCAGTGGGTCCATTCGGGTATTGTATTTTCCAGTCCTGGAAGGTCCTTGAGATTCTTTTCTATAAATTTCAAGTCTCTGCTGAGACTCTCCGGCTTTTTGTCCATTTCCTTAACATATTAATCCTAGTTAGATTGAAGTCTTTGTCTGCTGACTCTTAACATCGGCTGTGTGTAGACCTGCTTTGTTGTCTGATGTTTTCTCGTTTTGTTTGTTTGTTTGAGACGGAGTCTCACTCTTGTCGCCTAGGCTGGAGTGCAGTGGCACGATCTTGGCTCACTGCAACCTCCGCCTCCCGGGTTCAAGTGATTCTCCTCCCTCAGCCTCCCGAGTAGCTGAGATTACAGGCGCCCACCACCACGCCTGGCTAATTTTTGTATTTTTAGTAGAGCTGGGGTTTCGCCATGCTTGCCAGGCTGGTCTCGAACTCCTGACCTCAGGTGACCCGCCTGCCTCAGCCTCCCAATGTGCTGGGATGACAGGTGTGAGCCACCACGCCCGGCCTTGTTTTCTTGTTTTATTCTGAGACAGGGTCTTGCTCTATTGCCCAGGCTGGAGTGCAGTGGCGCCATTGTGGCTCATCGCAACCTCAACCTCCTGGGCTCAATCCCACCGTAGCCTCGATCCCACCGTAGCCTCGATCCCACCGTAGCCTCAATCCCACCGTAGCCTCACCCACCTCCTGGGCTCAATCCCACCGTAGCCTCGATCCCACCGTAGCCTCAATCCCACTGTAGCTGGGACTACGGACATGTGCCTGTCCAACGTTTGAAATTTTTTGTAGAGATGGAGTGTGTGGGTCTCAAATTCTGGCCTCAACCAATCCTCCCACGTCAGCCTCCCAGAGTGCTGGGATTACAGGCATGAGCCCTCACATCCGGTTAATGTTTTTCCCTCGTGTTTTCCCACCCTTCATATGCTAGGCTGTACGTGGTGTTCTTTTTCTCCAGAGATGGTCTGCTGTTTTCTTGGAGACCACCTCGGTCCAAGCAGGGCTCAGGTGTCGCCTGTGGAGATGGAGAAAGGTGGCTGTGGTGTCTGCCTGTTTTCCTCATGGCCATGAGGACCAGGAGAGGCACCCGCTTGGTGGGGCACAGCACCAACCTGGGAGCTAGTTACCGCGTCAGCCCCCAGCAGTGGAGACTCCCGTGTGGAGCTGTTTTTCCCCAGTGCGTTTTTCACTTTTCTTCCCATGCTCTGATTTTGTTTTTTATTTGTTGGTTTGCTTTGTTTGGGTTCCTGTGCCTCTTTACTGGATAATCGAGAGGTGCTGGCACTTGAGCCTTGCCAGACCTGGCCCTGAGCTCTCCCCTGCCTTGTCCCCAATCATGTCCCTCACCACAGCTGGAGGCTGCGTCCCTCCCTTTGCCAAAAGCCAATTGCATCCGAGGTCGTGGACTTTTCCTCCCCTCTATGAACACATCTGCCATCCACACCAGCTACCAGGGGTAGGACGTCTCTCCAGCGGTAATGCACCTTCTGGCCGTGGCTCTTCAGATTCCAGGGTTAGAGCGCAACAGTGCCTGTGGGGGCTCCCGCTTGTCCACGGGCCCAAGTCTCAGCTGCCTTTATCCAGAGTTGGGGGCCTCCTTGCTGCTCCCTCAGGCCTCTGCATTTCAGGTGCTCTTGTAGCTGTGCAGCCTGAAGCCAGCCTCACCTCACTGGTCTCACTACTTAGAACCCCCTGTGCAGAGTCCTTGCTCAGAATTCCCCTGCCCCAGATCTAGGCTACCCACAGCTTCCTCTGACCCCTTGGCTGGATCAGGCGCCCCTGCTGACCGCTTATGACTCCCTGCACTTGGTCGTTGGGATACAGGCCTATGTCTGGTGCCCAGAGCCTGCTCTGGACCCACTCGGTAGTTGAATTGAGCACAGCAGCACCAAGCCCAGGAGGAGCGCAGCAATGGCGGCCCAGGGCTTGGGTAAGGGAAGGCGGACAGTGCATCCTCCTTGTCAGGGGCTGAGTTGGCTGCTCTGCTTGTCCTGGCGTGTGTGGGTGCAGATTGGGTTCCTGCAACCTGACCTTTGCCCTCTGCTTGTGCAGTCTACGAGAACGAAGACCAGCTGCTCTGGGACCCCAGCGTCCTCCCTGAGAGGGAGGTGGAGGAGTTCCTGTACAGGGCGGTGAAGCGGCGTTGGCACGAGATGGCCGGGCCTCAGCTCCCAGAGGGAGAAGCCGTGAAAGACAGTGAGCAGGTGGGGGCTGCCATGCCGGGGACAGAGGGGCTGAGGGCTGCAGCGGCGTGGGCCAGAGCTCACACCCCAGTGCCTCCAGGGGCCAGGCAGGGCAGAGGGGAGGGCAGGGGTCAGGTGTGCGGGGGCCTGGGCACTGGCACAGCTACTCAGGTCAGAAGGGGGCCAATTAAAACCACGTATCAGGGAGGAGGTGTAGACGCCTTCGGGTATCTGCAAGGGGATGTTGACACCCCTGATGTCACTCCCTGGATAGAGATGTAGGTGGCCCTGACATCGCCCAGGGGGGTGGTGTGGACGGCCCCTGATGTCACTCCCTGGATGGTATAGACAGTTCTTGCTTTCGGCTCCTGGGCTGAGCCCATAGGAAGAGCCAACACGTCCTCTCCCCAGGCGCTGTACGAGTTGGTGAAATGCAACTTCAATGTGGAGGAGGCCCTGCGAAGGCTGCGGTTCAACGTGAAGGTGATCCGAGGTGAGCAGCGGCCTGGGCCTTTCTTCCGCTGCGGCCCCACCCTGGGCACTGCTGACCAGTCTCCCCGGCCGTTTTTGCAGATGGGCTCTGTGCTTGGAGTGAAGAGGAGTGCAGGAACTTTGAGCACGGCTTCCGTGTGCATGGAAAGAACTTTCACCTGATCCAGGCCAACAAGGTGCGGACCCCACTTCCAGCTCCACCGGGGGCTTCTCGATCTGGGGAGGGGCTCAGGGTCAGCAGACGCACAGCACACGGCCGACTCCACTGCCAGGCTCCACCGGGGGCTTCTCGATCTGGGGAGGGGCTCAGGGTCAGCAGACGCACAGCACACGCCGACTGGAGGCCTGAAGCCCCGTGTCCCGTGTCCACCTCATCACCGTGTGCCCATTGCTGTCTTCTGCAGTTTCTGCTACTGACTTCTGTGGGCCCCTTTCCTGTCCCCACAAGAACAAGGCTCTGGTTTTGGGAAAGAATGTGCCAAAAGCTGAATTCTAGTAGTTGTTTCTGCCTCACATTCCACCCCAGGGCCCTGGGTACCTCATCTTCATGTCTGTGTCCTCTGAGCAGAGCCCACTGGCTCAGTGTCCAGCATTGGCCCCAAAGCAGAACCCCTGACACCTGGGGACCAGGGGTCTCCTGGTTCCCTCCTCCAGGGACCCAGGTCCTTCTGCCACCTGGGACAAACCCTCGTGACAGGCAGGTGCTGCCAAGTGCTGGGGCCTTCTGCCCTTCCTTAGACCTTCCCCACGTCCTCTGTGGGTCTCTGCATGTCTGCAGCAGTGCCCTCTGCCCTGTGGCTTCTTGAGTGGTAACTTCCAAGCCAGCCTCTTGGCAGTCAGACATCTCTGGCTGAAAACCTTCCCGTGGCTCTGACCAGTGGCTTCTCCGCCTCTGTCCACGCCCCGGTTGGGCACCGAGTCCCTTCAGGACCAGTGGGCTGTGGCCTTCTTGTTGCTGAGCCTTGCTTCTGCGTCATGTCCTGGGACCGTGCTCCATTTGGGGCCCGATGTCTTCCACTGAAGGGCTTGGGTGAGGAGGCGCCTGCCCTGGGCTGGTTGTACGGCCCAGGACGTTGCTCGGGTGACTGTGCGGTGCCATGCGCAGGAGCGATAGACTGTCCTTGTCAGACTCCAGCACCACGTGGTGTTTTGATTGGAGACAGCTGGGTGAGGTGTGGCTGGAGTGTGGTACTCCCGCGCTACACTTGGAGCCCCTGTCAAGTTTCTGTAGCTCCGGGCCGTGTTTCTACAGCTCTGGGCGGTGTTTCTACAGCTCCGGGCCGTGTTTCTATATCTCCGGGCAGTGTTTCTATAGCTCCGGGCCGTATTCCTATAGCTCCCGGTGTTTCTATAGCTCCGGGCCGTGTTTTTGTAACTCCCAGCCGTGTTTCTTGAGCTCCCGGCAGGTCCTGGCCCAGCCAACAAGGGGCTGTGTGTAGCCAGCACACTTTGGTCAGACTGCTGTCTGGAATGGGACAGGGAGCCAGTGCGTATTTCAGCCTGGCCCTTCACAGAAGAGCTCCCTCATGACGTGCGTTTGAGGTTTGCCCTGCAGAGAGGTTGTCTCGGTCTCACCCCCAGGCAGGACCCCACGTTGTTCTCGCAGTGGTGAGCACTGGGCATCCTCGTTCTGGGTAGTGGTGGGTTAGTTGCCCCAGAGCATGTCCAAGTGAGGGGGTCTTTTCCGCCATCACCAGCAGTGGCCACAGCCTCAAGCTCTCTGTGGGATGAGCCTCCCGGGTGGAGATGCTGGAGGTGTTGCCAGGTGTGCGCCCAGCTCTGTGCCAGGTGCCATGTGGAACGCACTTGATGTGTGTCCCTTCTTGTCTCTCTGAAGCCTTATGTGCATGTGTGTTTGGCCTTTATGTGCTACGTTGTGAGTTTTGAGTCGGTTTCACAGAACCCACGTGTCCTTCCGTGGTGTCTTCTGTGCACTTGGGAAGCATTCGCTGGGCCCTGGAGGGATGTGTTCGGCGGGAAAGCAGGCGCTGCGGGCTTGTGCCTCTTCCTTCCGGGGCAGGGGCTCAGTCCAGGAGTCTGTGGACCCGGGGGTTGTCACTCCAACTCCCACCCCGGGCCTGTGAGAAGCAGGCAGATGAGGTGGACGCAACTGGCCCATGGCTCATGGTCTGGAATAGGGTGGGCGAGCAGTAGACAGGGGCCTGGAGGGTTCGTTTGTCTGGCTGATGCTACAGAAGGGAAAGAGGGGTCTCAAGCCAGGAGCTGGGGGGCTCTGAGGGGGCTTGAAACAGGAGGCAGTGCCGCAGTGCTCCAAGCCCCCGTTCCCCGTGGTGGGCATAGCCTGTGGGCCTGTTAGGGTCATGGGTCGGGGGGTCTTGCGTTATCTGAGAGTGGTGGGTGCTGTGCTCCTTCTGTGCTGTCCCGGGGTCCCAGGACATCCTGGGATGGTGGTGCAGGTGCCGGGGCTGGGCAGCCAGGGACAGAGATGGCTCCTGACCCTTCCCCGCAGGTGCGCACACGGTCAGTGGGCGAGTGTGTCGAGTACTACTACCTGTGGAAGAAGTCGGAGCGCTACGACTACTTCGCCCAGCAGACGCGGCTGGGCCGGAGGAAGTACGTCCCGTCTGGAACCACGTGCGTGCAGCGCTCCCCAGCAGTAACGATGGGCGGTCACCCCGCCGGGGGTGGGCTCGTGGGCGCCTGGGCGGCACCTCCTGGGTGGGGGCGTCCATCCTGTCTGCTGCCCCTCATGGCGCCCTCTCCCCACAGGGACGCAGACCAGGACCTGGATGGCAGCGACCCCGATGGCCCCGGCCGTCCACGCCCGGAGCAGGACACCCTGACCAGGATGCGCACAGGTGAGGCTTGGGAAGTATCTCCTGCCCTGGGGGCGGCCACGGGTCTGGAGCCGTGAGTGAGGCCCGGTGGAGCCTCTCCTGCCTGGCGCCCTGTGCTGGGCCAGCCTCGCCAGGAGGAGTGGGCGTCTGGGTGGTGGAGGGCAGCCACGTGATGTGGATGCCGCTCTGTGCACCTGGCTGGGAGAGGGGAGGACAGGGATTACGCTTACCCTCTGGGCTTGCGGGAGGGGTGCATGTGGCCCCACCACTGGGGAGCCCCATATGGTGAGGTTGGAGTATTTACCAGGCCTCAGTCTCCGGGGAGGGCCTGCCTGCCCCAGGGTGGGGACTTAGCCCATCACCAGGACACTCAGGAAGGACAGGGTGTCCAGAGCCGTCGCCAGGATCTTGCACCTGAGGCCATGACAGAGCACAGCAGGGCCTTGGGTAGGGACCGTGTCCGATGGTGGTGTCTGATGTGGCGTCCGATGGTGGAGACCCACACGGGGAGGGTGCAAACGAGGATCCTTTGCTTTCTGGCTCTGTGTTTAGATGGTTGAGTCTGGGAGGGTCCTCCATTTCCAGAATCTGGTTGTTTCCATAGTTTGTTTGCCAGAGGGTGTCCACCTTGGCTACTTCCTAGAATTGTGGTGAGGCCCTGTGTGCTGCCTGTGGGAACAAAACTTTCACAGACCCTGTATTAACCCTCACAGTGCCCCCGGCATTGTTTACACCTAAGTCTGTGTATTCCACAGACCCTGTATTTACCCTCTGCAGTGCCCCCGGTATTGTTTACACCTATGTCTATTGTATTCTGCTCTTTTTAAAGATGTGGGTTGTGACCCACTCAGTTGATTTTATGAACTAAAATCTACTTCTAAAGCTGAGGCCCTTAACCTGGGGCTCTCGGATTTCAGTGTAACTGGTTTCTTTTGTATTCGTGTGGAGGCTTTTCTGGGGAGGGATCCACAGGCTTTGCTGGACCCAGCAAGGTTAAGCAGGAGCCTGCACAGGAGCCGAGGCTGTGGGCAGTCCCCACCCTCTGTTGCATTCTCTTTCACAGACCCACTGAGCGTGGATGGCACGGCCGGTGGTCTCGATGAGCCTGGAGTGGCCTCTGATGGACTCCCATCATCGGAGCCAGGGCCGTGTTCCTTCCAGCAGCTGGATGAGCCCCCTGCTGTACCTCTGTCCCATCGGCCCCCAGCCCTGGCTGACCCAGCCTCATACCCGCCAGCTGTCACTGCTCCCGAGCCAGACGCCAGCCCAAGGCTGGCTGTGGACTTCGCCCTGCCCAAGGAGCTGCCCCTCATCTCCAGCCATGTGGACCTGAGCGGGGATCCGGAGGAGACTGTGGCCCCTGCACAGGTGGCTTTGTCGGTCACTGAGTTTGGACTCATCGGCATTGGGGACGTGAACCCCTTCCTGGCCGCCCACCCCACGTGCCCGGCCCCCGGGCTACACTCGGAGCCCCTGTCACAGTGAGTGCCACCCCATGCCCGGAGCCTCCGCAACACTCCAACTGAGGTCCCCCCAGCCCTCAGGCTGAGCCGAGGAGATTGGGAGGCATTTGCCCCAAGGACCCAAGGACAGCGTGGCTCCACGAGCAGGCTGTCAGTGTGTCTTTAGGTTTATTCTTTACTTTTATGTATTTTTTGACTGGAGAATACATTCATGTGGTCCACATTCTCCACAAATGGGGGCAGGTGCCAGGCTATCCCACCCCTGCTCCAGCCACCAGCTCCCCCCAGGGCACCCCGGGCCCTGCTGCCATAGGCTGTCGGGGAGGCAAGGCTGGGAGTCTCGAGTCCAGCACTCAGCACTGGGCTGTGCAGGCACGTGGGGCCGCACTGACACTCTCTGCGTCTCTCTTGGTCTCTCCCCTGCAGCTGTAACGTGATGACCTGCTGACTCCTGGCCGCGGGCGGCGTATGCGGCCCAGACTGGACTTAGCGCTGCCGCTGGGCCCGCCTCTGTCAGTCTTCCTGACCCCTTCCCCACCCCCTGGGCCTTGGGGTGGCGCCTCCTTCTGCTTCAGAACACGCCAGGACTGGGGTGAGGTGGCTGGGCCGTGAGCCCTTGCCCCTGTCCACACAGACTGGACCCATGGCCACACCCAACGCCGTCAGCGCCCGGCACTGCCACCCGGGTCCGGGCTGCTGCCTGCACGTGGGATCCGTCGGGCAGCCGGGGACAGAAAAGACCCGGCCCTTGGGACACAGGGCAGAGCCGGCCACCTAGTCCCTTCCAGCCAGCAGAGGCGAGGGAAGGCGTCACTGCCCCGGCGGGGAGACGGGCAGGACGCCCCGCCCCGCACCAGCAGCTTCCGCCGGGGCACCCTCAGCTCCCTGCTTGGCTCTGTCTCTCCACACCCAGCAGGGCCACGGGCTGCCCCAGCCCTGGGGGTCATGGGCAGCTGCTACTCAGTGCCAACCCCGTGGGGCACAGAGCCATATACCTCGCTGTCCGGCCCCCACCCCAGCCTCGCCTTCCCACCCCATTGTCTCCACTTCAGGAAAAGCCGCACTTTACACCCCCACCTGCCTCTTCCCCCTCCATCCCTGCTCCCCGATCCTGAGCGGTTGGGGTGGGGTCCCTCAGCAACCCCAGGCGTGGGTTTGAGGAGACAGGTGATTTACACACCCCTTTGCTGTCCTCCCCTGGTACCAAGGCAGGGAGCCTCCGGAGGAACCGGCCCTGCTGGCCACACAGGGGCCAGACTCCAGCCTGTTCCCCAGCCCTACAGGTCTTCCTTCTGTGGGAAGCTTCCCAGCAAGATGGCTTGGAGTCCTGGTCCCCCTCCTCCCTGGCTCCCTCGTTCGTTTCTGTTTCTGTTTACACATTGGAGTGGGGTCCTCCGTGGGCGGCGGCGCGCCCTGCCCCGGGTGTCGTCCAGCCTCTTGTGCTCGAGCCCCTTTCCGAGTTGGACTCGACCATCCCTCACCCCACCAAGGACCACACTGTGAAGTGATAACTGCCTTGAACCCCCCTTTGCTGTTTTATTTATTAAACTTGATTTGAAGCCCGGGGTGCCTTGTGGTGGATCGGGTGGGGGCTGGGGCGGCAGGTGTCCTCGTCATCTCACCTGGGGGCCTGCATGTCTGTTGGAGGATCCGGGATAAGTCGTGAGCAACACAGGCGAGGGGTGCACTTGGGGCATGACGTGGTGGGCTACGTATTGTTCACGTCAGTAAGGGAATCGTGGCCACGATGACGGGATGTGAGGACGGCTCACGTCTGGGTAGAGGTGGTCAGGGCAGCCTCCTAGAAGTGATATTTAAGCTGAAACATGAAGGAGAATGGGCCTCCTTTGCTGAGTTTGCCGAGAGGCCTGGCAGGCGTGACAGCAGATGCAGAGGACAGAAGCCTGGGTCTCCAGAAGAAGCTGAGGGCACAGAGGCCAGAGGCTGGGCGGGGTGGGGACAGTAGGTCATGAGGCTGGGTTTTGTTCTTGGTGTGGAAGCCACTTGAGGTCTGCATTGTTTTTTTGTTTTGTTTTGTTTTGCTTTTTTTTTTAGACGGGGTCTCACACTGTCACCAGGCTGGAGTGCAGTGGTGCGATCTCGGCTCACTGCAACCTCTGCTTCCCGAGTTCACGCGATTCTCCTGCCTCAGCCTCCCGAGTAGCTGGGATTACAGGCGCCCGCCACCATGCCCAGCTACTTTTTGTATTTTTTGTAGAGATGGGGTTTCCCCTTATTGGCCAGGATGGTCTCTATCTCTTGACCTCGTGTTCTCCCGCCTCGGCCTCCCCAAGTGCTGGGATTACAGGCATGAGCCACCGCGCCCGGCTGAGGTCTGCATTGTTAATAGCGCCCTGCAGGGACAGTGCAGGCTGGTTGGGTTGCATATTGTCCACATCAGTGATGGGATATGAGGAGGGCCGGCCCCCAGCTGGGAGGTGACTGTGGCTTGGCCTCAGGGACTATAGGTAAGGGACCAGGACCACTTGCATGATGGGTGTGGGAGAGTTAGGGGTCTTGCTGGTGAGCCCGTGCCAGGAGCTGTGAGAACCAGGGCCAGCCACTGGGCAACCTGGGTGTTTGGGGATGGGCGTAGAGCAGTTTTCATTGGAGCGCCACAGCCTGCTGACGTTTTCTTCAGACGTGCAAGGTCTTCTGTCTTCCAGCTTGCCCTGCCTCCAGCAGGAAATCTTCAGTCCTCTCTTGGTGTTTTCCTCCAACTGCTTTGAAGATTTTTCAGTACCACTGGTTTTGAGCAGTTTGATGAGGATGTGCTTTGGTGTATTGAGGAGTCTGACGAGGATGTGCTTTGGTGTATTGAGTCTGATGAGGATGTGCTTTGGTGTATTGAGTCTGATGAGGATGTGCTTTGGTGTATTGAGTCTGATGAGGATGTGCTTTGGTGTACACGTACAGTATGTAGCCTTTGAGATTGGCTTCTTTCATATTCATTGAAGGCTTTGCCATGTCTTTTCGTGGCTTGACGGCTCATTTCTTTTTAGCGCTGAATGATACTCCATCCTGGGCGTGTGCTGCAGCTTGTTTATCTACATATCTGTTGAAGGACATGTTAGTAGCTTCCAAGCTTCAGCAGTTACGCATAAAGACATCTTAGCAGCTTCCAAGCTTCAGCAGTTACACATAAAGACACCTTAGCAGCTTCCAAGCTTTGGCAGTTACGCATAAAGCTACTGTAAACGCCCATGTGCAGGTTTTTGTTTTGACACAACTTTTCAGCCCATTTGGATGAATAAAGAAACCTGATTGCCGGACCGTGTGATGAGACCGTGTTTAATGAGAAGCTGCCGTTTCACTCCCACCAACAATGAGTAAGAGCTCCCGAGGCCCATGTCCTCCCCAGTGTTTGGTGGTGTCAGTATTTTGTGTTTGGCCATTCGAATAGGTGTGTAGTGGGATCTTGTTTTCCATAGCCTTTGAAGCTGTGTATATTTCTGTACTTTTCTGGTGCTCTTAAGTTCTTCATTCAGACCCCGTGTTGCCAAGAGGGATAATTTTCTTTGAGTCTGAAGTGCCATATTTAATATATATTGTCTTGTAGGTCCTCTGCAGTGACATTCTGCCTAGGCTTAGCTCTTACGTGGATCAAAAGGCCCTAATTCTTCCTCCTTTTTTGAAGTGCATTTTTACAGGATATACGGTTCTGAGTGGACTGTGTTTTTCTCTGGGCATGTTAAGGTTGTTCTGTTCATGCCTGCTTTGTACTGTTTCTGATGAGGAATTTTCTCATTCTTCTCTTTTCCTTACTATGAAATCTCTTACCTCTGACTATATACATGATTTTCTTTTATTTTTGGACTTTGGCTGTTTGTGATGCACCTGGGTCTAGTTTTCTAAACTGAGCTACTTCGACCTGAGGCTGGGTGCATTTTAACAGATTTTGAAGTCTTGACTATTATTTCTGCAGATATTTCTGTTTTCTTTTTCTTTCTTAGAGTTCCATTTCTGAAAGAATATTTCTCAAATTTTTCTGATGTCCCACTCTCTGTCTTTTGGGTCTTTGGTACATGTGCCCTGTCCTGGGTGCTGTCCCACAGGTCCTTCCAGTCATAGGTATTATGGCCATGGGTGACCCACAGCCTCTCCAGTCACTGATGTCAACTGCCATGGGTGACCCACAGTCTCTCCAGTCACTGATGTCACGGCCATGGGTGTCCCACAGTCTCTCCAGTCATTGGTGTCATGGCCCTGGGTGTTGACCCACAGTCTCTCCAGTCACTGGTGTCACGGCCATGGGTGACCCACAGTCTCTCCAGTCACTGATGTCACGGCCATGGGTGTCCCACAGTCTCTCCAGTCATTGGTGTCATGGCCCTGGGTGTTGACCCACAGTCTCTCCAGTCACTGGTGTCACAGCCATGGGTGTTGTCCCACAGGTCTCTCTAGTTGTGTGTTACTGCCATGGGTTTTGTCCCACAGTCTCTCCAGTCACTAATGTTACAACCCTGGGTGTTGCCTCACAGCTCTCTCTTTGTTTTATTTTATTTTTCTCTCTGTGCTTCTGTTTGAATAATTTTTTTTTTTTTCTTTTTTGGAGACGGAGTCTTGCTCTGTCACCCAGGCTGGAGTGCAGTGACATGATGTCGTCTCACTGCAACCTCCATCTCCTGGGTTCAAGCGATTCTCCTGCCTCAGCCTTCCCAGTAGCTGGGATTATAGGTGTGCGCCACCACACCCGGCTAATTTTTGTTTTATTTTTAGTAGACACGGGGTTTCACCGTATTGGCCAGGCTGGTCTTGAACTCCTGACCTCATGAGCCGCCCGCCTCAGCCTCTCAAAGTACTGGGATTACAGGCGTGAGCCAGTGTGCCCGGCCTCTGAATAATTTCTGTCGACATGTCTTTGATGCTACCAATCCTCTTTTCTCATATTCCAGATTGCTATTTAGTCTGTTTCACAAAATTTTTATTTCCCATATTGTATATTTTAATAGTTGCTCTTACGTGTTTTTAATTTTTCTGCTGAAATTCTCCATTTTCTCATCTTCCCCCCATCTTTTCTTCCGCAATCTTTAACCTTTTAATAATAGTTACTTTAAATCATTGTCATCCTATTCTTTTGCTTTTTTTTTTTTTTTGAGGTGAGGTCTTGCTCTATCGCCCAGGCTGGAGTGCAGTGGTGTGATCTCAGCTCACAGCAACTGCCACCTCCCGGGTTCAAGTGATTGTCCTGCCTCAGCCTCCCGAGTAGCTGAGACTACAGGCACCCATCACCATGCCCGGCTAATTTTTGTATTTTTAATAGAGATGGGGTTTCACCATGTTGGCCAGGATGGTCTCAAACTCCTGACCTCAGGTGATCCACCCACCTTGGCCTCCCAAAGTGCTGGGATTACAGGTGTGAGCCACTGAGCCCAGCCCTTTTTTTTTTTTTTTTTTTTTTTTTAAGATGGAGTCTCGCTCTGTTGCCCAGGCTGGAGTGCAGTGGTGTGATCTCAGTTCACTGCAACCCCTGCCTCCCAGGTTTAAGTGATTCTCCTGCCTCAGCCTCTGGAGTAGCTGGGATTACAGGCGCACACCACCACGCCGCACACACAGCCACGCCCGGCTAATTTTTGTATTCTTAGTAGACGGGCTTTCACCATGGTGGCCAGGCTGGTCTCAAACTCTTGACCTCGTTATCTGCCCTCCTCGGCCTCCCAAAGTGCTGAGATGACAGGCATGAGCCACTGCGCCCAGCCTGAAAGTTATACTCTTAAGACCCAGTCCGGGGATGCCAGGGCCTTCAGAAACAGGAATCAGGAGTCACCATCCACATTATGATGTTTCAGTGCTTCTATTTCTCTGCTGCCCAAACTGACCTCCTCAGGGGCAGTGCCCTTCGTGGCAACTGAGATGGCACCAGAAGCTCCAGGCACACAACCTTACATCTGTGATTTCTGTGGGAAGCCTATGTCTTGCCCACCTGTTCCAATAAAACTCCTGGGTAGAATTTGTTCTTGGGTCTCGTGCCCATAACTGAATCAGGAACTGCCGAGCAGAAGGGATTTCCTGGTTGGCCAGGCAGGGTCCCTTGTTCCCCTTCGGTAGCAGGGCAGGCCCCAAGGAGAAGGAATAGTAAGAGGGAGGAGCACATGGGCAGGCCGGGCGCAGCCACCCAGAGGCATGAGCGTCCCATTTGTGTGGGGTGAGCACAAAGGTCAGGAGGGCAGTGCAGGAACAACTTCCCTCTTAGGCCAAGGAATCTGAAACTGTGGGAAGGCAGTGAGTGTTTTTTTTTTTTTAGCTGAAGTAGAGTCACGCTTTAGGGAGACTGGATTTGATTGGAATATCTAGGATAGGTTGGAGCTGGGAGAGACCATGGGATGCCATTTGTTGACTAATAATGTTCCGTTCTTGTCCATGGTGTCTTGTGTTTCTGAGGGTGCACTAGATGTGGGTAAGACAGTTAAGGAGCAGAGGGGATACTGTTTTGCCTCAGGAAGGACTTGCCCCTCCCCTGTCAGCAGCTGGGTTGATGTGCTGGTCTCAGGAGCTGGGCTGGCCTGCTCACCGCTTGTGTAGCATAGCTTTGCCTCTGGGTTAGCTGTGGGGTGGTGGAATCCTGCTCTTCCTGCAGCCCAGACCCAGGCAGGAGGACCTGGAGGGCCTGCTCTGCCTTGGGGCTCTTCCGGATTCATCTGACACCAGGCTCCTGGGATTAATGAGGCCTCCACTGGACTAGGTCTTGACTAACCTCAGGAGAGCTCATACCTCTCTAGAACAAACTTACTGTCCTCAGCTTTTTGGCAGCCATAAATAAAAGTCATTTGTGTTAGTTTATTTAATGCTTTCCTTTTACAGTGAAGTGAAGGTCTTTGATGACCTCCTACCTGCTAACCAAATATGGAAATCTGTTCTGGACAGAGTCCATGACCATGCCAGGAAGCAGGCCTTAGCCAGGGGCCTGCCTGCCTGGAGATCGGCCCTCCTGAGACAATTTCTGTGAGGGTGGAAGTGGGGGAGGGAGAAGGTTGCTCAGAACTGATGGTCCTGGACGGGCCACTGTCCCCAGAGCCTCAGCCTCCCAGGCCCAGGCTTTGTTGAAGATGTCTGGGCTCTGGACTGGCACTGTCTGGGCCCCTACTGACCTGACCCAGCTGTTTCTCTCTCCCTGGTGGTCCTTGTTTCCTCGGTTTGTAGTTCCTGGGTAGGATGGCCAGATAAAATACAGGATGCCCGGTTAGATTCGGATTACAGATAAACGAATGTGTAAGTATGTCCCATGCAGTATTTGGGACACACACTGAAAACTGGTTTGTTGCTCTTCTGGGATTCAAATGTAACTGGGTGTCCTGTTTGTTTCACAGGTATCAGGACTCAGCTAGGGGGTCCTTGATGTTTATTTGCTCCATCTGTCAGCCCCGTTGCTGGGCTGTTCTCAGGAGGATGAGACCCTGGCGTGGAGCGCCTCCTCCGCGTGTCCAGCAGAGGGCGCCCGTGCCTCCCGAAGGCATCACGGAGCCCAGAGCGCAGCCCAGCCCCGTCCCCTGGTCCTGTGGCTTGAGGTCGGGGAAGGAGGGGTGGTGGTCGCTGCGGGGCAAATGTTTCCACTCACCCGGAGCCACGACCCACGGCCTGTGCAGGGAGAGTCGAAAACACGGCCCCTGGTGAGCACTTGAGAAGTGAACTGGTTCCCCGCCCTGGTGGGCTGTCACCAGTCACATCGAGATACAGGACGGCGGTGGCCTCACCAGAGGCATTACGAGTTCTCTGGAGCCCCTCCACCACCATCGTCTTTGTTCTTCCTTGAGTCGGAACCAGGTCCTTGGGGTCTGTGGGTGCTCAGCAGCTTTGCAGAGGAGGAAAGCTCTTCCTCGTCTTGAGGTCTTCCAGGGGACTCCTTGCCTTCACCAGATCCTGGTTTGGGGGACACGAATAGCTTCCATGCATCAGGAAGGTTTGTGAATGGGAATTTAATCGATGTTTCACAGGGTGGCCCCTGCCTTCTCCACCCCTCGTTTTGTACGAGAAGCAGGCGGAAACCAACTCTCCTTTTGAGAACACACTGTTGCCCTCCACTGTTGCTTGTGTGTCTTGCCTTGCTGTGACCCAGTGAGAGCTCCCTGCAGCTGTCAGGTCCCTGCTGACCTCAGGCTCCGGGCATCCCAGTAAGCACGGCCTGTGCACCCACTGTGTGCCAGCTCCCACTTTCCTGGAGCTTGTGGGAGGAGACGGGGACAGTGAACAAACGCACAGACTGAGGTGGTGGGAGGGGCTGTGCGTTCCGGGTTGTCTGCACGAGGGGCTCTGGCAGGGGGGCCGCATCCCGGGTTGTCTGCACGAGGGGCTCTGGCAGGGGGGCCGCATCCCGGGTTGTCTGCACGAGGGGCTCTGGCAGGGGGGCCGCATCCTGGGTTGTCTGCGCGAGCGTCTCTGGCGACCGCATCCAGCACTACTGCTATGTGTTTTTCTTTGCTGTGGCACAGTGAAGACTTCCTCACAGACAGAGCACACCAGACTCGTGGTGCTGAAACCCGGAGGGTTACCCTGTCCCTGACTGTAAGGTTACACTAAATTAAGAGGCACTCCAAGGATTGCAAAGTCTGAGTGGGATTTTGAATTCATGGGTCCTGGATTGTGAATTTGAAGGCAGCAGTTTCCAACCCTTTTAAATCTTGACCCCAGGAAGAAGTACCTTCTACATCTTGACCCAGCAAACACATGATACCTACCCACACTGTATTTTGTTCAATTAACCCTCAAATGATGTTTCCTAATGTTTGGCCCTGGGTCAAGCATTTCACAAACTATTTAATCTCTACAATCCCAGGTGGTAGCTACTGTCTTGCCGCCTTTATGCAGACAGAGACTGAGGGATACCTTAGATGTCTTTCCACACCATCCACCCCCTCAGCGTTCCATGCCCACTGCCTGCACGTCAAACCCACTGACGGGCACCTGTTCAACTCCAAGAGCCCCGTGCCAGAAACCTGGGAGACAACTCCCATCTTGACCTAGGGCAAGGTACTTCACCTCTCAAGTCCCAGAGAAGTGCAGAAAGCAAGGGCAGGTATAGTGGCTGGCTGCACTTAGGTGGCACCTACTGTGTGCCAGGCCCCCTTCTGCCCACTTCACAGGTGTCTCAGTCTCCACAGAGTCCATTTGGAAACAGGCCTGGAGCCATCCAGGTTGCAACGAGGCACCAAGGTGGCAGAGCCAGTGCTGGGCAAGAGGTGGGAGCTGCAGCTGCTGAACCCGTGAGCCTGCTTGCCTGGGAGTGGCGACCTGGCTCCCAGGGGTTGCTTGTCTCTAGGGGACCCAGCTTGGGGACGTGTACCACCACCCGCTTCCAGCTCTGCCATTTGCAGGTGAAGGAGAAAGCCACTGAGGCCTGGCCTCCAGGCCAGGCTCTGTCCCTGCTGGGAGCTGCACTGGCCTCAGGTTCTTCCTGTAAGGGAGGACCAGGCAGCTGGGGGCAGCAGCAGATCCAGCTGTGAAAGCCCTGACAGGAAGTTCCTTGAAGTATGGTGGACCGCAGTCAGCATATGTAGGAGACGACCCCAATCCTGACCCTAATCCTAATTCTTGCTTTCCCCACCAGATTTTAATCCTTATCCTGCCCAGGGATTTTAAGGGTGACCCAAATCCTGACCCAAGGGTTAGGATGGAAGGGGGAACAGCCTCCAGCCTCACCTCTGCCCTCTATCCTCCTAGGTCTACCTTCACCCCTCTCCTGGGTCTCTCCCTCCTGGCTTGGCCCAATCCCACAGCCCCCACTGTCTTCCCCCCCCCCCCACTTTGGCAAGCCCCTCCAAGTGACCTCTCCCTTGCTCCCCAGCACACAGTAGGTACTCCATAAAGAACCCTGCCTTTCCTTGACTCCAGTAGACGTTGCACCCTCTCCATCTTAGCAGAAAATGAGGGTTGGCTGTCAAGACTACACTGACAGCAGTGGTCACTCATTTGCAGACAGGTTGAAGTGTGGGGGAAAGCGCAGTAGTGATGCAGAAGCCTACATTTATGTAGCATTTATGCTAGGCACCAGAACCATCACAATCCTAATTCTGACGGGAGCTAGAGCCCCTCCACCCCACCGTGAGTGCAGCAGGGAAGCCTGAAACCTCCTGCACCTCACCCCTGCCCTTGGAGGGCCACAGGTCAGCTTGCACCGTCTTCCCACCCAGCACCACACTGGGTGCCTTTGCTGTCTCCCAAGAGCCCCTTGCCCTTGGAATTCCCTCATGACGCCCCCTGCCCCACGTGCAAGTTTGGTGTTGCTGGGGCGGGGGGCTGATGGTGGTGCTGAACAGGTTTTAGAGGAGGTTCAGGGTGGCAGCGGACCTGGGGCCCAGCAGTCTTGTTTCTGATCCCAGCCCTGCCACTTCCCATTTAAGTGACCGTGAGTGGCAGAGGTCAAGGCTGGAAACGTGGGTCTGACACTCCTGAGGCCTCCCGGATGGTCCCAGCCGAAAGGACCCAGTGTGGGTCCCTTGGGCCTCTGTTTCCCTGGCTCAGGTGCCCTCAATCCCCAGGCACCCTCAGCTCAGGGCTCCCCAGGACCTGGTGGGGGCACAGACCCCGGCGCCATTTCATGGGGTTCCCAGCTCCTGGCGCCCCTGTGCTCTTCTGTGAAATGGGATAGCAAGTGCGCTAATAGGAACGGTGCCTGGGCACAGGGGTGCGCCGGGGACACTCTACACCGTCGCAAGGTGGGTGCCGAGGAACTTGAGCTTCTAACGTGCCAGGGATCGAAGGACGCGCCAGGATTTTGAGTATTAGGAGAAAAGAAATTCCTCTGAAATGAAGCCACGTCGCCCCTTCAACTTTGAGGTGCTTCCTGCTTTCTGAGATTCAAGGTGCACAGCGCGGCTGCCGTTTCCTGAGGAGGAAAGTCGGGGAACCGTCCTGCGGGGCCGGAGCCCACCCCCCCGCGGCCCTGCCGGTCCCGCCGCTCGCTCGTCTTCCTTCTCCACGTCCCCGCCCGGGGCTCCGCCGGCCTGACCCGCGGGGAACCTCCAGCCTCTGAGGACCTCACGCCGCTCGGAGACCCGCACACCCCCGGTCAGGGCCGGGACTCCGGGCGGACGAGGTCCCCGTGGCGCCCGCACGCTCCGGGCAGGTGGGGGCAGAGTCCGCGCGGTCCCGGGGCCTCCGCGCCCCGCCCCGCCTCTGCCCTCCCCTCCACTCCCCTCCCCGCCCCCTCCCCTCCCCCTCCCCCTCCCCTCCCCGCCCCCTCCCCGCCCCTCCCCTCCCCTCCTCGCCCCTCCCCTCCCCGCCCCTCCCCTCCCCTCCTCGCCCCTCCCCTCCCCCCCTCGCCCCTCCCATTCCCCCTCCCCTCCCCTCCCCCCTCCCCTCCTCTCCCCCCTCCTCTCCCCCCTCCCCTCCTCTCCCCCCCCGCCCCGCCCCTCCCGTCCCCCCCCGCCCCGCCCCGCCCCTCCCGTCCCCTCCTCGCCCCTCCCCTCCCCCCTCTCCTCCTCTCCCCCTCCCCTCCTCTCCCCCCTCCCCGCCCCGCCCCTCCCCTCTGCACGGGGCGGGCTCCGCGCCCACGTGACACCGCGGCCGGGCCGGGACGCGACGGGACTCGCTGGGACCGGCGTCGGGGGTCGCGGGGACCATGCAGCGGAGGTGGGTCTTCGTGCTGCTCGACGTGCTGTGCTTACTGGTCGGTAAGAGCCGCGGGGACTCGGGTGCGGGGGGACCCTCCCGGGACGGACACGCCCCCGGCTCCGCGCAAGTTTGCAGGGGAACGGGGAGGCTGCACGCCCTCGTCCCTCCGAGGACCCTGGAGGCGGGGACCTCGCGTGAGGACCAGACCTCCCTCCGCGCCCCCACTGCGCGCGCCCTCCCAGGCCCGGGGGTCCCCGCGTCCCAGGCCCAGGGGGATGGAGGTCGCGAAAGGCCCGGGGAGCCGGGGCCGCATCCCCCGCCCCGGCAGCAGGAAGTCGCTGCGGAGGAACCGCGCGCGCCTCCCCTCCCGCCCCGCCTGGCCTGGGAGGTGATTCACGCGGGCGGCGGCCCGGGCGGGCCCGGGAGGTGGGGGCGGCCGTGGGTTATCCCGGCAGGACGTCCGCGCCTCCGCCCCTGGGGTGGGCGCTCCCGGTGCGCGCGGAGAGGGGCTGACCCTCGGTCCCGGCACCCAGTGCGTCGGCGGGATTCGAACCCCTGCACATGCGGGGAGGTCCAGCCGCCCTCCTGGCTCGGGCGGGGGAGACACTGGAGATAAAGGCTGGGTCCCAGGCTTCGGGTGAACGGGGTGGCAGGGGGCCGGGAGGCCAGGAGAACCAAACCTGTCAGGCGGGTTTGCGGGCCAGACTGGCGGAAGGGGCATCCCGAGGCCCCCCTCCCGCAGGGTCCCGGGAACAAAGGCCGAGTGTTTGCTCTGCGGCTGAACAGACAATGGCCCTGGAATTCTATCTCTGGGGGGTGCCCTCCTCCCCAGTGTGTTTCCTGCTTCTCTGCCATCTCACAGCAGAGGCCAAGTCCTCTTACCTCCCGAAGGAGACCCTTTTTTAGGGTGGGCCAGGTGACAGGAAGAAGTCCCTGTGGGTGTCTGCCAGCCCTGGGTACCATTTCCTGAGCACCTATGGTGTTATTTATTTAAACATTTAGGTGGCACTTTCTGTATGCCAGGCACTAAGCAACATGTAAATAACAAACATTTCCCTTACAACAGCCTGTGAGGGAGGTGCTGAGTCACCTGCCGGAGGTCACACAGCAGCGGGAGGTACAGCCGAGATGGGGTTGGCTGTTGCTGCTGTGTGCCAGGGGTGGTGGCCAGGCCCAGTGCACCTCCATGCTGGAAGCTTGAGCACATCACAGTTCAGTCAACACTGAGGTTCCAGATGCTGGCATGAGGGCAGTGTGAGGGCGGGAAGGCTTCCAGGGGGCTAAATGAAGAGAAGGTGTCTGTTTTGGGGACCCCAGGGAGAGCTTTCCAGGCCGAGGGAAGCCTGGCGCCTGTCGTCATGGGGGTGCCTGAGTCTCTAGTTGGAGTTGCTGGGGCAGGGAGGTCGGAAACGGAGGCTAACCTGTGTGAGCCTCCGCCCGACAAGAGCTGTGGGTAGGGGCTGGACTCCCTTCTCAGCATCTTGTAACCCTGACTTTCCACCCGGCCGGCAACTGCAGGAGCCTCCTCCAAGGCCTCTCCCCTCACAGCAGCTCCAGCCCCTCCTGTGTGGGAGCAGAAGCCAGGTTCTTGCGTCCCGCCCTCTCCGCAGTCCTGCCCTGCCTCCAGGCCCTGGCGCTGCCCGTTTTTTGTTTGTTTGTTTTTTTTCTTGAGACAGAGTCTCGCCCTGTCGCCAGGCTGGTGTGCAGTGGTGCAATCTCAGCTCACTGCAACCTCCGCCTCCTGAGTTCAAACGATTCTCCTGCCTCAGCCTCCCGAGGAGCTGGGACACCACCACACCCAGATAATTTTTGTATTTTTAGTAGAGACGGGGTTTCACCATGTTGGCCAGAACGGTCTCGATCTCTTGACCTCGTGATCCGCCCGCCTTGGCCTCCCAAAGTGCTGGGATTACAGGCATGAGCCACCGCACCGGGCCTGCCCATTCGATTCTGCATTCCCTCCACCTTTCTTGCTCTGTGAGGCAGACCTGTTTTCTTCACTGGATTATTTCCCCAGACATAGCCAGCATGGAAGGTGTATGGTGTCCTAGGGCCCTTGAAGTTAGCACGTCGGGAGGAGTGCGGGGCTCCCTGCCCCTCCGCTGACATTCAGAACTTAGAAAAGCCACACCCTTTTGTACTTGCCCTGCTGGGCCAAAGGACGCCCTGCCTTGGTTTGTCTCTGGGCTAGCCGACCCGGGCTTTTGTTGTGCACCTGCCCTCTGCCCCGTCCTCCATAGATGACTCCTGCTTCCCTGGCCACCCTCAGCTCAGCAGGGCCCCAGGAGCCCCAGTGGCAACACCTTCCGTAAGTGGCTTCTGAATGTGTCTTTGATCCCTGAGGCCAGGGCTGGGTCTGTCCTGGTCACCACGTCGATGAAGGGGCAAGTGCGTGAACGAAGGCGTCTCAGCTGTGCCCTTCCTTGGCTTCTTCCTGACTTCTCTGGCCAGCTCTTAGGTTAAAATAAGTCCTGCCTTATTTTAACAGATGTTTATTAAACATCTGCCCTGGCCAGGCCCTGAGCATGGTAGGCCCCTCCTGGTGCCGGTGGGTGGATGGGGGGAAATTAATTCCAGTGTCCCACATGTGGCTGCCTAATTCCACGTGGGATTTGCATGTGGAAGAGGGAAAAAGAGCAGACCTTTCCTTCTGTGAGAGGGACGCTGGCATGGACAGTCAGCAGGGGAGGTGAGAGTGGAGGTTACTCAGAGCTACTTTGGGGCCCGGCACATAAGTTAGAGATACTTTGGGGCCTGGCACGTTGGCTCACACCTGTAATCTCAGCACTTTGGGAGGCTGATGCTGGAGGATCGTTCCATCCCAGGAGTTTGTGACCAGCCTGGTCAACATGAGACCCCTGTCCCTACTTTTAAAAATTTAAAAAAAAAAAAAAAAAAGATATTTTAGGCAGAGAGAAGTGGCTGTGCAAAGGTGGGTGTTTGCTGAGTTTGTTCAAGGAGCAGAAAGGAGGCTGCGAGGCTGCAAGGGTGTGAGGGGCAGAGGGCCTGGGGAGTTTGTGTTTGTCTGAGGGGGATGGGAAAGGGGGTGTTACTTGGGCTGTGAAAAAAGCTCTTCCTTGCTGTCTGGTGAGAGTAGAGGTGGGAGGCCTCCAGGCCAAGGCAGGTGTGTGTGGCCCCAAGGCAGGTGTGTGCGGCCCCAAGGCAGGTGTGTGCGGCCCCAAGGCAGGTGTGTGGGGCCCCAAGGCCCAGCGGGTGAGACAACCTCACAGCTCCCAGGCTTTTCTTCCCCACCAGCCTCCCTGCCCTTTGCTATCCTGACGCTGGTGAACGCCCCGTACAAGCGAGGATTTTACTGTGGGGATGACTCCATCCGGTACCCCTACCGTCCAGATACCATCACCCATGGGCTCATGGCTGGGGTCACTACGACGGCCACCATCGTCCTTGTAAGGCAGGAGGGGCTCAGAGGGACTGGGTAGGGGTATGGGGTGGGGCACAGCTTTACCCTGGGGGCCTGATGGGGGGTGGCACAGCCCTGTCCTGGAGGTCTGTGTGGGGCTGGGGGACACAGCCTTGCCCTGAGTGGTACCTGTGGGTAATAGGGCCCCCTTTAGAGTCCCCAGCTCTCCAGCAGCCTTGAGAAGGCCCGTGGGGAGGAGTGAGGGCCCCTGGACTGACTGAGACTCCCACTGGTTCCCGCGGCTGCCCCACTTGCAGGTCTCGGCCGGGGAAGCCTACCTGGTGTACACAGACCGGCTCTATTCTCGCTCTGACTTCAACAACTATGTGGCTGCTGTATACAAGGTGCTGGGGACCTTCCTGTTCGGGGCTGCTGTGAGCCAGTCTCTGACAGACCTGGCCAAGTACATGATTGGGCGTCTGAGGCCCAACTTCCTAGCCGTCTGCGACCCCGACTGGAGCCGGATCAACTGCTCGGTCTATGTGCAGCTGGAGAAAGTGTGCAGGGGAAACCCTGCCGACGTCACCGAGGCCAGGTGGGTGTGGACCAGCAGCCTTCACTCGTGGGGGGAATGGGAGCTGAAGAAGGCCCAGGAGCCAAATCATGAAGAGCCAGCAGGCAGCTGGCCAGGCAGGAGCCAGACCTCAGGGTTCCGTGGGCCCTGCAGACACTGGGAGGCCGAGGGGAGCATGCCCTGTCTCTGTCTCCCCTAAATTTCACGCCCTACCCTCTTCTGCACTATCTTTTTTTTTTTTTTTGAGACAGAGTCTCACTCTGTTGCCCAGGCTGGAGTGCAGTGGCACGATCTTGGCTCACTGCAACCTCTGCCTCCCAGGTTCAAGAGATCCTCCTGCCTCAGCTGCCCTAGTAGTTGGGATTACAGGCACCCACCACTACGCCCGGCTAAGTTTTGTATTTTTAGTAGAGACGGGGTTTCGCCATATTGGCCAGGCTGGTCCCGAACTCCTGACCTCAGGTGATCCACCCTCCTCGGCCTCACAAAGTGCTGGGATGACAGGCGTGAGCCACGGTGCCTGGCTTTCTGCACTATCTTCTTACCATCTCTACTGATAAGTCCTTAAACTTTTCACCGAATTGTTGACCTTTTTAAAAAATTGAAATAAAATTTGTGTAAGATAAAATTCACAATTTTTTCTATTTTAATGTGTACAATTCATTTTTAGTACATTCACAATGTTGTGCAGCCATCTCCTCGACCTAGTTCCAGAATATTTTCATCACATCGAAAAGAAACCCCTCAGCCTGGGGAACATGGCAAAACCCCGTCTCTACAACAAATCAAAATGTTAGCAGCCACGACGATGGTGCACCTGCACTCCCAGCAGCCACGTTGGGGTGCACCTGCATTCCCAGCTACTGTGGAGGCTGAGGCAGGAGGATCCCCTGAACTCGGGAGGCAGAGGTTGCAGTGAGCCAAAATTGTACCACTGTATTCCAGCCTGGGCGACAGAGCGAGACCCTGTCTCCAAAAAAAAAAAAGAAAGAAAAGAAAAGAAAAAGAACCCTTGTGGGCCGGGCACGGTGGCTCACGCCTGTAATCCCAGCACTTTGGGAGGCCGAGGCGGGCAGATCACGAGGTCAGGAGATCAAGACCATCCTGGCTAACACAGTAAAACCCCGTCTCTACTAAAAATACAAAAAATTAGCCGGGTGTGGTGGCGGGCGCCTGTAGTCCCGGCTACTTGGGAGGCTGAGGCAGGAGAATGGCGTGAACCCGGGAGGCGGAGCTTGCAGTGAGCAGAGATCGCACCACTGCACTCAAACCTGGGCGACAGAGTGAGACTCTGTCTCAAAAAAAAAAAAAGAACCCTTGTATCCGTTAGCTGTCACTCCTCCCCCAGCCCCTGGCAACCACCACTGTCCTATTTTCTGTCTGCGGATTTGCCTGTTCTTAATGTTTCATATAAATGGAATCATACACTATGTGGTCTTTTGTGTCTGCCTTCTCTTTTTCTTTTTCTTTCTTTTCTTTTTTTTTTTGAGACAGAGTCTCGCTCTGTCTCCCAGGCTGGAGTGCGATCTCCGCTCACTGCAACCTCCGCCTCCCGGGTTTATGCCGTTCTCCTGCCTCAGCCTTCTGAGTAGCTGAGACTACAGGCGTGCACCACCACGCCCGGCTAATTTTTGTATAAGTTAGTGCATTCTTGGATGTTTTTGAAGTTCATCCATGTTGTAACATTCTGTCAGTTTTTGCTTTAAGTATTTTGGGGTTCTGTGGTTTAGTACATTTACCTTTGTAATTGTTACATATTTTTGAAAGATTGACCATTTCATCATCATAGAATGAGATATATGGGTTTTGTCTCAATTTTTGTCTTGATGTCTGTTTTGTCTGATATTAATATAGCTATTCTGGTTCTCTTTTTGTTACTGTTTGCATGGAATTTTTTTTTTCCATTCTTGGACTTTCAACCTGTTTATGTCTCTGACTCTAAAGTAAGTGTCTTATACCTAGCATATTGGGCCATGTTTTTTAATGTATTGTCCAATCTCTGATTTTTTTTGAGACAGAGGCTCACTCTGTCACCCAGGCTGGAGTGCAATGATCTGAGCTCACTGCAGCCTCAGACTCCTAGGCTCAAGCCATCTTCCCACCTGGGCCTCCCGAGTAGCTAGGTCTACAGGCATGTGCCACCAGATCCAGCTACTGTTTATCTTTTTTTTTGGTAGAAATGGGGTTTTGCCATGTTGCCCAGTCTGGTCTTGAACTCCTGAGCTCAAGCAAACTGCCCACTTTGGCCTCCTAAAGTGCTGGGATTACAGGTGTATGCCACCACACCCAGCCAGATCTCTGACTTTTTTTAATGTTTTTTTCATTATATATTAATCTTTTTATTGAATTAAGGCATTTAATGAAACTTTGACTTTTAATTGGAGTGTTTATTTATATTCAATGTAATTACTGATAAGGAAGGATCTCTGTCGTTTTGTTGAGGTTTGCTTAGGTTATATCTTCTTTTTTCAATTCCTCATTACTGTCTTTTTTGTTTGTTTGTTTTGCTTTTAATTTTTTTTTTCTTTTAGAGTTGGGGGTCTTGCTATCTTGCCCAGGACTTGAATTCCTGGGCTCAAACCATCCTCCTGCCTCTGCCTTCCAAGTAGCTGGGACTACAGGCATACACCACCACAGCCGGCTGGTTTTTAAATTTTTTTGTAGAAATAGGGTCTCACCATGTTGCCCAGGCTGGTCTCGAATGCCTGGGCTCAAGCAATCGTCTTGCCTCAGCCTCCCCAGTAGCTGGGATTATAGGTGTGCACCACCACGCCTGGCTAATTTTTGTATTTTCATTTATTTTTATTAATTTTATTTTTTGAGACAGAATCTTGTTCTGTCACCCAGGCTGGAGTGCAGTGTGCAGTGGTGTGATCTTGGCTCACTGCAACCTCTGCCTCCTGGGTTCAAGAGATTCTCCTACTTCAGATTCCTGAGTAGCTAGGACTACAGGTGTGCACCACCACGCCCGAGTAACTTTTTGTATTTTTAGTAGAGATGGGGTTTCATCATGTTGGCCAGGCTGGTCTCGAACTCCTGATCTCAGGTGATCCACCCACCCTGGCCTCCCAAAGTGCTGGGATTACAGGCGTGAGCCACTGTGCCCGGCCAGGCTGAATAATCTTTTTTTTTTTCTTTTTTTCAGCCAGGCTGAATAATCTTTTTTTTTTCTTTCCTTTTCTTTTTTTTTTTTTTTTTTTTTTTTTTTGAGAAAGAGTCTTGCTGTGTCGCCCAGGCTGGAGTGCAGTGGCGTGATCTCATCTCACTACAGCCTCTGCCTCCTGGGTTTAAGCAATTCTCCTGCCTCAGCCTCCTGAGTAGCAGGCGTGAGCCACCGCACCTGGCCCCAGCCGACTAATCTTTTTTTTTTCTTTGAGACGAAGTCTCGCTCTTGTCCCCCAGGCTGGAGAGCAGTGGCACGATCTCAGCTCACTGTAACCTCTACCTCCCGGGTTCAAGAGATTCTCTGCCTCAGCCTCCCGAGTAACTGGGATTACAAGTGCGTACCACTATGCCCAGCTAATTTTTTGTATTTTAAGTAGAGACGGGGTTTCACCATGTTGGCTAGGCTGGTCTCGAACTCCTGACCTCAGGTAATCCACCCGCCTCGGCCTCCCAAAGTGCTGGGATTATAGGCTGAGCCACCGTGCCCGGCCAAATAATCTTAATTGACCTATTTTCTTTGTTTTTTTTGAGTTGGAGTCTTGCTCTGTCGCCCAGGCTGGAGTGCAGTGGCACAATCTCAGCTCACTGCAACCTCTGCCTCCTGGGTTCAAGCAATTCTCCTGCCTCAGCCTCACGAGTAGCTGGGATTACAGACGTGTGCCACTGCGCCAAGCTAATTTTTGTATTTTTAGTAGAGACGGGGTTTTGCCATGTTGGCCAGGCTGGTCTCGAACTCCTGACCTCGTGATCTGCCCGTCTCAGCCTCCAAAGTGCTGGGATTACAGGAGTGAGCCACCGCACCCCCGACCTGTTTTGTTTTGTTTTAAACTGGGTGTTTAGAATATTATAATATAGCAACTCTGGAAATATGATCCTACGCCCTCCCCCGGGTTTGTTCTTGCTGTTTGTTGCAGTAGTTATTTGTTTAATGACTTTTCTGGTTGTAAAGTCTGTATTTTTTGTCACGTGTGGCCGTTTCTTCCTATTCTTTTAGCCCAGTGGTCAGTGATAGGACAGAGATTTCCTTAAACATCTGGAATCAAAAAAACCCATAAAACCCTCCCAGAGTTTGTAGAAGGGTCTGTGTGCATGTGGGGTCAGCCCTTCCACGGTTAAACACATTTTCAACTCTGCCTTAGCTTTTGCTTCCTGTGTGTGCAGAGCCTGAAGGCGGCCAGACGTGAGAGCTTAGCTTCGGGCCCTCTCGGGCCTCTCCTGAGCTCCTGCACAGCTCTGTCTGCGTTCCAGGCCCTCATCGCCCGGAGCATTTTATTCCCTGGCGTTTCCCCCTGCTCTGTTTGGTTAGTCTGTTGTTTGCCTCATCTGCTGTCTGTGGCCCCAGGCAGCAGAGAATAATAAATTTGTTGTGAATGTTTCCTACAAATGTCCCCCAGGTAGCACCTCAGCACTGGGAAGAATGTCCAGTCAGGTGAGATCAAGGCCAGCCCTTCAGCCATACTCCCGTCCACAGTTGCAAATAGTTTGTTCTTGGAATCCTCAGGCCACCACCAGTCTAGGCAGTGGGAGATGGACCAGGATGAGTTAAAATGCCACAAGGCTGTTTGTTCTGAGATTTAGCTGGTTTATCTTGATCAAGTCTTCTGGTGGCTGCAAGCTTTTGATTAGTTCCAAAGAAGTTGATTGTGACTTTTTTGCCATTTTAAAAAATTGCTTTTGAAGTTTCTTGCTCTGCTATTTTCTGTCTTTCTTGATGTCCTTCACTGAATCTTGAATTTATATAAAAATAAGTCTTCCCTCAGTTCCGCAGATGGGAGAAAATCCTGAAAAGAAACACGGTGAAAACGAAACTGTGGTGTTGCCTGCTTGCCGGACACAATTGTCTGCCCTGGGTTTTGGGTTCAGGCCTCAGAGTCTTAACGGATGAGGCATCTCATGCCACAGCCCCAATCAGAGACTCTTATTCCATTATCAGATAACTGGAACAGAAAAGGGGAACAGTTTCTGCTACTGGGATTTGACTGCATCTAACAGCAGCAGCCTCCGTGTTGAACCCTCCCTTCTGTGGGCGGGGCGGGGACAAGCGGGAGTTAGGAAGACGCTGAGTGAGCCACCTGCTCCTTCTCCTTCCTCAGGTTGTCTTTCTACTCGGGACACTCTTCCTTTGGGATGTACTGCATGGTGTTCTTGGCGGTGAGTCTTGTTTCTCCGGGGCTTGATTTTCAGGGGAACCATGGCTAAGTCACTCCCTTCCCTGGACCTCAGTTTTTCCAGCTGTAAAATGGGTGGGTAGTGGTGGTGATGGGGGCTAACTGATTTGTTTATAAAAACGGGAGGCCCTGGGCTGACCAGTGTTTGCCTCCGGCCTCAGTGCTGCCATCTGTGCAGTGGGAGTGGGAGTGCCTGGCAGGCACACAGGCTAACACGTCTGTGCAGGGGGAGGGGGAGCACCTGGCAGGTGCACAGGCTAACACGTCTGTACAGGGGGAGGGGGAGCACCTGGCAGGCGCACAGGCTAACACGTCTGTACAGGGGGAGGGGGAGCGCCTGGCAGGTGCACAGGCTAACACGTCCTCTCCCCACTCCAGCTGTATGTGCAGGCACGGCTCTGTTGGAAGTGGGCACGGCTGCTGCGACCCACAGTCCAGTTCTTCCTGGTGGCCTTTGCCCTCTACGTGGGCTACACCCGCGTGTCTGATTACAAACACCACTGGAGCGATGTCCTTGTTGGCCTCCTGCAGGGGGCACTGGTGGCTGCCCTCACTGTGAGCTTCTAACCCTAACTCCATCCCCTGTGTTGTCCAGAGACCACTCCCCAGCCAACCCTAGTGCTGCCCTGGGTACCCTTGCCCCACTGAGTCCTTCCTTGGGCCTCTTCCCTGTCAGTCCTCCCTGGGACCCCTTCCCCCAACCCCAGTCCTTCCCTTTACCCCCTCCTTCCCCCCATTTCTCCCCTGCATCCCAGTGCACAGGACTCCTTTCCGTGTACCCCAGTCCTTCTCTGGACCCCTGGCCCTACTGCAGTTCTTCCCTGGGCCTGTCAGCTCCTCAGTGCTCCCCACTGGTCCTCCACTAAGAGCGCTCTCTTCCCACCCCAGGCACTATTCCTCTCATTGCCCACCCAGGCCCCTCGCTCCCACCTGGGACCCTGTTCATCCCCCTCCTTCTCATGCCCATGTTCCTGGTACCTGGCCAGCCCCCTGCCCATTCTCACCTCCCTCCGCTCTACCAGGTCCGCTACATCTCAGACTTCTTCAAAGCCCGACCCCCACAGCACTGTCTGCAGGAGGAGGAGCTGGAACGGAAGCCCAGCCTGTCACTGACGTTGACCCTGGGCGAGGCTGACCACAACCACTATGGATACCCACACTCCTCCTCCTGAGGCCGGACCCCGCCCAGGAAGGGAGCGGCTGTGAGTCCAGCTGAGGCCCATCCAGGTGGTCCCTCTGGCCCTGGTTAGGCACTGAGGGCTCTGGATGGGCTCCAGGAACCCTGGGCTGATGGGAGCAGTGAGCTGGCTCCGCTGCCCCCTGCCCTGCACTGGACCAGGGGTCTGGAGATGCCTGGGTAGCCCTCAGCATTTGGAGGGGAACCTGTTCCCGTTGGTCCCCAAATATCCCCTTCTTTTTAAGGGGTTAAGGAAGGGACCGAGGGATCAGATAGTTGCTGTTTTGTAAAATGTAATGTATATGTGGTTTTTAGTAAAATAGGGCACCTGTTTGACAAACGGTCTCAGTGCCTCTGTTCCTTATGGCTGTTCCGGGACTGTGTTTCTCAGATCAGAGGGCTCCCCTGCTGGGCTCAGCGCAGCTCAGCTGTCAGGCAAACTCACCTGCTGTGATGGTAGAAGCCAGAAACCAACCCGCCCCTTGCGTTTCTCCCAGCACAGTGCTGGGGTCAAGGGTCAGGTGGATCAGCACACACAAGGGTCATTTCACTGCTGAGAGGGGCCTAAACAAAAGGCTGCTGCAGGTTGAAGGACCCAGCCTCCCTCGGGGAGGCCTCTGCCCCACGTTCCTAGTAGAGGCTTCTGAACAGAGGCACTTGAGCTAAGAGCGCGGTGTGAGTGAGCACGTGGCTGGATGCCCCCCGGGCCTGAGTTCGGGTGGGGAGGGCAGTATCCCTGGGAGGTCCGCTGGGTAGAGCCTGTTGTGAGGCCTGAAGGATCACACACAGGATTTTAGCCTGGAGCCGACACCTCAGCCCCCTTCTGAACCCCTTCCACAGGTTCGTCCAGTCCCTGTGTCCTTTAGGCCCAAAGCTTGTCCCTCTGGCCCGAAGCCCTCCCCTCTGCTCATGTCAACCTCTGTGCACCTGGAGGCTGCACTTCTGAAACGGGTAATTCAGGGGCTGGTTTCCCTGAAATGATTACAGAACATACAGAGCTTACTTTTTCAATGGAGAGTAAAGGGTAAATTTGTTTTTTGAAAGTGGGTAACTTAAGTATCTTATTCCCCGGCCCCTTGCAGGGTGTTCCTGTCAGGCCTTAGCCTACGATGAGGGTAATGTAGCACTGGGCGGGGAGGGCGGGGGGCAAATATGCAGCCTGGGAGCCCCACCCTAGGGGCCAAGATGGAGGAGACCTGCCCTTGGCGGATGGGAAGGAAGGTGACCCAGCACTGTAGAACTCTCGCTGAATGTTAGGGACTTGGCTCCATGCAGGTGTCAGACAGGTTCCTGGCCAAGAAAGTCACACTGAAGCTTCCCAGGGCCAAGGAGCTCAGGTATCCCAGGACGCAGACTACCAGGATGTATCTGGGTTCAGAATGTGAGCCTCTGGCAGTGGATGGGGGAGAGGTTCCCAGCCAGACCCTGCAGACAGAGTCACTTGGATCAGGAGCAAATGGGAAAGACTCAGAGGCCCTGACACCAGCCAACACCTCAGTCTCCTCCCAGGTGCAATGGCCTTGAAAGCCAGGACCACAGTGAGGGATGAGGGCAAGTCTGTGGATGCAGCTACGGTACACACGACTCGTGTGGTTTGCTGGGGGGCAGGTGGCCGTGTTGGGACGGCCAGTGAGGAGTAAGGAGCAGAGGAAGCTCGGGGTGAGGGAGATGACGCAGCTGAGTCCAGCTATTGGCCTTGACTGGGGGAGTCTCCGTGCTTCCCAAAGACCACCGGCACCACAGCTGTGAGAGCAGAGAAGGAAAGAGCTGTGCTGACCACAGCCATCCCCAGAGGGTCCTCCAAAGCCAGAAGGGCCCAGCTTTGGTTTGGGAGCCAGTGGCCTCTCGCTGTTTCTGTGCTGCCCGGCTGCACCATGCATGCACTGGTCTGCATCTGATGAGAAAAGCTGAGACGCTGTGTGTCGGGCTCAGGAATTCTCATGGATTCCCAGCACCAAGAGAGCAGACGTGCTGGGAGTTAGGACACATTTCTCTACCCACACGGAGCGATGGGGAAGCTCTCGTGCATAATTTTAGGTTTACACTGCCCACACCCTTATGGTTTTATGGAAAAAAATAGTATTTTCTCTTATTGTACAAGGAGGGTATTTCTTCTGTTGTTTCTCACAGGAAACTCAGATTCTCAGCCACGTAAATATCATTTCCCAATGGCGATGTCCTCCTGGCCCGGCATTTCTCCTACGTTCTGAGGCTAATTGGTGTTTGAAAAACTCCTGAGTATTTCATGAGAGGCAGAAATGTTTTTGAGCTTGTTAGCTGCAATATGTTATTGTGGTTTTGTAGGAAATCATATGTACTTTTTTGAGACGGAGTCTCGCTCTGTAGGCCAGGCTGGAGTGCAGTGGCGCAATCTCGGCTCACTGCAAGCTCCGCCTCCCGGGTTCACGCCATTCTCCTACTCAGCCTCCCGAGTAGCTGGGACTGCAGGCGCCCACCACCACGCCTGGCTAATTTTATTTTGTATTTTTAGTAGAGACGGGGTTTCACCGTGTTAGCCAGGATGGTCTCGATCTCCTGACCTCGTGATCCGCCTGCCTCGGCCTCCCAAAGTGCTGGGATTACAGGCGTGAGCCACTGCGCCCAGCCATGTACTTTGTTTTTTAGAGATGGGGTCTCATTCTGTTGCCCAGGCTGGAGTGCAGTGGTGCAGTTACTGCTCACTGCAGTCTCAACCTCCCAGGCTCAAGTGATCCTCCCGCCTCAGCCTCCTGAGTAGCTGCGACTACAGGCGCCATCACCGCACCCACTTTCATGGTTACTTTTCTTATAGGTGCATACTGAAGTATTTAGAAGTGAAATTTTGTGATGTCTGCAACTTACAATATTTCATAACACAAAAACATGAAGCAAACATGGCAAAATATTAGTGGCTGTTAAGTCTATGTGCTGTGTATGTGGGGATCACTATGCTACTCTTTGAAAAATTTTATCTTAAGTCAAAAAAGGAAAACTCTGCCTGAGAAAAGTGTCCTAAGTTCAAAATGTCATTACCTTTACTTTTAGTGGGACAATATTTATGTATGTATGTATTTATTTATTTTTGAGAAGGAGTCTCGCTCTATTGCCCAGGCTGGGGGGCAGTGGCACTATCTTGGCTCACTGCAAGCTCTGCCTCCCAGGTTCACGCCGTTCTCCTGCCTCAGCCTCCTGAGTAGCTGGGATTACAGGCACCTGCCACTATGCCTGACTAATTTTTGTATTTTTAGTAGAGACAGAGTTTCACTGTGTTGGCCAGGCTGGTCCCGAACTCCTGACCTCAGGTGATCCACCTGCCTCGGCCTCCCAAGGTGCTGGGAGTATAGACGTGAGCCACCGTGCCCGGCCACATTATTTAAACTTTTAACTTAGTTATTAAGACCTGATGCAAGAAGGCAGTGTTTCCTTGACTTCACATGGCAGTGATGTGGCCTGCGGCCTTCTGGACCGCGTTGGTGATGGGGATTTGGGGGTCTGTGAGCCCCCAGGGGTGGTTCAGCAGTGTGGTCTGGGTGTTTTCCCAGAGGCTTGTTGAGCCCCGAGCCTGATTGTCTGCCGCCCGTGCTCTCAACTGCTGACCACCTCCTGCGACAGGAAGAGGCACGTTGTCTGCAACGTAGGGAATCTTTGTTCTTTAGTCTCCCGCCGCGTATTTTCAGGAGCTGGACAGCTCCCAGGTCTCATCCTTCGCCGGTTGACTTCCCATTTCTGAGACGTAACGAGCTGCGGCATTTTGTTAGCCTCATTTTGAACAGTTGTGATTTGTTGGATCTAAGCCTAGTTTTGTTTGTTTTTACTTTGAGTTGCTGTTTTATAAGCAAGCAGCCTAGTTTAGACATTTTAATGGCATTACAAGGACAGGAAATCTCCAGAAAGAATTAACAGACCAGGCAAGGCATGTGGTGACGGCAATGCACAGCAGGTGGAAGCTTAGGTTATTTGGAATTATTAGGTTCCAGCAATGGAATTTATGAATGAATTAGCCCAGTGAATGAATAGGTGATGACTGAGTAAAGAAGACTTACCTGTGATTCCAGGGCCCTCACCTGGGGTCAGGGCAGGGTGGGTGCGGACGGGAGGGTGTCACTGCAGGTGCTCACCTGTCTGGCTGGAAACCGCCCCCCCCCCACACGTGGACAAGCAACACAGCTTCCCTGGAGGGGTTTCCTGAGTCCAGGGCCACACCTCAGGCTGCACCTCAGGGAATCCACAACACAACATGAGAGATTTTTGTCACAGCTTTGAGCAATATGTACAGCAGTTGAGATATCTAATAGAAAAGGTAATAGTATGCTTTTGGAGGGGGGTGGGTGTTCTTCTTTTTTGAGACAGGGTCTGGCTCTGTCGCCCAGGCAGGATTGCAGTGCTGCAATCACTGCTCACTGCAGCCTTGACCTCCCAGGCTCAAGCGATCCCCCCACCTCAGACTCCCGAGTAGCTGGAAGTATAGATGTACGCCACCACGCCCAGCTAATTTTTATATTTTTTTTGACAGAGACTGGGGTTCTGCCATGTTGCCCAGGCTGGTCTCGAATTCCTGGTCTCAAGCAATCCTCCTGCCAGCCTCCCAGAGTGCTGGAATTACAAGCGTGAGCCGCTGCACCTGGCCAGTAGTATGGTTTTTCTAAAGACAAAATGATTTTCAAATTATAAATGGATGAAACAGTAGCTAAATGAAATTAAACTCCATGTTAGTAAAGAAACATCACATGCCGACGCTTACTGAGAGGCAGATGGCGCAACTGATCTTCGAAGGCTCATGTGGAATTGATAATACGTTGCTAAATTCTCCAGCCCTATTTCAGATTAAAAGACTTACATTTTGTAATCAGTCAATTAATTAATTGATAAAACATCCTAGTCCACATCCTGACCTGATGTGTTATAAATATTTGAAAGCACCTTCCTCTAGACGTTGGATGATGAGTTGAAACTCCTAGACAGTTACGCAGGTGGTTTATGATATTTGTAGACATTGAAACGCAGGGAGGGCGTGATTTCTTATGTTGGAGCTTAAACGTTAAAGCCACCCCGTGAATCCAGTGGCCCCCTGTTGCCTTCTGCTCTGTGGCCAATTCTGGACCCCATGGAGACTGAGACACAAACTGCCACCTTCAGAAACTTTGGTTCCCCCGAAAAGTCCTCACAGTTCAGAATGTCGCGTCCTGCCAGGTGTTTTCTTCCCCTTCGAGGAGACATGCTCCCGGCAGTATTGTTAGCCTGGCTGCCTCTCAGGTGGGAGTGCAGCTGAGAGAGATGCATTGCCACATAATGGAACATGAATTCCGACAATGAAACAACCATGGTGAAAAACACATTTGGAATATTTTAGCTGCTGGCTCTATGGAAAATCACGTGCACCCCCAACTTTCAACTCTAAAAAGACAAGTATTTATATTGAGGAAGACAGAATTCTGTGACTATGATAAAAGATAATATGTGAGACACTTGGCAAAATTTTACACATCAAAATGCTCATACATATATATGTCAATGTTAATGGAAATGCCAGCCACACTTTAGATCTTGAGATCAGGAGGCCCTCATGGCACCCTGGGAATGTGAGAACGTAGCTTCAATCCCAGCTACTGCAGACAGGGCTGGGTCACCTGCTTGGTCACAGCCTCTGCGCCTCATATTCTTTGTCTGAATTACAGAGGCAGAGGTATTCTTCCCAAGGTGGTCCAGCCTTCAGTGAGATGAGTTATGCAGATCTATCAGCAAAATGACTTGGACAGGGAGAGGTTCCATAACTGTCTTCTTTCCAGAGTCACTCAGAGCGATTGTGAGTGAGACTGGAAAGTAACCCACGTGGGAAAGGAGGCTGGGCTAGCCCTGAGTGCCCATGTGCAGGGAGGAGGTGACCTGGAGCCCTGTCCTCCATTGGAGCAAACGTCTCACATCTACTAGCTGAAATGGAGGCCTTGATCCACAAGGAGACACGTGCAGATGCACCTTTAACCCCAGAGAAGGACACCAGTGCCTGTCACCCGGGCTCTTGTGGGCCTTGTAAGGATGATATAGTTGCAATCAGTAAGGCCAATAAATTACAGATTCTGAGGACAAGAGACAGCATTGGAGCTGGGGTCATCCAGAAGAGTTACCTGTGGGAAGAGATGCGGCCCCCGGATCCCAGATGTATTCTCATGAGAAGCGTTTCATGGAAGGGGTTGGCCATGGATAATCACAGGGTTTACTGACTAGAAACTGTTGGAACAAGAAATTCCACATCTCTGAAGTGAAAAACCAAATGTCCCATGGAGAGTGTCCAGAAAGAGATCTTGGCCAGGTGCGGTGGCTCACACCAGTAATCAGAACACTTTGGAAGGCCGAGGCGGGTGGATCACCTGGGGTCAGGAGTTCAAGACCAGCCTGGCCAACATAGTGAAACCCTGTCTCTACTAAAAATGCAAAAATTAGCAGGGCATGGTGGTGGGTGCCCATAATTCCAGCTACTCAGGAAGCTGAGGCAGGAGAATCGCTGGAACTCAGGAGACAGAGGTTGCAGTGAGCCGAGATCACGCCACTGCACTACAGCCTGGAGCGAGACTCCATCTCAAAAAAAAAAAAAAAAAAGCAAGAAGTCTTCCTAGGTGTGGTGGCTCATGCCTGTAATCCCAGTGCTTTGGGAGGCTGAGGTGGGTGGACCATCTGAGGTCAGGAGTTTGGGGCTGCAATGAGCTACAGTGGGTACCACTGCACTCCAGCCTCAGTGACACAGTGAGACTCTGTCTCAAAAAAATAAACCAAGAAAGAAGTCTTTCCAATGGATGTGAAATCAGCAGTGTCCCCTCTGGAGTTTGAAGTTTGCCATACCGATTGACTCTTACTTCCAGAAAATATTTCTCTATAGCATGAGATACTGTTTGACAGCATTTTACACACAGTAGAACTTCTTTCAAAATTGGAGTCTATCCTGTCAAATCCTGCTGCTGCTTATCAGCTAAGTTTATGTAATATTCTTTTTTTTTTTTTGAGACAGGGTCTTGCTCTGCTGCCCATGCTGGAGTGCAGTGGCGTGATCACAGCTAACTGCAGCCTTGACCTCCCTGGCTCCAGCCATCCTCCTGACTCAGGCTCTCAAGTAGCTGGGGCTACCTGTGCAAGCCACCACACCCAGCTAATCTTTAAAAAAATTTGCTGTAGAGACAGGGTCTCCCTATGTTGCTCAGGTTGGTTTTGAACTCCTGGGCTCAAGCGATCCTCCCATCTCGGCGTCCCAAAGTGCCGAGATTACAGGTGTGAGCCACCGCGCCCGGCCAGATTATGTAATAATCTAAATCCTTTGTTGTTATTTCAACAATGTTCACAGCTTCTTAACCAGGAGAATATTTCGTCTCAAGAAACTACTTTGCTAATCCATCAGAAGCACATCCTCATCTGTTCAGTTTTATCATGAGATTGTAGCAATGTACTCACATCTTCAGCTTCCACTTCTAATTCTCTTGCTATTTTCACTACAACTGTGGCTCCTCCCTTCACTGAAGTCTTGAATCCCCCAAAGTCATTCATGAGGGTTGGAGTCCACTTCTTTTAAACTCCTGTTACTGTTGAGATTCTTGACCTCGTCACATGAATTAATCATAAATGTTCTTAGTGGCATCTAGAAGGTGCATCCCTTTCAGAAGGTTTTCAATTTGCTTTGCCCAGATCCATCAGGGGAATCATTATCTGTAGCAGCTGTAGCCTTACAATATGTACTTCTTGGCCAGGTGTGGTGGCTCATGCCTGGAATCTCAATACTTTGGGAGGCCGAAGTGGGTGGATCACCTGAGGTCAGGAGTTTGCGACCAGCCTGGCCATGGTCTCACCATGGTCTGGACATGGTGAAATCCTGTCTCTACTAAAAATACAAAAACTAGCCAGGCGTGGTGGTGGGTGCCTGTAGTCCCAGCTACTCATGAGGCCGAAACAGGAGAGAATCACTTGAACCTAGGAGGCAGAGGTTGCAGTGAGCCGAGATCGTGCCACTGCACTCCAGCCTGGGCAACAGACTGAGACCATGTTACAAAAAAAAAAAAAAAAGCTGTATTTCTTAAATGATAAGCCTTGACAGTTTAAATTACTCCTTGATCCATGGGCTGCTGACTGGATGTTGTGTTAGCATCAAAACATTCGTCTGCTCGCACATCCCCATCAGGGCTCTTGGTTGGCCAGGTGCATTGTCCATGAGCCTCAACATTTTGGGAGGAATCTTTTTTCCTGAGCAATAAGTCTCAACAGTCAGATTAAAATATTCCATAAACTAGACATTAAACAGATGTGCTGTCATCTAGGCTTGTTGTTCTATTTATAGAGCACAGACACAGTAGATTTTGCTTAATTCTTAAGGGCCCTGGGTCAGAATGGTAAATGAGCATTGGCTGTAAGTCACATTAGCCCCTAAGAACAGAGTCAACCTGTTCTCTAAAGCTTTGAAGCCAGGCATTGACTTCTCTTCCCCGGCTATGAAAATCCTAGTTAGAAGGCTATTTTGTCTATGTTGAAAATATGTTGTTTAGGCCGGGTGCGGTGGCTCATGCCTGTGCTCTAAGCACTTTGGGAGGCCGAGGTGGGTGGATCACAAGGTCAGGAGTTTGAGACCAGCCTGACCAATATGGTGAAACCCCGTCTCTACTAAAAATACAAAAATTAGCTTGGCGTGGTGGCGCATGCCTGTAGTCCCAGCTACTCAGGAGGCTGAGGCAGGAGAATTGCTTGAACTTGGGAGGCGGAGGTTGCAGTGAGCCGATATTGTGCCACTGCACTCCAGCCTGGGCAACAGAGCGACACTCCATCTCAAAGAAAAAAAAAAAAGAAAAGAAAATATGTTGTTTAGTGTAGCCATTTTCATCAACCGTCTTAGCTGGATCTGGATAACTTGCCTGCAGTTTTCTACATCAGCGCTTGCTGCTTCTCTTTTTTTTTTGAGACAGAGTCTCACTCTGTTGCCCAGGCTGGAGTGCAGTGGTGGCGCAATCTCGGCTCACTGCACATCCGGCACAGGGTCATGCTTGAGTAGGGAGTTAACGCCACTTCCTTAATGGCTGAGTGTCCACTACAATTATTTGGGATTTTTCTGCATAGGAGATTTCTCTCACCCACTTTTGTTTACCTGTGTAATCATTGACTTATGCCAGTGTGGACACCTGGAGAGTTATTTCAAGTTTTGGTTACAATTCAATACTACAGGATTTTGTTGCTTTATTCATTCCCATTTGTGTCATTGGGAGCTCTTTCTTGTTGGCTCTGGTTTTTCTTTGTCATAATCTGTGTGTGTGTGTGCTTGTGTGTATGTGTATGTATGTGTGTGTATGTGTGTGGGGTGAGTGTGTGTGTGTTCTGAGCAGTTCCTTACTTTTTGATACTTCAGGATCATCCAGACTCATGTTTTTACTGCCTTAGTTTTAGTGAAGCCATTTCTTTAAAGAGCCCTGGTTCCTTTTATTGTAGAATCGCATGAAAAACTATATTTAAGAGCTTAATGCACTCATTGCTCCTGCGGCCTCAATGCCTTTAGGTCTTACAGCTGACATGCCAGGAAATACCTGTGTGTATCCAAACTATGTGGACCGCCTGATTATCGAGATTTCTATGTGGAGCTGTCGGTGTCTGGATTAGGCTAAGTATGAGTTGATGCTGATGTTGCCCCTCTGGTTTATTATCACATGGATTATTGTAGCCTCCCTTTGCTAATCTGTAACCTCCCACCTCAGCAGTGAGAGACCTGCTTCCCACCATCTGCCACTTACGTAAGTCAGTGCTCCATTCCAGATGGAGATACAATGGTTCAATAATTGTTTTTGTTTTGTTTCTGTTTAGAGACAGAGCCTCGCTCTGTCGCCAGGCTGGAGTGCAGTGGCGCGATCTTGGCTCCCTGCAACCTCCACCTCCCGGGTTCAAGTGATTCTCCTGCCTCAACCTCCCAAGTAGCTGGGATTACAGGCATGTGTCACCATGCTCAGCTAATTTTTATATTTTTAGTAGAGACAGGGTTTCACCATCTTGGTCAGGATTGTCTCGATCTCTTGACCTCGTGATCCACCCACCTCGGCTTCCCAAAGTGCTGGGATTATAGGCATGAGCTACCATGCCTGGCCCTCAAGAATTGTGAATTACCCCTGTGGGAAAGAACTTTATAAAATAAAGAGGATGCTTTATGCATTGCTCCTTTGCCTTTAGTCTACAGATTCCACTAAATTCTTTTTTTTTTTTTTTCAGACGGAGTCTTGCTCTGTCGCCCAGGCTGGAGTGCAGTGGCGCCATCTCGGCTCACTGCAAGCTCCGCCTCCCGGGTTCACGTCATTCTCCTGTCTCAGTCTCCCGAGTAGCTGGGACCACAGGCGCCCGCCACCATGCCTAGCTAATTTTTTGTATTTTTAGTAGAGATGGGGTGTCACCTTGTTAGCCAGGATGGTCTCGATCTCCTGATTTCGTGATCCACCTGCCTCAGCCTCCCAAAGTGCTGGGATTATAGGCGTGAGCCACTGTGCCCGGCCACTAGATTCCACTAAATTCTAAAGAGACCTTTCAGGTCAGTACGTTTTGCCCTGCAGGGATTTTGTTTTAATCTTTTGTGATACAGTTAGATTCTTGGTCACATTCTGCATTCCATCCAGGGATACTCCCACAATGGAGTACTTCAAACCCCCACCGCCATGAACCCCGTGTGACCACTGATCAGTTTGCTATCTCTGTTGTTTTGCCTTTCCAGCATGTCATATAAGTGGGGACATACAGCCTCTGCATCCTGGCTGTCTCATGAAGCAGTGTGCCTGTGAGGTCCATCCAGGTAGCATGGGTGGATACGTCATGCCTTTCTTTTGCTGAATAGGATTCCATTGCACCGCATACTTCAGTTTGGTTATGCATTCAGCTACTGAAGAATGTCATGATTCCTTTAATTTTTTGCTATTATGAATAGTGCTTCTATACATGTGTGTGCTGCTTTTTACTTGGACATAATTTTTCAAGGCAGTTGTCTAAATACCTAAGAAGGAAATTGTTGGATCATATGGTGAGACTTATCTAGTTTTTGAAAAAACTGCTGAAGTGACTGTACCCTTATGCCTTCCCCCAGCAATGAATGAGAGCTCCTATTGCAATTGCTACTGTTCTGTAGATTTTAGCCATTTTAATAGATGTACAGTACTATCTCATTTAATCTGCTTTTCCCTCATGATAAGTTTGTTGATTAATTATTAATTAATTAATTTGGATGCTTATTTGGCATCTGTGCATCTTCTTTGCTGAGGTGTCTTTGCAGATCTTCACATATTTTCAGTTGGGTTGTTCATCTAATTCTTTTTGAGTTTTAGAGGTTTTTTTTTTAAAAAAATATTTTGCGGACAAGTCCTTTTTCGGATGTTTCCCAAATATTTTCTTTTTTTTTTTCTTGAGACAGGGTTACTCCATCACCCAGGCTGGGGTGCAGTGGTGCGATCTCAGCTCACTGCAACCTCTGCCTCCTGGGTTCAAGCAATTCTCCTGCCTCAGCCTCCTGAGTAACTGAGATTACAGGCGTGTGCCACCACATCCAGCTAATTTTTTTTGTTTTGTTTTGTATTTTTAGTAGAGACGGGGTTTCACCATGTTGGCCAGGCTAGTCTCGAACTCTTGACCTCAAATGATCCACCCACTTTGGTCTCCCAAAGCGCTGCGATTATGGGTATGAGCCACCTTGCTCGGCTGTTTCCCAAATATTTCCTATCAGCCTGTGAATTGTTTTTTTGTTCTCGTAACCAGAGCAGCCATTTTAAATTTTAATAAAGTCCCCGTTATTGCTTTGTTTTCTTTCGTGGGTTGGCTTTTGGTATTGCATCTAAAAACCCGTCACCCAAACCAAGGCCATGTAGATATTTTTCTAGGCTTTCTTCTATAACTTTCACAACTTTGCACTTGAAAATTTAAGTCTATGGACTATTTTGAGTGAATTTTTGGATAAAATACAAGGTTGTTGTCTCCATTCATTTTTTTCCCCTATGGTTTGCAATTGTTCTGTTGTCTTTTGTGGAACAGACTTCTCTTTCTCCATTGAGTTGCCTTTGTCCCTTCGACAAAGTCAGTTGGCTTGAGTCTGTTTGGGGGCTCTCTGTTGTGTCTCACTTATCTACGTGTCTAACCGCTTCACCACTGCCACACTCTCTTCATTACTGTAGCTTTAGGGTGAGTATTCAGATTCAGATGTGTGAGGTCTTTAACTTTGTTCTCCTTCAGTCTTATTTCATCCATTCTGGGTTTAGGAACAGTTTGTCGATATCTTTGCCTGGAATTTGACTGGGATTTGGCTGAATCTATAGATCAATTTGGAAAGAATTGTCACCTTCACAATAATGAGTGTACTTCTCCTAAATAAGGAACATCTCTGCATTTACTTATACCTCTTTTGGTTTCTCTTAGTTGTGATTCATGGTTTTCTGAATGCATATTTGCACACCTTTTGTTACGTTGATACTTAATGGATTCAGCTTTAGGGGTGCTATTGTGGTGTTTTAATATTTCTAGTTCCAATTATTTCCATCCATTATTGCTGATATGAAGAAACTCAACTGACTTTTGCCTACTGGACATCTTTTTTAGTTTTTATTTTATTTATTTTATTTTTTTGAGACGGAGTTTCACCCTTGTTGCCCAGGCTGGAGTGCAATGGTGCGGCTCACTGAAACCTCTGCCTCCTGGGTTCAAGCGATTCTCCTGCCTCAGCCTCCCGAGTAGCTGAGATTACAGACATGCGCCACCACGCCTAGCTAATTTTGTATTTTTAGTAGAGACAGGGTTTCGCCATGTTGATCAGGCTGGTCTCAAACTCCCGACCTCAGGTGATCCGCCTGCCTCGGCCTCCCAAAGTGCTGGGATTACACGCGTGAGCAACCGCGCCCGGGCCATCTTTTTTAGTTTTTAAAATCTCCATCCGTTCCGATCAAGGCATGGGATGGTGGCCTGGATTTCCGTTGACACTTCCAAAATCACGGCCTGGAATCATCCGAACGCTGATTTTCAGAGATTCCCCAGGACTGCCGCGAGGGGGCGCCCGGCTCCCGCCCAACCTGGAGCACGCGCGGGAACCGCGGCGGATCCGCACTCGTCGCCCCGGGCCGTCGACCGGGAAGACGGAGCCACGTTCTCTTCAGGACCCACCCGGAAGCGGCCGCGGTTCGGGACACCCGGTCAGCAGGTGACAGGAGGAGGAAAAGGCGTCCTGTCCGCGGCCGCGAGTGCCGAGGAGGAAGCGCTGCCGCGGGCCTTACTTCCCCGTCACGGTCTACGCGGCCTGTTGTAAAAGGGCGTCCCTTCAGCGAGGCGGGAACTGCGCGTCCGGACGGCGCGGCGCGGCGCGGCGCACACAGCGTGGCTTCCGGATCCGCGCTCGTTTCTGGGGAGAGATCCTGGCGCGGAGAAAGGAGCAGCGCGGAGCGGCGTCATCGGGACGGCGCGGGTGATGGCTGGGGACAGGCTGGCGCTGCGGAGTCACCAAGCTTTCATTCGGGTTTTAATAGCTCATTTGTCTCACAGCATTGAAGTAGTGGAAACAGTATGGAAATATTTAACAATAGGCATATTATAACTGGAAACGTAAAGTTTAAATGCATTGTTTATACCTCCCCACACGAAATAACATGTACCAAATCCTAATACATACGTATGTGCAGATTTAGTTTGAGCATTTGGGGAGGGGATATGATGGCTGCGACCCTTTCCTACACCTGCCAGAGTTGTTCACTGTTACATCCCTGTCCAGGACGTTCTTATGCCAGCATTGTATGTTTCCAACCTAAGAATTCCCTAAGCTGGGCTGTCTCCATTATTCTTTCCTTTCAACAAAGGCAAAACAGCTTTCTTCCATTGTTTTGACAGTATATTTAACGTGAGCACATTTGTTCATGTTGGGCTACTTCTGTTATACAATCTAATATATTTTGATTCTGACACTCTCAATTGTATTTCAAGTCCAGCGTATTTTCCTAGGAGCATGAATCATTCATTGTATATTTTATTACATAAATAAGGCATGAGTCCTCTTTTATCATTAACTTCATGACTAGCTATATTGACATTATAATTACTTACAAGTTCAACTAAATTTGGAAACATTTCAGTTTGGGCTTCCAATAATTATTTGTGATCCTCTAACAGGTAAATTATTTTTTCCCATAAAACCTAGCAATATCTGAAATCACTCAGAATATCCTGCCATTTTTGATTCTCTAGTTTCATCACTTTCTACAAAGTATCATTGAGGAAATTGACTTTGAATATTCTTAAACTCTTGTGTTTTGGAAAATATCACAATGAAACAAATTATCATGGTTACAAATTCTATTCACATTCTATCTTTGAATATTTTTCCCCCAGTGGCCGATATTGCATTCTGTTGTCTTATTGCTAAAAAGCATGCATGGAAAACAAAGACAGGGATATTTTTGAGAAAGTGATCCAGTCATGATGAATCGATTTGCCATTGAAACATTTTTTTTTTAAATCTTGGATACTAAGGAACTTTTTTAAACATTCTTTTGACAATGTTCAACCATGAATTGAAATAGAATCTCTAAAATGAATTTTTTTCGTGGTTGTCTAAAGGTGACCGACCACCTTTTTAGAGAGTGAACCCAAGACACAGCCACAGTACCAGAAAAAATTATGTTAAGTAAGTTTATACATCTATGTTATTACTTTAACATAAAACATGTAAAGAGGCATTTATTTGGAATTAGATATTAATCTGTATGCTTTAATTTTTGTGTCATAATGCTCTTATTAAAAGACAGGAATAGTTAATAGGGTAAATTACTAGTAATTACTAGTACAAATAATTAAGCAGGTGTTTGAAAGAATACAACACTTTTAACTTAAGTTTTATTTTAGAGTCGTTTTAGATTTATACAGAAATAGCAAAGAAAACACAGATTTCCCGTGTAACTTCAACCCAGTTTCCTCTCTTATTAACATCTTCTATCAGTATGTCTTGCGTCATTTGTCACAGTGAATGAACAAATGTTGATATGCTATTATTAACTGAAGCCCATATTTTATTTGGATTTCCTTATGTTAGAAATGCTTGTTCCCCAGTGCCGTAAAGAAATAGCACTTAAACATTAATTTCCTCAGCAAGGCCGTTTTTTTACTTTCTGCATAAAGGGTACATTCGCCAGCAGTTTTACCACGAGAGTACACCGAACAAAGGAGACAGGATCATTTATGACCTGATGCGTCCACCCTACTGCTGTGTCTGGTTTCTATTGGCTGGAACAGGACCTCACATCCTGTATTTGTTCCGATCGGCTAGCAACTTAGAAATTTTTAAAAGAGGCAAAGGCAGAGGACAAGAAAGGAAGGAGGAAGTAACTTGTGGAATGCTGTGAAAGGTAAAAACACCTTCAAATAAGGAAGAGGAACAGGCTATAACCTAATGCTTGCTTGGACCAGTATAAGCATACCAGGCAAATATTTAGGCTAAATTGTGGGCACTAAGAACATAAAATACGTTGATTTCTTTATTACGGCCAGCAGATATTTAAGAATGTTAGCACAGGTCTTTGAATAATTTTTACATCTAAGAGAAGTTACTATTTATTCCTAATTAGATGGGGAGGAAAGTCTTTGAGGAGGAACCTCTACTTTACTGTTTCCACTTAGTTCTATCTTTCCCTACTCCAGGGTCGCACCTGGGATCCCACATAACATTCGTTGTCACAACTCCTTAGGCTCTTCTTGGCTGTCACGGTTTCTCCGACTTTCCTTCTTCCAATGACCTTGACGGTGTTGAGGAGGACTGGTCAGGCGTTTTGTAGAATGTCTCCCATTGTTATTTACCTGGTGCTTTTCTGATAAGTTGACTGGGGTTATGGGTTTGGGGGAAGCAGATCACAGAGGTGAAGTGCTATTCTTGTCGCTTCATGGTGTCATGGTGAATTATCACCATTGGTATTAACTGTGATCACCTGGCTGAACTAGTGTTTGTCCAGTTTCTCTACTGTGAAGTTACTTGTCCATATTATATGTATTGTTCTGGAGGAAGTCACTATGCACAGCCCCCATTTAAGGGTGGGATGTTAGCTCCACCTCCTTGATGGCTGAGTGTCTATATCAATTATTTGGAATTCTTTTGTAAAGGAGAATTCTATTCAACTTTATTTGCTTATGCACTTATTTGTATAAATGTGGACACATAGACAGTTACTTTAAGCTTTGGTTATTCAATACTGCAGTATTTTGTTGCTCAATTTGTTTCTGCTTTGGCCATTGGGAGCTCTTTCCATTGGTTCTTGTTTTCCTTTTGACATAATTTCATATTTTTTGAGTACTTTCTTTTGTCCTGGTATGTTAATTATCCTGGCTCGTATATTTACCGTCCCAGTCCCTGTATTGGCCGTTTCTTCAGAGAGCCCTCATTGCTTTTGTTAGAAAATGCTATTAAAATTTTATGTTGGCCGGGTGTGGCGGCTCCCACCTGTAATCCCAGCACTTTGGGAGGCCAAGGCAGGTGCATTACCTGAGGTCAGGAGTTCAACACAAGCCTGGCCAACATGGTCAAACCCTGTCTTTACTAAAAATACAAAAACTAGCCAGGTGTGGTGGCGGGCGCCTTGTAATCCCAGCTACTTGGAAGGCTGAGTCAAGAGAATCACTTGAACCTGGGAGGCATAGGTTGCAGTGTGCCAAGATCACACCATAGCACTCCAGCTTGGGCAACAAGACTGAAACTCTGTCTCAAAAAAAAAAAATTATGTCTGGCTGGGTATGGTAGCTCACACCTGTGCTCTTGGCACTTTGCGAGGCTAAGATGGGAGAATCCCTTGAGTCTAGGAGTTTGAGACCAACCTGGGCACCACAGGGAGACCCCATGTCTACAAACAGTTTAAAAAATTAGCCAGGCATGGTGGTGCGTGCCTATGGTCCCAGCCTCGAGAGGCTGAAGTGGGAGGATTGCTTGAGCCCAGGAGGTCGAGGCTGCAGTGAGCCATGATTGCTCCACTGCACTCCAGCCTGGGTGACAGAGCAAGACCCTGTCAAAAAAAAAAAAAAAAAAAAAAAAAAAATAATAATAATAAAAGAAAAGAAAAAAAGAAAAGAAAAAAAGTTCATTTCATTTGGCTCATGATTCTGGTGGCAGGAACATCCAAGATTGGGCAGCTGCATCTGGTGGGGCTTTATGGTGCTTCAGCACTTGGTGGAAAGCAGAAGGGGAGCCAGTGTGCACCCGAGATCACATGGCGAGGGAGAAAGCAAGAGAGAAACCAAGGAAGCCAGACTCTTTTTAACAGCCTGCTCTCGGCTGGGCGTGGTGGCTCACGCCTGTAATCCCAGCACTTTGGAAGGCCTAGGTGGGCAGATCATCTGAGGTCAGAAGTTTGAGACCAGCCTGGCCAACATAGCGGAACCCCATTTCTACTAAAAATACAAAAATTAACTGGGCGCTATGGCATATGCCTGTAATCCCAGCTACTTAGGAGGTTGAGGCAGCAGAATTTTTTGAACCTGGGAGGCAGAGGTTGCAGTGAGCCGAGATTACGCCACTGCAATCCAGCTTGGGCGACAGAGCGAGACTGTGTCTCCAAAAAAATAATGATACTAACAAGGTCGGGAGTTTGAGACCAGCCTGGCCAAAATGGTGAAACACCATCACTACTAAAAATACAAAAAGCTGGGCGTGGTGGCGGGTGCCTGTAATCCCAGCTACTCAGGAGGCTGAGGCAGGAGAATCACTTGAACCTGGGAGGTGGAGTTTGCACTGAGCTGAGATCGCGCCACTGTACTCCAGCCTGGGTGACAGAGTGAGACTCTGTCTCAAAAAATAATAATAATAATAATAAGAAAAATGTAAAAATAGAATGTTAGCCACAAATTAGGCATAAATACTGTGATGGTTAATTTTAGCTGTCCCCTTGACAGGATTAAGGGATACTCACATAGCTGGTAAAGCACTATTTCTGGGTGTGTTTTTCTGGGTGTATTTGTGAAGGTGTTTCTGGAAGTCCCTTCAGAAGAACCTCTGTTGATTTAGTCATCATTCTGTTCCTGGTACTGAGAGGGAGACCCTGTTAAAATGGGGATTTCCTTGGTAGATATAAATTTCTCTTATAAAAGGTTAACTTCTACTCTGTTTTCAGAACTTCCTGTGTGTCTGCATTTTCTGAAAATGAGTTGAAAATAATCCTTATGCCAAAGAGCTATTTTTTATAGTCTCCTAGAGTCATATTTTAGGGTGGCATATTCTGGTCTTCTACACCATCTTTCATAATGGCTGCACCATTAAGCATTCCACTAGCAGTGAAGGAGACTTCCTGGTTTTCCTCCAGCAATTCATTTGTCCTTTGAAGGGGGCCTGCCCCTCCACACCTGTGGCTATTTCTCGTCAGGTGGGATGAGCTAGCTCAGTCGGTAGAGCATGGGACTCTTAATCCCAGGGTCGTGGGTTTGAGCCCCACATTGGGCACCAGATGAAGGGGGCCTGCCCCTACACACCTGTGGCTGTTTCTCGTCAGGTGGGATGAGAGACTGAGAAAAGAAATAAGACACAGGGACAAAGTATAGAGAAAGAACAGTGGGCCCAGGGGACTGGCACACTCAGCATGCGAGGACCTGCACCGGCCCTAAATCCATTAAACCTTGATTCAATACAGCACATGTTTCTGTGAGCACAGGGTTGGGACAAAAGTTACAGGTTAACAGCATCTCAAAGCAGAAACAATTTTTCTTAGTACAGATCAAAATGGAGTTTCTTGTCTTCCTTGTCTACATAGACACAGAAACAATGTGATCCCTCTTTTCCCCACAGTCCTTTTTTTTTTTTTTTATACAGAGTCTCTTGCTCTGTCTCAGGGCTGGAGTGCAGTGGCACAGTCTCGGCTCACTGCAACCTCCGCCTCCTGGGTTCAAGCGATTCCCCTGCCTCAGCCTCCCAGTAGCTGGGACTACAGGCGCTCACCACCACACCTGGCTAATTTTTTTTTTTTTGTATTTTAGTAGAGACGGGGTTTCACCATGTTTGCCCGGATGGTCTCAATCTCCTAACCTCATGATTCATGTGCCTTGGCCTCCCAAAGTGCTGGGATTACAGGCGTGAGCCACTGTGCCTGGCTGTCTGGCATCTAGGTAGAGGGCAAGGTGAACCCCTTGGACGGTTACACTAATACATTCTTAGTGTATAGTGAGCAGTGAGGACAACTGGAGGTCACTTTCATCGCCATCTTGGTTTTGGACTTTTTTTTCCCACATCCTGTTTTATCAGCAGGGTCTTTGTGACCTGCATCATGTGCTGACCTCCTATCTCATCCTGTGATTAAGAACACTTAACCTCCTTGGAACGCAGCCCAGCAGGTCTCATCCTTATTTTACCCAGCTCTTAATCAAGATGGATTCACTGTGGTTCAAATGCCTCTGACAGTGTCATGTGTTAAAACTCATGACCAAACCCAATGTCACATAGCTTTCTTTCTATGTTTTCTTCTAGAATTTGTATGATTTTGTCACCAGAAAAGGAGTCTTGTCCCAGACCCCGAGAGCGGGTTTTTGGATCTCACACGGGAAAGAATTTATGGCAAGTCACAGAGTATAGTGAAGTTAAGAGAGTTTGTTAGCGACTATTCACTTACAGAGCAGGGAGTCCTCAGAAAGCAAGAGAAGGAACGTACCTGTTTTAAATAAAAACAATTTTTTTGAGAGAGTTTCACTGTTGTCTCAATGGCATGATCTTGGCTCACTGCAACCTGTGCTTCCTGGGTGCAAGGATTCTCCTGCCTCAGCTTCCCAAGTAGCTGGGATTATAGGTGTGTGCCACCATGCCTGGCTAATTTTTTGTATTTTTAGCAGAGACTGGGTTTTACCCTGTTGGCCAGGCTGGTTTTGAACTCCTGGCCTTAAGTGATCCGCCCACCTCGGCCTCCCAAAGTGCTGGGATTGCAGGCCTGAGCCACTGCATCTGGGCTTAATGTTTGTTTATATAAGTTATTAAGAATAGTGTTGTCTCTTTTTTTTTTTTTCTTGAGATGGAGTCTCGCTCTGTCTCCCAGGCTGGAGTACAGTGGCATGATCTCGGCTCACTGCAAGCTCCGCCTCCCGGGTTCATGCCATTCTTCTGCCTCAGCCTCCCAAGTAGCTGGGACTACAGGTGCCCGCTACCACGCCTGGCTAATTTTTTTACTTTTATTTTTAGTAGAGACAGGGTTTCGCCATGTTAGCCAGGATGGTCTCGATCTCCTGACCTCGTGATCCGCCCGCCTTGGCCTCCCAAAGTGCTGGGATTACAGATGTGAGTCACTGCACCCTGCCCAGATTTAACTTTTTTTTTTTTGAGACAGAGAGTCTCACTTGATCGTCCAGGCTGGAGTGCAGTGGCACGATGTTAGCTTACTGCAACCTCCACCTCCCAGGTTCAAGCAATTCTCCTGCCTCAGCCTCTCAAGTAACTGGGACTACAGGCGCATGCCACCATGCCCGGCTAATTTTTGTATTTTTAGTTTCACAATGTTGGCCAGGATGGTCTCGATCTGCTGACCTTGTGATCTGCCCATCTCAGCCTCGCAAAGTGCTGGAATTACAGTCATGAGTCACCATGCCTGGCCTTTATTTTATTTTATTTTATTTTATTTATTATTATCATTATTTTTGAGACGGAGTCTAGCTCAGTCTCCCGGGCTGGAGTGCAGTGGCGAGATCTTGGCTCACTGCAATCTCTGCCTCCTGGGTTCAAGTGATTCCCCTGCCTCAGCCCCCTGAGTAGCTAGGATTACAGGCACCCATCACCACGCCCAGCTAATTTTTGTATTTTTAGTAGAGATGGGGTTTCACTGTGTTGGCCAGGGATGTCTCGAACTCCTGACCTCGTATTCCGCTGGTCTTGGCCACCGAAAGTGTTGGGATTACAATCGTTAGCCACTGTGCCCGGGCCAGATTAAACTTTTTTTAAGCCTGTATTTAAAATAAAGTCACTGTGGTTCAGACACCTCTGACAGTTTTGCAGTTTAAGTCTGAGGACTATGTTGAGTGAATTTTTGCATAAGCTGTAAAATGTGCACTCATGTTGCTTTCATTTCCTATGGTTTCCAATTTATTGTCCCGTGTTCATTTTTAGAAACACACAGCTAGTGGGCTCCATGTCAGTTGTGTTTCCAGAACGATGGCGCTGAACACTCTGCATTCCGACTGTAAGTGGCGCTGGGGAAGGGCCAGTAGAGGGTTAGGGTGAGGGTGAGAGGGAGAGGGAGAGGGTGAGGGTAAGGGTGAGGGTAGGGTTAGTGTTAGGGTTAAGGGTTAAGGTTAGGGTTAGGGGTTAGGGGTTAGGGTTAGAGTAGGGTTAGGGTTACGGTTAGGGTTAGTGTTGGGGTTAGGGTTGGGGTTAGGGTTAGGGTTAGCATTAGGGTTAGGATTTCATTATCTCAGCAAGAGGAATGCAGAAGGAGAGCAGGGTGATAATAAGGAGAAGGTCAGCAAAAAAATGTGAGCAAAAGAATCTATTTCATAATTCAGTTCAAGCGGAGGTACTATGCCTGGATGTGCATGTAGGCCAGATTTATGTTTCTCTTCGCCCTAACATCTCAGTGGAGTAAATAATAACAAGGTGGCATTGCCAACATGTCTCACCTCCCCTATCTCAGAATTGAAGAAATGTACAATCAGGTTTTATACCAAGACATTCAGTTCCCAGGGGCAGGCAGGAGACAGTGGCCTTCCTCTATCTCAACTGCAAGAGGCTTTCCTCTTTTGCTAACCCGTGTCACCACAGACTCTTTATGGGTGTCGGGCTGGGGGATGTTCAGGTCTTTCTCATCCCACGAGGCCATATTTCAGACTATCACATGGGGAGAAACCTTGGACAATACCTGGCTTTCCAGGGCAGAGGTCTCTGAGGCTTTTCCATTGTGCCCCTGGTTTATTGAGACTAGAGAATGGTGATGACTTTTTACCAAGCATGCTGCTTGTAAACATTTTGTTAGCAAGGCACATCCTGCACAGCCCTAGATCCCTTAAACCTTGATTCCATACAACACATGTTTTTGTGAGCTCAAAGTTGGGGCAAAGTGGCTGGGGCAAAGTTACAAATTAATAGCATCTCAGCAAGGCAATTGTTCAAAGTACAGGTCAAAATGGAATTTCTTATGTCTTCCCTTTCTACATAGACACAGTAACAGTCTGATCTTTCTTTTCCCTACAATGTTAATGTCTCCACCTCTGATCTATTATCACATGAATCATTCTAGCCTTCTCACCTTGCTAATTTGTAACCTCCCACTTCAACAGTGAGAGACCTGGTTCCTACCATCTGCGACTTATGTAAGTCATTGTTTTATTCCGGATACAGATACTGTGGTTTTACAATTGTTAACAACTGCTTCTTTATGTTGGAAAGAACTTTATAAACTGGAATCCAGTGATGAAGTAAAGTTCATTTGCCTTCGGCCTACAGATTCTATTCATTTTCAAAGTGATTTATGTCAACACCATTTTCCCTACACCTTCAGTGAGTTTTTACCTACATTTGTGTCTTAGTCCATTTTGTGCTTCTGTAACACAATACCTGATGCTGGGTAATTTATAAGTAAAAAAGGTTCATTTGGCTCACAATACTGGTGACTAGAATGTGTGAGATTGGGCAGTTGCATCTGGTGGAGCCTCAGTCTTTTTCATCTCATGGTGGAAAGTGGAAGGGGAGCAAAGGGTACACCAGAGGCCACATAGCAAAAGTGAAAGCAAGAGGGAAGCCAAGGAAGCCAGACTCTTTTTAACTACCTACTCCTGCAGGAATTAATCCATTCCTGTGAGAGCAGAACTCACTCACCCCCATGGAGGATATTAATCTAGTCATGAGGGATCCGTCCCCATGACCCAAACACCTTCCACGAGGCCCCACCGCCCCACACTGACACAGTGGGGGTCAAATTTCAACATGAGTTTTTGCAGGGACACACCGCATCCAAACCATAGTAATTTGTAGCATAGTTAAATTCTTTTTCACATGATGTATTCTGTCCTGGGATACTCCATATCCTGAGTAATTTTATTTAATTTGAATAGAGTTTGATTTAACCATTTGGCTGTAAAATTCTGCGTTGTAGCAGGTATCCCACTATTAAAGTATCATATGGAATGCTTCAGACCCCCACCCCATGGAGCCAATGGCTTCCTATCTGTAGTTTGCCTTCTCCAGTGTCTCATTAAATGAGGTCACACTGTGTACATTCTCCTCAGACTGTTTTCTTCCACTTAGCAATGTGCATGCAAGATTCACTCATGTCTTTGTGTGAGTTGATAGCTTGTTCCTTTCTAGGACTAAATAGCGTTCCATTGCATGAATGTACTACAATTTGGTTGTACATTTTTGGGAGCAAAACCTTCCTCTTCTAACTTTGTTCCAGGGTTGGAGACCTTCACATTAACTGACAATAGATACATTAGTAGAAGAGACAATACATGGCTTCTTGTTCCACAAGTATCATTGTGGGACAAAATTCAGCAGATGGCAGGATCCAGTTTACAAAGAGGTAAAAATAGCCCAGAAACAAGAAACAAGACTAGAATCTGATAACGCACAATGGCTATAGTTTTCCTTTAAAAAAATTTTTTTGAGACAGTGTCTGTCTCTGTCCCCCAGGCTGGGATGCAAAGGTGCAATCTCAGCTCACTGCAACCTCTACCTCCTGGGTGCAAGCGATCCTCCCTCCTCAGCCTCCTCATTAGCTGGGACTACAGGCACATGCCATCATGCCCATCTGATTTTTGTATTTTTGGTAGAGATGGGGTTTCACCATGTTGCCCAGGCTGGTCTTGAACTCCTGGCCTCCCAAAGTGCTGGAATTATAGGTGTGTGCCACCATGCCCGGCCATGTTATTGTTTTCCATTGAAATATAAAGTTTCTCTGTGTAGTAACCATCATTTTTTATCATAATCAAAGTAAGACTATTTTTGTTTTAAAAATAAGTCTAGTTTTGTTAGATTTTGCTTGATTATTTACATAAGTGCAGCAAGAACAGGAGATGACCACATAGGTGCTTTCAAGTTTCTTTGCTGGAAGTTTTCCTACAGAATCTCAGATTTGACTTTTAAAGGCCTTATTCAGGCTAAAAGCCAAGCTAAGAACATACTATCAGATTTCAGCTGCAGTCCTTATAGCTTTGTGTGAATTCCTCTCTTCTTGAGGCCCCCAAAATATCCCTAAATTCCTGGGCCTACTAGGAAATGACCTTCTTTACAAGCCTGTAAGGCTGTGAACCCTGTAATCTAGGTATCAGGCTGGCTTTTCTCAGAGTGCTGTTGGGAATGAAGTTTTTGGTGTTCGAAAAAAAAAAAAAAAAAGGAATATGGGAACAAATGATCTCTTAGCAAGGCGAGCTTTACTTTCTGCAGAAAAGGTGCTACTCAGTAGCTGTCCAGCCACAAGAGCACACTGAACAAAAGAGACAGAATTACTTATAACCTGATGTGTCTACCCTGCTGCTGTGTCCAGTTGCCATTGGCTGGAATAGGACCTCACATTTTACACTTTACCCAATTGGCTTAGAGTTTAAAACTTTCTTAATTAGGTAAGGGGAATAGAAGAAAGAAAGAAAAGGAAGTTTCCCAGGGATAGTTAAGGAAGCATCTCCAAATAAGGAGTGGCGTGTAGTATGGGCTGGGGCTTGTGTAGTTCTGTCCAGGCATGCTGGAGCAAGCTAGGACAAGTGATTTGGAATAAACACACACACACACACACACACACACACACACACATAAAAATAGTGGATAGTTGTGACTTTATAATCTTTGAGGAAGAACTTTCCCATTTCTCACAGTGTTTTGTAAGCATTGTCTCCATAAAAGTCAACCTTACTTCCTTAAAATTGCTGGTCATAACTGATCTTAGGTACACTTCCTAAATATGATATTCCAGTAAAAACCTTGATAATATAACCAAAATTTCCAATTATGTCATGTTATAAGGCAAATAAATTCTTATTGGACTTTTGCTAACAACTATATCATCGTGAAAACAGGAGTATTCAGTAAGGATTTCAAAATTCTGGAAAAATCAGGTAGAAAAAAAGATAAATGCTTCATTTCTGTTTACAAAAGTATAATCTACTAAATTGTTGTAAGTTACAGTTAGAGTAAGAGAAAGAGATTCTTTATTGGACTTTTGCTAACAACTATATCATCGTGAAAACAGGAGTATTCAGTAAGGATTTCAAAATTCTGGAAAAATCAGGTAAAAAAAAGATAAATGCTTCATTTCTGTTTACAAAAGTATAATCTACTAAATTGTTGTAAGTTACAGTTAGAGTAAGAGAAAGAGATTCTTAAATCCAGAAACTAGAACATTAACCAGCAATGCTCCAAAAAGCTATAAAATTATAATCAATTTTCATCAGTTCATTCAGTGCCATGTAATCAATTCCAGTCTTATTGGATCTTGGGTTAGCAGTGTCATGAACCGCTCAATTTCTCAACCAGACTTCTGGGGATCTTCACTCAGTCAAGTGTATGGTCTTAAAGTTATTTAAGCAACATCATCAGAAGCCTATAACCAGAGTACCTGTCATGGTCTTTTCTGTGAGTCTCGGAGTCCTGTGTTGGAGATGAACATTCTGACCTAAAGCTGATTGCAGGAGCTTTCAGGAAAGCATCAGGGGGAAATAATATCTAAATTACAAAGAGTATGAAATGGCTGTGATGAAAGATCTGATGAGAGTCATTATACCACAACTGACAAGGATATTCGATGTTTTCTGTGGCATACAACATTTATTTATTTAGGGACAGAGTCTCGCTCTGTTGCCCAGGCTGGAGTGCAGTGGCACCATCTCAGCTCACTGCAAGCTCCGTCTCCCGGGTTCACGGCACTCTCCTGCCTTAGCCTCCCAAGTAGCTGGGACTACAGGTGCCTGTCACCAAACCCGGCTAATTTTTTGTATTTTTAGTAGAGACGGGGATTCACTAGGTTAGCCAGGATGGTCTCAGGTCTTATACAAACTCCTGAGAACTGGCAGGTTGAGAGCCATAAATGGGGTACCAACGTTTCTACTCATCGGATTACAAGTTCTCAGGCATCCAAAATGATTAACAAAATGACAATTTCTAGGGCTTCTGTGGGAGAGTATGGAAAGGTCTTTTTGAACCTTTTAATGCTGTCAACGGAAGAATGATGAGGTTCATAAATTTGGAAAGGAGACATTTCTTCATTTTTATGTTTATGTTTTTTTTTTTTTTGAGACAGAGTTTCACTCTTGTTGCCCAGGCTGGAGTGCAATGGCGTGATCTTGGTTCACTGCAATCTCCACCTCCTGGGTTCAAGTGATTCTCCTGCCTCAGCCTCCTGATTAGCTGGGATTACAGATGCCAACCACCACATCTGGCTAATTTTTTTGTATTTTTAGTAGAGACAGGGTTTCATCATGTTGGCCAGTCTGGTCTGAAACTCCTGACCTCAGGTGATCCACCCGCCTCGGCCGCCCAAAGTGCTGGGATTACAGGCATGAGCCACCACACCCAATGAGAGATTTATTTCCTATAAAGGGTTGCAGCCTGCAGGGTTGTCCTTCTGACAGGCTGGGAAGCATAGCCTCCAGCCAGAAGCCAGAAACAGACTTCAAGGAGGAGGTAAAGGAAATAGTAATTTATGCTGAGCGGAATGGCCAAATACATTTATTCAATAAGCTCTAGGAGGAGTCATGAATATTTATGGAAGGAGAAATGCATGCATGCGCAATTGAGTTTCTTGCTTCTTCATGGGTCCCATGTACAAAAAATGGCAGTGTTAGCATGATCGCAGCGTGGAGTTTTCAGCCATCTGACATTAAAAGGTGAAGCAGAGGATGTGAAAACTCACTCTGTGCATCCTCTATATGCTGGCCAGAACCTCTCCATCATGGGTGGTCTCTTATCAGGCAAGAAAGGAGAGGTTGATATCAGTGGTGGAGCCTTTGAAAGGGCTGGTTTCTGTTAAATCCTTAGGGAAGAAAGCCTCATCATGGTTAGCAAAGGAGGGGGTATAACGATGTGTATCTGACCCCCATCATCCCATCCTAGCAAAGCTGAGAACTCAGTTTTGAAAGTTACTCTGGGGTCTCCTCAGCCAGGAGTGGGTCTGTTCAGTCAGGTGGGAGCTTAGGATTTCATTTTCATTTATCATTGCTAATGGGAAAGAGTACACTGTTTCCATGGCAGCTGATTTGCAAGAAACTCCTTGGATGGGGTTAATGGCAGCTGTATTTTTCTGGGAGCTCTGCTTTAATTGGATAAAGTAAGTTCTGGTAAGATTTCTTCCTTTATCTTCAGTATCTCAAATGTTTTGATTTAAATAATCTTTATAACAACTTTTGATGTCTGAGTGGATTCCCACACAGTCATCTATTGTAAGACTTTCTGATTCCTTTTTTTTCCTTTGGTCATTATGAATAGGGCTTCTGTAAATAATTGCATGGTAGCTTTTGTTTGGAAATAAAGTTTTGTTTGGAAATAACATCAAAGTAGTTGTCAAAATACTTAGGAATGTGATTTTTGGATTATAAGGCGAGACTTGTTTAGCTTTAGAAAAAACTGCCCAACTTGTAATGGGGAGGAAAAAAATTTTCTGTTTTTGGAATTCTTAGATGGGACCCTCTGTAAAAACTGACATTAAAATGAGAAAAATGGAAAAGTTTAAAAACATGTATACCTTATGGATACATGGGAGATACTCAGGGAAAAATGAGTAAATCTCCAACAGGTGGCTTTCAATTCAAGCATAAATACTATCTTCAACTTAAAGAAAGAAGATTTGAGGTGCAGTAGTGGGGAGCTAACCAGCAAAAGCACAGTAGACAAGGGTAAGATTTGTTATAGAGAATTAATTTAAGTCCATGTGTTCTCCATTGATAAGACTCTTTAGTGATTTAGTTATCCTTCTCTTCTTGGTATTGAGACAGGTAGCTTTTAAATAGTGATTTCCTTTATAGATGTAAATTTTCCTTACACAAGTGTAACTTCTACTGTGTTTTCAGAACTTCCTTTGTTAGCATTTTTTTCCCTAAATAATCAGCTTGGAATAATTCTTAAGCCAAAGGGACATATTTTGGGGTGGCATATTCTGGTTTCCTACCATTATATTTTGGGGTGGCATATTTTGGTCTTATACACTGTGTTCCACCGGCAATGAAAAGAGTTCTTGTTTTTCCTCCAGCAATTTCTCATTTTTAAAAGAGTTTAGCAGTTCTAACAGATATAGACCAGCTGTGGTATCTCATTGTGGTTTTCAGTTCTCTAGTATGTTGAGCATCTTTTTGTATGGTTTCTTGCCATCTGTAGATCTTCTTTGGTGAGGTGTCTGTTCAGATCTGTGTGCATTTTTAATTGGGCTGTTTAACTTATTGTTTAGTTTTAACAATTTTTAATATATTTTGAATACAAATTCTCAGATCTGTATTTTGCAAATATTTTCTTCAATATGTGGCTTGTCTTTTTGTTCTCTTAACAAGGTCTCTTCCAGAGTATAAACTTTAAATATTGAGAAATCCACACTGTCATTTCTTCTGTGTATATCAACCTTTTGTGTCATTTGTTAAAATTCATTACCAAACCCAAAGGCACATAGCTTTTCTTCTATAATTTCTTCTAGAAATGGCAGTTTTGCATTTTTAGTGTAAGGATAATTTTGAGTGATTATTTGCGTAAGTTGTAAAGTTTTCATCTATACGCATATCATTTCTTATGGTTTCCAATTAATCGTTCCCCCACTATTTTTGGGAAAGACACAGTATAGTGGTATCTGTTAGAGTAGATAGATAGCTAGACATGAACAGGAGGGGGAGCTCCTGGAAAAGGGAAAGTCTGGGAAGGCTCACCTGGAGGGACCACCAAAAATGCACATCTTAGTAGCATCTCTAGTGCTGGAGTGGATGGGCACTTGTCAGTTGTGGGTAGGAGGGAGAAGAGGTACCTATGCAGAAAGAAACACCCTAGAACTCCTCTTAAGATGCCCCATTCATCATTCATTCTGCAATAAAAATGTCAGAATATTGGTAGCTACATGCTGATAAGAAAGAGAAAGGGGACATTCTTAAGAGAAACCTGGCACCACAAGTACAGATTAGGGCAGAGAAGGACATTCAAAAGAGATAGGCAGGCGCAGTAGGTACAAAGGTGACCGCTGTCAGCCTGCCTGGGATGGCGGGAAGGAGGCTGGTGCCAGAGTGGATTCGGATTGATCACCACACATGTACCTCAACCAACAGTGAGGAGGTCCCACAAGCCTAAGTGGGGCAAGTCAGGGACCTAAGGCAGTAGCAGGAAAACCAGAGAAAGAAAACAGGCGGAGACTTGAGACAGAGGCCGGAATGTGAAGAAGTCCAAAATAAAATTCCGTGCACAGGACTCTTAGGCTGTTTTCATGCATGATCAGCCCACTCCTCCCTATTTTTCTACAATAAGCTCTTTACACTGTATTTCTTTTCAATGAAGTTATCTGCCATCTTCGTACTGCTTTTTGGTGAAAATCTTTCTTCCAAGTTAGACGAGAACTGTGACATCAGCTCTCCCCAGTAATATCTCCATTTCAGTTTGAATTTACAAAACTGATGGGGATTAATAACTGGCGCTCTGACTTTAAGTGGTGCAAGAGGCGGCCAGTAGGGGACGCCAGCCGTCACACCGGGAGCAAGAGGGCCCTGCCTAGTCCCCATCCGCCTGCAGGTGGCGTGTTGTCATGACACTGCCAGCAAGAGGGGCCGGCAGTGTCCCCAGCTGCCAGCAGGGGGCGTACGACAACTACACCGTGAGCAAGAGGGCCCTGCAGTGTCCTTAGCTGCTAGCAGGTGGCATACGGGCACCTCACCTTGAGCAAGAGGACCCTGCAGTGCCCTGGTTACCAGGAGGGGGCGTGCTGCCACTACACTGTGAGCAAGAAGATCCTGTAATGCCCCCAACGGCCAGAAGAGGGCGTGCCCCGACTACACTGCAAGCAAGGGGGTCCGGCAGTGTCCACAGCTGCCAGCAGGCGGGCATGCTGCCAATACACTGTCAGAGGGCCCTGCAATGTCCCTAGCTGCCAGCAGGCGGCGTGCCACCAGTATACTGCGAGCAAGAGGGCCCTTCAGTGCCCTGGCGCGAACAGGGGGC